>NC_045427.1:471956164-474356164 GCF_902635505.1 Sarcophilus harrisii | reverse complement strand
TTTATACAGTTGGGAATGTAAAACAAAAGAGAGGAATACAAATTAAAAAAAAAACCCACTAGGCAAATGAGGTTAGTAGAAAGAGAAATTGGTTAGCAAAGGGAAAGCTGAAGACACACGAGAATGAGTTTGACTAACTTGTTCCTTGCTTTCATCTCTCCAGTTCAGGTTTGAAGCTATCCTTTAACCTATTAGATGACTTGAGACTTTCTCTTACTTTAGGAGAGGAATGTGTGTCAACAATGATTGAGGTGACTGTGGTGGTTCCCAAACCTCCTTGGTCTAGTTTTTGTTTGTCTTAGCTACAGCTTTTAGAATGAGGAGACCTCGTGAGATTTGAATCCCCTCAATGGGTCACAGGGTCAACAAGCCTCTTTTAACAATGAAGGACGTTCCCCACCACCCTATTTTTGTCCTGAGGACAAGTCCAAAAACTCCAAAAAACTCACATCTGGAATCACTGTCTTGCAGAAGTGGCAATTTCCCCCACCAGCTAAGCAGAAAAGGGTGAGAAAAACCAGTAGCAGGTGAGCTCTCAAGTATGCCTCTAGGGCTTTCAAAGTCATGAAGGGGCTCATGCCCCATTAAAGAGCAGCCCAATTTTCCCCACCCACTCAGCAATTTTCCATTCACTTCACTCCCCAATGACTTGTGTGGGGGAGGGAAGTTATTAATTTACTCCCATTGGTGTCTTTCTGCAGATGTTATCTCTTGCTGCTCTGAAATTTCCATGTGACTGAGTAATTTTGTAACCACCTCATATGAACTTCAATCTAAGTTTGAAGGAGGAAAAAAATCCTCATTAAGAACACAGGAGAACAGTGAGTTTCCTCAAGGCTTAGCTTGCCTTTTTCATGAAATCTCTTTTGACTTGGTCAATCCCCCCTCCAATAGCTGCTAGTGTCTTCTTCCCTCCCTACTTTTCATCTCCATTTTGTATGTAAAAATGTGTGTTACCTCTACTTTGTGAGCCCTTTGTGAACAGCTATAATTTCAGTTTAGACTTTGCAATCAATACCTAACAGATTGATTGGTACTTCCTCCTCTTTAAAAGTTGGAATGGGTTAACTCACCTTTTTGACAACTTCAGGCTCATCAAATATACCTCTCTGTATAGAGTATCCCACAAAAAGAGCTAATCTCACTTATGGGATGAAGTTGAAGGATGGATTCCTAGCAGACATTTGGATAGAATTTGCTAATTCTTCTGAACCACTTCCTCCTGTCCTCTGCCCCAACCCAGATCCAGGGTAGGCCAGCGTTCTCACTATTTTTAGGGGCCATTGTAAGGCCATAACTGCTTATCTGATTTCTACCTTTGGTGGTGGTGGTGGGCAAATGACATCATCTTAGGTCAATTTAGGCAGGGGAGGCAAAATGATGTCAATTTAGTCGACATACCACTGGTGAGAAACCCATAAAAAAATTAGAATTTATGGGTTGTTTAGTTGAGAGTCCCTAATCCCAAGAAAATAGAGAATGATCTCTCTTCCAGAGGCCTCAGGAAATCCAGATTTGACTTTGCCACCCCAAATCATGGATCACTTTCAGTCCTGTAGCTAGAATATCCAAGAAAGCACATACACACACATACACAACCCCCTGACTTCTGCAGATTTATTAAGAGACCAGGGAGAGGAGAAAGAGCAGCACTCAGAATGGAACACTCAATGGTAGCAACACTCAACAAATGGCAGACTCGTTGCAGCAATACAGAGGATGTCTGGGGCTGGATTCCATGCGTCTTCTCAGCCTTCTGAAGGAGAGCGGTATGATGCAACCCTGGTGTGGTGAAATAGCCGGGTAATAGGATGAGCTGCTTGTCGGCCTGATTCACAACACCAGCTGCAGCAACGTACCAGAATCTGTGGGGGCTGAGGCTCTGGGGCTCCTGCCCCTTCCCGATGCGGTGATGTGGTCAGCAGCAAGGCAAATCATCTTTAGAGACAGACAAGTAGAAAAGCCCACATCCTTTTCATGCCCTCCTATAAAGTGAGGTTCCCCTTTATTTGTGTCAGTAGTCTAACTCTTTGACTCTGGGTTTGAGCTAAATGGCTGATGCTTTTCCACAGAGGAAACTGTTGGCTTCTCCAGGGCTAGGTGTGCATTGTCTTCTCTAGGATCCAAGCTTAGCTGGAGAAATTTTCAGTTAAGGACAGCCCTGACCAAAATGAATTTAGGTAGCAATAGAAAGAAGTATCTTTAGTAATAGTTTTAAACATGCTAAGTAATCAGCTCATCACGATGCCAGTTAGTTTCCCTCATTTGCCCTATTCCAATTGCCAATGAGTTAAACTAATTTCCCTATCCTTTATAGCTCTTTTATTTATCTATCTTCTTTTTTTTTGCTGAGGCAATTGGGGTTAAGTGACTTGCCCAGGGTCACACTGCTAGGAAGTGTTAAGTGTCTGAGGCCAAATTTGAACTTGGGTTCTACTGACTTCAGGGCTGGTGCTCTATCTACTGCAGCACCTAGCCGCCCCTTATTCTTTTATTTTTAAACATGTCCTGGGACTTTACTATATCCCTCCCCCTCAAAAAACCAATTTGGGGAAGTGCAGTCATTCTGTTAGACCTATGAATTTCAGTGGGATATCTTTCTTTTTTTTTCCTCCCAAACAAAAAAATCAGCACATGCTTATTTACTTTTTCTTGAGTAGTATGGCTGAAAAAATGACTGAAATCTTCTAGAAGCCAATTTTAATTTAACAGAACTATTCTAATACAATTCTCACCAATTTTAAAATCATAAATAAGAAAGGAAATATTTTAAATGCTTTCTATGGCCCTTCTCAGATTTGACATTTATTATTTCTCTCAAAAAGCTGGATCCCATTGGACATACAGCACAGATCTGAACCAAATAACTGGGCAACAAAGGTTTCAAACAGTGGAAGCTGATTAATGCCTAATGAATCTATTTATATACATGTTCACACTAATATTTGAGCAAAAGCTTTATTAAATTATTAAGTTTATTAACCTGCTAACACAAGAAACCCTCAGTAGGATATTTCATATCAGAATGATTTTAATTGGACTCATTTTTCATTTCTCTAGGATGGCAATTAAAGACTAGATGCCTATAGGGGACAGATGTCTCTGACCTAGCATTGCAGCATTTGAGTGGTGGGGTCTGGGATATCAGTTATTACTAGCTTAGTCTCTGCTTCTTCCTCTAAGCAGAGCAGTATTACAATGTAGAGGGCAGGTGAGAAAGCTGCCCAAGATGCAGTAGAAAGAGCACTCCTATATAATTGGAATCCACAGGGCTTGGGTTCAACCCTGATAGTTGTGTGATTTCAGGCAAACCCCTTCATTCTCCTAGGCTTCCTCATCTTGGATCCCTCTGCCCTCTATATCTGCGATCTATGAAAAAAGTAAGAAGATCCTCATTAGTGGAGGCCCTTCTAAAAGGCAGCTGGATGATCTCGTTGGAAATGTGGTAGAGAGTTTGGACTAAATGACTTCTCTCTAAATTTAAATTCCTATGGTTCCATGACAGGGTGTACAGCTGAAAGTACAAACTATCATTTCAGCGTAACCCAGTGGAAACAAATTAGGGTTCCAAACCCAGCTCTGTCACTAACTTCTGTACAGGTAAGCCCTTGGGCAAATTCTTTTGCCTCTCAGTGCTTATTTTCTTGTCAAATGGGGATGCCACCTGTCTTATAAACCCTCAAGAAAAAAAAATGTTCTGAGGACATAGAAAAAATTAGGGAAAATTATATAAAAAAATTAGGAAGGCTTAAAAAATCTGACAGTACTAATTACCTATGACACTAGAAAATAATAAGAAAAAGACTGATCCATAGTCAATTCCTCTTAAATTGATTGTAACAAGATTAGGGTGGCAGACCTGAAGATGATTATATCCTTACCACCAGGAAGAACTTAGATTATCAAATCCAACCTTTTTTTTTTTTTTTTTTTTTTTTTTTTAAACCAATAAGAACATCAAGGTATGGACAAAGGAAAAGATTTTGCTTTTCTGGAGTGAGGAATAGAATGAAGAATCACATAATCTTAAAAGTGGGATGGTCCTTACAGATCATATAATCCAAACTCCTACCTCCAAAAGGAAAGTACCTTCTTTATCTCCAAAAAGTGAGTATCCAGTCTCTCCGTGGGGAACTTTACATGGCAAAGGACTGCCTTCTGGGACCCCAAAGTCAAGTAATTGGCCCTGTGTTTTTCATTGGCAGATATGACCAACACCAGCTGGTGAAGTCCTAGATGACACTCACATGTTATATTTAACAAGGCTAGAGTGAAGCTGGAAAAGATGAGAAAAGTGATAATTTGTTCATTCTGAGATGGCAGCTTGGCTGAGCTACCTCTACTCTACTCATTCCAGTTTGGGACTTGACTGACTGGAAAAGAGAATGCTAATGGAATAAGATGATCCCACAACAGTCTTTCCCAGCCACAAAAAGAGACAGCAGTCATAACATTATTAATATAGTAGCACATTGTTTGCATGCACCAAATGAGGTACCACATAAGGAGAATCAATCAGTTCCTCTGGAGTGAGGTGGTCCACTTCTCCATTGGAGGGGCCCACCTACCTTGCATTTATCACCACAACCAAACATTTCCCATCTCTTCCAAAAGTCTCACAATATAGACATAACTTTGCTATGAATAGAAATATGACCACTAACAGGGCTAAGATGCTAAGAAGCAAGAACTTACTGTAAGATAATGTTGTAAAGTGTCTCAACTAGGGCAGCTGGGAGATACAGTAGATAAGAGTTCTGGCCTGGAATCAGGAAGACCTCTTCACAAGCTCAAATCTTGATATTTACTACCAGTATGAAAACTTAATTACTTAGTCTTTTGGGGCTTTAATTTCCTCCTATGTTGGGGTCAGACTAAATGACCTCCAAGCTTTTTTCTAGCTTCACATCTAACTAAATGACTAAATGGAATCTTTTAAAAAGTACAATTGATACAGCTTCCTCTGTCTTCTCTTTTCTCAGTTACATAAAACCATTTTTCTAAAATTGGACAGGGATGTGTGGCCACTGAAAATACTTCGCCTTCTCTTCTAAACACCATACCACAGCCAAAGGCAATCTTGATTTTCGCTAAGTGTGAAACATCACAGCTAACAGGGTGCAGTTTGAAATGTGTTGGGTGAGACCTTCTCCTAATCCCTCATGGGAGAAAAATGCTATAGTGTCTTAAGTTCTACTAGAACTGAGCCAGTCATTTAAGTTTCAGGATCTTGCTTCAAAACACTGCTTTGCACAGTACATGTATGTAGGGACTTTCCTTAATTACAAATTCAATATGAACTACCAGTATAATAACACAAGAGAAAAAGTAACATCATTTTAGGCTGCTTTTTGAATTATAGCATGTCCAGAACATGGAAGATGATGGCCTCACCATATATCCTACCATGGTCAGAATAAGTCTCAGCTACTGTGTTCATTTCCAGGCACCTGATTTTTAGGAGGTACTGAGAAAGTAGGATAGATTGGGCTGCAACTTCCTTTACATGGATACCTAAATTGGCCCAGATGATTGAAATTAGATGATCTGAGATCCCTCTTTCATTTAAGGGGATAAAATTAGCACTAGTTCTGGGTAGTCAACTGTGGGCCTAGAGACTTTTTTTGTTAACACTAATAGGTCAGAAAGTGACTTTTCCTGATTTATTTTTCAGGTATTTTCTAATTTAGAAACCTAAAATCTTGAAGCTACAAAGGGCCACAGATATTTCTACTTAACCATTTTCATTTTTGAAATGAGATCTGGGGTTAAATAAAGTGAAATGACTTGCTCAAATCACATAACTTAGTAGTAGAGATGTCATCAGAATCCATCTCTCTCTACTCCCAAGGTATTAACTTTTTCGCTGAATTTTTCATTGGAAAGAACAAATAGTTTTTTTTCAGATTTTCAGAAAGGAAGCATCCTTAAAAAGGAACTGTTTTATGGGAAAGGTCATGCAGATTACAACTATCCACAGCAATGTCTGCAATTACACCAGTGACACACATTAAAAATTAGGGAAATAAGGACAGATGGAAATAAGGCAGATTATATAGAACAAAAGTTCATTTGTCTCTTTTCTCAAGAAAAAAAAAAAACACAAATCAAAAAGGACCTTGAATGTCTCATTCTCCCTCTTCCCCCCAATTTATAAATTTCACTTAATTTGAAATTCTTGGTGCAGAAATCTTATTGCTGTTCATGATAGCCAAGGTCACTGCTGGGCACACAATCACATAGCATGGCTCTTCTCCCAGGTATTCCAGTGCCTAATTCCATTTAGTATCTCCTTTCCCTCTAAAGTAAATCTATCTTGCAATATAATTTTCATCATCTGTAATACCACAGAGGCTGAAACAAATCACAGGAATCCACTTTAGCAAGAGTGCTTGCAATCATCTGGTGCCACATGGCAAAGGCCTCTCAACAGTATGACATGTGCCAGCAGAGACAGCTGGATTGGGACCAGCATACACCTTCCAAATGGCTCACAAATAACTTGGCCTTGCAAAGAGCTTTCCCAAATGAAGAGACACAGTTAGGCCACCCAACGTGAATTGCCTGTCACGTTGTGTCCCTGCTACTTGGGTCCTACTCCTGTCCTCTAACTGGGGTAAGAGAACAGAAACCAGAACTGCCCTCCCCACCAGAGACTTGAAGGTTTAAGGAAGCCACAGTTAAAGGCAATAAAACTGAGACACAAAGCACATTTAATTGCTTTTAAGTCCAATGCCAGAGTTCCATTAGAATCTTCTCTCTCTCTCTCTCTCTCTCTCTCTCTCTCTCTCTCTCTCTCTCTCTCTCTCTCTCTCTCTCTCTCTCTCTCTCTCTTTCTCTCTCTCTTCACACACACACACACACACACACACACACACACACAGCCCATTACTAAAGCAAAATTTAATACCTCTACAATTTCCTTCTCCTATTAGGGGCAGCCTGTACTTTCTCTTCTTAAAAAAAACCCAGGGGTGATGGCTACTTGATATTTTTGAAAGTATCAAATTCTTGTGCTGTTGCAACAGAAATAATTAGAACTAAGACAAGTAAGTTTTCCCAAGTAATCACTGCACAGATAGTACAGGGCAGAAGGATATTATACTGAAGAGGCCAAGTAGTAAGGGGAGGCTTCAAAAGTTTAGCGTTGAGACAAACTGGTTTACCTGTCTCTAGTTTAGGACATGAAATATTTCTAATACAAGTGACCTTGGCATAGGACATTTGGCAGTCTGTCAAATATACACAGGTTGACAAGTAAATATAGTGCTTCATTTTTTGTAGACATCTGGGACCACAGCCAATTCTCAATTACAAACAGTAGGAAGGGAACTGATGGCAGTATGGACGAATAAAACAAAGTATATTCCAAGTCTCCATTTCAAAGCATAATCTTAACATCTTTTCTCTTCAGCAGTTTCATCTGAGCTTTAAATAGGTAAGAATAATAAAATAACTCAGTTCCACTTCTCCCCTAGGGAATGGTAAATAGTAAAATTGATAAAAAAAGTGGCCCGGGGGTAAAGCAAAGGGCCTTCATCATCTAGAATATGAGTAATTAGTGTAGCAGAATTGAAAGTTGGCTGCTTTGTGCAAATTAACTACATGCATTGATATTCAAATAAAAAGTGGAATACAAGTCAGGAGGCAGGAATTCAGTGTGTATACCCAAAAGTACCCAAGTGTCAATATATGATCTCAGGGTTCCTCAGGAGGAAAATGCCCTGGTTACTTCATGAGCTAAAAAATTCAAGTTCCACAAGCTGGATAATAAAATGTACATTTCCATTAGACATTTTGCAAATTATCTAGTGCCTCCAATTTGTTGATCACAGAGTTTATCTAACCTCCAGAGTTTTCTTCATTATAAAATGTCATACATTTAAAAACCCTCATTTATCAGTATTTTGGTAAGAGTAGTTTTCTCTTTTCTACCTTGGCATTAAATGTACCATCTCCCAGATGATATAAAATTATGGCTAAAAGAAAATCTTGCAGACATTTAATGAGGCAGAATGCTTAATGGAAAAACACAATGATCACATATATAAAGCTGAAAAGTAATAAGCAGGCTATTGGTTAATATGTACATAATAACTATTAATCTGTCACTGAGAAATTCAGAATATGAGACAATTCTATTCAAATGAAAGCAGGGGTTCTTAAGCTGGAGTCTATGAACTTGTACTTTAAAAAAATGACTTGATAACTCTATTTCAATATAACTGGTTTCCTTCATAATCCTATATATTTTATTCTGTGGATCTAAAAACATTTCTAAGAAAGAGTTCATAGGCTTTGTCCCAGAGGCAGTGTGGCATAGTTAAGTTCTGGATTTGGCAACATGAAGAACTGGGTTCAAATCCCACACCTGACTCATACTATTCTCTATGGGCAATTTATTCTCTCTGAGCCTGCTTTTTTTTTTCTGTATAAAAGGGAAACAATACTTACCCATAGGACTGTTGTTATCCCCCAAAGAGATAATATATATGAAATTCTTTATAAAATTTCAAGGGCTAAATAAAGAAGCATTATCCATTTAACATATTGGCAAGAGCACTGGACTTGGGAGTCAGAGGACTTGGATTCAACCCTTACTCTGCTGTTGACCACTTATGTGAACGAGGGCAAATCACACCATTTCTCTCTGAGTCTCACTTTTCTGATCTGTGAAATTAAAGGTTCAGATTCTAATACCATACTGTATAGATTCTGTAGAGATCTAAATTTCTGATTCTGTGATATAAACTAATGGCTACTTTGAGCACTGATCTGATAAATATCACCAGTGTATTCTAGAGCACTGCATATTTAATGAAGGATCACTAAATGAATGACACAAAGTAACTGAACATGAGTTTCCAGGAGGTCAAGCCCATTTCAAATATATTTTGTAAATCACTCTATGTGAATAGACACTTAATTCTTTTAGTATGTCTTAAATTTGATAAAACTTAAGATTCAACTTGGAAAGAGTTTACAGGTTCTAATTCAAATTTCACTTTAAAGATGGGCAGCCAGGGCTGGTTTAAGAAAATCAAAGGAATATAATATTTGCCTCGAAATCTGATTCCTACCTCTGAACAATGATCTATAATCATTTTGACCCCCATCTTCTTTTAGTTTTTTTCTTTAAAAAAAAAAACAAAAAACCCAACAACAAAACTATAAACTGGATCCTAGCCAGTCCTAAACTGATCAACTACCAAGTGTTTTCTCTTTGATTGCAGAAGAAGGCACATTTTCCCCTGGAGACATGGAAACTTCAGAGGCACTGCCTTACATTTTCATTTGGTAAATTATGATAATGCGGTCCATTCTCTATCAATGGGTTTTAATTCCTTTAAAAAGTACTATCAAAAAAAGTCTTCTGTCAAGATGACTTAGCAATTTCTTTAGTTATACAGACATGATTTTTAGTAGGTCTCACAGCTTCAGGCTGTGTATATAGATATACAAACACTAGATGGCTTATCCAAAGTATCCCTATTCTTCACTTTATCACTAAGTCCTAAATCATTCCACCTAAGATCAAAGAATTCTTCCTTATCCCATCATGATCAACTTGACACCTATAACTCCAAGGATTTGTTTTTCTCCTTTTCACCTTCTACAGACACCTATGAGCAAACAGAGGCTCTCAAGCCTCTACTCAGCCATTTTAATTTCTCTGGACCTGAGTTTCCTCATCTATAAAAGGTAGTGCTCATACTTCCCTCCCTGAGCTGTGGTGATACTGAGATGAGATAATGACAGAAAATAGTTTTGGAGTCTATATAACTTAAATGGAGTTTATATATAACTACATAAATGTAAGCTGTTATTAGTAGTGATGATTACTGTCATGTGTCCTAGTCTCTAAACATTCAATATCAATAATAGTGTTTTCCCAAATGCTGTTTGCTCATTTTGATGAAATTTTCATACTTTTAATTTCCCCAAATCAAATCTATTTTCTTTTCTCTCATGGGTATAGGCCTACTAACAGTTCTTCTACAAGACACAAATAATAACTTAAAAAAAATTTAAAAAGACAAAACAATGAAAATAAAAAGGATGTTTAAAGGAAATACAAATCAAAGAAATTTATTTGTGTTGAGAAAAATACAGAATAGAAAATAAAATAAAATAAATGGGGCCCATCTCTTTGATGTACTAATAACAACATATGATTACTCTCTTAATTCATAAGGACCTCCATTTGCACCAGTCTTGCATTTGTGTCTCCTGATGTCCTATAGGGGATCATCCCAGCAAACGTAATCAATGCTCGTGCTTGACTTCGGAGTTGCTATGAGAAAGAGGGGAGGGAAAAAAACCCTCGGAGTTAGTTTTCACACGTGGCATCAATGTGTAGAGAGTTACCACCATGTTCTGAACTGGCTGAGCATGTATAGCATTTCTTATGTTCTTAGATAATGATTATTAATTCTTGTGTTCGGTAAGTAAAATTTAACTGGTTAAATGAATTAGCTTTTCTTGAAAAAAAGGATTATTTAGCAATCAGGATTATTTACATTTGTCATAGATGGAGGCCTTATACTGTCTATAAATTAACAAGCCATTCTCCTCAAAATGCACCACTGCTTTGACACACCATAGAACAACTGTCTTGTAGTCAAATCTACTTTCCTAAGTGGATGTAAGCCACCTATAACAAATGAGCTGATTTCTTATGTTGTTGTTTGTTTGTTTGTTTAACCATTCCATCCCAGAAAATCCAGTCTTGGCTCTTTTTTCCTTCCTATTCCTTTACCTATTCTTTTTTCTATCCTTCTGTTCCTCTTCTCTATAAAAGGACCAGTTTGGTATCCTCTTAGGGTAGTCAAGGCTGCTGCCTCCTTTTCCAGAATAAAGCAGATGTTTATATGATATTCTCAGGAAATAAAACAGGGGAGATGTGATTGTTCTATAAGTCTAAATGGCAGTGTATCCATTAGCAATTAAAAATAGTGTAATGCTTACTCTCTATAAAAAATAAAGTATGGAATATGGAACAAAGAAACTTGGGATGGTAACTTTTGTAGAATTAACAAATAAATATGTTAAGTTTAGGATTGTGGAATTGCAAATGTCCCATATGAATGAATATCTGGTGCCTACCCCAGAGCCCTATGGAAACAGAAAAGAAAAACATTAATTGGAATGAAAAGGTATACACTAAAAATACCCACTCTGGAATTATGACAAGATAGAGAAAAAACATTAAAAGTTTACAAATATAGAACATTTTCTACAATTAACTGATGAACACTGAGGCAGAAGAAACACTTCTGCTTAAAACTGAAGTGGAGGGTGGTGAAGAGAATGGGGAGATGAGAAGGTTAACTGAGTAAGCTGCCTCAACAGGGAAATTTTAGATGCCAGAAAAGTGCTTATTAGTTGTTCTCTAAAACCTGATTAAAAATATATAGACTCTATTTCAAAAATATAATTAAGCTAGATTTGAAGTTGGAGTGAATGTGTTCCCAGCTGTTTCAATATAATACAAAATATATCTGACATTTGGCAAATGGACTACCTTATCAGATGGTTCTTTCACTTTAAATTCAAATAGCTGTTTTCTGGGTAGGTAATGCCATCTTCAAAACTCTCATTACAGTAAAGAGGACAAGTTTAGGCGCTTTTTAAAAAAAAGGTGCCCTAGGACTACAGCCAATTTAACTGGTTTTCAAATGATGCATTTAAGATGTGAAAAAATTGGCCTGGGTATATTTTATAGCTACTAATATACATCCCCACCTTCCTATTCTCTTAAGCTTATTCATCTAATAAAAGGGTTGGTTAAAAAGTTGGTTAAGAATGATGGAGGTTCAAGTCGAAACAAAATTAGATTTGTATAAAGGTGAAGGTAAGGTGAGTAACAAATATGAAGATATGATATAAAACACAAGCGACAGACCCACACTTTTAGCTCCTGTTGTCTTTGACCTTGGCTTAACGGAAGAGGGATTCAGATGGCCTCAGAAGATGCTTATCCATCATAACCCCCTGGGTTATTATGAAACTTAAAAGAAAGGGTTTTGGGGTAATGTCCTCAATGTTTTTCAGGATGAAAATTCTTATGGCCCATTAATTACATGTTTTGCAATTGAAATTCTAATATTATATAGAAATACTAAACATTTTAGAACACAATGGTTAAACTTTTCAATGAAGCTAAGTCTACTACTGTTTTGTCTAATGCCAGTTAAGTTTGAGGAAACTTTTATTCAAAGATAAGCTGAAGGAAAAAAAAATGGATAAAATATTTCAATTTCTTTCTCTGTTTTCCTAAAAAAAATTTTTTTTAAACTGAGGCAATTGGGTTTAATTGACTTGCCCAGGGTCACACAGCTAGGAAGTGTTAAGTGTCTGAGACCAGATTTGAACTCAGGTCTTCCTGACTTCAAGGCTGGTACTCTATCCACTGCGCCCCATAGCTGTCCCAAAGTTTTACTGCATCAAATATTTTATTTTTACTAAGCAAAAAGGTTTGATTTAACTTCTTATATAAGAACATAAGCTACAAGAATTTTGTAATGTTAGTATTAGGACTAAGACTATCCTAGCATTTTTTTTTCAGATGCGGTTTCCTTTTTATGAACTAGAACTTAACATATCAGCATCAAGAGCCTGCTCAGGTGATTTGGAAGTTTTCAAACTCCAAATATAAATTATGTTTAGGGACAATATGTCAAAAGTCTCACTCTATTGCCTTGTCATGATGTGGACATAATGATGGGTAAGGGCTTCAATGGCTGTGCTAGTGGATTTCAAGTTCTTGTATATTTTACTAAATTGGGAAAGGCCCAACAAGAGACATTAAATGATATATGAGAACTATGTGGCTGCAATCTGCATTGAGAGGGAAAATTCACCTTAATGAAAATGCCTTTGATACCGAGTCTAAACTTTTTTTTCCCTTAAAAGTTCTATTTTTAAATTAGAGCATTTATTTTCTTAAGAAAGGTCCTTGCTTTGTTTTGAAAAAACCAAAAACCAAAAAAAAAAAAAAAAAAAACCCACTAGTGGTTGACAACATTAATGCAAAGATTCATCCTACAGACTAGGCTAATTAATATCCTTTATATAGATCAACTGTTAATGCTTAGAAATTATAGGAAAACTGGAGAATAGAAAACCTGTTAGAATCACACATTTATAGCAGAACCAGAAATGATTTTCTCAGAATCATTTCTGGAGGAAAATAGGATCTTACAGAATCTCTGTCTTCTATAACTCGTTGAGGTCTGGATGTTGAAGATGGACTTGTGCCTTTTAGTCTCTTGAATTGGGTGAACAAGATGTTCATGGTGGCAAGAAGCACTTCTGACAGGTTATGTCTGACCTGTGTAAGCAAAACAAAGAAATAAATCGAGGAAGGAAAAGAGGATATAGCATTAATAGTAGGAATGTCCTCAACTAAGCAGTGTGCTCAAAGTGCATTGTCAGCAGACATATATTGGCAATCAGAATTAAGATTAAGACTAAGACATCAAACTAAACTTCCACACTTAACAGGCACCTGCCATTTTTGTGCCTTTATCTTCAATTAAGAAAATATTGGTGTCTTTTTTCTGGAAAGAAAACAAAACAATTATCACTAAGCACTGATAGCTGTTACTCTCTTAGGAGTATTTGCATTTTCTCAGTCTTCTCATGTATTTGAGTCTTTCCTTCTCAGTATACCTTCCTTCAATTGCATGTATCTTGTATGTACCTCTTTATTTGCATCTTGTCTACCCCCTTAGAGTATTTTTGAAAGCAAAGACTGTTTTTGCCTTTCTTTGTAACCTCCAAAGTTGGCATGTAATAAATGCTTAATATAAAGATACCTGATTCACTGAATGATTAACTGTGTGACCTCAAACAAATCATTTAACTTCTGATCTAAATAATATAAAATCTATAAAATTAGGGAGTTAGACTAGATGATCTCTAAGGGCCTTTTATTTTAAAATTCTCTACATTCCAAGCATTAATGAGGAATTTTGGGGGGGAATATGGTTGGGGATATTCATAACAAGTTAGTCTTCTTATCATAGGCCAGCCTTGGCCCCTTCTATAAAAAAAGAACAGATCTTTTATGGATATATTTTTTTAAAAAGAAAAAAACAAAGTTAAGATGGGGAAAACCCACAATCCAAATGAAACTGTTTCTTATATGTACTTAATTTTACATTAAATATTCTTTTGAAGGAACAATTAAAGCATTTAAAACAGCACATAGCAATGACCGACTATAGCAGACTTAGCTCTTCTTGGCAATATAAGGATCCAAGACAATTCCAAAAGACTCTATAGGAGAAATGACAATAAACTGCATATTCTTTTTCTGTCCTTCCTACCTGACTGGAATATCTTCAGGTGGTTAGAAATATGGTGACATCTGATAATAGCTTGCCTTAAGGCTTGCAAAGTGCTTTACATGTATTATCCCATTTGATCCTCTCAACAATTCTGGGAAGCAGGTGATAATATTATTCCTGTTCTACATGTAAAGAAACTGAAGCTGAGAAACATTAAATTACCTGCTCTGGGTTACACAGCTGCTGACACAGGGTTATAGAGTCTGAGGCAGGAGTTTAATTCATGTCTTTCTGACCTCAAGCCCCATACTCCCCTCACTGTGCCATCTAATTGCCTCCAACACCAGAGTACTTAAATCAAACCCAATTAGATCAACACAGATCTCATTTACTTTAAGAGAACATGTATGATATGTTGCAACGTTAGTTGCAACAAAACAAACCAAACTTTATAATGAGAGAAATGTCAGAGGAGAAAGAGAGAAGTGCATACTTCATCACTGAAGTTTCTGAAGGCAGCTACTCTTTCTTCCACACTTTCTTGATTCAGGGGCACAAGTTTCAGGCGATCAATTATCTAAAAAAAAAAAAAAAAACCAGAACATGGATGAAACATTTTAGCTATTTAATTTTTTCCATATTAAAATCATGGAAATAATTCTAAAATGTGCCTTAAAGGTTATTCCTTTTCTTTTTTTTACATATTAAAAATTTTAATTTTATCTTACTGAAACAAAATGAAAATGTAATTTGGAGATTTAAAAATATCTCTCAAGTATGACACTGGAAAAAATGAAATTCCATATATTTCTCAAACAGGTGACTTGGTAGCATTTTATTTATTTTTAAATGGTGAACTGTTTTGGGTTTTCAAAGGCATTTGCTACTCTCTACTTTAAATAAAGCTCATCAAACTTACATCAAAGGCCCTGTCAATGTGACCACAATGATACTCGTCAAAAAATGTAATCAAGTCTAACAGAAGATAGAATGTGGAGTCAACGAATTTGTTTGCACTTATTCCCTGAGCTCTGTACCTGAAAGACAAAAAAAAAAAAAGTTTATAATTTTAGTAGTAAATTAGCAACAACAACAAAAAAAAACCCACTAACATGATTTAAATAGCAAACAAACCACCTAGATATGTGGTATAAGTTTGCTGATACATTTGGTTTGAACCCAATACATTTTAATATGCATAAAGTATGGCTCTTCAAACAACTATCATAGTTCTGGTGACAAATTCTTAAGGAACAAAACATGCTTAATTTATTAAATGGTCCAAAAAGTCACTGGAGACTCTTTGGTAGACTGTCATTTCTTTCTTTCTTTCTTTTTTTAAACATACATGGCTAAGGAGCAAATTTACTACCTAGCAAAGTTTCACAAATACATTTTTCATTAGATCTTAAATAAAAACAAAAATGAAACATTCCCTCTTAATCCAGCCAGTCAACAAGCACTTATTAAGTATCTAATTTATGGAGCACTTGGACAGGTGCTATGAGAAATACACAATTTGGAACAATTAGCCCCTGTTCCTCTGAAGTTTACAGTTAGTTTGAAAGTTAAGCTACAGTATGAAAAGATTAAAAAGAGAAACAGAATAGTAAAGTGATATTTTCCTCATGTATTAAAAAAACATGGTGTATTTATTTGTGAAACACTGGCCACCATACATCATGGCAAATATTGGAAAATAGAGGAACTAAAAAGACTAAGATGATACATGGGTGATCATTATATATCACATATAATGAAAGAGTAAACATATTTTAAGTCTTCTTTGCCTTTTGAGATTGAAGACTAACGGATTATGTCTGAAGTCTATAAAGAAGATGTATAAGGTGGATACCCAATTCTGGAACATCAGGTGGATATTCCATATTTCCAAAATGAGATAGAAACTTCTGAGAGTTAAATTTAGGGCATATAAAAATATTTCTACTTTGTCCAGCAGGGAATACACTAATGGAACTCTATTCCAAGTTGGCATGGTATGGATTGAAAATAAAACCAACTTTTAAATAAGATTCAGATATATTCACAGATGAGAAAATACAGAATTTTAGAGGAGGCAGAGACCTTAAGAGTTAATTTAGTTCAATCCCTCTATGTTTACACCAGGGGATTAGGGGAAACCAGAGAAGTTCTATGAGATCAACCCTATAAAATAATTTTTAAGTTCCTAAAATGGCATAATGCCTGCAAATAAAATCCAGACAAGAACAATTAAATATCAAAATACTTTTAAAGTATAGCATAATACTTTTGCCTCTTAGGGAAACTCATGATAATCTGTGGACATTTAGGGAAACTAGACTTTCCCAATACATGAACAAATTATTATATACTGCCAAAGGTATGAGTTCACTGGAGAACCAATAGCTATAATCAGTGCCTAATCTGTCTAATCAATCTTAGGACAATTTTTGGTGGGTTAAGAATATAGTTTGGCACCACTAAGTGTGGATCGCCTTCAAACAGATAGGTTTTATTTTGGGACCATAGTCATGTCCCAGAGCAAATGTGGAAACAAGCAGAATAAGCTGCAGATTTCTCAGGGCCAATTCAGTTGAGTCTACTTTGAAGGGCAAAAAAGTGGACTGCACACACACACACACACACACACACACACACACACAATCACACACAGAGGCAGAAGTCATAAGGAAAGATAGGGAAAGCACAAAGTAAGATATTAGACTTGGTCATGTCCCAGCTAACTGGAAGAGCAACATAACAAACAACTGCAAGAGCCAAAAGTAAAAAGAGCATCAAGAATGAATCATTCAGTATCAAAGCAACTGGTTCCACTTCATACTTCAATCTAGTTTTTCTAAATCAATTCAACTCAATTTAATCTTAACACTCTCCCTTTATCCCCATTTTCCAAATCATTACTTTCTAAGACAGAGAGACAGGAAGGCAGGCAGACAGACACACATATATACAACTCTTCATGTTTTGCTGGCACTGAGGACAAAACTCTTTTTTTATGCCCACACATGGATTCTGGTTCCAGTCCCAGGTTGCAGTCTGAAGCTGAGGAAGAACATAAGCACACTAGAGCTTGTGGTTACAAGAGACTGGGGATGGTCATAGTTACAGGGCAGAAAAGAGTCACTCACAGACCAGAACACAGGTAAAAGAATAAACACACCTTTCCTCATATCACAATTCCTTGGAAAAACTAAAAACTTCCACGCTCCCAGATTTAGCTCTCAAAACAGCTACACAAAGAACCTGAAGCTTGGGACAGTGGTTCCTCCACTCTGGGGAGTAAAGTCCAACTTTAATATAAAGTTAAAAATCAAGAAATAAGCCAGGAAAATCAGCTAGCAACAACAAAAAAGATCCTGACCATAGAAAATTACTATGGTGACAAAGAAGATCAAAACAAACTTAGAAGACAACAAAGTCAAAACTCCTATATCCAAAGCTTCAAAGAAAAATATGAATTGGTCTCAGAATCAAAAAGAACTCATGAAAGAGGTCAAAAAGGATTTCAAAATTCAAATAAGAGACAGGAAAAATTGGGAAAAGAAATGAGAGTGATATAAGAAAATAATGAAAAGTTAACAGGTTGGTAAAGGAGACACCAAAAATACTGAAGAAAATAAATAATACTTCAAAGAACAAAATAGAACAAATGTTAAAAAAAAGGTACAGAAATCCAATGAAGAGAAAAACGCCTTAAAAAGCAGAATTGACCAAACAGAAAAAGATATAAAAATATTCAATGAAGAGAAGAGTTCCTTAAAATGTGGAATTGGTCAAATAGAAATGGAGGTACAAAAGCTTCCTGAAAAAAATAATTTTTTAAAAATTAGAATTGGGTAAGTGAAAGTTAAAGACTATGAGACATCAAGAAACAATAAAGCAAAAATAAAAAAAAAAATAAAAGTCATGATCAAAAAAAGGGCCTATATCATCTTTCAAGATTTTATCAAGGAAAACTGTCCTAATGTCCTAGAACCAAAAATGAAAACTCCCAGTTATATTATAGCTCAATGCTAGATTTCTCAGATCAAGAAGATGATATTGCAAGTGCAAGGGCCAGAAAGAAACAATTCAAATATCATCGAATCATAGAATTTGTATTCAGTAGCTTTTTACATTAAAAGATCAGAGAGGTTGGAATATGGGCAATGGAGCGATGATTACAACCAAGAATTACCTACCCAGTCAAACTGAAAATAATCCTTCAGGGCAACAAATGGTCATTCAATGAAACAGATGATTTTCACATATTCCTGATGAAAAAAATCAGAGCTGAAAAGAAATTCTGACTTTCAAATACAAGACTGAAGAGAAACATAAAGAGAACAGGAAAGAGAAATTATAGAGGATTCAGTAAGAGTACTGTTTATATTTCACCATGGGAAAATGATACTTGTAAATTCCTAAGACCTTTTCATTATTAGGACAGTCAGAAAGAGAGTACATTGACAAGACAGCATAGGTTTGAGTCGAAAATGATGGAATGATTATTTAAAAAATCAAATTAATGGTGAAAAAGAGGAATGTCCTGGGAGAAGGAAAAGAGAAAGAAGGGGCTTAAGTATTTCATATAAAGAGGTACAAAAGAGCTTTTAAAGTGGAGAAGAAGATGAAAGTATAAAGGGAGTAGTATATGAATTTTTACTCTCATCAGAATTGGCTTGGAGGGAATAACAGTGGAGAAGAAAATGAACGTTTACAGGGAGTAGTGTATGAATTTTTATTCTCATCAGTACTGGCTCAGAGGGAATAATATACACACTCAGGTAGTTATAGAAATGTATCTTACCATAGGAAAGCGGAAGGGGAATGAAATAAGAAGAGGGGTTGGGTTAATAAACAGAAAGGTGAATTAGGAGAGGTGGTAGTCAGAAGCAAAATATTTTGAGGATGGAGAGGGTGAAAGGAAAGAGAATAGGATAAATAAGGGCAAAATAGGATGGAAGGAAATACATAGTAAACAACTGTGAAAACATTTTACAACAAATTTCTGTGATTAAGACTTCATTTCTCAAATATACAGAGATCTGGGTTAAATTTATAGAAATAAGAGCATTCCCTAGCTGATAAATGGGCAAAGGATATGAAAAGGCAGCTTTCAGAAAAAGTAATCAAAGCTATATCTAGTCATATGAATAAATGCTCTAGATCACTACTTATTATAGAAATCAATTTAAAATAATGCTGAGGTATCATCTCGTACCACCTCCCACCTATCAGATTGGCTAATATGACAGAAAAGGAAAATGATGTTGGAAGGAATGTGGGAAAATTGAGATACGAATAATTTGGAACTATGCCTAAAGGGCTATAAAACCATGTCCTTTGATCTAGCAATACTACTACTATATCTGTATCCCAAAAAGATAAACAAAGAGGACCTCTTTGTACAAAAATATTTATAGCAGCTCTTTTATTAACAAAGAATTGGAAATTGAGGAGATGGCCATAAATTGGGGAATGGTTGAACAAGTTGTTGTATACAATTGTGATAAAATGCTGTTATGCTATAAGAAATGAGGAGAAGGATGCTCTCAGAATAATCTTGAAAGATTTACATGAACATCTGCAAAATGAAATGAGCAGAATTTGGAGAACACTGTATAAAAGTAAGAGCAATATTTGTACAATGATCAAATGTGAATGACTTACCTATTCTCAGCAATACAATGATCCAAGATAATTTAAATTGAAAATGCTATCTATTTCCAGAAAAAGAATTGAGAGTGGGAATGCAGACTGAAACATGCTTCTTTAAATCTTCTTAATTTTTCTTGTTTCTCTTTTCTTTCACAACATGACTGATATAAATTATGTTTTGCACAACTGTGCAAATAGAACCTTTTCAATGGGGAACAGGGAAAGAAAGGAGAGAGAATTTGAAATTCAAATTAAAAAAAAAAAGAATGCTAAAATATTTTCATATTTAATTGGGAAAAAAACAAAATGTATAAAAAAAAGTACACAAAAAGACAAGGGTAAAGTAAAAGAAGTTATTCTGAGGGAACAGGGTCAAAACTTCATGAAATAAACCTTACAATACCCTATCTACTGGCAAATCATTGAGTTTGATTTTTGCAAGGAGAGATTAAATTGCAGAACAGCAAAGTATATAAATGGGGAAAGAAGAGGAAGAAATAGAGGACAATATGTGATGCATCCTCATCTAATCAAAAGATAGCCATGAAGGGAAAATAACTCTTGCAGTCTCTCAGGAAGAAGAGGGCCTACAGGAGAATAGTGGGGGCAATAGGATTGAAAGAAGGGGAAAGAAAAGAGGAAAATAATAGTTTACTGGTAAGAAGGGGTTCCAACAAGCACCTATTAAGCATTTACTATATACTAAGAACTGTGCTAAGTGCTAGGAATACAAGAAATCCAAAAAAAGTCCCTGATCTCAAGAAGTTCACAGTCTAATGGAAGTGAAAATATGTTAATCAGGGACATACAATACACACAGAGAGAGAGAGAGAGAGAGAGAGAGAGAGAGAAAGAGAGAGAGAGAGAGAGAGAGAGAGAGAGAGAGAGAGACAGAGACTCTAGATCTGTAATCTCAGAGGAAAAGGTATTAACAATGGAGAGACCCAAGGAAAAGCTTCCTGTAAGACATAAGATTTGAGCTAAAGAAACTTTTGGAAACTAAGAAGCAAAAAGGAGAAGGAAGAGTATCCCAAGGTTAGGGGATCTCTCTAGGAGTAACCAAAACAGAGCAAGGGAGCAGGTTGTGGTAATTAAGTAAACTAAGGAAAGGGGAACACCGGGAGAAGCACCAACATATGCTGAAGCCTCACAGTATGAGGATAGGAATTGAGGGGGAGAGAAAGAATTTAAGCCAGGCTTTGAACTCACTAAGGAAAAGAAAAAAAAAGAATGTCTAAGGGTGAAGGGATGAGTTGTTAATCTGTAATGACCAACATAATCTATACTAAGCAATATGATAGGCTAATATGAACCTCAAAGAAGAAAGGATTGCTGAGTGATACTGGTGAAAGGAATTTGGAAGAGATACTTGGAAAGAATGGAAGTCTGATTCCCTGCACTAAACCAGTAAGTTAAAGAGGATAAGATAAAAGTACAGTCACTATTAGAAAGAATGGCAAGGAAAGAAGTATTATCAAGAGTACAACAGCTCAATGAATGTTTAAGCAAGAGAGAAGGAGAATTAAGAAGAAAGAACGTTTGTTAATTATGGAGAAGGCATTCCAGAGGGCACAGTGGAAATGATGGGGAATTCTGAAGTGAGGTATTGAGTAGGACAGTACTGAGGTGGTTAGAATTATGAAGTGGGCAACTGGAAATGGGGAACAGAGTTTGTCAGCTGGGTTTTCAGAATCACAGAGAGGAGGAAAGATTATAGGGATGAGAGTATGCTAACTGCTGAAGAATGAGTGCAGGCAAAGTATCAGAGATGGATAAAGGTATGAAATAAGATTGTTTAAGGTCCTTCCTCTAGTACTATCTTCACAGCAGGAGGTAGTGCAGTATCCTGTAAGATTCCCAGAGGTCTGTCTCACAAAATGTAGGAACAAGAAGTAAGGGAGCTCTTTTAGGAAGCCATCACGCCAAGCCTGCACTGAAGAACACCATGGATAGGGTGGATGGTGAATGGCAAGGTTTTGTCCTAGAACAGGTCAATATTGAAGAAGATCCTGGAGTAGGATCAACAGAAATCAGAAGTAGGTGGCAGCATCTTGCCACCTGGGTTAGGGTGGTTGTATCATTTGCCACTGAAGGCAAGTGATGTTGAAGAGCAAAATTCTTTGGGAACAAAATTATCTGTCTTAAAAAGTGGCTCCCAAGAACATAATTTATATTTCTAGACCACAGTTTAAAATACAGGGGTGACAAAGGGATTATAAAGAAGGGAAAGGGACCTGTGTGTGCACGAATGTTTGTGGCAGCCCTTTTTGTAGTGGCTAGAAACTGGAAACTGAATGAATGTCCATCAGTTGGAGAATGGCTGAATAAATAGTGGTATATGAATATTATGGAATATTACTGTTCTGTAAGAAATGACCAACAGGATGATTTCAGAAAGGCCTGGAGAGACTTACACGAACTGATGCTGAGTGAAATGAGCAGAACCAGGAGATCATTATATACTTCAACAACAATATTATATGATGACCAGTTCTGATGGACCTGGCCATCCTCAGCAACGAGATCAACCGAATCATTTCCAATGGAGCACAGTAATGAACTGAACCAGCTACGCCCAGAGAAAGAACTCTGGGAGATGACTAAAAACCATTACATTGAATTCCCAATCCCTACATTTATGCCCACCTGCATTTTTGATTTCCTTCACAAGGAAATATTTCAAAGTCTGATTTTTTTTGTACAGCAAAATAACGTTTTGGTCATGTATACTTATTGTGTATCTAATTTATATTTTAATGTATTTAAACATCTACTGGTCATCCTGCCATCTAGGGGAGGGGGTGGGAGGGTAAGAGGTGAAAAATTGGAACAAGAAGTTTGGCAATTGTTAATGCTGTAAAGTTACCCATGCATATAACCTGTAAATAAAAGGCTATTAAATAAATTAAAAAAAAAAAAAAAAAGAGAGAGAGAGAGAATCAAAAGCAATAACATATGTAAAGAGTTTTGCAAAGCTTAAAATACTATATAAATGCTAACTAGTGTTATATGCTGATGGGAAAGGAAATAATAAAAGACATCACAGAAGTGTAGTAATTTGGAAAAAAAAATAAAATAAAATACAGGGGTGAGATGCTTAGTCAGGGATGGAGTGAATGTACCTTTCTAACTAAGAATAGTAATAATGAATTTGCCTAGTCTTTTAGAAATATAAAAAAGTCTTTAAATTTAAAAATGTACATAAAGGGGAAAATTGCTCTGTTTGTCTTCCAAGCTATATAGCAAAGAGTAGCTACAATGAAAAAAAAATTTTAGTTGGGATACTAAGAAAGGAGCCAGTAGTAAAATGCATATCTATATCTATATCCAAATATCTATATCCAAATACCCAAGATTTAGATATCAAGAAAGAGGAATTAGAAATCCTAATGCAAAAGCAAATTTGATTTCATGACTATTACAGAGAATTATTAGATGAGATTCAAGACTAGAATATGGCTATCCAAGGATATACTTAATTCAAAAGAAACAGAAGAGGTAGAAAAGATGAATACATAAGCTAATATTATCTTTCAAGAAGATATGCTTGTGGGACAAGTGAATGATAGTAGATAGAGGTCCAGCCCTGAAGTCAGAAGGATCCGAGTTCAAATTCAGACACTTAATACTTACTCTGTTACCCTGGACAAGTCACTTACTCCTAAGTGCCTCGCACCCTCCCCCCCCCCCCCCCCCCCCAAAAAAAAAGATATGCTCATTCATATAAGGAAATCCAGGAACTAGAAGGGTTAGAGGAATATTTAGGAGAAGCGTTCAGGTGAAAGTCAAAGGAACATAAGTGATTTTGTTTGGTACACTAGAGACCACTCAGACAAAATGTAGATCAGAAGTTCAGGAAACAACTAAGCCTAGTACAGAGTTATGGTATAGTAATAATGAAAGAATTCAATTCTCCAAACATCTGCTGGAGCTCACTCTCTGCCAAAAGCATAACAGTTAAAAAACTTGATATCTTAAGAATAATTTTCTTCCAAAGGAGGAGCAACTGAATCAATAAGGGAAAATTATATATACTGAATATGATTCTCACTACTGTGAGGAACTTGTTGCTAGGGTAGAAATGTTACAAACATTAGGCGGGTAGGGGAAAGTAATTATTCTTCTGGAATCTGTAATAAAAAGAGGAACACCAGGCATAATATGACATGTACCTTAGACCTAAGAAAGCGTATTGCAGAAGTTTCCATGAAAGGACTAAATTCTACAGAAAAAGGCAATCTATGTGCCTACCACGATAAGTTACAAATAGGTACCTACAGATTTCGACAAAAAGGGATGCTGACATTATGAGCAAATATAGAGGAGCATGGAAGAAATTACCTAGATCAGATCTAGGTATTATTATCTAAATCTAGAAGAGTTCATGACCAAACAAGAGATAGGTTCAGAGAAAGTAAAATGGACAATTCTGATAAAATTTAAATGGTTCTGTAAAAGCTAAACCAACATAGCTAAATTAGAATGGGAGTGGGAAATTGGGAGGAAAATCTTTGCAAAAGTTTCTCTCATAAAGGGACCATTTCCAAAATATACTGGAAATTCAGTCATTTTTATAAAAACAACTATTCTCCAACTGACAGAAAAAGGATGTGAATAGTCAGTTTTCAGAGGAGGAATTCCAAACTCAATTGCTATATGGAAAAATGCCCTACATCACTAATACTTAGAGAAATGCATGTTAAAATAATTCTGAGGTTCTATATCTCATAGCAATCAGATTGGTTAAACTAATGACAAATGCTCTAGGAGGTATGGGATAACAGATACTTTTATGTGCTGTTAATGGAGCTATGATCTAGTCCAACCATTTTGGAAAGTAATTTATAACCGTGCCTTTTGACCCAGTGATACAACTGAGTCTTTATCCCAAAAAGGGGGGGGGGGGGGGAGAGAAGGAAAAGAATCCTTATGTCCAAAAATATGTGCAGCAGTTCCAAATAATTGGAATCTTATAGAATATCCATCAATTGGGGAATAGCTAAACAAGTCATGATATATGAATGTGCTATAAGAAGTGATAAAGGGAATGGTTTCAGGAAAACCTGAAAAAACTTATATGAACTGATGCAAAGTTACATGGGCAGAATCAGGAAAATAATTTACATAGTAAAAACAATATTATCAACTTTGAAAGACTTAGGAATTCTGATAAATATAGTGACTAATTATAATTCCAAAGGACTAATTATGAAACATGCTATCTACCTACAGAACTCCAGAGTGCAGATAGAAATTTATTTTCTTTTGGACATAGCTAATGTAGGAATATGTTTTAAGCACAACTACATGTATTTGTAATGTATCTTTTTCTTGCATTCTCAAAAGGGAGGGGCAACAGAGAGGGAGAGAATTTGAAACTGAATACAAAATAATTAAAAAAAAAAGTTAGCCTAGGAAGGATAGGAAATTCTTAGAAATAACATTCTGAAGCCCCCCAAAAGAAAACATTCCAATGAGGAACAAAAACTGAAAATGAAAACATCTAATTACAATTTTTAAATCTTATGTACACAAGATGTAAGCAAGAGTAGGAAAGACAGAATGAATATAAGGTCATGGTACAATCCTTTAAAAACAGTGTTAGGATTACTAAACTCAGAGTGAGCACAAGCTAGAGAACGAAGTAAAGAACAATAAAAAGGATTTTCCCCTCCTCTTAAATCTATATTGAGGGTATCAATCTAGATATAGAGGATCACAGAAGAGATAGGCCTATTGTTTAAGGTGTATGTAGTGATGATAACTGACAACAGAGAGAAGACAGGACTCTCTAATCTTTATTTAGTGCCTGTTTTCTCTTCTAAAAAGAATGGCTTTGATGCCAGAAATAACAGAATAGAAATGGCTATTGAGTTGATCCTCAATATAAAGGAAGAAACAGTAAGAAGGTACTTAGTTGCTTTTGATAAATTTAAGTCACCTTACCAAATGAATTGGAGTCTAATGTACTGAAAAAAACAAAAACAAAAACAAAAAAACAGGCAGAAGTGTTTGTTGAACCACTGTCAGAAGTATCTGAAAGGTAGTTAAAAAACAAACAAAAACCCCAGCAGATATTCTAATGGACTACAAAACAGCATTCTGATTCTTTTAAAAAAGTTCACAAAATTACAGTTCTATAAGTTTGACTTCAATTCCTGGTAAAATTCTAACAAAGATTAAAGAGATAGTTAATTAACTTTTAGAAAAAAAAAGTACTCATCATAAAAAACCAGAATGGCTTCCTGAAGAACAGGTCATGCCAGGCTAATTTTACAACCTTATTTCCTTCTACAGCTAGTAGATCATAGGAATGCAGTTTACCCAGATTTAAGTGAAAATTTTGATAAATTATGTTGTAGTACCTTTTAATAAAAGACAAAAAGAAATGAATTAGAAGTTTAGAATAGCTGGACTCAAATGATTCACTATTAACTTGGCAAGAGATCTCCAATGGAATGCTCCAGAGATTTGTGGTTGGTCCTGTACTATTTAATGTTTTTATAAATAACTTGGATAAAAGCATAGATGGCATGTTCATTAAACTTGCAGAAGACACAAATGCTGGGACACATAGGCAGAGTAAAGATTCAAAAAGATTGTGGCAGACTAGAACATTGGGCTGAATTTAATGAGATGAAATTTGATAAGGAAATAAATGTAAATAGTCCTATACTTGGATTAAAAAAATTAATTTCATTAGTGCAAGATGATAAAGGCACATTTAATCAGAGGTTTTTCTGAAACTACAACACCAAAAAAAAAAAAAGATCTGGGGATTTTATTGGACTATAAACTCAATATAAATCAGTAGTATAATGTGGTAGCCAAAAAAAAAACCTAATGAAGTCTTGTATAGCTTTAAGACAGACATAACTTCCACCAATGAGGAGTTAATAGTAACTTAGTGTTCTACCCTTGTCAGATCATATATTGAGTACTGTATTCAGTTTAAGAGGTCAGGGTTTAAGAAGGACATAGATCAAGATGGTCAAAGGCCTTGAATTTATTTCATCTAAGGAGCAGCTTAAGAAGTGGGGATCTTTAGCCTAGAAGAGACTATTCAGAAGAGATATCATAATGGTCTTTAAATATCTGAAAGTCTATTATGGAGAAGTTTTACTGCATACCAGAACTGGAAGCAAAGGGAGAAGCTGCAGAGAAATAAATTTAGGCTTCATGTTAGGAAAAATTTCTTAATAATTAGAGTTGTACAGGAGCAGCTACATGGCGCAATGGATAGAGCACCAGCCCTGAAGTCAGGAGGACCTGAGTTCAAATCTGGTCTCAGACACTTAATACTTCCTGGCTGTGGGACCCTAGGCAAGTCACTTAACCCCAAATGCCCTAGCAAATAAATAAATAAATAATAATGATAAGCAGAGCTGTTCAAAAGTGGAATGGGTTCCCTTTCAAGGGACGGATTCTTTCTTATTAGAAGATTTCAAGTAGCAAATGGATAATCACTGGTTAAGCATATTATGGTAGAGATTCTTTCAGAGAAGAATTGAATTTAGGAGACTGTCAAAATCCCTTTTCAAATTTAAAATTCTGTAATTCTATGATAGGGGAAAAAACTCCAACAACTATTTTTAAAAAGAGTATCAAAAGTTCTTGCAGATTTGGTTCATTGCTGTGCCAAGTCTACAAACTTGCAAAGACTTGGTGCTCTTTGTGAAAACATCAATATTTTACCCAGATTAGTGCTAATTACATTTCTGTTGTGCCAAACCAATCTATACAAGATCAAGAACATGGCCTTTGAGCTTTGTTT
The DNA here is from genome assembly GCF_902635505.1 of Sarcophilus harrisii. Classification (NCBI taxonomy): domain Eukaryota; kingdom Metazoa; phylum Chordata; class Mammalia; order Dasyuromorphia; family Dasyuridae; genus Sarcophilus; species Sarcophilus harrisii. The sequence goes on along the minus strand of NC_045427.1, from coordinate 474,328,453 downwards.
GGTATTTAATACTTGAAGATTCTTTCAGCTGTTTACTTAGAACTTAAAAGCCTAAGGTAGAAAGAGGAATAAGCTAAAAGTCAGCTTTGAGTCTCAGGTCAGCTATCAGTTGCCACGTTGTCTTGGATATGCCACTTCATCTCTGAAAGCCTACATTTCCTCACTTGTGAAATAAGGATAATAGTTGTACTACCGATCAGAAAGACAGCAAGGAAAAGTGGAGAGAAAATTGCATCTGGAGTCAGAAAGACCTGGGTTTGAATACTACACAAAATATACTATCTAAAAGTGAACTACTATCATTATTTCATTGATCTACCGTAAGGAAAGGGCTTTGTGCAATATAAAGTGATAAGTAAGTATAAGTTATTAACATTAGCACCACCACCACCACTACCACCACCACCACCACCACCACCATTATTTTGTTATTGTAATTACCGTTCTGCGATGGAAAGTGCCATGTTCTTCAGCCTCTCTTTATTGGACTGAGGAGTACTGATCTGGGGAACGACTGGACTGAGCAACTTGTTCATCAGCTCTAGAACCTTGTCTGCATTCTGTCAAATATATATTTTTAAAAAGAGATCCCAAAAAAGCAAACAGTGTGACCAAAAGTGCACATACTGGATTTATATAAATATGTCGAATGACTCAGTATGCAGTTACATTCACTCTTATTCACCCCTTCTTGAATTACCATAGAATTTACTCCTTAAAATTTACCCTTAACCATTGAGTCACCATATGTTTTCATATGAAAGTATCTCTCACATTCCTACATAGCCTTATTTTATTATGTAACATGTACTGCGAACCATATTAGCTGCTACAGAAAATGTAGGAGTTTGACATATTTCTCATGAAGAAACTTCATGGTCTAAATCTGACAAATATTTAACTTGCTGCCAAATGATATTACTATTAGATGCTTGAAGGATGTACTTTCAATAAATTGTTCTGTCAACTGGAAACATGTTATGGGCAAAAACAATTCTGTAAAATGGGAATTTCACTATGACTAGGATCATTAACTGCCTAAGCACTATGCGAAAACAGCTCAATGAGGAGTGTGCATTAACATTCTGGTGATGATACAATTCTTAAAAGATCAAGATAATAGTCTAGTGAAAATGTTTGTGCATCCTATTTCAAAAGAGCAACAGATGTATTAAGTGAAAAGAACAGTACACATTTTACCTTTGCAAGGTCATAAAGTTTTGCAGCTTCTTCAAATAATCCTTTATTTTCTGCCACTGAAGCCACTTTGTTGATAATGGGCTTTGTGTCACTGGTAAACTTATCTATAACTCCAGGCTGACAAGAAAAATAGGGGAGAGGAAAAGCAAACACAGAGCCATTGTTTTCAAAACAGAAAGAAATCTGGGATAAGGAGAAAGGAAAGAGTTAAACTAAAAATGTTTTACCCATGGCAATGAATATAGTTAGTTATATTGAGGAGTATAAATTTCTACAGGAATATATGCTGGAGGCCACATTAAAATATGAAAGGTGTTTATGAAAAATGCTGTCATATAAGTAGACAAAATTGATTAAATAACACACAGAAATCAGCAAATCTTGGTGGTTTCTAGCATTTAAAAATGAGCCATAGAGCAAGTAAAAAACCTAATGATGCCAGAACTCTGGGGAACAAAGAAAATCAAAACATTTAGGAGTGATCTCTCAAAGATTTGAATTTGCTTTTACAAAACAAATGGCAATGAAATTTGAATGAAATGAAATTTGGTGCTGAGAAATCAGTGCCTCTACATAAACAACTAAATATAATCATAGAAAAGGCCTCATGAAGAGGATTACATTAAAAGACTTTTATTTTCTAGAAAACCCAAGTTCATTCCAGATCCATGTTAGTTTTCTAGTAAAGATTAAATCAAAAAGCTTTGTTGCTCTATTTTGGATAACAACGTTCATTATACTAGATTATCAAAGTCTTGATATATGAATAAGTGTTAGGAAATGATAAAGCTTACTGATCTAATTTTTTTCTGGACAAGAATAAATTTTGGGGTCTTCAAAGATTTCTTAATAAAAGAAAATTTTAAAAAGAAAGCTAAATTTTTCCATTTGGAAGACCAGGTCTATCATCCAATCTCATCTTTCAGCAAATTTCCTAGTCAAAGTCTTCTCATCTCCAGAAATTGAAGGTGTGAAGAGATTAAAAGTATCCTGCTTACTTCAAAATAATATTATAAAGGTAAATCTGATTATTAGATATAAAGGTATGTATACCAAGGTCATAATTTTGAGGGTTTTTTTTTTTTTTTTTTTTTTTTTTTGGTTAAATCTTTTTCTTTGCCTCTGCTTGACAACTGAGATGGCTGAGTAGATTTAGAAACTAAACTATGGTTTTTAAATGCATCTTTGACAATTAAAAAAATTTAGAAGGATATGTTTTACTCACTCACCTTTCTACTTCCATCATTCTCCAGTTTCCCAAGAATCATATCAAACTAGAGAAGCAACAAACAAATAACACAATTCAATTAATAAAAATGTCATTATTTTAAGGACAAAAATAGATGACAACAAGAGAGAAGGAGGGGGAAATGTCAAAAATACTACAGTTAGATTCTTTGTTATTACTATTTGAAGGCAGCAGTAAATATTTCACTATCAAGATCATTCTGGAGGGAATTCATATAGTGTTTTAAGATCATATGATTTCAAGGTCCTTTCTAACTCTCAGACTCTATGATTCAAATGAAATATATACCAAAAAAAATTACTCTGTGTACTCACATGTCAACCACATGGAAATATAGAAGAAATGCAAATATATTAATATGCTTTTGAGCATGAGAAAAAAAGGCTCATACCTCTCGACTTTCTATTACAAGTTCACTAACACAGCGCAAAAACATGTTTTCTCCTTGACTATCTTTTTCATCCCTGTAAGAGAACAAATGTAAACAATATTCTTTAATGAATCTGAGGCCTTTAATAATTATTCAAAGAACTATGGAATGAAAGTTATTCAAAATAGCTGTTCAATTTCTTACCTGAGAAAGTAAAAGTACTGCAATGCTTCTCTTGGGTCTGTTGACTCAAATTTCCGGGTATAGAGCATTAAAAGACGAACAAAATTAAGACGCCTTACACAAGGAGGATCGCCAGCCTCATGACTTACTACAAGAAATAGAAGAGGTCAAAACATATTCCTTAATGAATCACATAACTATAGAGTCACATATATATGAAAACAAAGTTCTATACAAAAATGCTCTACTTCAAGATCAGTCATTATTCTGTAGCCTGTTCTTTGCCTTGTTCCCAGGTTCCTGGAAAATTTTAATTCCTTGCTTAGTATCTTGGCAAACTTGAATACTGGAAGCTAAATCAATAATAAGCTTTTCTACATGTCTGCTTTATCTTGTGTTTTCTTTCTTTCAAGTGGAGAGCTAGAAAGGGGGAAAATGCACTTCTTGATCACAGAGACTTTTTAAAGAAAATAAAGTGACGAAGTTTTTAAAAAAGGAACCAGGGTTCTAGTTTCTTCTATATAAAATGAAGATAATGAAGACTATTTTCACACTAAAAATCATGTTGTACTATGCTTCATATATAAAGTTATTTTTCCTTTATAAGTAAAAAGCTCCTAGAGTCCTTCATCACCACAATCTACACTTTGGACACAGCATGAATGAGATATGGCTAACCAGGGGTTAGCAGTCTGAAATCACTGGAAAAAGAAGTTCATGATCTCATTGGAATTTTGCCCTGACTAGCATAGAATTTGTCCACCCACACATACAATGTCTATAATGTGCTACAGTTGGTAGGTACTGGAGGATCTACAAAGATAACTCAGCTATGACCCTTGCCCTCAAAGGACTTGTATAGTCTAGAAGGAAAAATAAAGCACATATAGGTAAATAATTTACATCATATTGTGGTACATGTATAAGAAGAGCACAAACTACTATGGTTAGTGCTAATAACATGTTAAAAAATGTAAATATATGAGGTGATATGAATTCTAGGAGAAAAATGCAAATTCTAATCATCCAGGGACCCATTGAGAACAGTCACTTTAAAATGACTTTTATCCCCTCCCTTCCATTCCTATAAAAAGAGAGAGTGGGTACAGTAATACTCTTATCATTGACATCAATAGGCGTTAACAAAGATTCACAAACTGCTTTTGCTCTCTTCACATCCCAGTGCAATAGTACTTACAAAGCTGTGCACTCTGGCCAGATGATTTCAAGAGAAGCTTTAGCTCAAACAGTACCAGAGCTACATGAACAGCATGGCAGCGTAGGCGCTCCACACGGAAGAGAAAAGCAATTGCAGCTTCAAACTGTGCTGTCAGGAAGAGCACTTGGAAGTACAGAAAAGGCTGTTGGTTGACAGCAAAATGGGATTCCCCTGGAAAGATAGGGAGTTAGATTACCATTCTTACAAAAGTTGCTTTTTTCATAGATTTTACCCCATGTAACTTCAAATAACTATGTCAAAGTGCCCTAAGTCAGTTTGCTGGAGTTATAAGATAACTTGGCTACAATGGATTGATAAGCTGGGATAGTAACAATGTTTTATGTACCTTGGAAAGTAACAAGCAAATGGGGCTGGCATTAGAGTCACAGAAACCACCCATGAGGGAACACAGAGGAAAAACCCTTCCCTCCAGATATGTCTTTCAAAAGGAATCACGTAGTTGCCTAACAAAGTTTGTTCAAGGAGAGAAAGGAAAATTTCAAAGATGCCTTGTTGTAAGCTTTAAACTCATCCAAGGCAGACCTCTCAAATTGTGAGCAAGACGGAGAAAAGAAAAATTCATAAATTGCCCATAAATAGCATCACAACTAATGTTGCTCAAAGAAACAATCACTCAAGATATATAAGATTTTTATTATATGGCTACTAATTTATAGACTAACAAGGTCACTTATACTGTAATTATAGAGTTAAGTACTTGAGGCTTCTGAAAGTAATTGAGAATTCTACTGAGATGGGAGAAAATTTTTTTAGACTTCAAAAGCTGAGCTACTGAAAATATGGAAAATCACCCCCCCCCCCCCCCCCAAATAAGGTGTGTTCAGTAACTCTTACCATAGTCTTCCAACAATTGCTTCTGGAACTGTGATAAAGTGAGTCTATCTTGGGGAGAACTTGTGCCATCATCTTCAAAACATACTTGATTCAACTAAATCCCCAAAAGAAACACATGCATTTTTAAAACTTCTCAAATCAAAGAATGGATGTTATGCAATTGTGTCTACCTTGAAAAGCTGGCCATTACTATGATAGTTATGGTTACCCATTAACATACAACCATACAACAAAAAATTGGACCAGGACAGATCTGTTGTCTTTGATGACCACGCACACTACAACTGTCTGATTATTTTATTGCCTTGTCCTCCCACCCCACTATCCTATTAAGGAGCTAAATGTCTCAGAGGCATGAAGTAGAGCCAGCCAATTAAATGATCTCCAGTTTTAAGTAATTTCCTAGGTGCGCATACTTGTACACATGTACATATATGTAAAAAAATTTAAATATATGAGGTGATATGAATGCTAGGAGAAAAATGCAAATTCTAATCATCCAGGGACCCATTGAGAACACAGTCACTTTAAAATGACTTTTATCCTCTCCCTTCCATTCCTATAAAAAGAGAGAGTGGGTACAGTGATACTCTTATCACTGACATCAATAGGCGTTAACAATGATTCACAAACTGCTTTTGCTCTCTTCACATCCCAGTGCAATAGTACTTACAAAGCTGTGCACTCTGGCCAGACGATTTCAAGAGAAGCTTTAGCTCAAACAGCACCAGAGCTACATGAACAGCATGGCAGCGTAGGCACTCCACACGGAAGAGAAAAGCAATTGCAGCTTCTATACCCCCCCGCCCCCCAATTCCCACCATACCACCAAAAGCAGTAACCTGCCTTTAACCAAAGGTAATCTTCTGTTTTATCAGCCACTTCACTCTGATTATCAGTGACATCACATCTGCCAAGGATACAATAAACGGCTCTTTTGTAGGGGTCAGTGTTGTTTCTAAGGGCACGTCGATAATGGAGACGAAGTTTATTTTCAGTGGCAGGGGATAATCTAAAAATTTAAAAATGGACACATGCATAAAAACTCATGGGAAAATTCCTGAGAGTATTTGAAAACATCCTAAACTAATACAACTTGAATACTTCAACAAGAATAAAAAAGGGCTTTTGAAAATCTAAAAGAATGTTCAAACAAAGCTTTTAAGGCCACCTAGTGAGAACTCCAAGAAAGCACTTTTAGGCTCCTGCAAATGTACAAACTCATAGAGTCCTAGGAGGATGTCCAATTTTACACTAGAGAAGCACAATTTATGAGTCATCTTTTTAAAATTTTTTATTAAAGCCTTTTATTTACAAAACATATGCATGGGTGATTTTTCAGCATTGACCCTTGTAAAACTTTCTGTTCCAAATTTTTCCCCCTTCCCCCCACTACCTCCCCTAGGTGGCAGGTAATCTAATATGTTAAATATGTTAAAATATATGTTAAATCCAATATCTATTATATACATATTTATACAGTTACCTTGCTGCACAAGTAAAACAGGGTAAAGAAGGAAAAAAAAAAAAAAGGAAAAAAAGGAAAGGAAACAATATACAAGCAAACATCAACAGAAAAAGTGAAGTTGCCATGTTGTGCTCCACACTCAGTTCCCACAGTCCTCTCTCTGGGTGTAGATGGCTCTCTTCATCACTGAACAATTGGAACTGGTTTGAATCATCTCATTGTTGAAGATAGCCCGATTCAAAGTGAAAATAGTTTCAATTATGGGACTGATGATGGTTTGTACATCTATTGTCCCAGGACAAGACTTGCTAAAGTTGGCTGCCCCTAGACGATTGAGCATGACACAACACATTTGATCCCCCCCAAATTATTGCAATTCATTAAACAGTCTTCCAAGACATAGAGGGGATGTAATCTGCATTAGTCTACTGAGTACTCAGGCCCATAAATCACAAATCCTTGAAGGCCTGCAGAACTTAGTTGAATAAGCCTTTATTAAGTATCTATGTTACAGTAGGTTCTGGATAGTTGTTGAGGATACAAAGAAAAAATAAAATTTCTTCCTCTCAAAGAGGCAAAATTCCATTGGTAAGTAGGTACTGATAATACACCAATCACTAATAAATCAATGTAAGTACCAAAATTTACCATTTTCTTAAAATGCCATTAAACTGATTTGATTGTCATATAGAAGTACTATTGAACATTATTTATTATCTAATCTCCAATTTACCAATGTAACAAACAATATTTTTGAAGTTAGTAGATTAGACCATCAAATAAAAAAAAAAAAGTGACAGAATATGAATCCCATTATAAAGTACCTTTCTTAACTATGGATTATTGGTAAAAGTGAATCATGCTCCTCTTCTCCAGGATCTCTTTCACTACCATACACAAAGTCTATTAAAAGGATGTACACATGCAGAATCACATGAAGGCTTGCATGTACCGGCCTTCAAAAACTGTTGGGATTAAAAAAATAGCACCTGGTACCCAACCACCTAATGAACTTATCTAGGCTGATTCCAGGGTGACAAATTTATAGATTGGTATTAGGCACACCGAAATTCAACAGGACTGCCACAGTTTGTTCTTCAATGGTATAGTCTTTGAGGACCAGATCACCTCTAAGACACAATGAAGCAGCAGGGGATTTGAGTAGAGGCTGTCCCTCAACATTCATACTATAACCAGATTTAACATTTTCCATGACTATATTCCATGAAATACACACACACACACACACACACACACACCCCACACACACACGTATATACATGTTCAAATTTTTGTATTTAAAACAGAAGTTTATTTCTAGTCACATAAAGGCAAAGGAGGATCCAGTCATAACTAGGACTTTCTATTGTACAACCTAATTCTTTTGGGATATCCTTTAACTTGTTCAACATACCTTCTGTCCTTGTTGTGCATATATTCTTGGAACCAAGTTTTAAATTCTCCCAGCTGATGCTGGGCTCGATTAACCACTTGTGAAGCTGCAACTAAATCTCCACAGCGCATGCAGTAATAAATTAATGCCCAAACAGGATGTCCTTCCACTTCTCCATCCTAATAAAGGAAAATATTTTTAAAATAGAAATTCAAAAAGTGTCTAGTTGGTTAAAAAGCATTTCTTAAATACTTGTGATAAATGCTAGGGATACAAGCAAGTTAGAAACAGTCCCTGCACTCAAGGAATTTATATTCTAATGAAGAGATATACCAGTTGAATTGTGGAGACCCAATCTTGGGATAAGATTTATAATAACAATTATCCAAAAGAGTCATAAAATTTCTTTATTCCAGTTTTACATAATATCAGAGCATTTGAAGAACCACTGGATATTAATTTGGAATTATACTCCCAAAGTGATTAAACTATACATAACCTTTGATCCAGCGATCCCATTGGATACTTCCCCCCAAGGAAGCCAAACATAGAAGCAAAGGTTTAAGAAATGCCAACATATTCATAGTAGTACTCCTTGTAGTAACAAAAAACTGGAAACAAAATGAGTGTCCATTAATTGGAGGATGGCTGAAAACATTTAGCAGGTAAATGTAATGAAATATTTTAGTGCAGTAAAAATGACAAATATTAAGTAATTCAGAAAAACATAGGAAGATTTATATGAACTAATGTACAGGATAATAAAACCAGAAGATTGCTGCAGTGTAAATTAAAAGATTCCTAAAAGGAAACAAAATTCTGAGTAACTAAAATATCAGTGATGGCCCTAAAGAACACCATTTCTTCTCCTCACAACACAGAGGTAGAGAACTTTGAAGGCAGAATGTTTTATGCACTGACAGATCTTACTGTATTGGACTTTTTGGCTTAATTGCTTAAGAAGGAAGGGGGTGGTTCAGTCTGAAGAAGGGCGAGGGGATTTCTAGGAATGACTGATAGAAAAACAAATTTCTCCAATACATTGTTTTAAAGAAACAATCCATAAGCTATTGTCACAGGGTCATCTGCCTCATAGGTTTAAATAATGCCGTCAAGAATAATCTTTAATGATAACTCACATGGGTACTGTGTTTTAAAAAGCCATTGGCTTGTATCTATCTACCCACTGAATTGGCAATAGATCTTTATTTTAGAACTGAAGAAACTGAAACTGAAAAAAGTAGCTATAGTCAACAAACCTTGAATATTTAATTGAGACTCAAACCCAGGTCTTTTGAGTCATTGGTCAGTGGACTTCAGAGATTTTGTTTGTTAAGCATTTAGCCCAGCTTTGGGAATATAATTCCAATTTAATATCCAGTGGTTTTTCAAATGCTCTATAAGGTTAGAATAAAATAATTATATGGCTCCTTTGGATTATGGTTATTATAAATCTTATCCCAGAAAAGCATGACTACACAGTGAGAAAACCAGACAAGAGAAGTAAAGTGAAGAACAGGGAGAGAGGGAAAGGAAGAAAGATGAGAAGTGGTAGATTATAATACCTCTAATCCTAGGCTTGTTAATTTATGATTGGGGGGTAAAATTTGATATGTGCTAATAGGCAAGTTCAAGGCTATACATAAGGAGCACTGACAAGTACTACTTGATCAATCATGAAAAAGTGAAATGGGTGGCAGGTTAAATCATGCTGATATAAACCCCAGCATTACATATTCTTCATTGGAAATGAAGCCTTCAGAAGCCTTGTGTTCTACTACTGACATTATATCACAAACTATTATCTAATTTTTAAGACTACTTTCTTTAGTGGTAACATGGGAGGTGAGGAGAGGAAAAGAAATGCCCTTAATCTTCCTTCTACACTGAACTATAGTGGAATTGCAATCAACTACTTGGAAACCACTGTACTCTGGGATAATATGTTCTGGTGAAATACGAGCATTTTGTGAACTATATCAGGTTCATATCAAGTCTAAAATTCCAAATTTGTTTGGAATGTGTAATATAAAGAAAGAGAGAGAGATGAACTTCTTAGAGGTTGAAGGAAGCCAAACATCTAAATTTACTTTTTAAGAAATTAATTCAAATGAAAGAACTCTTATGAAAAAGTTAAGTAGCAGGTATGCTCTTGTTTTCCCCTTGAGTCTTATCAAGGTAACAATAGAAAAGATAAATGCAGGTTACTATATAATACAGTTTAAACAAAGTCATTAGAGGTTGATTTTTTTTTTTTTGGGGGGGGGAGAAGAAATAAAATAAACTTAAAGTACCTGAAGTCCTGGAAGAGGTGCTGGGAGTTTGATATTAAGAAAACTTCGAACCAGCTGGTAAGTTCCAGGCACACCACCCAACTGGGCTTGATGCAGATTTCCAAAAACAGTAACAAGTGTATAATTTTTGTAACTAGAAAAAAGCCATTAAAGATAACCCAAAGTTAAAGATATTCCTTTTTAAAAATTTGTTAAATAATGAAATGTTATTGAAGATATGGCACCATCAAGGACAATGGATAAGAGGGAAGGGGAAAGAATGATACAATTGCTCTGACTTTAAATACTTAATGATGGAATAGAATTATTCTAAAGGGTAGTACAAGAACAAATTATAATAGGAAATTATATGAAATGGATTGCATTATAAAATAATGAACTCTCCTTCCTCCTAACCACTGAAAATGTGTAGACAAAGGTTGAAAGGTCATATGTTAGCAATGATATAGAAAAGATTAATGTTCTGTTTCTGTTTTGTTCTGGAAGGTTGAATTGGATGATTTCTAGGATTCCTTTTTTTTTTTTTTTTTTTGCTGAAATTCTAGGATTCCAGGACATCTACAGTGCTTTGTAGAAGGAACAACATTGAAAAAAATGCTTAATTTCTATGGGGTGATAAACAACATATAGCTAGTCATTGAAAGATTCCTGACCAAAAAAAAAAAATCTACTTTTCCATTTCTTGCAAAAAACAATTCCATAAAATTATATTCATACTATTGTCACTTTAGCGTCAGCAAAACATATTTGATTTTAAAGTACTATTATCCTAAATCTTTTATTTGGTCTTGATTAATCTTGCAAAGGTTACAATGAGGTAAGAATAAATAAACAAAATCATTTACTAAGTAAATGTTTTTAAAGTTTTAAAAAGAAACTGAGGATGGACAGTTCCCAGTTATTTTCAAGAAGTTCAATTAAAAAGATTAATAAAGTAAAGGGGACAAACAGGCAAAGGAACTAAGAAACAGAATCCATTATTAAAGCTACAAAAGCCAAAGGAGATGAATTCCCAACCCCACCCCCAATTTGAAACCCTGTACATATATATTGAATTTGTCACTATGGAAAGTCTTTTTAATAGAGTTATACATTCTAGAGAGCAAGATGGTAACAAATCAATCAAAACAGACAATTATTAACTCCTATTACTGTGCTGAGAATTATGGAAGGAAAGAAAAATATGCTAAATGTAGCACTGTACTCCAGAATATAGTTATTTTGTCTAATGCAATAGATATATTTATCTGTGATATAACAATTAGTTTTAAACACCAGTATGATGCTATATAATGCTTCTGAATTAATGCACAGTTCTACATAGGAAAATGTTATGACTTCTTAGTAGGATATTATTTTATATAGAGTGGATGCTCTGAAAACAATATTATATGGCCACAGACATCAGCCTACATGGCCTGGTGGCAAAGTGTTGTAATTTTGCAAGTTTATTCAATTCAGCAGCCTTCTCCTCTGGAGCCAGCAGGGAGAAGCACAGTGCTCTCTCTCTCTCTCTCTCTCTGAAATAAAGAGGATTTGTTGCAACACTTATGGCAACCCCTGCTGGCTAATTCGGAGCTGAATTGAATGTCCTCAATGAAGGATGAATGGCACAACCCCCTATTAATGGAGTGGACAATTGTAAAGGGACAAAAGCACAACCATAATCCCTCTAAATGACTGACTCAAGTTGCTGTGGAGGTGGCACAGAAACCTTAGTACAAACCACTGGCATTAACAGCAGGGAAGAAATCAGTACATCAAATGTGGAACATGGACTCACAGGGATTAACTGGATGTAGCCAAAAGGAAAATTAAGATTAAAGAGGGATTTAATAGAGGTACACAGGCCAGTTGATGGTTTGAAGGCAATAAAATTGCTGGGGTTAGCGGTCTAATTAAAATGCTGTAAGAACACAAGCAGGCATAAAAAGGGGGCAGGTGGAACCATACTAGGAAATGGAACTTTGATCCAAGGCATTATAATATAACAATCATAGTATCTATTGTAAGAAGGGAGAAAAGGGAAAAATGAAAAGCAAAGAGGGGAAAGGAGAAAGATATAGGTGTGTTCTAACATTTTTTCTACTTACCTTATCATTTTACTGGTATAATTTTATAATACAGAATGATACCCAAATAAATAGCTGTTTCTGATAACAACAAAATGTCTTTCAGGCTCATTTACTCCAAATTACAACACATCTATAAAGCATTCCATATGAAGATTACATATATATTTAAAACAATACAAAGGACCTCAAAGGCTCATTTGGTTGGTTCCAGCTTACCTTTGCTCAAGGTAACGTAAAGCCTGCCTTACAAATTCCATTTGAACCTCTATGCTCCTTCGACTTTTCAACGCGTCTGTTGCAGGGGCCAACAATACATCTGTCATTTGTTTCACCATTGCCCACATATCTGAAATATTCTTCATAAAAACAACAAAATCAGAAGAAAATGCTGCAAGTACCAAAGAAGTCATATACATATATAGCATTTTTTTCCTCTTAGAAAAAAATTTTATTTGAATATAATTTAAAAGAAATGGGAACTACAGAGGTTTATTTCATCTTCTGAAGGGCTAATTTTGGCTTGCTCTGATGTGCAACATTCACCTTTGTCCAGTTTTAAGGGCTTCTGAAGTCAACTTTCCAATGAGCTAACAAGCAGAATTAGTTTTTGGATCAATTATTCTCTTTGTCTGACATGCCTACCTCCATAAGAGGTCTTAAAAGTAACAAGAATACTGAATCTCAGTGGGTTATATATTAAGAGAATGTGAATAAATTTGTTCAAAGCTTTAGGAGTTTGAAAATTCAGGTAGTTATGATTCAATCCTTACAAGGTCATTTAGTTTTTAAAAGGGCTAAAATAAGTTTAACCTAAATAATATATATTTTGTCCTTCTAGGGAGTCGCAATGGGTTGTTCCATCCTTTGTGGACTACATAGCAACCTCTTATTCAGTCATCCCCTTCCTAAAGATTCTTCCCCTGAGTACCTATAATTAAAAAAAAACCTGTCAGTCTTTCCTTTGTGCTGCCCACATATTCTTTCTTCCCAAGTAGCTTCCTGCCTTTAAATTAACTTTCCTTAAAACATCTCTTTTAGTATTTGGAAAATTCTCACTGTAAAAAAATTTAATGAAATTTTAAAGTTAAGCATACTTACTCTATGAATACAATCAACCACAGATGAGTAGGTTAACACTTTGTTTCCAAGAAAGGAAAGAAAGATGAAATTGTATTTATATCTTAAAGAAAGAAAAATACAGGGGCAGCTAGATGTCCAGTGGATAGAATACCACCCCTGAAGTCAGGAGAACCTGAGTTCAAATGTGACCTCAGACACTTAATACTTCCTAGCTGTTTAACCCTAAGAAAGTCAATAAACAACAAACGCCTCACAAAAACATACACACACATACACATATATATGTATATATATATATACATATACACATACTGTAGGTGTATATCTAGTTTCAGTTTATCCTCAGTCTTTTTTTGGGCAGGGTTGGGTATGCGTCAGGTGGGGATGAAGGGGATGTCTGAGAGAAAAGGGAGGGATTAAAGTAGATAGGTAGAGAAAGAAATGTAAATTAGTAGTAGTAGCAGAGAGAAATGATCATAAATTGAGAAAAGATTTACTAGGCTTGAATCAAGTTCAGTAAGCCCACCAAAAGATGAGAATTGTGAAAGCTCCATGTCAAACAGTTTAATAAAAATGTCAGGAAACTATAAGGCAAAACACAAAGTACTAGCTAAATTTAAAACTGGCTGAATTCAACAATTGTGGCAAAAAATCTATGCAAGTCATCTCTGAACACCTTAAAAGAAAAGCAAAATTTGAACCACAACACACTAATCTTCATTATGAAATGCTGAAGAAAACCTTGAAAGCTATTTTCAGACACAAGAAATATATTATCAGTAGATTTCAGCCAAGTCAACAAGTTACTAATCACATCTAAAAAATAATATTATATATTTCTACTTATGCTAACACTTTGCCAGTACCTTATCATCCATTTCTGCAACAGCGGCACAAAGGTCTACTAGGTTAGGCTGCAGATGTCCATTCACTATCTTCTCATTATAAATGTAAATCTGAAATTATCAAAAGCAAAATAAGCAGTGCTATTTATATTTTTTCCTTTTTAAAAAAATCGTCCCGGTGAATCTAAAGTTTTCAAATAATGGCCAAAGGTACTTCATTCAAGTTTTCTAACTTAGGGCAGCCAAGCTAAACACAACTTAAAGAATAATTTCTCATGGCCAGCTTCCCAGTTTCATGTCTGAGCTGATAAGCAGCAGCACTGAGACACACCAAGGTCACCTGACATCTCACCACAACCCACCAAATGAACAGTGGGAGCAAAGAGAAAAGAGGGGAAATGAGGGAAAGAAGTACAATGAGCAACAACCCCCATGGCTTCTGTGCTCAGTCATTTTTTGGTCCCAGCTGATAGAAATCAAAGGAGAAGCTAGGAATGGAGAAATGTGTCCCCACTGCTATCATCTGTTAACTAGAAGGGAGACTTATACAAAAGCAGCAGTAAAAATCTTTTAGCTTTCTTCTAAGCCAGAGACACATGATGGTAACAAGCCCAAACCAAATGGGCAATATTTGGACCATCCCATTGTGTCAGAACGATCACTGCTCTAAACTTGTAACACACACTTCTTCTTGAGGAAATCTTTATGCTTTAGATGAAATTGGTTGGGAATGAAGAATATTCTATCTCATGATGAGTAGGAGTATTGGATTCCTCTACATGTCATCAAAAAGACTAAGACCTCAAGCAACAATGACAAGGACTGTCATTAAAAAAAAAAAAAAAAACACATTTAAAAAAAATTTTAATAGTATTTATTATAATTAGTATTTATTTATAAGACTGTGTTCCAGATTTTTCTTCTTCTTTCCCTTACCTCCCTCCTCCCCAAGACAGCAAGCAATTTGACATAGGTAAATAGGTGCAATTCTTTAAAATAAATATTTTTTGGCTGTTTCCTTAATTCTTTAAAAAAAAAAGTTAACATGAGTCTTGGAAATTAACTTGGAAATGAAAAACATGGAAGGTAAATCAAATAATTGTAATGGAAATTTTTAAAAATCTCTAAATCAACAATGACATATTTTCAAAGTCAACAGTGGTGATCAAGTGAACAGAATCTATTCTCTTGACCATTAGCAGAATTTTGGGAAAATTTTAATTTTGGATAGTAAATTATGCAAATATTCACTGACAGCTTTTATTGAAACAAAAGAGGATTTCCAGTTAGCTGCTTAGTTATTCAGAAAATTCCATTAAGCAAAGTCCCCAAGCTAATTAATATCTCTATAGAATACAGAAGTCTTATTCTCTTTGTCAAATCTTAGATCATCAATCTAGTTTTCCAGATAACAAAAACCAAAACATTCTTTTAAAACTATATTTGATATAATTATTTAGCCAAATGAATAGCTATGATTTCAGGAGGACAAAGGCTTACTGTGCCCCTGTAATCAGCAAAAAGGATTTAATGGACAGCTAAGCAGCTGTGCTGACAGTGCTGGATCTGAAGTCAGGAAGGCCTAAATTTAAATCTAGCTTTATGACTACTATTAACTTAACCTGTCTGCCTCAGTTTCTTCAACTGTAAAATGGGGATAATACTATCTATCTCCCAGCACTTAACACAATACTTAGCAACACAGCAGGACCTATATAAATGTTAGCTATTTCTTTTTGTGCTAACAAAGAATTGGAAAATGAGTAGATGCCCATCAATTTGGGAATGGCTGAATAAGTTGTGATAGATGAAGATAATAGAATGTTATTGTTCCATAAAAAAATGATGAGCAAACTTATTTTAGAAAGGCCTGGAAAAATTTACATGAACTGATGCTGAGTAAAACAAGCAGAACCAGGAATATATTGTATACAATAATAGCAGGAATGTGCAATGATGAAAGACTTGGTTCTTCTTAATGGTTGAGTGATACAAAGCAATCCCAAAAACTTTGGACAGAAAATGCCATCAGCATTCAGAAAAAGAACTATGGAGATTGAATGTAAATCAACATATACTATGTTCACTTCTTTTTTCTGTTTTTTTCCCCCTTCTCTCTCATGGTTTTTCCCTTTTGTTCTGATTTTCCTCTCCCAATATGATTCATAAAGCAATATGTATTAAAAATAAATACATTTAAAACATAAAAAAGGAAAAATAAATAAATAAATAAATGTTAACCATTATTGTTACTAAGAACTAAGCTAGGCCTTGAACGTTTTGCAGGATATTTTCTTTTTCTTTCTTTCTTTCTTTTTTTTTTTGCTGAGGCACTTGAGGTTAAGTGACTTGCCTAGAGTCATACAGCTAGTAAGTGTTAAGTGTCTGAGGCCATATTTGAACTCAGGTCCTCCTGACTTCAGAGCTGGTACTTTATCCATTGTGCTACCTAGCTGCCCCATGATTTTCAATCATTTAGAATTTTATTTAAGAAAAGACTATGACCCATTTTCTGATTTAATAAAAACAAAAATAAAAAACATTCAAAATTATTTTTCTTAACCCTATTTTCTTCTTGTATTTGTTTTAACATGAAATATTCTCTCACATATGTATAGGTCTCAAACTTTATTTTCCAAGATTTAAAAAAATGGTGGGGTGGTGGTAGTGGAGGCAAGGGCAGCTAGAACTATTATTTTATTGATAAAACACCCAGTGAAGAAATCCCCTCACCAATTTATATTGGCACCTGCTTTGCAACTTAGAGAAGCAGGATCACAACAGGCAACTGGATAGCTAGAATCTTCACATAAGGCCATATTTCTATTCCAGGTTACCTTTTCCAGATATGATTTTTTAAAATAATTTGTGTGTCAATGAAAATAATTGCCATCAGACTTACCTGTCGGGCATAAGCCATCTCAATGTTATCTAAAGAGCTTCGGCCTGGGGGTCCCAAATCACTGATGTAACTTGGCTATAGATTAAAACACAATAATCACTTAAGGATACCAGGTTAAAATATGACATTAAAAAGTACATATTCATTATTTTTTTTGCCCTTTCTTTCCACCCAAAGTGACTTAAGGAGTTTAGATTAAAAATTATCTAAGTTAAGAGGTTACATGGCCCTTAATTATCTTGAAAAGGACAGAAAACTCTGTCAGCTGTCTTGTATCTCACCTGATATTTCTGAGATAAGACTATTTCAAACCTTCTGTTTATATCTCAAGCAATCCTCCCTCAGGAGGTATCTTTTTTCTTTGTGCCTATAATAAAACTTAAATCTTTCTGTTTATGTTATCATTAATTATGTCAAGATTATCTTGAAGTAGCAATATTCACAGACATATTTCTAATCTATGCCCTATATAAGATAGTAGCTACTGATTCACTTTTTGGCACTAAGATGCTTAAAAAAATTATGATCAGTTAAATAAGTCCAATTTGGATGCTGAATACTTATTATATATCCATAGCTCTCTGTTAGTCATTGTGGACGGGGACACAAAGAAATAAATTATAATCCCTGACTTCGGGAATCTTACAATCTAGTCAGGAGACTAAGATGTAAAAAGTAAAACACAAAGAAATCATTTTTCTTAACTATAAAAAGCATAATTTATTAAACATATATGAATCTTCATATAAACAGTTATATAAAAAATGTCTCTTAGGAACGTTATTTATATTATTTCAAATACAATATCTTCCACACTAAACCAAAAGCAAAGGCAAAATTCCTTGAGTCCTCCTCAAAAATGCCAAATGCTTTGTTCTTGAGAACAAAGCAGCTGCTGAAGCAGGTTTCCTGGGAAACAGATGTGAACGAAGAACTACTACCGTGCAACTTCTCTTTGGACTGCTTTAGATAAACTACACAGCTATCACAGGTAACTCTGCATTTAGATAACAATCATCATTCACTGAAGGAATTTTACTTGGACACAGAAGTCACAGAAAGTTGTGTGATTTGGAGTTGTTATATAAACAAAGGTTCCTTCTATGAATCACAATATTTTCTTCCTTTTGCCATTTTAAAGGATTTTAAAATATCACTGTGACTGTTACTTTTAATAATGAATGTCTGACAAAAGTTGAAAACTACATACTAGAATCTGTAATTAAAAAGTATATTTCTAGCAAGCTATTTAAACAGAAAAAAACTCAACCTCCTGCACAATCAATTCTTTCCCACCTCCCCACCCCCACCCCATCTGAATTGGAATGGTTTTATATTGAAAATTATTTTGGCAAGGTCGTGTTACAACCAAGAACACACAGACAGTAAATGCTTCAAGTAAATTATCTTTGCTAATACAGTAAAGAAACAGATAAAAGAAAAGAAAAGCCAGAAAATGGAGTAAAAAATTAAGTAGAATTTAATGCTGAGAAACAAACACATGAGATGGAAGACTCAGTGGACATTTAATTTATATGAATTTGCTAGGCAGTTAAAAACCCAGACCTACCATAGAAGTGCTGACTGAAGGAAGTACCTCAAAGGCAAACTAAGAACGAAAATACAATTAAGAGATTTGAAGAAAATGATTAATAATGATTTTATTGCGGAAAGAATGGCCTTATGAAAAATATTTTTTTTAAAAAAACAAAAAACCCAAAACCATGGTAATTTTACTTAAAGAAAACAAAGGTGAACATATGACTTTGGGGTCACAAAAAAATTAAATTCAAAGGCAACATTATGTAATGGCTATCTGAGTTGTAAGCTTGGCTTTTTCCCTAATTAGCTATGTGTATTTCTCAAAACTTTATTTCCCCTTCCAACTCTAAAATTTTCTAATTCTAGTATGTTATAGAATTTTAAATATTTGTTTTATAGAATGAGGATTTATGATAAAATTCAAGATGTTTCAAGATGGTCCAAGGGATATTATTATTATTATTATTTTGGTGAGGCAATTGGGTTAAGTGACTTGCCCAGAGTCACACAACTAGAAAGTGTTTTGTGTCTGAGTTCAAATTTGAACTAAAGTCCTCCTGACTTTAGGGCTGGTGCTCTATCCAAAGCACCATCTAGCTACCCCTCAAGGAATATTATTACAGAGCACTGAAAACTGAAAATTTGAAAAAAAAAAAAAAATGTTCTCTAGAAATGAGTCTTGCACTGCAAAATGGAGAGAAAGATACTAGAAAGACAGTCTACACAGCCTTTTGATCTTTCCATGATGGAAATGTCCATCTTATCTCATTTTCCATCACAAAAATGCCTAATAATAGACAACTTTAAAATCAGATTTTAAATTTAACTTAAAACTGGATGTTTTAAACAACTGGTATTAATTACATATTATATATATGACTAAAGCTGGTGGGGAGTAGGGAAGGAAGGGATTAAAGATAAATGTAATGTATGTTACTCCAAGGTCTGATGCTCTGCCACAAAAGGGAATGGGAAAAAGTATCTGAAAGTTATAATCTTCTAAAGTAGTGAATGCTAGCAAAAACACAAAAAGGGATGGGGGTGGGATATGGGGGTATGGGAAGGGAAGCACATAAAAAGTGGTATTTATTTGGTTTCTGATTATTATCTGCTAAAACATATGTGTTTTAGTTAAATATTGCTGAATAGCTATCAGAAGTGTTTTCTAGTACTAAAAAAAATCTAATTTAAAAAATTACTCATTTAAAAAGAAGTTGTTTTTCTGGCCTCACATTTCCATTTAAATTAATTTTGCTTAATGTTCTTGTTTCCCAAAGTATTTCTCCTTCACTTGCCCTTAGATAAGCTTTCCTTTCCACTTGTGTGCCAACCTCCACACAAATAATATGCATTATTCATCAACAGGACGTGTAGAAGAACATTCCTGAGCAGTGCAACTGGACAAACTTTTGTCAGAATTCCAAAGAATGGGCAGCTTGATGGTTTGGCAGTGGATGCTAACATACTGCGCTGGAAAAATGGCTCCAAACACCATCAATATTGGGTGGATTCATGGCAGTGGGGCCTAAATGAGGCATACAAGAAAAGAACAGGAGAAGGGAGATATATACTAGACAAGGTAGAGGTAGCTTTTTTTTTTTTTTTTTTTTTTTAGTAAAGACAGAAAGAGAAACTATGAAATAAATGAAAAACTTGAGGTCAAAGTTGAAAACAGGCTCTTCAGGCTATGTGTAAACAAGTAGAAACTATCAGAGTTGATTGAATTACCAAAACATCTAACCTAAGGGAGAAAAAGCTCAGAAATATATAAAATATAGTGAGGGATTGAAGGTGGAATAATAAAATTATACTTTTTAAATCCTTTTTCTTCTCTTCCTATCACTTAAGAAAAAGAAAACAACTAATAAACAAAATAAACAAAATAAGATAGGTTAAGTTATAAGAGATGATTATAAAACCCTTTAAAAATATATTTATTATCTTGACATTTTGATAATGTCATTTTGGATTGTGAATTAGGGGAACTGATTTCTAAATTCAAGTTTGCCACATGTTAAATAATAATCTGAACAGGACTAAGTCATGATTTCTCTGGAAATATATTTACCTTAAATTAAAGAAAAGAAGGGAATTAGAGTAGCTATGTGGTGGGAAGGAGTTTACATGACCTCTAAGTCCCTTCCTAATCTGTGACTAAATATTATTACATGGACTCTAAGTTCCTTCCTAATCTGTGACTAAATATTATTATATCCTGGAAAGATTAGTTTATTAAATCAAACGAGGTATTAAAGGCTAAAGCTTTGTCCCTTAAATTTGTTTCATCTTAAACTGGGCACTTAATGAATTTTGAAACTGCCATTTGAAATCACTGAGTCTTAGATCCTGCTCATAAGCAAATTAACGCCTTCTTTCCCAACAACTTTTACATTATCATTGTACATAAATTCAAATAAATAAGTGCCCTTTCTGTATGCAAAACATGGAGTTAGGTGCAATGATCCATTCATTATCTATTGGAGATTTAAATGACTTCTAGCTCAACAAGAGACAACAATGTGATACAATAATCAAAAATGCTAATGTGATCTTAGGCTACATTGAAAAAGATATGATAATATCCAAGTTAAAGGAAGTGATAGTCCCACTACATTCTGCCCTAGTGTGAATATATCTAGGTTCAGGTCTGGCTGCCATATTTTATAAAGCTGTTGCATATCCAGAGGAGAGTAACCAGGACAGTTAAGGGCTTTGAGATTGAGCCATATGAGGACTGGCTGAAAAAAAACAATTTTGCTATTTAGTCTGAAGAAAAAAACCAGTATAGTGGTTTCCAAATATCTGAAAAACTGTAATATGCAAAAGTGATTAATTTTGTTCTACCTAGTATAAAAGGCAAAAATATGAGCAGTAGTGGATCACAGGAACATAGGTTTGGAGCTAGAAGGAGATTCAGAGGCCATCCTGAGTCTAACAAATAAATTTAACATATTTAAAAACTGAGGCAGAGAAGTTAAATGACCTGCGCAAGGTTCCACAAATAGTAACAGAGCTGGTATTTGACCCATGTCCTCTGATTCCAAATCCAGTGTTTTTTCTACTATACCAGAGATGCAAATTTAGGGTTGACATAATGAAAAAAAAAATTTTTTTAGACAATTGGCTATCTCAAAGTAGAACTTACTACACTTTAGAAACAAGGAGTTCTATAAGCAAAGGATAAATGACTATTTTTCAAACATATTGTGGTAGAAGTTAATTTTGGTATAGGTTAGACTAGATGGCCTCTATGGTCCCTCCCAAATCTATGATTCTGTCTCCAATTCATAGTGTGCATGCCATTTAACTGAAACATTTTTCTAAAGAATCACCTGTAGGCCCAAAGTTAGATAAAGAACATTTTAACAGTTAATGTACTCTGAGAGGTTAGATAAAAATATTTCAAGGATCTAAAACATTACTGAAATGATACATTGATAATGTCTGAGAATTCTGAAAAGAATTCTATCATCGGATAATAGTAAGAAACCTGCTCTTGGGTTTTTTCATAACTTAGTAGAAGAAGGTATTTTACTATCTTCATCATAGACTATAAAAGCAAAAGCAAACATAGAGTTATAGGAATGAATTTAAATAGAGAAGAGCTAATTGAGTGTTCAAGGGGGGGAAAAAAGACATTTATTATATATGATAAAAACAATTAGGTAGAATCAGTTAGCTAATGTGATCTTTGACATAGCCCCTTCTTTGCTCTCTCTAGGTAATCAGTTTGTTATAATCAAATACTGAAACCAAAGAAGCATATGAAGTGCTTAACCAGGTGCTATCCTTTTTTAATTGTTAAGTATGAGATTTTATTCAGACCACCCTATAAAAGTCATTAATGACGACAAAATTACTGAACTTCCTTTAACAATCATATTATGTCATTTTTCTTGATGACATCTTGAGGAAATTAATTTCACAAATTAACTTACTGCTACTGAAGCATTTTTTTTTTTATTAAAACTTGCCAGCCTCTGATATGACTGCCAGCCTCTTGCTCTTTAATTATACAACAGCTTGGCAGAGAGGGATATTTCAAATTCTATCACATCTCTTTTTCCCTCTCCCTCACTTTTTATATACACTATCCTGTTCTATTAAGTATTCAAATTTTGACATTTTCTCTCAGTGACCAGGTCTTCCCCAAGTAAAAACAATTTCTGTTTTTGATTGAAAACTACTCTTAATTCAGTTATCTTTTTCCAAAGAATAATGTGACTAGAAGAATATTTCAATATCAAATTACACTTGTTTTCTCTTTACTCTCTGTGTCTAATGATATTTTAAACATAAAAAGGAAAACAACACCTATCTCCAAGGGATCTAAACTGAAAACTTTTAAATAAGATGAAAAATATTGTTGTAAAGAAGGCTTATACAACATTTTGGCTATATACCACATTACTCTTCCTATAATCCAGAAGGATTTCATTACATTAGTAGGATGACCAGAAGTCCGCTTCTACAGAAAGTGTTATTATCTTGACTAATCTGGAATGAGTATCACTTGCACAATGTACTAGGATGACAGCAATGCTATACACCCTGTTGGGAGGTCACAATACAGTGTATCACCAACATCAGTAAACTACAATCTAATGGGATCCCTTAGGTTGTTAAAGAATAGTCTACAAAGTAGACTAGTCTATTTTTAAGAGATGAACTACCAGAAAAGAACATCTTATTAACAACTTTTAATTATTTCCAAATCCCACTACAGACTCTAGCCTATTAACACCATTTTTAAAAATGAAGTTCATGGTGCAGCAAATTGCTCTAGTTATCTGCCTAGCTTTATGAAGAAGTAAAACTGAAAAATTGGGCTGGTGTAGGGTTTAATACATTTTTTCCTCCTTGGAGGTTCTGGTTGGTATACCATTTAACAATGGTCTATAGATTGTATATGGACCATTTCCTGATGTCTTTTAATTTGGGAACTGGTTCAAATTCAAGTAGAAAGTTTTAAAGAGGAAGAGATTTGTTGATACTAGACATCTTTATTTGCTGCACAAAATTATTCTGCAAGCTAGATACCATGAAATGAACTGCCATTTAGATATCCCTGACCTAGACTGTAGTGATCTGAATTACAAAATGGAAGCCAGCATTTCTGAGTCACACTGGTTATACATTCTTTAATATGTATTTGCTCCTGAAAGATACAGAGATAAGAACATTGGTTACCCTTAATAGATCTATTTAGAATAGATAAAAAAAGAACTTTTAAAGGCCTAACTTCGAAGATATTTTAAATTATTCAAAACCCCTGAGGTACATTCATAAATATATGTATATATACAAATCAATATCTAAATGACCTTGAGCTAAATATTTTTTTGATTTTAATTCTAACATTGTTGATATATGATGCTATTAATACACATTTCTTGTGGACTAGACTTACTTCATTCTCTTGTGTAAAGTCGAGAGGATCTTCTCCTGAAGCAAGCAATGTATGAAGAATCCGTTGTTTAACTTGTTCCCATTCCACCAACATTGACTCTCTATGATATTCTTCAGCCATGCCGAAAGTCTATAAAAAACAAATGCTAATGAAGCTAATGTGGAAAGAACAAAAGAACTTTCTCTAAAGCACAAAAGAAACAAAAACCAAAAACAGGCTACTGTTTCTCCAGAAATAAAAGAAAATAACCATCTGTTAAACACCTTAAAAGAATTTGCTTTCAAATATGATTATAATAGAAGAATTTAAGGGGAAAAAATTCAAATGAAATGACAATTAGCAATGAAAGCATTACAAAGGAGTTGTATGATATTAATATTCATTAATAGAAACATTCGGCTAGAAACTACAAACAGTTCCACTTTTGTAACTAAATGAACACTTACTGGTAAAAACGTATGCTTTGCTTCATAAATACAGTTCACCCCTTTTCTGATGGGAGAGCATGTTTTGCCCAACCTTAATATTTCTTTGTTTCCTCAACTGTAACATGAGATCTCTTTCTCTTTCTTTCTGTTTTTCCCTCCCTTCCATCCCTTTGTATTCATTCTATTTATTATGTTTATCCTAGGCAGCTGACTGGTTTTAGAGAGAGATGATCTAGGTTCAAATCTGCCGTTGGTCCCTGTGTTTCCTTGAACAAGTCTCTTCACTTCTCTGCCTCAATTCCTCATCTGTAAAATGAAAATATTGGCCTCTCAAGTCCCTTTCAACTACCTATGATCATTAACTGAAAAAACCTATGGTCCTAAAAATGCCAGGTGGCAAAACATAAACTTAAAAAATTTATTGAGTGATCTTCAAAGGCATTTTCATAGGAAGAATTAAACCCATTATAGAAAATAAAGATTATTCTGAAATTAGGTTACTAAATGTTCTACTCAGATTCACTACTGTATGTCTGGCAAACCCTACTGGTTTGGTGTCAATGCAAACTCTCCTGCCAAAAAGCCAAGGCACACAGAAGGAAAAGATAAACACTAAGAAGAAATTAAAGCACTTAATAGAGAAACATACTGTACCAGGAGCATTCAACCTATTATTTTCTAATTGGCAGACCAGGTTTCCTATCAGCTTAAATACACTTTTCAAAAAGCTATTTCATTTAGAATCAGATTGGCATCTAATTAGGCAGCACCAAGGGAATGATTGTTAGTAATGCCTGCTTTAATTTTTGGCAACATAGATCATTTATACTGATAATATATTTATACATGAGCTTTTGTGAGGCTATTAGGCATACTGATTACCCTACCATTATTTTGTAGTTTAGTTTTGGTTCAATATTTGTTAAAATGTAAAAAAGAGAAAGACAACAAACACTAAAGAGAAAGAAGCTTGGGGGATGTTATAAGCTTGATTTTGGTCTACTTATGTAAAAATTAGTGAATATGACTTCAAATCAATCTGCAAATGACAAACTGAAAAATCAGGCTCTTATTTAGTTGTGCACTAAGAGAAAGGCAAAAGAGTCACCTGTATGATGTTATAATACTGAATGAACTTTCTCCTATGATGTTCTTTTCCCAAATGAGTACAACTAGTGAGGAAGGACATCTTTGCAAGGAGAAACTACTTTGAAGCATGAGCAACTGCTCCAGATGCAGTCTGTAAGTCTATACATTGCCAACTTGGTTCATAGGAGATCCCTATCAATCCAGAAGCCAAGCCCAGAGCATTCTCGATTCTAAACCTCTGTGCAGATCTTCAGTAAAGTGGAAAGTTGTTGGGTAAGCCCTAATAGAAGGGAGTTCAAGGACAGTTAAGTTTCAAAATTTGTTATTACTATTTGCAAAAAAAAAAGCTAATGATATGGTATTTTTTGGTTTTTAATGGATACCCAGCTCATTAAGAGAGAGGAGAGGAACTCATTCTGCTTCTTTCTACTAGTCAACAAGACTAACCCTCAATTGGCCACTTAACAAGCAGTTATTAAGTGTATAAGGTACTGTATTAAGCACTGGAGGATAAAAAGAAGGGTCTTCAAAAAGTTCATATTCTAATGGGAAAGACAATATATTAAAAAATATGTACACATAAGAAAAATACAGTGAAAATGGGAAGCAATTTCAAAAGAAGAGCACTAGCAGCAGGGTAGGGAAGAGGGAGGACAAGGAAAAGTCTTCTTTAAAAAGGTAGGATTTGAGTTAAATGTGTGGGTGGTGAGTGTGGGTAAGAAGCAGAGAGAACACTTAAGATTGTAAATCTAGGTGACTGGGAAGATGGAGGTGTCCTCCTGTTTTGATTTCCCAAAATGAAAACAGGAAAGAAGAAGAATCTGGGGAGTTGGGGTGGGGTGGAAGATACTGACTTCTATCTTAGGCAATCTTAAATTGAGATATATAAAGATATGTAGTTTGAGATATCTAACAAACAATTTGGAGATAAAAGATTAGAGGTTAGGACTAGATTAAGTATATCTGAGGATTATTAGTATAGAGATGATGAGGTTACAGTATAGGAGAGTAGAGGAGAGGAAGGCCCAGGAGAGAGTTTTGGGAGTAAAAAAAGACAATTAAGAAAATTATTAAGGGCACCCACTTAAAAAGTAGATTTTTGATTAATAAAAAAATTAGCAAAGATGTCCCAATTTAGGCAATTTCTTTTGTACCCAAACTGTGAATCTTGATTAAATAGAAAACACACATTGATAATGAAGGGAATCTGCTATTCAAAAGAGAAATCTATCAAGAAGAAAATGGGAATCCTCCAGATCATGTATGGAACAGAGGCTACAGAAAATTGATCCCAATAAAACCCGAATACCAAGATCCTTTTGCTTTCCCTAAAACAACTAAAATTCCCTAAAATTTTAAACAGGTCACTGCACTTTCCAGATCCTTATACATGACTGAGAAAGACAGTTTGCTAGCTTAGAATCCTACAACTTAGACATATTATCATAGTTCTACTAAGCAATTTCTGTGAAAATGTCGAAAAACTTCATTTAAGAAACTTTCAACTATCAATAAAAATAACTTTTCTTCTCCTTTGCTCTTCCCTGTCCAGGTTTTTCCTAACCCTCTAATTCTAATTAAATCAAAAATAATAGCACATCTAATTCAGGAGATAACTGGGGAAGATCACTCACATATATGTCTTAATTTAACATATATTACACAGTCTTCACATCCTTATTAAGTGTAAAGAAGAATATCAACAAGAGGCAATAATGAGATAGCTAGAGGAACTTCTCTGATACTACCATTAACAGGACAGGAAATGGGAGAAATGTAAGCATGAAATGAAGCAGGAGGGTTAGACTAGCAAGAACAAGTTGAAAAGAAGCTCAAGAGAGAAAGACAAATTGGAAGGCTGCCATAGGAATACAAATTAAAAGGGAGGAGGGAAGTAGCATAGAGAGGGAAAATAAGGCACCACAGTTTTAAAAAAACAAGTAAAGGGAATTATAAGAAATTTTAAGGCAAACACATAGGCTAAACTAAAGTAAAGGGAAGTAGGATGCTTTCAAGTTATATTAAATAAAAGAATTTTATGTTACATAAAGCATAAGAAAGAGGTTCAGCATATTGGATAACTAAGTAAAGAACAGGTGGTGGATAGTTGGGTTCCCATTTTTCTCAGGAAAGAGTTGGTAACCTGTTTTGATTTAATGCCAATTTATTATTGTGCTGTTGCTGACTTCTGGGAACTGTGCATATGTTCTGGTAACGTTGTTCTGTTTTTTTCTGGGATTCATCAAATGGAAAAGATATAGCACATTTGTGGTTCTGTAATTTGTGTGTCTGCTTTCTTGGCTTTCAACATGATATTGGCAAGTTACTCTAGCATGAAACCTCCCCTCTATCTACTTACTGAAATGCCAGATATATATTCACCTTTGGTTTGGACAGAATTTTTGCTTTTTAGCATCTTAATATTTGCTATACAAGTCAAAAGTTCTCCCTCCAGGCCAACTTATAATACTGGAATGTGTCTCACACAAACACATATGTACATGTTAGCCATAGTGTTTTGGTTGGCTGCACATTTAGTCTCAGTATGGCATAATGTTTGGAGACTGCCAAATGCAGAAAAACATTCACAGGGTAAATGAATTAATAAGGCTTGATGGCATTTAACAATCATGATTTAATTCCATCAAATTTTAGTGAAATCTGACCGAGAGAATGAATTATTTTTCCTATTTTGGAGATTAGAATCAAGACTCTAGTAAAACAAAGTGTTAAGTTTTAAAGAACTTAGTGATCATTAATTTTGTTAATATTTTTAGAACACTTCTTAGGCCTATAGAGAGCCACTTTAAATCAGTGTTAACTGTTGGTGCTTAAATACAAAGTATATTTTCAACTACATAAAAATTATCTTAGTATGGACTTCTCAAACCTAGTACATTTACATTTAGGAAAAAAGGAAGGCAGGCAAATAAAAAAGAAATTATTGGAAATCTCAAAATATCATTTTACTTGTAAACATAATATTCAGAAATGATATGTGACATTCCTTCATTCATCTCACTTTGATATTTAACAGATAAAAATAACATATATATTGGAAATAATGAGAGATAATATTCTCCCTCATTTTCATGGAGAATTTTAATAATCATAACTGTCTATTTTTAATTATTACTGAATTCACTATCAAATCCATTTTTGAAATACTTGAAGGTGTTACTAACTTAAAAAGTGGTGGTAAAAAAAGATAGAATGATGGATAGGAACAGATACTTGAAAATCTTTTTTAAATTAAGAGTTCTTAACTTGAGATCTATTGACTTGTTTTCAATAATATTTTGATAACTGTATTTCACTATAATTGTCTTCCTTTGAAATTCTATGCATATAATTTCAGGCATTTAAAAATATTATTTTGCAAAAGAGGTCCATGATACCAAAAAGATAAAGAGTCTCTTAAATAGTATTGGATCTTTTCAAGATCTGATACTTCAACAGGTATGTAATTATTTCCTTAACTATAAAAATATAGCCAGTAGTAGATATATAATTATGTGTAGGAGCCAGTAGTAGATATATAATATAATATAAGTGTTTTTTCCACTTAGTAAATAATTTAACAGGACCTTCAACTTCAGTCATTATCTAAAGTTAGATAACCAGCAAGGTTTATACAAACCAGGGTGAAATCAACATGTTTCCTTATATATATACACACACAGAACTTTTGTGGTTGGATTAAATTCCATTAGTAAAAAGTAATTGAGTTAAGAACATTAACTCCTCACAGCTAAAGGCAAATTTCTTTAATGACAGTATATGCTGGGTCTCTCAAAACAGCTTTCCATTTGAAATTCTGTTTTCTTACCCGTTTTCTGGATTCCTCAATGGCAGACAGCAATGCATTGTCCTTTTCATTCTTCAGAAAGCCCTAAAAGAGGATAAATCGCACATGCTGAAATGAGTCTGATAAAAAAAGCTATACCTCACTACAAAAACAATACCTCAGTTTTTCATCTTTCATATTCCCACCCATCTTTTTCTTTAAAAAGTACTTAATCCTGAAAATGTTTTGAAACCTTTCATTGTTTTTTTTTAAATATTTCCACAAATAATCACTAAGAAATTTTGAAGGATATTAGTAGAGTTAAAAAGCACCTATAAAACTTATTAGATAGAGCTGATTCGTTAGGCTTGTTAATAACACAGTAGGGATAAAAAGCTTCTCTAATTGTATAGGTTTACTATACAATTACTATAGTATATACTATACTATATATATATAGTATAATATATATATAGTATAGTATATATATTATATAATATAGTATATACTATACTATATATTATATATATAGTATAGTATATACTATATAATTACTATACTATAGTAAACCTATATATAGCATACATTTTGAAAATATTTTCACCAAAATTGTTGTTGACCTATTTAATAGAAATACCAGCAAAGAGTCATTTCCATTCTGATTGTCCTAACAGAGCTTCTCCTTTCCAAAAAAATATGCAGTTGCTATTGGGTTCTTGGAAACAGGATAAAGAAAATTAACTGTTAATAGAAGAGAGATCCTTAACCTTATTTTTATCATAGACTCCTTTAACAGCCTGATGAAGTTTATGGACCTTTCTTAGAATAATATTTTAAAATGCATAAAATAAAATACATAAGATTACAAGTCAGAGGTTAGTGAAAATAAGACACAGACACACACCCACACCCACATACACTCTTTTCTTCCCTTCCAAGTTGATGAACTCTTGGAATCCCTATGTGAAGAACTTCTGGTACAGAATGATTATGGGTTAAAATCTGATAGAGGAAAATTCAGTTAAGCCTTTAAATGAAAATGACATATCCTGAAATATATAAAACATATGTATTTGTTATGGAAATCACAGATACATCAAGAAAATAAAGACCAATACATATGAAACATACATATAATTACAACAAAACATACGCTTTCTGATACTTAGAAAAAACAAAGAATTTTTGCTATGGAACATTATACACACACAAAGAAAAAAAACAGCCTTAGGCTGAACTGTTTTAAAATGGTCATGTTAAATCAAAAGCTGTCTTAAAAAAAAAAGTTTCTTGTACTTTCTGAAAATTAAGTTCTTTTGTAATAAGATAATAATAATAAGATAATAAATAATAAAAAAATAAGAAATTTTAAAAATAGATCCTTTGTTATAGTTTCTAGACAAAAATCTGTTGTTCTTTAAAAAAAAAAAAATCTAAAAACCTTCTTTAACTTTCCCCTAAGAAATCATATATATAAAAAGGCTCATCAGCTGAGTCTTGGCAAACATTCATACCAACCACCACACCAATCAAGTTCTCCACTAAAACACCAAATGATATGATTCGACATTGGATGGAATTCAATGCAAGGAGAGATTCAAGGACCTCTGGATAAGGTGGTTTCACCTACAAAGCAGTCTCTCACTATGAACCCTGAGGATAAAAAAAGCTTTCATGAATTTGTCAAAGGAGAAGTGGAATGGCAGGAAGGAAAAGCAAGATTCAGAATTCAGTATGATCCAATGCTTTTTATACAATCAATTAATCGATCAACCAATCAGCAAGTGTTTATTAGATCGATCATGTATATCATGTACTGTGCTAGTAGCTAGAGATACAGGGATTAAAAAAAAGACATTGTTCCTATCCTCTAGGACTTTACATTCTACTTTGGGTAGAGGTAGTAGTGATGGTATATTATATGTTCACAGATAAATAAGATAAACACAAATTAATGGGGAAGGGGAAATTAACATCTGGAGAATAAGGAATATGTGAGTTTTGGTGTTCTTGAGTTTTTTTTTAATAGCAGTAGCCTACATGAACAAAATTTCCTCAAAAATTCTAAACAACAAATAAAATTATGACTTCTGCATATACTTAATTTAAATGGCAGGAGTTTGGTACTGTATGAGCTAGAATTGCAACAATGGGAAAAAAACTAATATTGTTCAATTATACTCTTCAAAAATCAATGATTATAAACTAAGTTTTTATTAAAGCATGAATTAGGTATCATCTTTGTAATTCTGACAAGGCAGGTCTTCAACTACCAAAACCAAGGAAACTAGTACCACAAAGACCAGTTCATTAGCAAAAGTAACAAACTATTATCATTAATTACTATTTATGAACAAAATGCAGTCAGGTTCTGGCAGCACAGGGCACACTTTCCTGGCTTCTGCCATAAGAAGCTAATGATCTAAATAAGCCATTCAGATAGTGGCCATGTAAATGGATGATGAACTTCTGCCAATTACTAGCACTGTTAATCTAAATTCAATGTAGAAAATACTTCAAACAAAACTGAGATACCAAGTTTGAAAACAAAGTTTCGAAGTTCTCATTTAAAAGTAGCACAAGCATCTTAAGCAGTTTTCAAATTTCTTTAAGCAGAAAAACTGCATATTCAGAAGTAATTGCTACTAATGTTTCCAACTTGGGCAGAATATTCCTCTCCTCTTTAAAATAGCTTTTAGTAAATAATTTTTTAAAAATAACTTTATTTACAAGTTATATGCATGGGTAATTTTACAGCATTGACAATTGCCAAACCTTTTGTCCCAATTTTTACCCTCCTTCCCCCCATCCCCTCCCCAGAGGGTAGGATGACCAGTAGATGTTAAATATATTAAAGTATAAATTAAATACAAATACAAATATAAATTAAATACAATAAGTATACATGACCAAGCCATTATTTTGCTGTAC
This sequence comes from Sarcophilus harrisii, assembly GCF_902635505.1. Lineage (NCBI taxonomy): Eukaryota > Metazoa > Chordata > Mammalia > Dasyuromorphia > Dasyuridae > Sarcophilus > Sarcophilus harrisii. The sequence goes on along the minus strand of NC_045427.1, from coordinate 474,296,133 downwards.
AAAAAGAATTGGACTCTGAAATATTGTACAATTAGCCTGTGAAGTAAATCCAAAATGCAGGCAGGCAAAAATACAGGGATTGGGAATTCAACGTAATGGTTCTTAGTCATCTCCCAGAGTTCTTTCACTGGATATAGCTGGTTCAGTTCATTACTGCTCCACTGGAAGTGATTTGGTTCATCTCTTAGTAAATAATTTTTAAAAATACAGAAGACAGCAAAATAAAATTTAGAAATTTTATCTGAAAAAGATAGTTGCATTATTAGCATGTAAATAAAATGCAACAAAAGTTTATAGTTTCATATATATATATATATATATATATATATATATTCCTTTTCTATTCTTTATGTTAAAATGTTTGTTAAATTAATAAAAAAAATTGCTTAAAAAGCATTTAGTTCAAAAAGATATAAAAATCACCCAAATGAGACATTTATGTATAAGAAACAAATATTAGAACTCATCTGCAAGGGGAATAAGTTCTAGTTACTATTTCAATACCCATTTTTTCCTAAAGTCTAAAGTGGAGGAAATGCACATATTGAGTTTTGCTTTCCTTCCCCTTTCCCTCTCCTTCCCCTTTCCTCCCTCGCTCCCTTTCTTTCCCTTCCCTTCCTCACCTTTGTCCTCCCCTTCCTTCTCCTCTTCTCTCCTCTTTTTTCCTTTCCTTTCCTTTCTTTCCCTTTCCCTTTCCTTTCCCTTCTTTTCTCTTGGGTTCTGGAGTAACAGATCACAAGTCACATTTTGTGTATATATATATATTTTTAAATTTAATAGCCTTTTATTTACAGGATATAAACATGGGTAACTTTACAGCATTAACAATTGCCAAACCTCTTGTTCCAATTTTTCACCTTTTCCCCCCCCCCTCCCCTAGATGGCAGGATGACCAGTAGATGTTAAATATATTAAAATATAAATTAGATATTGTGTATATATTTTTAAAACGACATGCTAGCAGCCTATTCTTTCAGATGTATTTTTTGCATGCATATAGAGAATCATCATAGTTGGGAGTTCAAGGTGAGACACTGTTTGTGTGCCACCTAGAGGCAAGTGCTTCTTTTTAAAATAGAACACATAAAAAATAATTTCTGTACACTTCACAAAATTAACTTTGAGAAAAATCACTTGTACCACAGAGGAAATTTAAAAATCCATTTTAATTTAAAAAAAAAAAAAAAGAAGAGAAAGTTGGCCAGAGTAAATGGTTTACTCTGCTTAGACTTTAGTTTTTGCTCTCCCCATTCTTTCTTATAAGTGTCTTTCCTTCCCTTTTCTTTCCCAAGTCTTTCTACTCTTCTCTTATAATTAGTCTCCTTTCTTCATCTATTATTTTCTCCAATCCATCCTCCACATAGCTGCCAGTCGTTTTCTTAGAGCACATATTTGTCTCTTCCTGTTCAGAAATTCGGAGTCTTATTCTCTAGAACATCCATTATGTACTGTGCAGTCTAGCCAATGGCCCTTTTCTCTTCATACATCAACATTTCATTCTCCATTTCTATGCCTTTCTACTAGCTGGCCCCTTTTTAATCTCTCCCTCTTAGAATTCCTAGTTATTTCTTTCTCCCAAAATTTTATTTATCTAGCACTTTAAGATTTATAAAAAATTTCTGTACAATACCCACTGAGGAAATAGTATATTACCTTTTCTAATTTATACATAAGGAAAACAGTTACTTGCTTTCAATTAGACAGTAAATTTCCCAGAGTCAAAATTAAATTTGGGGTTTGAACCCTAATGCCACACAATTTATCAGTAGAAAGAAATGTAGGTGCCACAATAAGTCTATACATGTGATTTTATATGTACAGATGTGAGATCAACAAGGTAATGTGATTGCTGAAGAATTCCTATTTTCAGCACTGTACAGTGACTTACATTTCTTAAACTATCACTAGATCATCTAAGGCCATATGTATAACTGTCCATAAGCTAGGATAAGAACAGTTCCATAAAATATTTTCCTTCCATATTATTTAATTCTTCCTTCTCAGTAGTCACTAACTAGTTTTCACCCTAAAAATCTTTAATTCCAATACCTTCTATCTCTGTCATCATTATTCTAATGTCAACCCTGTAAAAAATTTCATTTTTCCTTATTCACACCCAACTTTTGTAGTTCTATGACTGGTTCACAAAATATGGTTCTATTGACCATATCCATCTTCACTAATGGTCAATGGAAGTAGCTTCCTTCCTGTTCTTTCTGATTTGGAAGGTTCTATATGAAGTTTTCAATGTTTAGGTGACAGCAAGGAAGTTAAGAAAAACTTCCCGGCAAGAGTTACTTTAATTACTGATTGAATTAATAACATTTTATCCCTGAATTTGTAAATATTTGGGGAATGAAGACAGTATGAAAATATCTTGAATTCTTGAGAACAAAGGCTACTTATAGCTCTAAGGTATTACTGTTAAGAAACATAGCATAAGTTAGGGAAATAATAACTATCAAATAAATACTACCATGTTGAGCAGGGAAGGCTATTGCCTTATCATACCTAATATGTAACCTTTTTGAAATGAGTTGTTTCTAATATCATTAATGCTTTCATTCACCTGCATACCAGGTGTCCTTCCTTTTGTTGCTTATGTTAAAGAACTTGTTTCAAACAAGACGGTTGAAGAGGGGTGGCAGGGATTTATGCACACACACATTTTATATACACACACACACACACACACATACATACATATATGTATTTGTGTGTATACATATACATATATATGTATATGTATACACACACATATTCTGAAAAACATCTTTAAAACTAAGAAGACCTTGCTATCAAACAATCAAACAGATTGCATTTGTCAAATGCCTTCTATATATCAGCTACTGTGACAGGTGTTGGGGATACAAAGACAAAAGTGAAAAAGTAACTGTCCTTAAGGAGCTTACAATTGAGATACGCACTAGCCTGGTGATTTCATTAATACAGAGAACTTCTTTCAGCAATGAGAGTTGGTATCTTTGAAGTTTAGAGCAAAACTGCTTAACTGAGGTCACCCAACTGATAAAGTGGAGGAGACCGGACTCCTAGCTCTGACACCAGGCCTCTTTACACTCCCATACTGTCTCTCTTTTATTAAGTATATACAAAATAATAAAGGCAGCTCAGAGGATAGAGCCGAGTTCAAATTTGATTTCAGACATTCACCAGCTACAGGACATTGGGCAAGTCATTTAACTGCTGTTTGCCTTAATCCATCAGAGAAGGAAATGATGAACTCCATTGTCTGCTAAGAAAAGTCCACAGACAGAAGAGTCTATAGAGTCACAAAGAGTCAGATGAGACTGAATGACAGAACAAGAATATACAAAATAACATGAACTCTAGCAGTTAAGGCAGCCAATCAACGCTTCACAAGGTGTTTCCTGAGTTGAGCTCTGAAGGATACTTCTAAGAAGCAGGGTGAGGAAGGAGCTATCAATACACAAATAGGAGAGATGGAAGATCCTGTAAGATGAACAATAAGAAAGTGAATTTAGTTGAGACTTTAGTTCAGGAAGGGTCGGATAAATGAGAAACCTGGAAAAGTAAGCAGTGGCCAGTTTGTGGAGAACTTTAAATGCCAAACAAGAGTCTGTACTATTCCTCAAACTAAAAAGGAAGTTAACAGAGTTGGGGAGTAAGGGTGAGGCAGGGAACAAGGATGGACAAGACATCTTTAGATTAGGGACAGATTTGAGAGATATGGGGGTAGTAGTGGAAAAATACTTTACAATAGATTAGATATGTGAATAAGGTGGAATAAAAAGCAGAGGCTATGAACCTGGATTATTAAAATAGAAATTAGGAAGAGGCATGGGTTTGGGGAAAAGAAGTAGAGAATTCTGCATTTTGACATGCAGTTTGAGATGTCCCTAAGACATTAAGTTTCAAATGTCCAAGAAATAGCTGAGGCTATGTTTTCTGTTTGTTTTTGTTTTGTCCTCTATGTTGGACACTAATTAGGATAAAAAAAATCAAAGTGGTGCAAGAGATGTATGTAAATCTAATTAAAGATGAGCCAACCCAATACTTTGAGCATGGCATGACAGTGGTAGAGGTGGGAAAGAAACATATGCAATCATTTTTGAACTGTCAACTTCTATTTGCTAAGATTAACTTTTCCCTTAATATATAGTACAAAAGAAATAAATGAAAACAAATGATAATCATAGCCCAAAGAACACCTCTAGAGTAAGCTTAATATTTAGTCCAGGCAGGACAAAAAGCAAGAAAGAACCTAAAATGACTAGCTTCTACACTCTCTTTCCTTTATCATGAAATAAGTGTTTTTTGGGGGGCAATCAATCCATTTGTGATATCTGCTAAGTACCCACAATAATACAGACTTTACAATTACTGAGAAAAACATATGCAAGTCAACATGAAGTAAGAGTTAATATACTGCAAAATAAATGTTGAGCAAAATAATTAGAATAGGAAAAAATTTAAAAGTTCTAAATACTTACTAGAACTTAGCTTAGAGACAGACAAAAGCGGAATGATTGATTTCTATAAAGACAGTAGAATGAATTAAACTCATGATTTGATTACAGATCATCCTACAAAATTGGTCACTGGGGAAAATATCTACTTTCCGTATCTACTGTCACTTCCAGGCATGAGCGCATAGGGTTTGAATGGATAGCTTCTTCCAAAACCTTTACTTTGGTAGAATTTGAAAAGGAAAAATTCCTTTTCAAGGAGAAATTAAAAGGAATGAAGTAAGATAAGCTTCAGATAAGTTTTCAGATAAACACAACGGAAATTGGTCAGGAACATGAAAGGCCATTGGATTTATCAGAGATCACGGATCCAATTTTCATTAGCTCTCTTTTGTTGCATTTTTCCTGGAAATCCTCTAGAAACTTTTCAAGTGCAAAGAGATTCTTATTATTGACAAAACTGAAAGATACCAGAAGAAGCTAAAAACCATGACTATTTAAAGTTTCTGAAACTTCCCCTTCTGACTTCAAAGACTTCAAGTTCATCAAAGTTTAAATGCTTTAAAAATAAAAAAATATTATGCCAAATATATTGTTGAAATGTATTACTATTGCCTTCCTGCTGGTAGTTACTTTCCATATACAGTAATCAGAAACCTTTTGTTCAAGTGAAACATATGTTATTAATCATCAGACTAGTCCTGTAAAATGTAGTACCTATATTTTAAATGTTTTATTGCTTATCTCTGCCCCAATTTCCATTTTAAAAAAAAAGTCTTTTAAAATTCTATTAATTTGTCCCAATTAAACTTAATAAATATCTTTTTAAAAATCTCCACATTAATCAGTACTATGCTAGTCAAGTTGACATGTGCCAAATGTAATATATTTTTAATGTTGTGGTATGGTTTCTTGCTGTACAGATATGCAGAAAACTAACAGCTCTTCTTCAGCAGGTGGCAGCAGACAACGGCAAGAAGCAATGTGGTGTTCCGCCATTTGTCAGCTCGGCAAATCTATCATCACTGCAGGCAGTTTTGGAGCCACAAGTTATAGGCCTTTATGTTATGGGATAGTGCTGAGCTAGATCATGAAATGTCACAATTCTACTGTGGTGAGTATATTATACTCTATTTTAGATGCGCTTCTGACAATTTAGATAAACAAAGTAATAAATAAATGGTGCAGAGGAAAGTGACTGAGATGGTGAGGGAACTGAAAACAATGCCCCACAAGGATTACATAGAATAAGTATTTTTAACCTGGAGTCTATGAACTTTAAACAAAATTTTCATAATTATATTTCAAGATAATTAGTTCCCTTTGTAATCTTCTATATTATATTTTATGCACTTAAAATATTCTAGGAAGAAGCTGATAGGTTGCATGGGACTGTCAAAGGGGTACAATACAAAAAAGATCAAAACTCCTGCAAATAAATTAAATCATTGATGAATAGAGACAATGGGGAAAGTAATGGAGGGAATATAAAAATTGTCTTCCAGTATTTGAGGGGCTGTCATGTGGAAGAGAATTACATTTATTGAGAATGGCCATAAAAAATCATCTGTACTTTGCAGTGTCCTACACATATCAGAGGCTCCTAATCTATAACTGCTGAATTGAATTCAATATGTGGAAACTGCAGAGAGTATGCATAGTTGGGCTTACTAGAAGGGAAAAGCCTTTTAAACATTGAGAGCTGTCCCAAAATGGCTCAGGCCTTGAAGACTGCTTATCTCATGATCCCTTCTGCTTTGGTGTTCTTGTGACCACACCCAGTTGATTTGACAGTCATCTGAGTAAATGTTTTGCCTGGCTTACTCAAGATTCACTGGGCAGCCTCTCTACTAGGAGCTATGATGGCTACACACATAAGGAGAAAAAAAAACCCTACTAGTACTTTTATCCAAAACCTAAACTTTTCCTTGCTAAGAGCATTTTGGCTTATTCAATATCTTAAGAAGAGCTTTTTATCACCTTTTTTTAAATCACTAATATTTAGCTTTACCTTTTGGATAGAAGGCTATTTCTCCAGGATTTCTCTTATGACTTTTATGGCTTTAGTATTGAATACAGAAATAAGAAGTAAGAATCATCTTGTACACATTGCAAAACTGTGTTTTCTAAAACATATCTGGGAAAACTTGTCAAATGACAAGAATGTGTGATCAATGTAGAGCAACCCCATGGTGATCTGACAAGGATTAGAACTGTGGTTGATTGCTTTAGTTAATTAGAACACTGTGGTAACAAGGCTAAGGTACAGGTTCAATCCCTACATGTATCATTTTGTTTTGCTCTGTTCCAAAGCAACAGACTACCCATCTAATGAAGGTCAACTTTTGGCAAATATGAAATGTACAACAAGTGAAGCTTATCTTCATTAAATTCTCAAACTTAAGTGCTGGAATAGTCTCATTGCTTTCTTCTCTGCTGCTTTTCCACCCACCCAAGCAATTTATGTTTATATTAGGAACTTAATAATGTTAAGCTTTCACAAGACTGCTTATATTTAAAAATGACATTAGGGAACGACTGATTAAACCAAATGAACAACTTGATTACACAATTTTAGCCATCAATAGGGAATACTTTTTTAAAAAAAATAAATGAAGCCATCTTATAATTGCTCTCAATTTCACTGAAGTAAGGCTCTTTTTGTTCTAACCCTAGTGAAATAGGGTTACAAATTGATGCTATTGGTCTCAAGATCAGAATCAGATGAGAGTATAAATCTATATCACTCACTACCAAACTCCCAGGCTCCTAATGACAGGTCAATGGAGTCATCTCTGAATATGAAGGACACATTATTTTAGTACCCGTTGTAGTGTTCAAGAAATCTGCTATCCATCTTCCTTTGTCACTTCAGTGAATGAAGAAAGTAGAAGAATGAGGAAGTTTAGGAAGAGGGCAGCCTTCCAACTGGTTTAAGACTGCTGATATGGCCAGTAATTCAGGGCATTTAAGTTAGCTTATACCTGGATCTATGTTAATGAGAAGATTTAGAAAAGAGAAAGGAAAGAAAAAAGACAGCATGCTTTACTAGGATCAGTTTTCAGAGACAACAGAAAGAGAAGACTATGGGGAATGTGGGTAGGAGGAGAGTGGAGTTCCAAATTGGCTTTGTAAATAAAATAGTGAATTTCTTTATGTTCCAAATCAGAAAGGATTCCTCAAAAAATAAAAAATGAATTAATTGGTCTGACTAGAAAGCATAACAATTAAACTACTATAAATATAAACTCAAGGGACTTTTGACAAAATGTTTCCCGGTTTATGAGCTTTAAAATCATCTGCACTGCAGTTTAAAATGGCACTCGCTTCATAATTCTTTGCCTAAAAACTAAAGTTACTTTATATTAAAAAAAAATATGTCTAATCAACTGTTCTTTTTTCCCCTGGAAAAGAGGAATAGAAGGGAAGGTGATAAGGGAATAAAGAAACGTGTCAAGAAGATTCCTATCTTCATCAGATGTGCCAGGTTGACTTCTGGAGGGATCCTAATCAGATCTTGTAGTGCTGTTTACCAAGTACAAGAAATGGTAAAACCAGCTTTATTATCCAAGATGATGTTTAGGAACTACATCTCCTATTTATTCCCTGCTGGTGCACAGTGTCAGTCATTTACACCGCAGTCAAAAAATTCAACTCTTCCTGCTATGCAGCAATGCTCATGCTGATAGTATGCAAGCAGATCATTACTGTTGTCATAGAAAAGTAAGCCCCAGCTTGATTTGGGTTTCTTTTAATTCAGTATTAGTTTCATATATGCTCATGTTTATTTTTTCCTGGCAGTTTACTTTCTTTGGGGAAAAAAAAGGCAACCTTTCCTTTTAGATCTTCATATCATTTTAGATTTAATCTTTAAGGGCACTTCTCCCAAACAGAACTAGTTTCACTGTTCTTCCTCTTAGCTCTAATTAAATTACAAAACATTTAAATTTTATCCTGTTTGAGCTGAGGAAATGCTTCAGAAGTCACAATTCACTACAGATCATGTAAAATACTGCTTAACCAGTATTATAAGCAACATAAGCAAGCAAAGGGACCAAGGATACTTTTCTAGTATAAATTATTATAAATGAGGAGAGAGGGGAATGTTGGGGACTGAACTCTTTTGACACTGTCTCTAACCAGTAGTACAAATGGAAATGGTAAATTCGGGGACCCCTTAGGAAACTATGGCACAGTGATAAAGCTTCAGAATCCTCACTTCTGGCCCTCCTGATATACCAAATGGTTAACGCCCTTATTTTTTGACAGGGTAGATGACTGGCCACTCTAGCTTCCTTCCTAAGCTAGAGACACAACAGAGAGAACACATAATTGGAAAAATCTTAATGTACTAAATATAAACAATAGTGGTAACAGTGATTTTATCACAGGGCCAACCAAATGTGGATTAATAAAGATAACTGGTGGGAGAGTTTGACAAGGAATGACCCATGAAGCTGGGCTGGTCAGATTCTTCAAATCATAAGTGAGCTGGTTCCCCCGCCCCCCCCCCCCTTAATAACCAAGAAACTCAAACCAAGGAAATGGAAACTGAACTAAATTGAGATCCATTTGAAGCAGAAACTGGTCTACTTTTGTGTAACAGTAAATTAGGTCTTTCATTATCACGATTATAGATTTCTATTTAATACTTAATCACAGGCTGCATTTTTGATATGTTTCTTAAGTCACTCACACCTCAAGATCAAACAAGAACATAAATTTGTTTGGTTTTTTAAAAGTCTATATTATTATATAAGACCAAATCACAATAAGCTAGAGAGAAATCTAGAATCAAAGAACCCTTTGTGTATTAAGGAGTCTTCATTCACTTTAACTTAATAGAGAGAAAGCTTATACACCATGCACTGAATAATGTGGAAAGCAATGAACATAGAACAAAAGGAAATCTAAGTCAAAAAACACAAAATAGATCTTGTAGCAATTACTAAACTAAGAAACTATTCTCATGGTAAACTTGTAGTCTGGTCATATTCAACATTAACATCTTTAATGAGGTACTAGAGATATTCTGTTTAAAACCTTAAATTATTTTCTCTTCTCAATAATCTCAAAAAAAAAAAAAAAAGGCACTACAGAGTGACAGAATGATGCTATCTTCCAACTTTTAAAAAAAGATCATGAAATCAGTTTTCTAACTCAATTTTACTGATGACGCCATTTCATTACATCTTTACTGCCATCTTAGTAGCACATTTCCTAGCAAGCCCCTGGGTATATTCTTTTATTTAAATTATAGTAAAGTTAGGTCTTTCTTGCCACCCTGATGCCATGACACTTCAGTAGCATAAAAGTATAGCTCATTGTTCACTGACGGAAAGCACCGTGGCTCCTCACACTAGCATGCAGATCACTAATATTGGGAGAATACTAGAACAAGTCTGCTGAAGAACTCCATAGCACCTAACAAATAATCTGACAAAAACCCTCAATGCCACAAAATGGGGAGAGAAGAGAATAGAGTTTGGTAAAACACATGGAGAAAGAAAGGAAGAAGGGAATAAAGCATATGACATTTCTTTCTTTTTCTAAGTATTTCTAAAAGGTAGCATTAAGAAACATTGCAGAATGAGTATTTTTAAAAATATATATATATAGTAAATAGAATCTTAAAGTTCCATATAAAAAATTCAATGTGATGTGTTTCACATCACATTAAATTCATATAATTCATATTAACATGCTGTCAAACCAAAGAATGCATATTATTAATGTAGATGGCTGCCTTTAAAATCTAAGATCTTGTATCCACTTCTAATTCATCAGGTAATTTTAATATTTAACCTATACTTTGCAGGCAAAACAAATTTGTCTTGTAAAAATCAGAAGAAATAATACCTTTATAATTTAGCTAGTCTATCTGGTAAAGTGTATAATTTGCTAGTTGAGATTTAAGGTACTTTTAGGGCCACAATATATGTTTCAGATTTCTAAGAAAATGTCTTTTAAGATCTAAACAATATTAGGGCTGCTAAAAAAGCAGCTGTGTAAAATCTTTCTATCTTTTCACTTTTAAATCCTCATTATTCAGACTAAGCAGAATCTAACAACTAAGAAGGGAAATGGATAATATAAGGAAGGAGAATGATAGCTGGTATTTTTAAACTAGAAGTGAAGTTAAGTCAGAATTCACAGGCAACTGATGTGGTAGGAAATAAGAACTACTGAAGCAGTACTACAACATTTCTGACAGTAAATTCTTTGTGACAGGGCTTACAGTAAAATTTATTCATAATAATTTAAGTAATTCAGTCCCTTTAAAAGATAAACACACAAATCAAAAATGAAAATCCTCTTGCTCTCTCCAATGATTTGTTTCATAAAAGAACAAAGGAATAGCAAGCGTCAAATCCAATTATTTTTAAGAATAACAAAATTCTTAAGCATACAATCACAAATAAGAGTTTTAAACAAATAGCTTTGAAGTTATACACTATCAATTAAACACAAGTCATTGAAGTGAGAGGGAAAAGCGCAGATCTGTTGCTCTGTATCTCAACATATTTCTCAAAATAATTTTCATGTTTATTTTAGCAACTGATTGTACATCTCTAATGTGGCAGCTCTTTCTAAAGAAATACCGAAATCCCTTTCAGAAACAGAACATACAAGTGGTGATAAAACGATTGTACACCTTTAAATACTAATTTTTTTCCTGCTACAGTAAAATTAGTAGGTGATAAATTAATTGATTTCATTACTAACATTATTAATGAATAATTGATTAAAAGTTAAAAGTATAAAAATTATTTACTTAAATTTATAGTACTAAGATGTAATTTATTTATTAATATACAAAATGCTTTGTAACGCAAAAATGCATTGGTAGTTCCCATGTCATAACATTAATATTTCACAGTCCATTTAAAAATCTATCCTGTCTGTTGAAAAAAACCTACCAGATTTTAACTTATACAGTTTCACCGCTATAGGAGTATGATAAATACTTACTGTAGACAAAAGGATTCCATTTTCTTCCTGAGAATGTACTCCACCCTACTAAGGAACTCTTTCTAGAGTACAATTCCATTTTCTGAGTTTTACAGTAACAAAGCTCTTATGCCATAGGTCTTAATGTAAATGAAATGGCACCACAGCTGCTTTCAGTAACCATCTTACTGTGACAGTGATACAGCTAATTGTTAAAAATGGTGGCTAAGACATTTTCCATACATTAAATTAGAGAGCTCAGTTGAAGGCTGTGGCATCCACCCACTTCAGACAAAGGAAAATAATTTGCAACTGTACCAACGCATGGATAATTGAGCCATCTCCCACACAGGGTCAGTGTTAGAGGTTTCCTCCATCTTTACAGAAATGTAAACCACAGCTCATTGTCTCTTCCAGGAAATCAATTCTTTTCAAAGCTGTACAGAGTGAGAGTTGTTTGTTTATTTGCTTTTTTATTTATTTATTTTTAAGAATCTTAGTGCTGTTCAAATACTAAACTATGGTATCAAGATAAGCCAAAGGCTCAACAGTTACTGTTTCCTGTTCAGTTCATCCATTTCCCACTTGACATCTCCTCCAGACTTTCTATTGTTACTAGTAGGCAAAGTCACACCTTTAAATTGAGAGTTGAATCTCCAAACTAGATTAATAATTCTCTAGTCCATACTTTTGAAAAAGTAAAAAGTCCATACCCACAAGTCTTCAAATTATAAATATATTCATTAGGATAAAAAGCTATACTTCTACTGCCATTGTAATGCTCACTTCAAGTCCATTTATTTCATGTCAGTTTTGGATCATGTTATTTAATGTGATTCGGGATTTTAATATTTATAATATTAATACTCACTGATGCTTACATGATTGTAAAAGTTTTCATTTTATTTATAATAATGAAACTCTCTGTATGAAAGATATGAACTATGTTTAAAAACATTTAATTTTCTTTCCATATTTATATGAAAAGTAATCACTTCAGTTTTCTTAAATTGAATAACAAGACACAAGTCTTCTATTATTCATAAATTATTTAAAAACTGATACTAAAATTTTTCCTGAGAAATAGTGCTTAACCTCTTTAACACTCTTATTTTCTCAGAATCACCACAATAAAATCATAATTATACATAATTGGGTTTCTTGAGAAAGAATCTATATGTTATAGATATTGTATCTTAAAAGATGTATCTGGTTTTGACCAAGGAAAAATTCAATTTAATATTTCATCTCCTACAAGAATTCTGCATACCATTAAAATTAAAAGTACATATTGTTCATAATTAAAAGCTTAAAAATGAAATCAATGGATTTTTAAAAAAAGGTTATAATCCGAAAGCACATACCATATTGCCCCACCCTATAATGATTCAAAAATAAAAGAATATTAAAATAGAAAGAAAAATTTGAACATTTCTCTAGAGAGCCAAGTGTTTCTACTATCAAATGAGCCAACTGTTAGCAGAATTTATCTCATAAATTCAAGCATGACCTTGTCTTTGAGAATAGATTCAATAACAAAACTGCCAAGCTATTTACAGGGAGAATTTATCTAAATTTCTTTACAAAATGAAGACAATCCTACCTGTAGTTAACAAAATTGAAGAGTTACAAACCTGTCGATGCTGTTTGTCATTGCAACTCTTTGGTACCTTCTCTCTGGGTTTATAAAGCTCTATCAGTGCTCGAGTCCGTTCCCCCCTCCCCCCTTAACGGGGGGAGAGAGAGAGAGAGAGAGAGAGAGAGAGAGAGAGAGAGAGAGAGAGAGAGAGAAAGAGGAAGGAGGGAGGGAGAGAGAGAAAGAAGGATAAAAAAGAAGAAAGAAGAAAGAAGAAAGAAAAGGAAAAGAAAATACCCTGAAAGTCTGGATCTGGCTCAGGCAGGGAAGAGTCTAGTAAGACAATGAGATTGCAGGATCCCCTGGAAAAGCTGACCACTATTGCTTATGAAGGATGCTGATGATTTTTCAGGCTGCTGTATTCAAATTCTGAGAAGTCAACCATCAGTTTGATAGCAGTAACTGATGGGAGTAACAGTTTATAGGTTACAGAAGGGTATTTTATTGTTAACGGACTGTACCAAGTTAAGATTTAAGAGGGGGAGAGACAACATGTAGGCAAGGAAAGATATGCTACTTCCCCCCCACCCCAAGCCACTGCAATTACTCTGATGTGAATTTTTGATGACTTCCGACATCTTGCATGGTTAATAATCGCTTCAGCTGTCATGTTTGGTTAATGTGGAAAATGCATTTGGTGCATTGTGATGCAATGCTATGGCCACAGATTGTAACACCAGTTGTGAAGCTATTCCCTTAACTGAGCAGCAGGAATTTGCACATGCCATGGTGCTAAAATAAATGGTAGTTAAAAAGATTTTATACAGCAGCAGCAGCAGCAGACAGATCCTGCCATTTTAGACTTACAGAAAGCATAGATGCAACATATAGAACAAATGCTCATCACATTGTTCATGTCAATTTCACTGTTCCTAAAAAGAAAGCACTTAATTTGATATTTTAAATATTTGGCTTCTTAGTGGTTAAAAGATTTAGATACTGTTTAAATAACTACTCAGATTAATTATAGCTTTGAACAGAGGTTATTTGCATTTCAGGAATATACAGCCAATGAAACTGTCAGTGACACATGAAAATGCAGACTCTTTATTAACATATGCTCAGCTCAACTGCCACTTTCCTGTATGACATTTAGGCAAAAATATATGATGTGTAAGTCATGAATATTCCTATTCTTTCTCAGTGATTAAAAATTTGGTTCCTTAGAAATGGACTTTTAAAAGGGGATTGCACATATATCTGAAAACTAAAGATTACATTAAAATACCAACTTGTATTTTTCATTATCACCAATAGAAATTCAATGCAGCAAACAATTGTGCAATTACAGGAAGGAATGTAAAACAGCAGAGATGAAAACATGCTAAGAGCTAGTCATCCTATGATTAAAGTCAGGCCTATATATTCCAGCAGTCCGGTGCCATCATTACAGTGCAGAAAGCTAGAGAAAAATCAAGAAACAAACCACTCCATCTTCAAAAAGATAAATCATAAACTCTATGAGAATAAGGAATAAGCTTTCACATATGTAAAATAAATATCACTATTGAAAAATGTTACAAAGATGATTATTATAATGATCAATTCCATAATCTAGTCACACTGAAATATAAATCTACATATTTAACATACAGAAATACTGTATTTAAAATTGATATTTTTATTTCTGAATTTATCAATTTCCCATCTAATAAGGCAAAGCAGATTTATGGATTTTGACATTTTTTAAAATAAGGAAAAATTCTTTAAGGTAGCTCCATTAGCTCATATTTTATGGGCCAGAACATCTGCCAATTTGGTGCCTACTATTTTAGGTTTTTATGTTTCATTAAAAAAAGAAAAAGAATGAACAGAGCAACACATGAATGTATCTAAATGCTAAATATTTGTTAACAACATAAAATAATTCATTATTTCTATTGTTTTATTCATTGTGATAGCACTAAATGTTTAATATTGAGGCATGTGTTAACAAGCACTGCAAAACTAAGAGCTTCTAGTTTTGTTTTGCTTTTTACTTTGATTTATTGTTTAAAATTAACCTTACCAACAGTTCTACCTGGTGCTATAGCAGATGTCAATTTATTTGTAAAAGCATTGAACAAATCAACTTTACTGGTTTCAGACCATCATGAGGCTGGGGAAGCTTCACAATTCTGTGTATGTGTGACAGAGAGGAGAGACAGAGGGAGAGAGAGAGAGAAGAAGAGGGAGGCAGAGAGAGAGAAGAAAGAGAAGGAGGTGGGGGGAATATGCACATGTGTACACTGCTGTGTGTAACCATCTTTAGCTTATGCTCCAGTTATTAAAACAAAAGGTGATCCTGGGGGACCTTTGTATTATACCAGTGCAAGAAGTAAATTTTCTTTTGTTTTTGACCAAAAATAAAGGTATTGAAACATAGAAGACATATAACAACAGGAGTCTGAGTATGAAAAAGGGAGCTGGATTGTAACAAAAACAAGGCCTTATAACCCAAATGTAAAGTCAAACACTATTTCACTGATAGTTACAAGTTATCCCTGAAAGAGATCACTACTGCACAAGGAGGAACAAAACATAATTCTACAAATGCAGACATTGCTTCCCTCATTACTATCAAAGAAGAAATATTTTCAACGCCATAAAAACTCAATAGAAAATCTGTGTAGATTTTCCTTTCATCTCAAAAAGAATCCCAGGGAAATAAAATCAGTAATGTGATTTGGAATTATACAAAGTCAGAACTGAAAAAAGGCTTTAGAGATCATTTGATTCAATACCCTCGTTTTGCCAAAAAAAAAAAAAAAAAAAAAAAAAAAAAGACTCAGCAGTCAATTCCCTTATCCAAGGTCACACACATACTGAAATGTGAACACATTTATAAACACCACCCAAACAATCCACTTACAGTAAGAGTCCTATCTCCACTGGAGATGAATTTATGTTGTAATTAACTAAGGGTAAGGAGGCTTATGCTTATTATTTTTTTCAGGGAGACCCATTGTTTAAGTTTATAGCATGGGTTTCTAATACAGATTTAACCACTAAAGCATATCAATGGGGAAAAAAGGAAATGAAAAATGGGGTATATCTCAAAATTTAGAACTAGAGGGAGAAACTTTTTTTAATCAAGTGATATAACTGTAAAGTGATTAGCACAGTGTCTGGCACATTAGTAAGCACTACATATATTAACTCTTATTATTATTTTATTTTCCCCATTTGCCTCTAATACTAAGAGTATGGTAGAGGCCACAGAAGTAAAAGAAATAAACAAACTACTGAAATGATGATATTCAATTGAAATAATATTTAGGCTTACAATCTTGACGCTTATAGCTGGCATATATACTGAGCTTCACCATAAATTAAAGGTTTTAGGCAGTCTCCTAAGTCATGATCTGTCTTTGACCTGCCTTACACCATTGTTTTGAAGATCAAATGAAATAAAAGATGTTAAAATTAAAAGCACTACATCAATATAAAGTGATATTATTATAACTCACTTTCCCCTCAATTTGCTTATAATACAGTCTTGATTCTTGTGCTGTTGTTTTCTTGATTGACTCCTCCTCTGCAAACTCTCTCCCCCTTCTACTTCCTATGACAGGCAGACAAAATCCTTGGCTCATTGTTCTTTTCTTGTCATTTTCTCCTTCAGGGAGTTTACCTATTTGCTCTGCTTCAACTAATCATCTCTATATTGATGACTGAAATTTCTATCTGCAGTTCTTATAGTTAAGGTTCAATCCCATACCTCCAACTGCTTGCTGGACATTTATTCTTAGATGTTCTTGTGTTACCTCAAACCCAACATTCAAACAGAAATCATTATGCCACTCTTTAAAGAACTATCCCAACCCAACTTGATAGTTCCCATCAATGGCACTACTATTTTTCCAGTGATGCATGCTCAAAACACATCCCTGATTTTTATCATCTATAGTGACTCATAGAATGCTAGAAATATTTTCTTCAATATACCTTGTAATTCATCTCTTTTTCCATTCCCACTGCCATCATCCTACCTACTCCAAGTCCTTATCAATTTACATTTTGATTACCACAAAAGCTAACAGCTGAGCTTCTTGATGCTACCCTCTCCCTTCTAATATATCCTACATACTGCTGATAAAGTAATAGTCTTTAACTACTCATTTTTATTGTATCATTCTCCTGGTCAAAAACCTATATTTCCCATCAAACCAAATCTAAACTAAACAAAATTTAGATAAAAATATGATGTCTATCCTCATGGAGCATAAGTCTAGAAAGGAAAAGACATAAATCTTGGAAATTATAATATAAATTATATGGTTAGCATATTAGAAATTATAAAAATAAAGTGTATGTAACATCCAAGGGAGATCTTTACAGATCAAGCACCTGTTACGGTTTTTTCATGCTATTTCCTTCAACAGTAAAGTGAATATTCTCTCTTCCTGAATCTTCACTGTTTGTGTCCTTTCTCAATTCTTCTCTTGTCCCTCTATCGTTTTTCCTCTCTCTCTTTCCTCTCCCACTCAGACTTCTGTATCTATTTTCCTCTTTCTGATATCCACAGTATACAATGTAGTGCTAGACACCTAAGAAAAAAATTAGTCATTACTATACTCAAATTTTTCTCTAGTGATTGGGTTCTTCAAGGAACACAGACTGTGAGTAAGAAGAGATCTCTGAGATTGATTCATCCTATCCCTGTGTTCTGCAGATGAGTAAACTGAGGTCCAGAGAGTTTAAATAACTTGCCAACAGTTATAAAGGTAGTTAGGGGCAAAACTGGCATTCAAAACCAAGTCTCCTGACTCTAACTCCAGCATTTTTTCCCTTATTAATCTTTTTAAAGGGGCTAGTGAAACAAAACTCTCAAGTTTAATAAGCTCTGAGTGTGGCGCTAGTAATGGGAAAGCCTAGCTAAATCTAGAAAGGTGAATAGATGGAATGTTGGCCAAAAGAAGAGGGGGAGAGGGAGAGGAAGAACGGGTAGCAACCTAGAGAAAATAGAATGACTGATCATCACTTACCAGGCACAGTCTAAGTAGATTTCATATTATCTAAGAGGGAATCAAATATAGTCAAAAGTTGGCAAATGTGCCCCATTATACTTTCTAATACTTCTATTTTCCAGAGAAGATTTGTAGTTAGGTTATTTATCAATATACATAGCTAATCAGTACTTCTTTATGGTAAACAATGGCTTCCACTCACCAGGCCAATGTCTTCTCATGTCCTGAGAGATGCCTAATGGTAAAGGAATTCAGCTGAAATGAATTAAGGGGCAAAGAGGAAAGACAGCAAAATCATACCACAGGGTGGAAAGAACAATGTACTTGAAGTCCAGAGAAAGCTGGATTTGAAACAGGCACACGAGAAAGTTACGTAACCACAGGAATTCACTTATCCTCTCTCCATGGTTTCCTCATCTATAGGATAGAACAATAAAGCCTGCAGTACCTACTTCATAGAGCTGTGGTGAAAATAGAGAACAAACATTAAACAATTTACAAATTTTAAAGCACTATATTAGCAATGATGATGATGGAGATAGTGATAGCACTATATGGACACATTACCATTAGAAAATGAAGAGGTAATATGATGATTTGCCAATGAAGTTATACTTGGAGTACCTTAAGAAAAAAAAAATTTTTAAGAAGAAAGGAGATTTCAGGTTTGAGCAATTGCTAAAATAGAGATGATTTTTTGCAGTCCTTTACTTGGCAACAAAACAAATTATTGAACAATTTCAATTGCTTCTTCAATTCATGTGCCAACTTGTTTATTTGCCCAAAGGTCTGGACACAACTAAGAGAAGACCTTTTTACCTCTAGATGCCAGACTATAGAGAAGCTAAATCACTCCCTTAGCAAAAGAAGGAAGCAGCTTTCTTTGCGAAACTTAGAATGAGGGCAAAAACAGATTTAAGATGATTAAGGGAATTAATTAAAAGGGATGAAATGAGATTTTAGAAGTACTCTTTTCAAATTAAATGTATCATCAATAAGTAGTTCTCAATAAAAGCAGCTATTGATGGTAAGTTAAAATAGTAGTAAGTAGCATGTATACTCTAAATATTTCTGCAGTGTAACCCAATGTCTTTAAGAAATTCTCCAAGTTTTATTAAGTGTATTCACTTCTCTAGTTTACACACACACACACACACACACGTACACACAAGTAATGCACACAACAAATAGCGGACATTGAGCCTCTATAAACAAAGACGAATTTGTTCTTCAAGAACAGTCAGAAGAAAGAAGTAGTGTACCTTTTTGACAAATAGTTTTTAAAAGTATTTGGAATGATCTGGCAGTCAGTTTCATTGAATCATACAACTTTAGAGGCAAAAGGGCATAAATTTCATTTAGCTTAGAAACTAAGGAACTAAGGTGCCTGCCTGAAGTTAGTATGAAGGCCAATGCCAAATCTCAGAAGATTTCAAGGATGATATTCTTTCATACCTCTATGTGCCTTTCAGATTGACAGTATACTATTCAGATACAGTATGCTTAGATCATCTAGTTTAGGCATAGCCGATCACTCATCTAATGAACTCCGTGTTTGATCTAGGGTATTTTAAAAAAATATATATATTATCACACAAGGGAAACTATTCCTCTGTTTCCTACTTGACTCTAATTCCAAAGTAAAAAATCTACTGTCAGCATTTAATGGAATCTTAAGACTCAAAAAGAACCTTTAAGGTTACTTAGTTTAATTCATAATTGAAAAGGAATCTCTTTTACAGTATCTCCAAGAAATTATCCTGTTCTTGACTTGAAAATCTACAGTAATTATAAATCTCATGAGCTAGTTCATTACACTTCTGGACAGTTCTAATGATTTGGCAACTTTTTCTAAATCTACCTCCTTACAACTTCTACTCATTGCTCCAAGTTTTATTGTTTGCTTAATGGAGTTAAAAAAAAAAAAAAAAAAAAAAAGAACCTAATCCTGCTTCCCCACAAAAAACATTTCTAACCTTTCAAAACCAGTTATCATATTCTTTTCTAAGTCTTTCCTTCTCCAGGCTAAACAGTTCCAATTCTTTTACTTGACTCATTCTAGTTTATTCAAGTCTTTCCTTAAATAGACTACCCAAACTGGATAGAATGCTCTAGATGTGGTTTTTAGGACAATAAATACAGGCATATCAAGGGAATAAATGAGGAAACAAAAGTTAAAGAAGGTGGCCTAATAGTAGCAAATCTCAAACCATGCTTCAAAGTAGTAATAATTGAACAATCTGCTACTGTATAAGAAATAGCTTGATTCATCTTCTGAAGAGAGTAGACACACAGTATATAGAAGTAAATGACCACAGTAATCTAGTGTTTGATAAGCCCAAATATTTAAGGAATTGGGCAAGAATTTATTAGTCGACAAAAACTGCTGGGAAAACTGGAAAGCAGTTTGACAGAAATTATATACTACTGCTGAAGCTGTGAAGTGGCCCAACCATTCTGGAAAACAAGTTGGAATTATGCCCAAAATCTATAAAATTGTGTATATTCATTCTTTGATCCAGCAATACAACTTTTAGATCTATATCCCAAAGAGATCAAAACAAAATGAAAAGGACATAAAATCAAGGGAATGTCCATTAGTTAGGAAACAGCTGAACAAGTTGTGGTATAAGATTGTGAGAAGAGTACTATATGGAGTGCAGTAAAATATGATGAGAGGTGTAGTTTCTGAAAAATATGTCAAGACCTATATGAACTGATTCAAAATGAAGTGAAAAGAACTGGGAGATCATTATGCATAGTAACAGCTGTGTTGTAATGATGATTAACTACGAAAGGCTTAGCTACTTTGATGAAAACAATGATTCAATGCAATTCCAAAGGACTCACTATGAAAAAATGCTCTGTACCTCCAGAGATAGAAATGATGATCTCTGAGTACAAAATGAAGAATAAATTTTTCACTTTAATCTTTTTGCCTTTTTGGGAAAAAACTGACTAGGAGAAAATGTTTTGCATGATTTCACACGTATATTTGATATCACATTGCTTAGAGATGGGAGACAGGGAGAGGATTTGGAACTCAAAATTTAAAAAAGAAAAGAATGCTAAAAATAAATAATGAAATTGAGGTTTGTCTTCTTTTTAACCAATTAAAATAAAAAAAAAAAATACTACTAAATCTGTATCCCAAAGAGATCAAAGAAAAAGACAAAGTCGTACACATATACAAAATATTCATAGCAGCTCTTTTTGTGCTGGCAAAGAACTGGAACCTGAGGGTATGCCCACCAATTGAGAAATGCCTGAACTGAAAAACAAGTAAATAATTATGATAGGATACTACTGAACTATAAACAATGATGAAGGGAATGGTTTCAGGAAAACCTGGGAAGACATATGAATTGACACAAAGTAAAGTGAATAGAACTAGAACACTGTATACAGTAATAGCATTATTATAACAACAATCAATTGTAAAAGACTTAACACAGATCAATATAATGATCTACAATTCCAAAACACTCATGATAAAAGTGATCTAACTCCAGAATAAGAAGTGATCAATTCTACATGCAGACTGCAGCGTATTTTCTTTCACTTTATTTTCTTACTTCCCCCCTTCCTCAATTAACAAATGATTAACATAGAAATATGCAGCATATTTCTTGTTTTCTCAATAGATAGGGAAGATACTGAAGGGAGAAAATTCAGAACTGATTTTTTTTTTAATTTTTAAAAAGGTGAAGTATTTTGCTAGTAATTAAAGTCAAACTCATGAGCTACAACTTCCATGGGCAAAACCAACTGTCAAAAGTAAGTACCTAAGTTAACAGGGTTTTTTTTTTGTTTTTGAAATCCTAATATGTTATGATTCCAAGTTTAGCAGAATTTTCTGTGTATATTTCAAAAATGTTACATCCTAAACAAGGGAGGTTAGCCCCTTGCACTATTTTGGTAATGTTATACTGAAACTTCAGTGTCTATAACACTGTAAATTAACTTCCTTTCCAAATGACACTGTTTATTACAACCAAAAATGAGATTTTCATTTTGAAGTTCTCTAAAAACTATTTCTGAAATAACAGAGAACTCATTTCAAGTTAAGTTTCTAAAACAAAGTAGAATTGTATATTTCCAAAGTGGAATTATGCTAAGAAAGAAATTAAAATGTTCATGCCCTTTAACCCAAAGATTCTACTGCTAGCTATACATCAAATATTTATTAAACATCTATTATATTTCAGGCATCTGAACAATGAATACAAAAAGAAAAAAGTAAAGAAAAGATTTAATTTACTTAATACAAAGTGAAGGAGAATTAGGTAAAAATATACACAATGACTACAATAATGTAAATGGAATGACAAAACTGAACACTGCAATTATAAGGAACAATTTTGGTTGTAAAGAAAAGAGGAAAATATGCATTGCTTTCCTTCTTTGCAGAGATGGGGAGCCAAGAGTGTGGAACGTATACACAGTTCAGACTCGGGGAATGCCACTTACTGCCTGGTTAACTTTATCATTTACCTCTCTAGGCTTCATTTCTCTCACCTGTAAAATGAGAATGTAGAACAAATTTCTTCTAAGGGCATTTTCATCTCTAGAGTTATGATCTTGTGTGTTCTGAGTTTTGTTAAACTGCTTTACTTTGTTTTATATTACTTTCATTTCCAAATTTTTCTCTCCCTGTCCCTTGGTAAAAGAGGATAATTCTCTGAAAAGTAGAAAGGGAAATTTGATAATGAAGATGATATAAAAATAAAAATCATCAATTTTTAAAACATGCTTAATCCACTCATTTGAATCCTTTCACCACTGTAACCAGTAACCTTAAAAGTAATGTCCAATATTACAGTATGTCAAAGTAGCACAGACTTGGCTAATTTGACTGAGAAAGAAAAAAGAGGGGAATAGAAAGAAGTATGGACATATAAGAAAATGGGAACTGAAACATGTTTCCCTCTTCTTAGTAGAAAAGTAAAGGGCCATTTCTACTATTTAATCTTATGTATATCTATGAGAAGGTGCTGCTGGCTCCGGGTAAGGATGGGAATCTCGTGATTCAGGCACCTCTGACAGAACATCTGAATACTGACTTTTTTCTATTTGTATCTCCCTATTTAGGTTATGTGATTAGTAAAATTCTGTTTTAAACTAATGGGTCAATGTACTTGTTTACAATATATTTTCTATTAAATTAAATATTTTCAAATTAAAAAAAGAAGAGTGGAAGACTACTGTAAGTCAGATGTACATGTGTTGTTTGAGAGCAGCCTTGATACTAACTTTGCTTAACCGTTTTTCTTTGTTTTGAGGAAGAAATCAAAGGGGTAGAAGAGATAAGGGAAATGATTGTGGTTTTACACACATCAAAAGCATCAATGAAATAACAACAAAAAAGAATCAGAAAAGAAGGAAACCCAGGAACATAACTAAAAGCAATCCTTCATTTTGTCCTGACTCCTAATGATAGGATATGGGTAAATTTAAACTGCTGAGGAACCAGATTTCAGGCCTCCCCTTGGCATTGTCCAGCTATGAATTATTACCTTTTGTGGTAATATTAGCATATCAGCTACTAGAAATCACAGGAGATAGTGATGATTAACCAAAATGGATTATGAATCCTTTGGCTTATTTCTCTTTCTCCCTCCATCCTCCCATGCTTCCTTTCCCCTATTCCCCTGCCAAAGCAGCAGGAATACATTAAGAGCTGAAAAATACCCCTCAAAATTCAGAAACTTAAAAATACAAATGTTACAATTCACTATATATTTACACAACTAAATACATTTCAAAAGTGTAGTGGTTGGCGATTCTTTGTAGTTCAGTCCAAACATTTGAAAAATACCTTGCTTCTTAGAAAAGGCTTAGAATTTGTGGACTGAAAGCTCACAAAAATTTTGGTCTGAGGATGGATTTCAAAGTCAGAGAACTCCTTGAAACAATGATATTTGAATAAAGTGCTTAGCTTAGTGCCTGGCACATAGTAGGAACTACATAAACACTTAATTCTGTCTCTCCCCTACTCCCCCAGAAAAGCAGTTACTCACAGTTAATTCCTACAATCATTTAAACAAAAACTTCCTACAGGCTTCAATTGTTACTAAGTAAAGAAAGTAGGAATCATCTTCAATTTAAATTAGGAAAGTAACATAAGAGACCAAGAGGAGATTAAATCCCCAAAGCATAACTGTAATTTACTTTTTCTCGACATATAGCTCAGTGTTTTCCAATATGTTTATATGACAGTCTCAAGAGAAGAAGCCAGTATTTTCATGTTTCCCCATTAACCAAAAAAAAAAAAAAAAAAAAATCCAAATGAATGTCCAAGCTTTAAAAAATATATACATTTGTTTCTCCTCACCAAAACTTGACAGACTACAGTTTTTCCTCAATTAACAAAGGCTGGTAGGAAGAAGAGGAAACACATATGAGGATTAGTTGAAGGAAAGAAACCTGTTTACAGAAGATCTGGAGTGGGAGAACTGGGGGGTAAGGGTAGACAGGGAGAGACATGAAAGCTGTCTTCAAGGATTTCAAAGGTTGCCATGTGGAAAAGAGATTAAATTCACTATGCTATGTTTTCAGAGGCAGAGAACTGGGAACAATGGATAGAAGTTGCAGAGAAGCAAATTTAGACACAAGTAAGGAAATCTTCCTAAAATGTATCTTCTTTCTTTTATTAAAGGGATGAGGGATTATGTGGAATGTTATACAGTGTCAAAAGATGCTATTTCATTTTGCTGAGTTGTCAGGGTTTTAAAATCTTTATTACAAGGGAAGGCTTGTGGACAGGGGAGAAGAGATACATTAGAAAATGAATGTGACAGAACAAAAGACAATAATGAAACTTTAAAAACAAATACTTCCTAAAAATTAGATCTGTCCAAATGTGCAATGAGTTGGCTCCATCAGTAGTGGTTTTTTTTTCCCCTCATAATCTTGAAGAGAAGATTGATTACTTGCTGACGTAGTTGTAGGATTGAATCCTACTGAAATACTGGACTAGATTGCTTTTGAGATGTGTTCTAATGCAAATTTTCTGTAATTGTGAAATATCTATTGGGTCTAGGATCAACTGGTTGTCCATTACTAAACATATTTGATTTCCAGTAAGTAACTTTTAATTTTAATAGCATAATAAACACTAGGGGAAAACACTTTATCCTGAGTAAATATTTCCTTTTTCAAATTTAAAAAAGCATGCAATCTAACTTCTGGATTGCTTATCTACATTTATTGACAATCCTAGTCTAGCTCCTCAGAACAACAAAGGAAATTCATTTCAAAACAAGGTTCCTAAGTGAGGAACCAAATTCTATTTTGTCTTTCAAACACTAGTAGACAATAATAAAGTTAAGAAAGGTGATAAAACAAGTCAAAAGAATTCTGTTACTGGGAACTAATCAACATCAGTCCAAGGTAAACTAAATGAGTATAGGTATATTCTCAGAGAATTTAGAGCTAGAGGGGAATACAGATACCTAGTTCCATTTTCCCACTTTACAGATGTAGAAATTTAGTCTGAGAAAAGTGAAATGACTTGTCCAAAAAAAAGTAACAAGTTCCTAGATCCTTCTGATTCCAACATATAGATTGGTATTTTCTATTAAGAAAGTCAACTTTAGTAGTATACAGAGGTCTGCTTATGAGACAATTCTAAAATCTCTGATGTAACAGTCAATCTCTAATTTGGACAAAAGAAACGTGCTCTAAAACACTGGGTAGGAGTAAATTACTAATATTTAAAGCACTAAATATGTTATGGTTTGGATCCTGCTTTCAACTGGCAGGGAAATTCTATACAAAACCAGCCACTCTGCTGGAATCTGCAAATTTGAAGGAAGTATAAACAGAAGGAAACTTAAACCCAAGGTATGTCTTATTACAATGTAAGATACTGAATTAGTCTTTTTATTATGAAGTGGATGAGAATTACATTTCCATGTTATAAATTTTTCTTGTTTATGACAGATAAGGCTGCATCTTCTCAAGTATTGCCAAACCAATTTAATACCCTTGGGAGGAGAGGGAGAAATGGTGGCTATCTTGCCAGACTTTTTTCCAGAGAGACTAAGGTAAATGGCTATGCATAGTATGCAGTTTGGAGCAAGATAGCAGTGCTTGCCTTCTTATTCAAAATCTAAAGATTCCAGTTTATCTTACAAGACTCTTTTGCTTTTGTCTAAAAATAAGCTTGCCTTGTCTAATAATTCTTTTAGAATCCTAAATTTATGACATCATCACAACCCAATCACCTTGGTATCACTAACCCCCTTAAAAACTCTTCATAATAGATATTTATGCTCCCTTGTTATGATGTAGAGGGTCGTAGATAGTGGGGAACTCTGGGTAAGGTATAAGACCCTTCAGCCCAGAAGAAAACTGCTGACAATGTCTGGTTTGGTTCCCCATTTCCTTTAAGGGTTCTCAGCCTTCCTGAGAAGTCAAGGAGGTCATGACCACTTGTGTTCTACTAGAAGTAAGGGATACTTACGTTAAGAAGCATTTACATATCAATAGCAGGGTGCTTATAGTTAGCATTTGTTCAATGTGATTGATGATACAATGGTTCTCTAGCTAGCACATGCTTAGTGTGTGCTGTAAAGATGAGGTACTTAAGGATTGAGAGGATTGGAAATAAGACACTCCATCTTTGATCACCCTGATGGCTCTCCTGCCTCCTTCACTCCCCTCCACTAAGACCAAGGCTGGTCCTGAGATCCTCTAGAGAGCTAGTCCGGATACTCCACCACCCAAGTCATCTTTAATTACACTGACAAATGCTGACATCAGAAGCATGAGGACTAAGGGAGGGAAAATTATGTTATCATTTGTGACATATTATATCTCTTTTTCTCTAATTCATAATAGTGATCTCCCAAGAAATAGAACAAAAGTCCAGAAATAATGGTTTCAGATTTGTGCTCTAAAACCTAACACGTGGCTCAAAATTCTTTCTTCCCACTGAGGTGGGAAGAACAATTACTAGTAAGCTTATATCATCCAGCACTATCATACTTACTGCTCTTCTGTTTAGTGTGATAGGACTTGTATTTCAATCCTTCCCTGTTATTACAAGAATCTAATATAAAGGATTAAGTAGCCTAGCTGGGTCAAATTTGAATGTATACTATATTGAAATTTATATCTCAAAGATGCTTTTATATATGAAGTATATGTTTGTGTATCACTCCTACAAGAAATGTGATGTCTGCACTTTTAAAATCATCTTTGGAAAATGAGAATAATTTTATTTTATAAAGATTCTTTCCAGAATTTGAAAGCAATCAAATAACTAGAAAGGAAGTTAGGCCTCGTCTATGTCTTTAAAAACAAACCCACATTAATATTGTTGGGGAGCCAAATCATATTATATAATGTCAGATTTCAACATTCCGGCCCAATGCCAGAATCTTAATGGCCATTGAGACACTAAGGAAGGAAATGGGTCTGCATTAAGCCTACAAATAAGTCAACAATCAATAGTTCAGTTTTACAGTAAAACGTGATGTGCCCTTTAAAATTGCTTCTAGCCTCATCCTTCTCTTTGTCAAATGTTCATATTCAGCTTCAGAACAAAAACAAAATGAAGACAATCGAGCAGAGGTTGAAATACAACCTATTTTCACAAGCATGCAACTTTTAGTGTTTCTAAGCCAAATGCTACTTGAGGATTTCAGAGAAATCTTTTACTCTATACCTGTAGGGCAACAAAAAACCAAAAAATAATAGGCTGAGCTTTAGATTGTAAATTAAGCTGACAGCTCAGGGAAGTAGAAAACTCTAGTCAAGAAGCATATACCTGGAGATTAAAGGCTGAACTAGATTTGGTCTTCCTGGAAAACTCATCTCCCCAGGAAAGTGAGAAGTTTGTATTAATGTTTATAAAAGGTATGTTACAGTTTCTCCATGAATTTAAATCATTTTACTACTAAGCAAATAAGAATGGACCTTGTATCTTCTACAACCAGTTCCAAAGCTTTTGTACCTCCAAATATTTTTCCAGAACTTTTTCAGATTTACTTCCATCTCATTTTTAAAGTTATTCCACTGATTCATTGAGTCATACTATCTTTATTCTACTCTATTAACTTTTTACTTTCAAGTATTTCCTCACAATTTACTCCTTTTCTAAAACAGTCTAAGCTGCCACTGGAATTTTTCCAATGCTGAGAGCATGAAAGTTGAAGATGCAAACTGGGCCTTTAATATCTCTTCTCTGGTATCATTTTTATATTAGAGAGAAAGCTTTTTGATCTTCAAATGCTTTTAAGTATCTTTTCAAATCAAAATCGATTAGCCTTTCATAAGGTACAGAAACAAAGAATATTGGAATTGGAAAGGACCATAGAGATTAGCTAGTCCACTCCTACCTGAAATAGCAATCAGTCATCCTCTAGAAAATCTAACACTAAATGTGTTAAATTAATTTTTTTAAAGTACAAATATATATATATGTACAAACATATATGTGATCTATATATGTGTATAAAAGAAAAATTGTATTGGAAATTATTAATAGTAAATGAGAGGCAGAATGGCACAATTAGGCAAGGAATATGCTATTTAGGGAAGGAATACTGACATCTGGAAACAGATGACCCTATGTTCAAATCCTATTCTTGTTGCTTGATGCTTGCTTTCTGTATGACTTTACGCAAGTCTTTTAACCTCAACTGTAAAATTAGAGTGTTAGACTAAGTGCCCTCCTATATATCTTCGATTATGATATAATGATAAGAGGAACAGAGAATTTTTTTTTTTTGTAAAATGTAATAACTTTTTATTGACAGAACCCATACCAGGGTAATTTTTTTACAACATTATCCTTTGCACTCACTTCTGTTCCAATTTTTCCCCTCCCTCCTTTCACCCCCTCCCCTAGATGGCAAGCAGTCCTATATATGTTGAATATGTCATAGTATATCCTAGATATAATATATGTGTGCAGAATCAAACAGTTTTCTTGTTGCACAGGGAGAATTGGATTCAGAAGGTAAAAATAACTGGGAAGAAAAACAAAAATGCAAACAGTTTACATTCATTTCCCAGTATTTTTTTTTTCCTTTGGGTGTAGCTGTTTCTGTCCATCACTGATCAATTGAAACTGAATTAGGTCTCTTTGTCAAAGAAATCCACTTCCATCAGAATACATCTTCATACAGTATCGTTGTTGACGTATATAATGATCTCTTGGCTCTGCTCATTTCCCTTAGCATCAGTTCATGTAATTCTCTCCAAGCCTCTCTGTATTCATCCTGCTGGTCATTTCTTACAGAACAATAATATTCCATAACATTCATATACCACAATTTACCCAACCATTCTCCAATTGATGGGCATCCACTCAGTTTCCAGTTTCTAGCCACTACAAACAGGGCTGCCACAAACATTTTGGCACATACAGGTCCCTTTCCCTTCTCTAGTATCTCCTTGGGGTATTAAGCCCAGTAGTAGCACTGCTGGGTCAAAGGGTATGCACAGTTTGATAACTTTTTGGGCATAGTTCTAGATTGCTCTCCAGAATGGTTGGATTCGTTCACAACTCCACCAACAATGTATCAGTGTCCCAGTTTTCCCACATCCCCTCCGACAATCATCATTATTTTTTCCTCTCATCTTAGCCAATCTGACAGGTGTGTAGTGGTATCTCAGAGTTGTCTTAATTTGCATTTCTCTGATTAATAATGATTTGGAACACTCTTTCATATGAGTGGTAATAGTTTCAATTTCATTGTCTGAAAATTGTCGGAACAGATAATTTTCGAAAGAAACACAATTTAAAATAATGCTCAAACTCCATTAACAATAATAATTTGTATCTTTATACAAACTAAAACTATTTTTGAGGCATCCCCTTACATCCATCAAATTTACCAAAGTAAAAGGGAATGCAACAAAATTCAGTGTTGGAGGAATTAATACAAAAATAGACATGCACCTCTGAGTTGCTAATGAAATTGAAAATCTGCATAATTGTTTTGGAGAGCAATCAATCTTGGTGTAGAAAAGATACATAAAGTGCTTTCAAACTTTGAAGCACTATATGAATGTCAGTTATCATCATCATTATTATTACTACAGAAAATATACTTTTTGACCCAATAATTCCATTGTAGGGGATATACACTAAAAAAAAGTTTGTAAAAACAAAGAAAGACTTTCAACACCCACTATGTGGTTATCCAGTCAGTACTTAAATACTTCCAGTGATGGGGTAAATACAACATCCATTATGTTCTTCACTCTGCTCTATGACATCTGGAGAAAGAGAATACCATCTGTACCAGTCCTTAAAAACCTTCAAATGTTCACTACTCTTCAGGAGAATACTTATGGGAAATCAGCAGGCAAAGTATCCATAATTTGGCTGATATCTACCTACTTAGAATAAGTTACATTTTTTTTCTTTTTTACTAGCCTAAACCATATCTTGGAATAGGAAATAATCAAACATGTGGTTTCCTCCAGAAGAATATACAACATCCATAAAAACCTCTACCATTCAGGTTATAGAACCAAGAGCAAAAAACAGTATATAAATCTGAAAAGTCCTATAGCTACTTCTAAGGAAGCAGCAGCATTTAAAAATAAACAAATGAAAAAGGTGAGAGAAATGCCTATCTCTGAATCCTCCATCTCACACCACAAAATTAAAGAAATAAGCCAAATCATTTTTAAAGATCCCCCCCCCTCCAAACAAGGGTATAAATTCTGAACTGCCACCTACATACCACTGAGCCATTGGTGCAATCTGTCCCTTTGTTTCAAAAACAAAAAAATGAATTAATTATGCCTAGTTGGAAGTATAATTTTACAATATGAGGACTCTTTTTATATACTTTCTTGAAAACTGTGACACCCTCATATTCAGATAGAAAAATCTGTTTAAAAGAAAAAAATCTGCTTAAAAGAAGTGCTTAAAAAACAGCAGTCTCAAGAAGGCACAGGCAAGGTTTTCTTTATAATGTTTCAGCTCCACAATCACTCCATTAAAAGCAAGGACTTGCCCTGCCGTCATCCAACATAATTGGAATGGGTCTGCAAAGTTTAATCACTAGTGTTTCCAGACTAGTGGATGACAGCATTGAGGATTTGGTCCCAGCTCTTTCAACAAATCTATCTCCTGTGGGAAAATCACCTAACCTGTTTTTATTCAAAACACAAAATGGAAACATAAGCAAAAAGCATTTAAACAAAAAGTAATACAATCACAATACACTGGGGATGAGGGGAGTGATGGCTTTCTATCACGCAGGCTCCAACATGCTCCAAAGATACTCCCACACAACTCCTTTTTTCTTGTTCATCCAAACACAACAACAAAATAGATTTTAAAAAACAAACAAACCTTGAGGTAAGACACTAGGAACATACTACTTAAGCCATTTTTTCATTGCTTTCCTGTTATTTATCATATGTTGTTCTGATCTACAATCACTATCAACGAAGACCCTTATCCAAGAATTCTTGTCCTACAGAGTCAATTCCCAGAATATTGGCAGTAGAAGGAAACTGGGAACCTACAATCAGTATAATATTATCACCCATGTACTGGAATTAGTTGTCTCAAAGAGCTGCAGGTTGAACATGAAAAAGCCTCATGTAGTATCAGAATTCTATGACAATGGACAGATATATTATTATTCGGTAAGATTATTTTTCTTTTAAGTCCTACTCACTTATATATCAAAGATAAAAACTGCATGTTCATTTTAGTTTCTGAAAACAAGTAGCTTTTAAGTGAAAGAATTCAATAAACTAGAATGTGAACTATGCTTCAAAAGGGTCTAGATTTCAATAGATGTTGACAGGTTAAGAGAACTGCAAGCTAAATGCAGGTTCCATTTCAAAGACACTCTTGGCTGGCTTATATTTGAAGGGTTATGCTAAAATTTGAGATAAATATTTTAGTCAGGGGTTATTCCAAAATACTCTTACTGAATTACTTCAACTTATTTGTTTTTAAAAGTCAGTAATTGATATTCCCTTGCTCACTACAGGATATAAGAAACCTCTGGCAAAACAAAAAGGCCTATCATTTCCTGCTTGTTCAAAATGCATTCAACATCCATTTACTTGCTTGTTTAGAATGCATGGCCTTCAAATAGAAACTGTGAATAGATGAATTCGAGAAGAGATGAAATTTTATATCCCTGATTACCATAAAGCAGTTTTCCCAAATTTTTCTTAAGATATGCTTACAATATCCATTATTATTCTAAAATTACTGTTTTTAATTTGATTCATAAAATACTTATGGTTAATTGCCTTCTTTGTCACTTGACAGAACATAGCACCTAATCTACCTTTTCTTATCACAATAAAGCAGGAAAAGTAAATCAATGCAATGCAGACCAAAACAATCATCATTTGGTTGCTGTAAACATCCACTATAAATGGAAACAAAATATAACCTGACCATTAATTAGGTCCATTAACCTGACTAGCAATATTCAATAAATTCTACCTCCTTTAGAGACTTGTGTTAGATATTCATAGAGATACAAAGCTTAGATAGACGTGGTCCCTATCTTTAAGGGCTTCTTAAAGGGCTTATTGCAGTCTAGCAGATTCAATAAGCAAAAGCATGTAAATATTCTCTCAGGTTTACACAGGTTTTGTGTTTTATACCATATCAGGGTTCAATGACAATGAATAAATATATTTACAAAAAAGAGGAGATGGACATTCTCTCTCTTTCTGTGTCTCTCTTACACACACACACACACACACACACACACACACACAGTGCAAGAAACAAAAGATGCACACAAAATTCATAATCTCCAAATTCACTTCTATTTCTAAGGGACTCTTTCTCTATTTACCATGTACTATGAAAATAGAATATGGCAGATATATAGAGTATTTGAGAATTTTACAGATGTTCCCCAGTCTACGTAGCTGAATCTTGATCTAAAATAATATATGCTATGAAAGAGCTTCTCTCAAACAAGTTGTGTTTAATTAAGCAGAAATTGAGATTCATCGATAAAAAGATGGTGCCTATCTATGAACCCAGAAGAATGTAGGTTGTCATAAAAGAAAGACCACAACACTTCATTTCACCATGCAAATGCCAAAAGATCAAATATGCAAAGCTATAATACAAAGACTATCATGAATTTAAATGCTAATTTACTCAGGGGTATGAGCACAGCACAATTTATAAAAAAATAGCTTCTAAAACAAGTGTAAACTCTTCTTGAAAGAGAGGATATCTACTTTAAAACAGTTAAGAACCTGAACAAACTGTGTATGCAGTTACTTATAGATAAACTTCATCTGTTTCAAAATAATCATGTTTAGAATGGACTTCTACTTGGTAGCTAGTTTAAGTTACAGATTTTGCATGAATAAAAATATACTTTAGAGGTCTTCTTCCTCCCCAACTGGAATTCCTTCCTTAGCATCTCTGACTAAGCTATTTAAGTATTTCCAGAAATGGAGAGTTCAGTACTACTTGAGAAAAGCCTTTCCACTGTTGGATTGTTCCAATTATAAAAAGTTCTTCATAATAAGCTGGAATATATCTTCCTATAATTTCCAGCTGTTTGGCATGAGTTTTGGTGTCTGAAATTATATAAGTTATGTCTATAACTCATATGATAGCCCTTCAATATATAAAGATAGCTCTCTATCATATTTCCCTTAGTCATCTATATTCTGGAATCATATCCCTAGGTCTTTAAACTGTTTATACTTTTATACTTGATTTTTTGGCTGTCTTATCACATTATTAGTTCATTCTGAGCTTGTGGTACAGTAGATGTTAATCTTGACTATGTGAAAATAGAAATTTTTCATTAATATAATCTCATATCAATATTTCCGATTGATCTTCCTCTACCATAGGCAGGTCAAACTGAGTGCTTTCTCTCAGAGGAATTAAGGAGTAATAGGTAAATAGAAACAGCTGGAATAATCGATGATGAACCATTAAGTACTGCCTAGACATCAAACTAAAGGAATTCTAACAATCCTTGTGTTTATCTATGTCTAGTCTACTCATGGCTAGTGTGTTCAAAGGTGCTTAGGAACTGCTTACCTTAAAATGGTTACTTCTCTAAAAGATTCCAGGTTCCTATCTACCTCAACATAAACCAGAGACTTTTTCTGACTCAGGCCATTTTGTATTAGTCTATGGTCAGGATATTACTGTCTTCCTGAAGTATATATACTTACTTGTGAGGCTTCATTTCCCAGAACCAGGTCAAGAATGGAACATATACATAGAAGTGAGATGGAAGCCTTTGCCTCCTTATACATTTGCATGTGTTTTATCAGGGTCTGTGTAATTATTAAACCTTGTGGTTAGATAAGGAAGGCATGGCTGTGTTTCTGTTCTTTAAAAGTCACAAGGTACTCCCAAACCAAATTTATTGCGACTTTTTCCTGATAGAAAAATTTTACTTTTTATACTCTTCAAAAATATTTTATCCAAAGTAGATTTTTAAAGTGGTAAATGAAAGCAAGTGAAATGGATGTTCTTATTTACTAAATAAAATTGTCCCAGGACAGAAAATAATTTATTTACTGAAACTAGCCATATTTCTCATCATAGCCAAGAGAAGAATATTTGATATCATTTTGGTAATACCCATAAGCTTGCAGTTGTTGACAATCATGTCTTGTCTAAATGACAAGGTGAAGATGATATGGTTAGAAAAAAGCCACAAAGGACTATAATTTTGCTACCTGTATTTGCTCTACAACATTTGAGCAGTATTTTTTAAAATGTCAATCTTCAAACATTCCAGGCACATTATAACACTATAATTTCAACAATCATTGAGGAATACACCTCAATCTGTCTCAACTCAATGTCTCTCCTTCAGGTAAGAGATCAGACCAAGCTAGAACTCTTTGAAAGAAAAAGAATTATACAAAGCACTAGTTCTATCATCTCTCTGTTGTCAGCAACAAATTTTAGCTTCCTCACCTTACTCTTTAGTTTTAATATAGACAATATAGTGAAGTTTAAAATTTTTGGTTTTTTTTAAAAGCACTAGTCTTAAGAGAGCCAGATTCAAATTCTGCTCTGACATTAGCCATAAAAACAGGGGCAAATAATGTTACTTCTATGAGCTTGGGTTTCCTCACCTATAAATAAGATGATAATATCTGCACAACTTTCTTTGTTTTTTTTTTTTAATGTAAAATATATGGTAAATCCAATATATGTGTACATATTTACATAGTTATCTTGCTGCACAAGAAAAATTAGATTTTGAAAAAAAAAAAACCTGAGAAAGAAAACAAAATGCAAGCACATATCAAACAGAACGCATGAAAATGCTATATACTGTGATCTACACTCAGTTCCCATGGTCTTTTCTCTAGGTGTATATGGCTTTCTTCATCACTGAACAATGGAACTGGTTTGAATCATCTCATTGTTGAAGAGAGCCAAACCCCATCAGAATTGATCAACATATAGTCTTGTTATTGCCATGTATAATGAGCTCCTGGTTCTGCTTATTTCACTTAACATCAGTTTACGTAAGTCTCTCCAGGCCGGCCTCTCTGAAATCATCCTGTTGGTCATTTCTTACAGAACAATAATATTTCATAATATTCATATACCATAATTTATTCACCCATTCTCCAATTGATGGGCATCCATTCAGTTTCCAGTTTCTTCCCACTAGAAAGAAGGCTGCCACAAACATTTTTGCACATGTGGGTCCCTTTCCCTCCTTTAAAATCTCTTTGGGATATAAGCCCAGTAGTAATACTGCTGGGTCAAAGGGTATGCACAATTTGATAACTTTTTGAGCAGAGTTCCAAACTGCTCTTCAGAATGGTTAGATCTGTTCACAGTTTCATCAACAATGTATCAGTCTCCCAGTTTTCCCACATCCCCTCCAACATTCATCATTATCTTTTCCTGCCATTTTAGCTAATCGGACAGGTATGCAGTGATATCTCAGTCTTAATTTGCATTTCTCTGATCAATA
Organism: Sarcophilus harrisii; assembly: GCF_902635505.1. Classification (NCBI taxonomy): domain Eukaryota; kingdom Metazoa; phylum Chordata; class Mammalia; order Dasyuromorphia; family Dasyuridae; genus Sarcophilus; species Sarcophilus harrisii. The sequence goes on along the minus strand of NC_045427.1, from coordinate 474,260,213 downwards.
GTGATTTGGAGCACCTTTTCATATGATTATAAATAGTTTCAATTTTTCATCTGAAAATTATCTATTCATATCCTTTGACCATTTATCAATTAGAGATTGGCTTGAATTCTTATAAATTTGACTTAATTGTCTTTATATTTTAGAAATGAGGCCTTTATCAGAACCTTTGAATGTAAAAATGTTTTCCAATTTATTGCTTCCCTTCTAATCTTGTCTGCATTAATTTTGTTTGTACAAAACTTTTTAACTTAATATAATCAAAATTTTCTATTTTGTGATCAATAATGATCTCTAGTTTTTCTTTGGTCACAAATTCCTTCCTCCTCCACAGATCTAAGAGGTAAACTATCCTATATTCTTCTAATTTGTTTATAATATCATTCTTTATGTATAGATCATGAACCCATTTCAACCTTATCTTGGTACATGGGTCAAAATGTGGGTCAATGCCTAGTTTCTACCATACTAGTTTCCAATTTTCCCAGTTTTTGTCAAATAGTGAATTCTTTTCCCAAAAGTTGGGATCTTTGGGTTTGTCAAACACTAGATTACTATAGTCATTGACTGTTTTGTCCTGTGAACCAAACCTATTCCACTGAGCAACTACTCTGTTTCTTAGCCAATACCAAATAGTTTTGGTAACTGCTGCTCTGTAATATAATTTTATATCTGGTACAGCTAAGCCACCTTCATTTGATTTTTTTTTTCATTAATTCCCTTGAAATTCTTGACCTTTTGTTTTTCCCTATGAATTTTGTTGTTATTTTTTCTAGGTCAGTTAAATAGTTTCTTGGGAGTTTGATTGGTATAGCACTAAATAAATAGATTAGTTTAGGTAGTATTGTCATCTTTATTATATTCGCTTGACCTATCCAAGAGCACTTGATGTTTTTCCAAATTGCTTAGATCTTACTTTATTTGTGTGAAAAGTGTTTGTAGTTTTGCTCATATAGTTCCTAACTTTCCCTTGGCAAATAGATTCCCAAATATTTTATACTATTGACAGTTATTTTAAATGGAATTTCTCTTTGTATCTCTTGTTATTGGATTTTGTTAAGTGATATATAAAAATGCTGATGATTTATGTGGATTTATTGGGTATCCTGCAATTTTGCTAAAATTGTGGATTCTTTTTTTTTTATTATAGCTTTTTATTTACAACATATATGCATGGGTAATTTTTCAGCATTGACAACTGCAAAACCTTTTGTTCCAATTTTCCCCTCGTTCCCTCCACCCCTTCCCCCAGATGGCAGGTTGACCAATACATGTTAAATATGTTAAAGTATAAGTTAAATACAATATATGAATACATGTCCATACAGTTATTTTGCTGTACAAAAAGAATCGGAATTTGAAATAGTGTACAATTAAACTGTGAAGGAAATCAAATTTATAATTCAAGCCCATTCTCCAATTGATAAATAATCAAAGGATATGAACAGACAACTTTCTGATGAAAAAATTGAAAACATTTTTAGTCACAAGAAAAAATGCTCTAAATCACTATTGATCAGAGAAATGAAAATTAAGATAACTATGAAGTATATTACACACTTTTCAGAATGGCTAAGAAGACAGGAAAAGATAATGATGAATATTGAAAGGAATGTGGGAAAACTGGGACCCTAATACATTATTGGTGGAGATGTAAACCGATCCAATAATTTTGGAGAGCAATTTGGAAGTATGTCCAAAGGGCTATCAAACTATGCATACCCTTTGATTCAGCAGGGTCTCTACTAGGCCTGTATCCCAAAAAGAGCATAAAAAAAAGGGAAAAGCGCTCATATGTATAAAAATGTTTGTGGCAGCCCTTTTTGTAGTGGCAAAGAACTGGAAACTGAGCAAATACATCAGTTGGAGAATGCTGAATAAGTTATGATATGTGAATGTTATGGAATAATTGTTCTATAAGAAATAATCAGCAGGATATTTTCAGAGAGGCCTGGAGACTTACATGAACTGATACTAAGTGAAGTGAGTAGAACTAGCAGGATATTGTATACAGCAACAGCAAGATTATACAACAATCAATTCTGACAGATGGGGCTCTTTTCAACTGTGAGGTGATTCAGGCCAGTTCCAATGGTCTTGTGATGAAGAGAACCATCTGCACCCAGAGAGAGGATTGTGGGGACTGAATGTATATCACAGCATAGTATTTTCATTTTTTATTGCTGTTGTTTGCTTGTACTTTGTTTTTTTTGGGTTTTTTTTTTTTTGATCAGATTTTTCTTGTGCAGCATGATAATTGTGGAAAAATGTATGAAGAACTGCACATGTTTAGCATATATTGGATTAATTTCCATCTAGGGAGGAGGTGTGGGGAAAGAAAGGAAAAAAATTGGAATACATGGTTTTATAAGAGTGAATGCTGAAAATTATCTATACATGTTTTGAAAATAAAAAAAATTTAATAAAAAAAATTTCAATGAAAGAAAAAAACAACAAATTTCTTCTATTTCTATTGAGAATACCACCATTCTTTGAGAGTCCAAAGTTCTGCATTATCCTCCATTCTCTCTCTTAATCCTATATATCCAATTAGTAGCCAAAATTTGTCATTTTAGCAGCAGAGCCAAGATGGTAAAGACTGAGCTCTCCATATACCTTTAAATAATGACTCTAAACAAACTCTAGAAAAGTAGAACCCATTTTAAAAAAGAGTGAAACAATTTTCCTGCCCAAGACAACTTAGAAGGTCATCAGTAAAGATCTGTTGCACCAGGATGAGAGGAGTGCAATCCTGGTGGCAGTAAATGAGAAGCAGGCCTTGGGATTCACTGAATTAGCAAATGGGGTTGCATAGCTGGTAAGAAGAAGCAGTGAAGCAGGACTCTGTTGCTCACTCAGATGCACTGCCATACTTAGATGAAGGTGGCGGTCTCAAAGAAAGGGGAATTACTAGCATACCAGAGTTTATGGCTACAGTAGAGAGGGGACTCTCCACAGTTCTAGAGTTTTTGTGGTCACTCACAGACCAGAGAATAGGCCAGAATAATATTAATACCTCTTCATATATGATACCACCTTGGAAGAACTGAAAACTTACAGGTCACTAGAAATATCTCCAAAAATATCTATATAAAATCCCTGAAGCTTGGTTCAGTGAGGCTGGAAAAATGAGCAGCAAATAACAGAAAAAAATTTTGATCATAGAAAGTTAGTATGGTGACAAAGAAAATCAAAACACATAAAAATAATATAACATATAAGAAAAATAACAAAGTCAAAGCTTCTATATCCAAAGCCTCCAAGAAAAACAGGAATTGCTTGCAGGCCATAGAAAAGCTCAAAAAAAAAGTTCTGAAAATCAAATAAGGAAGGTATAGGAACAATTGGGAAGAGAAATGAGAATGATGAAAGAAAATAATGAAAAAGGAGTCAACAGCTTGGTAAAGGAGACAAAAAAAAAATACTAAAGAAAATAACACCTCAAAAAACAAACTAGGCCAAACGGTTTAAAAAAAAAAAGAGGTACAAAAAGTGAAAGAGAAGAATACGTTAAAAAGAACTGGCCAAAAAGAGATGTAAAAATTCAATGACATAAAAAATGAAATTGGGCAAATGGAAGTTAATGACTATATGAGAAACCAAAAAAACAATAAAACAAAACCAAAAAGAATGAATAGAAAAAAATGTGAATTATCTCATTAGGAAAACAAAACAAAACAAAAAAAAACAAAAACAAACAACTGACCCAGAAAACACATGCAGGAGAGATAATTTCAAAATTATTGGACTACCTGAGAGCCATGATCAAAAACAGCCTAGACATTACTTTTCAAGAAATTATTAAGGAAAACTTTTTTCCTAATATTCTACAAGCAGAGAGTGAAATAGAAATTGAAAGAGTTCACTCATAACCTTCTGAAAGAGATCGCAAAATAAAAACTCCCAGGAATATTAAATCATATTCCAGAGTTCCCATATCAAGAAGAAAATCCTTCAAGCAGACAGAAAGAAAAAATTCAAGTATTGTGGAACCACACAGGATAACATAAGACTTATCTGCTTCTACATTAAAGAACTGGAAGAGCTATTTCTGAAGAGCAAAGGAGCTAAGATTACAACCAAGAATCATGTACCCAGCAAAATTGAGTATAATCCTCTAGGAGGGAAAATGAACATCCAGTAAAATAGAGGACTTTTACATATTCTAAATGAAAAGAGCTGAAAAGAAAATCTGACTTTCAAATACGAGATGCAAGAAAAGCATAAAAAGGTAAACAGAAAAGGGAAAACAAATGGGACAATAAGGTTAAACTCTTTACATAGGAAAATGATAACTTATAACTCAAAGAAACTTTCTCATTTTTAGGATAATTAGGAGCCTATATAGACAGAGGACACAGGTGTGAGTTAAATATGAAGGGATGATATCTAAAAAGTTTAAATGGCGAAAAAAAAGCTTTTACAATGAAGAGAAGGAGGGAGGTGGTAAGGGAGAATGAACCTTATTCTCATCAGAAGTGGCTCAATGAGGGAATAACATACACAGACAACTGGGTATACAAATCTATTTTACCCCACAGGAAAGCAGGAGGGGAAAGAAATGGGTGTTGGCATGACAGAAAGGGAGGGCAAATTGGGGAAAGAGGTGGTCAAGCAAAGCACGTTTGAGGAACAGGGTAAAAGGAGAGAGGATAGAATAAACACGGGGAGAAGAGCTAGGAGGAAAAGGATGGAGGGAAATACAGTCAGCAATAGAAACTGCAAAAAAGATTTTTTTGAGACAAATTCCTCTAATAAAGGCCTCATTTCTCAAATATATAAAGAACTGAGCCAAATTTATTTTAAACAGCCAATTCCCTAATTGACTAATGATCAAGATAGTTTTCAGATGGAAATAATCAAAGCTATCTATGAAAAAAAATGTTCTAGAGGCCAAGCTAAGATGGCAGAACAATGGCAGGAACCTGATGATCTCTTCCCCAAATTGCTTCAAATTTTTCTATATAAGGACTCTAAATAAATGTTAGAGCATCAAAACACCCCAAAAGATGGAATAGAACATTTTCCAGCTGAAAACAACTTAGAAGGTAAGCATGAAAAATCTGTGGCACCAGGGTAGAAATCCAGCCCACAGTCCTGGTGCAGGCTGCATCAGTGCTGCCCTGGTCTGGCCCCAGTCCCAGACCCGGCCCCATGCCAGCAAAGCAGAAATGGGTTTAGGAGCCTCTGAATCAGCAGCAGCGATAGTGGCTTCCAGACCTCTCAGCCCGGAGACACAAAGACAACTTGGAAGGTTGGCAGGAAAGGTTTGTCAGTAGAGTGAGAAAAACCAGCAAAGCAAGAGTGGGCATGGGCAGTAGTGGCAGAGGCAGCTTCTGGGGTCTCAGCTCAGAGCAAGTCTCTTTATTAGCGCCGAGGAAGGACTCTGTTGTTTTAGCACACTAGATCTTACAGCTACAGTGGGGCGGGGACAGTTACAGAGTTTGGGGTCAGGTCCCTAGAAGGATCTCTGAAAACTGCACGCGCGCACACATACACACACACACAGCTTGAGACAGTGCACCCTCCATCCTGGAAACACAGCCCTTCTTTAACAAAGAGTTAAAAGCTAAGTAACAAGCTGGGAAAATAAGCAGACAAAAGAAAAAGATTCTGACCAAGGAAAATCAAAACACACTCAGAAGAAGATAACAAAGTCAAAGCTCCTACGGCCAAAGCCTCCAAAAAGAAAATAAGAACTGAATTTAGGTTATGGAAGAACTCAATAAGGATTTTCAAAATCAAGTAACAAATAGAGGAAAAAACAGGAAGAGAATTGAGATTGGTACAAAAAAAATACAAAAAGCTAATGAGAAACATTTAAAAACAAAAATGGCCAAATAGGAAAGGAGGTACAAAAGCTTTATAAGGAAAATAATTCCTTAAAAGTTAGAATTGAGTAAATAGAAGCTAATGACTTTATGTGAAATCAAGATAGAAAAAAAAAATGAAAAAAAAAAAGTGAAATATCTCATTGGAAAAATAATTGACCAGTTAAGATCCAGGAAAGATAATTTAAAATTTAAATAATTCATTGAAATAAACAAAAATTTGAAATTATTGGTCTACCTGAAAGTCATGATAAAAAAAAAAAAAAAAAAAAGGACCTAGACATAATCTTTCAAGAAATTATCAAGGAAAACTGTCCTGATATACTAGAATCAGAGGGTTAAATAGAATCAGTGAAAAGATTCCACTCACTGATCACCTCCTGAAAACTCCCAGGAATATTATGGCCAAATTCCAGAACTCCCAGGTCAAGAAGAAAATATTGCAAGCATTCAGAAATAATTGAAGTAAGTATAGTGGAGCCACAGTCAGGACAACAGAAGATTTAGCAGCTTTTTCTACATTAAAGGACCAGAGGGCTTGGAATGTTATTTCAGAGAGCAATGAAGCTACGATTATAATTAAGAATCACCTACCCAGGAAAACTGAGTATAATCCTTCAGGGGAAAAGGTGGAAATTCAATGAAATAGAGGATTTTCAAGCATTCAAGATGAAAACTCCAGAGCTAAATCGGATACTTTATTTTCAAATATAGAACTCGGGAGAAGCATAAAGAGGCAATCAGGAAAGTGATATCATAAAAAACTTAGTAAGATTTGCCTGTTTACATTTCTACATGGGAGGATAATACTTGTAACTAATTAGTACTTTCTGATTGTTATGGCAGTTAGAAAGAATATATATAGATAGAGGGCAAAAGTGTTGAGTTGAATATGAAGGGATAATATCTTTAAAAAAAAATGAAATTAAGGAGTAAGAGAGGGATGTACTGGGATAAAGGGAAAGAGAAATGTGAAATGGTATAAATTATTTGCCATTAAAAAGTCAAGCAAAAGCTTTTATAGTGGAAGAGAAGAGGAGGAGAGGGAGAAGGAGTATATCTTATTCTCATCAGAATTGGCTGAAAGAGGAAATAACATACACATTCAAAAATCTATCTTACCCTATAGGAAAGTAGGAGAGGGAATGGGATATGCAAAGTGGGAGGACAGAAGAGAAGGCATATTGGTGGAGGAACGCTTAGTAGCAAAACACTTTTGAGGAGGGACAGGGTGAAAGGAGATAGAAAATAGAATAAATGGGGGGAGAAGGAAAATAGTTAACGATAGTAATTACAAAAAAGAATTTTGAAGCAAGTTTTTCTTAAAAAGCCTCATTTCTCAAATATAAAGGGAACTGAGTCAAATTTATTTTTTAAAAAAGCCACTCCCCAACTGATAAACAATCAAAAGATATGAACTATGCCCAAATCATGCATATCCTTTGACCTAACAATACTACTACTGGGCAACAATCCCAAAAAAGATTTTTTAAAAAGGAAAAGGACTTATATGTGCAAAAATATTTATAGCAGCTCTCTTCTCAGGACAAAAAATTGGAAACTGAGGGGATATCCATCAACTGGGGAATAAGTATGGTATGTAATTATGATGGATTATTATTATTGTGCTATAATAGTGATGCTCTCAAAAAAAGTTGGAAAGCTTTCTATGAGCTGAAGCAAAGACACTATGTACAAAATAACAGCAATATTGTAAAATAGCTATTCTAATAATACAATCGATCCAGGACAACCCTGAAGAACTTATGATGAAAAATGCTATTCTATTCCCAAAGAAAGAACTGATGTTATCTGATACAAATTGAAGCATAATTTTTCTTCTGCTTAATTTTTAAGAGTTATTTATTTTATCTATTTTCTTTTACAAGATGATTATTGTATAAATGCTTACATGACTAGATATGTATAACCTATACTGAATTGCCTGCCTTCTCAATGAAAGATGTTGGGAAGGGAGGAAGAGAATTTGGAACTCAAAGTTTTAAAAATAAATGTTAAAAAAAAATTATTCCCTTTATTGTTGTATATACGTACTTCTAATCTCTCCCACTGACATGTAAGCTCTTTTTGAGGTTGTTTCGTTCATTGTACTTGTGTCTCCAGCATCTAACTCAGAGCCTGGAACATATTTGGTCTCAATAAATATTTGCTGATTGTAATTCTACCACTGGCACTCAGTAGGTCTATGTCTTGGGGCAAGAGAGTCATTAATCTCTGGTGAGCTTCGGTCTCCTTTAGTACTTGACTCAGAGGGTCATTTTGAAGATCAAATGAGATTAAGTGAAGGACTTTATAAATTTTATTTTGAGCAAAGAATTCATATAGCTATTCACTCAGAAAATAAGATAGAGAAATGAAGACATAAAGGTAGGTCAGACAAAGAACTACAAAGAAAGAGGAGGAATAGGATTTAATCAAAAGGAAGCAAGGAAACAACATAAGTGCTCTAAACTACTTATGCCTAATTCAATATTCCATTTTACTGACCTGGAAAAATCCATACTAAGTACCAGTTAAGGTTCAGTTAAACAATGGAAATTATATGAAAATGATAGAGGGTAATTAACAGCACTATAGTATTTCATACTTGTAAATCGTTTTTCTCATCTTTGTTTTGTCTATTTAAAAATTACTGATTTAATTTGAAGGTATAAAATTAGAAAGAAAACAAAGAAAAATTAATTTAAAAATTTAACCATGCCAATTATATTAATAACAAAGAAAACCACTGATTAAAAAAGTAGAATTTTAAGCTTTCTTTTTCATTGTATTCTGTAGCTTTTTGCTACTTTAAAGCTACTGACTTGTGTTTTTGAAGAAGTATATGAGATTACTTCAGTATTGAATTAGTTTTGAGTGTCAACACCTTTTAGCTTCTTATAACTATTTAAAAGACAAACTAAAAGAGGCCTGAGTATGTTCTTTGTCATTTAGAAGCCTATAAGCAGAAAAGGGAAGGAAATCATGAATATTTCAGTATACTTACTGTATAGTGGAGTAAAAATCAATTATTGAGGATCTATTCTTATAAATGACAGATTTCCCTTGTACTAATTGCTTAAAAATGTTTTACGCTCCTAAAATGTTTCGCACTCCTAGACTTCCCCAACCTCCTTAAGAGGCTGAAATCTAATCAGAGATGAAAGCAGATTATGCAAACATTTTTAAAAAGTGAACTCTCATAAGAGGCCTAGAGAATTTAACTAACTTGCCCAAGACCACCCTGGTAATAACTAGAACATCTGGGATTTGGATCGCAGATCCTCTCTCTCTAAATCCTATGGTCTGATTCGTACTCACTATAACATTCTACTTCAGAAATCAAGGTATAGCATCAGATATGTTACCAGGTACATGTTACCAGGTATAGCTGAATGGTTTAGTAATAAGTAGATTATTTAATCTCCATAACCTGATTTTTCCTCATCCCATATATCCAATCAGATACCCAAATTTTCTGTTTCTACCTCCACAATATCTCTCATATTTAATCCTTTCTCTCCTCTTAAATATCTGCCACTTTATCCAGTACTGCTTTGCTCACTTTTTTCCTAGACTATTAATGACAACAGACTCCTGACTGATTTCATTATCTCAAGATTCTCTCTATTCCAAGTCACTCTATACACTGCATATCTGAAGATGTGATCCCCCTCTACTTAATCAACTCCAGCAATTTCCTAAGGCTTCTAGAAAAAAAAAAAATTCTTTAGTTTAGCTGACTGAAAGTTTCTTTTCAGCTTCATTGTATATTACTTTCCCGCTCACACTAAACAATCCAACTAAACTATTTCTCTCTACATTACATGATACTCCAGCAGCTAGCTCTATACTTTCTAAATAGAAGTATTCATTTCTCAATTGCTAATGCCATCCTTCTCAAACTTTTTTTTTAATATATATTTGTATTTATTTACTTTACATTTATCCTGTACATTTTAAAACTCACAATTGTTTTTTCCATTAGAATGTAAGTGCCTTTCAAGAAGGAATTTGTTTCATTCTTTTTGTATTTTTATTCCAGCAATACACAAAAGGCACTAAAATAAATATTTGTAGACTATGTTATCTTCTGCTTTCATATCTTTGTACTAATGTCTAGCCCCTAGTGTGGAACCTACTTCTTCCCCATCTGAGCCTGGCTGAATCAGTTCCTTTTTTTTTTTTTTTTTAAAACATTCAACTTAAGCACTCCCTTCTACATTCCCTGAGTTCCACAACTGTTAGTACTATCCTTGAACTACCTTCTATTTATTCTAAGCAATGCTACAAAATTCTGAGTTGCAAAATAAGTACTGTCCATTAGTAGAATAGAGGGTATTTCCTAACTGGGATTTTTCTATGCCAACAACAAAGCATACATCATTTTGTTTTTCTTCAACACATATAATGTACTCAGAATATACTCATACCTAATAAATAGTATGCACCAGGACACAGCAAAAGCATAAAACATATCCTCAAGAAGTCTGTTTATAAAAGAAATACACTAAAATTATTTTGGTAAAACTAGAGATTTTAGTTCCCACAACAGTTCAGTCAAAGGTAGCTCCAACAAGCTCTTTGTTATCATATGTAGTTACACAATTTTGCAATGATTGCTCATGGCTATGTTTTTTTTTTTTTTAAAGTCAATGAACATTTTAAAAAAATCCATTCACACCATTCATATATGTACAAATGGATTTTTTTTTTTAAGTTACCTCTATTAGCCATGGCATCTATTAAAAATGTGTTCCCAAAGCACGCCAACATCACTGATTATGAAAACAAGGAAACAAACCCCAAAAAATATTAATTTCAAGCTCCATTAGAAGCAGAGGGAAAAAAATAATCAATGTGTATAGAATAGAAAATGGTGATCTGTATAAGGGAAAATGCCCTTTCAAGCTTATAAGTAATGCTGGGGTTTGCAAAGTACTTGGCAGCATCCTTTTAAGGATGCATCAGCATTTCTATATTATTTCTAAACTATAGTTTAAGAGTACTATAAATTAACATAAATTCATTTTGATTTATATCAAAAATGCATTGTCTGGAAAATATCATTTCACACATAATAAATGCATCAAATCACTGCCTGCTTCTTTTACTATCTACAAAAATGCTTGTGTCTTTTCCATTCTTAAAAAAATCCTCATTTGATCCACATATCCCCACTACCTTTGTTCTGTGGTTTTTTCAATCATGTTCTTGGCAGAGATATTGGAATAGTTTGCCATTTCCTTCTCTAGATCATTTTACAAATGAGGAAACTAAGACAAACAGTATTAAGTGACTTGCTCAGTTACACAGCTAGTAAGTGTCTGAGGCTAGATTTGAAATCATCAGGAAGATGAATCTTTTTGACTTCAGGCCCAATATTCTACCCACTCAGCCAATGACCTGCCTCTCTCTCTATTGATCTTTTATCCTATATTCTTCTCCCTTTTCTGGCTAATCACCTTGAGAAAGCCATCTACAATTGGTCCTTCCACTTTCTCTCCTCTCATTCTCAACTCTATAGTTTGACTTCTGACTTCATCATTCAAGTGAAATTGCTGTGTCTAAAGTGAACAATGATATTTCATCTATCATATCTCAGGCCTTTTTGAAATCCTCATCTTTCTTGACCTTCATTGTCAATCACCCTCCTTTTCTCCAGGTTTTTATGACACTCTTTTCTCATAGTTCTATTCTTCTGACATGTTTCTCAGTATCCTTTGCTGAAGCTTCATTCATCCAGGTCATGACCACTGTGGGTGTTCCCTAAGGCTCTCCTAGGCTCTTTTTCTCCCTCAATACTATTTTTGCTTGTTTTTTTTTTTTTTTTTTAATCAGTTCCACTGGATTCAATAATCACCTCTATGCCAATGATTTTCAGGTACATTTACTTAGTCCTAACTTCTCTCTTAGTCTTTAGTCTTCAATTTTCAACTTCTTATTAGACATCTAAAATTTTATAGTTTATAGATATCTTAAACTAAACTTATCCAAAACCAAATTATTCTCAAATCATTCCGTTTTTCTTACTTCCTTATTGTCAAGGGTACTGCTAATCTCCCAGTCACCCACATTTGTAACCGAAGTGCCATATTCAACTCCTCATTCTTACCCCTAATTCTAATCTGTTGCCAAGGCCTACTGAGTCTACTCTACCTCTCTCCTCTGACACTGCCACTATCTTGATACAGGTCCTCATTGGTTCATGCCTAGATTATTATTGGTATTCCTATCTCTGGTCTTTTGGCATTTTAATACATCTTCCATTCAGTTGTCAAAACTTCCAAAACCACAGATTTGATTATATTACTACCACCCTCTATTAATCAACTCATATCACCTCTATAATCAAATATAAAATCCACTAGTACTGAATGCTTTCTTAACCTGGTTCCTATCTACCTATCCAGTCTTTTTTTTTTTTTTTTTGCTAACTTTTTATTTATTATAGCTTTTCATTTACAAGATATATGCATGGGTAATTTTTCAGCATTGACAGTTGCAAAACGTTTTGTTCCAATTTTTCCTCTCATTCCCCCCACCCTCTTCCCCAGATGACAGGTAGACAAATACATGTTAAATATGATTTTGCAAGTTATCAAACTGTGCATACCCTTTGATCCAGCAGTGTTACTACTGGGATTATATCCCAAAGAGATTATAAAGAAGGGAAAGGGACCTGTATGTGCACGAATGTTTGTGGCAGCCCTTTTTGTAGTGGCTAGAAACTGGAAACTGAATGGATGTCCATCAGTTGGAGAATGGCTGAATAAATTGTGGTATATGAAAATTATGGAATATTACTGTTCTGTAAGAAATGACCAACAGAATGATTTCAGAAAGGCCTGGAGAGACTTACACGAACTGATGCTGAGTGAAATGAGCAGGACCAGGAGATCATTATATACTTCAACAACAATACTAGATGATGACCAGTTCTGATGGATCAGGCCATCCTCAGCAACGAGATCAACCAAATCATTTCTAATGGAGCAGTAATGAACTGAACTAGCTATACCCAGAAAAAGAACTCTGGGAGATGACTAAAAACCATTACATTGAATTCCCAATCCCTATATTTATGCACACCTGCATTTTTGATTTCCTTCACAAGCTAATTGTACAATATTTCAGAGTCTGATTCTTTTTGTACAGCAAAATAACGTTTTGGTCATGTATACTTATTGTGTATCTAATTTATATTTTAATATATTTAACATCTACTGGTCATCCTGCCATTTAGGGGAGGGGTTGGGGGGGTAAGAGGTGAAAAATTGGAACAAGAGGTTTGGCAATTGTTAATGCTGTAAAGTTACCCATGTATATATCCTGTAAATAAAAGGCTATTAAATAAAAAATAAATAAATAAATATGATTTTGCTACACAAGAAGAATCAGACGTGAAATAGTGTACCATTAACCTGTGAAGGAAATCAAAAATGCAGATGGACAAAAATAGAGGGATTGGGAATTCTATGTAGTGGTTCACACTCATTTCCCTGAGTTCTTTCACTGAATGTAACTGGTTCAGTTCATTACTGTTCTATTGGAACTGATTTGTTTCATCTCATTGTTGAAGATGGTCACGTCCATCAGAATTGATCATCATACAGTATCGTTGCTGAAGTATATAATGATCTCCTGGCCCTGCTCATTTCACTCAGCATCAGTTCATGTAAGTTTCCCCAGGCCTTTCTGACATCATCCTGCTGTTGGTTTCTTATAGAACAATAATATTCCATAACATTCATATACCACAATTTATTCAGCCATTCTCCAATTGATGGGCATCCCACTCAGTTTCCAATTTCTGGACACTACAAAGAGGGCTGTCACAAACTTTTTTGCACATACAGATCCCTCTCCATTCTTTAAGATTTCTTTGGGCTATCAAAAGGTATGAACAGTTTGATAACTTTTTGGGCATAGTTCCAAATTGCTCTCCAGAATGACTGGATGTGTTCACAATTCCACCAACAATATATCAGTGTCCCTGTTTTCCCACATCCCTTCCAACATTCCACATTATCTTTCCCTGTCATTCTAGCCAGTATGACAGGTGTGTAGTGGTATCTCAGAATTGTCTTAATTTGCATTTCTCTGATTAATAATGACTTGGAACATCTTTTCATATGGCTAGAAATAGTTTCAATTTCTTCATCTGAGAATTGTCTATTCATATCCTTTGACCATTTATCAATTGGAGAATGGCTAGATTTCTTTTAAATCAGAGTCAATTCTCTATATTTTGGAAATGGGGCCTTTATAAGAACCTTTGACTGTAAAACTACCTATATAGTCTTAAACCCACTTCCCTTGCACCTATTTATTCAATCCATTTACTGTTCCCTCCACAAGACATTCTATTTCTCAATTACATTTTCACTGGCTGTGCCACACATCTGGAATTCTCTTTCTCCTCATCTGTATAACCTTCCTTCCCTAGCTTCAAGGCCCAGCTAAAATCTATAGAACTTTTCCTTATTCCTTTTCCCTCCATTGACTATTTCCAATTTATCTTATATATAGCATAAAATGTTTGTAGGTAATTGAATAGAGAGTGTCTTTCTTAATAGACTTTGAGACCTTTGAAAATAGGAATTGTCTTTTACTTTTCTTTGTATCTCCATTGTTTATCTCATAGTAGGAGCTTATAAATGCTTGCTTTCTGATAGATTATTTCACTGTAGTAGTAAGAGAAAGAATACTTAAAGTTCTAAGGCACTTAAAACTTAAATGAGTTCTTATTATATTTCCTTAGAGAAAAAGAAATGTTTTGTGTTAATTTTACAGGTCAAACTCAAAATTAATATATAAAGTGCCTGAGTTAGAAGTGAAAGCTAATATAATGGAATTGGGGTACTAAGTTGACCAGATAAGAATTATTCAGGTTCTGAGAAAAGACTGTAATTTTAGCAAAATCAGAACAATGGAAAAACTCTTACTCATTTGTATAGCATCCTTCTTTTTAAGTCCTCAAGACATATATCAAAATTATCTAGAAGGTATGTTATTGGCCAAAATGAGAACAAAGATCACCTCCATCTCACCCAAAGAAGAATTCAAAGGCAAATACATTATTTTGAAGGTCTTTAAAAATAATAGGAGACATATCCTTCTTAATAATCTTACTATCTCCACCACATACCTCTCAGATTGGCTAAGATAACAGGAAAAGATAATGATGAATGTTGGAGGGAATGTGGGAAAACTGGGCACTAATACATTGTTGGTGGAACTGCGAATGAGTCCAACCACTCTGGAGAGCAATTTGGAACTACACCCTTTGACCCAGCAGTGTTACTACTGGGCTTATATCCCAAAGAGATCTTAAAGAAGGGAAAGGGACCCACGTGTGCAAAAATGTTTGTGGCAGCCCTTTTTGCAGTGGCTAGAAACTGGAAACTAAATGGATGCCCATCAATTGGAGAATGGGTGAATAAATTGTGATATATGAATGTTATGGAATATTATTGTTCTGTAAGAAACGACCAGCAGGATGATGTCAGAGAGGCCTGGAGAGACTTATATGAACTGATGCTGAGTGAAATAAGTAGAACCAGGAGATCATTCTACATGGCAACAAGAAGACTATATGCTGATCAATTCTGATGGACGTGGCTCTCTTCAACAATGAGAGGATTCAAACCAGTTCTAACTGTTCAATAATGAAGAGAATCAGCTACATCCAGAAGGAGAACTATGGGAAATGAGTGTGGACCACAATATAGCATTTCTACTCTTTCTGTTATTGTTTGCTTGCATTTTTGTTTTCCCTCTCAGATTTCTTTTACTTTCTTTCTAGATCCAATTTTTCTTGTGCAGCAAGATAACTGTATAAATATGTATACATATATTATATTTAACATATACTTTAAGCATATTTAACATGTATTGGACTACCTGCCATGTAGGGGAGGGTTGGGGGGAATGAGGGGAAATGTTGGAACAGATGGTTTTGCAAGGGAAAATGTAGAAAAATTACCCATGTATATGTTTTGTAAATAAAAAGCTATAATAAAAATAAAATAAAATTTAAAAATTCTCCCCCCAAATAACAATCTTACTATCCTTTTCCTGATTAATATAGTAAAAAAGACATACTGTTAGTAATTTCATTAAATTCTACTGAAGGCAATAAAAACACTCTTTAGAAATCAATAAAGTAGCAGTAAAAAATCAGAAACAAAGTGGCTGTCCATCGATTAATAGGATTATGGCAAAATTATGGCAAAAAAAGCGCAATGAAATACTATTATACTGCAAGAAATAACTAAAGGATCAGATTTAGAGGAACTTCAGAAGATTTGTATGAAGCAAACAGAATGGAGTGAACAGAACCAGGGGAATAATCTGTACAATGTCTAGAATGATGTAAACAAAAATAACATTCAAAGATTTAAAGCCTCTGACTAATGTAGTGACCAATTATGACTTCAGGAGACCGAATGATGATGCAGCATTTTCCCAACCTCTTGTCAGATGGACCACAGGTATAAAGTGAGACAGATATTTGCAGACCTATTCAACAATTGATTTGTTTTGCTCAACTACATTTATCTGTTACATGAGAAAGCTCATATTAGGGAGAAGTAAGTAGTGAAGGAAGTTGGTCAATAGCAACAACACTAAAATGTCAATGAAATATTTAAAAATATGTACAAGAGAAAAAAGTTTGGAAGGAACAAGCAAAGCAGTTTTACATTTGTGTTAAATGTAATATATACCTTTAAAAACAACAACAACTATATAACAGAGCTTCACAAGTGTGTCAACTCTCCTCTTTTCTGATCTATGTATGCTGAAATGTTCATGTTTACAGATGTTTGTTAAGCTAGCAGTCAAAAAAGAAAGATATCAACAAAGAAAAGATTTCAATAAGTTGTAGTCAAAATTTTTTTAACTTTAGCCAACTAAATACCAACAACATGAAAAGGAACATATTTGCCACTTAAGTTTCAATAGACAGAACATGACTAATCTGAAATATAATCTTGTAGCCATGATGTCAGTCCTTTGGATTAAAATTTTAAAAAGGAAACATAAAGAAATGAAAATATTCAAATTAAGATGGAAATTCCTTGCTTTCCACAATTTAGTCTTGCAAAAATACTTAAAAATAACTAAATAGATCAGCTATATTTCCCACCATCACCACCACCATAATTCCCAAACACAAGAGAACAGTTTTTGGTCAGATGTTTTACTTTATCAGAAAACAAAAAAAAAAATAATAATACTGGATTTTCTGGATAGCTTGTAAATTTTTATAAAACAGATGATCAACTATTTGCTAAGAACTTTATTTTCATTTCAACAAGTCAAACTACTCTTACCTGAATATCTGTATCTTTCACAGGCTCGAGAGGTTCAAAAGTAGTTGCAGCACTCAAATTCTCCAACCTTTGTGAAATGTGGGATATGTCAAGTCCTCTAGACCCAAGAAGAACTGACCTAGTTTTTTATAAGGAAAGAATAGGAAAACAAAAATGAGAAAATAAATTGGATTACTGCATTATGAATATAGAAGTTTTTTTTTTTCTATATTCAAGACTTTATATATACATGAACTATTCTTGCTTTAAAAAAAAAATTGCCAAGATTACTTTTATTATATTATGGGGTTTTGGGGGAAGTGGATTAGTCATATCTAATTCTTCAAGACCCCATTTGTGGTTTTTTGGGTTTTTTTTGACAGAGATACTGTAATGGTTTTTCATTTTCTTTTCCAATTCATTTTACAGATGAAGAAACTGTTAAGGGGTTAAGTGACTTGCCCAGAGTCACATAGCTAATAAGTGTCTGAGACCAGTTTTGAATTCACAAAAATAGGTCTTCTTGATTCCAGGCCCAACATCCTATCCATTGTACCACCTAATAAATATGTATATGTTATTTTTGCAATGTTTTGATTATAAGTCATACTGCAAACAATTTGAATCTCTTCTAAGATACTTACTAGTTTTATGACCCTGAGCAATGGATTTAATCTCTCTTTGACTCTTAGTTTCCTCAGCTGTAAAATAGGGATAATAATAGCATCTCCTTCACAAATTGTAAGGACCAAAGAAAGTAATATGTGTAAAAAGCTTTGCAAACTCTAAATCCCTATATAAATGAGAACTATTCATGAGGGGCTAGGAAATAAGTCTCTGATTTCACTGGCAAGTGGAAGTCCTTGATGAGGAACTTTCTCTATCAATGAAGATTAGAAGCTTCTCTGCAACTTTCTGTCATAAGAGTTTCTTAGAGCATTGAGAGTTAAAGTGACTAGCCCAAAGATACACATCCAGTATGCATTAGAAGCAGGCCTTGAACTCAGAGTTTACTTGCTTTATGGCCAGTTCTCTATCCACTCTGCCTTATGACCTTGTTCCTTGTAATGGACCTGAGTTTTGTTGCCTTTTAGTCTAAAGTCCTGGATTAATACACATTCCACTGAATTAGACATTAAGAGATTCGGGACCTGATCTAGCTGTCATTGACTCATAATACAAAATTAGAGGACAGAAATTTCGTGTATTTAAATTATTTAGTAATATGCTTTCTTTTCTACACAAAAATAGCACAACTAAGACACTATCAGCAAAGAATATACTTTTAACTGTTTGGTGATGTTTGTTTCCTGTTCCTCCTCAGGAAAACTTATAAAATGGCTGGCAGTACAAGGAGTAAGGATAAAGTCTATATAGTTTGTGGAACAGAGAATATTAATGAGCCCATATGAAATGTACCTTCCAATCTGGATTCAGTGGTACCAGCTCCAATTACTATGCTAACAACATAGCACCTAAAAGAATCATCCCCATACATGATTTTATTAAATTCTTTCTTGCCCTTCTTAGCAGAGTTTATCTCATCCCTTCCAACAAGCCTTGCATTTGTGATTTTAAAATAAAAAATAGCATGAACATATAGAAATCCCTCAAAAAATAAACAAAAAGCAGGTTCCTGCTATATTTACCCTAGGTCATTTCCTAGTTTCAATATAAAGTGGAATAGAGGAGAGAGCACTTCTCCAAAGGACTGCATTCAATTCCTCAAAGATTCAAAATTCTTCCATTTTTTTCCTTCTCTTTTAACAGCCCTTTCCCTATAGTACAAACATATGCAATGTGGTTTTTTTTTAATAGTAAAATAAAATCCCAGAATACAAATGATACATTTATTAGGTAAGTTACAGTTATATAGCCTCATATTATTCAATTACCTTGGAACACATTCAATCATTGACTCCTCTTGTTAAGACACTTTATTTTATCCTTTCTCTCTTCCAATCCATAGATTACTCTTCTAGTCCTACTCCTTTGGTGTCACGGCCTTTCTTATTAATTTACTCTATTTCCACCTCCCAAGAAAATGTCAGAGTTATCCTCAGCTTCCTTTACCGCTTCTGTTTGACATATACTCTTAAATTCTGATCAAAACTACTATCTTTGAAGACACTTAAACTCCAATTCCACCAATATCCAATGAAACTCCCAGAACTGGTCTGACATGCTGTAAATATACAATACATTATTCTCTTTCTCTGAGTTTCTGCTTCCATAATTCTCCTCCTTTTTCTATATGTTTCTGTATTCACTGTTTATCCCAGCCCCTCACCTGTTTTCTATTCCATCTTAATCTAAAATCCATCCCTTATACATATAGCACCAACATTTAATCAAAGATTCCCTCTCTCTAAAGGAGTCAGATTTCCAGGTCATTGTTTCTTCACAGGCAAACACTGATAAGAGTCATAAGCCTTTCTGTTCTAATTCAATTTCTCTACCAGACATTTTCCAGTCAGACAGTATGTATCTCCAATCCACAATGATTTGGGAAAAGATTGTTTCTGACCCAGGTAGCACTTCAGAATTTAGCACCTGATGATGCATCTTTGGGTATTGTTCTCTAGCTATTTCAATGACCAAAATCTTTTCTACTACACACCAATAAGCAGTCTGAGGGCAAAGGTTTAGAATGACAGCTTTTTAAGGAGTGTGAATAAATCTTAAACTTCATCTAGTCCAAAACTCACATCTAGAGATAAGGAAACAAAAGATCTCACTTTGACTAAGATCACACCACTGGTCAGTGGCAAACTTACACCAATTTTACAAACATTTATTAAGTACTGATTATGTGTGCAAGGTGCTGTGTTGGATTCTGGTAGCATAAAGATTGAAGAATGTTTCAGTGCCCAGCCTTAAGGAAGCTAGTTAAGCTGTGTGATCCTGAACAAGTCACTTAATTGAAGGGATGGAAACAAGAATACACAGGGTGGAAGGGAAAGGAAAATTAGGGGAAATTATTTCATATAATCAAGATACACAAATATACAGCTAAACAAATGAAGAAGGGGTGGGGTGGAGTGGTGCACAAAAGACAACTATGAGAATGAAGGTGGGATGGAGTAGCTGATTGGAATCTTGCCCTTATTCAAACTCGGCAACATATATACACATGTAAACATACTTATCCAATGAATTAGGTACAGCAATACATTTTACTCAACAGGAAAATAAAAAGGGAAGGGAAAATTAAATCGGATAAATTAAGGGAAGGTTTAATACTAAATAAATTCTAAGGATATATTTCTATTTTTAGGTCTTGTTGAGCTGGCAAAGAATGAAAATATGAGGAGGTGTCCAACAATTGGGGAATAGCTGAACATGTAATGGTAAATCAATATGATGGAATACATTTGCAGCTACTTCTTATTCCACATCCCACCTCATCACTGACTTCCTAGCTCCATTTTATGTATTGTCTTCCCATCTTAGAATGTAAATTCCTTGAGGAGGGCCTGGTTTGTAATGTTTTGCTTTTATAAGAGTCCCCAGAATTTAGCAGAGTTAACTGGCACATATTAAGTATCTAAATGCTTGTTGCCTGCCCGTTTGCTTGAAAAAAACTTTTTAGAAAGGTCAAGAAAGATGAGGTCAGAGAAAATGTCAACCAAGTTAGAAAGCAGTTTTAATTCAATTTCAGCTTAGAAATCAGTTTCAATAGAAGCATCTATGTGGCTCAATGCCAGGCTTGGAGTAAGGAAGGTGTGACTTCAAATCTAACTTCAGTGTGATCCTCGGAAAGTCATTTAATTGTTTGCCTCAGTTTGCTCACCTATAAAATGTGGACAACAGAACCTACTTCCTGAAAATGTTGTCAAATGAGATAATATTTTGTACAGTGCTGGGCACAGTGTAAGCTATTATTCTTATGGTCATTATTATTTTTAATGAAACCATATTGCAACAGACAGAGATAGGAACAAGAAGAGGAAACATCTGTAAATTACTCTTTCTAGGAAATTAGCAATGAATAGAAAATTAACCACAGGACGAGAGGTTAAAGGAATGAGGTTTTAAAGGAATGAGAGGTTAAGGAGGTTTTAAAATAGGAGAAACATAAGCATACATCTAGAAAGCAAAGAAAGAACAAGCAGGTAAGGAGAAACTGAGAGAAAACAGGAATGAATGAGTAATAGAGCAATTGTTGGAAGGAATGATAGATTCTTTCAAGACCACAAATAGAAGAGTCAAGCTTGGCAAAGAGACCGAGTTTACCATTGGGGATGAGAGGAAAGGAAGAGAAGAGGGAAGAAGATGGAAGCATTCTGACAACTGAGGGAGGGAATATGAGGGAACTGACAAGACATGGCCTCAATTATTCTCAGTAAAGTAGAAGATGAATTTATCTGCTAAGAGTGATAAGTATGAGAATGGATGATAGCTTGAGCACAAAGAAGTGTGTAATAACAAATATGAGAAATATAATAAATGAATCAATCAGCGATGAATTTTTTAAACTGCTAAACAGTAGTGAGAGTCCAATTGAGATTAGATAACATGAATTAACTGTAGCCTGAATATAACTTTTTAACTCTCTCCAAAATGTTAAGTAGCTCAGAGAAAGTAGACTTGAATGAGGATGGGCATACCAGAATCCAGGTCTTTCAACATCTATTGTGGTACTCTTTCACTCAGTCACACTTTCTTTTTACTTTTTTGTTTTTTTTTAAATACCCTTCCCAAAGCATAGTACACAACTATAGTCTAACATCAGCTTGACTATCACTTGAAAGCAAAGATGGGAATAAGTATGTACTAATCATACTTACAGTCATTTTTTCTAAAATAACATTTTTAGTTAAGGAGTGAAAGGATTTCTTTTGCTTAATTCATTTGCTATTCTAATCAACCATTTTATTAGTAGCAAAAACTTACTGACTGACATTTTTCAATTATTAAAACACTACATTATATTGTTAATTCAGGAATATTCAAAATACAATTTGGGATATTATTTTTGCTTAAATGTTAAGGTTGTTCTGGGTAACTCAATAGTCAAATATATATGTGTGTGTGTGTGTGTGTGTGTGTGTGTGTGTATATATATATATATATGTCTATATCTTAAACATTAAGGCATATAACATCATTTCTACTACATCTAAACAAAAAAATATCAAGCTTAAATCTTATCTCTAAATTGAAGTCTTAAAAGCCTGGATTTTCCTTATTAATCTGAAAGAGAAAGAAAGTTTTCTATTTAACTTGTCATTTTCCTGCCTCATCCTATATCAAAATGTTCTATTCAAATTATGGTATATTTCTCTACCTATCAGAAAAATAACATACAAAGACTGTCATCAATTCATGTTATTCTTAATATTTGTATCTAACCTACTATCTCACTCCCATTCTTTCAATGTATTAATTACCCTGAAGTAATTTAGAAAAAGAAGAATAGATTTAATAAATAAAGGCAAAGGAAAATGAATTACTAATAAATCATTGGGTTTTCTTTTAATCTTAAGTTTTAGAACTTATAAAATAGTTATAACTACAATAGTTAAAAGAGTATTACATCACTTTCCTACTTTCAATGGCAGCTTTGCATGTACCTATGTGCTCAGGAACCACATAACAATTTTGTAGCAGACCAGAACTAATAATGCTGAAAACAAGAACAGAGTATCTTGGAGAAAAGTTTGAACAAGTTTGAAGAAAACATCTTAGACTGATGCTTTTTTTGCAGGTGGCTTCAGAACAGCCAGTTAAGGTCCTTTCTAAAACTTCTTTAGTCTTTCTTTAAAAGATACAAAAAATACTGCCTAGAAGCTCTATCAAGAAAATACAGCTAACATAAGATTAAAACATAAAGAAATGAGAAAAAGTAGAGCATTACCTTAAAAAACTCTATATCTACTGATTCTATTCTGAAGTCTAAAAACTACTACTACCTAGGGAAGGTATAGTTTGGTTCAGACAATTAATACTTGGGTATGTATTTGTTTAATACATATCACATATGCTGATCCCCTAAATCAAACACAAACATAATTTTTTTTCCCCTGATGTTAGAAGAATGAGGAAAGATGGAATAGCCATTTTCTTCTTGCTCTTACACTGAATCCTGAATATGGACATATCCATGACTTATAAAACATTATCACTGCAGTAGACAGCTGCTAGTCAGCAATTTTTATCAGCTAATCCATCTTGAGGCTCTCTGGCTTTACTGCTCTATCACCCCTAAGAGGAAGCTCTATTTCCAATACTTTTCTGTTCCTTCTGTCTTGGTCCCTGGAGTCACTGACTATAAGCAGATCAGGGTCACACCATGCCTTAATGATTTATCTTACTACGGAGTAAGCATAAATTCTTCCTGATACTCTCCAAAACAATGTCCTTTGTGATGTACTCCCTTGGCTTTGAATACATGACTTGTCTAAAAGACTCACATTTGTTAACCTGTCAACCAGGCATTTCTGAGCCAGCAGTCAGCCACAATACCACTAATAGAAATCATAATAATAAGTATTTGCATACCGCTTTAAGCCTTACAAAGCACTTTACAAATATTATCTCATTATACAGCATCAAATACTGTAATATTATAGCATCAAGTAGCTTTCCTCTTTCTTCCACTATCCCTTTACATCTCTGGGGGCAACATTTCCTTGTAGCCTGGACAGGCAAAACAGGCAAAATTTCAAGACTTTTTATGTATTTCAAAACCTATCTTAAGTTCTTAAGATGATTATTTGTTTTCCCCTTCATTTACAGAATATATTAAAATATGAGGAAAAACTATATTCTAGTTCCCAACTTACCTAGCCCAACAAGTTTCAAAATGAAGTACTTACGCCTTGACATCAGCTGTCTCCTGTGATGTACGTGTCAGTGTGCGAGAGCGCAGTCGTTCACCCGCCTGTTGGATTTCTTGTAAGTTACGTTCTACATGAGGAAGCTCAGAAATACCTTCAGTCTCAGCGGCAAGCTGTTCAGCCTGTTGAAGAAGTTCACCAAAGCCTTCAGTATCCATTTCTGATGAAGATATTATACAGAAAGAGAAAACAAGAAACCTAAGGAAAGAGAAAAAAAAATAACTTCAAACACTGTGCAGGTTTTCAGTAAAATTTAAGAAATCACTAGGCCTTTCTATAAATAAAAGAAGCAACAGAGACTAGCATGAAATGGTATTTAGGGCCCTTATATGCACAGCATTAAGAACAATAGTGATAGAGGAAATGAGTCAGAAATGGAGAAACAGATACATTTGGGATATAGATGCACAATGAGGATTCAAGTTTATTTAAAATATTATGTGTTATGGATATGGATGTATTTATATACATATATACATTAGATCTAATGCAAAGATATGAATAAACAGATCAGAATTTTTGCCCCTCTCCTCAGACCAGGGTTTTTTTTTTACTTTTTCTGTGGCCTGGTCCTTTTGGAAGTCTGGCAAGGCCTTCTTAGAATCATGTTTTTGAAAAACTGAAGTAAATGCTAAATTTTAGGTAGAGGTTAATGATATAAAGAGCAGGGTTCTATGAACTTGGATGAGCAAAAAAAATTGCATAAAGATGCATTTTTTTTGCTCATCCAAGTTCATAGAACCCTGGCTCCAGCTATCTTAGACCTGAAATAGCATGGATTAGTATATCTGGCATCAAATTCAGGAAGCTTTAAAAATGACCAGCACTTAACTATTTTTCTTCTAAGAATATCCAAGCAGAATACCTTGAATGCTACATCACCATTTGCAAAACCTTTCTTCTTTTGAGACTCGTAATAACTGGTATCCAAGTGGCAGTTAGGACAAGAAGTTTGGGCTTCCCACTGTTAATCCAGATTCTCTACCCTGCACCATGTTATCTCTATTTTATCAGCACAAAAATTCCATTCTTATATGTGCACTCACATATTACTATTATATTTTTAGAATCCTGAAACATTTAACCACCTACATGGATTATGTTCATTCAGGGAAATGTAGGCTTAATAAGGTTTGTTATTGCTGCTAGTTCTACTACTATATTATAATAATATAATACTAAAAGGTTTCCAGATCACAAATGATACCAGGAATACTTGCTTGAAAAAACAATTGATTAAATAAGCCAATATCAATGTTGAACAAATTATTATAAAATTATAATCCTGTTGCACTATCATCCCCATGCAAAACTCTGAATCTAAGAGAAAAAGACACAATGGTATATTCCTGATGGAATTGTGAATTGATCCAAACATTTTAAAACCCTGGAATCATGCAAAACAATTTACAAAATTGCTCACATTTTTTTACTTAATTATTCCACTAATAGGTTTATATTCCGTGGTTATAATAAAAGAACAATCTGCAAGGAAATATCAATAGCAGCATTATTTGCAAAAGGAAAAGTCTGACCACTTATTCTAATAACAAATGTGGAAATGATTGAATAAATAGTGGAATATAAATGTTATGGAATTTTTTTCCCCATTCTTTTTAATTAAAGCTTTTTATTCACAAAACACGTGCATGGGTAATTTTTCAACAGTGATCCTTGCAAAACCTTGTGTTCCAAATTCCCCTCTCCCTTAGATGGCAAGTAATCCAATACATGTTAATATGTTAAAATATATGTTACATCCAATATGTATACATATTTATATAGTTATATTGTGGCATAAGAAAAATCATAACAAGAAAGAAAAAAAAAGCAGAGAAAGAAAACAAAATGCAAGCAAACAACAGAAAGAGTAAAAATGCTATGTTGTGGTCCACACTCAGTTCCCACAATCCTCTCTCTGGATGTAGATGGCTCTTTTCATAACAAGACTATTGAAACTGATGTGAATCATCTCATTGTTGGAAAAAGGCATGTGCATCAGAATTGATCATCGTATAATCTTCTTGCTGTGTATAATGATCTCCTGGTTCTGCTCATTTCACTTAGCATCAGTTCATGTAAGTCTCCCCAAGCCTCTCTAAAATCATCCTGCTGATCGTTTCTTATAGAACAATAATATTTGCTATGGAATATTAATGAACCATAAGGAACAATATGGAGAATAAGAAGGAATATGAAAATACATGTATGAAAGGATGCAGGATAAATAAAGCAAAACAAAAAAAAACAATATACACGATTACATAATTATGTAAATCAAGAAAATTTTTAAGTGGCAATAAATCTTAGATCAAAAACAAGGTATATTATGGAAAAACTAGTAAGGCAAATGCCTGTCCTTTCTTTTTAACAAGTATAAAATTACTCAAGTATAAGGAAGCATGTACTACCACTCTAAATCATTGCTCTATATTGCATATTATTGTACTTAGCCATTTTCAGAGATTGTACACTGTGAGGGATCTGACTAGGAGAATACTGGTTATTTGTATGATATGCTGAAATAAAATTTATCAATTCAGATTTTTTGGGAGAAAGATTTTTCACATATTCCTGTTGTTGACCTTACTGCATTTAAACCATGCAGAATAAAAATTCATTGATATAATAAGGCATTAACCTATTAGACGATAGTGAACAAATAAGATAGTTTAAATAGAAGAGCTTTGTCAAAATATTTTTCTTCCTTCACTTCCTACATTCTGCCTTGCTATTAATGTCCTACTGGACTACATTAGAGAAAATCTTTAGATGCAATGTAATTTTTTTCTGATATTGATAGACCAATGCTAAAAAGCCATGATAATGCCATAAATCCATAAAGGAAAAGTTAAGATTTTTAAAAAGATTAACTTAAAGAGCATAAAGGTAAAGAAGTATGATTTCAAAACAAAGCAATAGCTATTAAGAGCTAAAATAAATGAGCAGAAAAATGTAAACGCTCCTTATAGTCCAAGTTAGCCTTTAATCCTAAAATGAGTTTTATATAAATACTTACTTTCCATCTAACATTAAATTATGAAAATTTCAAATGTTTCGCCAAACCATCTGTATCTTTGGAAAAATGAGAGACTCTGAAAGTAAAGCATTCCCAGGACAGAACAAATGCAAGAAAGGATTTACCATTTACCATGTGATACCATGTATCACATATTTATTTAAGCATTAGAAATACAAACTGAAAAGAGACCATTCCTATTTTGGGGGGGCTCATCCTTTAATTGGAGACTTATGTAAAAGAAAGTATTGCTGCAAAACAGATGCAAAATCCTGGAAGTATCACACAAGTTAGAGCAATAAATAATATGTACAGAGTAATAAAAGTGTCAAGGCCCATCCAGAAAAAATAATAAGAAGAGGGAAGGAGAAGGTAAAGAAAGGAGCATACAACCAACACTGTGGTATATATGGTAACAGGGCAGATGGTATGAACTGAAGGACCTTAGAAGACAGTAAGCAGGGCAGGATTTGAAGGCTTTCCATCTCATCAAAAGAAAGAGTTGTTGACAATCACCTATCTAATCCCTGAAAACATTTAGGCACTTTGGGTTATAGAGGAAAGAAGAGCACCAAAGGAACCTCTGAGGCTTCATGCAACATAACCACCCTGGGGAGTGTTCTGGGATGGCTGGAACCAAGGGAAAGATAACATGAAGAAATAAAAACAAAGGTAAATAATGCTTTCCAACTGTAGTTTCCAGTAACTGTTACTTCCAATGTATGTTACTGACTGAAAGACTTTTTTTCCTCATGGTTTTGTGATAGTCAATATCAATTAAGCAATAAGTATTTATTAAGTACCTACTATGTGCCAGGCATTGCGAATACAAAGCCCCAAATGAAACCCTAGAGGAGCTTGAACTCTATCAGGGGAGCAAGTGTATACATAAGTATATATAAAATAAAACATAAGTTGAAGGGAAGTAACAAGAGGGATGGTTAGGAAAGATCTAAGGTAGAGATGCCTAATGTAGTGATAGAGCATTAGGCATCTCTACCTTAGACCTTGGCTTAAGCTGAGCTTTGACAGAAAATAGAGATTCTAAGAAGCAAAGTCGAGATGGGAGTGCACTCCAGCCACAACAAAGCTGTACAAAGGCAATGAAATGTGATATGGAGTACAGTAGGTGAGAAATTGCAATAAAGCCAGTTTAGCATATATAAAGAGAAGTACTGTTTATACAGTACTAACCTTTTCAAGTGCTCTGATACATGAAAATTTATAAACAGCATCCTCTTCAAAAATGAAAGAACTATTCACACTGAAGGCAGGGAGTGTTTCATTTTTATCTTTGTAGTTACAATGCATTTAAACTGAATTAGAGATTGTACTATAAGACTGTTTTGTTATAAGCATTCTAGTAATCTGTATAATAAGGCTAGAAAGGTAGATTGAAACCTTATCATAAGGGCTTTTAAATGCCTTCTGAAGAGTTATATTTGATTCTAATAGAAATAGGGCACCACTAGAGTTAACTGAGGCCTTAGGGAACTGACATGATCTGACCTGTGCTTGAGCAAAGTCACTTCTGCAACAGTGTGGAGGACATTTTGGAGAAGGGAGATACCTGTAGCCAAGAAACTAATTATGAAGCATGTGCAATAGTCCAAATGAAAGGTGATAAAAGTTTGAATTAGGGTGGTGAACTGTTAAAAGGGGGACAGATGCTAGAGATATTGTGAAAACAGAACTGACAAAAATAACTGATGGATATGTAATCATTTCCATGTTAATAACAATAATAATGGTTAATATATAGAGTTTAAAGATTTGCAAAGCTCATAGACATATATTCATCTTCTGAATATAGCTACATTAACATACACATTCTATTAACTTCAATAGTAAAAAATAAAGTGTGAAATTTTCCTTGAAAAGGGAAAGAAATGTAGCAAATATCAGTACCATTTATTCCATTTTATAGGGAAAGTTCTGAGGAAATATCATGTACACTTTGTTATACAACTGTTTTTAACTCCTACTACCAGAATGAATAATAAAAGTCTAGACAGTGGAGCATTTGTTTTCATGAATATACAAGTAGAAGATAATAAGTTAAAATATTCTACTTTTCAAATATATTTTGCTCAAAAAACATAATTGCATTAGATTCATGTCATAAAGCCTGCAGAAACTTTCAAGTAGCCAGCCTATGCAAATCTTTACTTTGGTTGATTTGAGTAAAAGCAATCAATCGACTAATATGACTAACAGGAAAATTAATTATGGATGTATGCTCATAACAGGACACTGCAGAAGACTGCAGAAGAAAGCTTCCACTTTTAATTATCGGCTTTCTTCCTTTATCAAAGCCTCCCACAACATCGCCATGTATAGTTTATTTTTTACTTAAATACTAAATAAAATGGGCATTAACATACACAAAACAACAACAAAAAGAGGAATTGTACGTGAAAATGCAGACCTCTGTTATGTACAGCTTGCTTTTCTTTTTAATTATAAAATAAATTCAAGCTGTTGCTCTCAAAGCTGTCTTGCTTGTCTGATTCAAAGTACAATTTTAATCTACTTCATGAAATAAGAAATGAAAAAGAAGTCTAATAAAATGTAAGGATTAAACAAAATCAATCTTGACTTATAAATTTAACTTTTGTTTTTTTTAATCATTGCTATGTCTGTCCAAAAGAGAAAAGTCAAGCCTTTCTCTCTATAAATCAAAGTTAAATTGTAGATGGCAAGGAAGGGGATCAAAGGCAAATTTCTCATGTGCTCCATATTCTACTAACCTTTTCAAGTGCTCTGATACATGAAAATTTATAAACAGCATCCTCTTCAAAAATGAAAGAACTATTCACACTGAAGGCAGGGAGTGTTTCATTTTTATCTTTGTAGTTACAATGCATTTAAACTGAATTAGAGATTGTACTATAAGACTGTTTTGTTATAAGCATTATAGGTTTCTAAAGTTCTGAATTTATATTAAATGACTCTGAGCTGATAAGTAATGAAGAATATAGGAAAATTCATGGTGACTTCTACACAGTCAATTTTACATTAGATTTTACACTTATTAAATGACACCAAGAACCTTAGCTGTTACTTCATGTTAACATCCCCTGTCAAACAATACTCCAACATTTAACTGGGCTCCAATATTTTTATAAAAGAAATTCTCATATTTTGTGTGTGATAAACTGAATTAAAGATAAAATTGCAAAAAGGTAAAATATCATTAGAAATTATTTGAAATCACTTAATATTAAAAAGACTTAATTATAAAAATTAATCATTTCTACTTTCTGAATATAGCTTTATTCAATATTTAAACAGGCCACAAGATTCAAATTGCATAGCACATTCAATTATATTTTAAATCAGTAGTTACCAAAATGTAATTCCCAGCAAAAGTCCCGGTATTTAAGGTAGTCTAGTCTCTTACATCCATTAAATGAAAAGGTTAAATTTTCTACATTTTGTATGAATGATTTAATTGTGATGATTCTCACTGGTGTTTCGTTATTTTAAAGAAAAACTGCACAAAGGATTTATTGTACTGAAGACTTCATGCCCAGACTCCAGCTAACACAAAGGTTCAAACAGGTGTCAATACACTATGACTTATGTCAACTGACAAATGATTATGAGAGACTAAAGATTGCAACTCTCTATATTTTATCTAACAGAAAGAAGGTAGTCCCGAAAATTACTACCATCATAGTCACCACAGTACCAGGGGAAAAAAAGCAAAA
The DNA here is from genome assembly GCF_902635505.1 of Sarcophilus harrisii. Taxonomy (NCBI): domain Eukaryota; kingdom Metazoa; phylum Chordata; class Mammalia; order Dasyuromorphia; family Dasyuridae; genus Sarcophilus; species Sarcophilus harrisii. The sequence continues at coordinate 474,229,493 of NC_045427.1, read as the reverse complement.
GAAGCTTCACAGCCATCCAGATTAGTAGTAACCTTAAAAATCTTTTTTATTTTGTTTAAGAAAAAAAGAAAAGAAAAGAAAAAGTATTTAAAGTGGAGGTTTATGGGGCTTCTTTAAAAGTAGGCTTCACCAGATACTAGTGGACTCTTATAGGGTATGTTTTCTGTTTAAGGTGAGGCATTTCTTTTATCCCAAAAGGAAAATCCTAAAAGTTGTCTTAAAAATTGTGTGAAAGTTCTCCAACAACACGATAATTATTTCTGTTTCCTTCTTATTACCTATAGTAAAAATGAGAGTCACTCAAGAAATGCAAAGGACCTAGGGAGATCAAAAAAGGGGAAAGACTAGCTTTTTTTTTTTTTTTTTTTTTTTGGGGTATGTGAAGGGAACAGACTAGTCTCAACTGAACGCACCATTATGAATCCTCTCGCTGAGGGATTCCTATATATACAAAAAACACTCATTATTATTAACTATGTGAATTTATTCCATATCTCATTTCCCACCTTTCCCACCCAAATCATCTAATGTATATTCCGACATATAAACATAATAGCCAATATGTTTGGGATGCTATCAATAAAAGTAAATTTTATATCATCTAAAAAAGCTATTTCATCTTCTTGACAAAACTCTTCCCTTGCTCAGTTTTAAAAAATGTTCCAAATGTGAAAATCACACATGCAAGTATATTTTAGTCATCATTACAAGATTATCAATTTAACTATAATTAATATATAGTAATAGCACTTTAAGATTTCTAAACCATCTAACATCTATTAATTCAGTTGAGCCTGACAACTATTCTAATGTCCATCTTATGGATCAATTTTTGGCATTTCAAAAATTTTGTCCCTAGTAAATATCTGACATAATAACTGGCAGCATAAAGTCCAACTCAAATAATTATTTTTCTATTATGACAAGAGACATGACATCATATAAACCAAAATAATAATTAAAAAAGTAACAAAGTTTATGCTATACTTTCAATTTCATGATGTAAAAACAACAACAAAAAAAATACTGGACAAAAAATGAAGAAAGCTAGGTTCTAGTCTCAGCTCCACCAATGACTAGCTGTGGAACCTTGATCAAGCTCACATCAATTCTCTTGGGGTTATTCCCCCATTGTAAAAAGAAAGGAGTTGAACTAAGTAATTGCTAAGTTCTAACATTTTGTGAATAAAGGAAATTTTATTTCTATCAAACTACAGGACCATATCTGCTGACATCCAAACAGTCCCATTTTAGTAATTAAAGTTATCTGACTTATCTACATGAGATAGATAATCTCTATGGTCCCATCCTGCTACAGATGTATACTGCCATATGGTAAAAAAGAAAAAATGTATTTCAGTAAGCATCTATTATCTCCAAATGCAAGATGATGAGGATCTATGATATCCAAATAATTCAAGAGGTAAAGAGGGAACGTTGAAAAATTGTTCTGCTGTTGGACAATTATGGTCTAAGACATGAGGCTAAAGAAAGCTGGCTCTAATCATTGTTTAATATATGTAGATATCTAAAGAAAAACAAAGATCTATAAATATATATATTACACAAATACACATATATAAAACATATACTATATAATATGCTATAATAACTCTAATATGTTTTGTGATTCTTTATAGTCAGTATAAAACAAACTACTAAGATTTACAGGAATGTACAACACTTGGAAATGGAAGATGTTGGTAATATTAAAAGAGAGCTAATGTAATCTCTGAAGAACTGAGAAAAAGATTAAAATCTACATCTTAATAGTTTTGCTATTAGCTTTGCTTCACATATTGGATACATAAAGCTTATTTCAAAATTTCAAAATAAATTCTGGGGAACATGCAGCTTGTAGCTCTGTGAATATATTTATTTAAGTCACTTGTACTCAAAGCTTCTAGATCGTTTCCTTTGTAAACTCAGATATTTTATTACAAGCATTTAAAACATTATTCTGAGAAGGGGGCCATAAGGTTCATCACACTGCCAAATGGGTCTATGATACACAAGTTAAGAAGCCTTAGTAATTTTTAACTCACTCACTGTCTCTGGCATATTTATATGGCTTATTTATTAAGGGTATACTTGTTGAACCCTAAACTAAGTCCCCATTTAAATATGACATAATCTGTGCCTTCAAGAAGTTTATAACTGTATTCCTCTGGATCTCATCATCATGCCCAAGAAACCTTAGACATTCTGCACAATCCTCTCAGCCCTGGAATTTACATCTGTAAAGGGACAGTATTCCCTTCCCTCAGACTGGAAAGGTTAGAGAAGGAATGAACCCCCATTTAAGGAAGGCATCAAGCCAGCCATCTCTTCATTTTCCATGTGGCTTCAACATTCCTCTGAACTTTACCATCACACAACCCCAAACAAGATACACTCTTTTCTTCTTTTGTGTGTTATTTTTTCCCCATTAGATTGTAAATTCCTTGAGGGCAGGGACTTTCTTTTTCACTTTTTTTTTTTTATTCTCAGCATTTAGTACAGTGTCTGGCACATAAAAGGCACTTCATAAATGTATATTGACTATTTTATGTAAGTGCACTGTAGAGTTGCAAAACTAAGTATCAAGTCTGAAAGGGAAAGGAAGAGGGTGAAACCATGGAAGGGCACAGGTTTTGACTGGGCTTTAAAAGAAAGGTAGAAGAAATTCAGTGGAAAAGAAGAGGGGAAACATTCTAGTTATAGAGAACAATTCAATTCAAGGTGTTTTTAATCAAGCATTTTATTAGATGGTGAGTACTAGGATAGGTGCTGGAAACACAAACACACACACACAAAAATATGTCTTTCCCTTTTTGGGAATGGAGAAATATATAAATAAGTAAACAGAAAATAGATAAGAAATAACACAAATTAGTGAAAGAGAAGGAAAGAAGAGACACTAATTGGTGGAGTCAAAAAATCTGAACTGGGTCTTAAAGGGAGTCAAGACCCCCAAAAGACAGAACTGAGCAGGAAGAACATTTCTGGCATGGAAGATAACCTTACAAAGGTCCTCTGATGGTATGTGGAGGATCATGTGTGAATAACAACATATAGGATAGTTTGGTTAAAGGTGAATGAAAGCAATGTGTAATCAGCCTGGCAAAATAGGATAGTCCCATATTGTGACTGGCTTCAAATGCCAAACAGGGAAAGCTGTATTTTAGTTTAGAAGCAAAGGTTTTTAACCTGAGATATATGGTGATCCAAGCAGATTCTTCCAGATTGGTGAAAGGTTCTGAATTTTTATGGACAATGTAAAACTATCTCAGATTTTTAAGCAATCTTTAAGATTTTCATAGCAGCAAAATGAAAGCTGGACGAGAGATAAGACAACAAGGGTAGGAAGACCTATAAGGTTACTATAATAGGCTAGGGAGGCAATAATAAAGACCTAACTCATATGTCATTCCCCATATACAATTTATAGACCAAGTCTTATTCTTTTTTTTCTTCAAAAGATCTCTCTTAAAATTCTTAGTCTATTAGGATGGAAAATACCATACACATCCAGAGAGAGAACTATGGAGACTGAATCATAGTATTTTCACCTTTTTTTTGTTTGTTTTCTTTCTCATGATTTTTTCTCTTTTGGTCTAATTTTCTTGCACAACATGACAAATATGGAAATATGTTTAAAAGGATTGTATATATTTAACCTATATCAGATTGCTTGCTATCTTGGGGAGGGGAGAGGTAAGGAACAGAGGGAGAAAAGTTTGGAACACAGTCTTATAAAAATGAATGTTATATATGTTTTGGAAAAATAAAATACCACTGAGAAAAGATGGGGGGAGGGAGGAATTCTCTGTCCAGATTCTCAACAATTCACACCTGAATTAAACTAGCCTCTTTCTCTGACAGTCTCACTATTTCAATTCAACAACAAATTCAGGATAGTACATCAGAAAGAACACTGGATTTGGAGTTTAAAGATATGGGATCAAAGTGCAAGTCATTGAAACTCTCTGACCTGAGTTTTCCTACCTATACAATGATAGCATTAGAATGGACCAGATGCTCTTTATCTGAATTTTTTTTAAAATGATAATCGGTTTTCTTATATTCTGTTGTATTTTATTTTATGCATTAAAAACATTGTTCTGAGGAGTCCATAGATGTTAACAGACAGCCAATGGGGTTCATGACACCAAAAAAAGGCAAGGAACCTGGATTTCATGGCCTCCTAAGTCTCTTTTCCACAAATATGGGTCTAAAAATGTGATTCAAGTGCTCAAAACTCCAGTGGCTCCCTTTAGGATCAAATATGAATTCCTCTGGTCTTTAAACAACTTGGTCCCCGATTTACTTTTCCAGCCTTTCTTTGCATACATACTGTTCTCCATTCTGACCTCTGAAGTCTAGCCAGACTAGCCTTTGTGCTGTTCCTCCCATAACATTTCATCGTCTGTCCAGATGTCTTTATATTGGCTGTCCCTCATGCCTGGAATGAGTTCTCTCTTTACCTCCATATCTTAGAAATTCAAACCAAAAGCCATCTTCTCCATAATGCCTTTCCAGATTCCTCCAGCTGTTGGTGCCTCCTTCTGAAAATAGTTTTGTATTTATCTTGTATATATTTCTATATGCTTATAGAGAGATAGTACCTTCCCTGATAAGACTATAAGCTCCTTGAGAACACAGACTGTTTTAGTTTGTCTTTGTATACGTCCCATAAGCATCTCAAATTCAACATGTCCAAAACAGAATTCATTATCTTCCCGCCAAAATCTTCCCCTTTTCCCATTACTGTCAAGATTACCACTATCCTCCCAGTCACCCAGACTTGCAAACAAGATATCATTCCTGATATCTCATTCTCATTTCCCAAATCCAAATCTATGGTCAAGGCCTATTAACTCTACTTTCACAATATCTCTCACATATGTCTCCTTTCCTCTGGCACTAACCCCATGCTGACAAAGGTCTCTATTACGTCACACTTGGACTATTGTAATAGCCTTCAAATTGATAATCCCTACATCAAGTGCCTCCCCACTACAATCCATCTTCTAGTTCCCAAAGTGATTTTCCTAAAACATGGGTTTGATTGTTTTACTCTTCTGTTGAATAAATGCCAATAGCAACCAATAGGTTGAGAATACCCCGAGAATCAAATATAAAATCCTGTTTAGCATTTAAAGTCCTTCACAATCTGTTTCTTTCCTATCTGTCCAGTTTTCTTACACTTTACTCCTATGCAATCCAATTACACTAACCTACTTAACTGTTCTTCACACATGATATTCTATTTCAGCTATATGCATTTGCACTGGCTGACTCCCTTGCTTGGAATGCTCTTTCCCACCCCCCACCCCACTTTCTATTATTGGCTTCCTTCAAGATTCATCTCAAATTCCAATTTCTACAAGAGGCCTTTCTTATTTCTGTTTTTCCCTCATTACTACTGCTTTCTTTCTGTGATTATTTTCCAGTTTTAGTGTTTTGAAGCATTATAGTTACTTACAAATTGTTTCCCTAATCAGAAACGAAGTTTTGTGGAGCAGGAACCATGTTTTTGCAATTTTCCCAGTGCTTGGTTGGTCATTATCCTTCATTCTCGAAGAGGACTAAAATGACATCACTAGGTTAGAGGTGAGTTGCTATGTGAGGCTGATCAGATCAGTAAGAGCTTGGAGTGCTCTGCCACAGGTCAGGCACTAATAGCCCATTATGAACATTTGAGGTAACTTTTCTATTGTACATCTCATGTTTCTTTTGGGCTAATTCAATTCTGCTTTGCTCATAGAGCACAGCACCTTCTCTGATGAGGGAATGCCATGCCAGCTGGCATAGGCCAGTGTCTCCCATGTATAATCAATTCTAGAGTTCTTAACTTGAGAGTGTCCCTGTATCGCTTTTTCTGTGAGCACTTGCCCTTGGTGAGTTCTCCATAAATGCTAAATGAAAAATGAAAACTCCACAGTGTGTACCAGCAGGATAGTTCACCCACCTCTAAGAAGGTAGCATTCAATTCCATCAAAAGTAAAGTACAATTGAAACTTAGAGAGATGCAGGATTCTTGGCTTAGTAAAAAGGCAGATGAAATTCAGTTTTATGCAGATAGCAAAAAATTCAAAGAATTTTTATGATGCACCAAAGGCCATTTATAGACCAAGGACCTCCCATGCATCTCAACTACTCAATGCTGATAGTGTCACAGTGATTAGTGATAAGGACATGATACTAGAGAGATGGGCTGAACACTTCCATAGTGTCCATCATCAATCAATGCTGAAGCTATTGACTGTTTACTTCAAGTTGAAATCAATCACTCTCTACCTGAAGCTACAACAGAAGAAGAGGTTTTGAATGTCATTAGGCTATCTTCGTGTGGCAAAGCACTAGGTGCTGATTCTATTCCAGCTGAGATTTATAAAGTGGGGGGGAGGGGCCATTTGTCATACAAAAGCTGCCCAAAAATTTTTCCCTCAGTGCTTAGCAGAATTTCTATCACTGCATCTCACTTTCTATATCCAATCTGTTGCCAAGACTTGTTAACATCTCTCCAATATACCTCACCCCTCCACCCCCATTTCTTTCTTATAACACAACCACCACTTTAGTAGAATTGGATTAGTTGGATTACTACAGTAGCTTGCTGGTGGCTCTACCTGTCTCAAGTCTCTCCTTACTCCAATCCATCCTCCATTCAGGTGCTAATTTTCTATAGGCACAGGTCTAATCATGTCACACCTAGAGCCCGAATCAATGAATTCCAGTGGCTTTCCTCTTGCCTCCAGATTAAAATAAAAAATGCTGTTTGACATTCATTAACCTATCCCTTGTCTACATTTCCAGCCTGCTTATTACCTAGTTTTATGGGAGACACTGACATAAGACGGATCAGTATTCTGTGCCCGCATCGAAGGCACTATGTTCTACTGAGCAAAGCAGAATTTCAGCAGCTCACAAAACAACAACAACAACAACACGTGAAATGCACAAATTTAGGGAATTCTCCACTCCAAATGTTCATATGGAGTGGACTATTTGTGTCCAATTTGTGGTAAAGCTTTCTGAGCTCCTATTAGTCTGATCAGCCAAAGTCTAAAACACTGTATCTTGACCCCAACATAAAAATGTCATTCTGGTCCACTTCAAGCAGGAAGGACAATTACACCTATTCCCTTACACAAACTCTTTGATTCACAGCCACTGAACTGCTGGATATTCCATGAAAAAGTTACTGCAACTCTTGGCTTCAGGCATTTTATCTGGATGTCCTCCTTACTTGAACATTTTCCTTCTGTCCAATTGATGACCTCCTTGGATTCCTTTAAGTTTCAAATAAAACCACACCTCCAAAAGAAAACCTCCAACTCCTCTTCATTCTAGTATCTTTCCTCTATTAACTATTTCTTATTTATCTTGCATATAATTTGCTTTGTAGATATTTATTAGTACATTGTCTCATTCATTAGAATGTAAGCTCTGAAGCCTGAATGCATCGGGAGGGAGGGAGGAGACTCCCCACCTTAAGTTTTGTTCTTGAAATCAAGCTATCTTTTCTTTCCTTGCTCCTTTATCAGGCTGGGAATGAGATGTGCTGATCATTTCCCCATCCTACCGCCTTTCTGTGTAGGATAGTCCCCTGCCAAAAGAGTTAGATTCATGATTGGCCTCCACTGTTTTCTATTTTCCTCCAAGACTTCAAGTCTTGTCACCTTTTGTTTGTGTCACTAAGTTTTCTCACTCAGGCAGGCCTGCTTTTCTGCATGACCTCTTGAGAAGAGAGGAACATATTACTTATAGCAATACTTTTCTATAATGTAACCTGGCCTCCTCACAATTGTTAAGGGAAGAACATTTCCTGGGTGAATAGGTTTTTTTTTTTTTCCCGTGTGTGTGTATGTATATTTAACCTTTTGATTCCTAACTGTACAGAATAGCTCTTGGAATGGGTAAGAGGTGGAGAATTGCGTGGGCATATCCTTTTCCATTTGTTTAAAACAAATAGTTCACCTCAGCAAGCTTAAAATTCCCTTGTGGCCAAGAGATATTTTTGTCTAATCCATCAGATTCAACTGGAGTTTCTTTTTTGTCTGGGTAGGGATTGTAGACACAATAAGCTGACTTGACTGAAACATAGGGCACTAACTAAATGATCTTTCTGATAACTAGACACGGCCAAATCATTTCCCTCCACTGACTGTTTCTCCATCCATAGAATAAAGGGCAGGCAGCCTGGTACAGTGGAAAGAACCTTGGATTTGTAATCAGAGGAACTGGGTTTGAATCTCACCTTGTCTCTTACTCCTTGGGGCATCACAAAACTTCAGTCTCGATGTCCTCATTTGTAAAATGAGGTGGTAAGGCATATTAAATTACCTGCTGTCTAGTGGAGGGGGTAGGAAAGGAAAAAAAAAATTGGAACACAGGGTTTTGCAGGTGAATGCTGAAAACTATCTTTGCATATATTTCGAAAATAAAAACTATTATTAAAAAACAAATGAGACGGTTATTGCCTATGACCTTGGAGGTCCAAGACCCGACGCCTAGAACGCCTCTAAAGCAGTTTCCAAATTTGATTTCCATGATCCCTGGAATGTTTCAGGTAGCAGCTGCCTAGCCCTGCGTCCCAGGGAGGGAGGAGAGAAGGGAAGGCAGTCGCCCGGCTTGAAGCCTCCTGTGCTCAGCTCCGTACAGAGGCTTTCTCTACATGGGAGGGAAGGAGCGTGGGGAGTGGGGGCTTCCAGGGAGCGGGAGGGCAGAGGCCTGAATGACAGGAGGGGACCCACGGGCCGCCGCACGCTCCCCTCGGGTGTTACGCGCTACCCGGAGCCACAAGGCTCGGTGGGGCATCCCGCCCAGCCACAGGCGCGGAAGGCGCTGGCACGTTACCCCAGTGAAGGCCTGGAGAAGACTCCAGGCCGGGAAGTGGTGGTCGGGCGCGGCCCCAGCCCCAGGCGGAGCGGAGAGGTCCGCGCGCCAGCCGGAGCCCCGTCAGGGCCGGGGGCGGTACAACGCCTCAGGGACGCTATTTCCGGTAGAACGCAAAGGCAGGCCCGGCCCGGGCAGGAGCCGGCGGCAGCCCAGGATGGAGGACTGGCGGGTGAAGGCTTCCTTACCTGGCCCTGGAGCTGCCGCCGCCGCCGCCGCCGCCGCTGCCGCCGGAGCCGGCTCGGAGGAGGCGCAGGAACGAGGCCGAAGGGAGCTGCTGCTTCTCGCGCCGCTCACCGGAGCGTCCTGATTGGCGGAGAGGGGTCTCTCCCAGCAGCCTCCGCGCGGACTCGCCACCAAATTAACTTTATTGGAAGAAAGCGCTCAGGGACAAGGCCCACGCGGCGCCAAGAGCTGCGCTGAGGAGCGGGCCCCTAAGCGGCGGCTCTTCACCAGAAGGCCTAGGCAGAGCTGGTTAGAGAGAGACTTTTCCCTGAGGTACGAGTTGGCCCCCGACAGCCTCCCCACGCCCCTGAGAGTCTGTTTTCTAGCCTTTAGGCCCTCGATACCACCAAAGATCCCGCTGACATCTTTGGCTGCCATTCCGTGCTGTGGGCGTGTCCTGAGCTTGCAGTCCGTCCGGTTCCTACAGCAAGCCTCCCCATTTTGCATTATGCTAATAAGCAGTAATAACGATTATAATAACTGGTGCTGACTATAATAATGACGTAGTGTTTTATGATTTGCATGTTATCTCTACGTAATCTGTAATGATTCTATTCAACAAACAGCAAGTGCCGAATTTTGTGCTGAGCTCTGGGGATACAAAAAGAAGCAAATGACTGTCCTGCCCCCGTGGAGCTTGGAGCCGTACAGGGGAGGTGACATGCAAACAAGTAGACACCATAAATTGCATATAGGATAAATAGGAAATAATTAACGGAAGGAAGACAGTGGAATTAAGTTAATAATAACACTGTTTCTTCAGGAAGGCGTTATCATCCTCATTTTACAGATGGGGAAATTGAGACAGAAAGGCATTAAATGACTTGCTCAGGGGCATGCAGGAAATGTCTGAAAAGAAATTTAAACTGTCTTCCCGACTTTAAGCGAAGCATCCTGTGCACTATACCACCCAGCTATCCGACTTTAAAACAGCTTTGCGCTATGTAGTGCTTTACATTTATTCCTAGGATGTTTCAGATTATTAGATTCGGCTTAACATTCTGGACTATTTAGACTTATTTTTTTGGAGCCTGTCATCAAACGTGTCCGAATTGATATCATCTGCAAATTTGATGTGATTTTTATTATAGCAACTAAGTGGAGCGGTGATTGGGGCCTGGACTCATGATCTGTGTCATGATCTCAGCTGAGTGATCCTGGGCAAATCACTGCATCAGTTTTTTCTATTGTAAAATTGTACCTATTTCCCAGGGTTGTGAGGAATAAATGAAATAATATTTGTCAAGCTCTTAGCACAATCCCTGTCACATAATAGCTTCTGAATATATATTTATTTTCTTTCTTCCTTGTGCCTTTTCCCAAGTTTGAGTAAAAGAGACTGAGGAATCCTTTGTCTTTGGTAGGCCATGGGAAACATCACATTTCTCCTCCACGTGAACATCAGCCCATTAATGACTACTTTTCAGGCCCATTCATTCACCTATTTCTAAATCCCTAATACAAGCCATCATCTAGCCCCTATCTTTCCTTCACAAGGAGAAGGTGGGAGACTTGGTTAAAAATTTTGTGAAATTTAAATAAACTATGTCTATGGCATTTTCCTGAATTTGAAGGAACAGAGTAGAGTTTGTGCCAGTAAGGCTCTTCCTCACTGAGATGATCCCAATTTATGTAGAAATCTCAGTTTGTCTGTAGTTAAGCCCACACTTGTAATGGATGATTAAAAATTAAAGATTGGCTTTAGGGGAAAATATGGTGATAATAAAACGCTGGATTTGGGCTGTCACTTGTTTCTTGGTGTTTCATTTAGTTAAGAAAACAGTTAAAAATCCTAAGGCATTTTAGCTATGTAACCTATGGGGCCCTGCTGGAACTGCTTGACATTCCCTTTCTATTAATAGATTAATTAGGTTCAATCTTGAGGATTTAAAAAAAAAATTAATATGCTATCCTTTGACCTAACAAAGGATACTATTAGACATGAATCCCAAAAGAGGCTTTTAAAAAAAGAAAAGAACCTATATGTACAAAAATATTTATAGCAACTGTCAGAGGAAAAAAAAAAAGGAAATTGAGGGGATGCCCATCAATTGGGCATTGCTGAATGAGTTATGGAATATTATTTATTGCTCTATGGGAAACGATGAGCAGGATGCTCTCAGAAAAAAAAAAAAAACTGGAAAATCCATGAACTCAAACAAAGTGAAATGCAGTTCTGGGATGTTCTGGGATGATCAGCTATAAATGACTTTGCTATTCTCAGCAGTACAATGATCCACAGGTATTCTGAAGGACTTATAAGGAAAAATGCTATTCAAACCTAGAGAAAACTGAGTGTGTCTGAATGCAGATTAAAGTATACTATCTCTTTAAAAAAAAAAATTAGGGTGGGAAATCTGTGTTTTCTTTCACAATTTGACTTTTATAAAAAATGTTTTACATAACTTCACATGTGGTTTCTTAATAGGGTCTGGGGATGGGGATAAGGGAGAGAATCTAAAACTCAAAAGTTTAAAAATAAATGTAAAAATTATTTTAAATATAACTGGGGAAAATATTAAATAAGAACTAAAAAAAAATTATGCTTTATGTTTTCCTACCAAGAGGTCTCTCTGTAAACATATGAAATTAGCTCATTTCTTGCTCTCCACTTGGGAAAGTCAGACCTTCCTTTCTCAGGCACTTTCACCCTACCCACCACCTGGTGAGATCCAACTAGCAAAGTATGGAACACAGAACAGATTAATTGCCACATTGACAAATGCTAGAGGAATTCATATTCAAGCCCAGTTCAGAAAAGTTTCTTATATGCTGGGCCCCACTTTCCCACCTTCCTCAAGATTTTTGTACAGTTACTCTGATATAGAGCCACCATGAAATTGAGTCCCCCTCAAGTTGGGAAATAATTTCAGTAGGTAATAATCACACACACACACACACACACACACACACACACACACCCCTCCACCTAACACTACACGGTACTTAAGACTCACAAAACCAATAAAGGGAAAGGTCTAGATTTGCTTCTCCCCAATGTCATTGCAATTTAGTTCTGGTCTCTACACAAGTTCTTGATTCTGTGGTTCCCTGCTTAACTTTGAACTCTTCAATATTCATTCTATTACTGGTGCCTCCAGCTCTACATGATAATGCTCAGAATCATTCCTATTTTTAGTGCTATTAAGACTTCAAGATTCTGTTACCATTCTGCTTCTGTCATCTATTTTTTCCCCAGAGATAACAAGCTCTACCAGAATGAGACCCTTGGTCCTCTGGGTTATATGACTAATTTTCCTTTTTTTTTTTTCTTTTAGTTAGACCTACAATCATTGCCAAGCTTACATATGAAAGGTCCCCTCAGGTGGCTATCAAGACCTACTGATTTGTCCATTTTAGTTATTTGTCTCCAGTCCTCCCTCCTATCTGATAATTGAATTCTATTAGCCTTTTCCTCATCTCAGAAATCATTGAATGATTTTTTTGCAAATGTAAAAACATTTGCCTTTCCAGTTCCAAAAATTCCTCACTCCCACATCCTAGAATAGGACCAGGCCATGAAAATCATACTGAAGCTCAGAGAAGGCACTTGAAACCTTAGGAGAAGAGCAGAAAGGTCCAATCTAATAGCAATCTGTTGCCACAGCAAAGTCCCATGTTCCTACCTCAGTTAAAACATACCCAGGCCCCGCAAATATGTAAGTACAAATGTACAGATGCAAGTGATGTAAATTGTGTCCCCTTTAGGAGGAGGGTGCTCCTGACTCTCAAACCCTCCTGGCCTCTGGGAGAAGCACACCCTTTCCAGACAACTCCCAAGATAAGTAATCTCATTCAATTTTGAATTGAACTGAATTGAAAATCAGTCTCTCCCAAAAGCAAGAGATACAAAGAGAAATTCCATTTAAAATAACTGTCAATAGGATAAAATATTTATGAATCTATCTGCCACTATATGAGCAAAACTACAAAACACAAATAAAGTCAGATCTAAGCAATTGGAAAAATATCCAGTACTCTTGAATAGGTCTAGCAAATATAATAAAAATGACAATTCTACCTAAACTAATTTATTTATTTAGTGCTATACCAATCAGACCCTCAAGAAACTATTTTAATTACCTAGAAAAAATAACAAAATTCATATGGAAGAATAAAAGGTTGAGAATTTCAAGGGAATTAATGAAAAAAAAAATCAAATGAAGGTGACTTAGCTGTACCTGATCTAAAACTATATTATAAAGCAGCAGTCACCAAAACCATTTGGTATTGGCTAAGAAATAGACTAGTTGATCAGTGGAACAGGTTAGGTTCACAGGACAAAATAGTCAATAACTATAGTAATCAATCTAGTGTTTGACAAACCCAAAGACCCCAACTTTTGGGATAAGAATTCATTATTTGACAAAAACTGCTGGGAAAACTGGAAATTAATATGGCAGAAATTAGGCAGGGACCCATACTTAACACTATATACCAAGATAAGATCAAAATGGGTCCATGATTTAAGCATAAAGAATGAGATCATAAATAAATTAGAGGAACATAGGATAGTTTACCTCTCAGACTTGTGGAGGAGGAGGAATTTGTGACCAAAGAAGAACTAGAGATCATCATTGATTACAAAATAGAAAATTTTGATTACATCAAATTAAAAAGCCTTTGTACAAACAAAATGTGCAAACAAAATTAGAAGGGAAGCAACAAACTGGGAAAACACTTTTACAGTTAAAGGTTCTGATAAAGGCCTCATTTCCAAAATATATAGAGAACTGACTCTATAAGAAACCAAGCCATACTCCAGTTGATAAATGGTCAAAGGATATGAACAGACAATTTTCAGATGATGAAATTGAAACTATTTCCACTCATATGAAAGAGTATTCCAAATTACTATTGATCAGGGAAATGCAAATTAAGACAACTCTGAGATACCACTACATACCTGTCAGATTGGCTAAGATGACAGGAAAAGATAATGATGAATGTTGGGAGGGGATGAGGGAAGACTGAGACACTGATGCATTGTTGGTGGAGTTGTAAAATAATCTAATCATTCTGTAGAGCAATTTGGAATTATGCCCAAAAAGTTATCAAACTGTGCATACCCTTTGATCCAGCAGTGTTTCTACTGGGCTTATACCCCAAGGAGATACTAAAGAAGGGAAAGGGACCTGTATGTGCACGAATGTTTGTGGCAGCCCTGTTTGTAGTGGCTAGAAACTGGAAAATGAATGGATGCCCATCAATTGGAGAATGGTTGGGTAAATTGTGGTATATGAATGTTATGGAATATTATTGTTCTGTAAGAAATGACCAACAGGATGAATACAGAGAGGCTTGGACAGATTTACATGAACTAATGCTGAGTGAAATGAGCAGAACCAGTAGACCATTATACACTTCAACAACGATACTGTATGAGGATGTATTCTGATGGAGTGAATTTCTTCGACAAAGAGAAGATCTAATTCAATTCCAGTTGATCAATGATGTACAGAAGCAGCTACACCCAAAGAAAGAACACTGGGAAATGAGAGTAAAGTGTTTGCATTTTTGTTTTTCTTCCCAGGTTATTTTTAACCTTCTGAATCCAATTCTTCCTGTGCAACAAGAGAACTATTTGGTTCTGCACACATATATTGTATCTAGGATATACTATAACATATTTAATATGTATAAGACTGCTTGCCATCTAGGGGAGGGGTTGAAGGGAGGGAAGGGAAAAGTCGGAACAGAAATGAGTGCAAGGGATAATGTTGTAGAAAAATTACCCAGGCATATGTTCTGTCAATAAAAAGTTACAATTAAAAGAAAAAAGAAAAAAATAACAAAATTCATCTGGAAGAATAAAAAGTTGAGAATTTCAAGGGAATTAATGAAAAAAAAAATCAAACGAAGGTGACTTAGCTGTACCTGATCTAAAACTATATTATAAAGTAGCGGTCACCAAAACCATTTGATATTGATTAAGAAATAGATTAGTTGATCAATGGAATAAGTTAGGTTCACAGGACAAAATAGTCAATAACTATAGCAATCTAATGTTTGACAAACCTAAAGACCCCAGCTTTTAGGATAAGAACTCATTATTTAACAAAAATATTGATATTGATTAAGAAATAGATTAGTTGATCAATGGAATAAGTTAGGTTCACAGGACAAAATAGTCAATAACTATAGCAATCTAATGTTCGACAAACCTAAAGACCCCAGCTTTTAGGATAAGAACTCATTATTTAACAAAAATTGCTGGGAAAATTGGAAACTAGTATGGCAGAAACTAGTAGGCATTGACCCACACTTAACACCGTATACCAAGATAAAGTCAAAATGGGTTCATGATCTAGTCATAAAGAATGAGATTATAAATAAATTAGAAGAATATAGGATCGTTTACCTCTCAGACCTGTGGAGGAGGAAGGGATTTGTGACCAAAGAAGAACTAGAGGTCATTATTGATCACAAATTAGAAAATTTTGATTATATTAAGTTATTTGTTTTGTACAAATAAAACTAATGCAGACAGGATTAGAAGGAAAGCAATAAAGTGGGAAAACATTTTTTATAGCTAAAAGTTCTGATAAAGGCCTTATCTCTAAAATATATAGAGAATTGACTCTAATTTATAAGAAATCAAGCCATTCTCCAATTGATAAATGATCAAAGGATATGAATAGACAATTTTTGGATGAAGAAATTGAAACTATTTCTAGTCATATGAAAAGGAGTTCCAAATCATTATTGATCAGAGAAATGCAAATTAAGACAATTCTGAGATACCACTACATACCTGTCAGATTGGCTAAGATGACAGAAAAAAATAATGATAAATGTTAGAGGAGATGCAGGAAAATTTGGTTCACTGATGCATTGTTGGTAGAGTTGTGAATGGATCCAATCATTCTGGAGAGAAATTTGAAACTATACTCAAAAAGTTATCAAACTGTGCATAGCCTTTGACCCAGCAGTGCTACTACTGGGCTTAATACCCCAAGGAGATACTAGAGAAGGGAAAGGGACCTGTATGTGCCAAAATGTTTGTGGCAGCCCTGTTTGTAGTGGCTAGAAACTGGAAACTGAGTGGATGCCCATCAATTGGAGAATAGCTGAATAAATTGTGGCATATGAATATTATGGAATATTATTGTTCTGTAAGAATGACCAGCAGGATGAATACAGAGAGGCCTGGAGAGACTTACATGAACTGATGCTAAGAGAAATGATCAGAACCCGCAGATCATTATACACTTCAACAACAGTACTTCATGATGATCAATATGGCCCTTTTCAACAAACAGACAAACACTGAGAAATGAGTATGGACCACAACATAGCATTTCCATTCTTTCTGTTATTGTTTGCTTGCATTTTTGTTTTTTCTTCTCAGGTTATTTTTACCTTCTTTCTAAATCTGATCTTTCTTGTGCAACAAGAGAACTGTATAAATATGTGTACATATATTGTATTTAACTTTAAAATATTTAACATGTATGGGACTACCTGCCATCCAGGGGAGGGAGTGGAGGGAAGGAAGGGAAAAGTTGGAACAGAAGTGTTTGCAAGGGGTCAATGTTGAAAAATTACCCATGCATATGTGTTGTATATTAAAAGCTATAATAAAAAAAGAAAAAGAAAATCAGTCTCTCAAATTCATCCAGAGATTGGCCCCCAGCTGGGTGCCAAAGATCAAAGAAGCCTCAAACCTCAGAAGGCTAATAAAAGATAATTCTGAACCTCAAATCTTTGCTAAATGCCCTTCTGGACTTAGCCCACTGATGAAGATATTTCTTCTCAGTGTAAATCCATCTTTGCTAAATTCCTAATCAGGAGTTTGCCCCCTAAGAAAGCTGTCTTCTTAGTGTACTGTTTTCTTTATGTAAATCCATTCTTTGCTACAAATCTCATGCCTGTATTTATTGGGGTTTGTGAATTCTTTCACAAAATCTGCTCAACCAGCCAAGAGGATCCCATTGCTGTTAGGGAATCTCTTACCCTCAATTCTTGCACCTCATCACAGGTACAGGTTATACTTGCAGATATACCTTGCAAAATATTCATGAAATTTCATATAGCAGTCACTATAAATTACAACAGGTTTGTATTTGTTATCTAACTTCATTTTATACTAGTTTTCCAATAATCAGACAGTCAAGAAGAAGCTAAGAAAAGAATAAGATTGTAAGAGCACTCTGCAGGAAAATGTACCCTTATAAAAATTAGACTGTAAGGTCCATTAGTTGAGGGCCCTGGTTAAGTTGGTTTGGTTTTTTAATTCTCTATAACCTAGATCAATGCCCTGCACATTCTTATTTATTTCAGTACTTAAAAGATCCAGTACAACAAAATTAATTTTCTACTGTGTCCAAGGCACTGTACTGTGTTAAGGACACAAAAATTAGCATCTCTTCCCTTAATGAATGTACATTTTTATAAGAGGAATAGAATGTAATATGATATCCAAATAGATAAAAGAAATAAAAGAGGATTTGCTGAATATGTCAATAAGAGTTTAAAATGAGTACCTACTAAGTGCAAGCCAATGTGCTAAGCTTTGGGAAGATAAAAAAATTATAATAGGTTAAGATGAAAAGGGAGCACAATTCAGACAAGTGAGATACCATTATCTCCTTATTTTATTAATGTCAATACTTCTACTGATGCTGATCATAGCCCTCTATAACTTGGTGAATGTTGTTCATTAATTGCTGTGGCAATAATTGACAACTGATGGCCAAGTTTATGGTGATTAGCTTCTTAAATTAGTTGAGGTGAAATGGAGTCAGGATGGTAAAATAGCAGGAAGAAGTACAAGAACCCCTTGCTCCTTTCAACTCCCCTTACTTCTTTCAAATAGTTATAAAAATTGCAATAGACCTAATTCTGATTGAGAAATCTAAGGGAAAAATCTCAGTGAATTATTTGTTCATCCCAAGTCTGCATAGAAAGACAGGAGTATATGGACACTGAGATGAGGTCTGGCCAGAACTAGACCTAAGAGGAACACTCAGGAATAATGCCCAAGGGCATGACAAAGTCACTGATCCTTATGGGAATATTGTGGTTTTTGGAATGATGTGGGAACAGGTGTTGACAGATCTGGAGAAAATTAAGAAAAGATCATGGTAAAAAGCTCTTGTGGTGAAAGGGATGTTCAAATGCAAATCCAGAAGAGAATGCTTCCAAGCATTTACAAACAAGTCTCTAAAAAAACAAGAATTTAGGTACAACAAACTCATTTAGAATTCCTGAAAGAGCTGAAGCAGGAGTTTAAAAGAGTTTTATGCATACACACACATAGTCACATATGTAGTATGCCATATACACACACACATATACTGTATATAGAGACAGAAACAAAGAGAGTGAACCTGAGAACGAAAGAGGAATGAAATATATAGGAAAAGAATAGAAAAGAAATGAGAGCTATGGAAGAAAGAGTTGGAAAGGGAATTAAGAGTTTGGCATAAGAAGTATAAAATCTTGCCTATGCAACAAATCTCAGGGCAATTGGAGTAGATTGAATAGAAGCCAATGATTTCATGAGACAACAAGTATTAAAACAAAGCCAAAAGAATGAAAACATATGAGAAGATGTAAGGTATCTCATAGCAAAGCAACTGGAAAATAGATTGAGGAGAAAATAATTAAGAATCACTGATCAACCAGAATGCTGTGGCAAAAAAAAGAAAGGGAGTGTGTGTGTGTGTGTGTGTGTGTGTATTTAAAATTTAATTTAATTTTTGCTGAGGCAATTGGGATTAAGTGACTTGTCCAGGATATCACACAGCTAAGAAGTGTTAAGTGTCTGAGACCACATTTGAACTCAGGTCCTACTGACTTCAGGGCTAGTGCTCTATCCACTGTGCCACCTAGCTGCCTCCCATATATAATATTTCAAGAAATCTTAAAAAGAAAATTGGCCAAATTGCTGATAACCAGAAGCAAAGTGGAAATAAAAAGAATCTATCAGTCATTTTTTGAAAGAAATACCAAAATGAGGACCCCTGAGAACATTATTGACGAAATTTGGAGCCTTCAGGTTAAAGATAAATATGTTACAACCAGTCAGAAAAAAAAAGAATTCAAATACGAAGGAGCTATAGTCAGAACTATACACAATTTAGCAGCCCCTACAATAAAGGAATGAAGAGTTTGGAATATAATATTCCAGAAAGCACAGCAAGTCTTACAACCAAGAAAAACTTAATCAGCAAAAATAAATATAATCCTACAGGGAAAAAAATACATTTTAATGAAATAGACGATTCCCAAGCATTATAAATGAAAAGACCAGAACCGCATAGACATTATTCAATTCAAACACAGTAGTTAGGAGAAATATAATGAAGTAAATATGAAAAAACAGCCATAAGGAACTACAGAAAGATAAACTACTTACATCTTAATATGGAGAGATGATACTAGTATTTCTTCTGAAGCCTATTTTATCGGGTTCATAGAGGGAATCTAATTAAATAGAAGGCCTAGAATTGATTCTGTTATATTATGTATGGATTATCTCAAAAGAAGAATGGAAAAGAAGGGGAAAATACCACCACTATGAGGAAGGGAAAGGAAGGTTAGGGGAAATTATGTCACATATTTGGTCTACACAAACAAGGAAGAAAGCAGCTGATTAAACCCCACTCTTATCTGAACTGGTCAAAGAAAGGAAGAACATATATACAGTTGAGAACAGAAAGACATTTTATTTAATAGGGAAATAGAAGAAAAAGGTAGAAGGTAGAAGAAGGAATTAAAGAGAGGGTGGATGAAAGGAAGAATTAGTTCAAAGCAAACAAATGATGAATTTTCTAAAATAATTTATAGTTCTTTTTTGAAGTGGTGAATTATCAAAATCTAAGGAGGTACCCATCAATTGGGGAATGGCCAAACAAATTGTAGTATTTAAATATGATAGAACACTATTATGCTGTAAGATATGATGCAGGGGATGGTTTCAGGGAAACCTGAGAAGATTTATATGAACTTATGTAGAGTGAAATGAACTGAACCAGGAGAAAAATTCATACTGTGACAATAATATTGTAAAGATAAACAACTTTGAAAGATTTATCCATTTTTTGATAGAGATGAATCATGATTTATACTATTATAATATATCACATATGTAGGCATATATACATGCATGTGTGTATACCTGTATATATGTACATGTATATGATATATTTTTGTATTTATTTATTTTTTAGTACAGAAATTTGTTTTGCTTGATTATATTTATTAAATGACTAATATGGAAATAAATTACATAACTATATATGTATAACCTATCTCAAAATTTCTTGTCTTCTTAATGGGGGGGGGGGAAGGAGAAAGAAAGAGAATTTGAAATTCAAAAATTTTAAAAAACAAATATTTAAAATATTAAATAAAAATATTTAATTTTTAAACTAATTTTAAAATACTTGGATTTTAGGGTTTTTTTCATTCTCATTTGGGAGGGAGGGATATTGATTTTTGCTCATTTAAAAAAAATCAAGGTACTGAAAAAATAACAACAAAAATAAATAAAAACATTTTAAAAATAGAAATATTTAGTTGAACTGCTATCCAAAATCTTTCTATATTGTTAGAAATTGCTCAAGCTTTCAGATGTCAAGGCCTTTGAGAACCAAGGGACTACCCATAAAATCATGGAGGGAGACTTTAATGGATGCTTTGCTCATAGTCGATGCTTACTAAGTATTAAGTTGAATAAGGGAGAGAAAACTATTTTGTATCATTATTCAACTTTTCATGTTGACTGAATGACAACATTGTGTGATTAAAAAGATCATAACATTTAAATTATGTTTGTGTCCTGATTTTACTACCTGCTAACTCCATGATGATGAATTAGTTTCTTTATTTCTTTATATTTGCAAAATGGGACTAAAATATTTTTAATAGTTATATCAGAAGGTTGTTATAAAGATCAAATGACATGGGATCAAAAGTAGTTGTATCCTCTACAATTTCTAGAATACTTTGAAGTATTCAATTCAGCAGATGTTATTTTTGTTTTTAGAATAATTTTATTTTCATTATTATATTTTAATTTCATAGGATGTCCCTTTCTGCATGTATCTCTTTCCAGTCTCATATCCAGAAATCCATGCCTTTCATCATAAAATAGTAAAAGAAAGAAAAAAATAGCCATTTAGCAAAACAAACCAATACACAAACCAAATCTGACAACTGATATCATCCGTATAATTCCTCCCTGTCCTAAAAGAAAGGAGTAAAATACATCTTTTCCTTGGGGATAAGCTTGATCATTATAAGTATATAGAGTTTTAATATATTTTAAAAAATATATTATTGTTGTTCTTTAAATTCATATTCTTTTATTCATTCTATATATTTTTCTGCTTCAGTTTGCTTCACTATCCATCAGCTTATATGTCTTCCCATGCTTCTCTCAACAGATATTTATTAACCAATTATTTTACACAGATACTACACCAAACTTTCAAGGTACAAAGATGAAAAACAGCACAGTTCTTATATTCAATGAATTTCCTATCTACTGAAGGAAGGTCATGTAATTCAGAAATACATATGCTATATTATAGAATATGGTAAGAGCAGGGAAAAGATTCATAAAAAGCATACTAAGAAAATATGAGGAGGGAGAGAACACTTTCAGCTGAATGTATCAGAGAAACACTTTATGGGCAACATATTGCCTAAGCTGAGTCTTAAAAGAAGAAAAGGATTTTTAACAGGCAAAAATAAAGTGGGAGGTGTTCCTGGCCTTGTAAAATGGAAACCAGAATGTGAGAATATGTCCTGTGACTCCACAGTTATATAACTTACTTTGAATGAATGTAAATAACAAAGGAAGTTCTAACTATCCCATGGGAAAACTTGCATGTGATCCTGGGCCATTCCTGGTATTATGTCTTCTTTGTTTTCTTTCTATATAATATCTGACATAACCTAAGGGCAGGGGGAGGGGGAATCTACTATTCAGTCTTCCTGGCACCATGTATGGGTCTTGTGAGTAAACTCCCTAAATTCTCCCAATTAATCCTAATAAAATTACATATATATATGTAAAATATACACATGCATAGATACTTATCCATACATATATACCTATATATGTACATACCTACATATCCATCCATATACTCTCTCCCTTCCTCTTCTGTTTCATTTTCTGTCCAGAAAAACAATTGTGTACAGACACAACAGTCCCTCTTCAATATCTGTGCTTTTGCATAAATAGTCCCCCATATCTGGAAGATATTTCCTCCTCATTTCTGCCCTCTCGTGGAATCCCTCAAGCACTACCTCCTCTGGGAGGAATTTCTTGACAAACCTCTTCTCTTTCTTAATGTTTCCCTCCTCCCCAGTTCTAATAACTGGAAATACTAGGTCTTAAAATACTTAAATACTTAAAATACCCTTAAAATACTAGGCATTATTGCATTTATTGATGTACATATTGTAAGTTCCTTGAGGGTAGATACTGTCTTTGCACTCCCTGGTTTCTAACATAATGCTTTGCACATGGTAGGCACCTGGTAAACATTTGTTGAGTTGAATTGAAATGCCTTAGAACTATAAATAATAAATGACATAGCAGACTGGAAAGCTCAAGTAGACTGGCTAATCTGAACGGCATGGTTCTTGCCATTCTCTAGCTTTTTAATTTTTTTGGTAAGGCAATTGAGGTTGAGTGACTTGCCCAGGGTCACACAGTCAATACATATTAACAGTCTGAAATCAGATTTGAACTTCAGTCCTCCTGACTCCCAACCCAGGCCTCTATCCACTGTGCCATCTAGCTGCCCCAGAAATACCACTTCTCTATGAAACAGCTGAGAAACACTTTTTTTGAATGCTGACATCATATCACTTGCACTTCGTAAAAGTCCTTGTGAGCAGGAACAGATAATTCCTGACTATATTAAGCTGCTTCCATGCCAGGTGTGGGTCTTCCAGGAAATGTGTGGAAAGCAGTTCTTAATAATCCTTCCTGCGTTGTAGCTGAAAGGATTTGCAATATTCTTTAAAAGGCATTCAGAGAGCATCATATCCATCCACGTGCTCTCCATCTCCTCCTTCCCTCCCTCCCCCAGTCCTGTGTGGTCGTTTCTTGTCTTGCCATCTGGACATGTTTCATTCAGATCGTCCCACTGGTGATATGGAGCCGCGTGATTGTCTGGTGTCTGACATCCATAATACGACCATCTGATGGTTGTAAGTCACTTTCAAGGACACTGGAGATAAAGCAACCTGGCTTACAAGTGTCTGTTTTAGGGAGGGATCATAGGATATCCCAACTGGAAGAGACCACTGAGATGAAACCCAGTTCCCTCAGTTAGAGAGCAAGAAACTGAGGGCTTTTGGTAGGGCCCTTTTCTTAATTCTTTTTCATTGACATTGCAAATGAAAGGAAGACTGATGCATCATCTGTCTTTGAAAAAGAAAGACTCTAATTAAGGGGAAACCCCCTTTCTCATCACTCCTTTGACAACTCTCCTCTTCTGACTAAATTCAACTTACATTCTGGCTTAATCGTGTTTTATTTTCAATAGATTCTTGACTTGAAATGACTTGAAATAATACAAAGCATAAAATGCAAAACAGAAACAAAGTCCATGCCAGCTATAACTGTGCAAAAAGAATATTTTACAGAAGATAAATGGACAAACAGAAAAAGCTCAAAGGGGACTCAGAGAAGTAGCTGACAATTTGCTAGAGACTTTTATGTCCAGAATTGATAATGCACTTATTGGAAAGTAGTGAAATACTTTTTTAAAGGAGAATTAGTCAATCAACTGGGCTAATGTGGGAAATAATATCTCTTTAAATTTCTAGCTCCTGACATGTAGTAGCCACTAAATAAATGCTGATTAATTGGCTGATCGAATACTCTGAATGATAGACTTTTTTTTTGCTTTTGATAAAGTAGCATGTTTTAAAGTTGATGGATAATGGAAATATCTGGAGAGGAAACAGCAAATTACTCTCATATCATTGCCAAGAAAATCCCAAAAGGGGTTATAAAGAATTGAGAATCACTGAATAATAAAAGTAATTATCCAAAATAGGGTAGCAAAGATTAGGAATGTTATTGTAGAAAGAAATGTAACCCACACTTGGTATACAATAGGGAAATCAAAAAAGCAGAATTCTTAACAAACTTTAACCTTCAGAAAATGAAAATATTACTAGATAGCAAAGCATTTGGAAATCTACCAAAAATCAGTGTTCTGGATAATTCTTCAGGTAAATGTAACCTAGACATCCAAATAAATTGTTGTTTTGGGGGCTTTTGATAATTTTCTTCTTGCTGACAATGATCCCGTGCTCTTTTTACAGCAGCACAGTTAATAGGCTCATCAGCTGCAGAAGTCAAATTACCAGTTTAACGATTTATATCCACTTGTCTAAGATTGTGCCTTCAGTTTCAACTGAATCCAATACTGATTAGTACATTTCTTTTGCTAATTTCTCAGGGACAAGGGTTCACAGATGATTTGTAGTGATCCAGAAATGACAATTACTTTAATCCTACTAATTTGAAATTTGTGATAATATGGACACAATACACATAATACACATGGTTTTTATTGAGTAAAAAGATCTTTAAGTATTTAATTAAACAGTTACTTCTAGCAAGTTGAAGATCTCTGGTTTATAATAGCTTTGTTATATAATGTATGCCTATTATGAATTACAATTCTTTCATTTAAAAATCTCTTTATTTTGGCAACTAAAAAATTGCCTCCTGGGAGTCTGGGGACATGTGTGGCTATGGATAAATCATTTGAGCTTTATGGGCCTCAGTGTTTATTTATAAAATGAGTAAGTTGACCTAATTGATGTCTAAAAGATCTCTTTTAGCTCTAAGTCCTATAAACCTATCATTCCAGATTTGGGTTCAATCTCTGCTCTGCCATCACCTAATTGTGTTACTACCTTTTTTTGGTCTCACTTTCCTTCTTTGTAATACTGGGAATGAAAAAGGTAGAGGAGGTGGTTGAATAAGAGGATCTCTAAAATTCCCTCCAGTCCTAAATCCTAAGATTCTATTTTTCAGATTATATGGTATAAAATATCTGAAAAGAAATAAATCTTGTATGTCATTGTTAAAATATCCTACAATTTGAAATTCTTACTAGAGAGAATTAAGCTCAATTTCTCCCAAATTGCTCTCAATTAGCAAGATTTTGTTATCATGAGTACCTAATTTAGTCAAAGGGAAACTCTAATATGAACAAAGTCCCAGGTTACAATAATAATAATAACAACAAGAATAATAAATAACAAGACAGGTAGGTGGCCTGCTGGATAAAATACTGAGCCTGAAATCAGGAAGATCTGAATTTAAATTCTGACTCAGACATTTCCTACATATGTGATCATGAGCAACTCATTCAATCTCTGTTTGCCTTAATTCCTTCAACTGTTAAATGAGAATAATAATAGCACCATTTCACAAGTTTTTTTCTGAGGATAAAATGTGACAGTGACTAATTTAAAGAGTAGACAAATCTATAAATACTATTTTTTGGCATTATCATTTATAAAGCTCTTTACAAATATTATCTCATATCCTCACAGCAACATTGGAATATAGGTACTATGACTATCTCCATTTTATAATTAAGGAAATTAAGGAATTAAAGAAACTAAGATTGATAGCAACTCATACTTATACAACACCTTGCAGTTAAGAAAGAATTTTATTGAGCACCTATGATTTTATTTGATCTTATCACACAATAACTGCAAGTATTAATGTTTCCTTACAGATGAGGAAACAGGGACACAAAAGGAACAACTGAGTTGCCCCAAATCATGCTCATTGATTGCAAATGACAGAGCCAGGACTTAGATTTTTCCATCTCCAAGTCAGGTTCTTTCTGCTATACTATGTGATCTATAAGCTCCACCAGACCTCTGCTTGTCAGGCCACTGTTAAGTGGCCATAATAATGACCTGTTCCATGTCCCACTCTGGTATAAAAATGCCTATTCTTCCACCAGTGTTTAGTGCCAACTCTTTGAAATAACATTAGGACTGAATCCTACATCTTAATTAGTCACCATCCCAGGCAGCTAACTTTCTAATGACATTTTGAAGGATTTTTTGAAACATCTGTTTATTTAGTTGATTTGTTATTAAACATACTGTCTATTGAGAGGGGGAGAAAGCTTCCCATTCATCCCTTCATTGCTGTTTTTTTCAAAACAGCTCTGCAGACTTCTATCAACTTTGTTTATGTCAAATTGTACAAATTGCTGTTGGGTGAAGAATTAGCCAAAAGAAAAACTCCAACTGATTGACAATGCTCTGGGCCTTATCTACATTCTTTCTCAGTATCCCAGATGTTGAGAGAAGTTGTCCCTAACCCCAAGAAGACTTACTGAAAAATTATAAAAAGATATTGTCATCTATAGCTTGGGTACCTGCTGAAAGTTTGCCTCTGAAAAACAAAAGTTAGTTGTTTTACCCAAATGCTCATCATTTTTAATTACTAAATTTCCAAAGAAACCATTCATTTTGAAGCTCCATATGCTTGAAGTGATTATTAAATGTATATATAATTGGATGTTCAGGAAAATCATTAATGACAGAAAACTGTCCTTAGTAGCTAACACAGAAGTGAACTTTATTAATTGCTCTTATAAATATATGAGCTTCATCATTTGGGGAATGGCTCAATAAACTGTGGTATGTATTTGTGATGGAATATTATTGTTCTATGGTAAATGATGAGCAGGATGCTCTCAGAAAAAAAAAAAACCTGGAAAGTCCTCAATGAGCAAAGTGAAATGTACTGTAATAGTAATGTTCTGGGATGACCAGCTATAAATGTACAATTATCCATGACTACTCTGAAGAATTTATGATGAAAAATCCTATCCATAACCAGAGAAGGAGCTGATTATTATAAATACAGACATCTCTCTCTCTTTCTCTGTCTCCTTTTTAACTTAATTTTTCTTGTAGGTTTTTATTTTCTTTAGGATAAGAGATCTAAGTTTTCTTTCTCAACTTGACTTTTATGGAAATGTTTTGCATAACTTTACATGTGATTTCTTAATTGTGGGTGGGGATAAGAGAGAAAATTTTAAAATTCTCAAAAACAAATGTAAAAAAAATTGTTTTGAAGGTAACGGGAAAAATAAATACAATGAAAATAAAATAAAACAAAATAAATAAATGTGGGCATAATAATAGCTCACCTTTCTGTAGCACTTCAGAGGTTCCTGAATTATTCTTCACACAACAACCTTATAATGAAGGCAGTATTTGTTACCCCCATTTTTTTTATGAGGAAACAGATTCTGAGATGTAAAATAATTCATCAATGGTTATACAACTAGTAAGTTTGTCTCTGAGGAAAGGTAGGATCCACTAGAATCCTGAATCCTGAAGGACAATTATCTTGAGTAATTTTGATATCCTTTGAGTCTTCTATGCTTTTTGTGTTCTTTCTATGAGGTGAAATGAAGATTTTACCATATTTGAGATATATTATTGGCTTAGCTTCCCACACTGGAACATAGGACCCTTTTTTGTCTATGTTTATAAAAATGTAAATTTGAGTTTAAATCTGATGGTTCCAGGGAAAAGCCTCAGTGGAGGAGCTAGACAAAAAAATCCCCACAATTAAACCTGTTCTGTGTAAACTCATGGGATTCTGAACCAGAGATTGAACTTCACTGACCTTTCTACAACATTTCTATAAATAATCCAAATACTTTTCTTTCCATATGTTAATCATTCTACATATTAATAAGGTATGCTGACATCAGAACTAATTGCAGCTAATTATTTTTATCGAGCAAGAATGACTTTTTAACTATTCTCAAATTCTTCTCCCTCTCAAACATCTCAACTAACACCATAATTACCCATCTAAATTCACAAACTACAAACCAACATAGAACACAAAAAGATCTATGAGTTGGAAGAAGGAAAGTTGTGTGCCTATTTACTTTTCTTTACTGGATTCTGTACTAAGTATCACATAACAACTGTGTATTTGCTGTTTTTCATGTCCGGTTCCTGCAAAACTGAAAGAACATTCCTAGTGTATATGTGTTTTTAAAAAAACACACAAAACAAACTGACCCATGATGCTGATTCTAAGATTCAAATTTAGCACATTGGAGGATACTCAAGTATAACGTATTCCCTGCTCAAAATATGAAGCTGAATTGTACACTATTTCAAAGTCCAATTCTTTTTGCACAGCAAAATAACTGTATGGACATGTATACATATATTGTATTTAACCTATACTTTGACATATTTAACATGTATTGGTCAGCCTGCCATCTGGGGAAAGGGGTGGGGAGAAGAAGGGGAAAAGTTGGAACAAAAAGTCTTGCAATTGTCAATGCTGAAAAATTGCCCATGCATATATCTTGTAAATAAAAAGCTATAAAAAAATATGAAGCTGAATCAGAGAAGTAACCTCATAGGACTATGATTGAGTAAGATCTGCTTGATCATACTTTTGGTGTTACCACATGGCCATCTCACTTAAACAGTGAATTCTAGAATAATTTGTTTTATATTCACCTATTAATGAATATTTGTTTCATTGTTTCTCCAACTACAATGCGAACTCCCCTAGGCCAGGGATTATGTCTCCATTTCACTTGCATTTTCCACAGCACTGAACATGTAGTAATTTCTCAATATTTTTTTCTTTTTTAGGGTGACCAGATTTGTGATTTCATTGCTATAAGGAATTCCTAATGATAAAACCTCTCTCTGCTAATATAGAATAATGCATACTCTGCAACTTTAAAAAAAATCTTAAGAATTGCCTAAGACACTGAGGAATTAAGTGAATTAAACAAGATCAGTCAGTTTGTGTGTGTTTTGAAAGGAGGATTTAAATTTATCCTCTTAATAAATATTCATATTTTTAAATTAATCAATTAACTGTCATGAAGTCAGAAGACCTGGGTTTGAGGCTTAAATCATATGACCTTGGACACATGATTATTCTTATTTCTACTTTCTTCATTTAAAGTATAGATAACAATCCTTCAACTATATACTTTGTAGCATTATTTTAAGCACAATTCATTTCAACCCTTACATTTCTATAGGAATGTGAGTTGCCAGTGTTGTTTTTGTTATCTGATTATTAGTATTAATATTGAAAAAATTTTCATCTTGTTCAACGAAGTTCAGATAGAAATGGTATTGGAATAAATTGTCCTTTGACTTTTTTACATTTTATATTCTGTAAACTATTATAAAGAAGAATGGCTTTTTATGGTTGAATAAAAGTGTTAGAATATAATCTCCTCTTCTGTAGTCTCATTTAAAGTGTTCTTGGTACAACTCCAGGAGCAGACAGATCAATGGAAGTGATATGGGCCTCATTCTATTTCCACATGATTTTGGTTTCTTTCTCTAGGTCTCTATATTTTGAAATTTTTTCATTCTTCCAGCTCAGAAATTATGAGTATTTGAAAAGGCAACATCCCATAAAGATGTTCTTAAATTGTTATAGATCAATATTATGCCTGGGTAATTATAAGCAACAGTTTGGTCTGTGATCATGCTCTGGCTCCAGTATAATTTATTATATCAGTTCTTATTGTTGGTTTGTTATTGTTATTATTATCATTATCACCATCGTTATTACATGATTGAATTGAGGAAACCAAAAGAGGGATAAGGAAGTATCCTTATTTCCCTTCTCTCTTACCAGCCTTACCCTAGATGGCATCTGTAATCCAATCCCAATGACCCTGCATTCGTTCCTTTCCTTTCCATCCTTCTTTCTTTTCCCTCCTTACCCTTAAGCCAACAGCTGTCCAGACTGAGCTTTTCTGTGTCTGTGAGATCTGACATGAATAAGTAATAGACTCTGAGCAGTTTCCAAGGCTCCTACGTGGGCTGCCAAAGTCAGTTATGCCTGTCTGCCAGGAAGGAAATCACTCTGTTTCTCAATTCTCATCCCTATACAGCTGGCAGACCCAGAGTCTGTCTTGCTTCCTTTCCAAAGATGAGTTGGAAGATCATGATGAAACAACTCTTAATGACCAGTCCACCAGCATGGATCTTCTCCAAATGGTTTTTACTGATGCTATAAGAAATCATAATCAGTTTTCTTTTGACTTATCTGTAGGACTGGATATTGGGAAAACTGCACAGTTGGTCAAGTTTACCTTTGATGTTTTTCAATGCATTTTTTGGTTTTCTCCATTTCCCCTTCTACCTTCTGAACACCTTTTTCCTCTCCTGCTCTTTTAGGTCAAAAGACTGTAGGATCATAGGAACCTAGAATTGGAAGAAACTTTCAAAATCATATTATCTAAAGCAGAGGAGGGGAAGTGACAAGGTTAAGGTCACAAAAGAGCAAAGCAGGGATTTAAATCCAGGTCTTTTGACTGTAAAGTTTGTGACCAGGAGCAAGTCACTTAATATTTCAGAGCTTATCAACAAAATGTATATAATAATACTTGTACTATATACTTCACAAAGTTATTGTGATCTGTAACAAGTGTTTTGTTTATAAAGCACTATGCAAATGTAAGTTCCTACACATACACACACACATGAAATCATATTATTGTTATTGGCTGAATGTGTTTCCTTTTAAATGGCATGTATAAGAGGATGCATTCAGAGAGTGGTATTTATCTCAGAGGTCTTTTGACTCTCTCTGGTTCTCTTTTTACTCATCACATAATCTTGGAGTGACATCTGACAGAGATTTTATAAAGAGAATATTTGCATTGAGAAGAAGGTTAGAATAGATAGAACTCTAAGGTTCTCTCCAATGCCAAAATTCTACAGTTATTTTTTTCATTCTTTAACTACTAAGACCTTTTCTAGCCCTAAGTTTCTAATTCTGTGTGATTCACTCTTTTCTTTAGCCCAGATGTTATTAATATGGGATCTGTGACCTTTTTTTGAAAAAAATTTTTTGATAACTGCATATCAATATAATTGGTTACCTTGTAATCCTGTGTGCTTTATTTTATACATTTAAAATATTCTGAGAAGGAATCCATAGATTTAACCAGACTGTCAAAATTGTCTGTGACTCAAAAAAAATTAAGCTCTCATGCTTTGGGCCTCTCAGCAAAAGGTTTGTTTTCCCTGGATATGTATTGTCTTATTCATTTAGTATGCTCAGAGAATCTACATCAGTTTCCCAGACTAATGTTTCACAGAAGCACTAATATTTGATATAGATAGCTCTGCATGGAAGTTGCTCTGAAGACCAGGAAATCTCTTGCTAGCAAAGAATCAATGAAAATCTTTCAGCCCTACTAGTATCTGCTTTTTAAGGGCTAAACTGCCTTTTATTGTAGACAAACATCAAGAGGATCCAGTACCTGCTAACTGATCTGCCATTATGAGTATTTGGGAATTGAAGACAGAGTATATTAGAAAAGAAGAAACCTCCCTGGAATAATCAGTGACTCAAAGGCAAGAGAAGAATGGGTTTTCAGTTTTAAGGTTTTTTTTTTTCCATCTTGCAGCTACATCCTAATTAACCTGGAGGTGTAAGATCTTGGATGAAAAAAGGATGTGATTCCCAGAATGGTTGATGTGTTATCTTTTTTTCTAGTCCTAGAGCCAGCCAATACTTAAATGCCCGTCCTCTCCCAGAAAGTGGTTTAGTATCTGAATATAGAGCTAAGTTTTAAAGTATGATCACCAGACAGGAGACTTCATGAATGTTTTGAATCTTGATGCAAAATGAATTAGGCCAAATCTATAAAGAGAGTGAACTAAAATTTTTCTGATATTTTATTATGGCATGAAGATGACTTTGGGTTTTTGAAGGTGACACCAATGGAGATTAAGTCCTACTGGGCCCTACCAAACTGAAAAGCCTTCAAGTGTATGTCCAGTAAAAATTATGACCCAAGAACCAGTTAATCTCTGTTTGGAAAAATTCATCATCATCAATCAGTTGTCCACTAGGTGACAAAATTTTTGGCTATGATAAATTATGAAGTCATCCATCAGTAGAGGGAGTACTGAAGTCACAATTGTTTAAATTCTTGAAGTACCAGATAAAAAGTTAATTGGGAGATCTTAACATTTTCAGAAAGACTCAGTATTTCAGATTCTGGTCAAGATTCAATTCTATGCAGCATTTTTTTAAAGCTATGCCATAGATGAACTTATGACAGTAACTGGTACTCTCTAGTCATGTGATGTTTATTTCAATATGCGTAATTCTCTCTTCTGAGAGTTAGACATTAGGAATTTGTTGGTTGATTATTTAGTTGCATCACTGAGCTCCGGAAACATTCCCTGAAGATACAATTCAAAAATCCCTTGCTTATAGCTTACAGGAAACTCTGAGACATAAAAGTAGAGTATAGACCTAGCTAATCAGTCTTTTTGGATACTTCAAATAACTCAAACTCAAAAATGTACCCTTGTAAAGTTAGTCAATAAAGCAATCAGAGATGTTTTAAATAGCCCACTTATTAGATTAAAGATAAATGTGCCCCCAAAGCATTGGGGAGCATCAGTGAAAGGTATTTCTCTAGCCAACTAGCCAATAATGCCTAAATTATTAAATGTGTAAAGATTAAAGGAAAAAATCAATGTGTCATTTATTGAGTTTGCTTTTTTTCTTTTCATTTGAGTCATGAAGAGGCTGGTTTTTGCTTTCATAT
Source organism: Sarcophilus harrisii (assembly GCF_902635505.1). Lineage (NCBI taxonomy): Eukaryota > Metazoa > Chordata > Mammalia > Dasyuromorphia > Dasyuridae > Sarcophilus > Sarcophilus harrisii. The sequence goes on along the minus strand of NC_045427.1, from coordinate 474,196,776 downwards.
TCAACTTTATATTACCAGAGTATTTAAATCTGGCACAATCTCAATTCAAAGAATATTTGAACTATTTCTCAAAGTATCCCAAAAATCTTAATGTAATTTTAGGTTAGTGAAAGTTTAAGTTTTAGTAGCTTAATTAATTGACATCCTCACTTTGGAGTTGGAAGAGACTTTACACATCATCTTGTTCCCCTCATTTTACAAAGGAGGAAATTAAAGATCAGAGAGATTAAGTGATGTGCTCACTCATACAACTAGTATCAGAGACAGAAGAGAAAACTGTTTTCCTGACTCCACATCCTATATTTTATCTACTACAACAATAGTATTTCATTCAAATAGAAAGGGAGGCCACTAAAGATCTTTGAAGGACACATATTAACTTTGAAAATTACATAGTGATGTTATTTATGTTCTAATGTATTTTCATTTATTTTGTTAAATATTTCCCAAATACAATTTAATCTGTTTCAGGCTGTGCTTGTTAATGTTCCAGGTGATAACAAAGCCTGTGAGCCACACATACAATATCTTTGTACTACATCATACTGTTATTCCTTTTTTTTGATAAAAATATATATTTTCTACTTAAACAACTACTCTGACAAAACAAAAATATAGAACCTCTTCTTCTGTATATATGCAAGCATATAAACATGTTAAATTTAATATATGTATATGTACATATATTTTTGTTATTGTTTGTCTTTCATTTTCAAAGAGTTCCAATGGTATCATGAGTGATGTCTTGACTTGCATGTGAATTGGATTTAAATGAGGATTTAAAATTGTCAACCTCACTCTGTCTTCCAGAGTCATCAAAATTCAGCAGGAGGAAAAAGTCAAGATGACTGATGATGGCCTAGGATACAGTGGATGATCTTGGTGTCTGACCAAGCTCTAAGTGCTCCACAGTGCCTGCTTCAGCCACCTTTATGGTTCTTAGAACAAATTGTTCCCATCCTTCCATTCTGTCAAGGAAAATCTTCACATGTTTGGGGGAGACAGCCTTCTAACTTATGGACAGGTTTGAGGCTTGTCAGTGAACCTCAACCTGGTTTAGCCCATCTGATAAGATGATTTTGCTAGGGCATGGCTGTTCCACTTGCTACAATTAGAAGCCAAAAGTTAGAGTTGGGCAACAGACCTTAAAGGTGAACGAACAGCCTTGAAAAGGGTTCAGCAAGCCCTCATACCAGAGGTGCTAGTCCTCCTGGACTACTCCATATACCGCAGATATATCAGAATTAGAAATGTACCTTCCTGCAATGTCAGACTCAAAGGGACTTTAGAATGTGGGAATATTAGAGCTAGCTGAGACCTTAAAAACCACCTGGTCTCACCTCCTCATTTTGCTATTAGAAAAACTTGAGTAGTTGCTTGTCTAAGGTAGTCAGAAAAGGGTATGAAATCCTAACAAACAGTGAGTTTGGTTGGACTTGGTTTGACTTGCTGAAATCTTTTGCCTTTATCATCATTTTCACTACTATCACTCTTAGACTTCCCATCTCTAAAATGTCTACAGCATGCAAGAGGACACTAGGCTCCTGAAGGTTTAAATACTTGGTTTACAAGTCTGTCTTTTGTATCATCAGAAAAAAAATAGTATGTAAGAGTCAGGATCTCAGGAGTTATATAGAACCTTACAAGTTCTTTAAGTCAACCACAATAATAAAAAAAACTTATTGGAAACTATGAAGAGAACATATACTCAAAGCTTTATATCTCCTGGGTAATAATGACAAGTACATGTTCTGCATGCATATAGTGGAACATAATTTGATCTACAATATAATTGAATCCAGGATTGAGTGCAATGTGGTGTTTTTGTTTTTGTTTTTGTTTTTGCCATAGGCACATGTCACATTGGGATTAGAACTTCATATAGTTTGTGTAATATTGATTTTTATTACTGCCACAGTCATGGTTAACTGTTTCATGGCAGGCTGAGGGTTCAGATAAATATCTCCTTTTAATGAAAATATCACAATCTCCAGGTAAAAGACAATCCATAAAGTAGAAAAAAGCAATCCAGGAAAGTAAAAGTTGCTAACAAAGAGGTTTTTGGTGTCCCAGGAGATCCTCAGTAAAAATCCTAAAACTATTTTTATATTCTCCTTGCCCTAACGGCCCACATCTGAGGCCCTAATCAATTGGATTGGAGAAAAAAATTTCTCAAACTGCTCTAGGTCTGCTCCATAGTTTTACGGATTAGATTAATCAGTGGGGTATTAACTCCAAACTCCCTAGTGCCAACAGTGTCCTAGCCCATACCAATAACCAATCTGTTTAAAGCAGGAGGAGTGATCTTAAAAGCAAAAACACGGTGTATTAAAGAAGGACTTGATATTATTATGTCTGAACCAGGTCCCAGTTGGGAAAAATTTGCCATCCTTAGACATCCTGAAGTTTAACTGTTTATTTTTTGGGTCCTGGAAGAAACATATTCCATTACCTATCATCCTTTCAGGTGGGAAATAAAACCTCCATTCCCCAATCAAAATGTATAATGACACCATATTAAGACTAGAACTGGAGTTCTAAGAGCCACCATTAAAGAATTCTCTCTCATTGGAAGAACTCCCTTCCAGGTCTTATGGCAGGGCACAGTATACATGCTGGAAATGCTACTGACTTCTTGAGAAAGGTCAGTTCTGGGACTTAGGAATAATAACTAGTTAATTGAATATATGTTAATACTCCTTGAATCTGAACTTTCCAATAATGCATTGTAAACAATTGGCAGAGAAGAAAAGCTATTATACTATTGCTTGATTATATATTTCCACTGTAAAAAAATCACTTTTGGATCATCAATCTTTTGTGACAAATAGGAATTCAGTCACAGAATAACTAAATATTCTCTTCTCTTAACAGCACCTGTGCCCCTCTAGCTCCTTGCCAGCTCCAACCTGAGGACCATGAATCTGTCAAAAACAGTGATCATTTCCCCCTCTCTTATTGATTTATCTCTTCTTTCTTTTTTAAATTCAGTTTTGATAGTCACATGAATTACATCTCTCATCTCATTCTATTTCTGGTTAGAACCTGAACTCATATGTATGAGGGCTTTGCAGCTAGATATGAAAACAGATTGTTTATCTGACTACCTTCTAAAACCTCACATTAGATCCAAATAGCATTAAAGCTTTGGCTTAACCTTATAGTTGGTTCTTATGAAAGCTCCCTCATAAATAGGCATTACAAAGGGCCTTGTGCGATTGAAATATGTGCATATCCATCAGCCTCAGAACACATAGGCTGAAAAGATGTTTATAAGCATTAAAGACAAACGTTTAATACCAGGTAATGTCAAGACAAATACATTTTTTCTCTAGTGTTCTGCTATTACAATCACAGTTATGAATGACCTATGTTTATGTATTTTCTTATTATTTACAAGATAAAATTTAACTACATTTCATTTCATAGAATCACAGAATCTCAATGTGAAAAGGGTTCTCAGAAGCCATTGGAATCCAACCAGTAACTTGACCAAGAATTCTCTCTATAATATCCCCCCAAAGTAGTCATATCTCTCTCTCTTTTTTTTTTAAACTTCAGTAAGGGAAGAACTCAATACTACTTCAGACAACCATTCTTTATGTGTACATTTCTTATCATTAAGAGAATTTTCTTTATATTGTCTAAATCTGTCTCTCTGAAAGTCATATCTGTTGCCCCTAGCTCTTTCCTCTGGAACCAAGAGTTATGAATAAGTTTAATTTTTCTTCTGTATGACAACATAAAATACTTGAAAGGTAGCTATCATGTTTTCCCTAACCATTCTCTTCTTTGGGTTAAACATTCCCATTTCCTTCAATTGATGCTGTCATGATATGATTTCTTGTCAATTCACCATTCTAGTCAACACTTTCTAAATTACTTATATTATAGCTTGTCAATACCTTACTAAAATCTGTCTCCCAAAAGAAAATATGATACTTTAAATATCATCTTACCAGGGTCAAATACTGCAGAATTGTCACATTCTTATTTCTGGTTCAGATAATCCTCACTGCAGTCTAAGAAAAACATCAGATTTTAAAAATTTGCTAAGTCACATTATTGATGCATTTTGAGATTGTAGATCAATAATCACTCAGATCTTTTTCATGGGAAATGTTGTCTAACCATATTTTCTCAACATTATACTTGAGATGATGATTTTTTTACACCTTACTGAAACTTTACATTTATTTCTATTGAATTTTATTTTAATAGATTTGATCCACCACTTAATTAAACAAGCATTTATTAAGCATATCTTGTCTCTGTAATTCCTCCCAACTTTATGTCTTTTGTACATTTAACAAGTATATTTTTTTCCCTAAGTCATTGATGGAAACATTGAACTATTCAGAACCAAGAACAGATTATTCCCTAGGATACTACTAGAGGCTTCCATCCAAGCTGACATCAAGTTCATTCATAGCTATTCTTTGAGTCTGCTTATTCAATCAGTTTTGAATTTGCTTAAAATATATTATTATATTCCTCTAAATTATTCCCAAATTCCTCTAAATTATTCATAAAGATAGCATGAGAAACCTAACTGCCTTGCTGAAATCTACCTGTGCTATTACAGCAACAGGATATAGTAACAAGAAATTAAAAGATCTGAGTTCAAATACTGCTTCTGACCTACCAGCTATGTGAACTTCAGCAAATCACCTTCTTTATCTGGCCTATGGTTTTTTTCCATCTGCTGAAATGAAATCCCCTGAAGCCATCCCACTTTTTAAAAATAGTAAGTCAAGTTGCTTCTCTGTCTCTGTCTGTCTCTGTCTCTGTCTCTCTGTTTCTCTCTCTATGTCTCTCTCTGTCCCTGTCTGTCTGTCTGTCTCTGTCTCTCTCTGTGTCTCTCTCTCTATGTCTCTCTCTCTCTCTCTCTCTCTCTCTCTCTGTCTCTCTCTGTCTCTGTCTCTCTGTCTGTCTCGTGTCTCTCTGTCTCTCTGTCTCTGTCTCGTGTCTCTCTGTCTCTCTCTGTCTCTCTCTCTTTCTGTCTGTTTTGTGTCTCTCTGTCTCTCTGTCTCTCTCTGCTTGTCTTTATCTCTCTCTCTCTGTCTCTGTTCTCTCTCTGTCTCTCTCTGTCTGTCTGTGTCTGTCTGTCTCTTTCTCTGTCTCTCTCTCTGTCTCTCTGTCTCTCTCTCTGTGATCATTATCTTTTTGGCAGTTGGGACTACGTGACTTGCCCAAGGTCACACAGCTAGAATTCAGGTCCTCCTGATTTGGGGGCTCTGTCCAGGGTCAAGTTGCGTCTCGAAGGTACTTCATGCATTGGCTCTATAGTCTTCCACATTCATTTTTGGTTCCAGGTTTAAAGAATGCTTAGGAAGTTGTAGCAGATTAATGCTAAAGTGTTTGTCCCAAACATTCCATCTCACAGACAGCTTCTCCAGGTGTGGGGGTGGGATGGGGGGTGAAGAGGCAGTTAGGAATGTGGGGGAGGAAAGAAGCCCCATTTGATAGAAATACCAAATAAATCCTACCTTGTAATGAAGAGAAGTGACCACATGATGGCAGCAAAGACCAACGGCAACATCACTCTCCTGCTAAAGACTCGAGACCAAATCTCCAGATCTGGCCACTGGAGGCTTGCAAGGGGTCTGTAACATCTCGATCTCAGGGGCAGAAGTCAAGTAGAAAAACTGTAATATTTGACAATGACTAGCAAGTGACAAGATCTAAATGAAGTTCCTGATATTTTTTTTCCCCCAGTTTTTCTTGTGAGGGTTGTACTTTAATCTAAGACTGTAACAGAGAGAGAATACTAATCAGGGGTCTGTGTTCCCTCCACCCACCCCCCAATTTTGAGAACTATTACTTTACATGACTGCTTAAGGAGCTAATAAATTAGAAAGAACTATGCCAACATAAGAGATTATGTTTTAAAATTAAAGTATTATTAAAGACTAATCATTATTAGTATAATTATTATTAACACGAAAAGAGGGTATTTCAGAAAAGAGGTTTACTGGAAAGAGTTCTGTCTGGCACCCCCAACACCTGACTCCTAGGTCTGCCTCTATAGCTACTAGGTGTTTGATCTTCCATAATACACTTAACTCCCACAGATTCATTTTGCCGTCTGTATAAAATGGAGATAATAGAATCTCTTTTAGTTGCCTCCCAGGATTGTCATGAGCATTATAGGAGATGATGAATATAAGGCACTTTATAACAGTAAAGTATAAATATCAATAAGGTATCAAGACAATGAGAAAATGTATTTCTTTGCCTTGAAACTGCTCCTTTTCTACTTCTGGTTCTGCTCATTTCCCTTCTCCCTTCTCATCTCACCATTCAATGAGTCATAAAACAGAGCTCTTTTTACTTATGGTGTTTGCCACTGTTGTGGAGGATATCCTATACACAGTCCATATAGATCTCCCACAGTGAAATGACTTCCATGGTTGGGTTTTTCTTTCTTTTTTCCCTTTTTTCTGAGAATTGAGTTATATTACATTTCTTACATGTTCTTTTTAAAATGCATTTTATTTTTCCAATTATATGTAAAAACAATTTTTAATATCATTTAAAAACATTTTTGAGTTTCAAATTTTTCATCCTCCTTCCATTCTCTTTTTCCATTCCCTAAAATAGTAAACAATTTTATATAGGTTATATATGTACAATTGTGTAAAACATAGTGCCATATTAGTCATGTTGTGAAAAAAAAAACAGATTAAAAGGGAAGAAAACATGAAAAAGTAAAGAATGAAAATAGTATTCTTTGTTGTGTATTCAGACTCCATCAGTTCTTTCTGTGGATGTGGAAAGCATTTTCTATCATGAGTCCTTTGGAATTGTCTTTGATCATTTTGTGGCTAAGAAGAACTGATTAACTCACAGTTAACCTTGCTGTTACTATACAGTGTTCTGCTGATTCTGTTCATTTCATTTTGCATCAATTCATGTAAGTCTTTCCACGTTTTTCTGAAATCCAATTGCTCATCATTTCTCATAGCATTACATTCATATATCACAATATGTTTAGCTGTCCCCCAGTTGATTGGCATCCCCTCAATTTCCATTTTTTCCCACCATAAAAAGAGTGGTATAAATATTTTTGCACAGATATGTTCTTTTCTTTTTTTTCTACATGATCTATAAGTCAATATTACATATGATATAAGATATGACACCATATAAGATATATCATATAAAACTACAATAATATATTGAATCTGCCTCTAACAATATACTCTGGGAGTAAAAGAAAGATGAATGTCATCAGATCTTCATTTAAAATGCAGGGGATCTTTCCAGATGGGAAAATTGAGGTGCAAAAGGGGGAATAATCACCAAAGTAGAGTGTTAAAACTAGAACTCTAGCTCAGACCTTCGGCTTCTAAGTTTAGAATTTTTTCCACTTAAATAAAACCTATCTTCCTTTTTTTTTTAATTCTCTAACTCTTGTTGTAACCTCTCTTTTCGATTTCAGAAGCATTTCCAACTTTTTATGGGATATGAGTCTACCAACAAAGATTTATAAGCACTAAGTGCTGAGGACACAAAGACAGTTTCTGTCCTCAAGGAGCTTGTTTTCCATGGTGTTCTGGAGACATGATTCTACAGCTTAAATTCAAGATAGCTTTTGCCTCACTTTTAACCTAGCATTTAATTACTGAATAGGTGTTGCCTCAGACAAACTGAAGCCTGGGACAGACCTTAGCTCAAAAGGGCCAAGACCTCTCACTGCATCCAGAGCCATCTCCAGGTGTCCTGATCTATGGCTAGTCCTGTACTCCAAATGACTCTGGAAGAGAGAGTGGGGCTGATGATTCTGCATACTTCTGCCTCACTAAATCCAATTCACTTGCAAGTCAAGACATCACTCTCCTGATGTCATTAGTCCCCTTCAAGAACAGAAGACAAACAACAGCAACATCAAAGTAGCTAGGGAAGGGGAAACTAGCAGCTGTGGGAATCAGAAAGGGCTTGAAGTAGACTACCAATCTTTTTTTTTTTTTTTAATTTAATAGCCTTTTATTTACAGGATATATACATGGGTAACTTTACAGCATTAACAATTGCCAAACCTCTTGTTCCAATTTTTCACCTCTTACCCCACCCCCACCCCCTCCCCTAGATGGCAGGATGACCAGTAGATGTTAAATATATTAAAATATAAATTAGATACACAATAAGTATACCTGACCAAAACGTTATTTTGCTGTAGAAAAAGAATCAGACTCTGAAATATTGTACAATTAGCTTGTGAAGGAAATCAAAAATGCAGGTGGGCATAAATATAGGGATTGGGAATTCAATGTAATGGTTTTTAGGTAGACTACCAATCTTAAAGGAAAAGAGGATTTCTATAAACTGGAGAGCACCGTAGGCATGGGGGAATAGCTAGTGTACAGAGGTAGATAGACTTCTCCATGTGTGAAACAGAGAGCAGGTTAATTTGACTGGAGCCCAGAATTCAGGAAGAGGAATAATGTATAATGAGGTTGGAAATAGAGTTAAATCTATCCAAGTTACAAAGGATTTTTAAAGCCAAACAGTTTTTATTTCATCTTAAAGAAAATAAACTCTGGAGTTTATTAAGTAGAGGAGAAACAGGATCAGATCTGTTTTTTAGGAAAATCACTTTATCAGCTGTGTGGAAGGAAGCTAATTAAGAGGAGAAGGAGATTATTGCGGTGGGAAAAGCCTGATAAGAGCCTTAAATAAAGTAGTAGCTATGAAAGTAGAAAGAAAGGGAAGAATGAGGGAAATATTTTGGAGGCAGAAATTATAAGGCTAAAGAGTTTGTATGTTATCCGACAGACAATAAGAACTTTTTTGAGAAGAGGAACAATGTTATCAGAAGTGTGTCTTGGGAAGATTAGTCTGGCAGATCTATGAATGGTTGATTGGAGAGGGAGAAAATGAATGAAAGGAGAGCAGTTAGAAATCCATTAAGATAGGCAACTCTTACAATGCTGCAGGGAAGAAGTGATAAGGGACTGAGTCAAATGGTGGCCTTGTGAAGGGACATATATAAAGAGTACTGGGGAGACCATTGACAATATGTTTGCCCAGGCCTCTTCTCCTTTGCTTATGATGGGAGGGAACTCTGCCTGGAATTCTGTTACTCCTCTTGCCTAAATTCTTTAGGTCTCAGCATTAAGTCCCTGCCTGCTCCAGCCCACACTAATCTTCCATTCTCTGAACTCCTGTCATGCTTAGATTCTGTCCTGAATAATTAATGCCTCCTTTTCTATTATCTTGCATCATTCTCTGATTTTTTTCATGGGTGAGAATCTTGCTCCTCAACCAGGCCTGCGAGCTGCTTAAGAGCAAGGGCCCTATCTCCACTCCCTTCTTGTTCTCTCTCTCTCTCTCCATCTCCAGTGTCCACTGTTTTGCACAGGGTTGGGTCCACAGGGAAACTGCTTTCAAGAGAGTTTGCTCTAAAGGGGCATTTCTTCCTTGGTATAGCACGGACAACCGTCTCAAAAGCAGCTTTTGGCTATTTTGGTAACCAAAAGTCTCCTCTAGGAAGCCAATCTTCCCTTCTCAGAAAGGGATAACTCCCTCAGGGTCAGAAACTCCTTTTGGCAACATCAGAATTGGCAACACCCAAAGGTGTGTCTCACAGGTCCTGACAGGCTTTAAGGGTCCATTACCAAGGGCACACATCTGTTCCCAGCTATGTTATGTTATGTTCCCAGAGCTGCTATGTTATGATCAATTCTCATAATTTTTACCTTTAGGGAATTTACCCAGGGACAGTCATGGATAGAACATATCCCCTTACACAAAAATAGAATTAGAACAACAAGTTTTTAGAATGTTTGAAACTTAAAAAGCACTTTCCTCCTAACAACCTTATGAAGTAGGTACTCTAAATACTGTGCCCATCTTTTATAGTTGAAGAAATTCAGATTCTAAGTTGAAGTAACACGTTCATAGTCAAACGGCTACCAATGTTGGAGTCAAGATTTGAATCCATTGCTACTTCTGGTACTGTATCAGTGATCATCTATATGCTATTACTTTTTGGTCCTCCTGAATGTTAGAAAGGAATAATGTGATACAGTATAATTAAAATTGGAAGGGATCTCAAAGATTGGCTAGTTCAACCTATACTTAAAGAAGAATTACCTCTTTATAATATATCTGGTAAGTGATCTTCCAGCTTCTAATCTAAGATCTGCAGGGAGAGGGCATCCATTAATTTGAAGAGAAATACATTTCAATGACCAGAAATGTCCTTTACTAGGAGTATGCTAGTAAATGTTTAACAACCCAATCTTTGAGGGAGAGTAGGAAGGATGCAAGATATGCTTTTAAGTTTAATTTGTATTTATATTTTCTCAACTTTTAAAAGCCTAAACAACCAACAGAACAATAAACCAAGAGCTAATTTGTATCATGTGCCATTTTCTGCGTTGTGAAATTCACATTGAAAATTGAACAATTCCTAGGCAGCATGTGCTGCCTGCAGCACACCATTGTCCTGTCCCCACAAATCTCTCTCTTGCTACTGCTTGGGGTTCCACCATTATTTTCATGCCTTTAGATTAAGCATAGCTTTCTACTTGCAAGTCCTCTTTTAAAATGCAAATACCTCTTAAAGGGGTGACCCATTAATCAGAAAATCTTAGAACTAAAAAGGTACCCAAAAAGTACTGGTTCCCCACCTACCCTAAAGGAATCCCCATATCATCTCTGAATCCCATCAAACTCCAAAAGTTTTGGTGGTAAGGAACCAATTACTTCATCTGGTAAACCATTCCATTTCTGGTTAGTTCCCATAGTTAACAAGTTTTATTATGTTTCTCTCTCTCTCTCTCTCTCTCTCTCTCTCTCTCCTTCCCACTTTCTCTCTTCTCTTCTCTCTCTGTCTCTGTCTGTCCTCTCCTTTCTCTCTCTCTCTCTCTCTCTCTCTCTCTCTCCTTTTCTCTTTCTCTCACCTCTCTCTCTCCCTCTCTCTCTCTCTCTCTCTCACTGTCTCTCACTGTCTCACTGTCTCTCTTCTCTCTGTCTCTCTCTGTTTCTCTGTCTCCGTCTCTCTCATTTCTCTCTCTCTCTCTCTCTCTCTCTCTCTCTCTGTCTCTCTGTTTCTCTCTCTCTCCATTTCGCTCTCTCTCTCTCTCTCTCTCTCCTTCTCTTCTGTCTCTCTTCTCCCTCTCTCTCTTCTCTGTCTCTGTCTCTCTCACTTTCCTCTCTCTCTTTCTTCTCTTTCTCTCTCTGTCTCTCCACTTTCCCTTTCTCTCTTTCTCTCACTGTCTCTCTCTCCCCTCTTCTCTCTCTCCTTCTCTCTTCTCTTTCTCTTTTCTGTCTCTTCTCTCACTTTCTCTTCTCTCTGTCTTGTCTTGTTTCTCTCTCTGTCCTCTCCCTCCCTCTTTTCTCTCTCATTATCTCCCTCCCCCCTCTCTCTTTTTCTCCCCCCCTTTTCTTTTCTCTCTTTCCTCTCTCTCATTTCCATCCATTTGCTGTCACTACTTCTGTCCCATGGCACCTGGCAGAACAAGTCTAATCTTTCTTCCATCTGACAATCCTTCAAATTCCTGAAGACATTTCTCTCTTCTGCCATTTGAACCAATCCCTCCTTCCTCCCCTCCCTCCCTAAAATCCATCCCCACCTTCACACATTCATCTTTTCTTCCCCCAGTCAAACTTTCCTTTAAAGTAAAATTTAATTCATTGGGAATGATAGACCCCAGATTAGGTTAACTAGATCCTCGGTTCCCTTAAACCAATTCGTAAATATGGGCTTCTCTTGTAGGGTGTGTCTAGTATCGCCTGAAAGAATCATCTGTCATGGAAAGGAGAGAAGGCAACCCTGAAAATGGGGGAACAGACCCAGAAAGGGAGGGAGGCACTGGAAACAAATCTCCTTTACTTCAGAATTTTGCCTTGGGTTGTCCCTGAATAGAAGAATCTGTCAACACAAAGCTCATCAGTTGAGCGATGTCAGGGACGTCATGCTCTTAAAAGAGTGGCTTAGAGACCGCTTGGTGCAGGACTGCACCAATGAAGAGATAATCACCTCTGCCAAGCAGTGCCAGGGCTGGGCGGGAGTCATGAGCATGACAAATTTCTCTCTGCAGAATGTTGATCAGACATGCCCAGGGACTGTGGGCATGAACAGAGACCACGCCTGCCAGTGTCCTGGGAATTGCTTTTAGAGCACCGAGGAACGCCATTCTTTTAAACACTCCCTGAATTCCCTTCCTTTTGAACCAAAAATTTCCAGAGAGGATCTCTAGTATAAGTAATACAGTATAACTAATAGTATAAGTATAAGTAATAAGTGGACAAATTAACCTGGCCTCAGGTGTCCTTTGGTGTCCCCCCAAATCACTGCAGAGCTAAAACGGACCCTGGAGATCTAATTATTGGATCATAGACCTAGAGCTGGAGGGACCATACAGGTCATCTAGGTTTAGGATTCATTTTACACATAAGAAAACCAAGAACCAAAGTTAAGTAATTTGTTCAAGGCCATACAAGGAATAAATGGTAGAGAAAGGATTTGAATTTAGCCCTCTGATGCTGGATCTAGTGCTCCTTCTAACCAACCTGGTCTTTCAGATGAGGAAAAGGAATCCTCGAGGCCCAAACAGAGGCCAGGTTAATTTGTCCAAGGCCACACAGCTAACTGGCAGCAGAACTGGGGCTTGAGCCTCAGGGTCTCAATCCTAGGGCTCCAACAAATTACCTCCTTAATTCATGTCAATGTGCTAATAGTTGATAATCTGTTAATGCATTAAGCCTTCTAAAGACACTTTCTATCCTTGCATATGTTTTGAAAATTAAAAGCTTCAATTAAAAAAAAAAGATACTTTCATGTGAAAAAGGGACAATGACTTGTACTCAAGGAGTGGTGCTTTAAAAAGGGAAGAGGAATCTCCTGGATTCTCCAAGTCATTCTATTAACCAGGAATGAAGTCTCACTTGCTTAAATCTGAGGCTATTCTCTGTTTAACATTTCTAAAGCTACTGCTTCCAACTTCAAGGAAAAAACACAGTTTGGAGGCTGAGATGTTTGGGGCCATTTGTACTTCAGAAAACATGGGGGGGTCTCAGATGGAATTTGTACCCCACTCCCTCCTTTTTTTCTAGGCAATTGAGGTTAAGTGACTTGCCCAGGGTCACACAGCTAGAAAGTGTTAAGTGTCTGAGACCAGATTTGAACTCGGGTCCTCCTGACTTCAGGGCTGCTGCTCTAACCACTGCACCACCTAGCTGCCCCTTCCCCCATTATTTTTAAGATGGTTTGGGGCTAACAAACAGAAATCTGAACGCATGCTCTCTGCTTGTGGCAATTACTTTGTATTTAGTTATCTGTGTACATGTTCTGTCCCCAACCTGTGCCCTCACCCAGGAGAATGTGAACTCCTGGAGGGCCAGGACTGCCTTGTTGTTGGTTTTGTGCTGTCAGCCCCTTGCAGAGAATGCTTTGGGGTATGTTTCATAGGATCATAGATTCAGAATTCAGCATACCTGAAAAATCATCTGCCCAGGAGTGAACTGGTCCAGCTTACTTCCAAGAGTCAATGGTGAACGTCTCAAGTACCAACAAATGCTCCAAATCAAAGGAACTCCAATTTTTTTTATGTATTAGACTTGAGAAAGTGATGGAGAAAATGTTAATAACACAGATTAAAAGTGTGTCATGGGCACTAATTTTTTTCCTACAAAAAGACTTGTTAAAGTTGACAGGAACACCCCCGCATTTTCCCCCAACTTTCTCATCTCTTTACATTCCCCCAGGGAGATGCATTGTGTACACAGATGAGTGTGCATTTCTCACCTGGCTGCCCTACTTTGGGAATTCTCTAACTTTTCTACCATGTTCTAGCATTAAATACCTTTTTTCTCCTCTCCCCAGTTTCTTAGCTTCTCTTTGTATGTTGTCTTTCCCCACCAGATTGTAAGCTCTTTGAAGATGGGGACTTTTTCATATTCATATCCCCCGTACTTAGTAAATGCCAGATACATGGGTCGGTGTTTATTCACTATTGACTAAGTATAATACAAGGTAATTTGAGGAGAGAAAGAGCATAAAATGTAGAAAATGTAGAAGTAGTAATGATCAGTGAAGGCTTCTTGGAGGAGATAGCACATGAGCTGAACTTTGAGAGGAAAATAAATATGTTGAAGTTGCGATTACATTCTAGGAAAAGGTGAGTCAAAGTAGAATTGGGACATGGAACATTGAGTCTGGAAAATAGCCTGAGACTCGGGGTGAAACAGGGTAATGTGGAATAAGGTTGGAAAGAGAGGTGGGAACCAGAGTGTATTTGAATGCTAAGGAATTTATATTTTATCTTACAGTCTATCAAAAGTTACTAGAGGTGATGGACGTGGCTCTCTTCAACAATTAAATAATTCAAATCAGTTCTAAATGTCCAGTAATGAAGAGAGTCAGCTACATCCAGAGAGAGAACTATGGAAAATGAGGGTGGACCACAACATAGCATTTCCACCCTTTCTGTTATTGTTTGCTTGCATTTTTATTTTCCTTCTCAGGTTTTTTCCCTTTCTTTCTAGATCTGATTTTTCTTGTGCAACAAGATAACTGTATAAATATGTATTTAACATACATATTTATTTAACATGTATTGGACTACCTGCCATCTGGGAGAGGGGGTGGGGGGAAGGAAGGGAAAAGTTGAAACAGAAGCTTTTGCAAGGGTCAATGCTGAAAAATTACCCATGAATATGTTTTGTAAATAAAAAGCTATAATAATTTTTTTAAAAGTTACTAGAGGTTTATAAACAGAGTAGACATCATCAAGCTTTTGCCTTAGAAAGGTTAGTTTGAAAGTTGTGTGGATGATGTATTAGGGAAGACTGAAAGAAGGTGAACTAATCAGGAATCTGTTACAATAATTTAGGCTGGAAGTGATTAGATCCTAAACTGGGGGGGAGGAAGGGGTCTGAGTGAATGCAGGAAAGAAGACATCTGTGAAAGTTGTAGCAGGACGCAGGAAATGATATGGATGAGACTTTTTTGTGTAGCAATGTCTATTTTTACCTTCAGGCTATTATTCTAACCTTCTTCCCCCATAGGCTGGTTCCCCCCCACCAAAATGGTTCCTTCAAGTTCAAAATATTCTACTGTTCTGCAGTCAGCAAAATCAAAGCTCCTAAGAACTGAGGTTCTTAGAGTGTTCTTCAAACAAGTCCTAGGCCAAGGGCTGCTGACCCCTGCTTCAGTCCCACAGCCTCTTACTTTCTTTGAGTAATCAGCTCAATAGAATCCTCCCTCCATACCCAGTGCTCCTTCCCTACTGCTGAGCTGCCAGGTTTCTAGGGATTAGTTTCCTTCATCCCCCAAGGGGAGAGTGCTCAGAGCACATAGGCGAAGCAGACAACTGTGCCTTTTGAAATTCAACTTCTCTGGGAATCTTGTCAATAAATTAACCCATGAAGTAGCAAGAAAGCTTCAGGGCACAAGGCTAGGTTATCTTCATTCCCACACATACATTTATCAATCTTACATATCTTTTATTTAGAGAAACAGAAATAATAGAGAAATAACTAGCAACAAGCAAACCAAACCAAACCTCAACCTTTCTCTGTCCAACTCAAGTTCACTTCAAGATCCCTGGATGAGAAGTGATTGCAAAGTGACAAAATCCATGGCATGTTTTGGATACCGGAACTATGGAGAGATAAAAGGAAACAGGTTAGTACAAGAAAAAAGCACCCAAGAATGAATCACCAAGCTACACTTAAATTCAATGAGTCAATTCAACTGACAATTATCAAGCCTATGTGAGAGGAGAGAAGGGAGGGATGTTACAGAGATAAAGTCTATAATTTTTACTATTACAAAAACCCAAATTAACTGCATAGAATGTATGGAGGAAGATGTAATCTGCATCCAGAGAAAGAACTGATAAGTACAAGTATATAAAAATGGTTTTATATATATATATATATATATATATATATATATATATATACACACACTTATTTGGGTCTAATGGTGGCCATGAGTAGAAAAAAAAAGTAAAGGGGGAAAAAAGAAAGGAAAAAAGGTTACATAATACATTTGTTGCAATTTCATGTACAATTATCTATGTTTTGTTCTACTGAGATATAGAGATGCTTTTTTATTTCTTAAGTTCAGAATAAAATAAAGACGAATTTTAAAAAGAAAATCATTTATCTGTGCTAAATTCTAGAAATACAAATTAAAAAGCAGACAGTCCTTGCACTGTCAGAGAGTTCACTTTCTAATTAGGGAAGACAACACATACAGAAGAGTCCAGCTTCAAAGCAGATAGAAAGGTTCTATTCTTTAAGACTTGGCACCTACAAAAGGAAGGGGGAAGAATGACTCAGAATAACTTGAAGGGGTTACTTGGGTAATTTGAAAGACAGTGGTGTCCTTAACAGAAGGGCAAGTTAAGAGTTTAGAAGTTTAGAAGAAGGGCAGATTTAAAGGGGAAAAAATGAGTTCTTTTTTGGACATGTTGAGGTTGAGATGACATTGAGATGACACATTTAATAGGCAGTTAGGAAATTCCAAAAAGAATTAGGATTAAACTTAAATATTTGGAGAATAACAAGAGGATACACAAATTGAGGGAAAGAGGACCCAGGACATAGCCCTAGAGAACACTTACTCTAAAGTGACAGGAAATGAGTGATGATTCAGCAAAAAGGACTGAGGAAGAATAGTCAGGTTGGAAAAGAACCAGGAAAGAAAAGTCTCATAGAGTCTAAGGAAGGAGAAAATTTCTAGTAAAAGGGAGTTTTCAATACGATCAAAAACTGCAGAAAGTCAGGAATAATGGAAATTGAAAAAGGCCAGAAGATTTGTTGTTGATGACAAAGGAGCAGCTGTATGTCACAGTGGATAGAGAATTGGCCCTGGAGTTGAAGATCTAAATTTAAATCCAATTTCAAGACATTTACTAGCTATGTGATTCTAGACAAGTCATTTAACCCTGTTTGCCTCAGTTTCCTTATATGTCAAATGATCTGGAGACAGAAATGACAGACCACTCCAGTAGCTTTGCCAAGAAAACCCCAAAGAAGTCTTGAAGAGTTGGTGCAATCGGGTATAGTGCTGGTAACAATGCAGAGAGCAATTTCAGCAAAGTGGTAGAATCTGGTAGTAAAATTTCAAGGGATACGGACTGCCTGGGTGAGAAGGAGGTAGAGATAAGGAGAGTAGATTATTCTTTCTTGGGGTTTAAGATTGAAAAAGAAAATATAGCTTGAGGGGCCAATTAAATCAAGTGATTTCTAAGAATGAGGTTGACCTGAATATGTTTGTTGGAAGCTGAGAAACTGCCAATACATAAGGAAAGACTGAAGATAAGGGAAAGGTAATGATCTCTGGGAAATGCTTCTAGGAAAGATTTTTATGGTTGTTTCCAGTAGTGGGGAACTCTTCATAACCCCATGGGATTTTCTTGGCAAAGACACTAGAAGAGTTTGCCATTTTCTTCTCCAGCTCATGTTACAGATGAGGAAGTGACATGAACAGGGGATAAGTGACTTGCCCAGGATCACACAACTAGTATCTGAGGCCAGATCTGAATTCAGGGAAATGAATCTTCCTGAGTCCAGACCTGTCATTCTATCTGCTGAAATATGTAGCTGCCTTCCATAAGAGAAAGGAGGACGTAATTACATTAATAGCAGACATTATATAGTGATGAAAAGTTTACAAAAGAGTCACATACATGATCTCCGGATGCTCACAACTCTGTGAGGTAGGTACTACAGATACTATCCCCAAATTTATTGATGAGAAAAATTGAGGTTCGGCAAGGTTAAGTGATTTATTTGGGATTACACAGCTAGCAAATTCAATCAGAATTTGAATCCACATATCTTGATTCCAAATCTAAGACTCTATCTGTTAAGCTAAGCTGCGATCAAGGACCTAAGCAGAGGAATGGACTTTAATAAGGATAGAAAACATAGATAGGACAGAAGTAAGGGAAGATGGGATGACTGAAAATATAGATGGATCTGAAGTGAGAGTAGGTGGATTTAGATAGTGCATTACATATGGTCTCTATTTTTTCAGTCAAATAGGAGATAAGAGCATGTGGTGAAGCAGAATGGTGGGGGTGGGAGATGTGTTATGGGCTGTAGGAGAAAAGAGAAGATGAAGAATGTCCATTGAGTTCTATTGTGACTGTGATATGTAGTGACACGTCTCTGAATCTCAATCTTTCCATCTGTAAAATGAGACTCGTAATAATTAGCAATTAATTTGTACTACAAACATTATTTCAGCCTCATCACAACCCTATGAGGAAGGTACTACATTACAGATATTATTATTTTAGTTTTACAGATGGGGAAACTGAGGCACGGAGAGGCAGAAATGATACCACAACTAATAAATGTCAGAAGAAAGATTCAAATCTGGATCTTAGGGAATGCAAGTTCAGCATTCTATTCTCTGTGTCACACTGGATATTTATGTCATCTCCTTCCTGGGTCAGTAATAGAGAATAGCTAAGTTGATAATGTCATGGCCAGAACTCTGGATTTGAAATCAGAGACCTGGGTTCAACTCAACACCAGCTCTGTTTCTGATTGCCTGTGTAATATTGAATAAGTGACTTTACTTCTGGGCTTTTATTTCTTTATCTATAAAAAGACAGGGTAGATGAGATGATCTCCAACATCTCTTCCACTCCTTCTAACACTTGTAAGATATTTTGTAACTGGATAAAGCATTATGAAAATATTACCAATTAAGAAATGGCATCCTACTTCATAAAACACAGACCCAAATCATGCAAATTGATTTTTATTTTTATCTTAAGGTAAGAAAAGAAATCATACCAAGTCTTAGGTCCTCAGAAAGTACTTATTTAAGGATTGGTTTCCAAGAGATCAGTTTCGATTTGGGGCTCTATTTATGTTCTGAACTTGAGGCATCAGTCAGCCAAAGCCCTATCCAATGTTCCAATTCTATCATGAGATCATCAGGCTTAGAGATGGGAGATACTTTAGGAATTCTCTATCCCAACCATTTAATATCTTGTTTCTGGAGAAAAACAAGACACAAAAATGATGTGCCTTGCCCAAAGTCCCATGGGGAGTTTTTGGTAGAGTTGAGACTAAAGAATTGATGAACTTAAGATCCCCAGATATGAGTCCAAGTCATTGCTGCTACTGGTTATACTTCTGACCGAGTCTCCTGGACTTTTTCTATTAGGCGTGGTCCAGAACCCATTACACCCTGGAAGCTCAGTTCTCTCCTGGACTTCTCACACTGGAAGTATCCTCTGCCCATATGATTGGCTGGTTCTTCCCAGAATCTCTTTTTTAAAGGAGGCGCAGGCCAGCCATGTCTTCATTATTCTCCAGGTTGTAGTCTTAACTTGCCAAGATTTTCACTACAATGCCCAGATATTGAGTATTCCAACTTTTACCTTTTTCAGTTTCTTTTTATGTGTTGTTTACCACCATTAGAATACAAATTGTTCTGTGATGGACTGGGCTCTTTTCAACAAAGAAGTGATTCAGGTTAATTCTAATATACTTGTGATGGAGAAAGCCATCTGCATCCAGAGAGAGGAGTATGGGGACTGAATGTGGGTCACAACATCGTATTTTCATCTTTTTTTGTTGTTGTTTGCTTGCTTAGGTTTTTTGTCTCATTTTTTCCTTTTGATCTGATTTTTCTTGGCAGCATGATAAATGTGGAAATATGTTTAAAAGAATTGTACATGTTTAACCTATATTGGATTTCTTGCTGTGTGGGGGAGAGAGGAGATAAGGAGGAAGGGAGAAAAATATGGAACACAAAGTTTTGCAAGACTGAATGTTGAAAACTATCTTTGCATGTATTTGAAAAATAAACATCTATTTTTTTTTAAAGAATATGAATTGCTTCAGGGCAGGGATTGTTCCCTGTTGGAATCCTTATGAAGTGTTAAGTCATTAGAGTCGATAGAAACAATAATTATCCAATTTAACATGGTTTAGTATGATTGATCTGATTTTAGAAGGAGACATTATGGGCCAGAAGAAACAAGGTACTAAGTGGAACTAATAGAAACAATGCTTGTGTTCACACCTTTAGAGAGCTCATATAAGCAAGAAGTATTTAAGTACTCATTGGAGTTCACAAGTATGGGAGCTTCACAAAAGTTAACTTTGTAACTTTGTGAATTCACACCTCCCTTAATCCCTCCCTTGGAGGGAAGGAGTCAACCTTTGGGAGATCATATATAAAGGGTCTATATATATATAGAGTCTCAGTCCAGAGTTCAACTGAAAAAGATTGAGAAGGGAGTGTTAGTTCAGTTGAGGAGAAGCACTTTCTCTGAGGCGCAACCACATTCATCACTCTGGGAGATTGAGAGCCAGAAGCCCTCTCTCGGAGGCAAGAGAGATTCATTTCAGCTTTCACCTTGATGCTGGCTGGAGGCTGAAGGGAGCAGAGGCAAAGGACAACTGCAAGAGCTCTTGGAACCAAGCAGAAAGATAAGCCTCTAAGAAAACTAACCGGGCTATTTTGGAAGGAGAAAATAAATGTTTGCATTTTAATCAGCTGGCTGCATTTTTAAGTAATTATTACTTTTAGCTGAAACTAAGGCTGCCTCCAGAAAACCTCCCCAAGAAACCTGCTCCCAGAGAAAACTATTATATTATAAAGAAGAAAAACACCATAGTTCCCTCCCCCTTTTTAAAATTCCAAGTGCCTGACACATATTGTGGGCTTAATAAATACTTATTGATGGGAGAAAATGCAACTGAAAGACAAATAAGCCCTAGAGTCCTGAGAGAGCCAATGCCCACTAGACTAGATGTCCTGCTTCCAGCTTAGACCCTATTGCCACAATCCTGAGAACCAGCTCCTTTAGAGATAGGACCTGACAGTTGCTTCTGCAAGTGCTAAAACATCTATATCCTCAACAACTATAACTATTGAAGACTCATTAAAAAAAGTTTTCAACACCAAAATCTCCAGCATTGCCAAATGATTTTAAATCAAAAGCAAACATGATCTTATCATATAAATAATATGAGAGATGATATACTGAGATCTGTTTTGCTCTGCTACACCCTAAGAACCATCAGGATGTTTTTAATCAACTAAAACCTCCTTTAAGTATTACCTCCCCCATTGGAATGTGAACTTTTTGACAGTAGACTTGAGCTACTTTTCTATTTGTATGCCCTTTCTTCACCCAACATTTTATATAAAGTAAGCACTTACCAAATTTATTTATTTATTTATCTCTAGTCCATTTACGCTGTTACTTATTTCCCCAAAGCCCCACAGGATCAAAGGTAGAAGGGTATTCAGTGAATTTTATTTTCATTCATATAGTTCATAGGAAAAAAATGTAGAAAACAAACCCATGTTTTATGAAATTCCAGGTTTATACAGATCTATATTTATAGGTACAGGGAGATAGGCTTCTTAGAGGCACAGCTACACTAAACAGACTGGGGGTGGGAGGAAGCTTCATAGACCCAAATCTGGACATACTTGGCACATCCCACCGAGCAGCAGCAGTGTGAGAAGGGAAAAAAGGAGATGAATATATGGGGCTGGCCCTAGCCTAGGAACATAGTACTGGTGAGATCCTGAAGGGTGAATGTGCTAAGCAAAGAGAAACTGGAGCATTCATGAAATTTTTCCCTGGGGCAGATGGGGAAAAGGCTCTGACAGAGATCATGGTCCCATCCTCGGTGAGTCCAGTCAGAAATCCAAGTTATGTCAAATCCTCGAGGTCAAGTTTTCCCTATAGGTCTATTTAAGGCCCATGTCATATTTGCTAAACCCCTTTGGGTCTTGTGCACTCTTTCCTCTTCTCCCTCCTCAGCCACATGGTATTTCTCCTAACCCCTCTGTGCCTTATGGCGTCTTTTCTCTCAGACCCCACTTTTCCTCCTTACAGACAGCTAATTCCTTTAGGGTGCTGACTCCCTTTTAGGAGTTAGCCTGAAGGTTAAGGGCATGCCCCGGTCTCATGAGGTGTTCCCTTTCTACTGGAATCTTAGTTCCACTAGGAAATTTGTCTTCCATCATTAATTGTTAAAACCCCTTTCTATGCTTTCCCAACTCTTCTTCATTACATTCCTGGTGTCTATTGCATCTCTTTATTTTGTCTGTAACTTCTCCTAAGTAAACCTGCCTTTTGCCAAAAAGAATGGCCATGTGAATTCTTCATGTGATCCAACTGCAACATCTGGTGCTTACCAGCATCTGGAGATATGTCAGCCACATCAGTAGGCAATGGAAAATTTAATTGATAGTCAGCAGTCGCACCAGTTTCTGACTGGGGATTTGGGGAACTTTTCAAACTACCAAGAAATGAACTTTCTCCTCCTCATCCAATAGCCAGGATTGATAGAAAATTTTCCAGTGGGGGTAAGCTATGAGGCATAAGCATATTACTCAGTTCCCATGGAATAAAAAGCATGGTTGACTTAGCAGCATATTTTCCTTTAAATTTTTTTTCTTTTTTTTCAAATAAATTTTATTGGTGCCTTTTGTTTTTACATCACAGTTGTTAGAAGTACCTTTTTAAAGTGGGTTCCAAAGTCCTGAAGCAAGCTCTTTGCCTCTCTAAACCCTGCCAATCAGAAAAGAGTTAAGGATGGAATCAGAACAAGGATAGTAGCTACCAGGGTTATAATAACATATGAGAAGTTCAAAGGAGTTCATGACATGACTTTTTCTAAGGAACTCTACTGTCATGGCAAAAATGTAAAGTTGAGATTAATTATTATAATTTCCAAGCAACTTCAGAAATAAGGTCATTGATTAGCCATTAGAGACAGAAACACACAAAGAGAAACAGAGAGAGAGATAGAGTTGGTATTTGGGACAAAGACCAAGGGCTCAAATAAATCAAGGCGATTTCTCAAGGTAAAAGCAGAAAGGAATTTTATTATGATCTCTCCAGAAAGGGCATCTCCCATCTGACAAGGTGTTTGTCAGTGGAGGGAGTGCAAAGCATAACTTTGAAACACAAGATTAAATAGCCTAACCACAGAAGCCCCTCAAAACCCCCCACCCCCCAGGTTGGCCTTTTCTCCCATTGTTTGGGAAGTCCAGGCTTACATTCTAATCTGGAAATCTAACCCAGAAGCAAAAGAATACAAGTCAATGATAATAAACTCTTAATTTAAATTTCCCTGGAGAATTGATATAATTATCATCACCTTTAAAAGAACTACTTAAGGGCAGCTAATTGGTCCATTGGATAGAGCATCAGCCCTGAAGTCAGAAGAACCTGAATTCAAATTTGGCCTCAGAAGCTTAACACTTCCTAGCTGTGTGACCCTGGACAAGTTACTAAACCTCAATTGCCTCAGGAGAAAAAAGAACAATTACTTAAATGCTAATTAAGAAGTGATGGGGAAAGAGGAAGGGACAATACCTGCAACTTTTCAGGTACAGCTCTATTTGTTAGAAAGTCTCAAGTCACAATTAAGATTATTTTCCCATGAAAATGTCTCCACACTTTTCACACACACAGTTAATTCCTCACACTTTGCATGGAACTCATTTATCCTGAATGAAAAGGATTCTTGTCTTTGGTCAGGCTCCCACAATCCAGATGATGTCAATTTATACTAGGATAACATGGACTCCCACAGCAGAAGATGACTTCTGAGAGATATTGCTTTATTATTACATTAACAATCAATTATTAAATTAGGATCTAGGTATTTCTCCATTATTTCTTCACATAAGGTCCAACCTTTATAAAAAGTCAGTCTCTGAAGGACATGATTGATGGATGAATTCCTCCTAGACCTCAACAAACATGATCTTCAATTTTGGGAGGAACTCATCTAACTAGGAGCCTTTACTTCTGTTTGGAATGTAAACAGAATCTAGTTGAAGTGAATTCTTATCCTAGGGAAAGGAGCCCTGTCCTTATATCCCTCCATCAAAGTTTAAGGTCATCATGAAAGAGAAAACCAACCTGAGTGGTCTAGAAATGTTTTCTCCTGACCAGATTGTTGGAAGTGGCTATTCCATAATCAAGCCATGTTCTCAGTAGGACCAATTGAGGACTTTTAGTCCACCATCTCATTAAATTTCTTCTTATCAGGGCTGATTTTCACTTGTCAGAGGCATTCTCCTCTCAAAGATATTTAAGGCATTCAGTGTCTCCATGTATTTGTCTTTTGTTCCAGAGAAAAACCATTGATCATCATTATATTGATTGCCAACTAGTCTAATAAATAAATTGATTATTAATTATGAGAAACTCTGTCCCTTGGAGATTTTCATTTGTTATACTTCCATGGTACCCTTTGGTTCTGAAATTATGTAATCTATGAAATACCTGCAAGATAAGGAAGACTGTGAGAGATATAAATGAGACACTAATTAGAGAGATATAAAGAAGTAGGAAAACTTTTTTTTTTTTAGCATAATCCAATAAAAGTTGGACCCTGGAGCCAAAGGAGCTTAAAGGGAATTCTGCTTTTGATACTTACTAATTGTATAACCTTGGCAAATCATTCCCCTTCCTCATCATCAGGGATAGCATTTCAGATCTGTGGAAAAGGAAGGAATTTATGACCAAAGAAGAACTAGGGAACATTATGAAATGCAAAATGTATAATTTTGATTACATCAAATTAAAATGGTTTTGAATAAACAAAATCAATGCAACTAAGATTAAAGGGAAGCAAAAAGCTAGGGGAAATTTTTTTACAGCCAGTGTTTCTGATAAAGGCCTCATTTATACAATATATAAAAAACTGATTCAAATTTATAAAATATAAGTCATTCCCCAATTGATAAGTGGTCAAAGGATATGAATGGACAATTTTCAGATGAAGTAATCAAAGCCATTTTTAGTCATATGAAAAAATGCTCTGTCATTATTGATTAGGGAAATACAAATTAAGACAAGTATGAGGTACTACTTCAAATCTATCAAACTGGCTAAAATGACAGGAAAAGATAATGACAAATGTTGAAGGGGATGTGGGAAAACTGGAACACTAATGCATTGTTGGTAGAGTTATGAAATGATCCAACCATTCTGGAGAGCAATTGGAACTATGCCCAAAGAGCTATCAAACTGGGTATACCTTTTGATTCAGCAGTGTTTCTACTGTATTTGTATCCCAAAGAGATCATAGAAAAGAGAAAAGAACTCACATGTGCAAAAATGTTTGTAGCAGTCCTTTCTATAATGGCAAGGAACTGAGTGGATGCCCATCATTTGAGGAATGACTGAATAACTTATGATATATGAATGTAATGGAAAATTATTGTTCTATAAGAAATGATGAACAGGCTGATTTCAGAAAAGCCTAGAAAGACTTATATGAACTGATGTTAAGTTGAAATGAACAGAACCAGGAGAATGATGTACACAACAGCAACAAGATTATGTGATGATCAATTGTAAAGGATTTGGCTCTTACAGTGATTCAAAGCAATTCCAATAGATTTGGAATGGAAAATGCCATCAGCATCCAGAGAGAGAACTATGGAGACTGAATATGGATCGAAGGATAGTCATTTTTTTGTTTGTTTGATTGCTTTATCCTTTCTCATGACTTTTTTACTTTTGGTCTGATTTTTCTTGCACAACATGAAAAATGTGGAAACAGATTTAAAAGGATTGCACACATTTAATCTAAATCAGATTACTTGCTGTCTTGGGGAAGGAGGTAAGGAGGGAGAAAAATTTGGAACACAAAGTCTTACAAACATGAATGTCAAAATCTATATTTACATAAATTTGGAAGAATAAAATGTTATTGAAAAAAATTTTAAAGTTAACTGTCAAAAACTAAAAAATAAAAATTTTAAAATTATCCAAATTTAAAATAAAACAAAATTAAGAGTTTGTGTTATATGGTTTCTGAGTTTTCTTTGGCTCTAGATCCATGAATCTATGGGCTCTGAGGATGGTTTGTGGTTATGAGGATATTTTTGCCTTATCATCTTCTAACATTAGCTAGAGAAGAAGACTGAAAGGCTAAATCTGAGCTGATATTGCCCTCTCATATTAGCCTATAATTCATATCTGAGCCATATATTTTGATCCTGGTTTCATGAGATTTTGTGCTTTTCTCTGTTTCGCTTGTGTAGGCCCTGTCTCTGCAACCAGACTGCAAAATCCTGAATTAAGGTACCGTGCCAATTTTCTTTTCCATGCCCACAAGAGCATATGGCTAGACACTTTACAATTACTTAACAGATATTAAATTGAGTTTTGAAGGGGAGACAACTCCCACAGATGTTTCTTCAAGATGCTTTGGTCAAAGTTGAAAATGTGAATCTGTGAGATATTCATGAAAGGAGTTCTCTCTTTCCCTGCTCATCTAACATTCAGCAATGTTCTAGTTCAATTCAGATGGAATTGTCTACTGAAATGTTAAAGGCTAATGCTTCACAAATTTCCTGGAATACTACAGTTGCTTAATAAATATTTGCTTATTGATTGAAAACCAACTAATGGCTGACCACTGACATTTCTCTGAAGTTCTAGGAGAGGTCTTCTTACTCTATGGATGGAAGCTTTGGAGGTAGTAAGGGCACCTTCAGTTTTGGGACTGAATGGAAATTTTCTCTAAAATAATCTTAGATGAAGAGATTGGACTCACCTCAAAAGTTGCTTCTTGTCTAAATCCTGTAATCCCATGAGCTAGAATTATGCCTCTTATTTTCTGTTTCTGTCTTTTTCTTTTCCCTATTTCTGCCTTTCTTTGAGTCATTTTTTAATCTCTTTGTTAAAGAATCACAAAATGTCAGAACTGGAAGGGACCTCACTAGCCATCTTATCTAACTTATATCTTAAAAAGTATCCTCACTCTAACATACCTAACAAATTCATTCAGCTTCTGCTGAAAAACATCCAAAGAGAGAGAACTCATTATTGCTCAAAGCAGCTTATTTCACCTTTTAGATACCCCTAATTGCTGGGAAGTTTTCTCTTATATTCATCCTAATCTTTCTTCTTTGTATTTTCTATCCATCATTCCTAGTTCCATCACCTGGAGCCAAACAGAAAAAAAAATCAGATCCTTCTTCCATATGACAACCATTTAAATATATGAAGACAGTATCTTCTCCAGGCTCCTCTGGATGACCCCAACCCCTACCCCCCCCCAGTTTATTAATGTCCTTCCTAAAATGTAATGACCTAAATTGAGCATAATATTCCAGACTTGGTCAGAGCAGTGCAGGGTACAGTGAAGACTTGGAACCTAGACCTCTTTTTATATTGCCCAAATGCATTGGCTTTTTTGTATTCCTCGTCTCTGTTTTTCTGTCTGTCTCCATGTTCCTATTTTTCTTGCTTTTTCTCTCTGTTCCTGTTTCTTCTTTATCTGTTCTTTTTGTTTTTCTCTTTTTCTCACCCATACTTTGCTTCTATCTCTCTTTTACCTCTCCTTGTCCCTCTCTATTTGTCTCTCTTGTTTAATCTCTTTTATATATATTAATATTTTTTCTTTTGTGAGACAATTGTGGTAAAATGACTTACCCAGGATCACACGGCTAATAAGTGTTAAGTGTCTGAGGTCACATTTGAACTTAGGTCCCCCTAACTTCAGGGCAGGAGGACCTCTGTTCATTGTGCATTTAGCTGTCCCCCTTCTTGTTTATCTCTACGTCCTTTGTCTGACCAATCATATAAATGTAATAGAACTCAAGTCAATTATGTTAGAAAAATCCAGGATTGTGTAATTGATTTGTGGTAGGAAAAGTGAGAAATACAAGTTTCTGGAAATTCAGATCTAGGACATGGGTTGCTTAATGAAAGTTGAGAGGTGCCAAAAGAAAAAGAGGGAAGAGGAAGTCATGGGAGAACAAGTATGGTCATCACCAAAACATTATGTCATCTGTGGCTGGAAATGTTTAAGAAAATTAGAGGATTAACTTTTGTTTCCTTCTCTTCCATCTTACTTGCACCTCCCCCAATTCATCAGAGAGAGTGAATTATTAGCTACAGGGAATTCACAGGGCATTTCTCTTTGATATCCAATGAGAAGTGATGTTTAGAATGGGGACCCTAAAGTTCTGCCAAAACCTATTAATTTCCTTTGTCACCAAAGACAGAAAAGTTTCTTTTCTGTTGTGTTTTTACTGGAGGCAGCCTCTTATATTCATTTTGAAAATTACTGTCATTGATGTCTTTTGCTTTTTCATAATCTAAATGTCTTCCCCTTCTCAGAGAGCCATCTCTTGAACAAAGAATAAAAAAGAGGAGGAAAACAGTTCAGCAAAACTACTCAACACATCAATCAAGACTATTTCACATATGGTGTTCCATACCCATAGCCCCATCAAGGTGCTTTCCTTTGGGGCCAAACTTAAATTTATAAATTCCAGAATTCATTTTTCATTCTTCCCACTTACATTGTAGTAATCCTTACATTATTATTTTCCTCATTCTGCTTACTTCATTTTGCATCAATTCACATGTCTTTCCCTGTTACTATGTAGTCATTATATTCATTATTTCTTAAAGCATTTCTTAAAGCATTCCATGACCTTCATGTGCCACGATTTGCTTACATCCTCCACTTGTTAGGTCTCTCTCTTTTTCTAGGTCATTACTATCACAAAATGTTGTGCTCTAAAAATATTTTAGGGTATACGGGATCTTTTCCTTGTTAAATTCTAATGGTTTGGCAAAATCTAATGGTGTGTGTATTAAGTCTCTCTTATTTTTCTCCATATAATTCCCAATCTCATCTCATTGTACAGATCATAATTCATCTGTATTGCTTTATCTGTTCAAGTTTCCACAAGTCTCTTACAGAGAAGTCACCAGACACGCCACATATCTTCCAACGGTTTTAGTGTCCTATGGGTATCAGTGTCCATCTGTACAATTCTTTTCTTTGCCAACTGAAAGTTCCCTTTGATTTCTCATTCTTCTTTACTTTCCATATTCAATCAAATGCAAAATCTTGTCAATCCTACCTCCATCACTCCTCAAACAACTACTACCTTCAGACATCCATTATTTTCTACCTGGACACTAGCTTCTTCATTGTTCTTCCTGCTTCCAGTCTTTTCTCTCTTTAATCCATCCTCCACACACTTGCCAAAGGAATATTCCTAAAGCATACATCTGACTTGGATTATCCTTCTGTTCAAAAAGCCACAGTGGCTTCCTCTTATCAACAGAATAAAATATGAATTCCTCAGCTTGTCATTTAAAGCACTTCATAATCTGTCTCCTAAGGCTATCTTTCCAGACTTATTAAAATAAATTTTCCTTAATTAGTTGCCTTCTCAAGAAAGGGAAAGGGAAGGGAAGTAGAGAGAGAATTTGGAACTTGCAATTAAAAAAAATGTTAAAAATTTTTGTTGACATGTAATTGAGAGAAAAAAATAAATTAAGAAAAGAAATTCCCTTTCATATATTCTATAGTTCAGCTAAATTAACTTCCTTCCTATTCCTTACATAATATTTTATTTTTCTCTGTGTCTTTGTACAAATTGTTCCTTGTGACTTGAATGCACTCCTTCCTCTCCTCCACCTCTTAGAATTCAAGTTCATGTGGTACTGCACTCCTTCCCTAGGTGATCCAGCTGTTATTCTCTCCCCCATGAAATTAGCTTGTCTTTACTTTGTATAGATTTTGCATTTACTTATGCATGTATATCTTATTTCCTCTAATAGAATATAAACTTTTTGGAGGCAGGAATTATTTTGTTTTCAGTGCCTAGACCAAGGTCTATTCATAGAAAGGCCTTAATATATATTTGTCAATTCATTGATTGCTATTTGGCTAACTTTTTCTCTTCGAAGCACACATGTTCTAAATGATATCATTGAAGCTACTTCTTGTACACATCATTTTAATATGTTACATTCCATTTACATCCACAATTTCTCTTTTTAGATCAGTCACAATCTGATTCGTTAGTGATGTGGAAGCTGAGGAATTTAACTGTATACCAGAACACTAAACATTCATCTGCTTGATTTTTTTGAATAATTATGGATCTCTTTCAATATATTGCAATATTCCAGCACTTGATGCAATTAGGGGAATGTTATCTGAGAGTAAGGGCATCTAGAAAGCCTCGTCATCTAAATGAAATCTCTCTTCCACTTGGACATTGTGCTATACAATCACTGTGATAGTAGGGAACGCTTGTCAAACATAATGCTGGCCAGTTTTATGCCTCTTAATGTTGTTGTCAACTTTAAAATATTAGAGTTAAAAGGTGATGATTTTTCCTTCAGGTAGCAATTTGGGATTATTAAAAATAGTGTACAGTTGTCTAAATACAATTCTGATGGTTCTCTTCTAATTAATATATCTATCGTCTCATCTCTATAAAAATCTTTATGAGAATGATTCAAATTAAGATGATCCCTAACTATAATACAATGAAACAGGCAAGCTTTGGATGTATATACAGGTATATTTATATCCTATTTATCTTATGTCATAGACATTTCAGTCTCCTCCACCTCCAAAAGGATTCTCTCCCTGGTGATAAAGAAAAACAAGTAAAAACAAAGGGCCAGTTAGTAATGTAAATAATATTCTGTTTTAGGAGTTCCTCATTTCTCTGCTGGATTGGGAGAAGGACATCTCATAACAGCATGGATAGATATTTGGAAGGGAGTTTAGGAATAATCTGGTCCAAACCCCTCATTTTACATGTGAGGAAAGTGAAGACCGAGGAGATTAAATGAATTGCTCAAGATCACATAGATACTAAGTTTCAGAGGTAGGGCCTAGGTCCTTTGACTCCCAAATCTGTGATCTTTTTTATTATTCCATCTTCTTCTCTAGTACCTTCATTGTTTTTTATCTTTTCCTTTTTATTTATATTTTCTATAGACACATTACTTAATATTTCCTAATATTCCTCTCCTTCCCAGAGAACCATCCCTTTGTATAAGAAATTAAAAAGAGATGGGATGAGATGTGGGGAATGGTTCAGCAAAACTAATGGATACTCCAACCAAAGCTACATTCCACATCCACAATCCCATCAAGATATGCTTTCTCCTACCTATTCCTTGGGGCCAAATTTAAATTTATAATTTCCTATAATTGTTCAATTGTTTTGCTGTTATTTCAACTTACATTATGGTTGTCATTTTGTATATACTGTTTTCCTGATTCTGCTTACTTTGCTTCTCATCGGTCTTTCTGTGCTTCTCTGGATTCATCATATTCATAATTTTCTGTGGCACACTAATATTCCATTACACTCATTAAACTATTTGTTTAGCCACTCTCCAACTGGTAAGCACATCATCTGTTCAATTCTATCCCCACCGCATGTCTAGCATCTGTCTCCTTTCTCCATTTATACAACTGATGCCCTAGTTCCAAGTCTCATCCATTCTACCTGGACCATGGTAAGAACCTCCTGATCTATTTTCCTGCTATATCTGGAAAGAATGATTGAATGTCTGGGTAGAAAGAGTTGGAGTTGTGATGATAGAAGGCAAGTGGAAAAAGAATAGTAATAGGGAGGTGGGAAGAAGTGCTTGAAAGTCCAGGGGTGGGCACCAGTATTTTTTAAAATAGCTTTTTATTGACAAAACATATGCATGGGTAATTTTTCAGCATTGACCCTTACAATTATTTCTGTCCCAACTTTTCCCTTTCTTCTCTCCACCTCCTCCACTAAATGGCAGGCAATCTCATACATGTTAAAGTATAGCTTACGTATTCTTAAGTATCTTAAATACAATATATGTGTACATATTTATACAGTTCTCTTGTTGCACAAGAAAAATCAAATTTAGAAAGATAAAAATAACCTGGGAAGAAAAACAAAAATATATTCCCTTCATATATTCCCACACACGATCTTTTACATCCTTCTTTAATGTCTTTGCACAGACCTCCTATACCTAAAATGATATCCATCCTTATCCCTGATTATGGGAACCTCTAGTTCTTTTCAAGGTCTCCTAGAGGAGAGCTCTTCTAATTCTCCCAGTTCTGGGTCCTTACCCCAAATTATTCTGTATTTATTTTATCTATGGCTTGTATTTACTTACCTGGAGTTGTTATATTTGCTCCATATAATATAGAGTTTGTGTTTGTATCTCTAGTGTCTAAGATCAGTGCAGGTCTATATTTGAATTGAGTTGTTGAAAGGTAGGAGACTGAGAGAACCTCTATGCCCCAGGAGAGCTGCTGACCCAGAGAAAAGTCACTCTCATTTTCTGTACAAACTGTTTCTAGAACTATAACCTGAGAAGGAAAACCAGAAAGGTGGAATTCTCACCTGAGAAATTATAAATAAGGAAAGATAGAAACCTCTGACATCTCTCTCAGATGCAGACAGAAAGGCATTTTCCCACCTTAGAGGTAGAAGCTTTGAAGAGGAAGCACTGCAGGCAGCTCTCTCCAAAATGATTTCATGGGGGAGAATGCAACTCCTCTTTTGATTACAATTGTCTTTTTGTATTTTTTTTTGTCTCTTTTTACTTTCTCTCCTTTTTATTCAGCCTTATCTCTTTATGGAGATCTCTCCAGGATATTTTGCTTTCTGCTTTTCTGTATATGCATTTTTTATTCCTCTTCTGAATTTTTCTGTGTCACTTTCTGTCTCTCTCACTGTCTCATTCTCTTTCTCTCTGTCTCTAATTCTTCCCATGTCTGTCTCTTTTTCTATACTTCTCTTTTGTTTCTTCTGTCTTTCTTCACCCCCTTGATCAGGTTAGCAGCACAATTTTCTGGGACCGTATAATTACAGATCTGGAATGATTTGCAAGGGAGTATCCAGAATTTTGTCAACCACATGCCAAAATGAAAGTGAACAACATGAAATACTGGAAATTTAAAGGTCGGATACAATTTGCTTAATGAAGGATGAGGTAATTCCATGAAATAAAATTAGGCGGGGAAGGGAGGCAAGTCAGGAAAGACTAAGTTGTTGACAGCCCTAACTAGAGAATTCCATCTCTATTCCAAGCTCCAAGGTTTCTGTGTCCACTGGTCTGAATGTGCAAAAAGGAGACACTATGGTGATGTTCAGGGTACCTGGGAGCCTTGCCAAACTTCAAGCTCCTCCTGTGACCCTCAAAGCCAGATGGGATTGTGTTCAGTAAAATTTTCATTCTATTCTAATCTTGTCTATAGTATACATGAGAACTTTCAGTTAATTACAATATTTGAATAATAAAATCAATCTATTCTTTGAAATTACTGGGTGACCAGTGTCTTTTGCCTTGTTCCTTCCAGCCTCCTAATGATTCTCCCCTTGACCCAATGAAAAGTGAAGTAACATGTTACTCTTACTATTATTAACAGTAATAGCAATAGTAACAAAAATAATACCATCTCACTTTCCACTAGCACTTTTAATTTTCCGAAGTGCTTCAGCCGATATGGTCTTATTCACTCCCACAAAATCATTCCGGCAAGGGAAGAGGCAAGGAAGGGAACTCCATTAGACAGATGAAGAAATTAAAGTAAGGGAAATTTGGATTTGTTGTTTTGTTTACTTGGACTAGTTCTTAGCATTAACCCAAACCAAAAGACATTTCCCAAAGAGTCAATTGTCTGTGTTAGTAAGATACTCTTTAATGCATGCATACGCCATGAGTTTTATAAGCTTGGGATTATTTGGAGGGGCAGTTGTTGAAGAAATTATTATCCTCAACAACTCACACTCTCACAAATCTGTCTTTGAAAGCAGGTATATAAATTTATTAAGCACATTGAATGATGTTTCTATGGGCAGTTTTTATTTCATGGATAAGCATTTTAATGCATAAGACATATACGTATATGTGTAACTTTTAGTTATAATATATGAAATATATTTATGTATATTTGTTGATTTATATTTCAAACTGCAGAATAGCGTCATAGAGCTGGAAGAAACTTGATTTTATCCAGGAGGCTATTGAAGGTCAGGAGGTTAAGGGATTTGCCCAGTCTCCACATCAGAAAGAGAATTTCAACCCAAATGCTAGAAATACACAATTGTCCAACTATGACAGACTTGTTTTTCTTAGGGTTTCAGTGATCCTCACAGCCAGAGAAAACTATGGAGACTGAATACAAATCAACACATACTAAGTTCACTTTTTTTTCCTTGTTTTTTTTTTCTCATGGTTTTTCTTTTTTGTTCTGATTTTCCTCTCCCAACATAATTCTTATAGAAATATGTAAAAAATGAATATACATGCATAACTCCCCAAAAGTGTTGTTTTACATGTAATAATAATAAAATAAAAAAATTTTAAATGGAGGAAGAAAACCATAAATATCATTGTTATTCCTTCCTGCTTCTGATAGGGATGGATACATAAATGGTCTTTCTTCTAACAAATGTTTTTCTTTCTACTTCTCTGATCTTGCAAACATTTATTCCTTCTCTATATAGATAAGAAGATAGCCACATAAAAGACCATTGTAGAGAATTTATATTTTTTTCCAAGGACCAACCTACTTTAGTGTTAAAAACCTAGACTAACATCTATGAGAATACATTGAGGTTTGATATGGAAATAAACTGAATTTTCATAGTTTTTCTGATACATTTTCTTTTTAAATTCACATTTGGGTGCTATTTAATTCTATTTTATCATAAATCAACAACTTAAGTAGACAATGTACAAGAGAGCATATATTTATGTTTCTATCCCTATAATTACAGTAGAATATAATAGGATAGTGCAACTTTGTAGTGGGAATGATGAACACGAAGGCAGGAAAAACTGGGTTCAAATCCTACTTTCGACACTTGTCTGCTATGGGAATTATAGGTGTTCATTTGACAGCTTAGAATCTCAGGCACTTCTCTCAAGTATCCATAAGGTATGCAATGGAGCCTGGAGTCAATTAGACTCATCATCCTGGCTTTAAATCTGGCTTCAGACTCTCATTAGTTGTGTGAATCCGGGCATGTCACTTAACCCTGTTTGCCTCAGTTTGCTCACCTGCCAGGTGAGCTAGAGGAGAAGATGGCAAACCATTTTAGTAAATCTCCATGCTAAGGTCCTTTCTGAGGAAACCAGTGGGGTCTGTACATACATATGCTAAGCTCCCATTACATTATTAACCAATAATTTATATGAGTAGAAGGGCTTCCCATTGCTGAAATTTAGTGATCCTTGTTCCACAGAACACACGAGTTGTTGTTCAGTAATTCAGACAATGTCTGACTCTTTATAACCAAGTAGATTATAGCTCGCCAATACTGTCCATGGGGTAGGTAGAGATTCTGGAATGATTTCAGAGAGATTTCAATGAGATCAGTTTAGCTCCATGATCCACCCTCTGGGGAAGTTGTCTGAAAGCCAAGTTATGTGAAACCTCTGAGATCCACTCTCTGTAGAAGTCCTGACCAGCCTTGCCTTGCCATGCCCTGTCAGAAATCCCAGTCATGATACTGAAGTTAAATTTTCCCTATAAAATCTACTTAGGGGCTATCCCATGGCTGCTGCCTTGACCAAACCCCAACTTTTGGAACCTACCATCATGGGGTGTTTACATTTCTCTCATCATTTTGGTCCTAGAATCACATCGTAGGGATAGACTAGAGAAGAAAGGAATAGCCTCCCTGTTCCTTTGAAGACTATAGTTTAGAATTCCTTTATTTCCACTGGGAGATTTTTTTTTTGTCTCAGTATACCAACTGATTAGGATACAAGGCAAGATTCTTTCATTAAAGCCTTCAGGCTTACTCTTACTTCTTTATGGATTGATCACCTCACTCTAGTTTATAGGAAGCATTCTTTATATCTCCTAATTGTAATCCTTGGAGACTATATCTGATCATTATTCACATAAAGACTTATTGCCTTATAAGTGTCAAACACTATTATGGGTCTGGGTTCCCCAGTTTTTAAAAATGGTGAACTCTTTTTGCTCTTTCATGTAGATGTGTGGGAGAAGGAAAAGCATAAATATGAAGTTTTAGGGGTAAGGTCATAATTTCATCTATCTGCTTTGTCATATTCCTATCCTTTCACATGTACATAAAGTCAGTCAAAGACTAAAAGATCTTTGAGTTCACACCCACAGCATAGAGAATAGAGTGCTAGACATGAAAACCTGAACTGGATTTGGGCTCCAAAAAGCAAATAAACTATACATGACTCAAAAATACTAGTACTAGGTCCATATCCCAAAGAGACATAAGGGAAAGGAAAAGGATCTATACATTCAAAAATATTTATAGCAGCTCTTTTTGTGGTGGCAAAGAATTGGAAACTAAGGGGATGCCCATCAGCTGGGGAATAGCTAAACAAGTTAAAGTATATTAATATGATGGATTACAATCCAATTGAGTGAAATGATGAAGGATATGATTTCAGAAAGATCTGGAAGATACGTGTACCTGGAAGATACACTTCATGTAAAGTGAAGTGAGCAGAAGCAAAAGAGAAATTTACAATTAACAGCAATATTGTAAAATAATTTTGTGTGAAAGACTTAGTAACTGATCAATACAATGACCTGTTACAGTCCCAAAGGATTCATGATGAAAAAAATTCTATCTGCAGATAGAGAATTGATGAACAGAACTAAGCATATTTTTTTCTTTTCTTCCTGTTTTCTTTTTCCAGAGTATGGCTTATATGTAGGACTTCATATTTGTAATGAATTTTGTATTTGTTGCTTTCTCAAAGAACAGAGA
This sequence comes from Sarcophilus harrisii, assembly GCF_902635505.1. Taxonomy (NCBI): domain Eukaryota; kingdom Metazoa; phylum Chordata; class Mammalia; order Dasyuromorphia; family Dasyuridae; genus Sarcophilus; species Sarcophilus harrisii. The sequence continues at coordinate 474,160,256 of NC_045427.1, read as the reverse complement.
AGGAATTGTGGGAGGGAAAGAATCTGGAACTAAAAAAAAAAGAAAATTGAATTTACAAGATTTTTTAAAATAAAATTCTTAGATAGGACAAAAATAACAATAAATGCTTGTTTGCTTACTTCCCTCCTACTACCTTTGTGATTGCTGGGCAAGTCATTTTTCCCTTTTTGATTTGATTTTTCTTGTGCAACAAGATAATTGTATAAATATGCATGTATATGTTGGATTTAACATATATTTTTTACCATATTTACCATATTGGATTACTTGCCACCTAAGAGGGGAGGAATTGGAACATGAGATTTTGCAAGGGTTAATGTTGAAAAATTATCCATGCTTATGCTTTGAAAATAAAAACTTTTAATTTTTAAAAAGTGAAAAAAGAAAATAAAAAAGCTTTTAAAAAAGAAGAAAGTGTGTGAGAGAAGAGGTTTTAGGCTGCCTACTAAACTGACTGTCTATAGGACTGTTATTCTGACTACACACTTGAATGCCTGTAAAACCTGGACATTATAGCAATACCATGCCAGAAAATGGAACTTCTCCCATTTGAATTACCTTAGGAAGATCCTGAAGATTACCTAGCAAGATAAGGCACCAGATACTGATATCATCCATTTAGCTGTACTGACAAGCACTCAAACTCTATTGCAGTTCCTGTGGGCTGGTCCCAGAGCCCAAATGGCAATGGAGACTTACCCTAAAAGACTATTTTATGAAGAACTTGCACAAGGCAAGTGATTATGCGGTGATCAGAGAGATGTTCCAGGACATCCTCAACATGGGAGATGCTGGACTACCCAGGATGGTGGGCCTGTATCAAAGGGGCTCTGGGCTCAAGGAGCAGAATCACAGCAGCCCAGAAGCAAGGTGAGCTGCGGAAATCAAGGGATGTCTCCTCTCCAAAGGTTCTGGCAGGCCGTCTGTGCCCAACCTGTGGCAGAGCCTTCCAGCCTGGTACTGGCCTACCAGCCAGAGCTGACCACATTGCCTGACCCCAATATGCCATTGACCCACACTGAAAATAAAGGACAGACACCACACACATTCCTTGTCTTTATAATAATAGTATTAAAAGGTGACTGGGAAATGTCCAGAATTGTAAGGGGGAAAAACACACCTTCCTGGAAGTTGCTATTCCCAGGGAATGAGGAAGGGGACAGGAGAATGGCAGGAATGAAAATCATGTGACAATTACTTGTGCTCTCTGACCTTTGCTTTCATCCCAGAGTATATGTCTTTTGCAGCTGGAAATATTGAAGGAAGTAATGGAATAATGGCCTTTCCTCTTTGCCAGGAAACTTTCCTTGAAGCCAATATTTTCTTTTAAAAAAAATAAAGCTTTTTATTTTCAAAACATATGCACGGATAATTTAACAACATTGACCCTTGCATAGCCTTGTGTTTCAGATTTTCCCCTCCTTCCTCCCACCCCCTCCCCTAGATGGCAAGCAATCCAATATATGTTAAACATGTTAAAATATATATTAAATCCAATATATGTAAACATATTTATACAATTCTCTTGCTGCACAAGGGAAATCAGATCAAAAAAAGAAAATAGATGAATAAGAAAGCAAAATGCACGTGAACAACAAAAAGAATGAGAATGTTATGTTGTAATTCACACTCAATTCCCATAGTTCTCTCTACAGATGGCTCTCTTCATCACAAGATCATTGGAACTGGCCTCAATCATCTCATTGTTGGAAAGAGTCACAACCATCAGAATTGATCGTTGTATAATATTGATGTTGCCATGTACAGAACCCTGGTTCTGCTCATTTTACTCAGCATCAGTCCATGTAAGTCACTCCAATCCTCTCTGTATTCATCCTGCTGATCATTTCTTACAGAACAATAATATTCCATAACATTCATATACCACAATTTATTCAGCCATTCTCCAACTGATGGGCATCCATTCATTTTCCAGCTTCTGGCCACTACAAACAGGGCTGCCACAAACATTTTGGCACATACAGGTCCCTTTCCCTTCTTTAGTATCTCTTTGGGATATAATCCCAGTAGTAACACTGCTGGATCAAAGGGTATGCACAGTTTGATAACTTTTTGAGCTTAGTTCCAAATTGCTCTCCAGAATGGTTGGATCTGTTCACAACTCCACCAACAATGCATCAGTGTCCCAGTTTTCCCACATCTCCTCCAACATTCATCATTATCTTTTCCTGTCATTCTGGCCAATCTGACAGGTGTGTAGTGGTGTCTCAGAGTTGTCTTAATTTGCATTTCTCTGATCAATAGTGATTTAGAGCACCTTCTCATATGATTAGAAATAGTTTTAATTTCTTCATATGAAAATTGTCTGTTCATATCTTTTGACCATTTATCAATTGAGGAGTGGAAGCCAATATTTTCCAAGACAAGAAATTCAGAACATTCAGGTTTGTCTGTATGTAAACTTAACTCACACAATCTAGTGAGATGTCATGCTCAGAATGGGGACCCCAATGCTCTGCCAATCCTAAAATACCAAATCCAGGTAGTATTTATTTTCAGTAGAACTTTCAACTGTATCCTTGTTGGGCTGATGGAGCAAGAAATGGAGGGTGTTCTTTTTTTCTTTTTTTAATGTTTTATTAATGTTCTTTTACTCTTTTTTCTATGTCCCAATGATTCCTGTCATCTTTCCTCCAAAGAATCTTCTCTTATAACTTCAGGAAACAAATAAACAAGATGATCAGATATAAAAATACATGTCTCAGTCTGTTCTTGTAGTATAACACCTCTCTGCTGAGAGACAGGAAGCTTAATCATTGGTCCTCTAAAATTAGGATAGGTAACTGTATTGATCAAAATCCTGAAATTTTTCAGTGTTTTTTTTTTCTTTACATTATATGGTGATCATGTGAATTGTTCTCCTGGTTCTTTATATACTTTATCCCAGTTCATAGTATATCATCCAAGTTTCTCTTAATTATTCATATTAGTATTTTTAACCATATCTAAGACTTCACCTTGAGCAAAATTCCTCAGTATAGATGCTAAATGACTTGCCCAGTGTCAGAGTCACATGTGTCAGAAGCAGGATTCAAAAGTTTTCCTGAATCTGAGGCCAGCCAAGCTGACTTTCTATCATTTCTTTCAACACAAGAATATCCCAACACAATTATGTGCTGTCCTTCTAATTTTGAATAAATATTAAAAATATAATTCTCAAGTAATTAGGCTCTAAGATTAACCCAAACTCTCCATTTTTTGAACATACTAGTGCCTTTGACTTTTCAACTACCCTTTCTTGATGTAGATCTGGGCTGGGTAACTGCTTTGGAGAATGATTGTGAAGTAGTTTAAAGGTGAATTTGGAAAAAAAAAGTGGGGAAAGGAATGATTTAAACAATAAACGCATTGGATTCTCACTATGTGACAGATTCTTTGTTCATTTCTAAGCATAAAACAAAAGGAAAACACAAAAACAGCCCCTTCCCTGAAAGAGTTCACATACTAACGGGAAAGATAATGTCAGAACAAACAAGATAAATATAGAATAGATGAACAGGAACAGTAGAGGCCTTCAACAAGAGGTGACGTTACAGATGATTCTGAAACTTGTCAGGGAAGTTAGGAGGCAGAGAGGAAGAGGAAAATCATTCTTGAGATGGGCAAAAGCAATACAAAGATATGAGGAACAGCATGGAGGCCCCTATCTGGAGTATGTGAAGAGTTTAAGTGCAAGTCTGGGTCCAGATTGTGAGTTTTAAATGACAAACAAAAGAAGTGATATTTGATCCTAAAGGTAATAGGGAGCCATTGGAGTTTATTGGGCAAATCACTTCATCAGCTCTGTGGAGGATGAACCGAAGTGAGAAATAACTTGAATCAGGATGACTAATTAGAATTATTGCAGGATAACTGTATTTATTGCAAAAAGTGTTGGGATGTCTGTGAAAGATATTGTGAAGGAAGAAATGACAAGATTTAGCAACTATTTATATGTGTGGGATAAGCAAGAGAGAAGAGTTGGGGATGACACTGAAGTGTCAAAGCTGGGTGGTGGTAACCTTCTCAGTAATAGTATAGTTCAGAAGAGAGGAGGGCTTGAGGGGAAAGGAATGAGTTCTATTGGCAAAGGAGTCTGAGAAGGAGTTTCCAAAGAAGAAAAAAGGAGACCAAGAGAGCAGAGCCATGAAAACTCAGAGAAAAGCGTATCTAGGAGGACAAGGTGGTCGGCAGAATCAAACGTCACAGAGAGGAAAAGAAGACTGATTTGGAATTAAAGGATCTTTGGAGAGAGCAGTTTTAATAGAATAATGATGTCAGAATCCAGATTACTAAAGGTTTAGAAGAGAATGAAAGGAAAAGAAGTAGAGTAGAAAACATAAGCAATTTTTACTGAAAAGGGAAAGAAAGATGTAGGATGATAGGAGGCAGAGATGGTTGGTTCAAATGAGATATTTTTGAGGATGGAGAGGAGATGAGCATTTGAAGGCAGAAGTTTGCACATAGGGAGTGACTGAAGACTGGAGAGTAAGCAGGGATGACGGTGCAAAACTTGCTAGAAGAGGTGATTCAGACCAGTTCCAATGGTCTTGTAATGGAGAAAGCCATCTGCACCCAGAGAGAGAACTGTGGGAACTGAGTGTGGATCACAACATAGTATTTTCACTTTTTTATTGCTACTTATTTGAATTTTGTTTTTCTCATTTTTTTCCTTTTTGATCTGATTTTTTTTTTTTTGTGCAGCAACTTGTGGAAATATGTATAGAAAAATTATACTTGTAATTACTTGTCTAGAGGAGGGGATGAGGGGAAGGAAGGGGAAAAAATGGAGCACAAGTTTTACAAGGGTGAATGCTGAAAATTATCTATGCATATGTTTTGATAATAAGAAGCTTTAATTAAAAAAAGGAAAATTTACTGGAGAAAATGAAGCTGGAGGGGATCAAGAATGCACAGAAAAGGCAAAGAAAAGGACCACTCACCGGTGGATGAATAAAGTCTTAAGGTTGAAGTCTAAGGGACTACTGCATTAAATTAGTTTTCTAATTAATCTCCCTGCCTCTAGTTTCTCTCCTCTCTAATCCATTCTCTTAGGGATTTCCTAAAGTAGAGGTCCCCTTTGCTGAATAAACTCAAGTGGTTCTCTATTACTTCTAGAATCAAGTACAAAAATCTTTTGTTTGGCATTTGAAATGCTTTCCTCCCTTTCCAGTCATTTTACATTTCACTCCCCTCCATTAATCCCATGATGTTACCAAACCAGCCTTTTAGTACCTAGCACATCATTTCCCATTTCCATGCCTTTATATTGGCTGCTCCCCATGCTTATCTAGAATGCCTTTTTTCCTAACTTCTGACTCATAGAATCCTTGCCTCCCTTTAAGATTCTGGTCAAGCATTATCTCTTTGGGGAAATGTTTTCTGGTCCCCTTAGCTGCTGGTGTCATTTGCTCCCAAGTTCCCTTTCATTTGCTCTGTATTTATCTTGTATATTCTAGTTTATATATGTTGCCCAGCACATAATAAACTCTTAATAAATGATTTTAATTGGTTAATTTATTGAACGAGTTTGTTCCTATTCTAATCCTTTTCTATTCCTCTCAACCCAAAGAATATTCAGGTGCATAAAATTATTTTTATTAATTCTCCACTAGTTATTTTACCTCCTGGATAGTAGGGATTATTATTTCTTATGTCTTTGTATACCTAGCACCTAGTATTGTGCCTGATACATAATAGGTACTCAATAAATGCTTGTTGATTTATTGATGATAAAAACAATGAGTTATATTCCACATTGCATCATTAACTTTCCAAAGTGTTCTGTTATCCATGATCTCATTTATTTCCACAAGGGAGAGTAAAGTTCTGTCCCAAGGAAACTCTCCTTAGAATTTCCCAAGAATTAATAAAACTTCAGACATTCACTAGCCCTGTGACCCTGGGGAAGTCACTTAACCTTGTTTGCCTCGGTTCCTCTTCTGTAAAATGTGCTGGAAAAGGAAATGATAAACCATTCTTTGCCAAGAAAACCCCAGATGGGGTCACAAAACTGATGTAGGTTTCTTTATCTTTTCATTATTATAGGAACCTCATGACTTTTGTCTGTAAAGGGCTTAAGATCAAGGATTTTTATAGGAAAAGCCAAAGCATCATGATTTTAGTTAAGAAAACTCACTCACTGTGAGTTGGGAGAATTCTAATTCTCCAACAAATACACATTCACTGAAGCTGTGTATTGAAGTAGAACCATTGAATTTTGTGGATTGGAGTCCAACCTCTGATACTAACCACCCTTGGCCAAGTTACTTTCCCTTAGGCCTCAGTGTTATTCAATACACAACAAAATGATTAAAAAAAAAAAAAAGTCTAATTTAAAGAACATTTTAAATAACAATGTTAGACTAAGGAGCCTTTAAGCTTCCTTCTAGTTCTGACATTTTAGAGGTCAGTGAGTGACAGACCTGCAACAGAACATTCCACCCCAAAGAAGCACCCAAAGCTGCCCTGCCCACAAGCCCAAGAAGTGGTAGCCCTTTTAATACCCGCATTGAGCAGAACCAGAGACAAAATTATTGAATACATTTATTTTCATTTTATTTCATGGGGAAAGAGTAGAAAACATATCCAGGTGTATAAAAAAAAATCAGGTCTGTACAGATTCCTCTATCTACAGGCACGGGGAAGCCGGGGCATCACTGGCAGCAGCTGCAGCTCTCAGTCTGGGGGGCTTTGCAGACACAGCCCTGGGCACATTTGGCACATCCTGCTGGGCAGCAGGAGCAGCAGCCTGAGGAGGAAAGACAGGAGAGTGTGAGGGGACCTGGAAGGGCTCGGTCCTAGGATGTAGCTCAGAAGAAACAAAGGATGTCGTGTGAGCAAGTCACTTAATGGGAAACTAAAAGGATTGTAAATCCAAAGGAAAGGAGAACCCCCTTAAATCCCACCAGTGAACTTTCCAAGCCGATACCCAAGGATTTCTCCGCCAATGCAGTCGGGGGCAGTGGGTTCAGCCACAGAAAGTCTCAGCATCTCCCCTCTACTCAGAGTTACTCCTCCCACTCACACATTCCCTCTTGCACTCACTTTTCTTGCAGGAGGTGCATCGGCAGGATTTACACTTGCAGGAACCCGCACAGGTGCAAGAGCCACCTGGAAAGAGAGAAAAGAAAAGGAGGAAGGTGAGCAGGATCTTGGATATGCTCAGGGGTAGCAGGGACAAACGGGGATTCTCTCACATCTTTCCTTCTCCCGTCTCCAGCCTCGGCCCCCCGCTTCCAGGGCCAGCAGGAACAAGATTTGAGAACTTCCCAGGCTTCCCTTAACGCAGCACCGAGCCAGGTGTCCTCTGGCTTTCTCTAGGAAAGCACCTTCTCCCATCAGTACGCAAGGAGCGTACTCTGAGAGCCCCTAACTGGACACGCTCTTTCCCCAAACACCTTTGCCCCTGCTCCTCGCTAAAGTCCGCCCAGCGGGCCAACAAGTCCTCAAGGCCGCCGCTAGCCGGACTCGGCGCGGACTGTCACGCGCGGCTGACGGCGCGGAGATGTGGCTTAAGGAAGCCGGGGAGAAAGCAAACTTTGTACGACTTCGTCTTAAAAGGAAACGAGCTCTCCCTGCCCACAGCCTCGTCCCGCCTCAGTCCATGACCCTGCTCCCGAACCAAGCCGGGCCCCGAGAGGAGAGCCCGGCCCCGAGAGGAGGGCCCGGCCCCGAGAGGAGGCCCCGGCTCAGGAGCGTTTCCGGGCCCCGGGCCCCTCACCATTCTCGCAGGAACAGTTGGGGTCCATGGCTAGCAGGCGGACGTCCGGCACGCACCGCTGACGGCAAGATGGATGGGAGAAAGATGCGTGCAGGGACGCGGGCTCCTCCTTTATATGAAGGCCGAGGTGGTCAAAGCCCCCTCCTCCGCCCGCCCGGCCTCCTGCACACCGCCCCGGAGTTATGCTGACTCATGCGCGTCGTCGGCATCTGCTGTACATTTCCAAAGTCCGGCAGCGGCCCCTGCCTCCCACCTGGGCCCCGGGGCGGTGTGCAGAGAACTCGTGCTTGCTCCTCAAGAGCCGCCGGTCCCGCCCTCACCGCGCCCCCGCCGCCCCTACCCTGACCTCGGCCCCTCACCGGCCTCCCGCCCCTCACCGCCGCCTGCCGCGGCTCACCTCCAGCCCCTCTTCCTCCGCCGCCCCTCACCCACGGCCTCGCCGCTGCCCCTCACCCACGGCTCACCCGCGGCCCCGCCGCCCCTCACCACGCCTCCGCCCCTCACCGCCCCCGCCGCCCCTCACGCCCCCCAGCGCCCCTCACCGCTCCTTGCCCCCCACAGGCCCCCGCCGCCCCTCACCCGCAAGCTCTGCCCCCTCCGCGGCCCCTCACCCCAGCCCCCGCCGCCCCTCACCGGCCCGCCGCCTCACGGCCCCCGCCGCCCCTCTGCCCTGCCGCTCCTCACCCACGGCCCTCTTGCCCTCCCTCACCCACGGCCTCCCGCTGCCCCTCACCCGGCTCACCCCAGCCCCCCACCCCTCACCGGCCCCCGCCGCCTCCCCACGCCCCCGCCGCCCCTCCCACGGCCCCCGCCGCCGCTCCCTCCACCACAGCCCCTCTTCCCCCGCCGCCCCACGGCTCGCCTTGCTGCCCCTCACCACGGCTCACCCCGGCCCCGCGCCCTCACCAGCCCCCGCCGCCCCTCACCCACAGCCTCGCCGCCCTCACCCTACTCCCCCCTGCCGCTCCTCACCCAGGCCCCTCTTCCCGCCGCCCCTCACCCACGGCCTCGGCCTGCCCCTCACCAGGCTACACGGCCCGCCGCCCCTCACCAGCCCGCCCCGCTCCTCCCACGGCCTCGCCGCTGCCCCTCACCACGGCCCACCGGCCCTCGCCACCTCTCCCGCGGCCTACGGCCCTCCTCGCTGCCGCCCTCACCGCCCGCCGCCCCTCTCCGCGTTATGCCCCTCACCACAGCCTGCTGCCCCTCCTCCGCCCCCTGCCCCTTCACCCACGCCCCCCGCCGCCCCTCACCCACAGCCTGCCGCCCCTCACCCACGGCCCCCCCCTCGCCGCCCCTCACCCGTAGCCTCGCCCCCGATCACATTTCCATCCCCAACCTGAGACCTAAGTAAAGGGCCAGTGGTGTCCTTTCTGTCGGGGGAGAGAAGTCCAGACTTTTCCATCCCGTAATTCTTATGTGGACTGACATCGAATTCATTTTCTGTCCCGGGCAAAGCCCGCCTTCTAGTTGTTCCTCCAGGGACCCTCCGGGTTGAAGTCCCCTTCTTATCCACTGTACACCCAGCTGGATAGGAATAGGTAGAGAATACTAGAATAGGAGTTGCACAGTCTGTCCATGGACAGATTCCAGGGACCCTTGAGTCTTGGTGGGAAAAAACCTTTATTTTCACTAAATGAAACTTAGTATGTCTAGCATGGTTTTTAAATACATACATATATACACATATGCATAAATATATATACATATATACACATACATAAACATATATACATATATATACACATATACATAAATATATATACATATATACACATATACATAAATATATATACATATATACATAAATATATATACATATATACACATACATAAACATATATATATATGCTACATATCATAAATATATATCACATATATCACATTATACATAAATAGTATATACATATATACACATACATAACATATATACATATATATACACATATACATAAATATATATACACATATATACACATATACATAAATATATATACATATATACACATACATAAATATATATACATATATACACACATATACATAAATATATATACACATATATACACATATACATAAATATATATACATATATACACATACATAAACATATATACATATATATACATATACATAAATATATATACACATATACATAAATATATATATACACATATACATAAATATATATACATATATATACACATATGCATAAATATATATACATATATACACATATGCATAAATATATCTACATATATGCACATATACATAAATATATATACATATATATACACATATACATAAATATATATACACATATACATAAATATATATATACATATATACACATATACATAAATATATATACATATATATATACACATATACATAAATATATATACATATATATACACATATGCATAAATATATATGTATATATATACACATGATATTGCATAAATATATATACATATATATACACATATACATAAATATATATAACATATACTAAATAATATGCATATCATATTATCACATATACATAAATATATATATATATATATACATATATACACTTGTATAATATATATACATATATATCACATATGCATAATATATAATATATATGCACATATGCATAAATATATATACATATATATACACATATACATAAATATATATACATATACATAAATATATATATACATATATACACATATACATAAATATATATACATATATATATACACATATACATAAATATATATATATATACACACATATGCATAAATATATATACATATATACACATATACATAAATATATATACACATATACATAAATATATATACACATATACACATATACATAAATATATATATATACATATATACACATATGCATAAATATATACATATATACACATATGATAAATATAATTATATGACATATACATAAATATAATATGCAATATCATAATAAATATACATAAATATATATATACACATATACATAAATATATACATATATATACACATATGCATAAATATATACATATATACACATATGCATAAATATATACATATATACACATATGCATAAATATATATACATATATGCACATATACATAAATATATATACATATATGCACATATACATAAATATATATATATAAATATATCATAAATATATATATATACACATATACATAAATATATATACATATATACACATATACATATATACACATATGCATAAATATATCTATATATACACATATACATAAATATATATACATAAATACATAAATATATACATATATAAATACATAAATATATACACATATACATAAATATATCTACATATATATCAATCATACACAATATAGTTACATATATCACATATACATAAATATATTATATACATATATACATATACATAGATATATATATATAATATACACATATAATAATGATATATACAATATACATAAATATATATACATATATACATGAAATATATAATATATATATAACATATATTAATATATACATATATAAATATATCTACAATATATCATATACTAAACTGTATATACATACATATACACACATATACATAAATATATATATATACATATATACACATATACATAAATGCATATACATATATACACATATACATAAATATATATACATATATACATAAATATATATACATATATATACACATATAGAATATTTCTATACATATAGACAATAAATAAACTTCTGTGTCTTGCAGTTATGCAGTTACATAAATGAAATTCACTTGTGGATATAGAGATACATATACTTAAATATATCACATGTATTATTTACATCATATGACCTATACAAGTATGTTAGGGTACACATATACTTAGATTTTTTAGATAAATAGATATTTCTCAGAGTTACAGTCAGCTAGTGACCTGATGTAGGTTCTCCCGTTCTTGGTGAATTGGTTTGAGAATAGGACCAATTAAGTGAGGATCACTATCAGCTTTGTTAAACGAGATACAATAGACCCAAAGGACGTATCTTCCTTTCTGTATTTGTTGTTTCTCGAGGTCTCTCTTCCCGTTTGGTGGAACTGATCATTCTCATGAGAATTTATTAAATAACTTTTCTGCTTTTTACTTGGAGAGGTCTCTGAGTAGTCATTTTTGGATAGGATTGTCTATCCCTCACATTGGGGAGGATTTGGAAAGCCAGTTTGGGGCTGTTGCCTTCTTTGGTTTGTATTTTGTCTCATTTAAATGAGTTTCTAATCTTTGGTGAAGATCCTCCAGTCAGATTATCATTCCTTTGTTCTCAAATCTGGGACACAGACTAATCCTGGCCCGTTGGACATTGTGTCATAGGATCTAACTTTACAGAGTATCTAATTCAAGAGGGTTTTAACCTTTTCTTATGTTAGGGTCTTTCTTAGATAACATAGCATCCTATTTCATCTGAGTTACATCCCTATGACTGAGGTTTCCTATGTTTTTTATTCATTTAAGAACCTTATTCTGAAAAAAACAAAGGAAACCAATTCTACTGAAAGTTATCAAAAAAAAAAATTTTTTTTTTTTTTTTTTTTTTAAAACAGGTACATAGACACCAGGGTAAGTACTCCGTATTCTGATCTATCCCCTCCCTGTCTCAGCAGGAATGTCCCCTGGTTTTTTGTTTCTGGGGAAACTAACAGTAAATCATTCTTGCACTAAACATTTACTGAGCACCCACTTTTTAAGGATCCTGCCCTCAATGCTGTGATGCATGGAGAAAAATCAGACTCTCCATGCTCATGGTGGTTAGAGGCTAGTGATGAAATATGACATGGAAATAAAATTAACTCTAAAGTATGACCCTTTGAATTCTAACATGCTTATATCTATCAAATATCTACAATACAAGACGCTGCAATAGTTCATAATTATATGGTAAAGAGAGTTTTGCAAAGAGCATGTCCTAAAACAAACACAGAAGAGATCTGAGTCTGCATGGGGGAAGGAGTTCTGTTGTTTACCACTTGCCCTTAATGAAGGCAAGAATTTGGGACTAGAGGTAAACAAACAGAGTTTAGTGATTTGCCCAGTCACAGAGTAACTCTGTGTGTCTGAGTCTGAGTAAGACCAGATTTAAACTCAGGAGGATGACCCTTCCTAACTCAGTACTGGTGCTCTATCCATTGTACCATCTAGTTACTCCCAGAATAATTGCTAATATCCATAAGCTCTGTGCTATTTTGCTAAGCACTGTGCTATGTACTTTACAGATATTATCTCATTTAATCTTCACTACAATCCTGGCAGGCAGGAGCTACTTTTATTTTACATAGGAGGAAAATGGGAAAAACAGAAGTTGTGTGACTTGCCCAGATTCACTATTAATACGTATCTGCTGTCAAATTTGAATTCAGGTTTTCCTGACTCCAGACCCAGAGCTCTAGCACGATGTCATCTAGCTGCCTTAAAAAAACAGCAGAAAGGGGTTAGATTTTTAATCATCTTCTCTAAGTATAACTATAGACACTCCAAATTTGAGATCCCTGACTTATAGCTAACAAACGGGCATACTATAGGAAGAGATGAATTATATCAGTCCTGGTATTTTTGCTATGAATGAAACTGGAAAGATGTTTCAGTTTAAGGGAAAGAAGAATCATAAAGTGTCCTTGGAGTGTCAAAAAAGAAGTTATCTGAGTTAGATTTCTCATAAGCCCAAAGGCAAAAAGAAATGATTCATGGCACATTTGATTATCTCATATTGCAGCATCTATGCCATATATCTGGGGGTGGGATGGAAGAAAGACCATGAAAATAACTGAAACATAAATTGCAGGGGTTGAAGAGGTAAATTCTTTGAAGACCTCCACAAAACACTCCACATTAAATCTACATGTATTCTGATACTTGCATGACTTCATCGCAAATGTAGGAACAGATTAGATATTTAGGGCAACAGTCATATTTAGAATTCCAAGGGAAAGTTGTAAACTTTTTAAATTTTTTAAATCAAAGCTCTACTGTTCTCTTTCTCTCCCAGGAAATTGTCTCAAGGTCATTCCCTTTTGTAATGGAAATAATTTAGATAGAGATATGAATTTCAACTTTTTAGGAGATAAAAATAACATTAGGATACTTTGAATGTTTATTTCTAGCTTACCTCTGCAATTTAATGCAATTCACTATTTTGCCTTGCACTTTCAAAAATCTCTTGTTTCTCAAATTATAATAATGTCTATCTCCAGTTTTAAAGTGTTTTCTTTCATGACACCCTAATTCCTAGGACTATAGTACCTGCATCCTGAAGTCATACTCCTCCTAAATTGGCTGTGATTGCCTTAAAATATCTAAGACCTAAAAATCTGAAATAATTCTTCCATGCATCACAGTTGGGACTTTTTTGCATGTCAACCAACCAACCAATTAATATGCACAAATTAAGCATCTGTAAAGAATTCAAAGATAAAACTGCTTTTCCTACCTTCCCTTTTACTAATTTTGGGGTTAAGTAAGGCAATTGGGATGAAGTGCCTTGCCTAGGGTCACACAGCTAGTAAGTGTCAAGTGTCTGAGCCCAAGGCCAGTGTTGTATCCATCTAGCTGCCACTTTCCCTGTTACTACTGAGGGGACCACCATCCTGTTCTAGGCTCACAAGCTAAATGTCATTCCGGACTTGCTGTTCTTTTTCATTCCCCAATAGCCAGTCACTGGCCAAGTCATGCCCTCTCCATTTTTGTAACATTGTTCATTTGTGCGCCCTTGTCTCTGCTGACAGGGCCACCCACCTGATGCAGGTCCTCATCACCTGCTTAGATTATCCCATAGCCTGCTGGTGGGTCTGCCGGTCTCTCATTTCCCAACTTACTCTTCCTACAGGGCAGGTCTGACTATTCTGTCCCCAGTGGGTCTGTTACCTCCAGGATCCAACATCAAATCCTTTGTTTGCCCTTAAAAGTCCTGCATAACCTGTCCTGCTCCTGCCTGTCCTATCTTCCTACACTTATTCTCCCTACCCGCCTCCCACCTCCAGAGTGTAGTTATCCCTCACTGCCATCCAACCTGAGGCTTCCACGCTCGCCCTCCCTCCCCTAGGCCACCTGGGACCTCTGGGTGTCCCGGCGGAGAGCCCTCGGTGGCGCTGCCTCCCCAGTGTCCCTTGGGAATTGCTACCTCTCCCTCCCTCAGCTGGCCGGTCTGAGCAGGAAGGCTCCTCAGCATCCTGAGGAGCATCCCCTCGCAGCTCTAGACTGCTGAGACCTCCACCAGAACAGTGAAGAACAGCCTTCAATGCATCTAGTTTCAGGCACGGAGCTCGGAGGCTGGATAGCCGGCCTTAGATTCAGGGGATTGGGACCCTGACTCCAGCACTGACGAGCCCCAGGTTGTCTGAGCTCTCTGAGACAGATTTATCTAAGTTAGAGATGCTGAATGGATAGCTAGTAAGTTCCTGAGTTCAAATCCAGCCGCTTATTAGCTGTGTGGACAAATCACTATTTACCTCAGTTTCCTCACTTGTAAAATGAACTAGAGAAGGAAATGGCAAACCACTTTAGTATCTCTGCCAAGCACACACGACTGAACAACAAAACAACAGCTGAGATCTGGATCCCCATTTTCAAATTACTGAGGTCCAAATATAAGCATATCCAACATGTTTATATTATATTTGCACCCATATACATTTGGATAAGTGCCCCAAAATGGAGAATCTGCCAGAATAAAGTAGAAGCTCCCAGTCAGAGTGGTTCGCCTGCAGGAAATGATGTTACCTTGCAAAGATGAGAACCTCTAGCTTCTATAAAAGCCCATTTTTTTCTTTAACATTGACATTCTCCGTGTGGTTGTGAACTATGAATAGTAATGAACATTTATAGAACACTTTCATGTTTGGATGTGAATCTATGATGCCATTTAGTCTCTTTCCTTCCTTTAGTGATTTGAAAGAACAAAGATGGGTAGCTGAGAGAGAGAGCTGGGAGCAGTCTGTTTGCTTGTCCAAGTGCTGCTATTTCTTAGCTGTCAATCCACAACCCCCACCGTCCCTTTCTCCTCCAAAAGGCCACCCAGTGTCTTAGCTCAGCATTCCCCTCCCCAATCTAAGCGTTCATTGCTGGGATTGAAAATCTAAGTGTTTGGAAGCTCAAAACCCCAAAGATTATGCTGGTTAAAACTACAACTACTATTCCATCCAATTTACAAATGAGAAAACTAATGCTCTTTGAATTTAAGGGACTTGTCACAAGTTCATACAGCTAGTAAGGGTCAGACCCGGGGTTGGAAGTTCCCTACTCAAGGTCAGCAATCTATCTGTCATGTGTATTACCTCATTTTGTCTTTTTCATAAAACACCAATCTCAGAAGAATCGATCTAGCTGATGATGAGGCAAGGGGCAGTGCAAAGACACTGGTGGGCTTATTAAGGCAGGTGTGTGGCCCGAAAAGGAATGGGGAGGGCTGTACATGTAGCAAAGGGGAAGAATGTCAGATAAACAGCCTGTGAGCTTCATCTATATATGGTCTAGATATTTAAAGAACCCTATAGATCTGGCTTTACCTACAGAATATTGGATGAGAAATTTAGACTAAGAAGCAATGCACAGAATGCTTCTCATTCTAAGCAGAGTGGTTCACCAGAGGGCAGACCCATCCTTGACAAGACAATGACAAAGAAAAAAGAAAAATAAGAGATAGGGATAGACAAATGGAAAGAGGAAAAGAGAAAAAGAGAAAATATAGAGAGGAAGATAGAGAAAGAATGAAAGACCAAAAGAGACATTCAAGGCATTTTCCTCACATCACTGAATGTGGTCTTAGGCACAGAGTTGAATATTATACTCCTGGGGCTGGAAGTGAGACAGTATCCATAGAAGGTATGCCAAGGTCTTTAAGTTAAAGCCCAAAAAGCCAATAAAGTTTATGTGCTACTGGAAGTTTTTGACCCAGATAATAATAATGATTAATAATTATAATTGTTCAGTTATTTCAATTGTGTCTGACTCTTCATGACCCCATTTTGGGTTTTCTTAGTAAAGACACTGCAGTGGTTTGTTATTTTCTTCTTCTGCCACTTTTACGGATGAGGAAACTGAGACAAACAGAGTTTGACTTGCTTAGGATTACCCAGTCAGTGTTTGAGGCAAGATTTGAACACAGGAAGATTAGCTGCCTGATTCTTGTATTGGCAGTTTATCTATTGTACCATGTGACTCAGATCTGCTATCCCACGCTCTCTCCTGCTCATTTTATCTTTAGCAAAGATCCCACCATCTATGGACTGTTTAACTTAATAGTTTAAAGCAAATAAAGATGGAGACCACTTGGCTTCTCTCTTAAATGCAGACAGAGTCCAGTTTTTCTCTGGACATCGGTGATTTGAGGAAAGAGAAATGGGGATGAGTTTCTCCAAATTCGCCTGACTGGAAACATTATCTCTTTGTCTCTTTTGGTCTTTCATTCTTTTTCTATCTTCCTCTCTATATTTTCTCTTTTTCTTTTTTCCTTTTTCCATTTGTCTGTCCCTATTTCTCATTTTTCTTTTTTCTTTGTCATGACTTTTTCTCATTCTTCTTCATTTTTCTATCCCTTTCTAGTTTCACTCATTAGCTCTTGGTCTCTTTCTCTCCCTTCATTGCAGTGATCTGTGGTTAGTAGCACATATATTCCTAATGTTGCGCAGTAATGTAATTGATGAAAGCTTCCCCAGTAATATCCAGAATGATATCATTGACATACCCCAGTAAAAATGAAGGGGAAACCCTACAATATTCCTGGAAGTTAGGTAATAGTGAAGGAAGAAGCCAAAGGAATTGAAGGGGAAACAGAAAATATAGGGAGAAAAAAACAGGCTGAGTACATTGTGTCCTTCTTGGACCATTCCTTTTACCATATTGTATGTCTCCTGCAGCTGGAAAAGCTGAATGCAGCAATGGAATAACATGAGTGCCTCTTTGCCCCAAAACTTGCCTTGCCGTTCATATTTTCCATTTTAGGAAATCCAGTGCATTTAAAATCTGTCTATCAGACAGTGAACAAGCAAGAATTTATTTTTTAATTTTATTTTAAAAATAATAGCTTTTTATTTTCAAAATACATGTAAAAATAGTTTTCAACATTCACCCTTGCAAAACCTTCTGTTCTAAATTTTTTTCCCTCCCTCCCCACCCCTGTCCCCTAGACAACAAGTAATCCAATATATGCAGTTCTATACATATTTCCACATTTATCATACTGCACAAGAAAAATCCAATCAAAAAAGAAAAAAATGAGAAAAAAAAACAAGCAAACAACAAAAATGGTGAAAATACTATGTTGTGAACTTCATTCAGTTCCCACAGTTCTCTCTCTGGACGCAGGATGCATCACTAATCTATTGAAATTGGCCTGCATTATTTCATTGTTGAAAAGGCCCATGTCCATCAGAGTTGATCATCACATAATCTTCTTGTTGCTGTGGACAATGTCTTCTTGGTTCTACTTACTCATTTAGCATCAGTTCACATGAATCTCTCCAGGCCTTTCTAAAATCATTCTGCTGATCATTTCTTATAGAACTATAATGTTCCATACCATTCATATACCAAAGCTTATTCAGCCATTCTCCAGCTGATGGGCATACACTCAGTTTCCAGTTTCCAGCCACTACAAAAAAGCTGCTACAAACATTTTTGGACATGTGGGTTCTTTCCATTTTTTATAATCTCTTTGGGATATAAGCCCAGTAGTAACCCTACTGTATCAAAGGGTATACAAGTTTGATAGCCCTTTGGGCATAGCTCCACATTGTTCTCCAGAATGGTTGGATTCGTTCACAATTCCACCAACAATGTGTCAGTGTCCCAGTTTTCCCACATCCTCTCCAACATTCGTTATTATCTTTTCCTGTCATCTTAGCCAATCTGAGATGTGTATCTCAGAGTTGTCTTAATTTGCATTTCTCTAATCAATAGTGATTTAGAGCATTTTTACGTATGACGAGAAATGGTTTTAATTTCTTCATCTGAAAATTATCTGTTCATTTCCTTTGACCATTTGTCAATTGGAGAATGACTTGTATTTTTATACATTTGAATCAAATCTCTATATATTTTAGAAATGAGGCCTTTATCAGAACCCTTGGATGCAAAAAATGTTTCCCCAGTTTTCTGACAAGGATTTATTAAGGGCTGCATATGTACGATGTAAAGGAGGTACAAAGAAAAGTTAAAAAAATACTGATCCTGCTCTCAAGGAGCTCACATTCTGATGGGAGAGGCAGCAAGCAAATAACTACATCCATCAAGATATCTAAGATGCCAATGGCAGGTGATCTCGAAGAAGAAGAAGGAATTGGGAATTGGGCAGGGTGAAGAGATGAAGGGAAGGAAATCAGGAAATGCCAAAGAAGATGGAAGTTGAATCTTAAAGGAAACCAAGGATGGCTGAAAATGGCAGTAAAGAGATAGAGCATTTGAGGCACAGGAGAGAGTCAGTGAAAAGACATAGTATTCAGAGGGGGACCATCCTGTAGGAAAAACCTCAAGGATGTAGGTTCTGCTGGATTATAGAATGTATGGAGAGAAGTAAAAATACAAGAAAATTAGAAGGGCATGAAGGGCCAGGGTATGAAAGGTTTAAAAGCCAAAGATTTTATCTTTGATATTAGAGATAAAATTGAAATTGATTAAGCAGAGATCAGACCTACAGTGTAGAAAAATCACTTTAGGAGCTAAAGATGTTCTGAAAGTAACATATTTACATGGCAACAGCTTGGAATTGAAGTGTTAAATCCAAGATTGTGAGCCTGGTTGACTGGGAGGATGGCAGTGCCCTCAACAGTAAGAGATATGTTCAGAAGAGGCAAGAGTTTGGAGGTAAAGGCAATGAATTTAATTTAGGACATGATGAGTTAGTCCTATAGAGATAGTCCTATAGGACATCTATCGGACATCCAATGTCTATTAGACAGTTGTTGATGCTAGACTAATAGTCAAGAGAGAGATTAGAGCTGCCTAAAGAAACCTGAAAATCTTTGCATAGAGATGACAATTGAAACCACAGGAGCTGCTGAGATCAAGTGAAATAATATAGAAAGAAAAGAAAATAGTCTTAGATGATCCTCATGGTTAGTGGGCAAGACTTGCAGGAAGATCCAGGAAGAGAGACTAGAAAGACCAGTCATAGAAGTAGGAGGAGAATCAGAAGAGAGATGTATAATGAAAACAGAGGGAAGAGAGTAATCAATAGTATCAAAAGCTGCAGAAGGATCAGGAAGGATGAGAACTGAGAAAAGATCATTAGATTTAGTGTTTAGTAACTTTGGAGAAAGCAGTTTCAGTTAAATAATGAGATGAGAAGCCAGATTTTTTAAATTTTTATTTAATAGCCTTTTATTTACAGGTTATATGCATGGGTAACTTTACAGCATTAACAATTGCCAAACCTCTTGTTCCAATTTTTCACCTCTTACCCCCCCACCCCCTCCCCTAAATGGCAGGATGACCAGTAGATGTTAAATACATTAAAATATAAATTACATACACAATAAGTATACATGACCAAAATGTTATTTTGCTGTACAAAAAGAATCAGACTTTGAAATATTGTACAATTAGCTTGTGAAGGAAATCAAAAATGCAGATGGGCATAGATATAGGGATTGGGAATTCAATGTAATGGTTTTTAGTCGTCTCCCAGAGTTCTTTCTCTGGGCATAGCTGGTTCAGTTCATTACTGCTCCATTGGAAATGATTTGGTTGATCTCGTTGCTGAGGATGGCCAGGTCCATCAGAACTGGTCATCATATAGTATTGTTGTTGAAGTATATAATGATCTCCTGGTCCTGCTCATTTCACTCAGCATCAGTTTGTGTAAGTCTCTCCAGGCCTTTCTGAAATCATCCTGCTGGTCATTTCTTACAGAACAGTAATATTCCATAACATTCATATACCACAATTTATTAAGCCATTCTCCAACTGATGGACATCCACTCAGTTTCCAGTTTCTAGCCACTACAAACAGGGCTGCCACAAACATTTTGGCACATACAGGTCCTTTTCCCTTCTTTATGATCTCTTTGGGATATAAGCCCAATAGTAACACTGCTGGATCAAAGGGTATGCACAGTTTGATAACTTTTTGAGCATAGTTCCAAACTACTCTCCAGAATGGTTGGATTCATTCACAACTCCACCAACAATGCATCAATGTTCCAGTTTTCCCACATCCCCTCCAACAATCATCATTATTTTTTCCTGTCATCTTAGCCAAGATCAGAAGCCAGATTAAAGGTTTGGAAGAGAGTAAGAAGATAAGAAGTAAAATCACTAACTTTCATACATAGTTTAACATAGAAGGGAGGAAAGATAAAGGATGATAGCCTGTAGGGATCGATAGGTCAAATGAAGGGATTGTTTGAGGATAGGGACATGGGTATGTTGTTGGCAGTAGGGAAGAAGACAGTAGAGAGGGAGAGACTGATGATAAATGAGAACTGAGATCATAGAGGCTGCAATCTGCTGAAGAAAGGAGGAAGAAGTGGGATCACTTGTACATGTAGAGGAGTGTGCCTTGTTACAAAGAAGGAGCATCCTTTCACGTGAGTTGGGGTGAAGGAAGAGAGCAGCAGAAGTCCTTTAAGAGATGTGAGACAAGGAGGAGGGAAAGCTGTCCTCCAATGAGCTTATTTTTCCCATTGAAATGTGAATTCTCATGATTCTCAGGGGACCGAGCACACTTACAATATGCATCAAGCCTCAGATGTCTCCTTGCGTGATCCGAGAGGTAGGATTGAGTCCAGGAGAATTTTCATTCCAAAAGTCTTTATTGTGTTCTAATGCTATGTATAGGATATTTGACTAACATGATAAATAGGATAGACCTTGACCTTTGTCTTGTGGCTGGTCTCTGATGACTGTGGAGGAGAGGAGAGGCTTCCAACTCTGCCCAATTTGCTTCACTGAAATGCAACTCACTTTGTGAGAAGCTGCTCCTGATGCCATTGGTCCTCTTCAGGAACAAAGGACCACCAACAGCAACTTGGAACAAGCTGGGCGGTAAATGCTTGGTAAACGTTTATTGATTGACGCATAAGAGCTCAGTGATAGAAACAACAGCTATCATCTAATATATGTAAATACCTGAGCTATCTTAGTGAAACCCTTCTTCCTTTAAGACAAAGCTCCAATACCACCTTCTACATGAATTTCTAGTGCCCTTTTGGTCCAATAATCTTGTATTTATTTATATTTAATCTCTTTATTCCATATTATTTATATTTAATCTATTTATTCTGTGCATATATTTGTGTATATGTATATATCTGCAGACATTGACATAAACATAGAAATATATACTTGTATCCCCAATACCCACCCAATTAAAATGAAAGCTCTTTGTGAGCTAATATTGAGCCATTCTTTCTTCTTGAATTCCCTATGCTAGAATAGTGCCTGATGTAAGTTGCTAATTATTAAATATTTATTAGTTGACTGGATTCATAACAGCCCAGTTTCAAGTTTTAATAGCTTGAAACTGCACTAAAACACTTTATTTTTAATAGTATTTTATTTTCCCAATACATGTAAAAATAGTTTTCAACATTCACCTTTGCAAAACAGTGTTCCAAATTTTTTCCCCTTCTCTTCCCCAAGAAAGCAAGCAATCTAATATAGGTTAAACATGTAACTAAAACTCTAATATCTTTTTTTTTGCTGAGGTAGTTGGGGTTAAGTGACTTGCCCAGGGTCACGCAGCCAGGAGGTGTTAATTGTTTTGAGATAAGATTTGAACTCAGGTGCTGCTGACTTCAGGGTTGCTGCCCTAAACACTGGGATACCTAGCTGCCCCCAAACGCTAATATCTTGAACCTGTACAGACTTTTGTACACACACACACCATGCATACATACATACTATATATATACATATATGCAACATACTTCATGTTAGAAGAATAAAGATCAACTAAAAAAATCAAATATTGAAGTTTATTTTGTCTTTACTCAACTGTGTTACCTTTGGCTTCTCTCTTCCATATGAATTGAGACCAATGGATTGGAAGTTAAGAAACCTAGGAAATTTAGTTTTTAATTGGACACTAACTGACCAAGTGAGCAGGGGCAAGTCACTTCTTGCTGGTCCTGTATTTCCTTCTATGCCAAATGGCTGGGTTTGCCATATTATCTCTCAAATGCCTCCTGGTTATAAGACTCTTTAATTTACCTCTGAACTGGAGTCTCCCAATCACCTCTCTCCTCAGAGTCAAAATTTTGTATTTCTTAACCCACCTTCCCAGAAAAGACACAACTGGCCCATAGACAAAAGAGGATTCAGTGAGTTTATTGTCATATTAAATGCTTAATAAATGCATCTTGATTTATACATTTTATAGAAAAAATAGAAAAATATGTTCAAAGTGTATGAAAAGTCATATGTGTACAGATTCTTCTATTTACAGTCACAGGAAGACAGGAACAATCACTGGCAGCAGCTACAACTCTCAGTCTGGGGTTCTTTGCAGATGCAACCTTGGGCACATTTGCCACATCCTGCAGGACAGCAGGAGCAGCAGCCTGAGAAGGAAAGGTAGGAGATGAGTGTGAGAGGAACCTGGGAGGGCCCATTCTAGGGCAGCCAAGAAAAATGGAAGAATGCCATGTTATTAAGTCTCCTAATGGGGAACTAAAAGGATTTTTACATCTGCAGGAAAAGAGCACCACACCAAATCCCACCTGCCCACCTTTAGAATATCCAAGTATCTAACAGGCCAGACGGGTTAATTTAGGCCACAGAAAGCTTCTGTAGCCACCCTGCCCCAGCCCCCCACAGACATTCTCTCACTCACTTTTTTTGCAGGAGGTACATCGGCAGGATTTACATTTGCAGGAGGTTGCACAAGTGCAAGAGGCACCTAAGGGGAGAAGAAAAGAGAGGGAAGGTGAGCAGAGAAAAGGTTCGGCTTATGGTGGCAGACTCAGGTCAGGGACGCTCCCTTGCCTCGCATTTGCCCCTCCCCAAGCCCAGAGCCCCACTGGTTACCCAGAAGAGGGGCCAGAGCTGAGATCTTTCCAGGCTGGCCATATGAAGCCCTTCTTTTCTTGGCCCCTTAGAAACTAAATCTTCCCTCACCAGCAGGACAGACACAAACCCTGCTCCCAACACCTGCCCTGTTGGAGAGCCCCTCATCCGAGCTTAGTTTTCACAGGTCCTTAACACACAAGTATGAACTCTACACCAACTACAGCCCTGGCCCTGCCCTCCCTTCTGCTCGGTTCTGGGGGGACTAAAGCCGGTCCCTTGCCCAAAGGAGGGAGCCCTTCTCAGGTCCGTTCCTGTCCCTGGGTCTTAAGCCCGTCTGGGTCTCACATCTTTAACTCCCAGCACTGAAGGCGGGAAAGGAAGGAAAGCTTTCGGTTGCTTCATTTTAAACCTAAGCGACCTCCTTCCCCGCACCCCCCAGCAAAGCGGGGGCTGTCCGGCGGGCCTGCCTCGCGTTCGCCTCCTTACCGCTTCCGCAGTCACAGTTGGGGTCCATGGCGGGCGGGGAGACGTCCGGCGCGAGTTCTCGGGGAGAAGGGCGGGTGGGAGCAGGCGCTGGGAGGAAGGCGCCGCGTGCTCCCTTTTAAAGCCCAGGGACCCGAGAGGGAGTGCAAAGGCCCCGCCCCTCCCTTCTCCTCCCTCCGCCCCTCCCTGCGCTCCGCCCGGGACGCGGCTGACTCCTGGAGCGCCGGGTGCACCTCTGTGGGCGGCTTTCCCCGAACCGAGGGCTCTGTGCACCTCTCCGAGCCCCTGCTTCCCCGGCGCGCCCGTGCGCAGAGGGCAGCGCGGCCCCTGTCCCCCCCCGGCGCGCCCGTGCGCAGAGGGCAGCGCGGCCCCTGCCTCCCCCCCTTCCCCCGCGCACCCGTGCGCAGAGGGCAGCGCGGCCCCTGCCTCCCCTCCCCCGGCGCGCCCGTGCGCAGAGGGCAGCGCGGCCCCTGTTCCCTCCGGCGCGCCGGGAGAGGCAGCGGCCTGCCTCACCCTCCCGGCGCGCCGTGCGCAGAGGGCAGCGCGGCCCTGCCTTCCCCCGCGCGCCCGTGCGCAGAGGGCGCGGCCCTGTCCCCCTCCGGCGTGCCGTGCGCAGAGGGCAGCGCGGCCCCTGTCCCTCCCCGGCGGCCCGTCGCAAGGGCAGCGCCTGCTGCGTGACCCGCGTCCCGTCAGGGTTATCAGTGAGGGGGTCCCGCTGGGCTTCCTGCTCTGCGGGAGTTCGACCCCCACCCCGAGCCCCTCTTGTACCCGCAGCCCCACCTTCCCTGGCCTCCTGTTCAGGGCGCTGCCTCTGATGGCTGCCCCCCCACCTCCGGTCTGAGCGGGAGCCGCTGGCGCGGCTGCCAGGGCAGGGGGCAGGGCTCGGGGACGCAGAGAGGTAACTGGGACCGAGGCGTGAGCAGAGTGAAGGGCCGCGCCGAATCACCCTCCCGCGCGCTTTCTGGGGCTCAGTCTTTGCTCCCATTGATTTCACCGGCTCCCCTCGGTTTGGCTCCCCCTTGGTGCACAGCTCCCGCGTTCATTGCTAGTCTGTCAGCTATCACCGACTGCCCACTGCCCATTTCCCACTGGCTCCCTTAGGGATCTCAGACTCGGCATGCTCAGAATACATCTCCTGTGCGTACAGATCCAGCGGTCTCACTACGGGCCTGTGTCCCAAGGAGAGCGTAAAGGGGGAGGGGGACCCACGGGGGCAGAAATGTTCGTGAGGGCCCTCTTTGTAGCGGCCAGGAACTGGAAACTGAGGGGCTGCCCGTCAGTTAGAGAATGGCTGAATAAGCTGTGGTATATGAATGGTATAAATATTACTGTTCTGTAAGAAACCACCAGCAGGATGATGTCAGAAAGGCCTGGAGAGACTTACACGAACCGATGCTGAGTGAAGTGAGCAGGGCCAGATCATTATATACCTCAACAACAATACTATGTGATGATCAGTTCTGATGGAAGTGCCTTTGTGCAGACGTCCTCCCTACCTGGAATGCACTTCCTCCTTACCCTCTCACCTTTCAGAAACCCAGCTCTGTTATTGTTCACTCACATCCATCTCTTTATGAGTCTATTTGGGTTTTCTTGGCAAATGTATTGGAGTGGTTTGTCATTTCCTTCTTCAGATCATTTAACAGATGAGGAAACTGAGGCAAAAAGAAAAAATGATTTTTCAGGATCACACAGCTAGTAAGTAAGTGTCTGGAGCTAGGTTTGAACTGAGGTTTTACTGATTTCAGGCTCAGCTCTCTATCCATTGAGCTACTTACCTGAATCCATATACATATATGTGCATAAATACATGCACATATGTATAGGTGCTTTATACTGACAATCTACCCAGAACTGAGAAGCAGAAGGAATTTGGACAGGAGGGCATGGAAGCATGCAGCCCTTTCAATGATCCAGGAAATGACTCATCTTTTGTTAGCATCAACATTCTTATAATAATATTGAATTATCTCAGAGGAATCAAAATCGCAAGAAGTCCACAAGGTAAGGGAAAGATCCCTATGGGGATAAATAAGTTTAAGCAGTTCACCCATGGGGAAGAATAATTTTCTTTATCTCTTTATCTCACTCTCTCTGTCTCCATTTTTGTCTCTTACTTAGTCTTTTCTTCCATCTTTATTTTTCTCCTTAGGTCTGTCTCATGATTTTTGCCCTTCATGCTTTTTGTCTGTATTTCTTTCACTGTCTCCATCTTTCTATCTCTCACTCTCCATTCCTCATTTTTTTTCTTCTCCATATTTTTTCCTGTCTCTTTGAATCTTGGTTTAGAATCGGTCCTTCTCTCTTAATCTCTGCCTTCTCCATCATATATCTCTGAGGTAAGGATCACGAATGTTCCCACTTGTGTCCAGTGCAAGGACTGAAGGGAGCCAAATGAAACTGAATTGGGAAGCCTAGAAGTGTGTCATCAACATGCATAGTGAGGGAAAAAAACACACACACATTCCTGGAAGTTATCTGGTGAACAGAATCAACAATCCAGCTCCGAGCTATTGAAGGGAAGTGAAGCAACAAATACTAGGGAGAAACCCGGGAATAAAAAAAGGAGGTGGAATGTGTGTGTGTGTGTGTGTTTCTTTGCTGGAGGAAATGCTGAGAGAAGTAATGGAATAATACCTTTCTTTTGCCAGTAAATTCACCTCACAATTCAGTCTTTTTACTCCAAGAATAATAGTGCACATCTGTAGGCAATACACCTCATTGAGTGACTCACATTGAGTAGTCTATCATAGCTCATGGCTCATTGAGATGGAATGCTCAGAGAGAGGATATAGACCTGTCTAAAGGGTCTCTGTGTCACCTAAGTCAGAAGGGAATGTGTTCAGTAGAATTTTCATTGCACCCTTCATAAAGGGGATTTTGCATTTCCATGAGACTTTATCAGTGCCAGAAACATGAGAACAGGAAGGGGAATGAAGAGATAAAAATAGAAGAGAGACAAGCAGAAAGGAAGAAAAATGAGCAGAATAGTAAAGGAGAGAAAAATGTTGAGAAAGAATGAAGGAAAAGGGGAGAGAGAAGAGAAAAGGAGAGGAAGAAAGAAGGGAAAGTGAGAGGAAGGAGAAGAGGGAAAAGGAGAAAAAAAGGACAAGAAAGAATGGAAGGCACAGGAGGAAAAAGGAGAAATGAAGGGAAAGAAAGGAGGTAAATGGAGGAGAGGAGCAGGGGAAAGGGAGAAGAGGGGATAAAAGGAGAGGAGAGAGAAAGAAAAGAGAAGGTAGAGAAAAAAGTTTAGAGATAAGAGATAAATATCTGAGATTCTCTTTTATATTCCATTCCATATAATCAATTCATATTCTCCAAGAAGAGGTCTAAGAATTAATATCTTTTTCCTTCTTGCCTTAATGAATCAATGACCAGGTTTCTAGGTGTCAAATACTTCTATCCTGTTTCTGACCAAGCAGTCCATCTTTCCAGGAGCCAATATTATCAGAAACAGATACTGATACAGTTATAGTCATTTCCTTCTATCAAGGAAGATAAGTTCAGACCCTCAACATCTGAATTATTTTTTTCATATCCCTTTCTTCATAGTGCTCCCTAAGATGCCCAGTCTGATAGAATGACCTTACCTCTGTACACAGGATTCCTCTTTTGGACTTTTGTGCTTTTTGGACATACATACCATCAGGATTTTTCTATTTGAGATCTGTGAGTATGGACAAGGGTGGAGATTCTAACTGACAACTCTAATTCTTGTAATTCTTTCTTTGACAACATATATGCAAAAGTATTGAGTAGAGTTAAAAAGTATATTTAGCAATAAAATTAAATTGCATATTGATCATAGTAGGGGAAATTTTAGTTCACAACTATGCAAATTATTGCTTATTAAAAGACCCTGAAGATCCCTTCCATCTCCAAATGTATGATCCTAAGAAATCATTCCTTTCTTTTTGGAACTTAGCTTTAAAAATTCCTACTCTGCAGAGAGACACAGGGAGATAAATCAGACTAAGGTTCCTAAGAAGGAAAAGACAGATTTAAATATAAAGAGATAGAATATTGTGATCACAAGAGAAGACTGTGTGGCTTATAGGAAAAAGAGCTCAGGGAAGATGATACAGAACAATAACAACTTAATAGGGGTTCAGTTGAACTATTCTTGCTAGGGGTATACTGGAGCTACTAGCTAAACAAAATGAACATTAGAATTTTCTGTGATTCCATGGATTAACTCTTGGCAATCTGGTGAACCTTGTGGATCTTTTTTTCAGAATCATGCTTTTAAGTCATTAAAGGAAATATTATTGCAATTAGAGGTTAGTAAAAAATAGAATCATTTGCCCTAAGCCATTCCTATTCCCAGATTCCCTGAAATCTACCTATAAACCCTATGCTAAGAAATACTACTCTAAACTGAGAGAGACTGTTGATCAGAAGTTGAGGCAAGGGACAGAAATCAGTAAGGGTCCTTAGAGTTCCTCTCTAAACTAGAAAAAGGTAAAACTACCACTGCCACCATCTAAAATTGACCTTGCCGAAACAAAAAGGACCAGTAGCAAAACCAAGAGAGAAGAAAAAACTGCCTCTTCAGGATCTAAATAAATTAAGAACAAACAAACAACTCCAGAATACATAGATATTATTGTTACCCTGATATATATATATATATATATATATATATATAAGTTCTTTGTTATCTCTTTCTTCTTCAATCTTTCTGGCCTTTAAAACATGTGTTTCTTTTCTACATGGATAAGTAGATAACTGCACAAAAATATTTTAGAATACTTAGGTGATTTTTTTTCAAGAACCAGTTAGTTTAATGTGGAAGCTCTGGGTCCAGAAGATTTGGCTAGATCATGTTTTGCTAAATTTTGATCTGGGAAATATAAACCCATTGCACATAGTTTCCTTGGGCCTAGTTTCATTTAATACTGTTTTAATCTTGAGTCAAGTTTTATTCCAAAATTGTCAATTCATGCATTATGCCCTCATACTATCTAGACTGATATAGGGAACTCTGCAATCAACTCAGGATGGAGGTGCCTTTTTCAAGAAAAAGAAACCAAAGGGGTCTGGGGAAAAGTGGGAAAAGTCTTCGTACTATATCTCTAGGCTGCTTCTCTTCCTCCTCCCCTATCTCATGTCTTCTCTGATCCTAGGAAGCTCATAATCCCATTCACAGCATTCACTCCCTCTAGGAATTCTATCTCTTCCCAAGGGGTATATATTTTTAAAATCACTGGCAAAGAGAGGACAATGCTTAACCTAAAGGAATGTGTTACTCATAGTGTAATTTTAGACACTAGGATCAGGTAAATCAGGTGGCTATTTGGGGCCTGGAGGCCTTCCAGGCTAAAGAAACCTTGGAATGTGTAGTTAAACCACAGGCTCTCTTGTGCCATATGCCAAGTAGTAGAAAAAGAAAAGGATTCAAAGTCATTGCATCTGAGTGTGAATCCAGCTCTGCCAGCTGTGACCTTGTGTGATCTTAGGCACACCATTTACCTCTTCTGGACCTCAGTTTCCTCATATGTAAAACAAAAAGGTTTGACTAGACAATTTCTAAAGTATCTTCCAACTCTAAATCCTATGATGCAAGAACTCCAAGAAAATCTTACTTCAATCTTATTCCTGGGTTCATTTAATTTTTCCAATAAAAGAAAAGACAAGGAAATTACAGATTAAATGAATGGTATGACCAAGAAAAAACTCTGGAAGCACTTGAGATACATGAAATTGTCAGTCTCAAGTATAAAATACATGATGAGATAATGAGAAAGGCAAACATGAGATAAGGCAGCTAGGTGGCTCAGGAGATAGTGGCTGCCCTGTAGTCAGAAAGATTCATCTTCCTGAGTTCAAATCTGCCCTTAGATACTTTTGGTTGTGTGACCCTGGGCAAGTCACTTAACTCTGTTTACCTCAGTTTCCTCATCTGTAAAATGAGGAAGAGAAGGAAATGGCAAACCACCCCAGCATTTTTGGAAGAAAACCCCAAATGAAGTCATGAAGAGATGGATAAGACTAAAAAACAACTGAACATCAAAAGGCTGACAAAGTAGAATACCACTAGATTGTGGACCACCTTGAATATCCAGGGGAAAAAAGAAAAAAAAAGGGAGGGGGAATCAATATTTTACTTGTTAGGCATAGAAAACTACCAAAGATTTCTGGGCAGAGCCTTGTGGTGACCAGACATATTCATAAGGAACTTGGAAGCATTTAGCAGGGGTCTTCAAACTTTTTAAATTGGGGGCCAGTTCACTGTCCCTCAGACTGTTGGAGGGCCGGACTATAGTAAAAACAAAAACTTTGTTTTGTGGGCCTTTAAACATAGAAACTTCATAACCCTGGGTGAGGGGGATAAACGTCCTCAGCTGCCGCATCTGGCCTGCGGGCTGTAGTTTGAGGACCCCTGAAAAGGCTAGATTAGACAGGGAGAGGAGACAAATGGAGAAACGAATACCATTCCTTGGAAGGTATTTCAATAGTCAGATGGATTATAATGAGGAATAAGAGACACTAAGATGGCTTATGTAGGAACTGAGAGGAGGCAGATGAATGGCAGGAACATTGTGATGGTTATTGATTGACTTTAAGAGAAGAGCAAGAGTGGAGTGAACAGAACACAGTAATAACAACATTGTGTGATAATTAATTCTGATAAACTTAGATTTTCTCTCAGTAATACAGAAGATATTATTTACACCCAGAGGGAAAACTATGGCGTCTGAATGCAGATTGAGGCATACTATTTTCTTTCTCATGATTTTTTGTTTTGATTCATCCTTCACAATATGACTAATGTGGAAGTGATGTTTGTCCCTCATTTTCAAAGAAGACCATGACATCAGAAAGGTGATGACATGACATGAAAGTGAGTTAGATTTAAATAAAAGAGGTTTATGCAACATCACCAGCCTTATTTTCTCCTTCAGATCCATCTGGGTCCAATGGCAAGATATATAGATCAGGATGACTGGAGATTAACCTGGATGAATTTGGAAATATCAGTGAATTCTCCTCTCAGTCTTTTCAAGGATTCCTAACTCTTGTCTTTGAATTGTAATCCCAAACTATTAATTTGGTTCTCACCACATACTGATATTGTTTACTAACTCTTTCCTGGGCATGTCTTGGTGTATCCCCAATAGGAACATTAATTTCTGAAAGGTAGAAACTGATTCCTATGAATTTTTTGTCCCCTCGGTCCCATTTATCCAGTGCCCTGTATACTACTGAATATAAAAGAAGTCCTCAAGAATTGTCACTGGCTTCCAGTATCTGAAAACTTCAGTCTTCAGAATCCCCATCTACAAGTCAGGGCATCATCCATATCTCCCATAACTGTAACAGAAGGAGAAATCATAACCATATCTGCTTGCTAATTTACAATTTACAAAAAACATTAAGCCTGGGGGTTTTACTTAAGACTAATAAGAAGCAACTGATAAAAGGTTCTATTGCTCTTCCTTTGCTAGATATGCAGTTTTGAGAAAATGCAGGTCTATGACCCATCATCTTTCCCCTGTCTATCTTTTGGGGAGAGGAAATTCTAAGGACAAGGGTGGGAGACCCTGATAGGAGATTATTAATATTTATTGACTAACTGTTAACTAATTAAAATTTTCATTGATTCTAATAGAAAGCTACAACTGCCTTATTTTAGAAGCTGAAATTGAAACCCAAAAGCAAGGAATCTGCCCTAAGGGAGAAAAATCTTCTTGAGAAGTCAGGTCTTTTAAGTCTCTGTTCAGTGTTCACTATACAGACTATCTGTATTGTAGAGGGCATTTCAATTGGTCTAGAATGAGGGGCCATGGGACCACCCCCCTATTTGAAATTCTAGAGGCTTGATAAAAAACAGAGCCTGAGAGCTAATTGATAAACATTTTATCATTCTCAACCCCAGGTCTGCACTTTGAATATAGCCCAATCCCACAGTGGTAAGCACAGTGCCAGTCACACTGCAGGGGAGAAACAAATGCTTATTGAACTGAGTATTGAAGCTTAGTGAACACTTCCTGATCTTTCCTTCCTGGTTGAAAAGCTGAGAGAATCCATGTGGCCCTGGGACCATGGACACATAAAAGGTCTGTCCTTCCCAACACATTCTCTAGCAATGCCCCCCAGCTGAGGGAAACAGAAGAGAGGGGCTTCTCTTCTATAGAGGTTAACATCAAGCTAATAGGGAGACCACTAGCATTCTCTCAAAGCAGGCAGAAGAGCATTCTTTGCTCCCTAGCAAAAGAAACTTGAGGCAGGGATTAAGTGTCAAGGAGAGAAGGATGTATGCAAGTAGAATATCTAAATTTCACTTCAAAGTGAAAGGAAGATTCCTTTCAGCTCTATGTCCAATGGTCCCATATCCTAGAGGTAGTACTCTATCTCTCTGCATTTTTCTTCCTTTGAATCTGTCTGTCTTTTTACTGTATTCTCCATCAGTCTGTCTTCTCTCACTTTTCCTGCCTGTTATCCTGTGTTGATTTTTCTGTCTCTCTCCATAGCTCTGTCTTTCTCTGGTTCTATCTTGGAACCTTTTTTGTGTCTTTCTCCCTGTATCTCTCCTTTTCTTTGTCTCTACTTTTCTCTCTCTGGCTCCATAACCCCTGCTTTTTCCAGTGTGATTTTGAGAACTGACATGGTAATATTCAAAAAGAGATTTTATGACATGTCATAGGGAAAGAGAGAAACACATTACTAGAAGCTCAGGTTTAGAACATGTCACTTAAAGAAGGATGGAAAGATCAAAGTCATAAAAGTATCTTGGAAGGTTAGGGAAGAATAATTTGTGATCTCTGACACTTCATTGTTATCACAGAATCTGCTTCATCCTTTGCTATGGAAAATGCTAAAGAAAGTAAGAAGATAATCCCTTCTACTTTTCCCCTGTCTTTCACCTCCCAGCAACTTGTTATCAGAGCTTATATTTTCCCATTATGGAGAATTTGGTGCTCCAAGATCAGTCTGTGATATAAACATGACTCCTGGTCCACTGAGAGGTGATATTCAGAAAGAGAAAGAGAGCCCTGGACCCTGTTAAGCCTCAAGGGCCACTTGTACCCCCACAGTAAGTTCAGTCAAGTTTTTATTCTTGTTCATTCATCACATTCTGAAGCATTGAAATAACATTTTTTTAAATTTTGGTAATTCTTTATTAGCCAGAATATTTAAATAACCAAAATGTGCCATTGCCTGAGTAACCAGTGCCTGTGATCCAGTTTGGTGTAATCTAACATTTTAAGTGCCTGCTACGTGCCAGGAACCATGATAGATATTTTAGGACAGTGGTTCTCAAATTTTTGCTTCCAGTATCTTTATACTATTAAAATTATTGAGGTTCTGTTCAAAAATTTTTTATGTGGATTATATTTATATTTATCATATTAGAAACAAAAATTAATTTTGAATTTGTAGGCCCTCTAAAAGGGGTTCTCTGTACTAGTCTTTGAGAACCACTGTTTTAGGATGCAAGACAATTATTCCCTCAAAGAGATTATGTTTTCTTGGAGGGAAGCATCATGTACATATATTGTGTATAAGAAATAATTTCCAGGGGAAAGGTGCAGGATGAATATGAAGGGCAGTTAATTAACAAATAGAACAGGGATTCCAATAGCCACAATGGAATGGGTGGGAAGAATAAAATAAGGACATCAGAGGAATAGGGCTAACATGGATGGAGGAAAGGAGAGAGAAGAAAAGGAAGACAGTCCCTCACTTAGAAGCATAAGCTTACTGAGAGAGCTTATATAGAAATAGATTGCCACACTCTTCACAAGGCTCTCTTTCTAGTCCTTTCAGTACTTAGAACAAAACAAAAGGTCCAGGCTTTTATTATAATAGTTATAATTCTAACAATTATTTTCTCATATACATATAGCTCATTAACTTTCCAAAGTCATCCAACATTCATGTTCTCATCCAATAGACTGGGGATGGAAAATGCCATCTGCATCCAGAGAGAGAACTTAAGAGCCTGAATGTGGATCAAAGCAGATTTTTTATTTTTTTATTTTTGTAGTATTTTTTAATCCTTTTTTTTTTTTTAAAGTCTGTTTGCCTTTTCTCTCTTCTTTCTTGGATTATATTCTCTTTTGGTCTGATTTTCTTGTATAACATGACAAATATGAAAACATGTTTAGAAGAATTATACGTGTTTAACCTATATTGGATTGCGTGCTGTTTTGGGGTGGGGGGGAGAGAAGGGGGAAAAACTTGGAATACAAAATCTTACAGAAATGAATTTTGAAAACTCAGTATTTGGAAAAATAAAATACAATTGAGGGGGAAAAATTTGTGTTCTCATTTAATTCTTTCTAAAAAGCCTGTAAGATAAGCAAAGGAGGGATCTCCACTTTAAAAAGGAGGAAACTGAGGAAACGGGAAGGTTAGACTTCCTTTCCCTTAGGAACCAGCTATAGCTATCCTTACAATTGTTCAGAATCAAAAAACATTTTTGGGGAGATTTGTGTTTCAGATCTAGGATCTTTCGTCTCACAAATCATTTCTATTTCCTGAGTTGTGCTGACTTATGGACTCTGCACAATGTCTGCCTTGTGTATTTAAGATGTTGAGTGCAAATCTCTGGGCTGCTCCCCACCCAGAGGAGCTGTGTGCAGAGAAGGGTATCTGCTGCAGATAATCAGAAAAGTGCAAATCTCTGGGCTGTTCCCCACCCAGAGGAACTGTGTGCAGAGAAGGGTACCTGCTGCAAGTAATCAAAAGAGTGAGTGCAAATCTCTGGGCTGCTCCCCACCCAGAGGAACTGTGTGCAGAGAAGGGTACCTGCTGCAGATAATCAGAAAAGTGCAAATCTCTGGGCTGTTCCCCACCCAGGGGAACTGTGTGCAGAGAAGGGTACCTGCTGCAGGTAATCAGAAGCATGAGAACCTAATGATGTGTCTGCAAAGAGTCAAAGATTAATCATCTTTGTAGAATATGGTTCAAGGAAAAAAAAAGATTAGAAATCGAAATTTGGAACTCACTGGTTCCAATCTCTACTCTGTCATTGTCCTATATGATGCAATAATTTCAATTATCCAGTCAGCAAGTATTTAGTGTATTACAACAAAAGGAGCCCTAGATTTAGGATTGTAGTCCAAGTTCTGATACTTACTAATTATGTGATTTTTGATTCCCTTCTTTGCTTTGGACCTTAGTGCCTGCCTATGTAAAAAGGCAGTGTTAAAATAAGTGGGCACAAAAGTTTCTTTCACTTTAAATATCTGACAGGTCAAAGATTAGCATTTCTACTCAGAATTTTCAGGAAGGCCCCGAATGAGACTCCCTATTATTGTCCTTTGTTTTTACAAACACACAAGAAGTCCAAAGATAGAAGGATTATATAATGGTTTTTTTCCATTCACACTTTTCATAGAAGCAAAACAGAAAGCACATTCATGGTGTGTAAAAAGCTAGATTGTACAAATTCCTCCATTTACAAGTGCAGGGAATATCAGTAGCAGCAGCTGCAACTCTCTGAAGGGCTTTGCAGACACAGTCCTGGGCACACTTGGCACATGCTGCTGGGCAGCAGGAGCAGCAGCCTGAGAAGAGAACGCAGGGGATAAATATGAGGAATCCTGAGAGCCTAGCAGAGCTCAAATTCAGGGATGTGCCTCAGAAACACAGAAAGAATGCTGCTTTACCTCAGGGGAGATTTAGGGGACTTGTGACTACTAAGAAATGAATCTCCAAAGCCCCAACTCCTGAAATGATCCCTACTCCCATTCAGGTGTTCTCGCATGGATCAGAGACTACTTAATTGAAACCAGAGAAGGATTTTCCCCAACACACCCACACCCATTCCGAACACACCACACTCCAATTCACTTTTTTTGCAGGAGGTCCATCGACAGGATTTACATTTGCAGGAGCCTGCACTGGTTCATGAGGCACTTAGAGGAAGAAAAACATTGAAGATGGGCATGGAAATTCCCAGAATTCTAGAGACGTGGGAGTAGGAAACACTACTCTGAGATTCTCATTTCCTTCTAGAGCTGTCCCCAAACCTGTCCCCTAAGTCACCACGAAGAGATATTAGCTCTGAATCCTTCCCAGGCTTGCGTTAACAAAGCTAAATAGGCTATTGCTCTCCCTTTCTCAGATCCCTAGAAAAGCTTCTTTTCCTATCAGGAAGAACAGAAGTCAATCTGAATTGTTCCCTATTTTCAGGAATCCTCCCTCACTTCAAATCGACAGAACCTGAATCTCTGACCATCTTGAACTTATTTGGGATCACAAATGTCTGCATTGGTTTTGTTTGTATAAAACCTTTTTAATTTAGTTTAATGAAAATTATTCATTTTGCATTTCATGATATTCTCTAGTTCTTCTTTGGCGATAAATTCCTTCCTTCTCCACAGATCTGAGAGGTAGACTATGGATCATATTTTCAAAAAGGATGTTAAAGTGAAAAAGGGCCCTTTTCAAATCTGCCCCATCAGAGTTCAGGGAGGAAGAATGGTCTGGAAGGCCTAATTCAGGTGTAGCAGGAAAGAATAGTATCCTCCCCTTCATTGCAGTAAGACCAGAAGAATGAGTGCAAAGGACCCACCCCTTCGTCTCCTCCTCCTCCTCCCCTTCCCAAGGTCAGCCTCTTGCACACAGCCTGAGTTGTGCTGACTTCTGGACTCTGCACAATATTTGCCTTGTGTATTTAAGATGTTGAGTGCAAATCTTTGGGCTGCTCCCCACCCAGAGGGGCTGTGTGCAGAGAAGGGTACCTGCTGCAGATAATCAGAAAAGTGCAAATCTCTGGGCTGCTCCTCATCCAGAGGAGCTGTGTGCAGAGAAGGGTACCTGCTGCAGATAATCAGAAGAGGGAGTGCAAATCTCTAGGTTCCTCCCCACCCAGAGGGTTTGTGTGCAGAAAACAGCATCTGCTGCAGCGTCACACTGTCTCCCCCTCCTCAGCATTACTATTTGCATGTTCTCATTTATTGCCTAAAATAATCCTGTGTAATAGGCCAGATAGAGAATCCTGATTTACAAAGGAGAAAAAGAGCAAGAAGTTTGGAATTTATTTTCCTGAGAACCAATCCTCAGAATTGCTTGGGAGCATTAAACAGGGGCTTTCTAAGGAATCCTTGGACCTAGGCTAATTTTTTAACTACATCAATGATGTATCTGCAAAGATAAGGCTAGGATATCAGGATTCAGTAAAAGACTCTGGCCACCTGGCATTAGAACATCCAAGTTCTAGACTCCATATTGTCTTTGTCTGGCTGTATGGCTTCTCTTTTCTTCCATTTCACAAATATTTATTGGGAGAGTGGAAAGGGCATTGAATTAGGAGTTGGAAAATCTAAGAGGTCTAGAGTCCAGTGGTTCTCAAAGTCTGGTCCAGAGCATTCTTGGAATCTCTGAAATCCTTTCAGAGAGTCTACAAATTCATAATTTGTTTTTATTTTTAATGCGATCAATATCTATAACTATAACCCACATAAACAAAAACTCTTTGGACAGATCCTCAATCATTTTTAATAGGATAAAGATATTGAGAACAAAAGTTTGAGGACCACTGGTCTAGACCCTACTCTGACATTAAATGATTTTGGTCAGGTTATTCTTTTCAGGGCTTCAGTTTCTTCTTTTTTTATTATTATGATAGCTTTTTATTTACAAGATATATGCACGGGTAATTTTTCAGCATTGACATTTGCAAAACCTTTTGTTCCAACTTTTCCCCTCCTTCTCCCCACCCCCTCCCCCAGATGGCAGGTTGACCAATACATGTTAAATATGTTAAAGTATAACTTAAATACAAAATAAGTATACATGACCTAACAGTTATTTTGCTGTACAAAAAGAATCAGACTTTGAAATAGTGTGCAATTAGCCTGTGAAGGAAATAAAAAATGCAGGCGGACAAAAATAGAGGGATTGGGAATTCTATGTAGTGGTTCATAATCATCTCCCAGAGTTCTTTTGCTGGGTGCAGCTGGTTCAGTTCATTACTGCTCTATTGGGACTGGTTTGAATCATCTCATTGTTGAAGAAGGCCATGTCCCTCAGAGTTGATCATCATATAGTATTGTTGTTGAAATATATAATGATCTTCTTCTGGTCCTGCTCATTTCACTCAGCATCAGTTCATGTAAGTCTCTCCAGGCCTTTCTGAAATCCTCCTGCTGGTCATTTCTAACAGAATAATAATATTCCATATTACTCATATACCACAATTTATTCAGCCATTCTCCAACTGATGGGCATCCACTCAGTTTCCAGTTTCTGGCCACTACAAAGAGGGCTGCCACAAACATTCTTGCACATACAGGTCCCTTTCCCTTCTTTAAACTCTCTTTGGGATATAAGCCCAGTAGTAACACTGCTGGGTCAAAGGGTATGCACAGCTTGATAACTTTTTGAGCATAATCAAATTGCTCTCCAGAATGGCTGGATGTGTTCACAATTCCACCAACAATGTATCAGTGTCCCTATTTTCCCACATCTCCTGCAACATTCCACATTACCCTTCCCTGTCATTCTAGCCAGTCTGACAGGTGTGCAGTGGTATTTCAGAGTTGTCTTAATTTGCATTTCTCTGATTAATAATGACTTGGAACATCTTTTCATATGGCTAGAAATAGTTTCAATTTCTTCGCCTGAGAATTATCTGTTAATATCTTTTGACCATTCATCAGTTGGAGAAAGGCTTGATTTCTTATAAATTAGAGTCAATTCTCTATATATTTTGGAAATGAGGCCTTTATCAGAACCTTTGATTGTAAAAATGTTTTCCCAGTTTATTGCTTCAGTTTTTTCTTCTACAAAATGGCAGTGTTGGAAAATGATCTCTCAGGTTCCCTGGTCCCCCAGGGAGGGGACCAAAGCATCTTTGTCCAAGGAGTTGAGGGTAGCATTCCTTATTCCCCATCTACTCATTTCAACAAGAAGCAAAAGGGAATCAATGGTTTTATTTTAACTGACACATTTCTGGAGAGGGGGAAGGGATAGGGAATATATCCAAGGTATATAAAAAAGCCAGGTCTGGGGCAGGTAAGTAATGCAGAGGATAGAGCACCAGCTCAAAAGCTAGGAGAACCTGAATTCACATGTAGTCACTTTACACTTGGCACTTACCAGCTGGGTGACTGGGCAAATCATTTAATCCTTTTTGCAATCAGTTTTCTCATTTGTAAAGTGAACTGGAGAAGAAAATGGCAAATTCCTCCACTATCTCTATCAAAAGAACCCCAAATGGGGTCAGAATGTTTCAGATGAACAAACAATATTGATGAGGTCCTGAATGGTGGGCTGGACAGAAAAAAACTAAAGAACTGATCACTGAGGTGGTACAGGGAGAAGGCTCTGGGTTAGGTTAGGTACATGATAGAGATCAGGTTAGGTCCATGGTCCCACCCTCTGGGGAGGTCGTCCGTCTGAAACCCAACTTACGTCGAACTCCTGAGACCTACCATCTCCAGAAGTCCTGAGCAGTCTCACTTTGCCATGTGCTGTCAGAAATCCCGATCATGTCCCTGAGGTTAAATTTTCTCTATAAAATCTACTTATGGGCCATCCCATGACTGGCACTCTGCCTCATGGTGCTTTCCCCCTTCCCCTTCCCCAGTCTCCATGGTGTCTCCCCCAGCTCCACTCCTTCCCAACCCCACTTCTCCTCCTTACAGTTAACCCACATCAGTGATAGTGATTGGGAAGGAGGGGGGATTGCAGACATAGCCCTGGGCACACCTGGCACATCCCTCTGGGTGGCAGGAGCAGTACCTTGAGAAGAGCAAACAGGAGGTTAGAGAATGAGAGAGATCCGACAAAGATCAAAAGTTTTAGGGATCTCAGTGGGCATGGCACTCAGAAGCACGAGGGGGATGCTATCTTACTGGGACTCTTCAAGGAAGAGTCTAGGGGATGTGTACCTCTAGGAGCTGAGCTTCCACTTGGCATACCTTCTCCTGAACTGATCCCCAGGCAGGCCCCCACAAGCATCTCTTTGATGCACCAGGACCTGCTCAGATCTGGCTATGGGAAGTCCCTCATCCCATACTTACCCCTTTTACAAGAGGTGGAAAATGCCTATTTGAATTTATTACCACTTGTAGTAAGAGAAGAAAGCTCTGGACAGGTTTAGGAAAAGGAAATAAAAGTCTGACTCTCTTTTCTCTCATTTCCCACTCCCCATTCTCTATTCCATAGCTCTCCTCTCCATAGTCTCCAAGAAAAAGGTCCAGACCTCAGATTTTCCAAAGCTCTCCATCCTTCAACTTCCCAAAGAAAGTCTTCTCTTAATTATAGGAATCCACCCTCAAATCCTGAACCTAACTGCTGCCTGCTGTTGGCAACCTGACCATCACCCTCATCTCCACAAAGAAGTATATTTCTGGAAGGAGCCTTCAAGTCTATTCCAGTTCAAAAGAGCTCTTTTTAAGTTTATCCCTATCCTGGGGCCCTGATGGTTAAGCCCATTTGTAGTTCAAAGCTCTATTTCTCTGAACCTTTGAAATAGAAGCCAATAGGATATTTCTCTGTTGCTTCATTTCAAAACCAAACCCAGCTTCCCAGCTTCCAAAGCCTTAGTACCCTCAGATTTCACCTCTCTTTTCAAAGCCCCAAAGCCCGTCCTAAAACTGAGCCTGAGCCGAGCTAAAAGCCGACACTGGAACCTTATTCCCTGAGGAAGCCCCAGAAGCCTCACTCTTCCCAGACACAACCGGAGCCTTTCACAGGCAGGTGAGGGCTCTGAAAGGGAATGCCCTGGAGGCCGAAGGGACATGATACAGAGGGAAGAAACCAAATGCTAGCATGTGTAGCTGAAGATCCAGGTGTGAACTCTGGCCCAGGTCTCTGCCCTCCCCATACCCCCGAGATCCCCAGAGCTCAAATCACTGCCTCCTTTTTGAGAGCGTTCATGGGACTAGTGTGGTCTTGAATAGGATCCATGTGAGCAGATTCAGTCTTTGATATATAATGATTGTTAATACCCTTAGAAATTAGGAAGTTTGTGAGCCAAGAGTCAGGATTAATTAAGCCAATCTCCTTCCCTCCACCTAACAAATAAGTAAAACAACACACCCTCTAGGACATGTTTTCTTCCATTACCCATTCAAGGGTAGGCAGTAAATGCTGAGGGACATTAAAGGATTCCCATACATGCTCTATCTTGTGAGACACAAGGACAAGCGGGAAATGCTTGAAAACCTCAGTTCCAGAAGATAGCTCTGCTGCATGATTGACTTTTGTTACAGATTCACAAAGAGTCTTAACATGTAGATTTAGGAGATGGGAGTGACCTGAAAGTCAGCTTCCCATGAAACCTTCTACACTCAAGAACTGATGGGGAATAGGGAGAGGAAGGGAGAAAAGCAGAAGGGGCTGGTTCTGGGTCCAGATTCCTTTTCTGGCTCTCAGTTTCTTCCCCTAAGATATTAGGGTTGAAATAAATTCCCCTGGTCCCTTCCAGCTGTAATATTCTGGGATCCATGATTATATTTGGAGCATACCGTGTTTATTGGAACAGTCTCCAAACCTGACTTGCCCTCTTGGTTGAAGCTTCATGTCTCTTATGTATGACGAACACTATAATGTTTTAGAAAGGCATTGTCCTGTCAGGCAAAGATTATTGGTTTTGAAGTCACTGGTTATTAGCTGAATGACCATGGGTAAACCTTCTGAAGCTCTGAGTTTCGGTTCGTCCTCTATAAAATGGTGTTAATGATGTAGTATCCCATTATTCTGGGAACTCTTCGAAAATAGGAACTGTTTTCATCCCTTTTTTGCAACTCTAGCACTTAACATGGTATCTGGCATAGATAGGTACTAAATAAATGTTATTTATTTATTATTATTGTTATGATTATAATAATAATTATTATTATTATATCTGTCTCATAAGGTGGTTGGGAATGAAAGACTTTTTAAAAGTCTTAACAATTGGAAATAGATTAACAGGTAAATCTAAATGTGGCATTATATCCCGGGTGTAGAAGTCCCTTGTCTCACCTCTCTCTGTTCCCCAGCTCCCATCACAGAAGGGATGCTTTCTCTCCTTTCCTGTCACCCCTATATTCAAGCTGAAGGGCTAGCCCAAACTTGGGCAAAAGTGAAAGAAAAGAGATGGGGGATTGGTCTGGGAGCTGATGGATTGAGCTCTCCCTACATTGTGGAAGCAGTTAGGAATAGGGAAGGATGAGAATAACAAGAATTCAGACCTTCATTGGCAGATTTTTGAAGGTTGGGGGGGAAGGAAGTTGGGAAGTTTTTTTGCATGTTAGTTCTGCAACTCTTTCATTTCCTAACTCTTAAATAAAGCAATCTAAAGCAAATCTAAAAAGAAAGAAAGGAAAAAAATGACAGTGTTATTCCCCCAAACACACAACACAACAATATATAGAAAATCATTGTCAGTTTATTTTCATTTACATATTTCATAGGGGAAAAAGTAAAAAAACTTTCATAGTGCATGAAAATATACAGGTTCCTCTATCTACAGGCACAAGCAGGCAGGAACATTAGTGGCAGCAGCTGCAAGTCTCGGTTTGGGGGGCCTTGCAAACACAGCCCTGGGCACATTTGGCACATCCTGCTGGGCAGCAGGAGCAGCAGCCTGAGGAGGAAAGACAGGAGGTGAGTGTGAGGTATCCTGACCTAAGTCCCTGGCAGAGCCCACCCAGAGACATCAGTGGGGAAATCAGAAGGAGGATCCCATGTGACCCAAACCCTTTAGGGGCTATTTGCAAAATTTAGCTCCACTATAAAATCAGCTCCTTCCTCCTGAACTATATTTCAAAGAATCACCAGTTATCTGCCTCTCCTATTGATAACTGAGTGGAGCCATGGAGACATTCAGGCATTGGAGTCGGGAAGGTCAGAATTTAAATCCAACTTCAGATGCTTACTAGCTGTGACCCTGGAAAAGTTAACCCCTATATGCCCTCAGTTTCCCTATCTGTAAAATGGAGAGAAAAATAGCATCTATCTCCCAAAAGGATTCTCCCAAAGTTGTTGTGAGGATTAAATGAGATAATATTTGTATAGCACTTTGTAAAGCTAAACATGCTATATAAACTGCCTATGACAATGATGATATTCCAGACACTGGAGATAAGGAAACTAAAGTGCCCTCCCACCCCTCACCCCCTTCCTCCGACCTGCACAGATATCTGTCCCCAGATTCCTGGTGCACTTACTTTTCTTACAAGAGGTACAGGAGCATGATTTGCATTTGCAGGAGTCACCACAGGTGCAAGAGTCACCTAGAGAAAGAGAGGGAGGTGGGGAGGAGAAACAGTTGTCAGGGCAGAGCTCCAGAGCAGATTTAGGGAAAATACAAAGATGTGGGATTATCCTTTCCCTCTCATTCCCCAGTCTCTACCTGGCTACTCCGGGTGCCCCACATGCGGCAACAGCCCTTAGAATTTACAGTAATGCCTCAAGGAGCCCTTAACCCACTATCAAGGACTCCAGCTCTTGGGACCCTGATCATCCCCCTCTAAAACTCGGGGAGCCTA
Source organism: Sarcophilus harrisii (assembly GCF_902635505.1). NCBI lineage: Eukaryota > Metazoa > Chordata > Mammalia > Dasyuromorphia > Dasyuridae > Sarcophilus > Sarcophilus harrisii. The sequence continues at coordinate 474,116,598 of NC_045427.1, read as the reverse complement.
GCAGTAAATTTCTTCAACAAAAGAGCTCTCCTCTAGCTGACTCCTATCCCTGGGCTCTGGTTGTAGACATTTAGAACTCCCTAGGAAGTGGATAACAGCTTTCAGTTCCTCCCCTTTAGGACCAGTCCAACCATCTTATTCATGCTAAAAGCACCTTCTTTCCTTTTCTTTTTAGCCTAAAACAAAGCAGGGGCAAAAACCAGGTTTCTGACTCCTAAGACACCTGAAAACCAGAAGTCCCTTACCATTTGCACAATCACAGTTGGGGTCCATAGCTGGCTGGGTTGGAGCTGGAGTCTCTGGAGAATGAGCTGGAAGGCTAGGAGAATGTTGTTGTGGATGCATGTGTTCGGTTCCTCCCTTTATAGTAGAGCAGGAGAATGAGTGCAAAGGCCCTGCCCCCTTCCTCTTGTCCAGGACCAGCCTCTTGCACTCAGCCCTACTAATTGGCCAAGTTCTGGGCTCTGGGCCCAGGTAGTGACTCAGAGGGAAATTCCCAGCATCCAGGGTGCTGAGTGTAGATCTCTGGGGCAGCTCCCGCCTGGAGGAGCTGTGTGCAAAGGTGAGGAGAGGCCGTGGGCCCTACAGAACATCATGTACCCTTGGTGTCCTCTCTGCTCCTTACCAGAACTTGCCTCCTTTTCCTGACTGGGAAAATGAATTCAGACTTTCCAGTTTGCAAACTCCTTGTGGTGTCCTTGGCAGGGAAATCATCTGCCCTGCCAGAGACCTTTTACAAAGCCGTGCTCAGGCCTCTGTCCTCTGGTCATTGTGTTCCCCCCTCACCGCCCCCCCCCCCGGGAACCCTTGGTGTTGGGACTGTCAGCCCTTGAGCTTTTGCCCACTCTGTTGTCAATGCTCACTTACCTGTGCTTGTGGCTCAGATAGGCAGAAAAGAGTTGAAGTGAGTGGGATGGACGAGAGCAGGAACATTCTAAGGTCCTAGGATGGGCATGAACATTTTTCTCCCAAGATTTCCAGAGCTTTATTCTATTTTATTTATTTATTTGGAGAAAAGTTTTCTTTTTTTTTTAATAATAGCTATTTATTTTTTCAAAATACATGCACAGTTTTCAACATTCACCCTTGCAAAACCTTGTGTTCCATATTTTTCTCCTTCCCTCTCCACTTTCCCCCTTCCCATGACAGCAAGTAATCCAATATAGGTTAAATGTGCAATTTTTCTAAACATATTTCCACATTTTTGGGGCATGAATATTCTTGATGAGGCTGAGGTACTGTGGGTGTGAGTCAGTCTCATACAGATGTAATGAATAATCTTGGGGGTTTTGTAGAAAGTGGCCCTTTAGCCACTTAGGCCCAAGTTCCTCCATTGTTAGGCTCTTTCTGACCATGAAGATTCATCCCTTTATTCAATAAATATTTGCTAAGTGCTTAGTATTGATAGTGTGTGGTGGAGGGGAAAGACTAGATTTGGAAACTCGTGACCTAGGTTTGATTCCCATTTGATTCTGGCATTGATTTCCTTTCTTGTCTGAGGCAAGTCACTTTACCCATTTGTGTCTCAGTTTATTCATTGGTAAAATAAAGGATTACATGGACTAGATGACCTTTGAGATCTTTTGTTCTTGTTCTGTCATTTCAAACTCTTGATGACCCTGTGGACCATTGCATACCAATACCGTCCATGGGGTTTTCTTAGCAAAGTGATCTGAATGTTTGCCATTCTTCAAACAGAATTTAAGTAACTTGCCCAGCTCACTTTCCAATTTTATTTCTCCACCTCATTTTATAGATGAGGAACTGAGGCAAATAGGGTTAAGTGACTAGCTCAGGGCTACAAAGCTAGTAAATATCTAAGGCTATATTTGAATTCAGATCCCCTTGACCCCAGGACCTGTGCCCAACAAGAGGAAATTTAAAACCTAGTAGCAGGAGGAGCAGCCAAATGACACAGTGAATAAGGCACTGGCCCTGAAGTCAAGAGGACCTGAATTCAAATGTGACCTCAGACACTTAACACTGCCTAGCTGTGTGACCCTGGGCAAGTCACTTAACCCCAATTGCCTCAGCAAAAAAAAAAAAAAAAAAAGAACAGAACAGAAAAGTTAGCTTTTTATTTTATTTTATTTTTTATTATTATAGTTTTTTATTTACAAAACATATGCAAGGGTAAATTTTCAACACTGACCCTTGCAAAACCTTTTGTTCCAAATCTTCCGCTCCTTCCCCTCACCCCCTCCCCTAGATGGCAGGTATTCCATTGCATGTTAAAATATATATAAATATATATATATAATATAATATATAATATAAATTATATATATACACACACATATCCATACAGTTATCTTGCTGCACAAGAAAAATCGGATCTAGAAAGAAAAAAAAACCTGAGAAAGAAAACAAAACTGCAAGCAAACAATAACAGAGAGAGTGAGAATGCTATATTGTGGTTCACATTCAGTTCCCATAGTCCTCTTTCTGGGTGTAGATGGCTTTCTTTATCACTGAACAATTGAAACTGGTCTTAATCATCTCATTGTTGAAGAAAGCCACATCTATCAGAATTGATCATCGTATAATCTTGCTGTTGCCATATATGATAATCTCCTGGTTCCGCTCATTTCACTTAGCCCCAGTTCATGTAAATCTCTCCAAGCCTCTTTGTATTCATCCTGTTGGTAATTTCTTATAGAACAATAATATTCCATAACATTCATATACCACAATTTACCCAACCATTCTCCAACTGATGGGCATCCACTCAGTTTCCAGTTTCTGGCCACTACAAAAAGGGCTGCCACAAACATTCATGCACATACAGGTCCCTTTCCCTTCTTTAAGATCTCTTTGGGATATAAGCCCAGTAGTAACACTCCTGGATCAAAGGGTATGCACAGTTTGATAACTTTTTGAGCATAGTTCCAGATTGCTCTCCAGAATGGTTGGGTCCATTCACAATTCTACCAACAATGTATCAGTGTCCCAGTTTTCCCACATCCCCTCCAACATTCGTCATTATCTTTTCCTGTCATCTTAGGCAATCTAACAGGTGTGTAGTAGCATCTCAGAGTTGTCTTAATTTGATTTCTCTTATCAATAGTGACTTAGAGCATCTTTTCATATGGCTAGAAATAGTTTCAATTTCTTCATCTGAAAATTGTCTGTTCATATTCTTTGATCATTTATCAATTGAAGAATGTCTTGAACTATTATAAATTTTAGTCAATTCTCTATATATTTTGGAAATGAGGCTTTGATCAGAACCTTTAACTGTAAAAATGTTTTCCCAGTTTGTTGCTTCCCTTCTAATCTTGTTTGCATTAGTTTTGTTTGTACAAACTTTTTAACTTAATATATTCACAATTTTCTATTTTGTGATCAATAATGATCGTTAGTTCTTCTTTGGTCACAAATTCCTTCTTCCTCCACAGGTCTGCAAGGTAAACTATCCTATGCTCTTCCAATTTATTTATAATTTCATTCTTTATGTCTGGGTCATGAATCCATTTTAACCTTATCTTGGTGTACGGTGTTAAGTGTGGGTCAATACCTAGTTTCTGCCATATTAGTTTCCAATTTTCCCAGTAGTTTTTGTCAAATAGTGAATTCTTATCCCAAAAGGGGGTCTTTGGGTTTGTCAAACATTAGATTGATTACTATAGTTATTGACTATTTTGTCCTTTGAACCTAACCTGTCCCACTGATCAACTTCTCTATTTCTTAGCCAGTACCAAATGGTTTTGGTGACTGCTGCTTTATAATATAGTTTTAGATCAGGTACAGCTATGCCACCTTCATTTGATTTTAGCTTTTTATTTTTCAAAACACATGCAAAGATAGTTTTCAACATTCACCCTTGCAAAACCCTGTGTTCCAAATGTTTTGTTATTATTATTGATAGTGAAAAAGAATGTGGCATAGTAACTTATAGAATTGGTCTCCAAACAAGACTTAGGTTAAGACCTTTAACACACCCTGCCTAGATTACCCCAGGAAAATCACTTTCACACTCTATAGACAAAACTTCCATACTCTATAGACAACTCTAGGAATAGAAATGGTTGAAAAAGTGTCTATCTGCTTTGGTAGAGATCATAGTTCTGATCTCTATCTCCTAATGCTGTCTGAATCTCCTTTTCATCTTTTTGCATCTTACCAAGAGATTAAATGTCATATCTGACATTGTCAACAAAGGGAAAAAGATACAAATAACAGCTAACATCTCTACAGTGCCTTAAGATATACCAATTCCTTTCCATAGATTATTTCATTTAATCCTTACAATAAGCATCTAAGATAAGCACTATGATTGTCTCCATTTATGATGAAACACAGTAAGTATTTTGCCGAGGTCACAAAGGTAAACTATGCCAAAGGTGGGGTTGGAATCTAGTTCCTCTAAGTCCAAAGCCAGTATTTTTCCCCACTGTACCACAATATATCTCAAGCTCAGTCTTCAATCAATCTATACCTTTTTTTTATGTGTGTGTGCCAATCACTGTACTAAGTAAACCCTGGGTGTTTAAAAGCAAAAACAATCCTTGCTCTTCTTATATTCTAATGGGGAAGATACCATATAAATACAAGATATACACAGAGTATATTCAAGACACCTACAAAGTAAATGGAAGGCTAAAGATGGGGGGAGGATGGGAAAGGATTCCTGTAGAAGAGGACATTTAAGCTGAGTCTTAAAGATGTGAGGAAGGAGAAAATTTAATATTTTGAAACAGGACATGACTACTTTCTGGTCCAAAACCTAGTAGTCATCTTTGATTCATCCCTCTTCCTCGCAGCACACATTCAGTCATTTGCCAACTCTTGTTGAGCTTATCTCTGGAAGCCATCTCCTTATTGTCTTTCATACAATCATCACTTGGTTTTAGATCTTCTCTTACCTAGACTACTGTGGTTTTCCTGTTTCCTGCCTCTCCTACTTCTACTCCATCTCCAAACAACTACCAGAATTATCAAAGCACAGATCTGAACATATTACTACCCAGCTAATGGTTTTCTGACCTTATTATTTCTACAATAAAATGCAAATTCCAAAACCACTCAGAGCTTCTCTTTCCATTCTTCCTAACCACTCTACTTCTTTCTTCTAACTACTGTCTGTTGTCTGAATTTCCTTTCTCAAATCTTTATTCTCCTTTGCTGGCCCTGGGGATAATGCAATACCTTCATTGCCCTTGCTACTATGGAGATGAGAGACCTGAGCAATCACTATCCCAGAATTCCCTTGCTAACACTGAATTAGCTGTCAGAAGAGCTGTGAATGCTAGTCCCTGTGATGGCATTAACTAATCATATGACTTTAGGAAAGTCACTTCCCTGGTTGGTAGCTCAGTTTCCTCAATTTCAAAATAAAGTGTTGCTTTTAAGAATGGTTCATGACCCTTCTTGGGATACCTTTGGAAATCTATATTTGAAAGCCCTCTTCAGAACATTCCATCTCTACTGAGGTCCCCAAGCATCTTCTTGTCCCTTTTCTCCTAATACTGAGATAGAAGGGAATTCAGTGAGTATATTTTTCATATAATTTATTTAAAAAATAGAAAATGAGCCTAAAGTACATGAAAATTCAGATCTGCACAAATGCTTCTACTTGTGGGCACAATGAAACAGTAGTAACAGAGTGACAGTTAAAATTGTCAGTCAAGTACAGTGAGGTGGTGGGGAAGAGGGGGGTCAGGGAGTCTATACACAACCCTAGGTCCACTTGACACATCCCATTGTAGAGAAGCAGCAGCAAATAGGGAGCACCAGGCCTGGGACGAGGAAGACCTTAGTCCAATTCCAGTTTCAGAAACTTACTAGCTATGTGACCTTGGTCAAGCCCCTTAACATTATTTAACTCAGTTTCCTCAAATGAGCTGAAAAAGGAAAGGGCAAACCACTCTAATATTTTTGTCAAGAAAAACCCAAATAGAGTCACAAAGAGTCAGGAACAACAGTAGCAAAGCAGCAAATAACCTTGGAAGGAAAAACGAGATGAGTGAATGATACTGAATTGAAAAACCTGACAAGAGCCAGCCCAGGGATGCAATATGGGTGGCACAGGAAAGATGCTAGGGAACCTGGGTCCCTCATGGAAGATGGAGGAGACATATCTTTTAGGATTTGAATTTCCTCCTTCTCCCATTGACTAGGTTCCTACCACTACACAGACGCTTTTCTGAAGGAACAAGAACTGCTTCTTTCAGACTATGGAAAGTGTTCTACCCAACTCTTACCTTTACCTTCCTCTCTCCCCACTACTTAACTTTTCTTGACTAAGGTAGCTGTACTACTCGGAAATGACTTGTATTTGTCGAGCCTGCCCATGTGAAAGGACTTTCAGGTAGAAAGGAAGAAGACAAATATAGTTAGAGAAGAAACAGGGCAGAAGTCTAAGGAAGAGTTGCGATAAGACATAAAAATGCTTCTCTCTTTCCAAACTCTCCAGGCTGTAGTTCCTGTTTTCCCAGGTCACTCACTGCCTTAAAAACATCTTCCTAGTTTTGCCTTGATAAAGGATGAAATGGTCTGTTCCTCTATGTTTCTCAGTTGCCCAGAAAAGCACCTTCTTCTACCAAGCATAACCCTAACATTAGCTGTTCACTATTGTTAGAAGCTTTCCACCCAACCTGGTAAGACTACTCTACTTCTGAGGGACCACGTTTCTAAGATCCTTGGTGTCTGCTCCTGTCTTGAAAGAATTCTTGTGAATTCCTATGCTCTATACTGTGATGACAAAACATTATTTGTGATTCTCTCTGTCTCTCTGAAGTAGAATAGGAGAATGGGGTGCTAGGAAACTAGTTCTCTATTGTTTCCCTTTGAAACAAATCCAAACCCCCACCTCTCACTTCCCCACCATGTACCCAATGTCAGCCTCCTGTAAAGACACTGAGGCTGAGCCCAGCATACAATAAACAGCCCCCAGATTTGGGAATCCCATTCCCACTTATACATATGGCCATAATTGGGGAGCAATGTCAGGCCATTCTCTTTGAAGAATATACTAAATGATTGAAAACAAGTATAGGAGTGATTCAGCTAAGCCTTCTACAGGAGGATAACCTGGGGGAGTCCCCATTCCTGTACACAACCCCAGGCTGGGCTGGGCTGAGCTGTGGGCTCAGTATACTGGGTAGAAAGATAAGAAATCCCAGCTCCTCTCCTAAACCAGAAGCTTTTTGTTCCTTCTTTTTGGAATTTATGATAAGTTTAGACTTTCCATTTTTTGGATTCTTCTTAACATAGCAGAAAGTCATTTTCTTTACTAGAGATCTTGATAACCTAGCCCTCTGAGAAGCTCAAGCTGATAAGTACTCCTCCATTCCCAAACTCTTGCTCCCATATCGTTCTTGTTCTTATGTGCACTTTCTCCTTCCATTGTAGTCATAAAAGTTTATCGGAAAAAATGTCAGACCTCCCCCCAAACTCCTCTTCTCCCCACTTTCTGCATCAACTCCTCTGCCAGACATCTACCCTCAAGTCATAGAAAGTCTCCTTTGTTACTAAGAAGTAGCTAAATTCATTCATCCTAATTCATTGTGTGAATAATGAACACTAAAGAGTAGTTAGATGTATTTTGTACAGGGCTGCCAGAGAGAGGTCAATCAATATTTAACTCAAAGAAATGTATTACTGATAACAACATTTTAGACACTGGGGAGACAGAGTCCAAGAAGCTTTATAGCACATTAGAACCATCTTTCCATATCTTGCATTGAACCAGGATATGCATGTCTTGAACCACTCTAAGAAAAATTTGCTTCTGATTGCCAGTTGGTGATTTACTTCAGGTTGTTCAGTTGTGTCTAACTTTTTATGACCCCATTGGGGTGTTCTTGGCAAAGATTCTAGAGTGATTAGCCATTTCCTTCTCAGTTTCCCATCTTTCTAAAACAATGTTGTTATTGTTTTTTCCTGGATGCTCCTTTTTATTTTTCACATTCCCTCATCTTCCAGGAGTTATCATTGTTTTAGGAGGGCTTTGAAGGAAGTGAGAAGGATTGGGAGGGCAGGGAAACCTAGGCACAGGGTAGGAGGGGAAGACTGGTGTTAGGCAAAACAGAAGGTATTAGATGATAACCTGAGACTGGATTTGAACTCACATGAAGAGGAAGATCTGAGACTAAATTTAATTTCAGTCTTTCTGACTTTAGGCATCCATTGAGCCACCTAGCTGCCTCAGTTTACTTTCTAGTATCGTGGGTTTAGAGCTGGAAGGAATTACAGAAAATATCTAATCTATCACCCTCACTTTACAGATGATGAAACTGAAGAACAGAGAAGGTAATTGATTTGTCCAGGGTCACACATTTAGGAAACAGAAGGAATAGGATTTGAACCCAGGTCCTAGATGCCAACCCCATATTCTTTCCATTGTATCAGTGATGGCAATGGAAATGGAGAAGATTGGGGGCAATCTACAGAGGCAAATTAGATAGGACAGCATAAACAGTAGTTCCTATGCCTACTATAATGTAAGGGACCTGGTTACTAATTAACTATGTGAAGTGAGGGAGAAGAAATGATACAAGATAACACCAGTTTCCATCATGGAAATCCTGGATGAATGATCAAATCATGGCCAAAAATAACCAGTCATTAGTGGTCTGAAAGGCATTGTGGTATGATCTATCTACCTACTCTACATCTACCTGGAATCAAGAAAATTTGCATTTAAATCCTGACTCAAATACTTGCTGAAGAAATTATTTAACCTATATGTGCCTAAATTTCTTTGTTTTAAAAATGGAAACAACTACCCCTGACTCACAGGTTTCTAGTGAAAAACAAATGAAATTCTGAATAAAGTGCTTTGTAAATATTTAAAAAGATAGATTATTTTTATAATGAAGTTATTAGGAGTAAATAGTACCTTCTGTTTTGTCTGAAACCAATCTTTCCCCTTCTATTCAGTACCTGGGATTCCCTGCTCTTTCAGTCCTCCTCACTTCCTTCTGAAATAACGATACTCCTGGAAAATGAGAGAATGTGAAAAGTGAAAAGGACTTCAGAGAACATCCAGGAAAATACCTTTGTTTTAGAGAAATGGGAAACTAATTTCCCAGGGAAGTGACTTATCCAAGCTCACACAGCTAATGAGAGGCAAAATCTGTGTGGAATCTAGGTATCTTGACTCTAAGCTCCCTTCCTTGAGATGCTTCTGTTGCAGAGAACTCTTAGCTGGCTGAATGTAGTCTTGAATGAGGGGCCAGGTAACTAGCTTCACTCTTTGATGTTCCAAGCATAATTAATCTCCTCTGCATGTACTAAGCCTGAGGTTCAACTGTTGATGTTAATTATGTCTTCTTTGGCTTCATCCCTTCCACCTAATAAGCAAACACAACTTTAGTTTGTGCTACTCTTTTACCCCAATTAAATGTGGGCAGGAAAGAATGTGGAACGTAAAAAGATTCTCTACAGGCTCTGTCTTGTGAGGTGGGCAAAGTGGCTGGTAAAAACCTGGAAGCTGGGACCCTGCTGGCCAACTTTGCTAGCTAACACCAGCTCTGGGCAGGGAGGCCCCAAGGAGTTCAACATGTCAGTGTAGAAGAGGGAAGCACCAGCTTCCATCTCATAGAAAAGAAAGCATCTTATAGGCCGAGAGCTAGAAAGGGTTTTAATGATGGGCAGATCCAAGGCCTTCACTTCAATTCATAGATATCTAGATTGAGGCCCAGAGAGGTAAAATACCTTTCCTAAGGTCTTGTCACCTGGACAAGTCCGGGTTAAAGATTCAAATCTTGGTCTCCATATTCAACGATCTCTCCTTCTGGTGGCAGCTGTCAGGCTGGACGCAGCTCCAGCTTAATTGAAGACAAGCTGCCAATGCTTTATTCCTTCTATTTCAGATACTTATTAGCTGTCTGATCCTGGGGAAATCACCACCTTTCTGGACCTCAGTTTTCTCATCTGAAAAATGAGAGTTAAAACTTAATGACCCTTAGGGTCCTTTCCAGTTGAAAACCTATGGATCTTATCATCTTAATCTACATTCAAATAATGATCAGTTTCTACTCCCAGTTCTACCACCCAACACCTAGGATCCTAGCTATAATCAAGAACCCTAGCTTTAGAGTTAGCGGGGAAACTCCAAAGCCATCTATTGCACCTTCTTCATTCTATAGGTGTGGAAACTGGGGCCCATAAATGACTGTCCAAGGTCATACAAGTAGTGTCAGATCCAAGATTCTAAACCCAGTTTACCTGACTCCAAGTTCATCACTTTTTGGACAAGTCATTTCTCTCTGACTTTTTCTTTCTCTGTAAAAGGAAGAATTGAACTATTTTTTTTCTTTTTAAAATTCCTCTTATTGAGAAATGTCCAATTTTTATAAGAAATATATTATTATAAAAAGAAACATATCATAACCAAATATAATTTAAAGAATCACAGAATTTGAAAAATGAAACCCCAGCCACCATCTAATACAACCTAAATACCCTAAAAAAATCCCCTCTAGGACAAATCCAACCAAACGGCCTCCACTGGAAGACTTGTAAGGAGAGGAAGTTTGTATTTTATATTTTATTCAATTATAATAGAATGGATGATGCTATAGTAGCAATAACTTCTTTCTCAGATAATATTGCTTTGGAATGCTCCATAATATCACCCTTTGCACAGCTATCCATGCCTTGTCCCAAGTTCCTATTGCCTACAAATATCATGCATTCCAAAATAAATAATTAAAAATAATAATAGAGAATAGTCTTTCAAAAACTAGGGGGAAAAATCTTCTGCTTTAATAAATTCTGTATTCAACTTTGTTAGAGAAGGCATGGTGTAGCACAGGGCTTCTTAAAACTTTTTCCTCTTCTGACCCCTTTTTGCTCAAGCAATTTTTACAGGACTCCACCTAGGTATTAAATTAAATAGGTATGCTAATCAAATATTTACTGATAATAAATCATAATTTCATATTCAGTTACAAGATCACATATGGGGTCATGACGCAGAGTTTTAGAAGCTGGAGTATAGCAGCCAGAGTGTTGACTTTGGAGTCATGGATCGTTAGATTGAATCTTACTTTTGCTACCCATTAATCTTGGGACCCTGGACAAGTTGACAAACATTCATTCTATGAGAGCCCCTTAATCTTTAACTGACAACTCAGTCTAAAAGATACCATTTTTAAAGTATCACAAACCGTTTTACCCACAAAACTTAGATCAAATTGCCTTCATTTCTGACATAGTCCCTGCATAGAGACTTAATATGTGGTAAAAGAACAACGATTTCTCAAGTCTTAGCCCCCAAATTAACTGGATAGTATTAGTTGTCTACCCTTATTCCCAGACCACCTGTTCCACACCAAAAATTTACCAAAAAGAAATTTAAAAGGGCCTTGGTAATCCTTTCTCCTACTAGGAATGGTAAATGGGCCTTTCTCTATTCTTGGCAGGGTAGTCATTCCCCTTTTCCAGAGCCCCAGAATAGTGATACATGCCTTCATTGACTTCTCCCTATACTTGATTGTGGGTACTCTATTTATGATCTCTAGAATTGTTACTTAAGTATCAAATGAGAATAATACTGATCCCATAAGCCACCACACAAGTTTGTTGAGTTGGGGAAAAAAGAGAGAGTTTGTAAGTTAATATGAATATCTTCAAATAGACAAAGAGGGCCAAAAATGTAAACATAGTAATCAAATTTATTGTATTCATATATTTCATAAAAAAACAGTAGAAAACATATAGGTGCTGTTTGAAAATTCAGGACTGTACAAATTCTGTTTACAGGCAAAGGGAAGTGGGGACATCACTGGCAGCAGCTGCAACTCTCACCCTGAGGGGCTTTACAGACACATCCCTGGGCACACTTGGCACATCCCTTAGGGCAGCAGGGGCAGCAGCCTGAAAAGGAAAGATAAGAGATGAATGTGAGGGATCTGACTCGAGAGTCAGGCAGGGCTCAGCCCCAAGGATGCTTCTGGGAATGGGTTTAAAAAGCAAGAAAAGGAAGTCAGCTTAGCTTACCGGGTTCCTCGTGGTACATTTAAGGAAAGCTGTACCACTAGGAAATGATTCCATAGGCCTCCTTCCCTCCTTGAACCCCCTTCTCCCTCACCCAGGGCTACCCAGGATTCTTTCGGTTGGGGCAAGGTTATTTGGTTCAACCCATGAAAAGTATTTCCCCTTCTCCCCCGCACCCCACCCTGCAAAATACTCACTCTTCTTGCAGGAGGTACACCGACATGAAGTGCATTTGCAGGCATCTGCACAGGTGCAAGAGCCACCTTGAGAGAAAAGGAGAAACTTTAGGCGACAGACTTCCCACACCTCAGAAAATATCTTCTCCTATCAGCAACCACCGAGCCGCCAACCCTCATCTTAACTGTTCCCCATGGCAAGCAAGCTGTCGCATCACCTGGCCCTTTCCTTAGGGAGCCCCTTTTTAGATGGAACCCTAAAGCCCTAAAGCTAAAAGAGCTCCTTTCAAGTCCATCTCATCCCTGGGCCCTACTGTCGGGCATATTTCTGGTTTATAACTTTAATTCCAAAAAGCGGAGCAAGAAAGGATGAAAAGTTTTCTACACTTCACTTAAAACAAGACCAGCCTCCCCGTCCCTGACCACTACCCTCTTTTCTCCCCGGCCCACAGTTCTATTCCCCCACCCGAGCCCAAGCCGTCCCAGCTCGGGCAGAGCATCTCTGGCCGAGGGGTAGTTCCAGAACCAGGAATCCCTCACCGTTCTCGCAGCTGCAGTTGGGGTCCATGGCGGGCAGATGGACTTCACGAGGCACGCAGCTCTCACGGAAGGATGGGCAGGAGAAGGATGCGCGGGAGAAGGATGCAGCGGAGCGCAGAGCTCTCTCTTCTCATTTATAGGGAAAGGGTGGCGAGAGCGAGTGCAAAGGCGCCGCCCCGACCCCCCTAACTCCCCCTGCCCTCTGCGCCTGGCCCGCCGCCTGCACACTGCCCGGGGCGGCGCTGACTCCCGGGCGCGGACTCCGCTTTGGTGGCGGGTGCAGATTTCTCAGAACTCCGCCGCTGAGTGCAGATCCTGAAGCGCCCGGGCACCTGTGGGGCTGTGCGCAGAGTCCTGAGTACGTGCCGCGGGCCTCATCCCACCCTGCCCCGGAACCCCGCTCCAGCCCGGGGCGCCCTGAGGGGGCCCAAACCGCCCACCTTTTCCCGGTAGGGAGGTCACTGCCTTCCCCCAAACCTTGGGGTGTGACCCTATTCACCTCTAGGCTTTCCCAGTGAACCCCAAAGGGAGGAGGTGGCTCCCGTCCATCTCGGAGATTTTGCAGCTTCCATTCTCTTGGCTACTGCTAAAAGTGTGGGGAAAGTGCAGAAATTCCCTTGGCAGGAAACGTAACTAGAGCTGGAAGGCATGTCAGAAGGTGGAATGGACATGGATTTTGGGGTAATCCTTGAAGTTGGTAAGGGAAGGGAATAAGTGTTTGGGGGTTTCCCCCTATTTTTTCTTAATTACATGAAAAAATTTAAACATTTGTTTTTAAATTTTTGAGTTCCAAATTCTCTCCTTCCCTGTCCTCCTTCCTCCTTGAACAGGCAAGCAGTTCCATATCGATTATTCATGTGTTATCATTTAAAACATTTCCATGTTAGCCGTGCTATAAAAGAAAGTAGTTCTCCCCCCCCCCCCATAATAAAGGAAATGTAAAAAGTATCCTTTAATCAACACTCAGATTCCACTAGTTCTTTCTCTATAGGTGAATAACATTTTTTATCAATTTCATCAGAATTGTCTTGATCAGTATGTTGCTGGAAATTGCTAAGTCTTTCACAGTTAATTATCAGACAATATTGCCGTTAGTGTGGACAGTGTTCTTCTGGTTTCACTCATTTCTCTAAGTCTCCCCAGGTTTTTCTGAAAGCACCGGCTGATTGTTTTTGTATGGAATAACAATAGGAAATAAACATTTATATGGTACCTATTGTGTGTCAGATAATGTGGAGCACTCTAAGCTTAGTCAGGCTTTGGAGACCACCATCATTCTAACTTTTATTTTGATTTTGAAGACTCTGGAAGAGAGAGTAAGGTTAACTTTTATTTAATTCTGTCTCACTTTATTTTTTTATTTTTAATAATAGCCTTTTATTTTCAAAACACATGCAAAGATAGTTTTCAACATTCACTCTTGCGAAACCTTATGTTCCAAAATTTTCTCACTTCTCCCACTCCCCTCCCCTAGATAGCAAGTAATCCAATATAAGTTAAACATGTGCAATTCTTCTAAACATTTCCACATTTATCATTCTGCCTCACTTTAAATCCAATTTATTCATGAGTCAAGACATCACCCTGTGATGTTATTGATCCTCTTCAAAAATGAAGCATGAAAAACAAGAAGATGGATCCCATTATTATACAGGTTAGGAAATTGAGGCAGATAGCGGTTAAATGATTTCCTTGGGATTATGCAGCTAGTTAGTGTCTGAGGTTGATTTTGATCTATCCCCTTAAGATGGTGTTCAAAGCAAGGGCTGTTGTTTTACTGGTGTGTCTTATATCCTGACAGAAGGGGCTTCACATCTTGGGTCAGTATCACTTTTTTTCTTTAGATTGAGAGCAAAACTCTTCTCTCAGTGGTCAGCAATCTCAAATTAGGGTCACTTTGTCCTTTGTGACTTAGTCTTTTTCTTCTCTATTCTTTATGCCATTCATTTAAAATTTACTGCGTATGCACTGGTGCAAGGCTCTATGCTAATATAGAAGATACAGAAGGAAAAGGGTCATTTGCCCTTAAGGTGTTCACTCTCTAGTAGAAAGAAGCAACTGTGTTCAGAAATTTATCTTTAATGACCCTTTCAGTGGTTAGTGTTCTATAATGTCCTAAGGCAGAAAGAGAAGCAACATGGTATAATGAAGAGAGGGCTGGATTTGGAGTTGTAAAACTTCAGTTCAATCTACAAAACCTCCAGGAAATACCTTAATCTGGGTCTGTTTCCCCATTTGTAAAATGGTGTTGGACTAGATTATGGATGACCTCTGCTGCTTCTTCTATGTCTAAATCTGTGATCTCAAGTGCACAGTAGGGATATAAATAAAATGTGATGGGAACTTTGGGAAGGGGTTTTAGATTTGGGGATTAGGGGAATGGATGGTGGGGAGAAAGGGAAGATACTTTGTCTCATTGAACTTAGCCCAGAAGAAAGGAACAAAATATGAATCTGGTTTGATTTCTCTCACTGACTCCTTGCAGGCACCTCATCTTCTGGCACTGAGTCTTATGCAATTTAGCATCTGGTTTTATTCTATACTGTTTCCTAAATGCCTCCAATAGGCATTTTCTCTGCAAACTCTTTTGAGGATGCAGGTGACAACCTAATTGTCTGTTATGACAATACCCCTCGCAGTGTTAGGCATATTTCCCGTCGCCCACTGGACCCATGAACTGATTGGTGTGGGGAAGGTGGTGAGTTCTACCGTTGCAGGTCAGCACCTACCTTGCAATTTATAGTCCTGAAAGGTTGTCTGAGGACAACGAGGGAGTGAATGATTACTCCAAGGTCACCCAGCCAAGAGGTGCCAGAAGCATGAGTTAGACCCACATCTCCCTGGCTACAAGCCCAGCCCCTATCTGCTATATTACACACTATCTTTCCTTAGACACATGTGTCTAAAAATACTGGATAAAATATTAAGAGTCAGGCACTATCTTTCCAGGACACATTCATTAATTATCTACTATATGCAAGGCCTGTCCAAGGCATTGGGGACAGAACATAAAATACAGTTCCTACTCTCAAGAACTTTACAAATCTAATTTGGGAAAGAAATTACTCAATAATTGATTAAAAAAAAAAGAATGAAGTAAGTGCAAAAGCTACACGTTATTTTTTAAAATAGGGGAAGAAAAGATCACTTCTACTTTGCAGTGGGAAGAAAATCAGGGCAGAGATGCCCACAGAGCAGGGAGAGCATTTGAGTTGGGCTTTGAAAGGACAAAGGAACTTCACCAGGTGGAGACTTGAGGGTAAGGGGGGAAATAGGAGAGAGGCTATTCCTGGCATGGGGGTTGAACATAGAAACTATAAGGTCTTTCAATCAAAAAACTGAGAAAGTATGTGTGAGGGGCCAGGGGAGGAGGATGGAGAGAGAGACAGCCGAGAGGGCCCTTGGCCCAGAGAGGAATCTTGTTTTCTTCTCAGCCTAATCTCCAGAATGCCTCCAGTTCTAGGAAAGCAGAGATGAGATTCACAGCTAAGAAGTTACTTTAACAAAGTGGCAAATTACTGTTATCTTTCTGCAATGCAAAAGAAGGTAGCAATAATGACTAAGATTTATACAGCATTTACGCTTTGCAAGGCATTTTGAAAGAGGCAAGAGTGGCTATATATTATGCCACCTGGATGGACCTCTAAAAGTCTTCCCTTCTTACTGAACAAACCTTTGGGGTGGAGTGAGGTGCCAGGGTCAGTAGAAGATAATGGTAAGGAAGTGCTCTTTCCAAATTCACCTCAAGAAAAGTCTCTCTGTCATAGATCTGTTTTTTTCACTCTCCTTGTGTCTGTCTCTGTTTACTCCTGTTCCTCGTGATCTGTAGTTGGCAGCACATATAATTCTTACTCACGTCTGTGTAATGAGCTGTCCCTGGAATGCCCAAAAACATGTCATCCTTGTGCCATTAGGAAAGTAAAAACACACATTCCTGGAAATTCCCATTTGGGATGCAGGTTGCTTAATCAAGGATGAGAGAAGCCAGAGGAATAAGTGAGGGGAGGAAGAGAAGGAAAGTCAAGGAGGAACAAGATGTGCTCTCTGAATAATATTGTCACTACGGATTATACACTTGCAGTTGGACATCCTGAATGAAGGCCCCCTCTCAATAATTTGCCTTCAGAGCTCATGTTTTCCACTCTAGGAATCAAAAAAATTCAGCTCCTGTATCAGTAAATACGGCTCCTGGTCCAATAAGAGGGGATACTCGGAAAGAGTTCCACTCTAGGGAATCCATAACAGGACAGTAAGTTTGCGATGTAAATACAGCTCCTGGTCCAGGAAGAGGGAATATTCAGAAAGAGGGCTCTGAGAGTCTGCCAAACCTGAGGTACCTCCTCTGCCCCAGAGCTGGGGGAGGGGGGGGGTGTTAATGTAACCATTCTTAGTGTCCTTTTTTCTAATATTTTGTTCTTTCTTTCTCTCTCTCTCTGTGTCTTTCTCTCTCTCTCTCTCTCTCTCTCTCTCTCTCTCTCTCTCTCTCTCTCTCTCTCCTGAGGCAATTTGGTATTGACTTGCTCAGGGTCACACAGTTAGGAAGTATTAAATGTCTGAGACCGGATTTGAACTCAGGTCTTCCTGACTCCAGTTCTATCCATTGCATCCCCTTTTCTGTACCTTCTAACACTTTTTTTCTAATATTTTCTATTATCTTAAGAAAAATTAATGTGTCTTTTCTATGTACTGACCATTATATTTGAATCACCAAAACAAGCCAACGATTGAACAACCAGTGCCTTTGAAGATGGTGCCGAGGTTACAGTGCAAAAGGAGGACTCGAGTTCAAATCCAACCTCAGGCAATAGTTTTCTTACAGAGTCATTTACACAGTTTCTTCATTTGCAAAATGAGTTTGGAAAATGAAATGGTGAAACACTCCAGCATCTTTGCCAAGAAAATCCCCAAGTGGATCACAAAGATCTGGAAAAAAATAAATTCAACAATAATATTTTTCTGATTCTCTTTTTCTTTTCTCTTTTCTGATTCCCTTAAGCCAAAAGGAATGGAAGAAGCTCAGTGGTTAGAGTGCCAGTCTGGGAGTCAAGAAAATTCCTCTCGTGTGAATTCAAATATGACCTCAAACACTTACTAGCTGTGTGACCCTGGGCAAGTCACTTTTTACCTCAGTTTCCTCATTTGTAAAATGAGCTGGAGAAGGAAACGGTGAACCATCTTTGCCAAGAAAACCCCAAATGGGGCCATGAAGAGTCAGACGTGATCATAATGGCTCAACAATATAACCCACAAAACAATGTAAGTCAATAATATGTTAATGATGATTATATTTTTTACTAATATTTCTGGGAGTTCATTGATTACTCCAGATGCATAGGTCTTAACCCATATACATTTTTATGCGTCAGTAGAATATCTTCTGATGGTGAATTCAGAGGACCTGGGTTTGAATTCCAAGTCTGCCATTTATTAGCTATAAAATGTTGAGCAAGTTAATTAACA
Organism: Sarcophilus harrisii; assembly: GCF_902635505.1. Taxonomy (NCBI): domain Eukaryota; kingdom Metazoa; phylum Chordata; class Mammalia; order Dasyuromorphia; family Dasyuridae; genus Sarcophilus; species Sarcophilus harrisii. The sequence continues at coordinate 474,098,476 of NC_045427.1, read as the reverse complement.
ACTCTGGACTTCTTTTGTAAAATAAAAGGACTAAATTAGAGGGCCTTCTATGGTTCCTTGCTATGATCTGTATCTATATCCTCCCTGAAGGCCAGTATAGAGGACCTACCCTGGAAAATAGAAGCTATTTCTCCAGATCTTGCTCTAAGATTCTTAACATTTTTTCTGATTACCCTTGCATCACTCAAATGAGCTATTAGCCCTGAGTCTTGTCACATGGAAAGCCTATTTTCTTTTTTGGATGTGATAGATGTATCAGCTCTCATCCACAGGCCCTCGAGGACCTTGTTTATCTTGGGTTCCAATTGAAAGGAGGCCATGCAAGAAGGAGGAGGAGGAGCTTTCACCTGGAAAAGGTAACTTCATGCTTTGCCTCTTTGGCCACTTTGTGAGTTTCAACAAAAGAGGCTAGCCAGTCCCCTATGGTCCATCCAGGGGGGCTAAGTACCCCAAAACCCGGTTTTATGCCATTCCCTTCATCAGCTGCAGCAGAGTGATTAGGGATTGGGATTAGGGATCATGGTCTTGAATCTATTTCCAAACAGTTGGGAGCAGAGAGGTTTCTAAGAACCTAAAAAGTTAATGGTATTAGGAAGCTATGAGGCTGTAGTCTTGCTCTTTGCCCCCTCTTCTATCAAAAAAGGATTTTTTAAGGGAATTATTAGTGTGACAGGTATCACAGTAAGTCAGTGGCACAGTGAATGGAAAGCCTGGCCTAGAATCAGAAAGATCTGAGTTCAAATCCCCCTTACTACCTGTGTAATCCTGGCCAAGTCACTTCACCTGTTTACCTCAGTTTCCTCATCTGTCAAATGAGATGAAGAAGGAAATGGCATCTTTGCCAAGAAAATCTCAAATGATATCATAAAGTCAGATACAGTTGAAACAACTGGACAACAGCAATATCAGGATACTAGGTGATATTGCTCACATCTGATTCCTTCCCTTGCTTTCTGCAATCTACAAATTAGAGCAAGTAATTAAGGCAATTAATTAATTAGCTTGGATATAATAAGCAATCTTACCACCAATCTTACTACCTTGGGGATACTCCAATATATTTTTTAAAAGCAGTCAGTGCATCAGCTCAGACTTTTCCTAATGACTATAGTCTCCCTATCTATTTAGCAGACGGTACTCTGAAATGACCTGATCCTCCAGGTTGTTCTCTTCTGTGCCTGGAATAATATTATATGGTCCTGGCAGAGATTCTCAGCCTTCTTTGTGTCCTGGGTTCTTTTGGCCATCTTAGTGAAATCCCTAGACCATTTTTGGAAATGATATTTTCTATCTTTTCATGGAAGGATGATGGAATCACTATATAGAAGGAGACATTCTTTTTGGGCATAGCCAATTCAGGAACTTGCTTTATTTATCTAAGTAAATTTGTTTCAAAAGCTTTGTCTATTTTTTCTTCCTGTTGTTGTTCAGTTGAGGGAAGGAAAAGGAAATATTTGTTCATTGAAAAAAATTTCCATTTTTAAAAATAAAATGAATATTTTAAATTTTAAAAAGAAATTATGTTTTTAACTGGATAAATTAAAAACAAAGGATTACCAAAGAAATCAATTTTGCCAAAATGCAGATATCAAATTTTTTTTCAAAAAGACAAAAAGCCCCAAGTTAATGGACTCCAAGTTAAGAAAACTTGATGTAAAGGTATAACTTGGAATCTGCTCAAGAATTACCAAAATAGGAAATCTCCCATATTTCTCTTTTCTAGAATATCCACACACCCTTTCCAACTCCTGCACTTCGCAACTCCCTTTTCATTCATGCTTTCCTCACCTCGTATGTTCATAGGATTGGGTAATTTATTCTATTCTTAATAACCATATGATTTATTGTAAGGTAAGACAACAAAAAATAGCAAAACAGTGTAAAACTAAGTTGTATGAATCTGTGATTTGCAAGCTTTGGGATTTACTGCCCTTCTCCAAGCTCACTTCTCCCACCCTGGTTAAGGAAGGGAAAGACATAGAAAGGATTTGGTGCCTTCTTCCACAAGTTATTGTTAGTATTAAGCTGCTGCTCAATGTCTACCCTTCATCTCTCTCCATTGCACTTCAGGTTGTCATCAACTCTGATCATTGCAGATTGTGATTTGCTATGGTTCTTGGCCATATGCTGACCACAAGGGTTATCAAAACAATTTTGTGTTAGAGGGAATCATTTGGGATCTTTGAAAGCATTTGTACAATGTTTCCATTGCCTTCTCTCTGGTTTATTCAGTTCTAAGCCCAGCTAATTTCCCATCAGCAGTGTTATCTCAGATATATCTAGATCGATCTAAAAGCCTGGCTTAAATAAGTGCTTCATAAATGGTTGTTGAGAACATGGATACTGAATGTGTTATACATTGTTAGAAAAGGTCATGATAGATGCTTTTACTTAACTTTATTCTTTTACAAGGGAGAATTTGATTTGAGGGAGGGATATTTCTAGAAATGACAATAAGAAACAAAAGACCTCACTGAAACACATTTTAAGAAAACACATAAAATAGACAGTCTAACTCCAAAAGCTGCCCATCCAACAGGATGTCATGGTCCAGACCAGACTAACATCAGTCTTGAGCTCATGATATTCCCAACTGTGGCCAGAATCAAATTAAAATGTTACTGGGAAATATTTAACAACTTAAATAATAACAAATAAATAATACAACTGTAATATCATTTATATAGCACTTACTATATGCCAGCCTCTGCACTAGGGACTTTATAATTATATATCATTGGATCCAAACAACAACCCTGCAAGGTAGGTGCTATTATTGTTCTCATTTTTACAGATGAGGAAACTAAGGCAAAGAGAAGTTAAATGATTTGCCTAAGAATCACAGAGGCCAGATTTAAATTCAAGTCCTCCTAAATATAAGCCTGATACTCTATCCACTGTTCCACCTAACTGCCCCAATATAATATTATACAAATAGTACATTTTAAAACTAAGTTAATGCAGTTGCACATATCCTTTTGAACAGATTAGTAGCCCTAATTTCTTTGATACTACTGGTCTAAACAATAGACATTACCTATGGAGTATCCTTTTTTATTTGGCCTCTGAGCAGAATATTCTCTACGTTGGTGGCAAATTACTTAGGTGGGGAAGAAGGGTAGGGGGAATAAGCATTTATGCAGCATCTACTATGTGTTAGGGACTTTCCAAATATTTTATCATTTGATCCTCACAACAACTTAGAAAGACAGTAGTATTCCTTTTTATTTTAATAACTATTTATTGACAGAACCCATGCCAGGGTAATTTTTTTACAACATCATCCCTTGCACTTACTTCTATTCCGATTTTTCTCCTCTCTCCCTCAACCCCCTTCCCCAGATGGCAAGCAGTCCTATACATGTTAAATAGGTCACAGTATATCCTAGAGACAATATATGTATGCAAAACCGACCAGTTCTCTTGTTGCACAGGGAGAATTGGATTCAGAAGGTAAAAATAACCCGGGAAGAAAAACCAAAAATGCAAACAGTTTACGTTCATTTCCCAGTGTTCTTTCTCTGGGTGTAGCTGATTCTGCCCATCATTGATCAATTGAAGCTGAGTTAGATCTTCTCTTTGTCAAAGAAATCCACATCAGAATACATCCTCATACAGCATCATAGTTGAAATGTACAATGATCTCCTGGTTCTGCTCATTTCACTTAGCATCAGTTCATGTAAGTCTCTCCAAGCCTCTCTGTATTCATCCTGCTGGTCATTTCTTACAGAACAATAATATTCCATAACGTTCATATACCACAACTTATTCAGCCATTCTCCAATTGATGGGCATCCATTAAGTTTCCAGTTTCTGGCCACTACAAACAGGGCTGCCACAAATATTTTTGCACATGTGGGTCTCTTTCCCTTCTTTAGTATCTCTTTGGGGTATAAGCCCAGTAATAGCACTGCTGGGTCAAAGGGTATGCACAGTTTGATAACTTTTAGGGCATAATTACAAACTACTCTCCAGAATGGTTGGATTCATTCACAACTCCACCAACAATGCATCAGTGTCCCAATTTTCCTACATCCCCTCCAACATTCATCATTATTTTTTCCTGTCATCTTAGCCAATGACAGTAGTATTCCTTATCCACATTTTATAGTTGAAGAAATTGAAGCAAACAGAAATAAAGGGTCTTGCCCAGGATCTATAGCTTGCTTAGTAAGTGTCTAAGTCACATTTGAATTTATGACTTCCTAACTCCAGGTCCATCACTCTATCCAATGTACTTCCTATTTGCCTGATATTGGAGATTTGGGCCTCCGTGTTTTATGCCTCACTATCAATTTTCATGATACTCCAAGAGGAAAAGATTCCAGAAGCTTGGGAAGAAAAAAAAATCACAGTTATTACCCCAAAATACAGTGAAGATGCTATCAGCAACTACTGATTCATATATTTACCTTTTAATGCCTATAAATTATGAGAATGATCTAGATATGTATGGATGATCTCTTTGATGGAAAGGTGAGAAGGAAATAAGCAGACTTTTATAGACAACTTTTTATAGCAGATCACACCTTCAAATCATACATTTGACTAAGGAGTGCGTGGGATCCCTTGGAATTTATTGTTTGTTGATTTCAGAAAACAAAACCAAACCAAAAAACCTCCACTAAAGTTTTCTCCTGTTATCCTTACACTGAGCTGATTTGGGGTTCCCAAAGACTGTACCAGCAGCCTGTAGACTTCAGGAGGTTTGAATATGGTTCAAAAGCTTCCAGGATAGAGCTAGTGACCAGCAGGGGCACCCTCCTGGAACTCATTTAAAAAATTTCATCATCAAGTAGATCACAGAGTGAGGAATATACTCAAGCAGAATTTAATTTCTTTGAGGGCAGAGACTATCTTATTTTTGTACTTGTATTTCGAACAGGCCTTTAAAAACTTTGTTGATCCATCCACAGATTGATTGAAGACATCCTAAGATATAGATTGCAATTTATATCAGTGGAAGGAAGAACCCATGCTAAATATTAAAGTACATTGCTTACCCACTCCTATCCTCCACTCCCCCAAAAAAGTTTTGATTCAGTGGATCAAAATATAACTACAAAGATTCTCCAAGGCTACTCAAAAATATGCTAAAATCACACAAAATTCTTTAATAGTAGCTATGGAGAGGTCTTCTGCATTGTTCAGTGATCCTCTGGTTATAAATATTTATGTAACAACAAGGGAAGCTAGAATGAGCAGTGGATAGAGTGCCAGGCCTGAAGTCAAGAAGACTCATCTTCCTGAGATCTCAGGATCTGACCTCAGATACTTCAGTAGCTGTATGACCCTGGCCAAGTCACTTAATCCTGTTTGTCTCAGTTTTCTTATCTGCAAAATGAGATGGAGAAAGTCCAGTATCTTTGCCAAGAAAACCCAAAGGGGTCATGAAAAGTTGGACATAATTAAAATGACTAAACAGCAATAATCTAGCTAACATTTATAGAGCACTCATTATATTCCAGGCATTGTGCTGAGTACTTTACAATTATTATCTTGTTTCATCCTCACAACAAGGTTCCTATTTTACAATTGAAGAAATTGAGGCAAATAGGTTAAATGACTTGCCCAGAGACATAGAACCAATGTTTAAGGCCAGATTTGACTTTGAGTTCTATCTGCTCTACTCCTAAGCTGAATAGCTACTATTAAAGAATTTTGTGTGATTTTTAGCATTCTTTCTTCCTCCCCCTCTTCTCCAGTTGATACAAAGGGATAATGACCTCAATGATATAACAAGAACAAATGTACAAGCGTTTCTCTCATTTTCTCTTCTAGTCCACCTCAGTCTCTGAGGGAATGGGCACAATATTTAGTTGAATTTTTATAAAACATTGCTATGGAATGAGTTTTTCTGCTGAGTTAGGATTCTGCACTTCCAAAGATCATTTTTTGTCTCTCTGGTCATTGATGCTGGGCTGACTGCGAAACCTGACTCATATTCCAACTCTGGATTTTCCATGTCTGCTCTCCAGACCAAGGTTGGAGACTCTACTCCACTTTCCTAGAATGGAAAAGAACAAAGTAAAAGATATAGCTATGTGTAGATATATATTAATATTCACATTACTTTTTTGGATGCAAATAAATATATATGTGTGTGCTTAAACATATATACATACATAGATGCACATATACACAAATATGTATATAATACAAATATATACATATAATGTGCATAATATGTAAATAATAATAATGAAGACTATTGGCTGGGGGCAGCATCCATTTCTCTGGGTACAGATTTGGTTTCTGTTGATTTTTCTGGCCTGCTTAGAATTCATAGCCAATAGGTGGCATTCTGCATCATTTTAATGCACTACGAAGATAACTTGTTTATAAAGGAAAACTTCTCTGGAGTCATGGGCAGCTGAGTGTCAAGACCTCATTAAGTCCTTGTGGAATCAGTCTGAGCAGGATGGAAAAATTTGAGTCAGGTTTTTTTTTTTTTAGCCTACAGTAAGATAAGGTGGGGGATGAGGATGGGAAGAGCTGGTAGGTGGTCCAATGCCCAAAGTGCCAGGTCTGCAGTCAGGAAGATCTAATTTCAAAATCCAGCCTAAGGCACTTACTAGCTGTGATCCTAAGACACTTACTAGCTTAATCCTATTTGCCTCAGTTTCCTCATCTGTCAAATGAGCCACAGAAGGAAATGGCAAACCTGCTCCAGTATCTTTACTAAAAACCCTCAAGTGGGATCACAGGGAGTTGGACATGAATAAATCACAAGGGGGAGGGGGCAGTAATTCAATCAAATAGTATATTCAATCACAAAGATTTTTTTTTCTCCACATTGCCCAAAATATTCCTAGATTGTTGTCTCCGATTCTTCCACCACAACCCTGTGAAGCAGAGATGACATAAAAGTGCTATTTAAATCTAAAAATGGGGTAGAGTGGAAAGAACTCTGGCTCTCAAATTAGAGAATCTGGGTTCAAATCCTACATCTGTCTCTTATTAGCTGTGTAACTTTCAGCTAATCGTTTAATTCCTCTGGATTTCAGCTTCCTCATTTACAAAGTGGAGTGTGTGTGTGTGTGTGTGTGTGTGTGTGTGTGTGTGTATGTGTTTGCATTCACCTACCCATGAGGAGCACACACATCTAGGTGGCACAGTGTATAGAGCACCAGCCCTGGGGTCGAGGGCCTAAGTTATAATTCTCTCTCAGATACTTATTAGATATGGGAATTTAACCCTGATTGCCTCCCCTCATAAAAAAATAATAATAAAGTAAGAAGGCTGGACCAGAAGAACACTGAGTTTCCTTCCAGTTATGGATCTATGATCTTATGATGCTCATGGGAAAATTATCACAAGAAATTTTGATTGATTTTTTTTGTTACTCACTTTTTTTCCCTTTTTGATCTGATATTTCTTATGCATCATTATAAATGTAGAAATATGTTTAGAGGAGCTGCGCAAGTTTAACCTATATTGGATTGCTTGGTGGAAGGAAGTAAAGGAGAGAAATTTGGAGCATGGAGTTTTTCAGGGGTGAATATTGAAGTTTTTTCTTCCAAAAGATAATAACTTTCTTCAAAATTGGTTAGACTGATCCATTTTAGAGAGCAATTTGGATCTATGGCTAAAGGGCTATCAAACTGTGCATATCTTTTGACCCATAGGGTCTCTACTGGGCTTGTATCCCAGGGATCTTAAAGGAGGGAAAAGGCATGTACAAAAAAAAAATGTGGCAGTCATGGTAGAAATTGAGTGGTTGCCCATCAGCTGGAGAATAATTGATTAAGTTATATTTATATATTATAATGGAATATTATTGCTCTGTAAGAAATGACCAGCAGGATGATTTCAGAAAGGCCTGGAGAGACTTACATGAACTAATGCTGAATGAAATGAGGAGAACCAGGAAAACATTGTATACAGTAACAACAAGATTATGTGGTGATCAACTGTGATAGGCTTGACTCTTTTCAACAATGAGGTGATTCAGACCAATTCCAATAGATTTGTGATGGAGAAAACCTGCATCCAGGGAGAGGATTATGGGGACTGAATATGGATTACAAACATAGCATTTTCACTTTTTTTGTTGTTGTTTGATTGATTTTTTTTTCTTTCTCACTTTTTTTTTCCTTTTTGATCTGATATTTCTTATGCATCATTATAAACGTAGAAATATGTTTAGAGAAACTGCTCAAGTTTAACCTATATTGGATTGTTTGGTGGGAGGAAGTAAAGGAGAGAAATTTGGAGCATGGAGTTTTTCAGGGGTGAATATTGAAGATGGTCTTTGCATGTATTTTGAAAATAAAAAGCTATATTAGAAACATTAGCCTCGGCAATGAGTCGAGAAAGAGATTAAAGGAATCAGAATAGGCAGTGAGGAAACCAAACTATCACTCTTTGCAGATGATATGATGGTATACTTAGAGAACCCTAGAGATTCTACGAAAAAGCTATTAGAAATAATCCATAACTTTAGCAAAGTTGCAGGTTATAAAATAAATCCCCATAAATCCTCAGCATTTTTATACATCACCAACAAAATCCAATAGCAAGAGATACAAAGAGAAATTCCATTCAGAATAACTGTCGACAGCATAAAATATTTGGGAATCTATCTACCAAAGGAAAGTCAGGAATTATATGAGCTAAATTACAAAAAAACTTTCCACACAAATAAAGTCAGACTTAAACAATTGGAAAAATATCAAGTGCTCCTGGATAGGTCAAGCGAATATAATAAAGATGACAATACTCCCTAAACTAATCTATTTATTTAGTGCTATATCAATCAGACTTCCAAGAAAATATTTTAATGATGTAGAAAAAATAACAACAAAACTCATATGGAATAATAAAAGGTCAAGAATCTCAAAAGAATTAATGAAAAAAAAATCAAATGAAGGTGGCCTAGCTGTACCTGATCCAAAACTATATAAAACAATACCAAAACCATTTGGTATTGGCTAAGAAATAGATTAGTTGATAAGTAGAACAGGTTAGGTTCACAAGACAGAATAGTCAACTATAGCAATTTAGTGTTTGACAAACCCAAAGATCCTCACTTTTGGGATAAGAATTCATTATTTGACAAAAACTGCTGGGATAACTGGAAATTAGTATGGCAGAAATTAGGCATGGACCCACACTTAACACCGTATACCAAGATAAGATCAAAATGGGTCCATGATTTAGACATAAAGAACGAGATTATAAACAAATTGGAGGAACATAGGATAGTTTATCTCTCAGACTTGTGAGACGGAGGAAGAAATTTGTGACTAAAGACGAACTAGAGACCATTATTGATCACAAAATAGAAAATTTTGATTACATCAAATTAAAAAGCTTCTGTACAAACAAAACTAATGTAAACAAGATTGGAAGGGAAACAACAAACTGGGAAAACATCTTCACAGTTAAAGGTTCTGATAAAGGCCTCATTTCCAAAATATATAGAGAGCTGACTCTAATTTATAAGAAACCAAGCCATTCTCCAATAAATGGTCAAAGCATATGAACAGACCATTTTCAGATGATGAAATTAAAATCATCACCACTCATATGAAAGAGTGTTCCAAATCATTATTAATCAGAGAAATGCAAATTAAGACAACTCTGAGATACCACTACACCCCTGTCAGATTGGCTAAGATGACAGGAAAAAATAATGATGAGTGTTGGAGGGGATGTGGGAAAACTGGGACACTGATACATTGTTGGTGGAGTTATGAACGAATCCAACCATTCTGAGAAGCAATCTGGAATTATGCCCAAAAAGTTATCAAACTGTGCATACCCTTTGATCCAGCAGTGTTTCTACTGGGCTTATACCCCAAGGAGATACTAGAGAAGGGAAAGGGACCAGTATGTGCCAAAATGTTTGTGGCAGCCCTGTTTGTAGTGGCTAGAAACTGGAAACTGAGTGGATGCCCATCAATTGGAGAATGGTTAGGTAAATTGTGGTATATGAATGTTATGGAATATTATTGTTCTGTAAGAAATGACCAGCAAGATGAATACAGAGAAGCTTGGAGAGAATTACATGAACTGATGCTAAGTGAAATGAGCAGAGCCAAGAGATCATTATATACGTCAACAACAATACTAGATGATGACCAGTCCTGATGGATCAGGCCATCCTCAGCAACGAGATCAACCAAATCATTTCTAATGGAGCAGTAATGAACTGAACTAGCTATACCCAGAAAAAGAACTCTGGGAGATGACTAAAAACCATTACATTGAATTCCAGTCCCTATATTTATGCACACCTGCATCTTTGATTTCCTTCACAAGCTAATTGTACAATAATTCAGAGTCTGATTCTTTTTGTACAGCAAAATAATGTTTTGGTCATGTATAATTATTGTGTATCTAAGTTATATTTTAATATATTTAACATCTACTGGTCATCCTGCCATTTAGGGAAGGGGGTGGGGGGGGTAAGAGGTGAAAAATTGGAACAAGAGGTTTGGCAATTGTTAATGCTGTAAAGTTACCCATGTATATATCCTGTAAATTAAAGGCTATTAAATTAAAAAAAATAATAATAAATAAATAAATAAATAAATATTTTTAAAACAAAACAAAACAAAACAAAAAAAAAAAACAACAATACTGTATGAAGATGTAATCTGATGGAAGTGGATTTCTTTGACAAAGAGACCTAATTCAGTTTCAATTGATCAATGATGGACAGAAGCAGCTACACCCAAAGAAAAAAAAACACTGGGAAATGAACGTAAACTGTTTGCATTTTTGTTTTTCTTCCCGGTTATTTCTACCTTCTGAATCCAATTCTCTCTGTGCAACAAGAAAACTGTTTGGATGTGCACACATACATTGTATCTAGGATATACTAGGACATATTCAACATATATAGGACTGCTTGCCATCTAGGGAGGGGTTGAGGTGGAGGGAAAAATCAGAACAGAAGTGAGTGCGAGGGATAATGTTGTAAAAAAAAATTACCCTGGCATGGATTCTGTCAATAAAAAGTTACTATAATAAAAAATAAATAAATTTTAAAAAATAAAAGAAAATAAAAAGCTATTAAAAATGTTTTAAATAAAATTTTTAAAATTGGTTAGAAATAAGAGTCACTTTTTGGTTTGTCATCTAACCATCCTTTTTTCTTGCTTTTTATTCCCATTTCTTAAGTTTTTGACATGCCTAAGAACTCAGGGCACTTTGGTGCCATCATCTTGTCTTCAAGGATCTCATATTCCACTAAATTTGGGGTTCTTCCATATTGACCCAGTTATATGACTCTGAGCAACTTAACTCATTGACATATATATCCCCGAACTCACCAGCTGTTTAGCAGTTGTAGAAATAACATTGAATTGAAGTCCAAGTGCTGCTTCTGCTACTTGTAATTGCTTGTGTGATATTGGACAAATAATTTCACCTCATAGGGCCCTAAGGTCCTAATCTTTAACATGAAAGGGTTAACATTAGTGACTCTAATGTTCTCTGAATTCTTTTCACTGAATCACAGAGTTGGAGAGGACCTGAGAGATCTCAGCCATTCTTGAAAGGAATCATCCTGTCTTTGCCTTTGCTAGAAGGCTCTCCAAGAAGGAAGAGATCACATACCCATCCCTATCACCATACCTATCTCTCAAGGCAATCCATTCTATTTGGGAACATTTCTGTTTGTGAACAAGTTTTATCCCCTGAGATCAAGTTTAAATTTGCTTCTTTGCAACATCCATCTATCACTCCTGTTTTCTCCTTCTGAGGATAAATCAAATTTAATCTCTTTTCTACATGACAATCCATGGAATAGTTGGAGACAACTATTACAGCCTCACTAGGTCTTCTCTTGGTCATTTAAACATTCAACCAATTAATCAAATCGTGATATAACATAAACTTAGGTCCTAGGTCAAACCTAAATTCAGATTAAATGTAAATGTTAGTCATTTCTGCTTTGGCCAGAAACCCTGAAAGTTTTCCCCTCCCAGACTCATTTATTTATTTATATGGGTTTTGGGGGGGGGGAATTTTTGTTTTTTGTTTTTGGACTAGGTGAAAGAGAAGATTATTTGCTTCAGTTACTACTTCAGTTACCACTACAGCCTATCCAATTCACTTGTATGTCCCAGCATCACCTCCCTCATGTCATGGTCCTCTTCAAGAATGAAATGACAAACAACAACAAGAAAAACAAGTTTGAGGTAATGCCCATTCATCTCAATGCTCTAACTCAGCAGTTTTCAAATTTTTTTGGTCTCAAGATCCCCTTTACACTCTTAGATATTATTGAGGATCCAAAAAAGTTTTTCTTTATATCGTTATATTTATCATTTTACTATTAGAAATTAAAACTGATGAATTTTAAAATATCTATTAATTTATTTAAAATGAGAATAATAAACCTATTACACGTCAATATATTTTTAGTGGAAAATAATTATATTTTCTAAAATTAAAAAAAACACAGTGAGAAAAGTGGCATTATTTTAGTTTTTCTGTAAATGGCAAATTGCCTTTGCAATAAAGTGGTATAATGGGTAAAGAACGAAGCCATGAGTCAAGAAGACCTAAGTTCAAATTTATACACTTATTAATTATATGAATGTGGGCAAATCACTTAGATCCTGCCTATGTCCTCAGCTGTAAAAAAGGAATAATAATAGTCTCTACCTGCCAAAATTGTTGTGGGGATTAAATAAGATAATAATAGTAAAGCACACAGCATAGGGCCTGGTACATAGTAAGTGCTATATAAATGTTAGTTATTATATTGTTATGTTCTGCAACATCAGTGGAAATGTCAATGCAATTATGTCAGGATAAATCATGAGATTCTAAAAAGTTATTCAACATTTTTAATATTTCAGCAGTATTTGTGTTTACTGTCAAACATTTGCCTAAAAGATTTCATTCAATGATTGGGTATAGCTTTGCTGAAATATGAGCATAATGAGTCCAGTCATATCTGTAGATTCATTATTTGTAAGGCAAAAATACAATTCTGCACATAAGATATTAATACTGTCTTTGTATTTGCATCTAGATACTTTAAAAATAAAATTATTAGTTATTTATTTTTAACATTCATTCATTCATTCATTTATTTTTATTAAAGCTTTTTTATTTTCAAAACATATGCCTGGATAATTTTCAACATTCACTCTTACAAAACCTGTGTTCCAGATTTTTTCCTTTCTTTCCCCTTGCCCACTCCCCTAAACAGAAAGTAATCCAATATATAACATTCATTTTTTTAAAAAAAATTTGAGTTCTAATTTCTCTCCCTTTCTCCCAACCCTTCTTATCCATTGAGAAGGCAAGTAATATGATATCAGTAATACATATGAAATCATGCAAAACATATTTCCATATTAGCCATGTTGCAAGAAAAATTATACTTTCAACCTATACTCAGAGTTCATCAGTTCTCTCTGGAGGTAGACAGCATTTTTCTTCATGAGTCCTTAATTGTTTTGGATCATGATATTGGTCAGAATAGATGAGTCTTTCACAGTTGACCGTTGTTACAATATATGTTTGTAGCTAAATCTTTAATTCATAGGTTATGTAGTCTCCGCAAAACCCGTCTGTTCACTTATAAGAGAATGAGGATGAAAAAGACAAAAAACAATTTAGCATTAGTGTGAAAATTGTTTTGACATCACGGAGTGACTGAAAGAACTCTTTCCACTACATTTGGAGACTTTTGCTTTAGCTTGTGTGGAACTTTTTTGATTCCCTCCTCTTGAACCCATCTTTGAGTCACATACAAATTTCATTCACCATATTTATTCCTCCCTAAAATCATTGATGAAAATACTAAACAATCTGAAGCCAAGTCACAGATCCCCAGACTCTCTGTTGGAGAGGGAGGAGAGACAGGCCTCCTACAAAACTGACAGTCAAATTAGGGTCTGTGTAGTTTAGTTCTGGACAGTAGTCAGTCCCCAACAGTTTTCCAATCATTTTTATTTTCTTTTAGATGCCGGTTTAATCTCTCCTCCTCCCCTTTACTGCCAGAGCTGCAATTAGTATTAGCATCTCAGTGAAATGCTTCAAAAACAGCCCCAATTTGATCTGAGAAGGCTTTGCTTTTTCAGAGAAGCCTAAGAAAGGAGGAAGACATGGGGCTTATACTTCATTATTCACCAGACAGCACTAATGCTGCTTTTAATTAACTGTTCAACAGACAAACTTTTTCTAATCATCTCCCTGCACTCACTCAAGAGGTTTTAGCCTGGAGAGCAGGGGTGGGAATGGGAGCTCAGAATACAAAACTATATTTTTGTTTGAATAGAGATTAGTTTGGGGGCCTCTTGGATCGCAGCCAAGTAGCCACAGATTCGTTTTATAAGCTTTGGACTCTTTTTTCTCTTAAGATATTGAATGAATCCCCTCCTTCTTTTCTTCCTTGCCCCCCACCAAGTTTTTCTTTGCTATGAAACTGGGAGCATGAAACACTGATTCTTCACGCTGTGATTTGTGCTAGGGTTACACACACACATACACACAACATAATCAAATCTTCTGTGTCATATCCCCTTTTAGCCTTTCAACATTCCATCCCCACCTGACCTTGGCTTAGAAGTAGTAATAGCACTTGGACCAATTTCTGTCTGATATCTGAACTCTCTGACAGTTTGTCTCTCTGTGTTTTACAAAAAGAGTGAAATGTTCAGACACAAGTTACAAAAAAGCAACGAGGAGCCAGGAAGTAGCTGCCTGACCTAATACAAGTGAAATTAAGGTGGTGTTGTAGAGATTCAGAAACTACAGAGATTAGGCATTTCTGCCTTACAGCATTCCTGTGAGAAAGGTCCTACAAGTAACATGATCTCCCAGAAGCTTCAGGGAGTGCTGGTAGGGAAAGCAGTGGATTGTCTGTCGTGCCCTGAGCCAAGAAACCTACTCAGGAGACTTACGCAATTTGAGCCTCTCTTTTTAGTGGGTGGGGCTTTCCCAGAATACATCCCTTTAATCAGATCATAAACATTTATTAACCTCCTACTATTTGCCAGGTACTGTGATAAATTCAAGGATTTAAAAAAAAAAGTCCCTGCACTCAAGGAGCTTACACTGATGGGGGAGATGATATATAAACAGTTTCATACAAAAACATATGTAGTAATATAAACAATATAAATATACTATATATCATATATAAAATAATATAAATTAATATAAAAGAAATATTCTAATGTATTCCCTATGTTGATTATTTCTTATTTGTAATATCTGTATAAAAAGATAAATACTATATATATATATATATATATATATACAAAAAACTTTTGTACATACTGTTTATATACATACACACATAAATATAATATAAATTAATATAAAAGACATATATTCTAGTGCATTCCCTATCGTATTTGTAATATCTGTTAAAAAAAGATAAATACCATATATAACTATATACAAAAAAGCTGTTTGTATACATACACACATGAATATAATATAAATTAATATAAAATATATATATTCTAGTGCATTTCCTATCTTATTTGTAATATCTGAAAAAAAAGATAAATACTATATATAACTATATACAAAAAAGCTTTTGTACATACTGTTTGTATATATACACACACATAAATAGGAAATCTTCAGCACAGGGAAAGCACTAGAAATAAGAAAGACTGAAAAAAGCTTCTGATAGAAAGTAGTTTAGGTGGGTATGTATGTGTGTGTACCTAAATATGCACATGTATGTTTACACACATGCCTGTAGGTATGTATTTATGCATACACACAGAAATGAATAGGATATAAGTCAGTAAAAACAGGTAAACATCTATTATGTGTCAAATCAATCCAGCACCTACCATATGCCAGGCACTCTGCTAAGCTTTAGTGATTCAAAGAAAAGGTAAAAAGCAGCTGAAAAGTGGGGAGAGGTTAAGAAAGGCCCAGGTGGGCAGGATGAAACCCTGCAGCAGTTGGCCAGTTGTGAGATGCCCACCCTGGGCCTCCTCCTGGACCTTCTCAGTCTTCTTCTATCTTGCTGCCCAACACATACTCCTTGCTGTAGTGATCCTGGCTTCCTAGCTGTTCTAGGAGCACCATCAGTAATCTGTGAGTATTATCTCTGTCCATCCCCCATACCTGAAATGATTTCCCTTCTGTACTTCTGACTACTGACCTCCATGGATTAACCTACTAAAATCCCACTTGCTACAGAAAACTTTGTCTAACACTTCTTATTCCAGTGCTTTTCCTCTATTACGTATTCACTATTTATCCCATAAATAGCTTAATATATATATATATATATATATGTATGTATGTATGTATTTGTTTGTATGTTGTCGTTCACCATCACTCTACCCCCATTGGATAGTAAACTCCATGACTGCAAAAATTGTCTTTTGCTTTTTTTGGTATTCCCAACACAGAACCAGACACACAGTAAGTGTTTAATGTTTATTGAATTTAACGGAATCTTCATTAATGAGAGTCTGGGAAGACCTCTCCTAATGAATATACCCTCTGTAGTATCTAAACCAGAAGGAGGAAAGGGCCCCAGAGGAAAGGGGTACTGAGCATATATTGAGCCATAAGCACTAGAAGAATGGGTTTCTAAGAACACTTTAGGACTCTTGTCAATGCAATCTTAAACCATGAGGTCACAGGACTGAAGATGAAATTTACTACTCCCCTCCTACCAGAGGGGATAGTTGAAGAATAGAAAGAAAAGCCTATATTTTGGGGCTTAGCCAATATGGGAATTTGATATGGGGATTACACCTGTTTATACTAAAAGGTTTTCTTTTTCTTTTTCTTTTTTTTCTTAAATGAGAGTAGGAAAGAGGGACAGGTCATTAATGTACAAATAAAAATGTAATGTAAAAAAAAAAATTTGTGGTTTTTTAAAGCAATCCAGTTCCATTTAAACATTTATAGTTAGATTAGCTTTGTCAAAAGAAATATTTACTCTAAGAGTATAAAGTAACCAAACATAACCAGTTTAGCCTAGTTTCTGTAGGCAAGTAGTATAGGTCAGTTTGAATGCCAAAGAAAAATGTGAACATTTCTTGTAAACAGTAGCAATTTAATGACACCAGATATCAAACACTGAAAGGTCTGTCTGTAGTTTTACAGGATTTAGCAATACAGACCATTATTAGTACAAACAATACTTCTGAATTCAATAATACAAAAAACATTAGTCAAGCAATCAACCAATAAAATTTGCAAAATTATACAAATGGGACTTGTATATTAGAAAATAAGGTTTAAAACAAATATGGACACAGCTTACCTTAGCTCCTTCCTAGAGTACAATCCTGGATCCAAGTCCAGAGTCCTCCCTGCCACCTATTCTAGTCCCAAGCCCAGTGACTTCTGAGGATTTCCCTTCCAGGCTAGCTACACTCAAGTCTGCAAACAAAGAATGTTGTATAATCATACATACATACATACATATATTTATATACACACACATATGTACATATACATACACATATGCACATATATCCACACATATCCACATATGCAACATCCTACTTACATAAACAGAAATCACAACTATCTTCAAATGCAAATTTTACAGATTCACTAAACAAACCACATTGTAACAACGTTCATCAATATTTTTCCTTATCTAGGTTTTATCTCCCAAAAAAGCCTGGTTCAAATTAAGCTTTCTAGATTACTTGAAAGCTATCTCCACAGGGATCAGGAAGCTGGAGACCTCTGTACCCTTACTCCTTTCTCCAATGAGAACACTATTCTGGATGAAAACTCTTCCAAGATTCCCCCATGTACAAGGCCATCCAATTTGTGTCTCGACAGAGTATCCCTTCCTGCATAAGACACACTAAGAAACTCCAGGGATTTCCCTCTGTCATAGGAGGTCCAGCCAATAGAGAGATGAAGCCAAAGTTGTCTGGGTCCTTACTCCAAAGGGCACCAGAAATGCCCTCCATAGATCTCTGCTACTGCCATGGCAAATTAAATGTAATTGCAAATTTGCCCATAAAGATAAGACCAGTAGGATTAACTGGACAAGAAAGAAACAATCTCAGCAATTTGGAGATTTGGGCACAGATATCTCATCCTAACAAGTTGCAGAGTATGTTATTTTCATAAAAAACAAACCACCAGAGGTCACAATGGCCCCAAACTAATATGAACAATTTCTACTGAACTCTAGCAACCTAGGTATGTCAGGATTCTCACATTAAACTTCCTGTCAATACTTATATAGGACGCAGTACTACAGAACCCATCAATGTATAATAATTTAACCACTTACAATGGATTAGGTTTTACAAAGAAACCTTGGCTTCCAAGGTATAAGACAGATAAGCAGCTTGCTTGATTCCTATAGAGTAGGAATTCTTAAAACTTTTTCCACTTTACCCAAGAAATTTTTATTTGACCCTAGATATATAAAATATACATATATATAACATACAATGCGATATTAAATAACATTTACTATAAATAATAATTTGTAAATAATACAATAACAAATAATAAAATAATATATAATATAAAATAGGTATACAAATCAAATATTTGCTGATAATAAAAGAGTGATATCTTTTGATTCGTGTATAAAATATATTTAAGTGAGCCAGAATTGCACTAAGTTGTTGACCTCACTCTCTCTTCTGGAACCATCACTGTCCAGTGACAGGACAGAGTCAAAATGACTGATGATGACTCAAGACCAGTGAGTGACTTTGGTGTCTAAGTTACTCCACAATATGGTTTCTCCTGCCTTCATAGCCATTGGAACAAATTGTTCTCATCTGCCCATTCCCCCAGGGCAAGTCTTTCCATGCTTGGGGTAGACACCCCCCCAACTCTGTAGAGTTTGAGGCCCCTTGTTTATCCTCAGCCTGGCTCAGCTCGTCTGCCCAAACAGTTTACCAGAGCATGGTCCCTGCACAGTTTCTTAGAGCAACAGGCAAGAACTCAGTGGATCAGGTGGACCCCAGAGGTGGAAAGCAGTCCCATAAAGGGCTCAGCAACCCCCACCCAGAAGGACTGGTCTTCCATGAACACACCCTATACGCCCCAAAAAGCATAATCTCATGACCCCACATTTAGTTGTGAGGCCCCATAGGAGGTCGCAAACCACAGTTCAAGAAGCTGGACTTTTCCAACTTTAAAACATGTTCAGATCTGGAGTCTCAGAGCACCCTGGTTTCCCAGGGTTTCACCTGCCTGACTTCATGACGGCTGCAATATCCCACGGGCAATTCTAGGTCCCAAAACCTCAGCGAAGGCGGGGGAATGATCTCTGGCACCTGAAAATGAGGACAAAGTTGGGAAGCAGGGAAACTGGAGGCCTACTTCTTACAAGAGCAGAACACAGGCCCCATGGCACTGAAGGGAGAGACAGTTCAAACAATCTCTTGCCTTCAGTGCCTTGTGTCACCAGGCAAGCCACTCAGCTTTCTGGACCTCTCTTTTCTCTCCCAGAAAATAAGGGGGTTCAGCTACTTCCTTACTCTCCCTGTATGGCTCTTCCTGCTCTAATTCAGAAACATGACTTTACCAGTCATACCAATCTCATGGTCTATAGTACGGCAGAGAGAGGCATACACAGAATGAAGGAGGACTAAGGTTCATCTCTCTCCTTTCTTACTGGGCTGTGTTGGAACTCCTGACCAGGCAGCCTTTGGATCATACTCCCAAGTACTTCCTTTGACCTCCCAAACTCCACCGTGGTCACTTGCTAGAACTCAAGCCTTGCCCTGGTCTCTCTATCTGGCTATTCACTGCAGCCTGAGAATGTGGGATTACTCCACACCCAGACCATGATTCCCTTCCTGAGTTCTTTAATCATCAATTAACAGACATGCACCCAGTAATTTTCCCTTCATCTCAGAATTCAGAATCTTTAATTCTCATCACTTAAACTCAACTCACCATCCTCTACACCCCCTCCCTTATTCCTATCCCCCTTAACCTAAACATTTCAACTTTCTACTATAAAGTAAAGCATCTCTTCCATTGTATTCTCTAGAATGTCTGAT
This sequence comes from Sarcophilus harrisii, assembly GCF_902635505.1. Lineage (NCBI taxonomy): Eukaryota > Metazoa > Chordata > Mammalia > Dasyuromorphia > Dasyuridae > Sarcophilus > Sarcophilus harrisii. The sequence goes on along the minus strand of NC_045427.1, from coordinate 474,078,526 downwards.
CTATAGATAATGAACTAGCTTTGTCTCAAGTCTTTTCCTTTCCTCTTCCTACCATGTTCTAAATACACTTTCCCTCCTTATGACACAGATCCCTGGCTAACCTTTCCAGCACTGATTATACCTTCAAGCATCCACTCCCAGCCCTACCTGCCAATTATAGCCCCCTCCACTCCATTCCTCTGACTTCCCTGGTTCTGAAACATGATAATACTCTCTCAAACACCTCATTTCATAGATGACTTCAGGGTCTGAAAGGAGAATTTTCAACTTGGAACTGTTGTGACCTATATGAGAGAACCAAACTAAGCGACTTGTATATTGGTATTTTTTTGTACTATTTTGTATTATATAGAAGCCAGTTCCATTGGTGAAATCAACTTGATATGTTGATTGTTAACTGGTACTTCCTCTGTTGGGTTCAGTATAAAAGCACTGATGTATACTAATAATACTGCATTATCTGTAGAAATAAGCTGAGGGAACTTTTAATGTAAGAAATCTGGCATCACTAGATTGTTATTATTATAAAAAATATTCATACTGTTCTTTGGCATTCAGACTGACCTAAGCCATGTTACAGGTGAAATATCTCCTCTGAGTTCATGTGATGGGCAGCTGTTGTCCAATATATAATTAGCACAATGCAGAAATTGTAGGGACATAAATCTAGATTTTATTATGATGATAAAGTATATATTATGATGATAAAGTATAGGTTCAGGCTTTAAAGAAAACTAAACCCCAAATAGGCAAAATTATTTCAGAATAATAGAGAAATAATTATTTTACATATTGCAAGCTCGTACATAGGCCATAAAAATTAAAGAGAAGATAGATCCATAGCCAACTAAGCAGCTGGAAAGTAGTCTGGATATAGGTATAGTATAATCTAGATCTAGGTCTAGGTATAAGTATAGACATAGGTATAGGTATATTATAAGTATAGACTATCTTAGAACCATATACCAAAGTAATCTCTAAGTGGATATAGGATTGTTGTTGCTGGATACAAGGTGTCATTGTTCAATTGTGTCCAATCTTGATACAATTAGAGATTTTTTTTGACAGAGATACTAGAGAAATGTGTCATTGCTTTCTCTGGCTCACTTTACAGATGAGGAAACTGAAGCAAACATGGTTAAGTGACTTGCCCAGGATCACACAGCTAATAAGTATCTGAGTCCATATGTGAACTCAGGAAAATGAATGTTCCCGAGTCTAGGTCCAGCATTCTAGTCTCTATGCTGTCTAGCTGTAACATAATTTTTTAGTAGTCCCAATCAGCATGCTTTAGGAGAGCATAGAATTCCCTGCAGAGGGAAGGGGAGAGAGTAGAATTGAAATGTTTTACCAAGGAGTCAAGATGGAGAAGGGAGGAATGCAGCTAGTGCAAAGGTAATCGTCTAGAAAAGAACTGAAGGACAAAGGAAGTGGAAGCCATAGAGAGGATGAAGAATAGGTTTGGGAGCTGAGGGAGAGATAGAAAAAAAGCAGACTATGATTACATAAAAGAATTTCAGATTTCATGATCATGGAAATGGTGCATCTGTGGGCGATGGCAAGATAAAGGGTATGACTATCTCTGTATGTAACTGAGGTGGGATAGAAAAGTATCTCATGTGAAATGAGCAAATTGAGGGACTGTGAGGTGAGGTTATTATATACATGTTGAAATCTAGTATGAGGGTAGGAAGAAGAAAGATTGTCAGACACTAAACTCCTCAAGAAATGAAGGGGAAAAGAGAGGTGAGTGGACAATAGTCACCAGAATGCTGGTTGGGTGAAAGAGCTGGACTGAGCAAACCTCAGAGGAAGAGAAGTTTCTGAGGGATGGAGATGGAGGGAGAATCTAAAAGAAGCAGTGGAGAGTCAGCAGTGTTCTTGCTCTCCTAGGGGGATAAGGTCAAGTAGGAAGTGGGGAGAGGGGCAGTGTGATGCTAGATAAGTGAAGGTATAATAACTAGAGACAGAAAAGGTAGCTGAGGAGCAGTGCCACAAGGACAGAGAGTGTTGCCAGTGAGAACTTAGAAAATGGAAAGACAGGGAAAAGAACAAGTTCTAGATAAAAACTGGTTAATTTTCTATGGATCAGACATCATAGATGAGCACAGAGAAAGGCGTGGGTAGTTTCAGGCTGGAATGTTGAAAGGATTCCTTCTCCTCTTCTTCTACCTTCTCTTTCTTCTTCTCCTCTTCTTCCTTCTCCTTCTTTCTCCTCTTTCACTATACCCTCTTCTTAAAATTTTATCCATTACACCCCAACCCTAAGCAATTTCTTCTCTGAAGCTGACCTGGAATCACTTATTTCTCTGAGTTCCCAGACCCTTAAATGCCATCTTCCCCATTAGCATGCTATTTTATAGGGGACCCATAGGACTGTACATCACTTTTAGGCCTTTTCTTGCTTGAACAGAGTTCCCCTGGATAAAGAAAAATATCAAGGCTAGAACATTTTGCTAGTCTTTAGGTGGGGGGTGGTGGTGAGGGGATTGGTTCAGTTTTTGTCTCAGAGGCTCTACCCCTGCAATGTATATACATCATCAAATCGGTAAAGGAAGGGGTATTGATATATGTGGAAGTAGATCTCTGTGAGGATCTAGATTTTAGGACTGGATGAACCTTGGGCCCACTCATCTTCATTGTGGTTTTGTGTCTTTTCGTCCTACTGAAGTCCATGTAACTGACTATTCAAAACTGGTAAAGCCACATTTCTATATTAGAAGTCATAGACCAAGAGTAGGAAAAGACCTTATAATCCAGAGGGTAGTTGAACCATCTCATTTTCCAGATGGAGGAAAAGAGACCTAAAGAAGCTGAGAAGCTTGCTGTAAATCCCAAATTACTAAGATCTTATAGGCAAGTGTCCTTTGAGTTAATTCTCCTTTCAAAGTCATGGAGGCTTCAAAGCATGTTCACGTCCCTGAAGAGGAAAGTATCTAATTTCCCTGAAGACTTTACTATGTGTCCCCTTCCCCTTGATTTTTCAGATTGGCAGTGTACTTGGAAATGAGGGGAAGGTGAAGAGGAGATGAGGCTAAGGGAAAGAGTTCCTTTAAAAACTGGCCATCAAAAATACTATGTCTTTTTTTGGTGTGATCTCAACCCCAAGTCACATTAAGAATAAATATGAACTGAAGCTAGAGGAGGGAAGGGGTGGGATACATCTTTCCCACTACTTCCCTCTTTTACACCTCCTCCCCAATTTGTTGTGTCTTTATCTTGTTATGTTTCTTTTTGTTCTCCTCATTTTCAAATGCCAGTGGAAAAAAACTTACCTGAGGTTTGTTGCCTTAGGGACCTTTGAGCCAAGATTGCAGGCAGGATGTAGCAGTCAATAAAGCAGACAGGCAGGGGAGACCCTGAGAAGCCAGGATGCCCTGGGACTCCAGACATGTTTTGAACTTGGAACTGGAATTGGGCTTTCTATAGGAACTGAGCTAAGATGTTTATCTATCTGTTTTAAAACCTGAAAGTCAAGTTTTCTTTATAGAGGTGAATAAATCGATCTGGGAAACACTCTCCCTCTACTTGAGGGAATAACACCATAAGCTAGTAGCACTATTGCAAATTTGCAAACTTAGCATTTATGGATTGTTTGACTGAGTTCTGGTACTGTTTGTAATATTAAATTCTGTATAGACGTATTGCTACACTGATGGGTTCTATAATACTAGATCCTACAAAAGTATTGATAAGAAATTTAAAGTGAGAAACCTGCATCCCTAGATTGTTAGAGTTCAGTGAAAATTGTTCATATTGTTTTGGGGCCTTCAAAGTGACCCCTAGTACCTTGCTTTTTATGAAAGTAAAGTACCCTGCAAATTGTTAGAGTGAGATACCTGCGCCCAAATTTCCAAGCTGCTGAGTTTGTTTCCTGTTTAGCTGATTCTACTGTTCATGGCCTACTGGGTGAATTTGTCTTGGCTAGACAAGTAGAAATCCATTGATGGCCTTTCTGGTGCTCCTTGGAATAAGAGCCCATAGGACATTGGCTAGACTTCTATGGGAAAATCTCCTATGATAGAGGAGACCCCCTAGAGCTTCTGAGTATGCTTCTGAGTTTGTAAGAAAGGACACTTTGTCCAGACATAATTGGATGGCCTTGTGCACTGAGGAATCATGGAAGAATTTCCCACGTAGGATAGTGATCTCATCTGAGAAAGGGGATAGAGGTCTCTAGGTCCCAAGCACCTATGAGGTTAGCTCCCTATAACTGAAAAGTAATCTGGAAAGCTAAAGTCTCCAAAATTTGTATTTAGGGATAATTGTGATTTCTGTTTGTACATATAAGATTATACACACACATATAATGTAAGTATAATATAATTACATATAATGTAATTGCACAGTATTGCCCATTTGAAACTTTAGTGTATGCCATTGGGGAAGAAGTAAATGAATGGAAATCATTTCTGCTATCCCAGAGAATACAAGAGTACCATCCTGAATTTGAAACAAATTCATTCATGTATATTTTCTGGGGATTCCAACTTTAAAGTGGGAGGCAAATATGTAATGGAGACTTTGGTGCTTGTATATTCATATAGCCCAATATAGAGATTCCTTCCTCCTGATTGCCCGGATCCTGTGCCTTTACTTAGGTGACTGAGCTGGGCGTTGGAGCCATGATGACCTTGAAGCAGGATTCCACATGGGAGAGGTTGCAGCTAATGTTCCTGGGCCTAGACTTGAGGGATGATTTTGGGCTTGAGACCAGAATTGTTCTATAGGGAGGAACCAAACTAAGCTGTTTATATATTTCTTTTGTATTTTGCAAGTCAGTTTCATTAGTGTAATTCTATAAAGTGTATTGGTTGATTGCTTGACTGATACTTTTTATATTTATAGAAATGTTAATGTTCTATATTGTATATACGAGTGTTCTGTATTACTGAATCCTATGTAAATACTGTTAGAACCAGCTTGATGTTTGTCCTTCATTTTTGAAGAGGACCATGGAGCGATGTCTTGACTAGTGCGTGAATTGGATTTAAATGTGCAGAACTGAACAAAATTGTCACTTCATTCTATCTTCCAAAAGACAAAAATCAGTTTGACTGTCAATGGCCTGGGATGCAACGGATGGCCTTGGGACTTCAATGTCTGACCAAGCTCTGTTTTGCTTTCATGGCCATTGGAACAGATTGTTCTCCTTCACCCATTCTGCCTGCAGAATTCTTCACATGCTTAAGATAGACAACCCCCAAATTAATTGATGGGTTTTGGGCCCAACAGTTACCCTCAATCTGTGCTAGAACGGTTTACCAGAATGTAGTCATTGTGTAAGCTGCAGGAGCTATAGGTAAAAACTAAATGCCAGGTGAATACCCAAGGTGTATGAGCAGCCCTGAAAAGGGTTTGGCAAACTCTCACATTAGAAGTGTCAATCCTCCTTGAGCACCTCCTATATTCTAACTGACTTGCCAAGGAAGCTCTGAAAAATTGTGATGCTTGAAAAAAGAACCTAAGAAGGGAGTTTGGGGTTTGGAACTGGAACTCTGCCTCATGGGAAGGAACCAAATAATGCTGTTTTGGTATCTTTCTTATGCCGTGTTTTGAATTATTTAATACTGATAACATTTTATATTCCTCTGTACTGTTGTATCCAGCTAGCCTGGCAGGGAAGCCCTAAGGAGCCAAAGAGTCTGACTGAAACTCTGCAGTCCAAGGGAAGTTTTTGACTTAGAATTGTGACTGTGTTCTACAGGAAGGAGTTGAACTAAGTCTTTTATATATATATTTTTAGTTTATTTTGTAATTTCAAATCACTTCTATTGGTATGATTTTGCAAACATAGGTACATCACCTTGATTACTTAGTATTTGCAGATAATTGTGACTTTTGTTTGTCCAAGTAGGACAGTATAAGTGATCATATAACAGCTGCTTGGAGTCTTGAATGCACAGGGAGAAAGTAGGTGAAAGGAAATTTCTCCCTCCAGGCCACAAGAAGACCCTTCTGTATAAGTTCCATGACAGTTAATCACGGGAAATCTGGCCTTGACAGATTGCTGGTATCTAGAAGAAATGTTAATTTTCTTTGGCACTCAAACTAGCCCAGGATGATCCCTTATAGGAACTGACCAAAGTTGTTTTCATTGTTTATTTGATTTCTATCTCAGAAGTCAAACATTCCTTTAAAAGTTAATCTAGTAGTGATTTTTCATTTATGGGGAAACAACAACAACATGAAAAACAACCTTTATTATAAACACACAGGAAAAACAGTCCTACATTAGTCTGCTGGAAAATGTCTTTGTATTCATCTTGAGCCCTGTGACTTTCTGGCTTATCAATAAATGTATTTATCGATGTTCCAAAAGATTTCTGAGTTTTCTTTAGAATGTTTTTTTTTTATCATTTTGTAGGTTGTTCTTCTCATATCGTTTTTCATTTGTTCATAGATATCTTCCTAGATTACTTTGACAATGTCCATTTCTTAATTTCTTATGACACAATACCTTCTCAGTACCTCTTTCCCCTGTGATTGGAGATGGTGTGGAGGTAGACTTAGGAGAACCTTCCCATTTAAGGAAGAGGCCCAAGGCAGCCATCTTATTTCCCACTCTGCTTCAGACTTTCTCCTGTTCATATACTTTCCCTTTCCCCCAATTTTTAATGTTTTCTTTCCCCATTAAATTGTGAGCCCTTTCTTTTGCCTTTCTTTGAATTCTCAATACTCAATACAGTGCTTGTTACAGTAACTTTAATTGACAATGTGGAGTGAGCTCTGTAATGATAGTATTAACTGATTAAACATGCTAGAGCTTCCCTTTTTCACAGAGGAACCAGGGCTGCTTGACATACCAGTGATCCTTTGTAAGTAAACTTTAATTGAACTCAGACGCCTGAAAATGGGGAAATCAATCTTGACCAGCTTGAAAAGCACAGCAAACATCTTAGTTCCTAATTTATCCAAACAACAAAGATTCTGCTTTTTGCTTTGTTGTATTTACAGATGTCCTCTCCTTGGATCTTAACTCCCCTGATATCCTGTTCTATTGTATTTCTCCCCCCAAACCCCACTTAGCCATGAATACCTTGAATAGTCATAAACACTTCAAACATGTATAAATACTTCATTCTTTTTCCCATTCCCCCTTTGAACAACTGAAAACTTTGTCCCTCATTCTCTCCAGCTTGCAAGCTTATTTTCCTAAATCAATAAATGCAGCTGTAATCTTTATTTATCGTGATTCAATTCTGATTCATTTCAGGTCCCCCTTTTTAGGACCTGACAGTTCTTCATTTCAGCAGTTCATAGCAGTTTTTTATTTAAACTATAATCATACTAACAATAATCTTCTGGTCCTAAGTATGAGCTGATTTTACAGCCCAATTTATTCATTCATTTCCACAATTATTAAGCACTTATTATAGGCAAAGCACTAAAATAAGCATTGAATATATTGCACAGGTTTAAGATTCTCAATAAGATTGCAATGAAAGTGATGTGGTGGGATATCAATAAGTAATTAAAAATAAATATTTGGCAAATTCACAATGGCCATTCTTTTTTTTACAAAAGGTAGATTTATTCAGGGGAAGGGGTTACAGACAAAATGATGGGATACAATAGACACTAGGAATGCTAAATATGAAATAAGAGTTGAGATAGTATATAGTTAGACTACTCATTTAAAAATTCAATAGGCAAACACATAAAGAAGTTAACAAAGGTAAATGAAGAAAATAATTCCCTAAAATTCAGAACTAAGCAAGTGGAAATGAATGACTCAATCAGACCACAAGAATCTGTCAAGCAAAACCAAAAAAGTGAAAAAAAAGAAAACAAAATGTAAAATACCTAATTGGGAAAACAACTGACCTGGAAAATAGATCTAGGAGAGACAATCTAGGGATTATTGAACTCCCTGAAAACTATGATGAAAAAAAAAAAAAGCCTAGACACTTTTTCAGGAAATCATCAAAGAGAACTGCCCTGATGTCATAGAATCAGAAAGTAAAATAACCATTGAAAGAATTCACCAAACACCTCCTGAAGGAGACCCCCCCAAAATTAAAACCCCAAGGAATATCATGGCTAAATTTTCAGAACTATCAGACCAAGGAAAAAATATTACAAACAGCCAGAAAGAAACAATTCAAATACCGAGGAGCCACAATAAGGATTACCCAGAACCTAGCAGCTTCCACATTTAGAGATCGAAGGGCCTGGAATCTGATATTCTGAAAGGGGAAGGAACTTGGAATGCAGCCAAGAATAAACTACCCCGCTAAACTGAGTGTTTTCTTTCAAGGAAGAAGATGTACATTCTGTGAAATAGATGAATTCCATTTATTTCTGATGAAAAGACCAGAGCTAAACAAAAACTTTGACCTTCACATATAGAACTCAAGAGAAGCATAAAAAAAAAAAAAACTCTTGAGAACTGTATTTCTATTATGGGTATACATAGAGAGTACATGTATAATCTGATTTTACTGTTATAATATAAAAAAGAAACTAGAGGTGGAAAGGGGATGATTGTAACAGAAAAAAAGGAGAAAGTGGAGGTAAAATGAGGGAAATTACATATCAGGAAGAGGCAAAGAAAACATATTATAATTGAGGGAAAGAAGAGAGGGTGATGAATATTGTGTAAATCTTATTCTCATCAGATTTGGCTCAAAGAAAGAATATTAGATATAATTGGTTTCCCCGAGATATTTCTCTTATAGAAAAGTGGGAGGGGAAAGGGGAAAAGAAAAGGGGTAGGTTAAATAGAAGGAAAAAGGGAAATAGTAGGGAAAAGGTATAAGAAAGGGAGAGGGTTTCTAAAGGAGGAGGACTGCTTGAGACAAGTAGTGCTCATAAATAAAATACTGGGAAGGAGGAAAAGGGGAAAAGGAAAGAGAAAAGTATAATTTGGGGTTAATAAAATGGCAAGAAATACAGAATTAGTGGTTTTAACTGTAAATATGAATGGGGTAAACTCTCCCATAAAATGTAAGCAGATAGCAGACTGGATTAAAAACCAGAATCCTATAATATATTGGTTACAAGAAACATATTTAAAGCAGAGCAATACATACAGAATAAAGATAAAAGGCTGAAGTAGAATCTATTATGCTTCAGGTGAAGTAAAAAAAAACAGAGGTAGCCATCCTGATCTCCGATCAAGCAAAGGCAAAAAATGATCGAATTAAAAGAGATAAGGAAGGTGATCTTATCTTGCTAAATGGTACCATAGATAATGAAGGAATTTCAATATTAAACATATATGCACCAAGTGGCGTAGCATCTAAATTCCTAAAGGAGGAATTAAGAGAGTTGCAAGAAGAAATAGACAGCAAAACTACAATAGTGGGAGATTTCAACCTTGCACTCTCAGAGCTAGGTAAATCAAACCACAAAATAAATAAGAAAGAAGTTAAAGAGGTAAATACAATACTAGAAAAACTTGATATGATAGATCTTTGGAGAAAATTGAATGGAGACAGAAAGGAGTACACTTTCTTCTTGGCAGTTCATGGAATGTATACAAAAATTTACCATATATTAGGACATAAAGACCTGAAAATCAAATGCAGAAAGGCAAAAATAGTAAACACATTTTTTTTTCAGATCACAATGCAATAAAAACTACCTTCAATAAAGGGATAGGGGAAAATAGATCAAAAAGAAATTGGAAACTAAATAATCTCATCCTAAAGAATGACTGGGTGAACAGCAAATCATAGACACAATCAATAATATCATCCAAGACAATAACAATAATGAGACATACCAAAATTTTTGGAATGCAGCCAAAGAGGTAATAAAGGGAAATTTTACCTCTTTAGATGCTTACTTGCATAAAATAGAGAAGATCAATAAATTGGGCTTGTAATTAAAAAAGCCAGAAAAAACAAATTGAAAAAACCCCAAATACCAAACTTAAAATTCTAAAAATAAAAGGAGAGATCAATAAAATTGAAACTAAAAAACTATTGAATTAATAAATAAAACTAAGAATTGGTTTTATGAAAAACCAACAAAATAGATACACCTTTAGTTAATTTGATTAGAAAAAGGAAAGAGGAAAATTAAGTTGTTAGTCTCAATAATGAAAAGGGAGAACTATGCACCAATGAACAGGAAACTAGAGAAATTATTAGGGGTTATTTTACCCAACTTTATGCCAATAAATTTGACAACCTAAGTGAAATGGAGGAATACTTACAAAAATATAGATTGTCCAGATTAACAGAAGAGGAAATAAATTACTTAAATAGTCCCATTTTAGAAAAAGAAATAGAACAGGCTATTAATCAACTCCCTAAGAAAAAAGTCTCCAGGACCAGATGGATTTGCTGTGAATTCTACCAAACATTTAAAGAAAATTAACTCCAATACTATATAAACTATTTGAAAACATAGGGAATGAAGGACTCCACCAAATTCCTTTTATGACACAGACATGGTACTGATACCTAAGCCAGGTAGAACAAAAACAGAGAAAGAAAATTATAGACTAATCTCCCTAATGAATATTGATGCAAAAATTTTAAATAAAATATTAGCAAAGAGATTACAAAAAATCATCTCCAGGATAATATACCACAACTAAGTAGGATTTATACCAGCAATGCAGGGTTGCTTTAGTGTTAGGAAAACTATTATCATAATTGACTACATCAATAATCAAATTAATAAAAACCATATGATTATCTCAATTGATGCAGAAAAAGTATTTGATAAAATCCAACACCCATTCCTTTTAAAAACACTAGAGAATATAGAAATAAATGGACTTTTCCTTAAAACAGTAAGCATCTATTTAAAACCATCAGCAAGCATCATGTATAATGGGAATAAACTGGAACCATTCTCAATAAGATCAGGGGTGAAAGAAGATTGTCCACTATTGCCATTACTATTCAATGTTGTATTAGAAATGCTAGCTTTGGCAATAAGAGAAGAAAAAGAGATTAAAGGAATTAGAGTAGATAATGAGGAAACCAAATTATCACTCTTTGCAGATGATATGATGGTATACAGAGAAACCTAGAGAATCAAGTAAAAAACTATTAGAAGTAATCCACAATTTTAGAAAAGTTGCAGGATGCAAAATAAATACACATAAGTCATCAGCATTTTTATACATCACTAACAAAATCCAACAGCAAGAGATACAAAGAGAATTCCATTTAAAATAATTGTCAATAGGATAAAATATTTGGGAACCTATCTGCCAAAGGAGGGTCAGGAACTATATGAGCAAAATTGCAAAACACAAATAAAGTCAAATCTAAGCAATTGGAAAATATCCAGTGCTCTTGGATAGGTTGAGTAAATATAATAAAAATGACATATTACCCAAACTAATCTATTTATTTAGTGCTATACCAATCAAATTCCCAAGAAAGTATTTTATTGACCTATTAAAAAAACAACCAAATTGATCTGGAAGAACAAAAGTTCAAGAATTTCAAGGGAATTAATGAAAAGAAAAGCAAATGAAAATGGCCTGGCTGTACCAGATCTAAAACTATATTATAAAGCAGTAGTCATCAAAGCCATTTGGTACTGACTAAGAAATAGAGCAGTTGATCAGTGCAGTAGATTAGGTTCACAGAACAAAATAGTCAATGACTATAATAATCTAGTGTTTGACAAACCCAAAGACCCTAGCTTTTGGGATAAGAATTCACCTTGCATCTAACATCTATACCTAACACCGTATACCAAGATAAGGTCAAAATGGGTTCATGATCTAGACATAAAGAATGACATTATAAACAAATTAGAAGAACATAGGATAGTTTACCTCTCAGTCTGTGAAGGAAGAAGAAATTTGCCACCAAAGAAGAACTAGAGATCATTATTGACCACAAAATAGATAATTTTGATTATATTAAGTTAAAAAGTTTTTGTACAAACAAGAATAATGCAGACAAGATTAGAAGGGAAGCAATAAACTGGAAAAACATTTTTTACATTCAAAGATTCTGATAAAGGCCTCATTTCTAAAACATATAGAGAATTGACTCAAATTTATTATAGTTCAAGGCATTCTCCAATTGATAAATGCTCAAAGAAAACAAATACACAATTTTCAGATGAAGAAATTAAAACTATTTGTAGTCATATGAAAAGATGCTCCAAATCACTATTGATCAGCAAAATGGAAATTAAGACAACTCTGAGATACCACTATACATCTGTCAAATTGGCTAGAATGACAGAAAAAGACAATGCGGAATGTTGGAGGGGATGTGGGAAAACTGGGACACTGATAATTGTTGGTGGAACTGTGAATACATCCAGCCATTCTGGAGAGCGATTTGGAACTATGCTCAAAAAGCTATCAAACTGTGCATACCCTTTGACCCAGCAGTGTTACTACTGGGCTTATACTCCAAGGAGATCTTAAAGAAAGGAAAGGGACCTGTATGTGCAAAAATGTTTGCGGCAATCCTCTTTGTAGTAGCCAGAAACTGGAAACTGAGTAGATGCCCATCAGCTAGAGAATGGCTGAATAAGTTATGGTATATGAATATTATGGAATATTATTGTTTGGAAAGAAATGACCAGCAGGATGATTTCAGAAAGACCTGGAGAAACTTACATGAACTGATAATAAGAGAAGTGAGTAGAACCAGGAGATCATTGTACAGGACAACAACAAAACTATACTATGGTCAATTCCGATGGATGTTGCTCTCTTCAACATTGAGATGATTCAAACCAGTGCCACTTGTTCAGTGATGAATAGAGTCATCTACACTCAGAGAGAGGGCCCTCAGAACTGAGTATGGACCACAACATAGCATTCTCACTCTCTTTGTTGTTGTTTGCTTGCATTTTGTTTTCTTTCTCAGTTTTTTTCTTCCTTCTTGATCTGATTTTTCTTGTGCAGTAAGGTTACTGTATAAATATAAATGCATACATATACATTGTATATGTATAAGTATATACATATACAAATATATATGTAAATATATATACATATATTGGATTTAACATATATTTTAACATATTTAACATGTATTGGAGAACCTGCCAGCTAGGGGAGGGGATAGGGGGAAGGAGGGGAAAGTTTGGAACAAAAGGTTTTGCAAGGGTCAATGCTGAAAATTACCCATGCATATGTTTTGTAAATAAAAGGCTTTAGTTAAAAAAAAAAATTTTTAAATAAAAATTTTAAATTAAAAAAAAAAAGGAAAGAAGGCACTATGAGGAAGAGAGATAACCTCATAGTGGGCTAAATCTTGAAAAGAATTTAGCAAAGATTTTCATCATAAGCAGATCTTCTATAGGGGAAAATAGCTTCGGGGGTTTCCCAGATGTAAAGGTTTGAACTCGAGAGGGATGATCAAGGAGGACAGGGAGTGCCAGGGAACTCCAAGGTAGGGAATCGGTCAAGACTGAATGTTCCCAGACCTGTCTAAAGATATGCTAATCAATATTTCAAAAGGTTGTTTGAAAATACCCAAATTGGGAGTTGGACCATGGAAATTGCTGAAGAGTTCCCTTCTAAATTATCTGGGAATTATCTGATAGTAGCTCCTTCCTGACAGGGAAAAAGGGTAACATCAAAAGCACTTGGCACACTTGGCAGCTAGGTGGCGCAGTGGATAGAGCATCAGCCCTGAAGTCAGGAGGACTTGAGTTCAAATTTAACCTCAGACACTTAACAACTTCCTAGCTATGTGACCCTGGGCAAGTTATTTAACCCCAATTGCTTAAACAAAACAAAAACAAAAACAAGAAACAAAAAAACTACTTTGTAATCAGTTAACAAATATTTTATAATTGTGATCCAGGCATTGAGAATAAAATGACAAAAATGAAACAGTCCCTGTTCTCAAGGAGTTTATATTCTATTTGAAGAGAGAATACAAAGATAAATGCGAGACAATTTGGGGGAAAAGGGGAGAAAAAAAACACCATCCCATAAATCTATTCCTTAATTGTACTTGATGTATTTGAACATGTAACCAGCAAAATGTGAAACTCGAATCAAGAATTTTAGTGGCTTTAGTGTAGGTTACTTCTTATTCCTAATGCCTAATCCTTGCAATAAACCGTCTGTTATTCTGGGGCCCTTAACCTACTCATTCTTCTGAGCCAAATGAGATTGAATACTTCGTTTTAATAAGCCTAGGGTCTGAAACTAGGAAGGATTGGGTTCTTATTACCTTACTTCCCTCTTTAAGGAGAAGAAAAATGGTTGTGAAAAATTAAGTGAGAAGAATAGAGAAGGAACATAATTGGATTTATAAATAGGCTTAATGTGAAGGAGGGGAAAGAATCTTAGCTACCCAGATTTCTAACAGGCCATTTTCATTCAATTAGCTAATCCTTTAAGTGCCTCTTGTGCTAGGAACCAGACTTAGAAAGATAAAAATGAGTTGTAGATTCTGTTCCTGGAGCTCAAATTCTTCTACTGAATAAAATATTGACTGGGAGAGTAGAGGAGGAGGAGGGACAAAGCATTTATAAGCACCTACTCTATATTAAGGGTACCAGATGTATTGGTTGGTCCTTGTTGTCCTTGCTCTCCAAGAGGACCAAGATGACATCACTATGTTAGCCTCGAGTTAGTGTTGGACTGTAGTGGATGAGACAATACGAGCTCAGGGTGCTCTGCCACAGGTCAGACCTGCAAAGAGTCCCTATGAACATTTGGGGTGAATTCTCTAACTTTGTGCATCTCCAGTTTCTTCTGAGCTAATTCAATTCTCCTTTGCTCATAGAGCACAGCACCTTTTCTGATGAGGGCACGCCATGCTGAGCAATCCTATGCCAGTGTCTTCCATATCATTCAATCAATTCTAAAGTTTTTAAGAGAGACCCTGAGAGTGTCCCTGTATTGCTTTTCCTTGTAATACCTCAGTGTCTGCTTCAGTTTCCCTGGATTGTTCTGCCTCAGTTTCTCTGAATTATTATGCCCTGAGTAGAATTGCTGTGGCCATCCCCCTTCTTTGCCTCATTGGGATTGAGAGAATTGGAGCCTCTGGATACCCTCACATTCCAAAGAGTCACAAAACTCCAGATGGCTTATCTCAAATGCCTGGGTATCGCTCATTGCCCCAGACTCCTGTCTCCTGCTCGACCACTTTCTTGACCCCCAACCTGTAAGAATTAAAAAGTTATAGTTCTTCCTGGAATTTCCATTCACCCAGTGTTCTGTCCCCTCTTGCCTTTATTAGGCAATGAGGAAGCCAAATTATCACTCTTTGCCGATGACATGATGGTATACTTAGAGAACCCCAGAGATTCTGCTAAAAAGTTATTAGAAATAATCCACAACTTTAGCAAAGTTGCTGGTTATAAAATAAACCCACATAACCCTCTTGCCTTTATTCCCTGAGAGCTGAAGCCCTATAAAAGTCTCTGGAATTAATTGCTTGGGTGCAGGGTACTTTAAGACAAGAGTCCCATTCAGCCGAATAATATGGCTAGCCTAAATTCTCCCCTATTAAAACATTAAAAACCTAATTTCTGTCTTGCCTCAGTTTCTCCAGATTTACATTTTTACCACCTTGGGAGCTCTTGCTCTATATGAGTTCTCCATATAAGTTTATTTTGGCAAATACACATTTGGCATTTGAAAAATGTAGCTAGCCAAAATGGTGCAGTTGATAGAATGCAAAGTTCAAGTTGAACCTCTGACACTTCCTAGATATGTGATACCCTGAGCAAGTCACCCTATTTGCCTCAGTTTCTTCATCTGTAAAAATGAGCTGGAGAAGGAAATGGCAAACCACCCCAGTATCTTTGCCAAGAAAATCCCAAATGAGATCATGAAAAGTTGGACACAAGTGATTAATAGTCATGTATATAGTTTATAATACTATATATTTAGTACTTTGCAAATATTTAATTTGATCTTAAAACAAAACTGTGAAGTACTATTTCCATTTACAGTTGAGCAAAGTGGGGCAGAGAAGATTAAATGACTTACCTGGGGTCAGAAAACTACTAAGTATCTGATGCTAGATTTGAACATGTGTTTTCTTAAGTATAATAGGAACTAATGCTCTAGTCACTGAGAGATCTAGTTTCTTCTTAGATAAAGACATTTTGATATGGGATGGGCCACTAACAATATAGGGGAAGCAAGGGAGCTTTCACATAGGAAGTGATATCTAAGATGAGCCTTAATAAAGGGAAAGGATTTAAGGCACAAAGGTCAGAAGAGAAGGAGCAGTCTATTCAAAGCAAAAGCTGGCTGGCTGTTATTACTATTCTGCAATTTATAGCAAGAGAAAAATTTGGAAAGGTGGAAGGATCTTTAGATGTCAAGCCCTAAAATTTCTATTTTATTCTAGAAGCAATAGGCAAGCACTGAAAATTTTTAAGTAGGCTGGTCATTATGGTATAGGTTTTTACCTGTGGCACCACATCAACAAGGCTGGAAGATGGCTGCTTTTTTTTTTTTTTTTGGGGGGGGGGTGTAGCTCTGCTTTTTAAGGATTTATTTTCAGCAGTAAATTTTTGTACTCCCTTTTCCATTTGACCAATTGTGCTTTTTTCTTTCTTTTTTAAAATAGCTTTTTATTTTCAAAATATATGCAAATATAGTTGTCAGCATTCATCCTTGCAAAATTTTGTGTTCTAAATTTTTCTCCCACCCTTCTCCTTACCCCCTCCCCTAGACAGAAGTAATCCAATATATGTTAAACATGTGCAATTCTTCTATACATATTTCCACATTTATCATGCTCCACAAGAAAAACCAGATCAAAAAGGTAGAAAAATGAGAAAGAAAAACAAGCAAACATCAACAAAAAAAGGCGAAAATACTATGTTGTGATCCACATTCAGTCTCCATAGTCTTCTCTCTGGATGCAGATGATTCTCTCCATCACAAGTCTATCAAACTGATCTGAATCACCTTATTGTTGAAAAGACCCATGTCCATCAGAGTTGATCATCACATAATCTTCTTGTTGCTGTGTACCAGGGTTTTCTTGATTCTGATGTAATATGATTTTGTGGTCCCCTGATTGTAAGGGGGCTTCTGTTCTAATATGTCAGGAAATCCTAAATCTCTTGGTTTTGGAGTCTGCCTCAGAGACTTCCTATAATTCCCTATCCATTGATGATTGATAATCTTGTTAGTGGGAATGGAACTCCAGAGCCACTCTCTTCACTTCATTGCTGATTGATGATCTGGTCAGTGATAATCAAATTCTGGAGACCACCTCTCAATTCATTGATGACAGATAATCTGATTACTCTCTAGCCTTACCCTTGAGCCATAGAATTAGCATATTTATGGCAGAAGCTGTACAGAAGTCTCTTCTTGCTTTCTGTTCTAATTCTTCTGAATTTTCTTACAATTCAGTTCACTTTGTAATGGCGTTACTATTACTATTGCAATAAAACTTTGCCCCTTGAGTAGGAGATGGGTTCAAGCCTGCAAATTCTTTTGAGATACCTTACACCACCGCTCTGGGACCCCAAATTTTGGGGGTCCCCTATCCCAACCTCAACAGTTCTACTTACTTTACTTAAGATTGCTGTAGTTCTAAACTGCAGTACAGCTGAAGACCATTTAGTGCCTTTATCAATGTGGTGATCCCAAGGAAAGGAGAAGCTGCTGCCTAAAGAGGAGTTAACCTGCTCAACTTAGAATAATGAAGCAAGCCAAAGCTTCCAAGGGAATCAGCACTAGGTAGTTTGTGCTGCACTTCCAGTCTACCTTCTTAAAACTTTATCCTCTTGTGACCCCTTTTCACTTAGGACATTTTTATGTGACTTTTGGTATATAGGGATATAAAGTAGGAATACAAATCAAACATTTATTGATAATAAATCATAATTTCACAACTTCCACATTCAGTTATAAAACTCCATATAGAATCTTGAACCACAGTTTAAGAAGCTGAAAGGTAGAGAATCCCATTCTCAAAATCAAAATACTTAAGTGGAAATGAGTTTGACTGTGAATGAGAAGTAGGAAGGGAATAAACACTTAGATAACATTATTTGTATTTACATAGCAAGATGCTGAGCTAATGGCTTTTTACAAATATTTTCTTATTTGAGCTTCACAACAATCTTGCAAGGTAGGTAAATAGTACTATTATCTCCCAATTAACAGTTGAAAGAATTGAGGAAAATAGTTAAAATAATTCATACAACTCAGATCTTCCTTCCTTACTCCTTACCCAAAACTTTATGCACTTTGACATTAGCCATTGCTAGAAAACTATTTTGGCTTCTGGATAGAGGGAAGAAGGACTGCAGAAAGGAAGGATTCTGGTGGATATTTTAACAGCCTACTTGATGAAAGTGATAGAGGACATGATCTATAGCGATAGCTTTTGGGAAACATAATACAAAGGTCTAGAGAATTGTTTGACACATTGCCAACTCTTCTGAATCAGAGGCCTTGGCAGCTTTTTTAAGAGATACAGAAATCTAGGCCTTTTCCAAAAAAAAAAAAAAAAAAAGCTTAGATTTGAAAGCCCCTGCGCCTTTCAAAGGGATGAGAAAAAATTAGCTACTTTTTAAAGGAAACAGCTCAAGTATCTATTTCAAGTGGCAAAAATCAGAGATTCTGAACCCACTGCTTTGAACAGTTGGTAATATATTTGTAGAACTTTAACCCCAAACCTACTAGATTCTATTTTCCATAATTCTCAAGTATACTGAAAAAGGAAAAAAGGAGAACCTAAGGACTCCCTTTTTCACAATTATTCAACATGAGAGGGGTGTAGCTTGATGACCAAAGGCCCTTTCCAGTCCCAAATCATCGAAGTCTGTGAATTTTACCCACCCTTTCCCCTGTTTACTCCCACCCTTGTGATATAGCCATTCGAAGGAATAACAAACCAGGAATTTACGTTGTTCACTGAGTTTATTTTCATTTGAAAACACATGAGCACATTTTTATGGTAGACAATGCACACAGCTCATGCCTTTAGGAAAGGATGGTTATATTTACAAGAAGCCAGCAGCACTCTCAATGGCAGCAGCCGCCCTTGTCATTCCCTTTGCCGGCACACTCCTTGGAACACTTGGGGCACTCAGGAGGGCAGGAAGTACAGCAACCTAAGGATGCAGAGAAGGAAAAGAACCCTAAAAACCTATTTACACAGCCCAGTGTGAAAGCTGAGCGCAGGATCATTTGATAGTCAAAACAGTACTCTTTGTCCCTTCCTCCCTCCCTTTCTCCCCCTCTGCTCCCCCTCTTCTCCTCTCCTTTTGTCTTTCCCCCTCCTCTCCCTTCCCCCCTCTCTTTTCCCTTTCTCTCTCTCTTGGGAAGGATGCCAGGGGAAAGAAAAAGAAAAAGAGAGAAAATAGAGACACAAATACAGGGAGAATATCTTGGCTCTAAGTTCTGGTACTATGGAGTTATGCTATCTTTGAGAAAACATAACCTCTTTCTTCATCTATACAATGGGAGAAGGGCAAACTAGATGACCCTTTAATGTCAGTTCTAAATATGACCCTATGATCTTTTATAGGTCATAATAATTAAGATGCCTTCTAACATTCTAAACTTGACTGCAAGTTTTTACTGTGAGTATATGTAAAGTTGGTAAAGGCATCCTAACTTTTTCTTTTAGATTTAAAGAAAAAGCTTTCTTGGTTTCATTTGAGCCAGATCTGTTACCATGGCAGCACAGCAAACAAAGGAACCCAAGATCTGAAAGGAGCATAACTCTACAGAAGATTTGGCCAAATAGCAGCACACTCACATTGGGGAAAGGGGAGAAAGTTGTGGAACAGGAGCACAGAGGAAAGTGCATTTAAAGGATAAAAAGACTATGGGGAGCTGGAACTAATGAGGGGAAAGAGGTGAATAGGGAGTTTCCAAGGCAACTGGTAAAGGAGGGTCCCAACCTCCTGGGGGCTGACTGAGCTCTGCTTTATTATCACAGATTCCTTTAGTGAAACTGCCATGGACTCAGGTGGCAGAGCCATGGTGGTGGGTGATGGGACTTTCCCTGGGCCTCTAGCCTTACCTGTGCTGCTCATTGGGGACCAAGAGCAGTTGGGTTCAGTCTTCTATGAGTGGAGGAACAGAAGCTTGTAAAGGGCTTAGAGGATGATGCAGGGGCAGGGGGAAGGAAAAAGGGAAATTGAGCTGGTCCCAAACCATAAACTCTTCAGCTTGCCCCTACATTCTAGCTTACTTGGCACCCAATGTGACAGGGATTGCCTTGCCTCAGATCAAGATGGATCTTGACTGGATGATTTTCTGGGTTTGTTTTTGTTTTTTTGAAAGCAAGCAAGGTTAAGTGACTTAGACAAGGTCACACAGCTAACGTGTCTGGGACCGAATTTGAACTTGCATCCTCCTTACTCCAGGGTTGATGCTCTATTCACTACATCACCTCTGTCTCCAAGATGACTTATCAACCTCCCTCCCAGCCCAGGATCCAAGCTCCCTCTACCAAGTTAGGGGGAGGGGAGGAGGAAGGTCGGGAAGATTGTTTACCCACAGGCCCACAGTTACTCACCTCCTTTCTGGCAGGAACTGCATTTACACTCTTTGCATTTGCAATTCCCAGAACAGGTGCAAGGGCCTCCTAGGAACAGAAAAGAAAACAAAACAAAACAAAGATGTCAGTAGAAGGCAATGCCAGTTTCCTAGGACACAGTGACTGTCATGGAAAGAATGATAGCTCTCCGACCCGAGGGACCGGATTTTGCTACATATGAGCAGGAGTCATCACTCAGTCCATTCTTCCCTCTGAGATGAGGGGAATAGGCTCCATCATTTATTAGGCGCCTTACAAGTGCAAGGTCTATCGGAAGAACAATTCGCCATGTTTTTGACCGTAATTTAGAAGGCTCCCGGTCCTTCATCCCTCATCCATCCCCGCAAAAGAGTCTCCAGAAGGGAAGGAGGGAAGGAAACGCATCCCTTCCACAAATCACTGCCCAAAAGAAATGAGGGAGAGGGAACAGAATTCCGGGGCATGATGCATTCGGTAGGGGGGCTCTAGCTAACCCCTTGCGCCCGCATCCCTTTCCCTGCGGCAGCTTCCCGCGGCCCCCGCCCCGCCCCGCAGCACCCGAGGGCAGCCCCGCAGGGTGCATCGCCAGGAAGCCCCGGGAGCGGGGCTTTTCTGCGCTGCCTCCCTTCTCACCCGTAGGGCAGCTGCAGTTTTGGGAATCCATGGCTTGGAGCGTTCGGACTTGGTGCAGTGCAGACAGTAGCCACGGATGTCCAGCGGCTTCCTCTGAGCCTGGGGTTAGCGAGCGGCAGCAGGTAGCTGGTTTTATAACGGAGGGAGAGTGAGTGCAAACCCCGTCCCCGCCTTGTTCTCCCTTGCGCACGTCTCCGGGGGCCTCCCCTCCCCACTCTGTGAGCTCAGCGGCTCGGGCGCATTGCAGTGACACTTGTCTCACGCCTCCACACTTGCCTGCAGCCGCCGTGTGCAAATGCGTCTGGTTTCGGAGACTTGTACCCCTGCAGGCTTTGCTTCCCCCCAGCCCCCCTCTGTTTACAATGCTCAGAAGACCCCACAGTCTATCCCAGCCCTGTTAGGGTTCCCTTCTCCTCCTTCCCTCCAACCTTCCCTTTATCACTTAATTTCCCTGTGCCTCAGTTTCTCCATCTATAAAATGAAGGGATTGGATTTTTCTATCCTCTATCTCCCCCACTAACATCCTTATTTCTGTCATCCTCCTAGTCCCTTTAATTTGCAAACCTCTACTCCCCAGTCTCCCTCCCTCATCCAATCCACAGCCAAATCTTTTCTTTCCCATCCCCATAGCCTTTCTGAAATTTACCGATCGTGTGGCCCTAGGCAAGTCACTGTTTGCCTCAGTAATCTCATCTGTAAAATGGGGATTAATACCAATAATATAATACCTACTTCCCAGGTTTTTTATGAAGATTCAAATAACACAAATATAAAGTGTTTAGGAAAGTGCATGTCACAGAGGGAGCTCTCTATAAACAATAACTATTACTTTCTCTCTGTTAATATCTCTCCTATTGTCCCTTTCTCTTTACTCATACAGCCCAGACCACTTCTCTCTAACCTCTCCCTCAGATGTTTTTCAAACATTAAGTCTGATCTTTCAGATGAGCTCCACTGGCTCCTTATTACTTTCTGGATTAAATTTAAGATCCTCTATTGGGCATTTAAATCTTTTCACAGCTAGGCCCCTGCCTACCTTTCCAGTCGTTCTACAAATTGCACCTCTCCATGAAGTCTACAGTCCAAAGACCCTAGTGGCCATTCTTGGAAAACTCTTTCCATCTCTGTGCCTTTGCCAGAGCTGTACCAAATGCCTGGAACAGTCGGTTTCCTCAATCTGTCTTCATTTCCCTGCTTCCTTTTAAGTCTCAGCTCAAACCCTATCTTCTGCAGAAGACCTCTCCTAATTCTGTACAGCTGCTAATGGCTTCCACTTTTGAAATACTTTCTATTCTGTATATGTTTTATATGTACCTAGTTATTTGCATTCTGTTACTCCCATTAAAATTTAAATTCCTTAAGGCAGGGACTGTGTGTGTGTCTCTCTTATATCTCTAGCACCCTGGGCACAGAGGAAGTGATTAATATTTGCTGATTGACAAGATAGTATTTGGGGACTCTTCCAGCTCCAGATCTATGATCCTATGATCTGAGCATAGTATGACAAACAGAACGATGTAATTAGTGTGTAAGATAAAACCTAGAGTTGGAATGAACTTCACAGACCATCTATCAAATCTAACATCCTTATTTTCCAGATAACTGAATTGAGTCCTTGAGAAGTTATTTAACTTAACTTAAACAATTCAGTAAGGTTCAGAGGCAGGATTTGAATATAGGTCTTTTGATGCTTAAGCAAATGCTCTGACTCTGTGGTATAATATCAGCCAGTCAACTAGCACTTATTAGAAGTGCCTACTATATGCCAGGCGCTATGCTAAGGAATGGGTATATAAAGAAAGGTTGGAGAAAAAAACCTCAGTCCCTGTCCAGTATTTAGCAGGAGTATGTTGATTAAGCTTGCTTATTACGCATGCTTAATAAATGTCCTTGCTTTCAAGGAGCTCATAGTCTAATGGAGGAAACAACATGAAACAACTCTGTAAAAGTAAAATGAATATAGAATATATTAGAGGTAGTCTCAGAGGGAAGGCATTATGATTAGGAAGAACTTAATTTCCTTAACTAAAGAAAAGCTTCCTTGTAAGGGTTTAAACTATATCAAATTGTTTATTGTCTCAGAGAAAGGGAAGAAAAGTAGGGAGAGAATTTGGAATTCAAAAACATTTTAAATGAATATTAAAAATTGTTTTTACATGTAATTGGGGGGATTAAAATATTATTCAAGAAAAAGAAAAAAATTCTAGAGAAGCTGAGAGATGGACATGAAGAGGGACAGCCAGAAAACTTTGATTGGAGATGGAACTCATTGGAGAACAACCCATGATTCTTCCTCTCAAACCCTAGTTAAATTGACCTATTTGATTGTCCCAGTATACAATATTCCATCTCTTGTTCCCATCCTTTTGCACCCCCCTCTTCTTCACCATCTGCTTCTTGCAATTCCTAGCTCCCTTGAAAATCCAAAGTCCTTCCTGATTTTCCCCAGTTATTAATACTTCCCCCACCCACAGACTTACTTTGTAACTTTTAAAAATGTATTTAATCACAAAGATGGAATACCATGTACTGGGCCAATTTACCCAAGATGGAGGGTGTGAGAAGAGGAAATTATGTGTTATCATCATAGAAAGATAAACTGTGAGAGGCTTTAAATGCCATGGAAAACTGTTATTCTATAAATAAGATAAATTATTATTAATAAACAATGATTTGGGAAAATCCAAAATTCTCCCCTTTTTCTAAAGTCCTAATTTTAAAAGTTCAGTGTCTTGAAGGACATTGATTATTGATTATGAGATTGGATTTATTGTTCAGAAGCCAACCAAGTGTGGTAGCCGTTGTGTTCAGCTCAGGCTTGGGTAAGGTATTTGTTTTTTCAATAGATGGCCCAAGGCTGGGGTTATCTGATTATAGAGATAGGCTTTTTGTGCTAGAGTTATATGATGTCATTCTTGGCCTTCATCATCTCATTGTTAACCAATCAGATTGCCACTCTTCTTCCAAAAGAACATATAAACCTCAGGCCACCTGCCCACTATGATAGTCTTTGGTCTAAGACAGAGATGGCCAAATCACCATCCTTTTATTAATAAACATATAGTCTTATTACTAAAATTATTAAATTTTGTCTCTTTTTAATTGCCACAGAGGAAATAAACTTTCAAGTTTCTTGGACAGAGTAACATAATCAGGCATGGGCTTTAAGAATATTAAGCAGCTATATGGAAGATAGATTGTCAAAAGGAGAGACTGTCAAAAGGAGAATACCAGGTGTTGTCTTTCCATTTATGCAGATGACATTTTTATTGGTATCTTGTTTTTACACTGCTTAAATTTCCTCCATATGCCTTTTCTCCTTCCCAGTGAGTCATCCCATATAACAAAGAATTTTTCATGAGAAAAAGTTAGCAAAAATGAGAATTTTAAAAAATCTGAAAATCTGTATGTTATTTTACACTTATGGACATTCTGCCTCTGCAAAGAGATGTCATATCTCTTCTTTGGGGTCATGCTTGTTCTTTGTAATTTTGCAATATTCATTTTGATTCTTTTGTGGTTGTTCTTTCCATTTATATTCCTCTAGTTGTTGTATATATTATTTTCCTACCTCTGCTTACTTCACTTTTCATCAGTGCAATATAAGTGCAGGCTTCTCTGAACTCATTGTTTTTCTAATCACACAGTAATTAATACTCAGTTGCAATTATGTGCCACATTTTTTTTTAGTTATTCCTCAATTAATCTGCATCTACAAAGTTTCTAGTTATTTGTTACAACAAAAAAAAAATCCTGCTGTAATTATTTGGTGTTCTTATCAGTAAGATTTCTTTGAATTTATGCTTAACAGAATTTCTGAACTTTATTTTCATATTTCTGCATTGCTTTCCAATATGGTTATATTAATTCATAGCTCCACCAACATTGAATTAGGGTGATCTTTCTACAAAATTTTTAACTTTGAATATTCCCATGTTTTGTCTCCTAGATGGCATTTTATTATTTTCCCACTACAGTTGGGGTTGCCAGGCTTGTATTACAAAATCATATAATGTGCCTCCATTAGTCTTAGGTAACTACCTTCAGATTTATTTCAGAGCTACATGGATGACAAATGCATGCGGAATATATACAGATTGGAAAGAACATAAGGCAACCCTGGAAATGAACTCTGTAATGCTTTCTAGAAATACCCAATTTACAATCCAACATCACTTTACCTTGTTTGCCTCAGTTTCTCATCTATAGAATGAGCCATAGAAGAAAATGACAAATCATTCCAGTGTCTTTGCCAAGAAAAGCTCAAATGGGGTCAAGAAGAGTTGAAAACTATTGAAAAGAAAGGCCTGGAGAGACTTACACGAACTGATGCTGAGTGAAATGAGCAGGACCAGGAGATCATTATATACTTCAACAACAATACTATATGATGACCAGTTCTGATGGACCAGGCCATCCTCAGCAACAAGATCAACCAAATCATTTCTAATGGAGCAGTAATGAACTGAACTAGCTATGCCCAGAAAAAGAACTCTGGGAGATGACTAAAAACCATTACATTGAATTCCCAATCCCTATATTTATGCACACCTGCATTTTTGATTTCCTTCACAAGCTAATTGTACAATATTTCAGAGTCTGATTCTTTTTGTACAGCAAAATAACGTTTTGGTCATGTATACTTATTGTGTATCTAATTTATATTTTAATATATTTAACATCTACTGGTCATTGCCATCTAGGGGGGGGGGTGGGGGGGTAAGAGGTGAAAAATTGGAACAAGAGGTTTGGCAATTGTTAATGCTGTAAAGTTACCCATGCATATATCCTGTAAATAAAAGGCTATTAAGTAAAAAAAAAAAAATATATATATGTAATAGTTACCAGAACAATAAAAAAAAAGAAAACTATTGAAAAAATGTCTGAACAGCAGTCCAAATTTAGTTGAAAGGTCCTTTCTCTGCTACTCCAAGCCTCTGGTACTTCTTTCATGGTGTATTTAAAAATCACTGCTTATGAGCCCCTCCCTTGACACTTTTTAAAAAACTAAACCAAACCAGATGACAAATGTAAAGCAAAAACATTTGACAAAATAGTAACAATGAAATTAAATTGGATATTGAATATTCTCAGCTCCCATTTCCCATTGCAATTCATCTTACACAAAGATATCTCTCAGGGAGCTTTAGCATCACTCCTGATTAACTCCTAAGTCTCTCCAAAATGATAAGAGGGAGATGCAGCAATGGCTAAAAGCAGATGCTAGAAAACCTCATTATAAGCTATTAAGTGCTTTTAGCTACAATGTGATGAGGAGTACCCAGTGGCTGGTTCCCCACACTTAATTGTAGATGGCTGCTTTGCACATCTGGTCTGGTTGCTTTTCTCCCTGGCTTCTGGATGCAACCGTTTCTATGGCTTCCTGTGTCTATTTATTGCCTTGTGTTCTAGTCACACGCCTACTTGACATCTGTACTATGATGCTCTTATAAGGGCTCCCCATGCCAATGCCTTTAACATTTTCTCCTGCTGGAGATCCCCATCCCTCAGTCCCTGGGCAGAGGTGCTCTCAGAGGAAGAAAGCCCTGGGTTCTAGAGGCCCTTGATATCTAGCTTCTCAGCGACCTTGGCTACTCCCTAAGATTAAGAGCTGCTGAGTAGGTGCCAACTCAAATTAGCAGAGGAAGTCTCTCACTGGGAGCTCCCTAATCTGATGAAATCACAGGTCTGTTAAAATTAACAAATTAAAAAAGGACCTTATATCTTGCTAAACTGCCACATACAATGAATGCTTCTGTTCTCCAGCTCTTTCCTTTGGGTAGTTCAAGTCCTGGGGGACAAGAACATCCAGATAGATGTATTGTCCTAGAGCACAGATTTAAAAGATGGTGGGGAGAGGGGAGATGAAAACAATCTTTGCTACAGTATTTTTGGTATTTTTTTATTAATTAAAGCTTTTTATTTACAAAGCATATGCATTGGTAATTTTTCCAACATTGATCTTTTGTTCCAAATTTTCCTTCCTTCCCCTCATCCCCTTCCCTGGATGGCAGGTAGCCCAATACATGTTAAATATGTTGAAATACATGTTAGATTCAATATATGTATACATATTTATACAGTTATCTTGTTGCACAAGAAAAATCAGGTCAAGAAGGAAGAAAAAGAAAAACTGAGAAATAAAACAATGCAAGCAACTAACAACAGAGAGAGTGAGAATGCTATGTTGTGTTCCACACTCAGTTCCCATGGTTTTCTCTCTGGGTGTAGATGGGTCTCTTCATCATTGCACAAGTGGAACTGGTTTGAATCATCTCAATGTTGAGGAGAACCACGTCCGTCAGAATTGGTCATTGTATAGTTTTGTTGTTGCTGTGTATAATGATCTCCTGGTTCTGCTCATTTCACTCAGCAGCAGTTCATGTAAGTCTTTCTAAGCCTTTCTGAAATCATCCTGCTGCTCGTTTCTTACAGAACAATAATATTCCATAACATTCAGATACCATAATTTATTCAGCCATTCTCCAAATGATGGGCATCCACTCAATTTCTAGTTCCTTGCCATTACAAAAAGGGCTGCCACAAATATCTTTGCATATGTTGGTGGTCTTCCCTTTTTAAGGATTGGTTTTTTTTTTTTCATATAGATGCAGTATTTCAATGGATGGAAAGCAGTATCTCCATACTACTCAGAGAAGGTTATGTGAATTAATCATAATGACTTGCTCACAAGGTTCACGAGGTTTGGGAGGGGGAGTAAAAAAGGAGGGGGAAAAGTGAGCAAAAAGATCAACTCAGAACTACCATGTTTGGAATTATTTCCTTTTTCTCAGTCTTCAAGTTTCTCTGTTTCCTTTAAATCCCAGCTAAACCCCCATCATCTACATGAAGCCTTTCCAAACCTTCTTACCTATAGTGCTTTCCCTCTCTTACTATTTAATATGCAAATAGCTTGTTTATACATATTTGCTTGTGTTCACTAGATTGTGAGCTCCTGGAGGGTAAGGATTATTTATTGCCTCTAAAGCCTAATACAATGCTTGGTATATAGCAGGTGCTTAATATTTTTTGACAATCTATATTTGGTAAGCAAAGTTGAATATACACCACAGGAAAGACTGGACTAAGGGCTAGCACAGCAAGAAGCCCCATTTTAAACTGTGGGTCTTTCATGACCCTTATCACTTTCTCTATAGTCTCAATTTTGACCAGGTAGCAGATTTCATGCCTGACTCACTTCCATTCTTGGCAAGTCAACCATTTTCATAAACATTGATGATTCTGGTCACTTAGTGTCTCTTGGCCCTATTTCCAAGATAGTGTTCTCTAGTTCTAAAGAATACAGTCAAGTTATTGCTTGGATGTCCAGCACAGATAATATCTGATACAGAGCTGTAATATATAGTAAAATTCTAAAGGACCCTTCAGAAGAAGTACACTGGGGTTCATAGTAATGATGGCCTATATTATATCTTAGTCACTTGCTAAGTGGAATAGGTTAACCAAGAGATTAAAACATTTCTCGAATTACTATATTACATACCCACAATGAAACATGACCTAGAACTTGCTGGGCAGAATTTATCCAGAACAGGATCATATATAGAGTTAATATTAAAGGTGATATCCCGTCTATGTATATAAGAACATAGTCTATGGCTTTCTTTGGGTTGCATCCCAAAGGCAGAACAGTTGTCTGTCCTGGGGGCACAGCCCCTGCTGATATCTAAATTAGGAAGGGCTAATACAGAGAAAGAAAATTATAAACCAATTTCCCTAATGAATATTGATGCAAAAATCTTAAAGTAGAACCAAGAAAATGTTGTTCACAGCACCAACAAGGTTATTGCTAATAAGATAATTGATAATCAACTGTGATGGATTTGGCTCTTTTCAACAATGAGGTGATTCAAGCCAATTCCAATAATCTTGTGATGGAGTCATCTGCACCCAGAGGGAGAACTATGGAGACTCAATGTGAATCTCACCATAGTATTTTCACCTTTGTTGCTGTTGTTTACTTGTTTTTTTTCTTTCTCATTTTTTTCTCCCCATTTGATCTGATTTTTCTTGAGCAGAATGATAAATGTGTTAGAAGCATTGCTCATGGGTAACCTATATTAGATTGCTTGATGTCTAGGGGAGTGGGAAGAGGGGAAGGGAGGAAGAAAAATTTAGAACAGAAGGTTTTGCAAGGGTGAATGTTGAAAACTATCTTTGCATGTATTGAAAATAAAAAGCTATTATAAAAAAAATCAGACTAGCTCTCAAACAGGGCCATATGCTCAAACACATTTAAAAATATATATAATTTGCAAAAAAGATTCCCCCCTAAAAATAAAAATAAAAAGAATCATAAGACACACTGGAGAGGACCTTCACCCAAGAATATCTCTTCAACTGACCTGTTATACATTCCGAGGAAAGAGTTGTAGACTAGGAATCAGGAAATCTGCATTCAGGTTCTTATTTTATTATTAACTTGCAGTATGCTAACTAATATTTCCCCTTTCTGGATTTCCCCTTTTCTCCACCTCTGTAAAATGAAAGCCTTAGATTAGATGGTGTCTAAAGTTGTTTTTAGTTCTAAAATTTTATCTTTGATAATTGAAATGCTTTTATTAAAAAATCTTCCCCTTGGGATATGATACTGATGTTTGCATCTGCTTTCTACTTTCTCTTTTTAGGGTCATAGAATCTTAGAATCTCAGAGTTGGCAGAGAATCTCAAATCTCAGAGGCCACTGAGACCAATCCATGAGTGCCATCTTCCTCTATATCATCCTAGAAAATGGGTAATCCAAGTTTCACAAAGACTTGCAACGAGAGGGAAGTTCCTTCTTTTCTGAAGCAACCATTCCACTTTTAGGTATAGCTCTAATTAAGATGTCTTCCCCAATTTGCTTTTTTGCAAATATTCTCGTTTTCTTCTTAGTTCTAGTCTCATTCATGTTCCTTCTGATAGCTTTTTTCAAATATATCAAGATATCTGTCTTGGTCTACTCTCCCCTTCACCCCATTTTTTTTCCTAGGCTGATCCTCATATGGTCTGAATTCAAGATTCTTCCCTACCCTAGCTGCCCTCTTCTGGACATTCACAAACTTGTTAGTATCCTCCCTAAAAGTGCGCACCCAGAATACTCCAGAAGTGGTCTGATTAGTTTAGAGGACAATAGGAAGACCATCTTTATAATCCTGGTCATCATGCAACCTAAAAACTTATTAGTTTTCTTGGTTTCTTATCACAATATTAGCTAATAATAATATAGCTAATATGGTAGCTAAAATAAAACATAACATTCCTTGCCCTTTGGGACCAAGCTAAATCATTTTAATCTCAAATTCAAGGCTAAGTATTAAACTCTTCAGGCTTCTATTTTCAGAAGACAGGATTGCTAACATCTCAGTGTAGAATCTCAGCTTTGGAGGACTTCAGAGGTCATCCAGTCCAGCTCACACCTGAGCAGGAATCCTCTCCCTGACATTCCATGGAAGAATTCATCCAGTACATCTAGTTTGTCTGCTTCTCAGAGCCTTCTGCCCACTGATCCTTAAGATCTGTACTTTGGGGACAAGTAGAACATGTCTAATCCAAGCCCTCTTCTATGTAATGGTCTTTCATTGAGTTTTGGAAAATTCCTCCAGGGCCAATGGCTAATGAGAAGAATGCCAGAAATGGGAATCACTCCATGGGGAGTGAGAGTGGGAAAGGGGGAAAAAGTGGAAGGAGACGCTGAAGACAAATTATGCACTTAGCAGGAATTTAAGAAACATTCCACTCTTTTACCAAGCATGGCCCTGTGAATACTGATTCATTCGTTTATTCATTCATTCAATACATATTTATTGAGTGGCTACATTAATAGAGATACGGTGTTCAGAACAAGGAAGGCATTTGTTTTTTACCTGGGTCAGATCAGATCTAAATTACTGTGCTCACTTCTGGGCATCATATTTTGGGAAGGATGTGAGAAACCTGGAGCTCATCCAAAGGAAGAGGATGAGGGAGAAGAGGACCTGGAAACCATACCATATGAGAAATACTTAAATAAACTGAACCATTTAGCCTGGAGAACAAAAGATTTATTGAGGTGAAGGGAGAAATAGGGAGGGAAATGACAACTATTTTCAAGTATTTGAGTAACCTGGTGAGAAAAACTCTGTGAGTGTTTTCATGCCACCAGGACTAACACACAGAAGAGAGATTAGATTTGTTTTACTTCAGCATGATAAATATGGAAATATTTTTAGAAGAATTGCATGTGTTTAACCTATATTGGATTGCTTGTTGTCTTGGGGAGAAAGGAGGAGGTGAGAGAGGGAGAAAATTTTGAAAAACAAAATTTTGCAAAAGTGAATGCTGAAAGCTATCTTTACATGTATTTGAAAAAATAAAATACTATTTAAAAAAAAAAAAGATTTGTTTTGCTTGACTACCAGAGGATAGAATCAGGAGAAAATGAATAGTGCTTTTAGAAGGGCAGATTTAAATTATTATAAGAAAAAACTAACTCACTTGGAGAGCTACCTCCAAATTAAATAGGCTGCTTTAGACAGTGGTTAAGTTCCTTTCCACCACTGCTACCCCTTGCTGGAGGTCATCACAAAGAAATCTGATTATCATCTATCTAGGATGCTGTAGCACTTATTCCTGTTCAAATTTGAGTCAGACAAGCTGACTTTTTGGGTCCCTTCCAGTTCTGAGATTCTGTGATGTGCTTAAGGCTCCATCCTGTTGGTATCAGAGGCAGAAGTGAATAAGATCCAGATCTTCATTTCAAGATCTAACAATGAAGCTATAAATGACTATGTTTCAGTTGTTTTTCAGTCAGTTTTTCTTGGCAAAAATACTGGAGTGGTTTGCCATTTTCCTAATTAACTTGCCCAGGGTCAGACAGATTAGTCTTCCTGACTCCAGGCTATCCACTGCATCACCTAGCTGACTATAATGTAATACAACAGATACTCTAAAAGTAATGCAATGTAATGGGAAGGTTCAGAAAACAGAAAGAGCATTTTCAGTTGAAGGAGTTAGAGATGGCTTCCTGGATCACATAGATATCAATCTTTTATTTTTATCTTTTGGGATGAATGAGATAATCAAGTTATTTCCCACTGAAGCAATGGAAGCAGATATTCATGAAGTAGCAAATCTCAAGGAAATTTGTATCTGAACGTATTCAAAGAGTAATAGAAAGCAAGACATCAAGGACAAGTATGAGGTAGCATTGTTATGCCACAGTTCCCTTTTGATGTCCTGACCTAGTTTCCCCATTGTCCTATTTAGTTACTCTGCCTCAGCTTATAACCTTTCCCTCTTAATGTTTGATGAGACAAAGGTCTACCTCAGTTGCTCTGCCCCAAAACCCCAGGTTATAATCATTCCCTCTTAAAAGGTATAAAGTTTCTTTATTTAAAGGCCCACAAAACAAAGTTTTGTTTTTACTATAGTCCGGCCCTCCAACAGTCTGAAGGACAGTGAACTGGCCCCCTATTTAAAAAGTTTGAGGACCCCTGCATTAGACTATCAGTAACCTCTCCAGTACCTCCCCCCATTAAGTTATCCCCATCCAGGAACCTCCCCCATTATGTCATTGTTCTTGTTATCCTATAAAAAAGCTTACTCTCTGATACTTAGTGCTGGATTCTTTGAGATGATAGTCTCGTCCAGCCCTGGGACCAAGATCCATTTGGTCCCAGTATATCTCTCCATTTAATAAACTATTAAATTGGTCTTTAACCTCTGTCTTGCTCAGTTTCTCAGGCATTACAGCATGTGAGGTAAACATCTATCCCTCAATCAGTCAACAAGCATTTATTTTCAACCTACTATATGCCAGGCAATGTGCTAGGTGCTTGGGATATAATATAAAAGGGAGGCGGTCTATGATTCCAAAGAACTAGGATTTGTAGTTGGTTATTTCACAAGAATTTTTGCTACAAATTGATAATCTGTTCTCAATAGGTTCATCAGAGAGACAAATCAGAGAAATACTTTATGTGCCTTTGCTTTATGCTGCTCCCCAGATTTGGGGGTAAGAGTAAGGACAAGAGGAAGGTGATGTGAGTAACTGCCTACAAGGCAACATGAGGGATTTGGGAAGCTAAGAAAGAAATCTTTCCAACTTTTTTTTTATAAATACATATTTTAAAGATTCTGCAATATTCCATTCTCCATGACCTTTAGGGCTTTCTTTTGAAATAAGTTAAATTGCCAAGCATTACAGTGAGTATGAAAGCTCAGATACAGACATAAAAGAGGTAGAAATTTTCAAGGTTTGTCTCTTAAATTCATTCGTTAATTATTCTTTCATCAGATTAAGAACTTTTATTGAGTAAATCCAAATATCTTAATCAATTAAAGTCAATTATCTTAGGCCTTCCTCAATCTAATATGCAGAGTTTTCTAAGGCAGGGATTTTCAATCTAAAAAGGATTACTTCCAGGGAAAGAGAGTTTTTAGTGAGAGATTATTCAAGGTCATAAGAAAATCTGAAAAGGACTCCAAATAATCAAAGAGTTTGAGGACTGCATCAGGTTTAATTAGCCTCAGAGACACTCTTTACTTCTCTCTTCTTAGTTCCTTCCATTAACCTATCAGACAAAAATGTAATAGTGGTAGTTGTCAAAACAGACACAGTAAACATGAGGTAAAGTCAGTAATCCAAATAAAACTGATTCTCTCTGTACTAGAAAAACAATCTCTTGCTAGCAACTATGACCTCAACTTGGAGTGGTGAAAATATATGCATAGAAGACCAGAATTCTTGTATTATCTCCACAACAAACTTGTTGGTTTCTTTTGACAATCCATTTTTTTTTAACCTCATTTTCCTTATTTGTAAATTAATGGTGTTCACAACATTATGAGAGGTAGCATGGCACAATGGAGTGAGAAAACTGGCCTTGAGTTCAAGGCCCACATCTGAAATATGCATTTGTGATCCCCAGGAAATCACTTAACTTCTCAATGTTCAAACCAAGTCTAAGTGATTTCAATAAGACCATACATTACAAAGAATTGGTTGAGGGAGTCTCTTTGTGTGGAAATTCCCCAACTGAGGCAGCTGAGTAGCTAAAAATATATAGAGTACTGGTCCTGAAGTCAGGAAAACCTGAGATAAAATCTGGCCTTAGATCTTCCTCTTCGTATAAGTTCAAATCCAGCCTCAGACACCTCCTAGCTATGTGACCCTTAGCAAATCACTTAATCCCATTCACTCAATTTCTTCAACTGTCAAATGGGGAGAATAAAAGTACTTACCTCAATGGGTTATTGTGAAAATCAAATGAGATGATATTTTTTAAGTATTCAGCATAGTGCTTCTTACAGAGTAAGCACTGTATAAATTCTTATTCCCTTCTCTTCTCTCTATATCAGTGAAATCACAAATCCAATCCCTGGTCCTATCAGATTATGATTCTGAGATGGAAGGGACAAAATCCAAGTCCCCTAATTTTATAGCTGAGGAAATTGAAGGTCAGTTAAGTGACTTATCCAAGTTACACAATAAATGCTAAAACTAGCATGTAAATCCTGATCTTTTGATTTTAAATCCAGCATTCCTTCTATCATATCATGGACTAGACTAGATTAGTAAAGGCCAGAAATAGCAGAGCATTTATTATACTAATCCAGTCTCTTGGATTATAAACTCCACTAGGTGTTTTTCCTGCTTCACCATACTGAATTTAGCATGCAGACCAAACATTTGAAGAAATATGGAAATATTTTCTTCTTTAATCCATGCCAAAGGCTTTGTCTCTACCAGAGCAGCTAAAGACAAATATAATTTCTTGGAATAACAGAGAGCTTCTAGAACAAGTTTCAACCATGACAGTCTTGAAGATAGTGATCCACATGGTGACTTTATCTTTAAACTAAAGATAGTGCTTAAACTAAAGATAGCGTAAAGATAGGTACCCTGGATCATCCTTAAGACCATAACTAGGTTAGGACTCCAAAGATTGTGTGACACAGTGCTGAAATTTATAGACTACAAACACTTAACATAATTATTCAGCACCTTAGAAAGTAATTTTCCTACCCATTCAACTGAATTTGCCTTAATTACATCCTATAATACATTTTATTTAAGAATTACAAAACTAAGTTGAGGACATATTTAATGTTATTTTCCCCCAGTGTCAAAATTGTTAGTTCTCGTTTTCTCTTTACCCTCATCCAGATCTTTCTCCCCAAGGGGGTATATTACTTGGGTGAAAGGGATTTGTCATATAACTGAGCACATTTGTAGTCATCTCAGGAAATAAAAGATTAACCTGGACCAATTCCCAAGCTGGACCGATTCCCGACCTGGACAGAGTAGCAATTCAATTTTACATACCATCAAAACAAAGTCTCCATAGATGCTGCTGCTTTGGAATGTGGATTCTAATCTATGAACCTGAGTATTCTGAGGATCGCTATTTCTTGGTTCTGGAGTTCTAAGCTCTGATGTTCTAAGTTCTAATGCCTTGAGAACCAATGTTTGATTGCTTTTATTTTGTAGTTGTTGTCAGGCCTCCAACTAAATCCACTGATGATCATCACAATGCTTCAGTCATAAAGCTGTACCCCACCCTTCTCCTCACCACTTGCAAATGCGCAAATTATTAAATGAAACCAGACAGGGACTCATTTTGCTTTCTTACCTTTGTCTTACCTGCTAAGACATTACCAAGGGTCCATGTAGGGAATAAAACTATTCAAACTTCTATGACTGTGTATTTGGTACCAGAAAAAGAATTGAGAATTGGAAAAGGGGCATGATGAAATGGTTGTCTGAATATAGTGCAGGTATTTGGGAGCCAGAGGAGCTGGATTTGAATTTTGATTCTGACACATAAAAACTGAATAACTTATTTTTCCGTACTTCAGTTTCCTCCTCTATAAAATGGGGATATTTTCCTATAAAATGGGTATATTTGTAGCGTCCCAGTGAAGCTCAAAATGAGATATGGTATGTAAAATGCTTTGTAAGCAATTAAAGGATGTGCAGATATGTTGCAGTATTATCTTGCTCTTTGACCATCCAGAGAAATGTCACATCCTAGCTGCCTCCAGGCAGGGTTGGTGGGTAAGCAGCTCTCAGCCCTTTTCTGGGCCTGGAGCTCCCTCTACAGCCAGTGAGAGGGAAGTCTCTGGAACTTCACGGGCTCCATCCTGAGGGTCTTGCCTAGCTAGTCTCTCACCAGACAGACAGCGCAGCTGGTCTTGAACAGCACCCTGATGACCAGGAGATAAGCCACATCCGTCTCCTAAGGTACAATTAGGTTTGCGGCAACAACCATGGAAACAGGAGACAGAGTCAGAGGACCTTGTGCTTTCCACCTTGTGACTACGGACACTTCATTAAACTTCTCTGGACCTTGGCTTTTGCATCTATTCAGTGAGGAAGTTCTTCTGAGGTTCCCCCTCGCCCAGTCTCTGATGTTGACTTGAAAGGAGCTTGGAAGGATTTGAGGGATTGAAAGAGAGAGAAGTGAGGGGGCAACACTGCAGGCTGATGGACAGCCAGCAGCAGGACACAGCGAAGAGATGGAACGTCCTGGGTGAGAAGCAGCAAGGAGGGCATTTGGAGGAGGGTCCTGAAGAACAGGCTGCCCTCTGGTTAGTCCTGCTGGCCCAGGCAGCCTTCTGAGCAGGGCAGTGATGGGACAGCACTGTCACAAGCTTGGTAGGGATACCTACCCCAGCTGACTTTTGGTGGCCTGTGGCTCCAATGACTTATACCTGGAAGGACCCCTGAGTCTCTGGAGTCCTGGATTAGTGACTTATAAAAGCTTCCCTTTTAACAAGCCATATTGGGGAGGCTCTGACAACAAATGCAGAATGGAGAGGACATTTATGGAGATTTCACCACCTCAAACATGCTCCTGAGGTTCCTTCGGAATTATGGGACTTGTAGACTTTGCTCTTCCAGGAGATAAGGTGTGAACCTTTGTGTCTCAGGAAAAGACTTTTCACTACAACCCACCTGAGACACTGTGCTAGGTCCTTCTAGAGTGTGATTAGTTATTAGCTCTTGTTTAGTAACTCTTCCACAGCCAATAATAACAATAATAAAAACAGATGAAAACTCCAAGGCCCAGTAAAGTTAATGAGTTACCCATGATCACACAATGGAAAACAACAGAGAATGTTTTGAACCCCAGTCATGTGCTTGTTCCACTTCTTCTCTTTCCATCATTGTTGCCATGGTCTGCCCCAAACCTGACTTGGATAGCACTTTGAAGTTTTCAAAATCCCATGTTATCTCATTTGATTCTTACAAATCTGTGCAGAAGATGCTAGGAAAACAGGCTGAGAGAGATTAGGTGGCTTGTTCAGGGTCATGAAATTAGTAAGTGTCTAGGATAGGATGTGGAATTCAAGTCTTCCTGCAGCTAAGTTCGGTATCATACCTGTTTTACCACCTGGCTGCCAAGATAAAAATACAAATGATAAAAATATGACAAAAATATAATTAAAAGTTAGATAAAAGTTTGACTTAGAGGAAGAAATATGTCTATAATTTCATAGAAGAAAATCCTGTGATGAAAACACAAAAATGTATTTTCAAATCAGTTTGCTGGGGTAGGGGGAAGTGGGAGTGAGAGTGGGGGAGAAGAGCCATGCTACTAAAATTTATATGTGCTACTTAAATAAAGGTTTTAGAAAATATATATTTTAAAATAAGGTCTATGATTCTGTGAAACAAAATTATGATAGTAAAATGTGAAAATATCCGGAAGTTTTGTTTGAGCTTTGAACAAAAGATGGGCTTTCTAGTCTATAACAAATGAGAACAGTTGCCCAATCTGTCTGCAGTCAGCCTCACTCTCCATTGTCGTACTGGCCCCTTGAGGCTTCTCAAATGCACTGCTCCTTTGTAGTCCACTGATAGAGACAAAATATGGAAATGATTTCTTCAGTTGTTTCAACTGTGACCCCATCTGGGGTTTTCTTGGCAAAGATACTGGAATAATTTGCCATTCCCTTCTACAGATGAAGGAACTGAGGCAAAAAGAATCAAGTGACTTGCCTGGAGTCAGTCATACAGCAATTAAGTGTCTGAGGCCAGATTTGAACTCTGGAAGATGAGTTTTCCTGACTCTAGGTCTGGCACTGCACCTAATAGCCTTACAGTAGTGATGGGGGGGACTTTGCTAAAACTTTCTCTGTCACAAGCAGAACAACTAATAATTTTCATATTTGTTTATTGATAATTTAATCCTTCACAAAATAAAAGAAGCAATAAGGGAGACTGATTCTAGAGTCCTCAAACTACAGCCCGCGGGCCAGATGTAGCAGCTGACATGTTTATCCCCCTCACCCAGGGCTATGAAGTTTCTTTATTTAAAGGCCCACAAAACAGAGTTTTTGTTTTTACTATAGTCCAGCCCTCCAACAGTCTAAGGGACAGTGAACTGGCCCCCTATTTTAAAAGTTTGAGGACCCTTGGATAGACTCTACCATTTTGTTATTGTTTAGTCGTTTTAAGTCATGTCAGACTCTGTGACTCTATTTAAGGTTTTCTTGGCAAAGCTAAAGGAGTGTTTTGTTATTCCTTTTTTTTAAAAAAAATTTATTCGGCTCATTTAATAAATGAGGAAACTAAACCTACAGGAAAGTAGGAGAGGAAAGAGATAAAAGGAATGGTGATAGAAAGGAGGGCAAATTAGGGGAGGGGTTAGTCAAAAGCAAAACACTTTTAAAAGGGGACATGGTGAAAAGAGAGAGAATAGAATAAATAGGGGAGAATAAAGTTAGCAAAAGTAATTGTAAGAAAAGAAAATTGAAACAATTTTCCCTGATAAGGGCCTCATCTCCCAAACTGAGTAAAATTCTGAGTCAAATTTATAAAAATAGCCATTGCCCAATTGATAAATGATCAAATAAGAACAGTTTTTAGATGAAATAATCATAGTTATCAATAATCATGTGAAAAAATGCTCTAACATACTATTGAATGGAGATAATCCTTCAGGGGGAAAATGGAGATTTAAAAATGACACACAGGACTTTCAAGAATTTCTGGTGAAAAGACCAGAGTTGAGTAGAAAATTTGATATTCAAGCACAAGACTCAAGGAAAGGATAATAAGATAAAAATGAAAGATAAATCATAATGGATGCAATAAAGTTAAACTATTTGTATTTCTATATGAAAATGTCATACATTTAACTCCTAAGAACTTTATCTGTATTAGTATATTAAAGATTCTACCTAAAGAGAGCAGGACTGTGAATTGATTATGTTGGGATGATATCAAAAAAAAAAAAAAGAAAAGGTGAGAAAGAGGGATGCATTAGGAAAAAAGAGGGAAGATAGAGGAAGAAGGAAGAAAAAAATAAGACATAAAAACATACATAAGGAAGAGCTTTCTTAGTGGAAAGGAAAATGGGGCTGGGGGAAGAAATAATGCTTAAATCTCTTAATTGAATTTATTCAAAAATCAAAGAATAATATTCCATTCCAAACTGGGTATAGAAATCTAACTTATCCAACAGGGAAGTAGAGGGTAAATGGGAGAAGAAAGAAAATACATGATAAAAGTTACATGGATTAAGAGAGACAGTGATTAGAAGCAAAAGATTTTTGAGAAGGACAAGGTAAAGAGATAAAAGGATAAAGAAAAGAAAATAGGATGGAGGGATTACACAGTCATAATTGTGAATGTGAATGAGGTAAATTCACATATAAAATAGAAACATATAGCAGCATGGACTAGAAACCAGAATCCAACAATATATTGTTTATAAGAGATACACTTAAAACTGAAAGACACACAGAGTTAAAATAAGGAGCTGGAATAGAATTTAGTTGAAGTTAAAAAAAAAAAAGGCAGGGGTAGCAATCATCTCAGATAAAGTAAAAATAGATTTAAAGTAAGTAATCAGGGAAATTACATTTTTGCTAAATTTACATTTAGCAAAAATGTTAAATACAGATAATAAACAAATTCTGAAGTAAATTTCTCTAATGAAGTCTTCACTTCTCAAACATACAAAAAAAGTCAAATTTTAAAATAAGTGCCACTTTCCAATTGATAACTAGTCAAGGGATATGAACAGATAATTTTCATTAGAAGACATCAAAACTACCTATGGTCATATTTAAAAGTGCTTTAAATCACCATTAATTAAAAAAATGCAAATTAAAATCAACTATGAGGTACCTCCTTATATTTATGACAAATGCTTGAAGGGATGTGAGAAAATTGGTACACTAATGAACTGTTAGTGGAGTTGTAAACTGGTCTTACTATTCTGGAGAATAATTTGGAACAATGCCCAAAAGAGCTACAGAATTGTGCCTACACTTTGACTCAGCAATACCATTACTATATTCCAAAAAGATCAAAGAAAAATTGAAAGGACCTATAAGCACAAAAAATATTTACAGCAGCTCTTTTTGTGGTGGCAAAGAATTAGAAACTGAAAGAGTGCTCATCAAATAGAAAATGGCTGAATAAATTATGACATATGATTGTGATTGGAGCACTATTATACTCTAAGAAATGAAGAGGAGGGAATGGCTCCAGAAGAACATGGGAAGACCTATGTGAACTGATGCAAAGTGAAATGAACAGAACCAGGAGATTGTTGTATACAATAATTTATAATAATGATCTACTGTAAAAGACTTAGCTACTTTGATCAATGCAATGATTAAGGACAATTCCGAAGGACTCTTGATGAAAAATTTCTTCTTAAAGAGAACTGATAAACTCTTAGTACAAATTGAAGTATAATTTTCTCACTTTCTTTATATTTCTTGGGGTTTTTTTGTGATAGGGCTAATATAAATATATAAAAAAATCTGTAACCAGGGAACCAAGTGTCATTCCTGGCAAAACTGTAAAACATTGTATTAAAAAAATGGTTAGTGTGACTTCATTTAAAACAAGTCATGCCAGATTAACCTAATTTTCTTTTTCTAAAGTATTTGCTACGGGCTAACCAATGGCATAGCTAATTATCCAAAGAGTATTAGTCCATAGCCTCAAACATTGATGCAGGTCTCTGGATCTTTTCTCGATCCTGTGATATTTGTCATTTTATTTAGTGCTTTGGATAAGAGAATAGATGGTATGGTTACCATTGTAGATAAGAAGCAAAGAGAGGTAACTAATTCATTGCATGACAGCTAGAATTAAAAAAAAATCTCAGCAATCTAGAAGGTTGGGGCAGATCTAATAATTTGAAACTTAATAAGCATAAATGTAAATTCTTATATTGCAATTTAAAAAATTAGATTCACAAATCTAAAATAGAACATAATGGCTAGACAACATTGCATCTAAAAAAAAAAGACTCGTGGATCTGGATAGTTTTCTAGCTCAGTATGGTCCAATAGTGTGATAAAAAAGCTAATGTTATTTTCTTTAGGGAGGAGGGCTTGGAAATCTGGATCTATTAATTTTCAGAATTTTATTAATTTGAGCATCTCTTAGTATGGAAGTTCTCTTTGGACACAGACCAGCAAGTCATCTGAAATTTGGAATCCTAGTTTCCTGGACATTGAGAGGTTAAGTGATTTGTCTGTGGTCTCAAAGAGAGTATCACTGCAAGGACTTGGAACCAAATCTTCCTGATTCCAAGGCTGTCACTCTGTCAATATCATATTGACTTTTATTATTTGAGATTAAATTAAGAAAGAAATGGTGTCCAGGATTAGGAGATTGATGGTCCTCTTGCACTTTACCTAGGGCATTTTCTATCTGTATTAGGTTCAATTCTGGAAGCTATATTTTAGGAGGGACATTAAAAATTAGGGTCCAAAGAAGGTCAGCAGATTACAAGGTTAAGCCTTATGAGGACTGTTTGAGGGCACTATAAATATTTAGTCTAGATAAAATACAATATTTGACTCCAAATATTTGAAGAACTATCATATGGAAAAGAGATTCCTTTTGTTTTGCTTGGCCCCAGAGACAGAACTGGGATCAATGCCAGAAACCACATGGAGGTAGGTTTCAGCTTAATATAAAAGAAAACTTCCTTAACAATTAAAAAAGAAGAAAAGAAGCAAGCCTTTTTCAAATGTTTACAATGCTAAGTGTTAGGGATACAAATACAAGGAAAATAAGGGAGCTTACATTCTAACGAATTAGTTACTGGAATGATGCAAAAGAAAAATGAGGATAGGGAATTTCCTCCATCACTATGGGTTTCACAGCTAGGCTGCTTGTTCATTTATTGGATGTACTATAGAGGGGAAGGTTTGTTTTGATGTGAACTAGACTAGAAGTTCTCTGAGGTCAATTTGGAGATTATGTAATTCTACAATTCCACCCTTAACATCATTATTAATGTTAATATTTGTCCTCCCTATCTTCCATGGAGCACTTAGGGGGTAAAGTGGGTAGAGTACTGGCCTGGAATCAGGAAGAATCATCATCTTGAATTCAAATCCAGCCTCAGGCACTTATATGTGATCCTGGGCAAGTCACTTAATCTCTGCCTCAGTTTCTCCATCTGTAAAATGAACTGGAAAAGGACATGACAAACCATTCTAGTATCTTTGCCAAGAAAACCACACAAAAGGGTCAGCAAGCATCAGACATGACTGAAATGATTGAATAACAACCACAGTTTTCTATGGATATAGTAAAAAAAAAAAAAATTAGGTCCTCTGAGTGAAACCCATTGAGTTCTTTGAAGGAAGATATTATCTAGATTTACTTTTAATAAGAATTAGGAAGATGTTGGTGATTTCTGGAATGAAAATGGCAAGACTTCAACATTGTAGAGTGTTCATAGCTCATTTTTAATGCTTTAAGGTTTATAGAGGAAGACTTTTATAAGGAAAATAGCATCTACAAATACAAAAAATAGCAGAGCCATTAGGGGACACTTCCTCTAACCCTCCTATTTTACAGATGAGAAAACAGATTCAGAGCATAACAGTATTTTGCATAAGATCACAGTCTGTTTGAGGCAAAGCTGGGACTCTTGATAGGCTCATTGTTGTTATTGTTAAATTAAATTTCATTTTATTATTTATTTTATTTTCAGATAAATATCCACTTTCCCTCCCATCTTTCATCATCTGCACTGAGAAAACAATATAGGACTGCTTCCTTTGTTTTGTACTGCCTAGCCATCCACAAATTAAAGCTCTGAACACAGTCCATATCAGACTTTCCCTTGATGATTAGATTATGACTTCTGTACTGGAAGATTTTATATATACACACATACACACACACACACACACACACACACACACACTTGTGCAAAGATCTGGAGAGCAAGCAAGGTGCACCACATCCCAATTTATCTTTCTCAAATTATGTGAAATCTTTTTATAGAAAATAGAGAGACAGAGAAAGTTCCTGGCTTAATTCACCACTCCTAGGAATCAAAACAGACCTTAGTCCAAGGGAACAAAATCAGAAACAGCTAATGAATGCCCCATATTTCTTGATGTCAGGAAAAGGAATTTTCATGCCATGTAACCTTTTTTTAGCCTTATTCGTTAATTCTTTTTTTTTTTTAATAAGAACACCCCATCCAGCCCTCTTTGCTATTGTGATCACCAAGTCAAGTGATATATAGTAACTGCAGTATTCCACTGATGTTGGGTGAAATCAGTTCTCAGATTTCAGTAAACATAACAAGACTTTTATTGCTAGGATTGCCTTATAGGAAGGTTACCAAGGTTAAACTTGGACAAATATATAAAAAATACAACACATTGTACACGGACGTCATTTTCTCAAATTAGCAAATATACAGAAGATTTCCTGGTGGTCCTTCCCCTCCCCTTCCCCTCAC
The DNA here is from genome assembly GCF_902635505.1 of Sarcophilus harrisii. NCBI lineage: Eukaryota > Metazoa > Chordata > Mammalia > Dasyuromorphia > Dasyuridae > Sarcophilus > Sarcophilus harrisii. Next base: position 474,034,758 of record NC_045427.1, on the reverse strand, counting down.
CCTGTCACTACGCATGTACATTTCAAGGGCAGCAACTGCATTTATTCGATCCTCCTTTGCAAATACAGCCTTGGGCACATTTGGCACAACCAGGTGGGCAGCAGGGACAGCAACCTGAAAGGGGGATGGAAAAAAAAAGCAGATCTCAGCTTTGGGTCAGTCTTTCCACTCAGCCTTGGAAAGGAAGTATCATTTCCTAGGGAAATTGGAACTTAAAATAAATTGAACATCTGATGATTTCCCAGCTCTAACCTTGACTCCCTGCCCATGATCACTCCAACTATTAACTATGGGCTTTACTCCTGACCTTTCTTTCCCAAGCATGGCCATGACTTCTTACTAGGAATCTACAATTAAAAAGGTAAGAGGAGAGACCACTAATCAAAACTTGCATTTCCTAATCAAATATTATAATTCAAACCTCAGAATCTCCCAAGCAGGATTCAGTTCTGATTATGATTCCTCCAACCACAACTTAACCATGCTCTCAGTCTTGATCATGATCCTCTCAATCTGGCCATGACACTTTAACCGTGCCTTTAGCTTCCAAGTCCCAACCATAAGCCCCCAATTTTAACTATAATAATCGTTCACATATATGTCAACTTAAGATTTACTAACTAATTTCCAGTCCTTATGGTGACCTCCCCAAAGCTGACCATGACTGCTATCCCAGCTCTGGCCAGAACTCCTTTTCCCCAATCTCTGACTATTCCCTTTCTTGCCAACCCCTGTTTATTACCACCACTACCACTACCACCATTTTGGATTTTGAAGCAAGAATGATAGCAAATAGAAAAAGGAAGGAGAGAGAAAGAAGGAAAGGTACAGAACAAATTATGTCTACTGACAAGAGAAATCAAACCATCAAGGAGAACTGAAGACTAGTTGGGTCCAATTCCCCTTCTACTTGTAGTACAAAAGGGAATAGAGGTATTTTTAGATGGGCTGGGACTTGAAGGCAGAGGAGAGGAAGCATGGACATCTATGTTCTTGTTTTCTAATTGGCTTGAAGCCTATGAAAAACATTTCAGGAACTATGCCCAAAGGGCTATACAATCATGATATCCTTAGACCCAGAAATAATAATACTAGGGCTATATCACAAAAAATAAATAAATAAAAAGGAAAAAGACGTATATGTACAAAAAATATTTATAGAAATTCTTTTGTAGTGACAAAGAATTGGAAATTGAGGGGATGCTCATAAATTGAATAACTGAACAAGTTGTAGTATACATAGTGGAAGTCTATTGTGCTGTAAGAAATGATGCATAAAATGGTTTCAGAAAAGCTTGGGAAAACTTATATGAACTAATGCAAAGTTAAACAGGTAGAACCAGGAGAACATTGTACACCATAACAACAATATTGTTTGATGGTTAGTTGAATAACTTAGCTATTCTCAGCAGCACATTTATCCAAGACAGTTCTGAAGAACTTAAAATCAAATATGCTATCTAGAGAAAATCTGATAGCATCTGAATATAGATCAAAGCATAATTTTCCCCCCTGAGGCAATTGGGGTTAAGTGACTTGCCCAGGGTCACTCAACTAGGAAGTGTTAAGTATCCGAGGCCACATTTGAACTTAGGTCCTCCTGACTCCAGGGCTGGTGCTCTATCCACTGCACCACCTAGCTACCCCTAAAGCATACGTTTTTAAAACTTTATTTTTCTTGGCTTTTCTTTTTTTTAGTCTGTAGTTTTTTTTCCCATCATGATTAATATGAAATTTGTTTTGAATGACTGCAAATGTGTAATCTATATCAAATTGCTTGCCTTTTCAATGAGGGGTATGGCAAAGGAGAAAGAGAATTTGGAACTAGAAATTTTTTTGAGAATGAATGTTAAAAATTGGTTTTATTTGTAAATGGGGAAAAATAAAATACTAAATAAATATTTTAAAAAGAAGGAAGGAGAATATAAAGGAGAGAGGGAAGGAGGAAGGGAGGAAGAAAGGAAGGAAAGAAGGAAGGAAGGAAGGAAGGAAGGAAGGAAGGAAGGAAGGAAGGAAGAGAGGGAGGGAGGGAGGGAAGGAGAAAAGAAGGGAAGGAGGGAGGAAAGGAAGGAAGGAAGAAAAAGGAAGGAAGGGAGGAAAGGAGGGAGGATAGAGAAGGAGAGAGAAAGAAACATTTCAGGAATCTATACTTCATTCCCACTTTGGGGGAAGGTAAAACAAAAAAATTCCAGGGATTTAGGGAAGGGACAAAGAGGACAGATGGGGAGAAGAAGGGAAATGCTTACCCTCTGTAGTAAGCCATCATTTTCAAACATCATATTTGGGTAAAAGGGAGATTTCAAAACAATTTCATACAGAAGAAGTCAAAGATGAGAAATTGTTACTTTCAAGAGAAAAAACAAAATGTATTATCAAAGCTGGAAAGGACCTTGGAGGTTATCTGGTCAAATCCCCTCATTATACAGAATAAAGAATAAGACCCAGAGAAAGGAAATGACTTGCTGGAGTTATACAGCAAAAGAGAGGAAAAAATGGATTAGAATTTAGATTTTTCTCTCTATTTCACTACACTACAAATAAACTGTATTAGGATATAACTGAGTCTGCATTGGGTCTTTGGACTATCTACCTGGAATTAATTGGTGAAAGGGACCACATTGCTGCTATTATACTCACTTTTCCGACATGTCTTACAGCTGCAGGATGTACATTTGCAGTTGTCACCGCAGATGCAGATTCCTCCTGTAAGAGACCACCAAAAGCACCAGCTATGAGATCAGTTGCCATGCTCTGAGTCAGTTTGGCTCCCCTTTATAGTCATACATTCTGCAGGGTCTGGGGCATTTTCTATAGAAGAGCAACATCCAATTGAGAATTGGATGCCCCAGGCAAATGAGGGTAACAGCACATTTTTATATTAGCTCTCCTGAGTTCCATATGCTGCTGAAGGAAAAACAATCCCAAAAGTTTCCTGTTATTATCTATTTCAGATTATTCAATTCAGAAGTAAAGAATTAGGTTGGATGAAATCCACAATGGAATTAACTCTCAGATTTGTCTTGGGGAGTTAACAATATCCTGCCCACATCATTCATTTTTTCACTCATTCATTCATTCATTCATTCATTTAAACAGTGATTAAGCTTCTATTGGGTTTAAAACAAGGCACTGTGGTAAACCAAGCTAAGAAAATGAAAAGGGAAAGTAACAGTTGTTACCCTCAAATAGCTTAATTTTTAAAAGGGTGGAGGAAAGTGGGCAAGGAAAAGGGGCAAGGACCTTCAAAATGAACAGAGATAAGTGTAATTTAAGCAGGGGGAATGATGAATGCAAAAGAGAAATCTAGACAGGCCTAAGAAAATTTAAGGAGAGGGAAAATGCTAATACATGATCTAAAAGTTCTGATATGAAGGGATGGGTAGAAAGAGGAATTAAGTAGACCTATTGCAGATAACTACCAAATAAAGTGTGTGAGATACGTCCTGTTTTAATGCCATAAAAGTCTCAAATAGATACCTATATACATGATAAATCTTGAATTTTAACAAATAAAAACCTTTGTATTTTGTCTGAGTCAAGGACTAAAGGTCACAGTCATGATTTGAGGAGTCTTGGGCAAGGAGTCTAGCCATCACATCTCTTCTTAGTAAAAACTTCTTGTTGCTATTTTTCTGACAAGAATTTTAAAGCCTTCTGAGCTTTCTTGAGATCCTCGCCTTTACAATATTGCAAACAAATGGGATGACTTTCATCGCTACCTCCTCTGATCCCATCTGCTTTATACCATTATATGATTCTGTGAGAGTAAGCAAAGTCTAGTCTTGATGTTCCAGAATCTAGAAATGTTTACAGTGTTTGGTTGCATGTATAACTGATCCTTATTGGACCCCTCAAAAAACTTACACCCACTAAGTCTGTGGATTACAAACAAAATTACAGCATCTCTGGATCCCTGAGAAAATAACATCCCATCTGGTATCAGTATTGAAGTTAGAGGGGCCAAAAAAAATCTATCCTTGAGAACCACACAAAGAAGAAAATCTTAAGGCTAGAGTCATTTTTCTTATAAGACAAAAATCAGGATGCCTCAGTGGGTCCACCAGAGCCCATCTTCACTTACCAGACATACAGGTGCACTCTCCAGGGTCCATGGCCTCAAACAGGTGGAGTGAGCTCAAACAGGGGTAAGAAGAAGGGATGCTAAGTCTGGAGCCCGGAGCTCGCCCTATTTATAGCAGTGTAGGTGTGAGTGTGGGGATCCACCCCTCCCCACCCTGGAGCAAGACGCCCTGCACACGGCCCTGCTTAGACGCCTGTTGAGGGTGAAGGGCAATACCTTTAACCATGGGGTTATGAGAGAGAAAGAGAGAGAGAGAGAGAGAGAGAGAGAGAGAGAGAGAGAGAGAGAGAGAAAGAGAGAGAGAGAAGGAAGGGGGAGGGAGGCAAAAAAACTGGCAGAAGAATTAAAGCTTACTCTCCAGTATTTTATTTTGTTTTGCTTTATTTTATATTTTGCTAAGGATGCAGGTGCTTTCCACTGCATCTTGGAATCCAGGGAAAAGGAACCATATGCAATCTGATAGTAGAAACTAAATAGCTGTTAGTATTTTGGTTCATGAAATGCATACTTCTTTTGTCTATCTGGCTGACTCTCTATATACATATTTCTATTTCTATATATTTCTACCTATATCTATTGACTTATGTATCTATCTATGCTCAGTGATTAAGGCTAGGTAAGAAAAAAAGAAATGAATGGACTTTACTTTAAAGACCTGAGTTTAAAAAGGCCAAGGCCTCCCACAGCATCTAGGGCCATCTCTAGTCATCCTGATCTATATCTGGCCACTGGACCCAGTTGGTTCTGGAGGGGAAAGTGAGGCAGGTGATTCTGCACAGCCTTCCCTCAGTTAAATCCAATTTATTTACTTATCATCACCCACTTGATGGTTCATCTTCAAGAACAAAAGCCCATCACCACCACCAATATCTATTCTCAAACCCGGGCTTTAGATTCCAATTCCTGTGAGTTTTCAACTCTATGATGTCTTTCCATTACTAGAGAAGTAGCTGGTGACACAATGGATAGAGCTCTGGGATTAGAATCAGGAGGACCTGAATTCAGACCAGGTCTCAGACACTTACTAGCTGTGTGATCCTGGGCAAATCATTTAATTTTTGTTTGCCTCAGTTTTTTCATCTATAAAATGAGGATAATAATAGTACTTCCCTCAAACTGTTGTGAGGATAAAATGGGATAATATTTGTAAATGCAGTTAGCATAGTGGATGGTATATAATAGGTGCTAAATGAATGTTTTCCCTTTACTTCTCCCATTAGTCCTAGGATTTTCCCATACTCTGTTTATCTCCCCCGTTAGAAATCATCAAAAAGCCAATTCATATAAAAGTATAATTGATTTATTATTTTATTATATTTATTTATATATTTATTAATATAAAGGCTTAATGTATTATCCTTTCCAAAGGACTGTTAAAATTTTAACAGAGTATAAAAACTTTAACTCAAAGGGAAAGGACTTCTAATGATAGAATTTCAGATATTAGTAATTAGCCTATGGGCCAAGAAGGCTTTGCCATGGTAGCTATAGTAAGCAGCTATGTATCCTGCCTCTATTAATGGTTGTCAGTGCTGATTACTGAACTCCTTGCTCTCTTCCAGCTACTATCTCATAATGGTGAGATGGGATGAAGGAAGATGGTACCCTATGTCGCCATCACTCACTCCCTTGGATACCTCTCCTGTGAAAGCCCTATCTTCTGGAACAAAAAGCAATACCAACCTGTCCCTAGAAGTACTTACTATAAAAGAATAACCAGCAATTACTCTTTTTTTTAAAGGAATGATCAGGATTGCCTATAATAAAACAACCCTTCTATTACCATAGGTACAAATTGTCTGGGTTATTATTAGGTTAGGTCCAAACCATTATTAGAATAAGAGTGGCTGAGCTTTACTCTACAGAAGAATCAACCTGAAGCATAACTAGTAAGACTACTCCAGCTCCCCCTTCCTCTTCCCCCCACCCCGGCCCCCATCTTGTAGAGATGGTCCAGGGAGAAGGGAACTTTCCAGACTGGGTCAGACAAAATTGAGCTTAGTTGAAAATTCCCCATTTTTGCATATAGTTTTATGTTATTTGATGTTTCCTCTTAACTCCACAATTAAGCTTTCTAACCCTGACAGCATATCCCAGAAAAGATTTACGTGTGGTTTTCAAGGCAAGATTTGAAATGTACTTTTTGTATGCGTTCCTGACCAACAGAAGTCCTAGAACAGGACAGAAACTGAGAGACCTAATTCAATCCACTTGTTTTATAAGGGAATAAACTGAAGTCCTTAGGGACAAGCTAGCTTAGCTGAAGTCACAGATCTGAAGGCAGCTAGCTGGCACAGTGGATAGAGTACCAGTCCTGGAGTCAACAAGACTCTTCCTGTGTTCAAATATGACTATAGATACTCACTAGCTGTGTGATCCTGGGCAAGTCATCCAACCCTATTTGCTTCGATTTCCTCATCTGGAAAATGAACTGGAGAAAGAAATGGCAAACTACTCCATTATCTTTGCCAAGAGAACCTTAATGGAGTCATGAAAAGTCAGACATGAATGAATAACAGATTTTAACTCAGGTTCTATGTGCTCTTTTTTACTATCTAGTGCCCCCCCCCCCTTTCTTTTACTATTCTACGGGAAAGTTGAAATATGATAAACATAGCCTCACTTATTGCAAAATAAAGTCTGTGTTTTATAGATCAGGAATTGATCAGGAATTTTTCCAGAATTAAAAACTTCTGCATTTTTAAAAGTCTAAAACATACCATTTACTGCAAAATGTAGTGGCTAGAGAACAAACCTTTGAGCCAGGAAGACATATGCACGTGGCTCTGATATATACTGTCTGCTTGATCCTGGCTACATTATTTAACCTTTTAGTGCCCTAGGCAATTCTCACAGACAATAAATGGAAGAGAAGGAGACAACTTGCCTTGATGGAGAGAATTTTCTTCACTTGGTAGCTCCCTATATTAATGAAGTCATAAATTGCAGCTCCTGTCCTATCACTTCTTATGTCTTCTATGTTTTATTCTAGGAAGCCATTGCCTAATGTGTGTGCCCCTAATCCTATTCTAATTGGGAGAAGTCAGAAAATTAGGACCAGTTATAGGGAATACTTAAACTCCCACAGGAACCCCCCAAAGCTGCCAGAAGAGAAGAGAGGAGAATACCCCCTGAAGAAGAGCTTGACTGGGGAGGGATTAGGGGAAATTCAATGGTGGAAGAGATTTCTAGTATCCTGGAGTTGTTGGTTCATGATGTCCTGATAGAGAGTCGTTCTGGTATTTTGGTTTCCAGCCCAAGAGTAGGATGATGGATTGAAAACAGCGTCCTGTTAATTAGGACAAGCCTTGGTGTGCTGTGCCTGGCTGTTTACTCAGCAAGTTTAACAGACTCTCGAGGGGCCCTATTGCTGTCTTTTAATTATATGGGGCTTCAACTCCTTGGCTATAATTTAGTACCTACCAAGCAAGGGAAGACCTTAGTTTTGCATATGACCCAAAGGAGCTATGAATAAGCCTGAAGCTGGATAATTACATTCATTCATTCATCTCAACCAGTAGCCAAGAACTCTATAAGGTATATCCTCTGGTATCATAGATTGTTCCATCAGATAAGAAATCCAAGAAAGAAGGAAAGAAGGAAGGAAGGAAGGAAGGAAGGAAGGAAGGAAGGAAGGAAGGAAGGAAGGAAAGGAGGGAGGGAGGGAAGAAAGAAGGGAGGAAGGAAGGAAGGGAGGAAGGGAGGGAGGAAGGGAGGTAAGGAGGAAGGCCAGAGACCAAGAAACAAGACAATGAGATTCAGAGTTAACAAAAAATAATTTGTTAAATTATAATATCATATTATTCAGTGACTGTGACTGTGACTGTGACTGTGGGAGCTCTCCTTTTCAAATGCTGATTCTTTCCCCAAAACCATAGTGTGGATCAGTCTGTTGCAAATGCCTTTTAAGATATATAAATGAGTTGAAAGTGCTCAGAGTGATTACTAGGATTACTAGATGATTAAACTAGGTGATTAGGGCTTTTCCCTAAAATACTGAAATTTGGAATATGTTGATGGCACACCTATTTTTTTTTTTTTATCAGTACAGGAACAACTGAATTTACAATTTAGCAAGAAAAATTCATTAAAACTAAAAAAGACCAGTTCAAGATATCTCATTGAAGCAAGTCAAGTGAAGTCCTCCCCAGTGGAATGAATTTGCCTTTTTTTCACCAGGTAGAATGGCTTTGCTACTTCCCAGGATCATCACTCTATCTTCTGTCCCCAAATGAATTTGCCTTGAAAACTCAATTTAAGGCATTTATGCACCTTACACCGATGTATTTTATAAAGCTTGTACTAGGTGTGAAAAAAGCTGGCTATGGTTCTGGAATTATGGTTCCATTGTAAGAAGGCAGTCTGATATAATGAAAAGAGAAATAATGAAGGAGCAAGCAGACCTGGGTTCTACTGCAATCTTGAGCAAATTATTTCCTTTCTCTGAGTTTCAGTTTTCTTTCTTGTAAAATAGAGAAAATTGGACAAGATGATCTCTAAGTTATGTGCCAGCTCTTCATTCTGTGATCCTTATCAGTGACTCTTTCCTAGAGTGAATACTTTGAGATATTTTTCCTATTGTGGGGATATATTGTGTTGAACTGTCTATGCCCTCATCTATTTTCCAGCATTTTAGGATAGGATGGACTGAGATGAGGACCTTGGTAAATAGCAAGACTTGGAGAAAAAGACTTCACTTGCTTCACTGAGAGCTCAAACTGGTAACTTATTTTGACGATTTTTTCTTATTAACTAAATGTCAAATTTAATTATTCCTATGTTGCTGGAGAACCATGAACAGGATTAGGACAGCAATGGTAATCTGTAGCCTTGTAACAGAACACAACTAACTAGTTCATTTGAAGATCAGACTTATTCTCTTGGCCTTTAGATAACAATCTTACTGCTCTTAGCTACTAGTTAAATTGGTTTTCTCCCATTTCTTCTGCTTTGAAACTATATGTAAATAGTTATCATTGTTATGGTAGTTACCAATCCCCTGAATCAACCATTAGGAAAGCTGCTTTTCCATTCAGGAGTCAGAAGGCCTACTCCTTACTATGTTAGTGATCTTATGTAAGGTCCTTCTCTTAATTGTTCTGGGCCTCTGTTCATATATCTGGGAAGTTTAAAGATCATGAATGAGTCAAAAAACAAAACAAAACAAAACATGTACTAAGCACTCATTGTGTGATCTGCACTATACTATATAACAAGCAGTTCCTGTCTTCAAGGTACTTATGTTCTAACAGGGGACACAGATTGTAGAGGGGAATAGTGGCCAATGAAGGGTGTTTTGGATTGCAAAGTTACAGGAATGCAAGGGCATCATTAGGCAATTAATTGATATTATCAATTAATATCCTTTCTAAGATTGGTAGTGATGATTTAATTACTGTTCCTGAGCAAGAGGTAGACCTCGGGTCTCCTAATTCCCACAGAGTCCAATGATCTTTCTGCCTCTTTTGACTCTCCAAAATGTCCTACAAATGCTTCTCGTATCTGTTGACTAATTCCCATTATTTTCCATCATGCAGCTTTTTGCTGTTTTAATTATATTTCTATGCTTTCTGATGTTTATAATTATCTATTACGCCACAATAGAAAGCTTATAGTATAAGAAGAGGTTTCAGAAGATACCCCTATATACAATCCCCTACTTTCAAGGACTCTACAAAGGGGTGACAATCTCTGGCATAAATATCTCTAAGTGCATCCAAATCAAGTCATAAAATTAATTTTTAAACACAAGAATCATAATTGGCAACATTAAAAAGTTAGCAGAGGATGTCTTCGGGATTCTTCACTCCGTTTTCAACACATTTCCATGTTCCCAGGGGAATTCCTGTAGAAGAACATTCTCTTATAAACTCATATACACTAAGGTGTTAGTGATGCAGAAGCTTACCGAAGGAGCAGAGAGGGGAAGGATGCTGGGTTTGCATTTTAAAAAAGAGAAGAGCAAGGATGAAACACATAGGAATAAGTTCCTAAGCATGGAGCCCCTAAACATTTTTGGAGAAAGAGAACAATTGGAACTGGAAGGGACTCGGAAGATCTTCACTCCTTCTTTTATAGATAAGGAAACAAAGTCTAGAAAAGTTGACTTTCCAGTAAAAACAAAACAAAACAAACAAACAAAAAAAAACCAATAACAGAACCATCCAGAGCCATCATCTCTAGTCCTCTTGATCTATATCTGGCCATTGGACACAGGTGGTTCTGGAGAAAAAAATGAAGCAAGTGACCTTGCACAGACCTCCCCCACTTAAATTCAGTTCACTTGTATGTCCCAACATCATCTCCCTATTATCATAAATAAATTTAAGAATGTAGGACAAACAACAATAGCAGAACCCAGACCTTCTGACTCCAATTCCAGGGCTCTTCCCATGATACCAAGTGGGGAAGATTTGGGGGATTTCCTCAAGCCAGTCAGGTCCTGCAGGATTTTATTTTTCGGCTCTGAAGGCTGCCTTTATACTTTGGTCTTGGTGCTGCAGGGAATACAGTACAGGAGACATACAAATCTTGCCCTAGAGGAGTTTGCAATCTAATTGAGGATCAAATACAGATAGAAAATAATTAGAGAACAATACCCAATGGTATATAGTCAGATGTGACAATGAATAGGTGTAGGTTAACAGCGTCACTGTTGGTAGTACTCTAACTGCCTGATTTGCTGAGCTGGGGTAGAGTTTGCTAAATTTTGGATTGCTTTCAAGTCAAGCTTCCTATTTAAGCATTACCTTATACATGAAGCTTTCCTTGATTCTCTCTAGGTCCTCATTCCCAAATTACCTAGTACTTAACTGCTTTGGACATACTGTATTTATTCTCTTTATGTTTATTCCATTACATACATACATATATATAGAGAGATATATATTTGTTGTTTTCCCCATTAAAATGTAATTTCTTTGTTTGAAGGGATTAATTGTACTTGTATCTTGATTGAAATCAAGCTAAAGGCCAATTTGGCACCCAAGACAGTGCTTTTATCCTACCTTAGTTTACAGCTCAGTGGTAGGTTCCAGACCAAGGGGATTACACTTTGAACTGTAATAGACAGAGGGTACCCCTAAAATTTATCCTAGAATAGACACTTTCACAATTCTCTGGACCATAAATTTGGTTCTGACAGGTTGGGGGGTGAGGACCATAAATTCTTGATAACTTAGGAGGACTTAGGTGCCAGGATGTCTGAATTAGAAGATCTCCCCCTTCTCTGAGATTAAACATTTACTGGCTAAACTTAGCCAGCCCTAAGTTATATCAGTCCTAATCGTCAGGAAGACGGGGTTGCAACCAGGGAGACTGAGGCAGAACAATTCAAAGAATTGAGGCAGAACAATTTAGGGAAACTGAGGCAGAACAATAAAAGGAAACTGTGGCACAACATTACTGTTCTTGGAACAATACAATCTATTTCCTGACTTTGGGCATTTGCACCAGCTATTCTCTACACCTGGAATGCTCTCTCTTTTCATCTCTGCTTCCCAGCATCCTTCAAGTCCCAACTAAAATTATTCCTTCCAGAGGAAGCCTTACAGGAGTTCCTTTATTTATCCTGAATATAGCTTGCTTAAACATGGTTGTATTCATACTCTCTTCCCTTCAGACTGTGAGCCCCTTGAGAGCAAGAATTGCCTTTTGCCTTTTTTTTTCTAACCAGTGCCTGGTATGTGGTAGGTACTTAATATATACTTGTTACCTTACTAATTGTTGCAGAATTAGAATTTTTGTCTTTTAAGATTCACCATATTTTCCTTCTCAGTGTTCTCCATGAACACATTCATGTGAACGATATTTTCATCTATGAGAGGCAGATCAAAGACATTCTACAATTTAATTCAATCGAACAATTATTTTTGGAGTGAATTGTGGCAAAATACTATGCTAGGCACTAAAGTTTCTTATGCTGAATATTTCCTTGATTATAGAATTTTAGGATCACAATATTTAGTGTTGAAGTGACCTTAAAGATCATCAATTCAGACTCTTATAGAGGAGGATAGTGAGGCTCAGAGATAGGAAGTGAGGGCTAAGATCACACAGGTAATAAATAATACATCCAGGATTTGAAACCCAAGTCTTTTGACTACATACAAATCCCACACTCACTAATTATTCAAGTGCATTCTACATTTTTAAAAAAATCAACGACAGATTTTGAAATTTTGAATAACTCACTTACTTATGCTCAGATCCCATAGTTTCTTAAACTTTTTTTTCAATTAACAAGCATTTCTTTTTCATCCCTTTTGCCTCCTTTTTCCATTAAAAAACCCCAACAAAACCAAGAAAAACAAAACCTTTGTAACAAATACACACAGTCCAGTAAAACAAATGTCTACATTTGCTAAATGTATGTTTCATTTTACATCTTGGGTCTATCACCATTGTCAGGAGCTGGACAGCATGCTTTATCATTTACCTGCTAGAATCATGATTTCTGATTGCATTGATCAGAGTTTTTAAGCTTTTGAAAGCTTGACTTTACAGTATTGTTGCTATTGTACCTGACCTCAATTTTTATCATCCTGTAAAATGGGAATTATAACCCATGCCTCGGAAGGCTTCTCTGAAGAATAATTGGCCAAGTTTGCAATACGCTTTGAAGAAAATTGCCATGAGGATATTCTGTTCTCCCTGAAATTTTCCCTGGTAGGAATATCAAAAGAACCAAGATAGACAACATTCTGTATCGAGTGAACCAAACCCAATAATTTTCCCTGTTTAGGTTGAGGGGGAGGAAGGGTGCAATGGGCTCATTGGAGTCTGTACCTGTCTACAATAATAAAAGAGTTATTTTCCCTTTGATGCATGTATGCAACGCTTGTTAATGTTAATAGGAGTCCCACTGAAGCCTGTAGAGGCAGAATGTACTTCCTAACATAAAAATCAGGACAGAACCAAAAGGAATCATTATCTATTAAATTTATCTTTTGCTTTTCACTTGTCATGGTCTTTGAATTCTTTGGCCCAATAACTTGACCACTGGAAAACTGTTAAAAGTTGTTTAAATTCTCTGAGACTTATTTCCTTCATCTATAAAGTAAAGACCTTGGACTTGATTTCTAAGGGACTCCCAGCTTGGTCTTTCTGTGGTCAATATCCTAAGATCCCTTCCAATTTGGACATTCTATCTGTCTCCTTGATCAGAACAGGATGAGGGAAGCGAGTGGTAAAAGTTTTACAATCCCTTTTTTCCTCCTATCCCCATCTCTAGGACTTGTGCTTTGCCACTAGTTTTTTGGGGGAGGAGAGTGACCCTGAGAAAGTCCTTCTTTGGATCTTTGCCTCATTTTGCAGATATTGAGACGAATTGCCAAACAAGGTATATGAAAATTCACTAAGTAAAGGATACTTGTCCAGCTGCTATTGGAAATGTACTTAAATAGAGCTGAACAGACAAATGTGTGTGCGTTAATGATGTGAAGAGCATTGTGAGTTTGATTTAGCGTGGCTCTTGACAGAATTCCAGTTCTTTCCCAGTTCTTACCCAATTCATTTTATCTGGTTCTCCATCAGAGATTCCCATTTTCCAAAGTTCACCTCCCATAGTTCATCCAGACTTGGTTTAGAGTCAGAGAACATAAGTTCAAATCCTCATTCTTATTTACCGCTAATATGGCTTTGAACAAGATTTTACTTCTTTTAGCTTCACTTTTCTTCTCCTAAAATGAAGGATTAAACTAGATGGCCCTTAAGGTTGTAGCCAATTTCTGCACTGTGCCTTATAATGAGGAAGGGCTTACTTTGACTGACCTATTTAGGAGAATGTACATTCCTGAAAGATGGAGCTTTCAGATGTTTGCTAAGGAAGGCTTCATGGATGGAAGGACATCAGAAATGCTGAACTGAATTGACCACATGATCCAGTCAGTCCAGGTGAGAATTCCAACCATAATGTTATAAGAGTTCACCTTGGTGAGCTATGGATACATTCTAAACATTAGAATTACAAAAGATTTTAGTTGTTTTTGAGTCAAAATCCTTCATTTTGAGAGTTCTTGAAAGGCTTAGAAAGATCCTATGGCTAGTTAGTAAGATTAGAAGTAGGACCAAATGAAAGTTCTCTTGACTCTGTTATATTCTTAGCTTCCTTGAATAACTCATTATGGACCTATCCTCCATGAATTTACCTACTTAACTTCAACATTTCAAGGATTCAAAGTGATTTTGTGGGTATGGGTACCTCTTCCACTCACATGGGTCATAACCTCTCTACAACTAAGTGTATGATTTAAAATTTGCTTTGGGTGAAAAATTTATACCCTCAGGACAACCAAATATTGAGCATTTTATTCAATTAGTCAGTCAATAACCATTTATTAACTATTACTACGTGCCAAGCATCATCCCAAGTGTTACAGACACAGAGAAAGGTTAAAAAAGCCTGTTCTTAAGGAGTATTCTAGTGGGAGAAAAACATGAAAATAACTAGGTACATATATATGCTATAAACAGAGGATATGGAAAATAATATTTTTTCAATTAATAAGAATTTATTTTCCTTCCTTTCTGTTCTTTCTTTTGGAAAAAGAGAAAATTAGAGAAAAAGAAAGGAATAAAGAGAAAAGAAAAGCCCTTATAGAAAAGATTAATCAAAAGAAAATTCCTGCATTGACATTATTCCAAAAGTATATGCCATCTATATCTTGAGTCTATCAGGAAGTGAACAACAATGCTTCATCAGCATGACTGGAATTTATGGTTGGACATTGCATTAATAAGAGTTCTAAAATTTTTCAAAATTTTTTTGAAATTTTATTTTTAAGGTATAAATTCTTCTACTGGTTTTGATTATTATTTCTTCTTTTCATCTTTTACAACACATTCCATTATATCCACATACCATAATTTGTTCAGCATTTATCAAATGTGACAGTTTTCTTTGAGACAATGGTCCAATTCAGCTATATCCAAAATGGTAAGTCATAAGTCTAATAGTAGATAGCAGTCCTGATCATACTATCCAAATTATAGTGCAGAAAGAACAAAAAGGAGAAATTCTAGTAGCTGCCATTACAGATCAAAGTTTTGAGAAGGGTTGAGTAAGACAAATAGTCAAGTCTTTGGTCCTTCCTGATTTTTGTTTTTTGATGTAGAGATCCCTAATCTGAATCTCTGTTACAGCACATGACCTTTCTACTCATTGAAGTCCCTTAATTTGTGGAAAATAGCAATAAAGGAGAAGGCACTATTAATTGAGGAAAAGCTTCTTGCAGAAGATGGGATTAGAATTGACTTGGAAAAAGCCAAACTCCCAAAAGGTGGATTTAAGGAAGGAAAGCATTCTCTTTGTTGTGACAAGAAACTGGAAATTAAGTGGATACCCATCAATCAGGGAATGGCTGAATAAATTATATGTGAATATAATGGAATACTATTGTTCTATAAGGAATGATGAACAAGCTGATTTCAAAAAAGCCTGCAGAAATTTACATGAATTGATGCTGAATGAAGTGAGCAGAACCAGGAAGACATTGTACAGAGTAATCTCAAGATTGTGTGATAATCAGCTATGAGAAGTTTAACTCTTCTCAGCAATACAATGATTTAAGACAATTCCAATAAATTTTAGATGGAAAATGTCATCCACATCCAGAGGAAAAAATATAGACTAAATATGGGCTGAAGCATATTATTTTTACCTTTTTATTTGTTATTGTTGTTTTCTTATAGTTTTTCCCTTTAGTTCTGATTTTTCTTTTGCAATGACTCATATGAAAATATGTTAAAAATTAGTTGTACATGTATAACTTATTGGTTTCATTCTGTCTTGGAGAGGGAGAAAGTAAAGGAGGGAGTGAAAAAATTAGAATTCAAAATCTTACAAAAATGAATGTTGAAAACCGTCTTTACTTGTAATTGGAAAAATAATGTACTATTAAAATAAAAAAAGAAAAGGAGAACATTCAGACATGGAAGCCAACCTAGTGCCAAGGCAGGGAGATGGAAGGTAGAGTGTCATATATGAAGGACATCAAATAGATCAATAGATTGAACCATACAATGATTGAACATGTGTCAAATGCATGAAGACTAGAAAAATAGGAAGGGGCTAGCTGAGAAGAGCTTTAAATGAAAGAGGACTTTCTATCTGATCCTCAGGATAATAAGAAACTTAGAGAGGTTCTAGGATAAGAGAGATACTTTCTACCTTCAGAATAGTACTCAAAACCTTCCTTGTTGGGACCTAGCAAAACCTGCATTCTATTGACATCATCTTTGAGAAGCCAAGGTCATTTCCATGTCACAGTGAGAAATTTATTCAGTCCCTCCCTAACCTATTTATATTTCCAAATATTTCCACCTTTTGAGTGGAACAATTTCTAGGAGTTCTCTACTATGGAATGGATTCACCTTGGATGATCACTTGTTGGTTATGTTGTAGAAGAGATTCTATTAGTTGGTTTAGATGTCTCCAATAGATGAGCTCCAATAGAGCTCCTTTCTAGTTCTAAATATACTTCATAAATATACTAAATGTACTTTCTAGCTCTAACTTCAAAGGAGAGTTTCCCTTAATCATAAAATTCCTTTTTCCCCTTGTCATAGTACCTAGTACTTAGACTTCTATGCACACATTTATACTTCATTATCCTCCTGATTGTTAGCATCATTTTATTCTTTTGTTTGCATCTTTCTAGGATAAAGAAATCTTCTTTTCTGTCTTTCTTTATGCTGAAGGGGCAACTAGGGAGTGTATAGTGGATAGAATGCTAGACTAGGCGTCAGGAAGACTCACCTTTCTGAATTCAAATCTGGCCTCAGACATTTATAAGCTGTGGGACCTTATTTTCCTTAGTTTCCTCAATTGTAAAATGTGCTGGAAAGGAAATGGCAAATCATTCCATTATCTTTGTGAAGAAAACCCTAAATGGGGTAACAAAATGTCAAACATGACTGAAGTGATTGAACAGCACTATGCTGAAGCCTCTCTGTTCCTTTGATTATTCCCTCTACTTTTTCTGGTTCCCATTTGATGCATAGTTCATTCAGCTTCTTTGAATGCTGACATTATTTTGCGTTCTCATTTCTTTTACCTTTTATCTTGCAGCGCTGAAAAAGAGAACACATATTGACTCATTTGTCTTGTTCAGGAATTAATTATTCTTTCTACCTATGCTAGCTAGGACAAAATAAGAGGAAAATAATAGGTTCATAACCTCTTACCAATATCACCTGGAAGAAAGAAGTTAAGAGGAAAATGTCTACTGGGCTTTCATTGGTTTGGAGACCACAGACACAGCAAGAAACTGGGCGATGGACCAACTAAGTCCCTAGAGAAGGAGCCCAAATATGTATGAGAAATGCAGGTGTGGAGAGGATCCATGTAGTTTTTTTCTGTGGCCTCAGGCACCTTTCAATCATCTCAGAACCTCAATTTCTTCACTTGTAAAATGGAGGATGTAATAGCTTTTAGCTAGGATGCCTCTTGGGGGCATCATACAGGAATAATTAGGGCTTGAAAATGGTTTGCAATATAAAAAAATGTAAAGAGGTAAAGTGTAAAAGAAAGGGACAAAGGGCTTTTAAAAGCTGATTGTCTTAGAGTTCAATTTTGTGAATTGTCCTTCTCTGGAAGAAGCTGATTTCAATCTGTGGTTTAAGGGGATTGCCACCTTATTGATTTCTTTAGTGTCCTTGCCCTAGGATAGGCAATGCATTGCCTTTGATCCACATTGCATTAAATATTAGTGATGTAATATACAGTTTTATGAGATCATAAGATTTTAAGCAAGGAAGGACCTTAGAGGTCCTGAATTCCAATCTTGAATGCTCCATATTTTTTCTGTGACCATGGGCTAGAATTTCTTAAATTTTCTGCTTTCTTTTTCCTCATCAATGAAATGAAGGAATTGGGCTAGCTGGCCTTTAATTTTCCTTTTGTCTTTAGATCTATGGTGGTATTCCCCTGTATAGTCCCTACCTTTACAGCAGAAAGCCCAGAGGTGAAATAACTTTCTCATGAGACAATTAGATAGCATAATAAATAAAACTTTGCTCCTGGAGTCAGGGAGACCTGAGTTCAAACCTAGCTTCAGATTTTTTTTTTAAGCTATGTGATCTTGGGAAAGTCATAAAACCTTCCTCTGCCTCAGTTTTCTCAATTGTAATATAGGGGTAATAACAGTATCTATTTCTCTCAGAGTTATTATGAGAATAAAATGAGTTATTTAAAATTTTTAATAGTATTTTATTTTTCCAAATATATGCAAAGATAGTTTTCAACATCCATCCTTGCAAAACTTTTGCTCTAAAGTTTTCTCCCTCTCCTTCCCTTTCTCCATTCTCCTCTCCCCAAGAAAGCAAGCAATCTGATATAGGTTAAACATATGCAATTCTTCTAAATATATTTCCATATTCATTATGCTAAACAAGAAAAATCTTATTAAAAGGGAAAAAAAACAGAGAAAGAAAAAACCAAACAAGCAAATAAGCAACAATAACAAAGATGAAAATATTATACTTTAATCCACATTCAATTTCCATAATTCTCTCTCTGGATGTGGATGGCACTTTGTATCACAAGTCTATTAGAATTGCCTTGAATCATCTCATTGTTGAAAAGAGCCAAGTTCATCATAGTTGAACATCATGTAATTTTGTTGTTACTGTGCACAATGCTCTTTTGGTTCTGCTCACTTCACTAAGTATTAGTTCATGTAAGACTTTATTTTTTCTTAAATCCTCTTGCTGATAATTTCTTACCAAACAATAACATTCCATAATATTCATATACCACAACTTATTCAGCCATTCTCCAATTGGTGGGCATCCACTCAGTTTCCAGTTTCTTGCCACAAACATTTTTGCACATGTGGGTCCCTTTTCCTCTTTTATGATCTTTTTGAGACACAGACCCAGTAGTGGCACTGCTGGATCAAAAGATATGCAGAGTTTTATAGCCTTTTAGGCATAGTTCCAGAATGGTTGGATCATTTGCAAGTCCGCCAACAATGCATTTGTATCCAATTTTCCCACATCCCCTCCAACATCCAGAGATATTTCTAAAGCACCTGGCAATAGGTGGTACATAAATGCTTATTCCTCGTTCTCTTCTGCTCCAGAATGACATACTTAAGTAACAAAGGCAGGATCTGAGCACACTTCTTCCAACTCTAGGCACAATGCACCTTCTACTCTACTGGGGTGTCCCTGCTGCTTCCTCCACCCCACCTTTTCTTCCTTACTATTAAGAAGAATGGCTAGAAGCTGGATTGTCTAACTAAAGACAAAAGGGGATGGAAAAGATAAATGGTACAAAACTTCTTGGAAATTCTGAAAGTAATCTAACATTGGCCTAAAAAAGCCATTTGGATTTCTACTATTTTTCAGTGGAAAAATGTGATTTAAAAAAAGCCTGGGGAGAGTCAGTGTGACAGATTATCCTTTGAAACTAACATTAGCATGGCATCATAGAGCTAAAGCTAGAAAGGATCTCGAAGGTCACCTAAATCCAGTCTTTTACTTTTATAGATGAGCAAATGGGCCCAGGGAAGTTAAGTGACTGGGGATCAGATAGGCAATAAATATAAGATTCGAAACCAAGTTCTATGGCTCTTGAGTTTTTCCTCCATACCATTCTGATCAACCTACACTGCAAAAACAAGACCAATCAGGGTGGTCTAACTGGATGCTTTGAAGAAAAGTCTAATGAGATCTGGCTGAGGCCATCCTGACCCAAGTAATTTTTTGCATCCTGCATCCTGTTTCCCCCATTAGACTGTGAGCAGGGATGATGGGGTTTGTTTGTTGTTGTTTTTTCGGTATCCCTAGTGCTTAGCACAGTGTCTGGCACACAATAGTTATGCAACAATGCTTACTGCCTTGAGATGACTTAATTAGCTTTCTGTTAGAACTGAATAGATCCTCCAAGCTAAAATGTTGTGTCTGAGGCTATAACTCTTCAGATCTCCTTCTGACTCCCTGAGGAAGAGGGAGGGAAATCTTCCCCAAATAGCTCACCTACAGCAGAAATGCACACTCTGTGGGATGTGAGATTTGGTAACAGTACCATTTGGAAGGGTGATGTCATAATGTGTGTGTGAGCATAGAAATGTGGAGCCTCTATAGATTCACAGTTTACTAAGACTCTGGCCCCACCACCAGAGTTCTTAGAATTCCAGATTTTGTTTGATGCTTTTCTCTTTTAGAGAACATTGGATCAGTTCCTAGAACGGATGTGGTACAAAAGTGCCTTTTTTTTAGCTGTGGCCCAGAGCTTTGTTTGATGAAATCTTAATGTTCCAATTGCAGCTTTCAAAAGAAATGGGGAAGAAAACAGCTTCCTGGCATAAATAAGAGCTCAGTGTTTTATATTGTTTTGTTTTTCTAGGGGGAAAAGAGAGCCAAGCTGATTTCTCTGAAAGACCTTCTAGGCAAAATAGTGAGACTGGCTGATTTAGAAATTGCTGTGTTTGCAAGATGAATAGAAATTACCTCTTTTTTTGTGCTCACTCTGCAGTTTCACCTTAAAATGGTAAAATGATTTCCAAGTGCCAGTATAATGATGGATGTAGGAAGATGATATAATATTATTCCAGTTTTACAAATGGAAAATCTGACAAAAGAGATGAAATAAGGCAATTGGTAGAAGTGAAACTAGAGATTCAAGGCCTTCTTTCCTATTCATCCCCCTGACTTAGGGCAAAAAGTATAGGATTTGAAGTCGGAAGAACTGGCTTCCAGTTTTATTCCTGACACGTACTAGTTGTGTAAACATGGGCAAATCACATTGCTTCTCTAAAACTATTTCTTTATCTATAAAATAACAAGAGACAATATAGTTTAGTGAAAATACCACTAGAATTGAAGACAAAAGTTTGAGTTCAAATTCTGACTGCCACTTACCAATTGTGCTTCTCTATACTTCGGTTACTTAATCTGTAAAAATGAGGGTGCTTCCCTAGGTGAGCTTTAAGATTACCTTTCAACTCTAACTCCTACATACTATCCTACTTGCATTACTACCATGTACATTACTGGCTAATTGTTGGAAAAATCCATTGAAAATCTAAAACGTTATGGAGTTGCTGCTGCTGCACTAAGTCTCAGTACTTAAAAATGTGTTTCATTTACAGAAAGTATATCGCAGAGACTCAGTTTGATTAGGAGTAAGTGTAATAGCCTAAGGAAAGAACTACATGATCCAGCAGAAAATGCACAGGATCTGGAATCTGTCTGGAACTCAGTTCCTTTACCTGTAAAATAAGAAGGGAGGGGGTAAGTGACCTCCAGGCCCAATATTTTATTTTTGTCTTTTCTAGCTCCAACATCTATGATTTTATGCTTGCATTTGCATCAATTCCTGAGTGCCACCTCCTGGATTCTGTCTTGGCAGACACCAGAGAGCTGGACAGTATTGTGGACTGTGGACAGAAAGAATACTGTTGCTAAGCTTACACTGTCCTCCATGTACCCAGCACTTTCTTATAGTTCTCCCACAGGGCAGCAGGCCCAGGATACTTTCTGAAAGAATTTTCCTGTTCTTTAAAATCAGAATAATTGCTCCAACCTCTTTATTTTGGGAACAAATAGGTTACTTTCCCTTTAAGTCAGGTTTGATTTCATTTTGGAAAACAAATAGGTTGTTTTTCTTTTGACTGCTCCCAGAATTCTCCTTTCTCCTTTCAAACTCCATATTAAAAGCAAGAAGCTTCTTTAGTGATGTACTGTTTGGGCCTACAATATGTAAGAAGTTAAGCGTAGCAATTAAATTTGAGTTTTTCTCTAACCCCTCATTTATCCATACTCTTCTAAAAACCAAAAAATAAAGATATTTCAACTTTTTAAAAAACACTATCATTTTCTTATTTTCCCTGTGGCAGCTTCTTTTTTTTAACAAAGAAAAACAGTTAAGCAGAACCAATAAATAACACACTTGTTTTAAAGAATACAAAGCATTTTGTATCCATAGCCACTGGGTATATTGCCCTCCTGGTTCTACTTCACACAGCCTCAGTTTATATGTCTTCTCATGAGTTTCTGAATTCTGCAATTATTTTTTTCTTATGTTGAAATAGCATTCTATTTTATTCATTTACCATGATTTGTAAGTTCTTCCACTACCAGTAGGTACCCAGTTTGGGCTTTATTATTATTATTATTATTATTTTTGCTGCCACAAAAGTGCTTTTGTGACTATTTTCCCATGTATATGGGGTATTTCTTTTTGTCTTTGATCTACTATGGGGCATGTGCCAAACAATGGACTTAAAATGGATCAAAAGATACAACTAGCTTATTAGTGATTTTTCTCACATAATTACCAAATTGTTTTCCAGAGCTATTTGACTAATTCACAGCTCCACCCACACTATAGAAGTGTGCTTGTCTTGCAAAGCCCCTTTGATAATGACTATTTCTTTTATCATCTTTGCAAATTAGATAGGTGTGAAATAGAGTTTTATAACAAATCATTTGGAGCTTTTATTTGGTTGTTAATATCTTGTTATTCTTTTTTTTATATTTTTTGACCACTTAACTACTGGGAAATGGTTCATTTTGCAGATAGGCATAATAAAGCCAAGAAAGAAAAAATACTAAATCTCAGTAAGTAAGCCAAGAGAACCCAGATTTTGAACATTTGTCTCTGAAATCAAAAAGCATAATTCTCTGCACTACCACATCCTGTTTTCCCCAGCTTTTATCCCCATTTTTCAGTTAAGGAACCTGAAACTTAGAAAGATTGAGTGATTTCTCTAATGTCACCCTACGTTTGTAAGGCATAAGATCTGAATCTGGGTCTTCTGGCTTCAAATCTCCTGCTCTTTCTATGATGTCACAAATTTGAGGGGGGTCTGATTGACTTTCCCCCTAAATTGGGCTGTTTTCCCTTTGGTGAAAATAGTAAAGGGATGTTGTAATATACAGCCTTTGCTCAATTGGAGAAGATGGTGAGATGCTGTCTGCTCTAGTAAATTAAATTAGTGCAGCCTGCAGGTCAGACATCAGCCAAAAGAATGGAAAATGGAAAAGTTCTAGGTAAACTTCTTGAAAATGGAGTCAAACCCAACAGGATGATTTCAGAAAGGCCTGGAGAGATTTACGCGAAACGAGCAGGGACAGGAGATCATTATATACTTCAACAACAATACTATATGATGACCAGTTCTGATGGACCAGGCCATCCTCAGCAATGAGATGAACCAAATCAATTCCAGTGGAGCAGTAATTAACTGAACCAGCTACACCCAGAGAAAGAACTCTGGGAGATGATTAAGAACCATTACATTGAATTCCCAATCCCTATATTTTTGCCCACCTGCATTTTTGATTTCCTTCACAGGCTAACTGTACAATATTTCAGAGTCCGATTCTTTTTATACAGCAAAATAATGGTTTAGTCATGTATACTTATTGTGTATCTAATTTATATTTTAATATATTTAACATCTACTGGTCATCTTGCCATCTGGGGGAGGGGGTGGAGGAAAGAGGGGAAAAATTGGAACAAGAGGTTTGGCAATTGTCAATGCTGTAAAGCTACCCATACATATAACCTGTAAATAAAAGGCTATTAAAAGAAATAAAAGAAAATAAAAAGAAAATGGAGTCAAACCTGGAGCTACTTACTACAACATGTCACCACCCAGGCTTAGAACATTCAAATCCTCTCAAAAAATCCCACAAAACATCCTTGGTGTTAGATTTAATCTTTAACAATAAATAAGCACTTTTATAACCTGTTTCATCTTCAAAGCATTTTCTGTTTGTTTAATGGCTGTGATATTCCTGCCAAATCAATGCCTACTCAGTGGTATTAATTTAAAACACATTCATGTCAGATCAGGGCAAGATATGGACAGCTTACAAAAGAGTAAGAAAATATTAACAACTAAATAAAAGAAAAGCTCCAAATGATTAATAATAAGAGAAAGTGATGAAAAACTCTAAGGCTTCACTTCACATTTATCCAGTTGCAAAGATGATAAATGAAATAGTTATTGTTAGAGGAGGCTGGGAAGACAAGCACATTAGTACACTGTAAATGAAGCTATGAATTAGTCCAACAGTTTGGAAAAACAATTTAAGAATTATGTGAGAAAAATCACTAACAAGACCCAGTAAGTTTACCACCTGGCACATGTCCCTAGAAGATCAAAGACAGAGAGAAATGTCCCATATCCATGGGAAAAGATATAGTTGTATACCTGGTGTGATGATGGGCTAGAAATGGAACTGTTGATGTTCTCTTTATGTCAATTAATCAATCAATCAAAGAATTAATAAGCATTTTTAAAGCATTTGTCTGCCCAATACTGTATAAATGCTTGGATATAAAGAAAAGCAAAAATAGGTTTCTGCCCTCAAGGAGTTTATGTTTCAATGGAGAAGCCAACATGTACATAAATAGGAGCATCATACAGTAGATTAAAAATAAGATTAGAGAGGAAAACACTAACATTTAGGACCACTAAGAAGATCTCCTGTAGAAGATGGCATTTGAAATGGGTCTTAAAGAAAACCAGGGATTCTAACAAGCTGAATAAGTGAGAGGGGAAAAGGGAAAGAATTTCACATTTATGGGGTAGAGCAGTTGGAGATAGAAGTTGCCATGTCACCTCCGTGAAACAAGTTTGGCTAATAGGAAGATTGGAAAGAACCAAATTGTGACAATATTTAAATGTCAAATAGAGTTTATATTTAACCCTGAAGGGACAGTTCTAGATGCACTGACCCTGGAGTCTGGAGGACCTGAGTTCAAATGTGTTATCAGACTCTTTAACACTTCCTACCTGTGTGACCCTGGACAAGTCACTTAATCTCAATTACCTCACAACACACACCCAAAATAAATAAATAAAATATATTTAACCCTAGAAGTAAAAGGGAGCCACTGGGAGTTGAGAGGGGGGGATGGGGATGGAGGTAGGTTGACATGGTTCAATTTCTGCTTTAGGAAAATTCCCTTTCTGTTGGATAGAAGTTGTGGGAGGCATGAACAAGAATCCCAAAAGACAAGCAGCCATGAAGGGGCTGTGATATGTACTGTGAGGAAATATTCAGACCAATGAGATCACAGATTCATTTGTGCATTACTGGGAAGGGGCAACACAGTAAACTATAACATCAATTAACATCTGTAACATTTAGGATTTTTGTATAATTCATAGGTTTTGATCCATATTGGTGGAAAGAATATCCTTACTATCCACTGTCAAGCTCACATGCTTATCCTCTGCAACAAGCTGGCAGTTTACAAAATAAAGAGAAACAAATGGTTTCTTGAGATATTTGCAACAAACCATTGTTTGATTTGAAAATGGATCTTTGGAACACTAAGCCATCCCCAATCTGTACTCCCCCATCCTCCAGGATTAATTTTAGGTAAATCCATTTTGAAGTTGGGAATACAATCTATACCAGACCAGAGAAGTTGAGTAACTCCCTAGAACAGGTGTTTCTGAGGGTGACTGGAGGGGAGTTACCTGATGCCTCAAAATAGTCAGTTATACATTACATGCAGTCAGAGCCTTAGCGTCTGATGCTGTCTACGCCCAGGGATGGCTCCAGGGGCTCATAAAAAGCATACACCACTTAATAACTAGAACATATGCATAGCCAAGAATTTTAGTCGTTAAACCAGGAGCTGGGCTCAGGAACTGATTTCTTGGACATCTCAGGTCTTTGGTTCAGTGGGATCCCATGTATACTTTGGCCCTTTCTTATTATATCTTCTGTGGGTCCTTACAAGTGTTTGAGAGCCCAGATCCATTATTGCAAGCACATCCTCATTATAGTCTTCCCTCTGAGTGATATATAATCATGGGTTTAAGAGGTAGAAAAAACCTTTAGTGTTTGAGGGTGTTTTTCTATGAAATATGAAAACAAAACTATAAATATAAAATGTCTATAGATTTTTTTAAAAAACAAGTTTTATAGATATTAGATAATAGAGAATCAGTGACTGAAGCGGGAGAATGACAGAAAAAAGAAAAGAAGAGCATGCTAAACAAATATATTTCTGCAAATGGGTTTTTGAAACTTGGGATTCTCTGAGAAAGATGCTGGATTTAGATTCTTCTTTGTTGGAGCTGAGACTGATTCTATTTCTTTTCTAAAATCTCTGATTTATTTTCCAACAACATAAGAGTTTTATTTTTTTATTTTAACAATACATTTTTAAATATATGCAGATAATTTTCAACATTCACTTTTGCAAAACTTTGTGTTCCAAATTTTTCTCCCTCTTTTCTTCCCAAGACAACAATCAATCCAATATAAAAACAACATAAAAATTTAAAGCTGAATTTGCTTGAAATTATGTTCCCAAAAGACTGAGAATGTGCTAGGTTGTGTACCATTGTCCTACAGTGTAAACCTCCCTGGACAGGATTCAGTAGACCTTGTATAGCATCATAGACTTTAATCTTGTGTGGTCCTATTAATTTGGCAATAAAATATAGTGGAAAGAACAATGAATTTGAGTTCAGAAGATATAGATTTGAATCTTAGCTCTGTTACTAAAATATTTTTCTGTTTAGCTTTTAAAGTATATCTTACTTCCATTAAACCCCATGTCCACTCCACCACATACGCTGTCCTTCTTGCTGCTCCTTACACAAGACACTCCACTTCCCAGCTCTGGGCATTTTCACTGACTGAACCCCTTGCCCATAATTCTCTTCTTCCTCATTTCAGCCTTCTGGCTTCTCTGAATCCCTTCAAGTCTCAGCTAAAATCTCATCTTCTGCATTTAGAAATCTCCTTGATGCTAGTGTCTTCCCTCTGAGATTATCTCCAATTTATTCTATGTATATTTTCTTTGTTCATAACTGAGTATATGCTTTTCAAGATTAGAGAATATCTTCTGCCTTTTTTTGTATTCCCAACTCTTAACACATTATCTAGCACAGAGTAGGTGCTTAATAAATATTTGTTGATGACTTGGCAGGCACTGTTCAAGGCACTGGATAGACAAATAACAAGGAATTTAGATTCTACTAAGGGAACAAAATATGTACATAGCTAAATGAATATGAAATATGCACAAAATAACTAAAACTTTTTCATACTGTTATTATGAACTTAATAAACTTTTATCATTTTCATTTCCATTTTTTTAAAAATCAGAAAAAAAGATAATTATACATATAAAATCATCAATATCACTATTTATAGTTAATATAAAATAATTTGGCAAGTCAGAAGATCCCAAATCAGGGGAGGGTCAAGAAAGACTTTATCAAGAGGTAGTCACTTTGTCAGGGACTTCATAGAAGTTGACTTTGACATTGTGAAGGACATCGAACTAAATGATCTCTAAGATCACTTCCAACTCTAAAATTCTATAATTCTGAATGCCTATTTTCAAATAAAAGAACACAGAATAGAAATAGTACTTTAATTTGGGTTTCATTAATTCAAGATCTATGGTGATTCACCTAAGGTAGAAAGAATTCTTTTATATTTAAAAATGATTTATTATAAATTTGCCTTTAAACCTCAACAAAACTAGTTAGGCTTGGCTTTATGACAATTCTTATTTGAATGCATGAACATCAGTACATAAAAAATCTGTAGAAACTTGTTAGTCACTTCCTTTGGGTGCCTTTCAGCTTTCTTTTCCCATTTATCACAATTTAAGAGATTCTTTATGAGTAAAAATTTCAATATAATTTATTCCTCTGAGAATGTACATGATCTTTGCATACAAGCCTAGATGAATGCAATATAAAGTGAGTAGCTCTATTTTTTTGTAATTTGTTAAGTTTTCCAAAGCCTTTTTCTTCTTTATGAGATAGGGAGTATAAGTCTTATGCTTCTCATTTAATAGATAAAAAGGCTGAGGTTAGAAAGGCAAAGTGGCTTGTCTTGGGTGGTCCAGCTAGGGAAAAAAATAAAGTAAATCTTTGTCTCCCGATTCTAAGTTCAATATTCTTTTAAATTAACAATTAATTCATGAAATTTTGAAACAGGTACAGTCACATCAGTTCTGGAAGACCACAATGTCAGAGGGAAATGGGGCAGCAATCACAATTTTTTTGAGGCAGTTGACTTGCCCAAGGTCACACAGTTAGTAAGTGTCTGAAGTCACATTTGAATTCAGATGCTCCTTACTCCAGGGTCAGTGTTCTATCCACTGTTTTACCTAACTGCCCTTGCTATCCCAATTTAATAACTACAGAGTGAATGAGGGCAAACAGCATAGAAAGTACAAAGAAAAATGGCGAAAGGGACACAGAGACATATGATAGTGTAGGGACAGGACAGTGAAGAAGGCAGGTAGCTTGAAGTAGAGGATGAGGAAGGAGAGAGGCAGAGAGAATCATTCACATAACTATGGATCAGAGGTGGAAGCAGTATGAACACTGAGGAAATGAGAAAGTGCTGGGGTGGGATGGGAAGAACAGGAGTTTGAGGTCTTCTTATAGGTCTGTGTAGGAACAGACTTATTTTTTATTTATGCTACTTTGGAGTTAATTCATTAACATGTCCAAATCATTTCAAAATTGCCAGTAAAACTTTAAAGTTACCATGTCTATGTCAACTCAAAATCAAATTACTTAACTGTGTTTTGCCTCAATTTCCTCATCTCTAAAGTGAACTGGAGGAAGAAATGGAAAACCAGTCTAGTACCTTTGCCAAGAAAACCCCAAATGGGGTCATAAAGAATCAGACATAACTGAAATGATTAAATAACAACAAGAGAACCTGCTAGCACTAGTGTTCTGCTGACTGGCATAACCTTTAAAAACCCAGGGTCATCTCCATGCCATCCTGTACTCCTATAAAAAGTAATTTATACTCAATCCAACAATTTAGATCTTCACATTCTTTATAATTGATAACCTCAGAAAGTTATGTGATTTTCTTATATAATAGCATTTTGTTTTTTCTCCAGATATGACAAGAAAATTTTTAGCATTCATTTTTACAAGATTTTGAGTTCCAAAGTTTTCTTCCACCTTCCTTTCCTCCTTCCCTTCCCCCTTTCCAAAGAAGCTAGGTAATTTGATCTAATTTATACATGTGCTATCATGTAAAACATGTTTCCATATTAGTCATTCATAGTTGTGAAAGAAGGAACGGCTCAAAGGGGGAGAAAATATGAGAAAGAATAAAATTAGAGAAAAAAATATGCTTCAATCTGCATTCAGAGTCTATCAGTTCTTTTTATGGATGTGAATAGCATTTTTCTTCCAGAGTTCTTTGCCCTTATGTTGGATCATTATGTTGTTGAGAAGAGATGAGTTAATCATAGTTGATTACGACACAATGTTGCTGATATTGTATACAATGTTTTCCTGGTTCTGCTTATTTCACTTTGCATCAGTTCGAACAAGTCTTTCCAGGTTTTTCTGAAATTTGTCCATCATTTTTTATTGCACAATAGCATTCCATTAAAGTCATACCAAAGTTTATTTAACCATTCCTCAATTGATGATCATTCCCTTAATTTACAATATTTTGCTAACATGAAAAGAGTTATTATAAATATTTTTGCACATATAAATCCTTTGTCCTTTTTTATGATTTCTTGGGGATACAAATCTAGCAGTGGTATTGCTGGAACCAAGGATATGCACAGCTTCGTTGTCCTTTGGGCATAATTCCAAATTGTTTTTCAGAGTGGTTGGATCAGTTCACAATTCCACCCACAGTGCATTAGTGTCCTAATTTTCCCACATCCTCTCCAACATCTATCACTTTCTTTTTTTGGTCATATTTGCCAATCTGATAGGTATGAGGTGGTATTTCAGAGTTGTTTTAATTTGCTCTTGTCTAATAAAAATTGATTTAGAGCACTTCTTCGTCTGCCTACAGACAGCTTTGATTTCTTCATCTGAAAACTGTCTGTTCTTACCCTTTGACTATTAATCTATTGGGGAATGGCTACAAATTTGGCCCAGTTCTCCATATATTTGAGAAATGAACCCTTTATCAGAGATACTTCCTATAAAGATTGTTTCCCAGCTTTCTGCATTCCTTCTAGTCTTGGTTGCATTGGTTTTGTTGGTTAATAAAAAAGCTTTTTAATTTAATATAACAAAAATGATTTATTTTGAATTTCATATAATATTCCAGGCTCTGTGCCAGATATTGGGGATACAAATAAAAACAAAGTATTTCCTGCTCTCTAAGAGTTTATATTCTTAAACTGCAGAATAATAGCACTCCAGAAATCTGAAAAGATACAAGACACAGAATGGTCAAGTGGAAATGGATTAAATTTGGAATGAGAGGACCTGCATTTGAACTCTATCTCTTCCACATTTTGGGCCCCAGTTTCCATAGCAATTAAAGGGTAAGAGTAGATATATCTTGAGTTCCTTATAGCTTAATAGCATAGGATCATGGATTTGGAGGTAGAAGAGACTTCAGAGGTCATCTTCTCCAGCTTCTGAATTTTACGGATAAGGGAATAAAAGACTATTAAAGGGAATTGAAAGGAAGTTAAGTGTTCAAGGTCATATTGTGTTGTGCCACGGTTCTCTTTTGTTGTCCTGACTCAGTTTCCCTAAATTGTCCTGACTCGGTTTCCCTAATTGGTCCTGCCTCAGTTTTCTTAATTGTTCTGCTTCAATCCTGTTAGTTGCAACCCTGCCCTCTCCATTAAGTCTGATATAACTCAGAGGTTATAAATTGTCAATGCGTATACTCAAAAAGGGGAAGTCCAACACTTTCTGGCTCTAGCCAAACACGTTCTTAAATACTAGTTTGTTAGAATTTATGGTCCTACCCCCTCCAACCTGTCAGAATTAGATTAATGGTTCCTGCCTGGAGATTCCCGCTCACCAGAGTTTGGACTCCACCCCCCTGCCTTTGTTTAGCTACTGTGAATAAATATGTCATTGAGAACTCACATTTTCTGCTGGATGCTGGATTCTTGGAGCTGATAGTCTCATTCAGCCCTGGGACTAAACCATGGAACCATTTGGTCTCAGTAAATCTCTCCCTTTCAAATAAAATATTAAAAACTCTGTAATCTCTATCTTGCCTCAGTTTCTCCAGCATTATAATTGGTGCTATCAAAAATGGAATTTGTTCATGGATTCTCTGATTCCTATGATCATATAAATTCTAGTATTAGAGAAGTCATTGTTCCATAATAGATTTTTGAATTAATTTTTGTATAATTCTAATTGTTTGGAAATTCTTCTTTATGAAGATCAGGAAGCTGCCTTCTTGTAACTTCCACCCATTGGTCCCAATTCTCCCCTTCAAGCAATTCACAAAGAATAAGTTGAAACTCTTCCATATGACTTCTTTTTAAACAGATGAAGATGTGATCATAGGATCATAAAGCTAAAGACAGAAGGGAACTTTGGGGTCACCTAGTTTAACTGCCTTATTTAACAGATATGAAAACAAGGTCCTAAGAGATTACTCAAGGTCACAGCAGAGGAAGGCTTCAGACCCGGGCCCTCTAACTTCAAATCCATCACTTTTCCCACTGCACCATGATGATGCTCCTCCATATCCCACCAAGTTTTCTCCTCTGTTAGTTAAAAGTCCCCATCTTCTTTAACTATTTTTCAGAGTGAAAAGCTTTTGTTTCTTCTCACAATCCTGATTATCTTTAAGGCAGTTTATAATGTTGACCTCCTCTGGAAGTAAGACATTCCCATACTGTCTGTGGTGTTAATTTGCTAAATGCACTTGGGCAAATTCATTTCCCCTTCCTCCAGCTTTCGAGTAAACAAGTAGAGCAAGTTGATTGAGATCAACAGTTCTTCCTGCCGCCAGTTAAAGCTTTGGGGAGTTACTGGAGTGGACAGGGTTTTTACTGATGTAATGAAAAGGTCTTATAAATATCAGATATTGCTAGTAAAAGATCTGCTTCTGGATGAACCAGCTCTGAGAATGCTTGATGTCATGATGTATGCTCCTCTTAAATGACCTATTGTCCTATAGGGCCCTATAGGGCACCTATTGTGCCCTATTCTCTTCCTTCTTTGTTTCCTGCCTGGTTGTAGATTGAACATAGATGGATCCTCACAGTCATTTCCCCATTTCATTTGGAATTGGAATGGAAAAGAAAAAGCATTTATTATGGA
The DNA here is from genome assembly GCF_902635505.1 of Sarcophilus harrisii. Lineage (NCBI taxonomy): Eukaryota > Metazoa > Chordata > Mammalia > Dasyuromorphia > Dasyuridae > Sarcophilus > Sarcophilus harrisii. The sequence goes on along the minus strand of NC_045427.1, from coordinate 474,002,658 downwards.
CTTTTTATTCAGTTGTTTCAGTCATACCCAACTCTTCATACTCCCATGTGGGGTTTTCTTAGCAAAAATTTGTTGCTGATTTGTTTTCAGTCATGTCCAGCTCTTTACAACCTTATTTACAGTTTTCTTGGCAGATTCACGCCCTTTCCTTCACTAACTCATTTTACAGATGAGGAATTTGAGACAAACAAGGTTAAGTGACTTGGCCATGGTCACACAGCTAGGAAGTATTTGACGATAGATTTGAGCCCAGGAAAAATGAATCTTCGGACTCCAGACCCAGTGCTTTGTCTACTTCACCACTTCGGAGCCCTAATAAGGGCTTAATAAAGTACTCTGTGCTATGTGTTAGAGACAGAAAAGCAGGAAAGTCCTGGCACTCAAGTAGCCCATATTCTAATTAGGGGAAGGGTACACATGTAGGGAGCGGTCAGCCGCAGGGGTGAAAGGAAGGCCCAGGATTCCTCAGGTGACAGCAACTGATGCTGATGCCCAGGAATCCACCACATGCCAGGAAGAAGAGCAGTTGATAAGTCCTGATTGGACTTAGGAAGCAGTAGTGGGGTTTATGGTAATTGCAATCTAACCAGAAGCTCTGTCCCTGACCAGTGGTGCTGAGCATGACATTGAATAGGAGGATAGAGTAGAACAGGGCTCTAAGTTTCCTCTGGGAAGTTCAGGGTGGGGAAAAGGTCAATAGTCAGCTAGAAAGAGTTGCCTAGAGCTCGATGGAAAATGGATAATTAGGAACTGGAACGGGGGCGAGAAAGGTCCCAAAGTCTTCTCAAAGAGTCTACATCCTGATCCATCCATTAATGAAAAAAGAGCATCTGCCTTCAGATGAGACATTAAGTTTGATTGCCTACTCTTTAATTTAATAGCTGTAGAATGTAAGATCATTGAGTTCAGGGAAAATTACATTATAAATCTAGGAATCCCAGAACTTTTCATAGTTCCTTGTTTGTTGGATTGATTTGAATTATGTAGTCTTGAGTAAGTCCCTTCACTTGCCAGGCTTTGATTTCCTTATCTGTAAATTAGAGAGTAGACTACATAATTCTTAATGTTCTTTCTAGCTCTGACACTCATATTCTAAGTAATTCTGTAAATTAATCTCAGAATATTTTCAGGGAAATTAACATTTTTCTTCTTGGGTATGTATAATATTAGGGGATGGGAGGTGTTGTCTCAAAAGACCAAGCAGATAAGAAATAGGAAGGATAGGAAACGCCAGTTTATTTGTGGCAATAGTTAACTGAAACAAAAAAAGACAATTTCATTTGGTGACTGATTTCAATTTCACTCCTATCAAGCTTTTTATTTCTTAGTATTTTATCTCCTTTCTTTACCTTTGTACACCCTCTAGTGGGGGGATTTAAAATACAGTAGAATTAGCAAAAGATGAGCTGTAGGATAAGGAAAGAAGTAGATGTCCTCAATGAGCCAAAAGATGGATGGATGAATGGATGATCAATGATTCCCAACTTTTTTTCTCCCTATCACTCTTAGTTGGTCATCAGTAAGGTTTTACCTGTATCCCAAAAGAGAACTGAACTATGAATGGTGTGATATTTTAATGTAAGTTTTCCTTCCACTAGTTAATACTAACAATAATGAAGATTAAAAATAATAATGCAAAGCTCCCAGTGAGTCTCCAGCAGAATAGTTTATATCCTAATACCTGATTCAACTCCAAAAAAAACCCCAAACCAGTTATTTTGTTTATCTGTGCAATAGTCCAAAAACATCAAACATAAATAAGTAATAGCAAGAAAAGGATTGTCTTAGTACTCTAACTGAATTCAATAAAAAAGATGAAAATGTGTTAAAATAAACCACTAATTTAGAGTTATGTAAAGTGGCTTACATAAATCAGTATATTTGAACTTCTGAACAGCCTTGTGAGGTAAATACTATTGATGTTCTTGTTCCTATACTATAGATGAGGAAAAGTTGGGCTCTGAGGCATTTAGGTAAGATTTCATAGCTACTAAAATAAACTGGAGTGCTTCAGCCAATGTGCCTTCTTATCTTATCTTGATTTAAAACCTTTCTTTCCCTTCAAAGTTCAGAAAAATAATAGAATAAAGTTTTGATAAAATTAAGATACTTTTGAAAGTTGTGTTGTTTATTATATATTTTTAAAAATAGATATAGAATAAATAGAAGCCTAATGCTAATATAAAATAAATGTTCTCTGTAAGAAGGGAGTAAGTATTGTTAAGTATCTCCATAATTTTTTGATTGATTGTTTGTTGTTTTTAATGTTTAGACTTCTAGGGTGTGGTTATAAAACAATGACAATTTAATGTGGAAGAGTAGGGTGGTTTGGGTTATTTTAATGTCTTCAGAAATTAAAATAAATCTTGACTCAGTGTTAATGTCCTTTTAAAAAAAAGGAAGAAAAAGAGAGTCAGTATGTGCTGGACATAGAAAGGAACGAATAATATAAATAAATGATAAATAAACAATAAAATTGATTAGACCTCAATAAACAGGAAACACTTATTTAGCAACCTGAGAGTCTTGTCTGAACTGTCCATCTCTATACAGGAGGACTATTAATTTTTTGGAGATAGGATTTAAATCAATACCAAATTAGAAGAATAAAAAAAGATAAAAAGACCTATGAAATTAAAACAAAATCAAATCTATTTAAATAAGCTATTGCTGCCAAAAATGATTAGTAAGTAAAATAGACAGGTATCAATATAAGCTATTGTCGATTCCTTTTTTTTTTTATTTTTTAGGTTGTTTTTTTCCTTTGTTTTTTCAATGCAGTTGAGTTTAAGTAACTTGCCCAAGGTCACACAGTAATAAGTGTGTAAGTGTCCTGAGTCCAGAATTGCTATCCCCATTGTCAATTCCTAAAAGAAAGTTCAATCAGTAGTTATCAATCTATACATTAAAGAGAACAAAGTCAAGATTTCTGAGTGGTATGACCAACAATATGGAGGAGTAAAATCCTCATAACTCCCAAAACTTCTCCAAAATAAGAATCATATACAAAAGTACATATCTGTAAAGTATCTGCCCCTGTCTCCAAAGTCTAAGATACCAAGAACCCAAATAAAGTAACAATCTGGAAGAACTAACAATAGAGGAGGTCTAATCCTTAGTTCTAATGCTGTCACTCAGCACCCTCCCTGTCACCAACTGCATGCTCTGACACGGCCAAACCTCTGAGATCTATTTGGTAGTTCCTTGGGTACATCTGTAGCCTCTGTTATCACATCACATTGTCCTTGCTCTCACCCCACAATTTTATGGCAATAAAAAACAGTACTCAAATCTGTCCACTGTACCCTTAATATAAAAAAGCAGAAGCATGCTGTCTTCGAAGGGCAGTGCTTAAACAAAGACCTAAAAACCAGAAGGATATTGATTCAGATTTGTGGGGCTCTAAGAAGGAAAGAAAACTGGATCGGACTAGAAGCTAGACTTATTCCCTTTCCCCTTTAGAAGTCACCTGGGGCACAGACTCAAACCTAGCAAAAAGTGAATTCCCCAGCATTTGAAGAAATTGAGATCCAATCTTGCAGTTCAGTTCTCAGGGAACCATCAAAAAAGGTCAGAAAGTGAATGACAGGGAATCTTGGGAAGAAAAAAAAGATGAAATTACTAAAGTTCTCAGAAGGAAAAAAAAAAACTCAGTTAAAAACTTTAAGCATGGGATAATATTAATAACAGAAGGGAATGTAGCCTTCAGATGATCTAAATGAGTTTAAACATTTCTGAATAAATATGGAAAGACAAAGGAAAATGAATCAACCACTAATAAGGAACTTCTGTGTATTCCTAAGACAGCATAGAAACCCAACAAGATGTATCCATCAATTCGGGAATGGCTGAATAAATGATGATATCTGAAGGTAATTAGAATGCTTATTGTTTTATAAGAAACAATGAATAAGCTGATTTCAGAAAAGCCTGGAAACACTTACATGAACTAATACTTAGTGACGTGAGCAGAACCAGGAAAACATTGAATACAGCAACAGCAAGATTGTGTGATGAACAGCTGTGATGGACTTGGCTCTTGTCAGCAATACATTAATTCAAGACAATTCCAAAAATACTTTGGATGGAAAATTCCATCTGCAATCAGAGAAAGAAATATGGAGGCTGAATGAGGATTGAAGTATCCTATTTTTACCTTTTTCTTTTGTTTCTCTTTTGTTCTGAATTTTCTTTCCAAATATGACTAATATGGAAACATGTTAAAAATGATTATATGTGTACAGCCTATTAGATTGCTTGCCGTCTTGGAGAGGGGGGAAGGAGAAAAAAATTTGGAACTCAAAATCTTACAAAAATGAATATTAAAAACTCTCTCTACATGTAACTGGGAAAATTAAAATGAAAAAAAAAATCTGTAGAGGAGGTGTTGCCTCTTTGCTGATGAAGGGAATTTTATCAAACGGAGTTTCCTTTGCCAATTAAAGCAGGTTTAGTTGCTATCAATACACAAAGCTGCGATAATAATTTTTCAGTCACTCCAAGTCTTCCTTGCAATGCTTGTTTGGACAATTCATTTTCAGGGACTTTTCTTGTTACATAACCATAAGGTCTCCATTCTTTTATCTTTCCAGATTTCCTTTTTGCTTTTTTTATGTTTCTTGATTGCCTTACAATATTGGCTGCTAGGTGGCGCAAAAGGATAGAGCACTGGATCTGGAGTCCCGAAGGTCTGCGTTTAAATCAGACTTCAGACACTTACTGCTCTGTGATCCATGGAAAGTCACATAACTGTCTGCCTCAGTTTTATCAAATGTAAAATAGGGATGATAACATCAGCTTTTTCATGAGGGAATCAATGAATTAGGACTACAGATGGTTAATCTTCAGAATTGAGTGAACCACATTGACTCTGTCTTTTAACCTAATTCTTCAAAGAAGTTGCCTTTCTATTCAATTATGGATCCAGTCCAACTTCAGTCTTGTGAGAAAACTTTATTCAATTATGGAAACTGGGAGAAAACCTTATTGTATTGTATGAACCCAACCCTGTGTGGTTAGGAAGGTGGACCATACCTACCTGCTGCTTAGAGACCCTTCCCTAAGGACCAGAAACCCGGTCAGATCCAAAGATTATTGCAAAGAGCTTTTTTTTTTTTTTTTTTTTTCCACAATTGTATATCTCAAGCAATCCATGTGTCTTTTCTGAGAACTAGCCCCATACTGATCAATTGATGATTGTTTTCATGTTTCCTTGATTATTTACAAACACTTGGGGAGTGGGACACCTCCTTTTCTGATTTCAGAGAATTGTACCTGTTCACTTTTCCTCTTCCAATTTGAAAGGTCCCTATTCTTTCATCCAATTACAAATTAGATTACCTGATGTTATATTGTTTTCTTTGATCTTATCTGAGTGTTTTTAATATCTCCCCCCTGTGTTTGGAGTTCAGGTCTAAGCTGAGGAAGTGGCTTGGTCCCAATTTGTTAGTGCTCAAAAGATCAAATCTTTGTTTTCCTCACTCATTTCATTTTTCCCCTGTCACCCTCAGGGAGTTGTTATGAGGCTCAAATAAGATGCTATTTATAAAGTATTACATGGTACAGAGTAAACAATTTGTGTTGTGGTTTTTTCAGTTTTTCAATCATGTCTGAATCTTTCCACCCTATTTGGATTTTTCCCGGCAAAGATAGTAGAGTGATGTACCATTTCTTTTTTCAGCTTCTTTTCAAATGTGGAGATGGGTAGATTAAGTGACTTGTCACACAGCTATAAAGTATCTGAGGCCAGATTTGAACTCAGGAAGATGAGTTTTCCTGACTCCAGGCATAGCATTCCACTCACTATGCTCCTTAGCTGTCATATTTCTCTCCAGATAGATTCTACAACAGTGAAAAATTTCCAATTGCAGTGAATAAGTAAATATAAGTGTTTCTCTATGACCTTATCTGAGCCATTACTTTTAGTTATTTTTGCCAATTTGACATGCATGAGTAGTGCCTGAAAATTGTTTTAATTTGAGTGACATTTATTATTAGTGACATTGAACATTTTTTCAAGTGAATATTAATATCTTTCTTTTTCCTGAAAATTATCTGTTCATATCCTTTGGTCATCATCTGGAAATAATCATTATGACTTAACTGTTCCCAATATGCTTAGATGTCACAATTTTTTCAGTTGTATTTGCTGTAAATATTTTCCCAATCTATTATTTTTCTTTTAACAATATTTTAATTGAACAGAAATTTTACTTTCATGTAGCTAAACATCTTTTTTTCTAATAGTTCCTTCCATTTATTAAATTTAAAAAATTGTCTATTACAAAGTGAGATAAATGTTTAACATGTTTTTTAAAAATTTATATTATGAATCAGAACATTGTTAATCTTCTTAAATGAGATACATAATCATAAAATTAGATTGAGAGTTGAAAGGGACTTTCAAGGACATACAATCCAACTCTTTGATTGTCTATCTTTCCATTTGTTTGTTTGATTTAGTACCTAGGCTCTAAGCCCATCTAACCCTAAGCTATGTCAGAAATGCTATTTCTGGGAAAAAAAACAGCTAAGGAAGAGATGGAACATTTCTGGAACAGGAACATCAATTCAAATCATCTGTTGTCACCTCATGTCACTATTTATAGCTAGTCCCTGCCTATGACAATGTCCATTAGTCACTGAGGTGCTAGTGTTGCCTTGAGTGCAAGGCTATTCTTTTTTTGGATTGGCAGCCTTATTGATCCCTGAGAATTTCGAGATTCTCTTGGAGTTTGTAAAATCTTGGGCCTAGGACCAGCTCTGATCTACCCGGCCAAGTTTTCTCTAGTCTTCTTTCTTATGTACCATACATCAAATGGAATCCAACACTTGACCTAGATCTAGGGAAGGCCTAAAGATTCCTGAGTTCTACCAGTCTGGAGAAATTGTCTTGGTTCTCACTCTGTTTTCCTCTGTAGAACTAGCAGCCACATGAGGAGATAATATATTGGTCATCTCCTTAGATAAATGGTTGAGTTTGCCTTCTCCCTTTCCTTCAGCCACTTCCCCCCAACCCAGGGCAGAGCCCTTTTGTTTTGCTCAAATCATATTATATTTGAAAAAATGCTTAGAATCTGGGTCATGAGTATTGGAATTATGGGAGAGGTACTAACACTCTTCTCCCTAAAGAAAGCTGCATAATAAGACTCTCCAATTTTTCCTTTTCTCCTCTCTCTGCCCCTCCACTCCCTCCAGGTACCTTTCTTGCTGTGGGTTTGCCCTCTTTCTTTGGGCCTTCTCAGCCTTTCTCTATTCTGAGTTTTTACTTGGTTAAGAGTCAATTGTTGGCTGCCCCATCCTGAAGCAGTAAAAATCATGGGTACTCTGTAGCCTCTGCCTTAGGGTTGAGGAGAAAGCCTTCAAGTGCCTGTGGCCATGAGGACAAGGCTAGAAATGAATGGCCCAGAATCCTAAACTACTCACACTTCAAGAGAATAGAGAACCTGCCTATATGAAAAAAGATGGGGGGAGTAAGAAGAAAGGAGGGTGAGTTTGCTCCCCGAAGATGCTCTGTAGGGAAAAGGCAAACGGTTCTCTTGGAAGAGATTCAGTAGATTCCCAGTCAACATATTGGGAGTTTTCTCTTTTCCTAACACTTAGAAAAAAACAAACCTTTTAATTTCATATCCTCTAATAAAACTCCATGTGACATTTTTTATGTGAAGTTAAATTAGAATTTAAAAATGGGAGGGGATGGATAGGTGGTCCACTGGGAGGCAGAAGGACCTGAATTCAAATTTGACCTTGAACACTTACTAGCTGTGTGATCATTTTCTGAAATGATCTGGTTTATTCTTCTTCAGGTAACCTATAGCTCACCTTCTTGACTCCGGACTTAGCAAAGAAACTCAATAAGTTTAATATTACTGTAGTTCAGAACTCTGAACTTAAGAGATTTACCAGTCTCAGCCTCTGCACATAGCAGGGATCACAGGTTGTCACAACCACACCCAAGAACTCACTAATTTTTGTAAATGAACACAGGCTCAGAGAATTAAAGTGACTAGTGGAGGTTACACAGATGCTTAGTTGTTCAATTGTTATTTCAGTTGTGGCCACTCTTTGTAGACCCATTTATGGTTTTCTTGGCAAAAACACTTGAAGTGATTTGCTATTTCCTTTTCCAGCATTTTACAGTTGAGGAACTATGGCAAACATGGTTAAGTTATTTGCCCTCATGTAGCTAATAAGTATCTGAGGCTAGATTTGTATTCGTGAAGATGAGTGTTCCTGATCCTAGTTCAGTATTCTTTCTACTGCGTCCCTAAGCAGCCCCAACTACATAGATAACTAATGACAAAGCCAAGATTTAATTACATTCTTCTGATTCGAAATTCAGAACACTCTCTACTGGAAGACAGTGTAGTTGGCCTAATTTTCCAGATAGGAAAAGCAAACAAAATAAAAATCTCAACACCAACAACTGACAGATTACTTCAAAATAGTGCATCCTTAGAAAAAAAGCAAGACTTTCAGAGGGACTTAGAAGCTGGAGAGATAATGATTCCTCTGTAATGAGGAATAGGCTTAAGCTGGAAGAATAGCAGAACCAGTAGGGGAAAAACAAACAAACTACTTTTTGTTGATATTAAAAAAAAAAAATGTATCACAGGCAATACAATACAAAGTCTGGAGTACTGAAGATTTAGAAAAAGGTAATTTTTCTTAATGAAATTTACCTTTTCATCCAAGATTAAACCAAACCATTGTCAAAAGTCCAGGTGACAATGTAAATTTGGGCATTTTCATTAGATTGTGAAACATTCATTCAAAAATGTCTGGAGAATTTTTATTTCCTATGGCTGGAAATATTGTCTATATCAGGGGAATAATGAACTCTGACAAATATTTTTTATAATTATGAAACAAAAATATTCCAGAATTCCATTCAAGTAGAGATGAAAATACTAAAGCATAAATTTACATTGTATCATACATCTTGAAAGCTTAAGCAATTCATCCATGAGAGTGATGAATATGACTAATTTTCCAGATTTGCCTAATTTAAATCCAGCTTCATGTGGGAATTTATTTTGCGTGACTTTTGTGATTTTTTGTTTGTTTGTTTCTTTTCATTTGAGGGATGGGTAGAAAGTTTTGCCAAAAGAAACCCCCCCCCCAAAAAAATGAGGAAGAGAATGACCAAAGCATTTTTAATGCACAAAAGAGAACGGAAGGAAGGCCAGATAAGCATGATAGTTTTGAAAGTTACATGTTTTATTTATTATGTAGAAATTCAAGTTATACAAGGTAGAGATTCATAATTTCATGTGCAATTCTTTTTTCTGTTCTATTGCATATGTACAGATATTAATTTTGTTTGGTGTTTATTAAATTCATAATTTTAAAAATTAAATAAAAATAAGAAAGAAAAACTTTTATTAAGCACTTACTATATGCCATTTGCTGTACTAAGCAAGTATGAATGTTTTGTTAAAGGATTGTTAAGGTTGTTTAAAAATTTTTTTTTAAACTAGTACATGTTAAGTTTCTGTGGGATAAGAAAAAAGCCTTCAGAGACTCATCTGCAAAAGAAAATTCAGTCACAGTAATCAAAAAACAGCCAAGAAAAGCCATAAAAGCAACAAACAAGTTTATATTTGAAATTTGGATTTAAGTGACCTCACCTGCCTTTGAAGACCATCCAGAACTGTGTTCTCCAATTTTGAGCCTCTCTTTTTCCCATGAGTAAATCTTTGTAACAAGGAACAGTATCATCTTTGTTACTCAGACTCTTTGGAAGCACAAAATTGTGAGATTTTTTTGTTGCTCTATTATAATCTACCAAAGTGCTTGTTGTTGTGACCACAAGTATAGAAAATGCCATATATGTATATTTTAAAAACACATGGAGAAACAAAAGACCAGTTTCTCCCTCTAGATAAAGAAATTTATTCTTACAAGGCAGAAATGCTGTTCTTTGGGGCTTAGGACACTGCTCTCTGTTCATAATTAGTAAAACATATTTAAGTCCAAGACTTTCTGGGGGTGTAACTTTTGGGAGGGCTTATAAGTATTTAATCCTTGACAATTCATTTAGTTCAACAAGCATGTACTAGGTCCCTAATATGTTACAGTCAAGCATCTAGCTAGCTCAATGGATAGAGTTCTGGGCCTGAAATCAGGATGACCTGAGTTCAAATATGACCTGATACACTTACTGTGTGATTTTGAGCAAGTCATTTAGCCTCAGTTTGTCTTAGTCCACTGGAGAAGGTTATGGCAAAACACTTCAGTATCTTTGCCAAGAAAATAGTATATTTCCCTCATGGGGTCGTGAAGAGTCAAACTTGACCAAACAGCAATAAGAAAATGTGTTAGTCATTGTGCTAGATGTTGAGGATACAGAGCAAAAATGAAAATCTCTGCCTTTGAGGAACTCATACCTTAATGAAGGGAAATCAAATTTATGCTTTGTAAGAGGGATATCCCTTACCTTTCAATTGTACTTAATATAATTTGCAAGATACTCTATACTGTGATATCTTTATTAGGTGAGAAGCCTCTTCAATTAAATAATGGGGTATTAATCAATCAAAGATGTAAACAAAGACTCTATTGAATCAACTAGTCATTCAATCAGTGAAAAGCACAAGCTAGGTACAAACAAGTTACAAATAAGTCCTTAATTAATTTGGAAGAATTGAAGTGCTTTAAGTCATTGGATGAAATTAGGTGATGCTACTTAGGAACATTAGATCTGGTTGAAAGATTAGATTTTATTGGAGGAGATATTGCAGCAGGAAGCAGTCGATCGAATCAGGTAGATAGGTTCGAGGTGGGTGTTTTGAATAGATTATATCCTTGTATCTATTCCAAACAGAATGGGGGAAAAGTGATCCCAAAGGAAACATCACGCCTTCTCTTATTACCTAGTCCTTCCTCTCTCTGTTCCCATTACATGTGTCTATAGGACAGAGGAGATTATTAATAAACAATTCATCTAGTTGGGGTTTGAAAGAAGACAAAATAGACAGACTGAGAAAAGACAGCTTCAGGGACTACAACATCTTCTGAGCAGACAAAAGTACAGCATTCACCAAAGCCCAGAAAAGAGCTATGCCTCAGGGAGGATTCCACAAATTGAAAAAAAGAACTTCCAATAATCAGAAACTGTTCACTATTATTTTGTCATACTTGTTAGAAAGTTTCTTCTAGATGTGAGGAAGGAGGAATGTTTTGCACCAACTGTTCTTAACATTTTAATCAATGCCTGTTTCTAAGAGCTAATTAACTCAGATTGGATACTTGATAATCTAGGATGAGCACCCTGGATGGGGCTTGTGAGCAATAGTATTAGAAAAACCCTGGCCACAATTCTGAAGAACAATTTGGAACTCTGCCCAAAGGACTATCAAACTGTGCATTCCCTTTTACCCAGCAGTGTTTCTACTGGGCTCATATTCCAAAGAGATCCTAAAGGAGGGAAAGGGACCCACATGTGCAAAAGTGTTTATGACAGCTCTTTTAGTAGTGGCAAGAAACTGGAAATTGAGTGAATGCCCATCAATTGGAGAATGGCTGAATAAGGTACGGTATATAAATGTTATGAAATATTATTGTTCTATAAGAAACAATCAGCAGGATGATTTTAGAGAGACCTAGAGAGACTTACAAGAACTGATGTTAAATTAGTAAAACCAGAAAAACACTGTACACAGCAACAGCAAGATTATACAATGATCAATTCTGATGGATCAATTCAGACCATTTCCAATGATCTTGTGATGAAGAGAGCCATCTAGACCCAGAGAGAGGACTGTGGGAAATGAGTGTAGATCACAACATAGCATTTTTACGTTTTTTTGTTGTTTGCTTGGATTTTATTTTCTTTCTCAGTTTTTCCCTTTTTAATTTGATTTTCTTGTGCAGCAAGATAATTGTATAAATATGTATCATATACTGGATTTAATATATGTTTTTACCATGTTTAATTTATATTGGATTACTTACTATTTAAGGGAGGTGGTGAAGAAAAGGGGGGAAAATTGGAACACAAGGTTTTCAAGGGTTAATGTTGAAAAATTATCCATGTATATGTTTTGAAAATTTAAAAAGTTTCAATAAAAAAATGAGTTCTAATAAAAAAAAAGAAAAACCCTGGTCCCTCAGAATCACCTCTAGATCCCTAAAGGAAGAAATCATCATCATACTCTGGGGTGTTAGTAGGGGTTTAGAAAAGTAGAAAAACTACTCTGTTGAGAACAGTTGTACCAGCATTCTCTCTAAGCAGTAAAGGTTGTATCTAAAGGGATCTATACATAGGAGGGTGGAAAGAAGATTTGGTATTCATATATGTTGCCTCCTTGACACTGTGACAGAAATTGCCATTAGGAAATTGATTTGCTTGAGTTAAATCAAGGATATAATGGGAAATGTTTTGGGCTAGGAGTCAGAAGGTCAGGATTCAAACCCTAGCCCTCATTTACTGTATGACACAGGGAAAGTCTCAATTTTTCTGATCCTTAGCTTCCTTAACTATAAAGAGAAAGGGTTAGAATAGACAATTTGTAAGGTCCTTTCCAGCTTGAAGTAATTCTCTAGAATTCCTCTATTAAAATACAAATATCCCTGGAGGAGGTAAAGCATAAATCAGTTGTTATCTGTGAACACTTGAAAATGAGTTTATTTAATCATCTTGTCTAATGATCTAGAACAATGACTAGGAAGGAAGCAGCCTGATAAATGGAAAGAACCATAGATTGGGAGTGAGGACATCTTCATTCCAGTCCTGGCCCTGCTAGAGATTACCTCAGTGACTTCTCATTTTACTCATCTGTGGTGGTCTAATCAAATATGAAGTTTGATGGTCATATCAGACTAACTTTATTTCCTTTCTTGACGGGATTACAAGACTAGTAGATCAGAAAAATATTGATTTAGTTTACCTAGATTTTAGCAAAACATTTGCAAAAGTATCTCGTGATGTATTTTATAGAGATGAAGACATATGGGGTAGAAAATAGTAAGATTAGATTGATTCAGAGCTGATTGTATGATTAAATCCCAAAGAGTTATCGTTTTAAAAATATTTTATTTTTTCAATTATATGTGAAGTAATTTTTAATATTTAAAAAATTTGTGAGTTCTAAATTTTTACCCTCCATACTCTCTGCTGTCCCCTACCCCCCAGATAGTAATAAATTTGATGTAAGTTATGCATGTGCAATCATGCAAAACACATTTCTATATTAGTCATGTTGTGAAAGAGAACAAAGACCAAGGGAAAACAGCCTCACAAAAAATAAAGTGAAAAAGTTTTCTTTGATTTGCATTCAGACTCCTTCAGCTTCTCTGGAGGTGGAGAGCATCTTTTATCATGAATCCTTTCAAATTTGTCTTGGATCATAGTATTGCTGAGAATAGTTAAATCATTCTCAGTTAATCATCATACAATTTGCTATCCTGGTTCTACTTATTTCACTTTGTATCAGTTCATATGTCTTTCCAGGTTTTTCTGGAATCACATTGGTCATCATTTCTTATTACACAATAATATCCCATTACAATCATATACCATGGCTTGTTGAGTCATTTCTCACTTTCCAATTCCATCACAAAAAGAGCTACTATAAATATTTTTGTATAAATAGGTCTTACTCCCTTTTACTTAGTCTTTTTGGAATATAGATCTACTAATGGAATTGCTATTTATATGGATGGATGGTTGGATGCACAGTTTATAGTCCTTTAGGCACAGTTCCAAACTTCTCCTCCAACATTTATCATTTTCCTTTTTTGTCATATTAGCTGATTTGAGAGGTATGTGAGGTGCTATTTCAGAGTTGTTTTAATTTGCATTTCCCTAATAAAAACGTAATTTATAGCATATTTTCATATAATTATAGATAACTTGGTTTCTTCACCCGTTCATATCCTTTGATCATTTATCAGTTGTGGAATTCTTATAAATCTGACTCAATTCTCCATATGTTTGATGTGTTTATCAGAAACACTCAGTATAAAATTTTTTCCCAGTTTTTTTTTCTTTTAATTTTGGTCACATTGATTTTGTTTGTGAAAATTATTTTTACTTAATATAATCAAATGTATCTATTTCATACCTCATAATGCTCTCTAAATTTTGTTTGGTCCAAAATTCTTCCTTTATCCATGCATCTGAGCCATATATTTCATATTCCCCTAATTTGCTTATAAAAAATCATCCTTTATGACTAAATCATATACCTATTTTAACCTTATCTTGACATGTGGTAAAAGATGTTGGTTTATATTTAGTTTCTGCCATACAGTTTCTTGATACAGTACAAGTATACTCTTGTCCCAAAAGTTTGGGTCTTTGGATTTATAGAACACTAGATTACTATGGTCATTTACCATTGTGCCTTGTGTACCAAATCTATTCCATTTGTCCTCTACTCTATTTCTTAGCCAGTACAAGATTGTTTTCTTGATTACTGTTTTTATTGTAGTTTTGAGATCTGGTACAGTTAGACTACCTTTCTTTATGGTTTTTTTCCTCCCATGAATCCTCAACTTTTTGTTCTTCCAGATTAATTTATTCATTTTTCTAGCTCAATAAAATAATGATAGGCATATTAATATATTAATATCAATATATTGATAATGAGCATTTTTTCATCATTTATCTTATCCCCATTAAAGATGCTTCCTAATGGTTTTAGGTATATACTACTTATCATTTCAAGGAAAGCTCCTTTTATTTAAGTAAAAAAAAAACAGGAGGGGTAAGCAATTGCTGCTGTCAGACAAAGCAAAAGCAAAAATAGATCTAATTAAAAGACACAATCAAGGAAACCACTTTTTTTTGCTAAAACAAAACAAAACAAAACAAAAACACAATGAAATAAAATCAATACTAAACATTAGAGATGATACTCTCAAACCTAGATGCTCTATAGGATGAGATGTAGTTGGTCTAACTAGGCGATTGAGCCAAAAAACCTACTTGCTACACAAATAAAATTAAATGTAATGGGAATAGGGCTCATATTCTTGTTAAAAGTCTCACTTTTTGAACTTAAAGATATAAACTTCACAAAGATAAAATGGAGGAGGCCTGGTATAGCAGTTAATGTAAAACAGCTGTGGAGATTATGTGGACTTACTGCTCTTTTGAACGCAAGTATATCCATGTTTAGAATGCACTCTAATGTTGTCTTAATTACTATTCCCAACTGTTTTTGTCCCAGCTGAAGAAAAAACAACCCCAACAAACTACAGCTGCGCTTTTTTTTTTTTTTTTTTAATTTTTTTTTTTTTTGGTTCTGTTCTGAATAAACTGTAGAGACTCCTCTAGCGGTCAGGACACAGTAAAGGGTCTGGAGATCAGCCCCGGGAGAATCCTCTGAAAGAACTGTACACATGTTTAGGCAGACGTACATCAAAGCCCACGGGTACTTGCTATCTGTCCTCAAACAGGAGGAACTGTGTCCCACACGGAGGTCATAACTAAGAGCATCAGGTGGAAGTTGCAAAGAGCAGATCTTACTTAGGCAGGCTCTTGGATTCTTAATTTATGCACTTAGAATTAAATATTTGGATGAGTTTCAAAATAACGATTCCTATATATAATTTTTATTAAAAAAAAATGATTCTAAAGAGTCCGGAGGTTTCAAGAGACGTGCAGAAGGCTGCTCTCCACAAGAACCTTTTTCTTAGAGACTTTTCTAACAGTCCTCAGTTGTCCTGAGCGCCTCGGGAGGCAGCCGGGTCATGGGCTGTAACCGACGGCCTCTGGGGTTATTCCCGCTCAGTTTCTAGGACCCGAAGGCGATTTGGGGGTGAGCGGTGTGGGCGGGTGATCCCCTCCCCCTCCCGGCCGCCCGAAAGGGAGTCAGTCTGGGGACACAGAGTTCGGCTGCCTGGGACCTGGAAGGGAGATGAGGAGGAGCGGGAAGGAAGACAGAAGCGAGATTCGGGTTGGGGAGGAAGAGAAGACGCGAGAAAGCTAGGCTTCCTTTAGGCTAAGTAGCAGCCCGAGAAGATGCAGAGAAGGGGCGGGGCCGAGGCAGAGGAAGGGGAGGAGCAGATCACAACGAGGGGGTGGGACTAAGAAGAGACCGAGGCCGAGCAGAAGCGAGGGGTGTGGCTAATGAAGAATGGGGAAGGATAAAAGGGCGGGGTTTAAATTTAAACTAAACAGGAGGAGGTGTGGCTCATGTGACGTCAAAGTAGAGGATGAATAGAAAGGAAGAGGGCGGGGAAAGCGGAGGTATAAGGTGGTAGGCCAAAAGCGGGGGCGGGGCTGAAAGGGAGGCGGGGCGGGGCTAATCCCCAGGGGAGAGGCGTGGTTGGGCCGGGACCGAGGCCGCCTGAGGAATAGCCGCGTCGGCCCGCGCAGCTTCCTGCCGGTGGCGGAGACTCCCAGAATCTGTGCCGGCTTACTGTCCCGCCCCTGGGACCCGAGGAGAAGCCGCCGGCGTTATCATGCTGCTGCCCGTGTTCACTCTGAAGCTGCGCCATAAAATCAGCCCTCGCATGGTGGCCGTGGGTCGCTACGACGGGACTCACACGTGCCTGGCGGCCGCCACCCAAGCTGGCAAGGTAAAGGGGCCCAGCCTCCCCTCCCGCGGTCTCTGGCTGCCTCTTCGGGAGGAGGGAGGATGCCACCCCCCCCCCCCCCCCCCCCCCCCCCCCGCTCCTCCCTTTTGCGTTTCTCCCCTCTCTATCCCCTCCCCCAGCCAGGGTTGCCAGGCAACCGCCGCCGCCGCCGCCGTGTGTAGCCGTAGGGTTCTTACCATTGTAATTATCCATAATAATCCCCCAACCGATACCTCCATTGCTTCCCCCACAGCTCGTCTCCCCCTCGCTGTCCCCCATCATATAGCTGACATGTTATATAATACACATATATAAACAGTGCATCATTATGCAACTATTTTAGGGATTCAAGCTGTCCACCTCTCAGTTCAGGTTTTCAGTGTTTGAAAAACAGCCTTAGAATCAGAGCACCTGGCTTCGAATACCATCCTTAGTATTTACAAACTGAATGAGTCTGGACAGGTCACCCGAGCTGAGTTTCCTTTCTATAAAATGAAGGATGAGCTAACCCGCATTCTAGATCTTTTTCATCTAGATATATCGCCTTGCATCATAATAAAACTTCATCTTGAAGTCCGGCTGTGTCCAAAAACTGCTTACCTTGCCACCATCCTGATGCAGAATCTCCCAGTTAGAGGGATGCTCAGACAGTGGACAAGGCGATCACAGGGCCCTCCATCAGTTTTAGTTTGATTTCTGTTAATACTGGTTTTTCAGTAATTCATGGAGTCTTAGGATTTAGCTATGGAAAGGACGTTAGACACTAGATCCAGCCCAGGATTTTCATTTACCTGAAGAGGATACTGAGGCCTAGAGAAACCACACAGATTAGAGGAGGCAGCTAAGTGGCAAAATGGATGGAGCCCCAGGTCCTGGAGTCAGGAAGACTCATTTTCTTAAATTAAAATCTGGCCTCAGATACTTAATAGATATTATGATCCTGAGCAAGTCACTTCATCCTCTTTGCCTTAGTTTATTCATCTGTAAAATGAGCTAGAAATGGAAATGACAAACCATTCCAGTGTCTTTGCCAAGAAAACACCAAAAGGGGTCACAAAGAGTGGCACATGTCTGAAAAATGAGAAAAACAACAGCATCCTTACACAAGATAGGAAATGGCTGAGCCAGTATATGACCAGCTCCTCTAATTCCTAATTTCAAGTCCAGTACTTTTTCTACTGCCTGCAGGTATCAATTCAATTTAATACGATTCTGTTAAATTATATCAGTATTTATTTAAATGACTCCAATGTTCCAGATACCATGCTTCAGTTATTTAGTATACAAACTAGACATGGTCATTTTCTTGTCTCCAATTGAGAGCAAGGCTATAAAACACTAAAGACCTATTGTCATACACACACATATCTTTTAAGGAGCATTGTTTGTATTCACATCTTTGGAACCTCTTTTTATAACTCTTTACAAAAAAAACTTAAAAAAAAATCTTTTCATATTTAACATGTTGTCTTGGCCCTCTGACATGTGATGTTGGCAGATCAGGGATTACAATCATCTTCATTTTGTACACAAGGAAATTGAAGTCAGGAGATAGTGAAATGACTTTGCTACAGTCACAAAGTAGTTAAATGTAGAGATGGCATGGCCATCTTAACTTTTGGGCTTCTGACATTAATTTTATGATTCTGTTATATAGTACAAATAAAGTAAAATATAGAGGTGAGGGATAATTCAGTTCAACAAGTGCTAACTATATTCTGGGGATCAAAATGAGACACAAAAATGAAAAATTTCTGACCTCAAATAGTTGACATTCTGGGAACAAGAAACATTATACATATAAATACAATGTAATGGGAAGTGATATATGTGTATAAAATACCAACAGTTAGAGACATTAGGAAAGTTTTCCTTAGGGAGAAGGAAGGCAGTAAGCATTTATATACCTCCTGTATGTGCTGGACACCATGCTAAATGCTTTTTACTGCAAATTAGGGGTCATTATGGTTCCCATTTTAGGGTTGGGATAGACAAAGGCTAAGTAAGCTTCAGGGTCACATAGTCACTAAGTATCTCAAATTGGATTTGAACTGAGGTCTTCCTGACTACTGGCTTAGCATTCCAGCTGACATTGTAGGAAGAGTTGTACTTAAGCTAAGATTTGAAGATAGTGATTTGAAAAAACAGGTGAAAGGGAAAGCATGGGGGTAGGAGATGAAATGTGGTAGATGGGAAGCAGTGAGCAGGTCAGTTTGGGTAATGTAGCATCACAGGTATATGGGACAGGGACCCTTATTCAAAGTGAAATCAAGACTCTCAAGGTAAAAGGCAAAAAAAGGATTTAATAAGGCTTTGGAGAAAGGACAACTCCCAACCAACAAAATGTCCTCATTAGAGAAGTACAAACAAAACAAAAGCCACAAAAACAGGATTATATAGACCCTAATTAGGAAGCCTCCACCCCGTTCTGACCTTTTTTCCCATTGGCTGGGGAATTTAGGCTTATGCTTTTAATTTGCTCAGAGACTAAAAATGTGTCCCAGAAACAAAGAATGCTAGTCAACAACACATTCTTTATCATATTAGGTACTTAATGCTAATGAAAGAGGGGCAAATAAGAGAAAAATGTAAGTTTACCTAAAATAATTGAAGACCTGCAGCTTTTATCTATAGCTCAACTTATTGCAAAATCTCAAGTCATAATTAAGGTGGAGGTTGAGGGCACATTCTTTTGAGAAAGAAATCTCACAATTTCTGTATTGGATCCCACTCAGCTTTGGGTACGTTTCAGCTGTCATTCCTGTCATTCAAAATCTCAGAATACACTAGAGTTTTCAGAATTGTGGAGTGAGTTCAAGACTCCGTGGGCCTGGAGGGAGTGAAGAAATGGCCACCATTATTGGATGTTTTTAGGATAAATAAATCTACTCGTTTCAATGAAAAACGTAGTTCAAGGGACATCTAGATGACACAATAGATAGAGCACTGGTACTGGAGTCAGAAGGACCCGAGTTCAAATCTGGCCTCAGACACTTAACACTCACTAGCTGTGTGACTCTGGACAAGTCACTTAACTCCACTTACCTCACCAGAAAAGAAAAACAAAAAACCCCCCTATACATTGAAAAAAAAAAAACATAGTTCTGATTGAAAGCAACAGAAATGAGACATGTCAACATTTTGAATTGAGACCTGCATTTAAGTATATAAACTGAGAGTTAATATACAAAAAAAGTCTCATAATAGTGTCACTTGTTTTGTTAAGGACAATATAAATTGTTTCCCAAAAGAGCAATAACTTGCAAAGAAAAGAAAGAAAGAATAAGAATGGTAAAAATAATTGTTTGAATTTTTTAACAATTAAATTTAATTGTCTTAAATTTTTATTGTCTCAAATTTTAAAAAAGAGAATGAAATGCATAACTTGAAGAGAAAACTTGATGGGATCGGCTGAAATGCATATCAAAACAAGATTTAAAAAAACGGAAATAAAAAGAAATAAAAAAGAAAAAAAACTGAGATACTGAATTTATGATACATTTTATTTGTCACTGGTTTAGATAGAAAGGAAAACCCTAGTGTTTGCTTTAATCCAGTAAAAACTGGATTAAAGGAAAACCCTACCTTTGACTTGCATAAAACCTAATAAAATTAGATGATATCTTAAAAATGTATATGCAGAATATTTTGATAAAACCAGTTTTTTTTTTTTTCTGGATAAAATTAGATGTTTTTAGTAGGAGAAAATCCCTAATCTCAATCCACAATGTCTAACATAAGAGATTGCTTATATCATTTAAATTTGTGTACAGAGTTGCTAAGTGTAAAATTTTCCTTTATTAGAAAAAAATACTACATATATTGTATTTAACATATACTTTAACATATTTAACATGTATTGGTCTATCTGCCATCCCAGGGGAGGGAATAGGGAAAGGAGGGGAAAAATTGGAACAGAAGGTTTTGCAAGTGTCAATGCTAAAAAATTACCCATGCATATATCTTGTAAATAAAAAGCTATAATTAAAAAAAGGAGCAAAAAAAATTTACTATGTGCTCATGTTTATGAACTCTAAAATTCCCTTATCTGACCACAATCTGTTGTCATTACACCTCTCCCTCTTTGCAATCACAAACTCTACTCTTTCACTGTGACCTCCAATTCCTCTGATCTTCAGGGCCTAGGCCATCACCACTGTACTGGTTATGCTTTCCTTGATTCCGCATCTTGATCCATTAGTGAAGTAATTCAACTCTACCCTATTGCATTTTTTGGAGAGGACACACATATCTATTTAAGCTCCATCTTTTCTCTCAGAATAATTTATTTCATGACAAGCCTCGGAAATTAGTGCTTGACTGAAAAAAACCACAAATAATTACCAAGAGAAGATATCCTCAAAATTCATCAGAAAAGGTCTGTTTTTGCTTGCAGGTGGGGACAGTTAGATCAGGCACAGATTGAAGGCAGGCAGGGACAGCGCAGCAGACAGTGAGAGTAAGGCAGGCAGCTCACACCTGAGCAGACTGGAGGGGGTTGGGGTGTGATCTCAGCTGTTTCTGTGGGGAGAGCTTTACCACAGTGTTGTTTACTTTGCCTTGGCAGCAAGCCAGTAGACAAGCAGAGAAACTAAAAACACAGAGGGTAAAAGCTACAACCTGAAAAGCTAGAGTCTCTCAGGACTTGGCCACACCCATCTGAAGTGACTCAGCATGCTTTCAGAATCTCAGAGTGCAGATGCAGCCCAGGCATTGCTGTCGTGCTAGTGCCTCACTGCTGCCCCTGTGGTCTGTAGAGGAACCTTGGTAACACCATCCAGCCTCTCCTCCCCCCCAAAAAAAGCAGACTGATTTTTTTTTGTTAGTTTGTTTTCTTTGATTCTTCTTTGACAAAATGAGCAAAGAATTAAAATGGATTCTAACTATTGATAGCTTCTATATGGATAGAGAGCAGACTTTAAACCCTGAGGAGATGAAAAAACAGACTGTCTCTAGATGACTCCCCAAAGGTGGATATGATCTGGTCCTCAATACACAAGAGTCTCATAGAAGAAATTAAAAAGGCTCTCACAAGAGAGCTAGAAGAAAAATGGGAAAAGGAAAGGGAAGCTTGGCAAGAGAGTCTGGATAAGTCATCCCACTCATTTAAAGATAAAGTGGATAAAGAAATCAAATCCTTGAAAAATAGAATTAGTGAATTGGAAAAAGAAAATAGCTCTCTAAAAAATAAAATTGGTGAAATGGAAAAAGATTCCATAGAACAAAACAACTCACTTAAAAACTCAATTGGACAATTAGATATAAAAAAAGTGAGTGAAGAAAATAACTCATTAAAAATTAGAATCGAACAAATGGAAATAAATGACTCAAGGAGACACCAAGAATCAGTCAAGCAAAACCAAAAAAATGAAACAATGGAAAAAATGTCAAATACCTTCTTGGGAAAACAACAGACCTGGAAAATAGATCTAGGAGAGATAATCTGAGAATTATTGGATTTCCTTAAAAATATGATGAAAAAAAGAGCCTGGACACGATTTTCCAGGAAATTATCAAAGAGAACTGCCCAGATGTTATAGAAACAGAGGGTAAAATAGACATTGAAAGAATTCATCGATCACCTATTGAAAGGGACCCTAAAATCAAAACCCCAAGAAATATAGTAGCCAAATTCCAGAACTATCAGATGAAGGAAAAAATGCTGCAAGCTGCTAGAAAAAATCAATTCAAATATAGAGGAGCCACATAAGGATTACTCAGGATCTAGCAGCGTCTTCAGAGGATCAAAGGGCCTGGAATATGATATTCCAAAAGGCTAAGGAACTTGGTATGCAGTCAAAAATAACTTACCCAGCCAAAATGAGCATTTTTTTTCAGGGAAGAAGATAGACATTCAACAAAATAAGTGAATTTCATCTATTTCTGATGAAAAAACCAGAACTAAACAAAAAGTTTGATCTACAAATATAGAACTCAAGAGAAACTGAAAAAGGTAAAAAGAAATCTTGGGAACTATATTTCTGCTATAAAGATATAAAAAGAACACATGCATACTTTGTCCTAGAAACTAGAGGTAGAAAGGAAATTTTACCAGAAAAAGGGTAAAAGTGGGGTTACTACATCTAACAAAGAGGCAAAGGAAACTTATTCTATCTGAGAGAAAGAATGGAGGGAGATGAACATAGTGTGTATCTTACTGTCATCAGAATTGGCTTAAAGAGAAAAATATTAGATACATTTGATTTATGGTGAAACTTCTCCCACCTTGTTGAAAAGTGGGAGGGGGAAAGTGAAAATGGAAGGAGAAAGCTAATTGGAAGGGAATACAGAAATTGTGAGGAAAGGGGTTAAGAAAGGGGGAGGAACTCTAAGGTGATGGGAGGGATACTAAAAAGGGAGGGCTTTGAGAAGCAAGTGGTGCTCACAAGTTTAATACAGGGGAGGGAGGTAAAGCAGAAGGAAAGGAGAAAAGCATAAGCAGGCGTTAACAAGATGGCAAGTAATACAGAATTGGTAATTTTAACCATAAATATGAATGGGGTAAACTCCCCCATAAAGAAGAAGCTGTTAGAAGACTGGATTAAAAGCCAGAATCCTACAATATGTTGTTAACAGGAAACACAATTAAGAGAGCTGCAAGAAGAAATAGACAGCAAAACTATAATAGTGGGAGATCTCAATCTTGCACTCTCAGAATTAGATAAATCAAATCACAAAATAAATAAGAAAGAAGTCAAAGAGGTAAATAGAATACTAGAAAAGTTAGATATGATAGACCTCTGGAGAAAACGAAATGGAGACAGAAAGGAGTACACTTTCTTTTCAGCAGTTCATGGAACCTATACAAAAACAGATCATATATTAGGACATAAAAACCTCAAAATCAAATGCAGTAAGGCAGAAATAGTAAATGCATCCTTTTCAGATCATGATGCAATGAAAATTACATTCAATAAAAAGCCAGGGGAAAACAGACCACAAAATAATTGGAAACTAAATAATGTCATACTAAAGAATAGGTGAAACAGAAAATCATAGACATAATTAATAACTTCACCCAAGAAAATGACAATAATGAGACATCATACCAAAATGTGTGGGATGCAGCCAAAGATAATAAGGGAAATTTTATATCTCTAGAGGCCTACTTGCATAAAATAGAAAGAAAGGTCAATAATTGGGCTTGCAATTAAAATGCTAGAAAAGGAACAAATTACAAATCCCCAGTCAAACACTAAACTTGAAATTCTAAAAATAAAAGGAGAGATTAATAAAATTGAAAGTAAAAAAAAAACTATTGAATTAATAAAACTAAGAGTTGGTTCTATGAAAAAATCAACAAAATAAGATAAACCCTTAGTAAATCTGATTAAAAGGAAGAGAAATCAAATTCTTAGTCTTAAAATGAAAAGGAGAACTTCCTATTAATGAAGAGAAATTAGAGCAATAATTAGGAATTACTTTGGCCGTTTATGCTATAAATTGATAAATGAAATGGAAGAATACCTTCAAAAATATGCTGATTAACAGAGGAAAAGTAAATTGGTTAAACGTCCATCTTAGAAAAAAGAAATAGAACAAGCTATTAATCAACTCCTAAAAAAATCCCCAGGACCAGATGGATTTACATGTGAATTCTACAAACATTTAAAGAACAATTAACTCCAATGCTATATAAACTATTTGAAAAAATAGGGATTGAAGGAGTCCTACCAAATTCCTTTTATGACACAGACATGGTACTGATACCTAAACCAGGTGGGTTGAAAATAGGGGAAAAAAATTATAGACCAATCTCCCTAATGAATATTGATGCTAAAATCCTAAATAAAACATTAGCAAAGACATTACAGAAAATCATCCCCAGGATAATACACTACAATCAAGTAGGATTTATACCAGGAATGCAGGGCTGGTTCAATATTAGAAAAACTATTAGCATAATTGACTATATCAATAACCAAATTAACAAAAACCATATGATCATCTCAATAGATGCAGAAAAAGCATTTGATAAAATCAATATCCATTCCTAATAAGAACACTGAGAGGATAGGAATAATGGACTTTCCTTAAAATAGTCAGGAGCATATATTTAAACCGTCAGTAAGCATCATATGTATGGGATAAACTGGAACCTTCCCAGTAAGATCAAGGAGTGAAACAAGGTTGCCCACTATCACCATTATTATTCAATATTATATTAAATGCTAGCCTCGCAATAAGAGTTGAGAAAGAGAATTAAAAATTAATAGGTAATGAAAAATTATCCTCTTTGCTGAGCATGATGGTATATTTAGAGATCCTAATTCTACTAAGCTATTAAATTCACACTTTAAGTTGCAAGATATAAATTCCATAAATCCTCAGATTTTAACATCATTAAAAATCTAACAGAAAAATACACAAGAAATTCCATTCAAAATGATTGTTGATAGCGTAAAATATTTGAAATCTATCACCAAAGGAAAGTCAGGAATTATATGAGCAAAATTACAACACTTACACAATAAGTCAGATTTAAAACTGGAAAATATTAAGTGCTCTTGGATGGCTGCGAATATATAAAGATGACAGTACTCTAAACTAATCTATTTATTTAGTGCTTCAGTCAGACTCCCAAAACTGTTTACGATCGAAAAATAACAACAAAATTCATATGGAAGAACAAAAGGTCAAAATTTCAAGGAATTAATGAAAAAAAAAATCAAATGAAGGTGGCCTAGCTGTACGATCCAGAACTATATTATAAAAGGTCACAAAACCATTAAGTACTATAGAAATAATTAATTGATCAATGGAATAGGATAGGCTCAAGGACAAAATATCAATAACTATAGCAATCTAGTGTTTGACAAACCCAAAGATGCCTACTTTTGGGATAAGAATTTATTTGATGAAAACTGCTGGGAAAACTGGAAATTAGTATGGCAGAAATTTGGCATGGCCCCACACTTAACACTGTACACCAAGATAAGATCAAAATGGGTCCATGATTTAGGCATAAAGAATGAGATTACAAATAAATTAAAGGAACATAGGATAGTTTACCTCTCAGACCTGTGGAAGAGGAAGGAATTTATGACCAAAGAAAAACTAGAGATCATTATTGATCACAAAATAGGAAATTTGATTTATCAAATTAAAAAGCCTTTGTACAAACAAAACCAATGCAAACAAGATTAGAAGGGAAACAACAACTGGGAAACATTTTACAATTAAGGTTCTAATAAAGGTCTGTTTCCAAAATATATAAGAATTGACTCTAATTTACAAGAAATCAAGCCATTCTCCAATTGATAAATGGTCAAAAGATATGAACAGACAATTTTCAGATGATGAAATTGAAACTATTTCCACTCATATGAAAGTATTCCAAATCACTATTGATCAGAGAAATGCAACAACTCTAAGATACCACTACACACCTGTCAGATTGGCTAAGATGACAGGAAAAGATAATAACAAATGTTGGAAGGGATATGGGAAAACTGGGACACTGATGCATTGTTGGTGGAGTTGTGAACGAATCCAACCATTCTGGAGAGCAATCTGGAATTATGCCCAAAAAGTTATCAAACTGTGCATACCCTTTGATCCATCAGTGTTACTACTGGGTTTATATCCCAAAGAAAGACTAAAGAAGGGAAAGGGACCTGTATGTGCCAAAATGTTTGTGGCAGCCCTGTTTGTAGTGGCTAGAAACTGGAAAATGAATGGATGCCCATCAATTGGAGAATGGTTGGATAGATTGTGGTATATGAATGTTATGGTATATTATTGTTCTATAAGAAATGATCAGCAGGATGAATACAGAGAGGCTTGGAAAGACTGAGTGAAATGAGCAGAACCAGGAGATCATTATACACTTCAACAATTATACTGTATGAGGATGTATTCTTCTGGAAGTGGATATCTTCGATAAAGAGAGGATCTAATTCAGTTCCAATTGATCAATGATGGACAGAAGCAACTACACCCAAAGAAAGAACACTAGGAAATGAGTGTAAACTGTTTGCATTTTTGTTTTTCTTCCCAGGTTATTTTTACCTTCTGCATCCAATTCTTCCTGTGCAACAAGAGAACTGTTCGGTTCTGAACACATATATTGTATCTGGGATATATTGTAACATATTTAACATGTATAAGACTGCCTGCCATCTATGGGAGCGGGTGGAGGGAGGGAAGGGAAAATCGGAACAGAAGTGAGTGCAAGGGATAATGTAGAAAATTACCCATGCATATGTACTATCAATAAAAAGTTATAATAAAATAAAAAAAAATTCATCAGCCTTCTCCCCCTCTCCCTTTCCCAAAGGAAAAACAAACACATAGAGGCAGTCAAAATGAATTTACACATTGGTCATGTTCAAAAAATTAATTGTTTCATTCTGCATTGAGTCCTTCACCTCTTTCAAGAGGTGGATAGGATGTTTCCTCATTAGTCCACTGAAATCCTGTGTGGTCATTATCCTGATAACATTCATATTTCATACCTTGTTCATCCATTCCCCAGTTTACAAACATTCAAATTTCTATTCTTTGTCACCTCAAAAAGAACAATAAATGCTTTTGTATATCTTGGAATTAATTTTGCTTAGGACTAATCTTTGCTTAATCAATCCTCCCTTTGATGTCTTCTCCCTCCCTTCTTTTTCCTTCCAGTTTCCCTTTTGAGTTAAATGTATTAGTTTCCAAACATCTGTGCTTGTGCATGCCTCTTTGTATGTGTGTGTGTGTTCTTTCTTCATTTGACCAGTTGAAATGAGAGTGGGATTCAGAGTGTAGCCATTCTCCCCCAGCGCCCTCTGTTTTTATAGATATATACCTGTGAATATTAATTATATGAGATAATTTCCCCCAACTTTCTTTCCCTCCCCACCCCTTAAGGTATTCCTTTTCTCATCTCTTTTCATTCTTTTTATTAAGATTATCAGTCTGTACCATAATCATTCCAAGGCTTTGTCTAATATTAGACTCCTTTGAACCCTGGTAATAATGATAGGATTCAGAGTGGACACATGTATCATCTCCTCATAGTTGGATGTAAGCAGTTTACATTTATTTAATTCTTTTTATCATTGTTCATTCATGTATACCTTTTTATTCTCTCTTCATTCTTGGATTTGAACATCAAAGTTTCTCTACAGCTCTGATCTTTTTTATTTGGGATACTTGGAAATCCTATTTCCTATATGGCCTGAGCAGTGAGATCCTGCTCTGTGCCTGGGCCCTGAGACATTCTGCTGCAACTGGTTTCTGAACTTCCTCTTTTCTTGGCATACTGTCCAAGACCCTCCTACATGAGAATGTCAGCCACTATGTAAGCCTCTTTTCACTCTTCCCTGGGCCTGAGATCCACAGCTGGGTAGTAGGCAGCAAAACTGCCGATTAAAGCCTGTCTTTCCATTATGATTTCCAGCTATAGGTCTGAGCGAATCCAATTTAGTCTAGGACCTATTCTTCTTTCCTGGATATTGGAATGTTCTGCTTGGGGATGCTCCTGCCTAAAGTCAGTCCCCAGTGTCAAAAGACCTATCTATCCACCTATGCCATGCTTGACTGGGTAAATGATCCATTGAGATTTTTTTCTGGGTCTCCACAAGATGATTTGATCTAGTGCATTTTTTGCAACTGTTTACTGGAGTCCACCTCAGTGCCCCCTATATTGCTCTATCTTGTTTCTTCCCTATACCACCAGGCTTTTTATTTACTCTGCCACTATTTTCTGTTGATTTTTAGTCCTTGACATCTCTATATCAGTGTGCACTTTTCCCCTCCCAATTTATATAATCCAGAGACCTCAGGGCGTTGCCATCTTCCCATGCCATCCTTAGGTTGTCTAGACCTTTGTGCCTACTGTAGTTGAACTTCTTTTATATGTTGTCTCTCTCTTTTAGAGAAGAGGAACTGCCTTGATTTTTCTGTTTGTATCCTAATAGCATAATTCTTGACACATAACAAATGCTTAATAATTGTATTTTCATTCATTCACTATGTTTTGAGAACATTATGCCAAAAAACAAGTTACCCATCACAATAATGTAATTGTGATTATTATTTGATGCAACAAATGTGAAAATTGTAAATAATTTTATCAACAAAAATCTATATTACATTATTCTTATGTGTTTAAGGTTGTTATAAAATTATAATTAACTATTTGCATAAAATACTAAGAAAATTATTTGCATAGATTATTTTAGGAAAAATGTGGAAGCAACAACAATTTTTTTCCCTAAAAACAAAGGGCATAACTATAAAATTTTGAAACCACTAGTTTAACTTAAAGACTTATAGTTGAAAACTAAATTCTAACTTCAGTGCTTGACATCAAAGATTTATTCTCAAGTAGGATCTTTTGCATGAAATAGCTAGAAAGAGAAAAATAAGAACTATTTCTTGAATTAAGGGTGTTAGGAGTTTAAAAAAAATTTGACTAAAAAGTTACTTTCAATCATTCAACTTGAGAATTCTGAAACATGACCTGTTATCATGAGACTGACAAAACACTCTGACAAAAATGCTTAGGTTTGGGATTTATTAAACATACTCTAAAGACTAACCTGGTCTCAGGAGTGTCATTGCATATTCTAGTCTGAGCAGAGGTATTTTAGCGTAGTTTATTTCAGAATAAATAGTTCTTCCTTCCTCCCTTCCTTTTTTACTCTTTCTCCTTCCTTCCTTCCCCCCTCCCTCCCTTCCTCCTTTCTGACTTCCCTCTCTCCCTTTGTCCTTTCCTCCCTCCCTTCTTTTCTCCTTCCCTTCCTTTTTCCTTTCCTCCCTCTCTTCCTTTCTCCTTTCCTCCCTCCCTCCCTTTCTCCTTTCTTCTCACCCTTCTCTCTTTTTCTCTCTCCTTCCCTCTCTCCCTTTTTCCCTCCTCCCTTCTTCCCTCCCTCCCTCCTTTCCTTCTTTTCTTCCTTACTCCCTTTTTCCTTTCCTCCCTTTCTCCTTCCTTCCCTCCCTTCCTTCCTTCCTCCTTTCTGCCCTTCCTTCCTATCTTTTTCCCTTCCTTCTTTCCTTCCTCTTTCCCTTCCTCTCTTCCTCTCTTCCTCCTCTTTCCTGAAACTTAGGTCTCTGGGACTACCAAATTAATTACCAGAGATCTTTTCAGACAAGATCAAAAGAATCCAAATTGTGAAGAACATAGACAACTCTTCAGAAGGTCCTACATAATTCTGAGCATTTTTCATTTTCTTAGGTTAAAAGGGCAAGATTGAATTAATCATTGTTCTAGTCTGGCATCTTCTTTGTCTCTAGTAACCAATTAATAGGAGTATGTGTACATTAAATAGTAGGGAATGAATTAACAGAAGTGTTATCCCATCTTATAGTTCTTAATTAGGATTATTCGGGGTAGCAAACTCTAAATTCTTCACAAGCTAATAGCAGATATAAACATAATGATCTTCACTTCTCACTGTTTTTTTTTTTCATTTTGCTTGCATATATGTATTTATAAGTGATGAATATTTACTCACAGTAATTTATTTTGCTTGTGTGTATTTTGCCTGTATTTATATCTATATATATTGTTTTCCTCTAATAGAATATAAGATTTTCATGGGTGAGAACTATAATTTTTGTCTTTGTGTTTGCATACAGTGCCAGGCACACAGTAGGAATTTAAATGCTTGTTTATTGATTATCTTGCAATCTTGGAGGAAAATTCTTAAAAATGTGTAGAAGCATTTAAGATTTTTTATTAGAATTTTTAGCATTTATTCAAAAGTTCTTCAGTTATCCCCCATATAAGATTTACCCCATTATCAGTCTATTCTCTCTCTTCCCAGAGTACACACTCTGTTTCTGAAAACTCATTTGGTGGTGATTTTTTTTAATGTAGCACTAGGGTGACTTATTTGTACAACATTTTTGGTAAAGTTGGATACAAATATTTTCCCCCTTCTAAACAACACAGTTGAAAATTTATTAGGCCATCTCCTTAGTTTATAATCTGTTTACAATTTTTAAAATAATCTAGTTTGAAATTATAAGCAGAAAAACCTTTTATTTAAATATTAATAGTAAATTGACTTTTTGTACGGAATCATATGATTTATTTCCTAAGTTTTTTTTTTTTTAAGGAAAAATATTTTTATTTCATTATCTTTTTTCAATAGCATTTTATTTTTCCAAATGCATGTAAAGATAGTTTTCAACATTCATTTCTGTAAGATTTTGTGTCCCAAACCATCTGATATGGTTAAACATATACTATTCTTTTAAACATATTTGCATATTTGCCAATGCTATGCAAAAAAAATCATAATAAAAGGGAAAAAACACAAGAAAGAAAAAGAAAACAAATCAAACAAAAAAGTGCAAATAGTATGCTTTTATTCACAATCAGTCTTCATAGTTCACTCTCTGGATGCAAATGGCATTTTCCATCCCACTTCTATTGGAATTGTCTTAAATCACCACATTGTTGAAAAGATCCAAGTCCATCACATTTGATTATCACATAATCTAATTGTTAGTACATACAATGTTTTCTTCCTTCTACTCACTTCACTCAGTATCATTTCATGTAAGTCTGTCCAGTCTTTTTGAAATCAGCCTGTTCATTTTTTATGTAACATTAATATTCCATTACATTAATATACCATAACTTATTCAGTCATTCCCCAATTAACTTCTTTATCTCATTGACACTGACTATGAAAGCCTTCAGGAAGTTAGAGAATTTTTATGACTCAGAGATATCCCAATTGGTTAGGACGGTTTAAGGATTAAGAGATAGATTTGTAGATTCCTGAATCAAAGAACTACAGAAGGGCTTATTTTCTGATTATTTTGATATACAGTAATTATACTCTTAGAAACAGTGGATAGTTGTTGTGGGATCCCAATTGGTAAAAGCCATACTACTGGGGTGAGAGCCACTCCAAAGCGGGTGGAGAAAGCTGTTTTCAGACACTACCTAAGAGATAACCTTGTATGTATGTGTCTAGGAACTTATTGAAACTGGCCTTGTGAAGTCCCTATTGAATTGAAAACCATAATAAGGACATAGTAACCAGCTGCAAGCTATAGCAAGATGTAACTTTGATACTGTGACTATCTTTACTATATCCACTACATTATCTTGGGTGTCTAAACATTCACCCAAGGGTGCTGGGACCCAGGCCCAAAATTAGAACTGTTTGCTAAGCATAATGCAAATCCCTAATGATATATAATGGCGCTTTGCAGCTCCTCCTCCTTTTATTTGATTTCTATGATTACCATGGGACTTTTGGGGGGCCTCTGTGGAGACCCACTGAATAGTCTAGCCACTACCACGGGGATCTGATTTCCTGTAAGTTGTCTGACAGTGGCCCCCCACAACCCTTATGAAAATTACCCATTATGATTATTAAACCATTTATATATTTACAATGGAGCTCCCTCCCCCTTTTTTTCTTCTTTTTTTTTTGCTGAGACAAATGGGGTTAAGTGACTTGCCCAGGGTCACACAGCTAGGAAGTGTTAAGTGTCTGAGGCCAGATTTGAACTCAGGTCCTCCTGACTTCAGGACTGGTGCTTTACTATGCCCCCCTGCCTTTTTCTTTGGTGCGTCCCTTGTTTGGGAGTGAAGGAGAGGAGGCTCGGGCTTCCCTTAGTTGGGGAAGTCTGGATCCTACAATTGCATATAAGATTAATTAATACAGGTGCTGTAGCATCTGGGCTGCTGATGCCAGTCATACTAGTAAACAACACCAGAGATATATTTATTGACAATCTCTTAGGAAACCAGTAGCCAATGATTATAAATACATTATAAGGAGGCAGCTCAATGGATAGAGTTCTGACTCTGGTGTCAGGAATACCTAAGTTCAAATCCAACCACAGACACTGACTAGGTCTTTGACCCTCAAGTCACTTAACCTTGTTTGCCTCAATTTTCTCTTCTATAAAAGGAAATGTCAAATCACCCGAGTATCTTTGCCAAGAAAACCTCATGAATGTCATGGTCCATGGAGTCACACAGAATTGGATGTGAGTGAATAACAACACATATAACATTGGCTATTACCAAAAGTTATTTGTCTTATTATTCTGTAGTATATGTGGTTTGTGAATCTGGCAGGTGTTTAAAGAGAGTGGTACCTTTTGTAAATATTTGTAACATTTATTAGTTGCTACAGAATGATTAAGATTGTTAGCTACTTAAAAATTTTGGTATTTGATGGAATAACATATAATTGTTTTTTATTTCGTAGGTTTTTATTCACAATCCTCATGCTCGTAGACAGCACCTAAATACACCTCGTCTTCTCCAGAGTCCCCTTGATGCAGATGTTTCTCTTCTCAACATTAACCAGGCAGTCAGCTGTCTTACAGCAGGAGTACTGAACCCTGAACTAGGATATGATTGTCTTCTGGTGGGAACCCAGACTAATCTTTTGGCCTATGATGTTTACAACAACTCAGATTTATTTTACAGAGAGGCAAGTTATGATATTGTTGATATATGATATATAATTCATGTTATATATATAATTACATATAAAACCCATTAAGCACATCATTTTTTATAAACTATAGAGAGACTGACAAAAATCTTATTTGTTGAACCCATTCCCTCTTTCATAATCATGTGAATGAAAGTGGAAAATAAATTGACCACAGTGAAAATGACAGCTCACACTCAGATAGTGAGGACAAAACAATAAAGGTAAAAAAAGCAGGCACAAGAACTCAAAAAACCACAGTTGTCACATTTTAGGACCAGCAGTCTTATAGACCCTTAATGGACTGTAGGGAACATTTTGGCAACATTTGGATACCTTGTTATTTTAAGGATTCATGATGTCATTCCCTTTACCTATCAGGTTCTCACCTTCCATATCTTAATAGAGGGCTTCTTAAAACTTTTTTTTTTTTTTAACTATTCATGACCCCTTTTTACCTGAGAAATTTTTTATATGACTCCATGTATATGGGTACATAAAATAGGTATACAAATCAAACATTTACTGATGATAAATCATAAATAAATTCATTTAAAGATAATTCTTTGGTACCATATAATCTTACCATTTATTAAAAATGAAAGCAAATTTGCATACTGAAATGGATGTACTTGTTTACTTGTACATAAAGAATTCAATTGTAGTGAAATATTTGATACTGCAGAACATAAAGCATTCAGAAACCTTTTACTATTGCCATATTTTTCTCAACCCCCATATTCAGTTATGTAATCTCATATGATATGACCTGTAGTATAAGAAATTTGCTTTAATAGATAGTATTCATGAGTTGCTTTGTTTGATAAATTAATCCCCCTAAGACAAACCTGGTGATGATTCTTTTCCATCTTAGGATGGTCTTTGGACAACAGGCATTTAGTTTTGTGCCTGAAGTCATTCAGTCTATTTGGATTTGCCAGATCATGTTCTGTATTGACAGAATGTTCTAGAACCCAAAGTTACTTTCATATCATAATGAGGTATTGAAGAAGGAGTTGAGTGGATGCTTGCTGTAGTATAACAATTAAAGACCCATATATATTAAGGAAAATTTAATTCTTTTCAGTGTATTTTGTTTAACAAAGCAAGTTTATGCATAATAAATTTTAGGAAAATTTCTATCCAAAATAGCTAAAAATTTTTAATGATTAAAAGCATAAAATCAACCATCTAGGATGATTTATTTTTCAGGAATTTTAATGGCCTAGGTATACTGTAGCAACCTGTTAACAGAGCTTAGAGAGTAGAGGACTGAGTTTAATCCAGGTACTATCTTAGGCTTGAGTAAGCCACTTATTTTCTCTGTCCTGGATTTCCTCACTGGCAATCCTGATCTATCTCTAATGCTCTGAACTACAATATTTTTAGTGATTATTAGATAATTTGGGGGCTATAGATACAAAATAATGCATATTTAAATGTAGGTACCTCATTAAATGTAAATCATTTTGCTTTTTCTTTAGGTTACAGATGGGGCAAATGCAATAGTACTTGGGACATTGGGAGACATTGCATCACCTCTTGCGATTATTGGTGGAAATTGTGCTCTTCAGGGCTTTGATTTTGAAGGAAATGATCTATTTTGGACGGTATGAAACTAAAAAAGTATCCTTTGTATACCTATAAGAATATTTACTTTTGATAAAAAATTATCTTTCCTAATATGTTACTTAAATATTTCATGACTTGCTGGGCAAGCCCAGTTTATAATCCCAGCTACTGGGGAGGCTGAGACTAGGGAATTTGGGGGGTTCAGGAATTCTGAGTTGCAATGGGCTGTCAATCAAGTGTCCACACCAAAGTCTTCACCAATATGGTGAGTCCCTGTGAGTGCAGCACAACCAGCGTCTCTGACCAAAGCTCCCATGCTGCCCATCAGGAGTAGAATTGGAGCTGTTAGTAAGTACTGTATTTTCAGTGTGACGGAGTATTAGTTTTTATATATGTATATTTGTGTGTGTATATGTATATATATAATGTGCATATATGTATGTACATATGCATCTTTCCATATGTCTTATCTATCCATCCATCCATCTATTCATCTCTCTGTCTATTTATTATGTTAGGATGATTTTATTTTTATTTTTTGCTGAGGCAATTGGAGTTAAGTGACATACCCAGGGTCACACAGCTAGGAAGTGTTAAATGTCTGAGACCCAGTTTTGAACTTGGGTCCTCCTGAATTCAGGACTGGTGCTCTGTCCACTGCACCACCTAGGTGTCCCTCTCTATTTATTATGTCCCTGTCACCATATTATTATGGTGATAACATATGTAAGGCCATAGGCAAGTCACTTACTATCTTTGAGCCTTAATTTTTTCATCTGCAAAATGGGTTTATGGGGCAGCTAGATGGCACAATGGTTAGAGTGTCAACCCTGAAGGCTAAGAGGACCTGAGTCAAATCCGGCCTCAGATACTTAATACTTCCTAGCTGTGTGATCCTGGGCAAGTCACTTAACCCCAATTGCCTCAGAAAAAAAAAAAAGGAGGGAGGGTCCATAATAATTATAGTGTCTATGTCTTACAGTTGTTATGAAAATAAAATCAGATAATGTACAGGGAATACTTTGTAAACTTAAATATTTTTAGAAAAATAACAGTTGCTACCATTGTATGCATTAAAATTGATTTGTTGAGGAACTTAAACCTGGTTACAATTATATTTGTTGTTCTCTGCATGAAATAAGAGATTAACTAGTACCTTATGACTCTTTATTAAATCCTCTTATTTTTTTCTATTTGGCAAAAAAAGAAATACATTAAGTAGTACAAGAGGGAATTTTAAGGATTCTTGGTTTTATTTTAGGTTACTGGAGACAATGTTCATTCCTTAGCATTGTGTGACTTTGATGGAGATGGGAAGAAAGAGGTATGTGGTTCTTTTCCTGTGTATATAGTTGAAAGTTTTTCTTGTGACAGTGATATTAATATTGAGAGATGAGTATTATATTTCTAAATTTTTTGTTACCTATTAATTGGTAATAGGCTCCATTTGATCTTCCCTATTCTGAGCAATTAGATGCCTACTTTGTATACTAGTTCCTTAGATCTGAATTGTTTTTTTGAATACAGGATTAATAGCTACAGTTTAAAAGAGTCAAATGAACCTCAATCACAGGGTTTCATAATGTGCTTCTTTTGTCTTAAAAACCAAATTGGTGGACTGGATCTATATCCCAAAGAAATCATAATAGAGAAAAAAGTATCCACATGTGCAAAAATGTTTTCAGCAGCTCTTTTTGAAGTGGCAAGGAATTGGAAATTCCATCAATTGAGAAGTGGCTGAATAAGTTATAGTATATGAATGTAATGGAATATTATCATTTTATAAGAAATGTTGAACAGGCTAATTTCAGAAAATCATGGAAAGACTTACCTGAACTTATACTAAATGAAGTGGGCAGAACCAGGAGAATATTGTGCACAGTAGTAGTACTATTATGTGATGATCAGCTATCATTGTCTTAACTCTTTTCAGCAAGACAATTTCAGTAGACTTAGGATAGAAGATGCCATCTACGTCCAGAGAAAGAACCATGGAGACTGAAGCATATTATTTTCACCTTTTTTTGTTTGCTTCTGTTTTTTCCTTTTTGTTCTGATTTTTCTTTCACAGCATGACTAAAGTAGAAATATGTTTAGAATGATTATATATGTATAATCTATATTAATTAGATTGCTTGCTGCTTTGGGTGGGGAGAGATGGCATAGGGATGGAGAAAAAAAATTCGAATTCAAGAGTCTTACAAAAATGAATGTTGAGGGGCAGCTAGATGATGCAGTGGGATAGAGTACTACTCTAGGGTCAACAGGACATGAGTTCAAATCTGATCTCAGACACTTGACTTGTTAGCTATGTGACCCTAGGCAAGTCACTTAACCCTCCATTTCCTTGCCAAAAAAAAATGAATCTTGAAAATTATCTTTGCATGTAGTTGGAAAAATAAAATACTATTGAAATAAAGAATTTAGTAGTAGGAATGAAATAGTATAGAAATAAACATATTAAAGTAATAATATGATTAAGTATAAAAAAATCAAATCAGTGGGTATTCTTAGTTGTGGACAATTTTCAATTTTTCTTTAAATCTTTTTCCATCAGAGATTTGGGAGGGAAAAATCCATTAAGATATATTGTGAGCCTTTAAATCATACATTTGTAGAGAAACACTTTAGTGTTTAGATAATGACCCTCCAACTTGTCCATGGACAGTGAGCCCCGACTTTAGATCTATTAGGAACTGCTGACAAATGAAAGAAGCTGACTAAACCACATTTTGGGTGCATATGTTACTAGGCTTCCTTATTCTTCACTTGCCACGATAGCTAAGTGAGATCTTCTAAGGTTTCAGGACTTGAATTAGAGATAACATATTTAACCTCATATATATAATGTGTATATGTGTATCTTAGTTGGAAGAAATGCTCAACAAAGTGCTGTCAAAATTTTATTATGAATCTGCTGTAACTTCTACCTTTACCTTGGAAGAATTGAGTAAGCATCTTCTTTTTATTTTAGCTTCTTGTTGGGTCTGAAGATTTTGACATCAGGGTTTTTAAAGAAGATGAAATTGTGGCAGAAATGGCAGAAACAGAGGTAAGAGAGAACCTAAAAATAGATTCAGAATTAGCTTGAAACAGATGGGCACAGCAAAGTCTGTTAGGGTTTTAGGGTGAGTGGTGCTCGTCATTACAAAGAAACAGAGATGTGAGAAACCTATTTAAATTGTTTGCTTTGTAGACGAATAATTCAAACAAATGTTCAAGATTTCTCGGGGTTTGAGGTATGATAATGAGATAAAAGGAAATTCTCAGTGTGAGCTTTTAAATTAGGAATGATAGAAAGTAGTGGGTTACCCATCACTGGATTTCTTCAAGTGGAAACTGGATAGGGATTTCTTGGGAATGTGATTGATAAGTCCAGTAGATGTCCAGGGGCCAGGCTCTGCTTCCCTCAGTGACTCTTCAGAGGTACGGGGTCCAGGCTTCAGGCACAGCTGGAACCTCTCTCCTTTTGTTTCTTTGTCCCAAGGTGAGAGGGAGGAGAGCAGGACCAGAAGCCCAAGACAGGGGAGCCCCAGGAGACAGGCTGTGCCTTTTTCAGCAGCTCCAAAGGCCAGACGGCCCAGGCCAAGATTGGACTAGATGACCTCAAAGTTCCCTTCCATCTGAGATTCTGTAAAAAGAAAGTACCAAAGAATTAATGAGAACCTAATAGATATTGTAGCATATACATACTGTACAGGGCATCTCAGACTTGGAATCTCATCTCAGAATGGTTATGTAACTCTGTCATTTAACCTCACTGTGCCTCAGTTTCCTCATCAATACAATGAAGGGGTTGAACTTGAGTCCCCTTTACTTCTAAGTCGAGGAGTCTGTGGATTTTTATTTATTTATTTTTGGTGAGGCAATTGGAGTTTAGTGACTTGTCCAGGGTTACACAGCTGGTAAATGTTAAATGTCTGAGGCCAAATTTGAACTCAGATCTTCTTGACTTCAGGGTCAGTGCTTTCTCTACTACTCCATCTGGCTACTTCCATGTCAGCAGATTTTAACGTGAAATTATGGGGAAAGTGAGATCTAATTTGTTAAAATTTGGAATTTATAGAAATGTTAGTCTACAGGGTTATTTCCTATCTCTTTTAGTAAGGTTTGGTCTAGTTGTTAGCATTTCCCACTCATAAGAATCATAATTCATTTGGCAGATGAGCAGAGCTAAGAACTGCCAAAGAGTACCTCAAGCTAAGTAATTCTGCTATCTGATATTAGTGCTCTATGTTCAGAGTTAAGTGAAGTGGGTGGTTTAGCAAAAATGATGTGGGTGGAAAGGATGTTATGTAATGTAAAAAATAGATTATGTAGTTGATTTCTTTATCTATTTTTTCATCAGTTAGAATTAGAAAGCAAAATTTCAGGATCATTTGATGCTAATATTAAGTTTAAAGTTTTAACTTAAAGGGACAATTCAACTTAGTTCTAAAAGATTATCTTTTTATGGGTGATTTTCTTGGAATAATATTTTATATATCTATGATATACATGATATATGTATATTGAATATTAATGTAAACATTTACATTTGGTTTCTCACTTTAAGGAACATTTGAGTGCTTTATTTTTTTTTAAAGAAGTAGCTTCATACTATTTCTCTTACACATAAATATTAGATTTTAAAACTTGGAGTTGCTATAAGATATCCTGTATTTATTGTGTTTTTTTAGAAATCAGTAGGTTTGAAGAATCTTTAAGTACATATATCATATTGTATATTTCTACTTGTGCATTTTCTTTTGTTTCATAATTTTTACCTCATAATTTGCCAAAACTTTTGCTGCTTACTATTGCTACAAATGTAACAAAATTTGCAATTTTGTGTTTTTGTTTTGCATTAAATAGAATTTTAGTGACAAATGTGTGATATGATTCTTTTTTGTTTGCTTTTTATAGACAATTACTTCTCTTTGTCCAATGTATGGCAGTCGTTTTGGATATGCCCTTTCTAATGGCACAGTTGGTGTTTATGACAAAACAGCACGATATTGGAGAATTAAAGTTAGTATGATTCAGCCTCTGATATTCTGCAAATTTGTACTTTCTTTTGAGACAGTTGTACTAATTGTTTCTTTCTTTTCTTTAGTCTAAGAATCATGCAGTGAGCATTCATGCATTTGACCTTAACTCTGATGGAGTATGTGAACTTATCACTGGTTGGTCTAATGGAAAAGTAAGTTTAAATAGAATTTAGTTATTCATATAATTTCCCCAGTCTTAATGGTTTCAGAACACACAGCCATTCAAGAGGCACGGGTAACATATAAACATGAGTTGAGTGGTAAGTTGTTTCAAGTTCAACTGAATGGGGGCTTTGAGCAGATTGGCTGAATAAGAGGTCATATCTAAGGCCATTCCCCAACTTCATCTAAAAATAGCAGGAAGGACACCAAATCTGAAAAACAACAAATAATAAAGAAAGGACAGAAAGAAAATTTTCTGAAGAATGGCATTGCAGAAAAAACCAGTAGAGAGAGAGAAAAAATAAAAATGAATTGACATTCAAGAACAGGATCCAAGACAATGCATAAATAATAAGATAAAGAAATCAAATTGAAATGAAAGGGAAAGTACAATAGCAAGTATCTTGAGGATCAAATGGTAGGTAAAAATGACAAGAATTTCTAAAATATTTTAAAAGGAAAGATGGAAATTAAAATAAATAGAGATCTCAAAGAAATAAAAAAAGCCTAACAAGTGAGTAGATGATTTAGAGCAGAACTGTCAAACTCATGGCCAGGGTACAGCTGGTAGAACTACTACACCAAACCAGATTAAATTGTAATTGGGAAATGTTTACAATAAAACATAGATAACTTTATTTTGTAAACTTTATTTTGTTGTTTTCTAAGTATATATCCACAGGTATTCTTTTCTGAGTTTGATACCCCTGATTTAGAGCAAGCAACAGAGAATTTTTCCAGATAGTAATTTTAAAAAGAGAATGGCAAATTTGGAACTAAAAAAAAAAATGCAAGAATGAAAGCAAAATGGACAGAAAAAAATTTAAAAATCACATGAACGATTTATGTCAAAGAAACTGATATTGACCTTGAAGCCAGAATGTGTAGAGAGAATCCAAAGAGTCAATTCAATTCAGTTCAACTAACATTTATTAAATACTGTGCAACAGACATAGGCTAGCCTTTGGGAATACAAAGATAAAAATCAATATTTAATTTCAAGGACTTTACATTTTGCTGAGAGGAGGGAAAGTAAAATATACATAGAAAATTAAATATTAAATATGGGAAAAGCCACCCCCTTGAAGGTAGAAAGAGAGAATCAGGATAGCTTTCCTACACGAAGTAGATCATAGGTCTTCCAGAAAGCCTAAATACCCCAATTCACTAAATCACAAAAGAAAACTGCCTAAAAGTATTAGAAACAGAGGTAAAAGGCTATATTAATAGAATCCCTAGTTCAATAACAAAAAAGTACTAAGTTTAATCTACCAGTGAATATTACTAAACTTTAGAATTGCAGCATTAAATAACAAATATTACAGACATCTAAGAAAAAGACTTTCACATACCTAGGAAAAAGAGTATGAATGAATGCCCAAGACTCCTCCTTGTTTATGAGAAATCAAAAGAAAAATTGAAACATGATATTCTGAAGGCAAAGATTAGCTAGCCCACCAGAAAACCCACTTATAAAACTTAAAAGTTCTCTTCTCTTCCCTCCCTCAATTCCTCAAAAAATATGCATATTAAATAAAACAGAGGACTGAGTTATTTCTTTATCCCCTTTTAAATCTTGAATCAAATGAACATAAAAAAGGTAAACAAGGTAATAAAAGAGTAAGAATGAAAAATTACTGATTTTTTTTTTGTTTATTTATTTCTGAATATATCCTTTCCCTTATTTCTTTACTCACCCAGATATTCTTTTCTTTGTGGGGAAAAAAAAGCATTTTAGCAAAAGCAACCAATACATCTATTTCAAGACTAGGAAACTAAATCGATATTTATATGCTTCTAGGGTTCAAGTAGGCTGTTAAAAAAAAACAAACAAACAAACCCTTAAGGTTTGTTTGAGGGCTATTGAGAGAGATCAAAGAGTATCTTGTTCTGCCTGCTGGCACTGGAAGATATAGAGTAGAATTAAAGAAAAAGCAGGACTTGGTAGAAGAAACAGGAGCTGGAGACACGGGACTTTATTTCTCCTACATTTGAGTGTGTTTCCTAGAGGTGGGTATATTGCTGGGGGAAGGAGGTGTCTCAAGTGCGTTTCATCAAATGACATCAAACCCACCTACTTAATGGGAGGTAGGCTTCTTAGGACCATTTCTGCCCAACAGAAGGTAAGTTTGGATCCTTGGGAGTGCCTGGCATAAAGAGAGAGTGAGCAGGGGGAAACAGGTCCATGGGGATAATATATTAGTTCAAGATGGTTATGTAAGTAGGAATGTGGGAAAAATCTATAATCATATTCTGATGGACTAGATAGAGGAAAGAGTAAGTTTTGTTTTGTTTCATTTTTTTTTTTTTATTTCAGGTGGCCCACTTTTTAAAAAAAAAAAAAAATCAGTCATAGAATAATGTTTAAGCACAAAGCCCTGAATGAGAAATTAAATTCTAGAGACTCCTTGAAAAGGAAGAGGGTAAAATCAAGGGATGAATTTAATATTTTATGGAAATGGTCACCATCGATGTGTGTTATTCATACTAAGAAATTGGATGATTAAGGTGTGAGGTAAGGAGGGAAGAGGGTAAAGAGTAAAAGAGAGAACTGATAAAAGTAACTTGTAAGACTTTGGGCTTGGCCTGGTCCTCTGACACTGCCACTACTCTACTGCAAGGCCTTAAAACTTTATATCTGGATTGTCAAACTAATGAACCTGAAACCATATAACCCACCTACACAGTAAACTTCAGTGGCTCCCTGGGATCAAATGCAAAATCCTCTATTTGGTGTTCAAAGCCCTTCATAGTGAATTTTAATAAATGATTATTGATTAAATAAAGAGCATATATATATATATTTATCAATGTACCTCTATTAAAATTTATCACATACTAAATCATAAAATCAGAAATATTAAACATTTGTTTGGAGATAATTTTTAGGGGGGTCTAATAACAGATTTTACTGGCTTAGGAAACTCCTGGTGATCGAATTCTTTCTTCATTGTAGACTAACAACTAATAACAGACTAACAGCTGAAAGGTATAGTCATCATGAATTATTTGCAGTACTGAGAAGTTAAAAGACTTATCATGGGCAGAGAGACTTGAACTCAAGTTCTTCTACTTTTGAGGCCCACTTTTTATCTGCTACTCCGCTTTAAACAATCTTAGAAAATGAAAATGAAAAAAATCATCAATAAACTACCAAAGCAGGAAAGGAGAAACCAACTCTGAAATTTTTTCCAAGTGAATTTTGTCGGATATTTAAAGCACAATTAATATCTCTGCTAAATAAATTGTTCTCCTTAATAGATAAATAAGGTACAGTATTAAGTTCTTTTTATGAGATAAATATTTTGGTAACCAAATGAGGGAGAGATAAACCAGAGGAGAATTATAGATCAATATTATTTGTGAATCTTGATGCCAAAAAATTAAAATACAAATTGAGCAAAGAATTTATGAAAATATTCAAAAAGCATTCATTATGACAAGTTGATCTTTACTAGGGATAAAAAGATAGTTCAATGTTTAAGAAGCAATTAGCATAATCTTACAAATAACCAATTATGTTATTTTTATATTCTTGTATCAATTAATAACTGAAAATGTCCTTAACAAAACAGCATTTGTGCATTCATTTGAAAAACACTTAAAATGCATATAAATATTAGGGCCTTTTAAAAATGTGATCAAAAATATATTACAAATCAAGCATTAGCATTATTTGCAGTGGAATAAGGGAAACTTTTTTTTTTAACAAAGTTTAGGGGAATGTAAGAGGAAAGCCTCCTTTCTCACTATTATTTGACAGAACAATCAGTAAGCATTTATTAAGTACCTACTATGTGGCAGGCTTTGTGCCAGGTGTTAAGCATTAGGGATAAAAGATAAAGAGTTCCTATTTTTTAGGAGCTTATGGATTAGTAGTACCACTACTAGAAATATTGTCTATAGAAATAACAGAAGATAAAAATAAAAGGAGTATTGACAAAGAGAAAATAAAATTACTTGCATTTGCAGCAATATGGGTGCTTAATTAGAAAATACTGTTGAATTAATTGAAGAAATAAATTGAAATGATTGATAGCTTAGCAAAGAATCCAAAATAAATACACAAATATCGTCAGAATTTATGTATGTTATTTACAGTGCCACCAACCATAATGCACCTATTTTCCTGTAATCTCTTCTACATTTCTCATTTTCCTTTTTTGTTACCTTTGTTAAAATGATAATTATGAAGTGGAACTTTATAGAGTTGTTTTAATTTTAATTTCAATTTCCCTATTGATTAGCAATTTGAATCATTTTTTCACATATTTGTTTATAGCGGGGCTTCTTAAACTTTTTCCACTCGTGACACCTTTTTGCCTGAGAAATTTTTATTCAAATCCCATCTCCAATCTGAGCTGAGGTATTTCTGCCTGTTCCTGCATGTATACTGCAAAGTGTGCCTGTTTGTATGTTCAGAACCAAGGCTTCAATGAAGTCAGGAGAAGCAATATGGACAAACTTCTAGAAATACCTTGGATTGGAACACATTTCATTTTGAATTAATTTTTGGTCGCATTCAGAAACCTTTTATGGAAGTTGCCAAATTTTTTACA
This sequence comes from Sarcophilus harrisii, assembly GCF_902635505.1. NCBI lineage: Eukaryota > Metazoa > Chordata > Mammalia > Dasyuromorphia > Dasyuridae > Sarcophilus > Sarcophilus harrisii. The sequence goes on along the minus strand of NC_045427.1, from coordinate 473,958,408 downwards.
ACTTCCACATCCAGTTACTTCACCCTACATTTTAAGCAACTTTGGTTTACAGTATGGATACCTTTCTTTGAGAACAGCTTGTGGCAAAATGATAGAATGTTGGCTGGCCTTGGAATCAGCAAGATTCATCTTCCTGAGTTCAAATCTAGCCTCAGATACTTGCTAGCTATGTGACCCTGGGCAAGTACTTAACCCTGTTTACCTCATTTTGCTCATCTATAAAATGAATTGCAGAAGGAGATAGCAAACCATTTTAGTATCTTTGCTAAGAAAACTAAAAATGAAGTCAAGAAGAGTGGAACATGACTAAAAGTGACTGAACAACAGTATCTTCTTTTGAAAACTGTCTGGATAGAAAGTTTTTTTATTATTTTATTTATTTATTTTGGATAGAAAGTTTTCAAAAGAAGAAATGTAAATTTTTAATAACCATATAAAAAGGCTTCAAATTATTAACATTATGAAAAATTAAACTGAAAACAATTCTGAGATTTCACCTTATGTCCACCAAATTTGCAAAAATCATAAAAAAATAAAAAAATTAGTGTTGGAGTAACTGAAAAGGCAGGCATCCTGATAAATTGTTGGTGAAAATGGACTGGTCTAGTTATTCTGGAAAAATTGGAATTATGTGGAAAAAGCATTACCCTTTGATCTAGCAATTTCACCACTAAGTTCATTCCCCAAGAATGTAACAAAAAAGAAAATGGCTCTTTTCCATTAAAATGTAATGTTACTTTTTTTTTTTTGTAGTAACGGAAATTGGAAAATAACAAATATCTATCTGCATTTGGAGAATGCTTATACAAATTATGGCATGAGAATATAGTAAAATATTACTGCACTGTAACGGCTTCAATAATTAATTGGAGACAATGCTAAGAGACAACAGAATGCAAATCCAGTGCCATGTCCAAAGCTGTGTCCAGGTGCATAGCCTGTTTCCTGAGTTTAGCTCCCCTTTTTTGGTAGAGAGCTGACATGTTGGTTCATGTTCTGTTGGTTCTGACTGCATAGTTTTACTATGGCATAAAAACAAATGTATCGTTGATCTTTTTATTTATGCATCTTTTTTCTTTTGCAAAGCAGTTGGGATTAGGTGATTTGCTAAGGGTCATACAGCTTGTAAGTGGTAAGTGTCTGAGGTTGGATTTGAACTTCTGACTTCAGGACCAGTGCTCTACCACTGTTGTCATCTAGCTGCCTCCAGAACTTTTTATTTAAAAAAACAACAACAAAGTTTTACTCTTGAAGAGACTACAGTCAGCTGCTTAGGTTTATATATTGTTGTGAGAGCTATAAATTGGTCCAGATATTTACACCTTTTAATTTAGCAACTATGCAAAGACCCCCAAGGAAGTCAGAGACAGAAGTGAGATCCCTACAGTGCACCAAAATCATTGTAGCACTTTTTTGTGGTTGGAAAGAACTGCAAACTGCAGGTGCTCATTGATTGGGAAATGGGTAAACAAATTATAGCATATGAATGTAATGGGCTCTTGTTATTTAGTCGTTCAGTTGTGTCTGACTTTATGTGATTCCATGGATGATGTCCATGGGATTTTCTTGGCAGGATGCTGTAGTGGTTTGCCATTTTCTTTTCAAGTTTGTCTCTAATTTACAGAGGAGGAGCAAAGATACAAATGACTTGCTCAGGTTTATCTAACTAGTAAGTGTCCGAGACCAAATTTGAACTCATCTTCCTGATTCTAGGCTCAGTGTGTTATCCACTGCACCACACTGAAGTATAAAAATTATGAACGTGAAGACTTCTAAGAAAATAGAAAAACAAACTGATGCAGAGTAAAGTAAGAAGAGCCAGGGTAATACTATATAATAATGACAGTAATATGAATGGAAAGAAAAAGAAAACCCAAACATTGTAATTAATTTTGATCAAATTTGACTTTGAAGAAAAGTAGGGGAAATGAACTGGCTTTGTAAGGTAGAATGGAAGAATGGCATTTTTGGAGTGAAGCGACATGGGTTCAGTTTCTGACTGCTATTTTCTAGGTGTTTGTCTTTGGCAACTGTTGGAATCCTTACAGAGTGTTAAGTCATTAGAATTGATAGAGACAATAATTATATAATTTAGCATGGTTCAGTATGATTGATCTGATCCTACAAGGAGATGTTATGGGCCAGAACTTGAAACAAGGTACTAAGTGGAATTGAGGAGACAATGTTTAAATCTAGTTTAGAATTGATTTAATCTTACAACAAATAATGGTTCCCAGTGATATAATGATTAGTGTGTACTCAGTGTACAGCATATAAGCAAGAAGCTCTCAGGGCCAGGGACAGAAGCCCACTCTCGGAGGCAGAGACAGATTCATTCCATATTGCACCTTTGTGCTGGCTGGAGACATTCGGAGGGAGCTAGGGGCTGAAGCTCAAGATTTTGAAGGACACAATAAAGGACTGGATTTTAACTCCTGGCTGTGTTTGAAGTGATCATTACTTTGAACTGAAACTAAGGCTGCCTCCAGAAACCTCCCCAAGAAACCTGCTCCCAGAGAGAATGATCATATTATAAAAAAGAAGAGAACACCACATTTTGATGTCCGAACATGGGACTGACAGGATCCTGATTTCAGTGGAAAAGCCTCCAATCCTGATTTCAGTGGAAAAACCTCTGATCCTGATTCCAGTGGAAAAGTCTCCTCAACCCAGAAATTAGGGTGAGTACAACAAAGAAATTTTGTTAAAAGAGTTAAAGTAGAATTTTAGCTAAGATGGGACAGATGTTTAGAAAACCGCCTTCTGTTTCTGTTCAAGGAAAATGTTTAGAGAGCATTGTCAAGGTAATGGAAAGCCAAGGTTTGATTATAATTTTGAAGCAATCAATGAACTTAGAAACTATAAATTACACATCTCCTTGGTTCTCTACTGAAAAAGAATTGGATCCAAATGAGTGGAAATTAGTAGGAGAGCAACTAGGTGAATACTACAATTCTAATCCAAACTCAATGGAGTGGAAATTAGTAGGAGAGGATCTTTGTCAATTCTACAATAAAAGTGGACCTGACTCAATTTCCAAAGATACACTTAATACATATAATTTATATAATTTAATTAGGAAATTATGTAAGTGTTAGAATGAGGAAAAAGAAGAAAGCAGGAGGGGGAAGTGCCAACTAAACTAGGTGAAAAGGAGGAAGAATCAGATAAGAATGGAGTTAAGTACAATTTTGAGTGTTATACTTCACAGCAGGAGAAATTAGATCATTCCACATCTCATGTCCCTGCCCCCTCAATTAACCCTTCATAGGTGAAGGAAGAAGGAGGAGGGGGAGAGGCAGAAACACAATCAGCATCTCTTATGAAGCAGAATATGACAAGACTAGAAGAGGCATTAATTAAGGCAAAAAATGAAGGAGAAGATGTATCTGATTTTATAAATGCATATCCTGTGATTGAAGAGCTTGACTCTTCAGGTCAAAAAGGAAGAAGATACACTCCTTTTAATTTGGAAAAAAATAAGGATTTGAAAAAGGGTTGCACTCTTTATGGGGCTATATCATCTTATGTTAAGATGTTACTAGATAATTTGTCTTATGAAATCTTAACCCTGAGTGATTGAAAATCCATAGCTAGGACATGTTTAGAACCTGGACAAAATTTGTTGTGGCTTTCGGAGTTTCATGAATTATGTAGGATTCAAGCCCAACGCAATAGGCAAACAGGAGCTAATGTACAAATAGCTTTTGACCAACTAGCTGGTGAAGGTCAGTATGGAGAGAATTCAGAAGAGATTTATTATCCCATACCAGTGTATAAGCAAATTTCTAAGGCTGCAATAAAAGCTTGGGGTTTCCTCCCAGGACAAAAAGATCGCGGGGAAGCCTTCACAAAAATAACCAAGGTCCCAATGAACTTTTTGTGGATTTTATGGGACATTTGCAAACAGCTGTAATCAGAACCATTGGAGATAATGCAGCTACAGAAATAATGACCAGACATCTGGCTAAGGAAAATGTTAATGAGGTTTGCAAAAGAATTATATGGGAACTAGACAAAGGTGCTCCTTTAGAGGAGATCATAAAGCGCTGTGCCACAGTGGACACAAATGCTTATTATACCAAAACTATGATGAACATGGAAAGACAGGGTCCTTCTTGGCAAAGGAATTCTAGAGAAACTTGTAGATGCTTTCAGTGTGGAAAAGTTGGACATCTTAGAGCTCAGTGTAGATATGGAGATAGAGTGAGAAGACAGGGTGAGAGAAAACCCAAAACCCCATGTCCAAAATGCAACTGAGGCTTTCACTGGGCCTCTGAATGTAGATTGACACAGGGAAATGAGAGGCAAGGCCCAGACCCAAGATATCAATCAAAACATAGGTGGGGCATGATGGCTGCTGAGGTTACACCCAGAGAATCTTTAGAAGGTCAGGACTCTGATGTGATCAATTAGTCTAAAAGTATTCACATGGCAGAAAAAATTACAGTTGGGGAAAATACAGGTTTTTTAATCCAACAGGACAGTGTCCAGTGCAAACAGCGCCAATGTAATTGCCAGATGATGAAGAGAAATCCCAAAAGTGGTAAATAGAAGGGAATTAGATAGGTTAACTGCCAGGGAGAGAGGGTTTGCTTGTGTTCCTACAGATAGAGAAGGAAACAGATGGAGAAGGAAACAGATGGGTGGCAATGAGCACCTGGAGAGAGAAAGAAAGAGAAAAACCTCAAAATAAAGGAGAAGATCTAAAAAGCATCTGACACTGAAGGAGCATGGATAATAATGAGACTGTTAAAAGAACTTTAAAATCTTCAGGAATCATTGGATTCCCTAACATAAGATGAGACTGTTGAGACTGTTTCAAGGACTTGAAAACCAGCAGGAATCATTGGATTCTTTGAGATGAAAAATTGTTGATGACACTATTGCAGTACTTCAAAGCTAACAAGAATTATTGGATTCCTGGCACATGAACTAATGGACAATGGATTCCTTTTGGACTATTTCTAGGACTTATGGACATGTATAAATTCTCATGTTGATTCATGTTATTTGTTACATTACTACTAGCCTGTGTTATATTGCTATGTGCTTATGTGATTTATGTAATTATATGTAATACCTCCCATACTGATGGATTTATGTATACCTGTTTCAAATGAGCCCCTTTAGAAACTCGCTAATCTGATTTGATTTTCCATTTCCTTTGGTGTTTTCATCTCCCTTCCCAAGATGTCAGGGAGGATGTGACCACCTTCTTTTTATGGTGTTTTCCCTTCTTTTTTGAGCAGTCAGGGAAGGCTAATTTATCTAATTTAGCATGGTTCAGTATAATGGTTTCCCAGTGATATAATGATTGGTATGTACTCAATGTACAGCATATAAGCAAGAAGCTCTCAGGGCTAGGGACAGAAGCCTACTTTGGAGACGGAGACAGATTCATTCCATATTCCACCTTTGTGCTGGCTGGAGACATTTTTGGAGGGAGCTAGGGTATTGAAGGACACAATAAAGAACTGGATTTTAACTCCTGGCTGCGTTCGAAGTGATTATTATTTTGAACTGAAACTAAGGCTGCTTCCAGAAACCTCCCCAAGAAACCTGCTCCCAGAGGAAATGATCATATTATTAAAAAAGAAGAGAATACCACAGGCAACCTCTTTAGATCTCAAGTTTCCTTATCAGCAAAAGGATGGGCTTGGGCAGATGATCTCTAAAATCCCTATTAGCTTTTAATCTGTGATCTTGGGTCTTCCTTTATTGTGGAGTTGGGGGACTGTGAGTGTGGAATACTGTATGCTGGAGAATACAATTGATTTTGGTAGATTCTTTTTCTATCTTTGTTACAGGGGTAGGCTTGCCAGGAAATGGGATGGGAGAATATGCTTGGAAATGAATATGATATAAAAGAACAAATGGCACTAGCAAAAAAAAAATCTATTAAATTTAGAGCTTTTAAAAATGAAAGTGATTGTTATTGCCAAAGTATTTCTTTCTTCTGAAATAAGTGACTGACTTAGAATCTGTGGCTACCTGATACTTTCTACACTGTCCCTACCTATTAGTCATTCAGTTATTACTTTGAAAAGAAATCATTATTCTTTTGCATGCTTCCTGAAAATTCAGAATTAATGGGAAGAATTCTGTTATAATAAATAAAAATACAGTATACTAAATAAATCTAAAATGGGCAAGTCATTTTCCCTTCCCAAGCTTCATTTTCTGTGTTGATAAAATTGTGGGACAGAGGAAAGATGAGGTTGACACAGATGATCTTTGTTTTCTCCCCACTAACACTTGATAATTCTGAATTTTTCTTAATATAATTTAAAAATCAATGTCTTTGGTTTCTTACTTCAAGCCCAAATTAGCCTCCAGTGTTGATAAGCTGGAGTGATAGCTGCACCAAGATCGCTAAAATAGCTGTCAAGTTTCCATGGACACTATTTACTAGTTAGTGCTTTCTTTTCACTAAGGGCCAGCTCTCCCAAGGATAATAAACCCTTTCTTATCTTTTTCTTCCTAGAATTTCCTTTATTGTAAGTGAGAAGCATTGGGCAGGGCAGCTATTGGCACCTACCCTGCCAGATGCTATAAATATGGACCCCATCCTCTAGTTGCTTCACCTTTGATTGCTTAGGAGTTTGTTGGATTGGAACCGTGTGTTCCCATTGAGATGGTGTTTCTATGTTTGGTGCACTGCTTAGACCTGAAGGAGAAGGGCACAGTTGTTCTTTGTGGAATGATCTATGAAAGACCAGTGGTGATATCAGAGATCGTAAAGTAGCTAGACTTTAATTGAAAGTAAATGAACTGGGCCTGTTTAAAGGGATATGATTTTACACTATTATCTCTGTACAAGACAGTCCACATCCTCATCACAGACTGTGCCGTCTATATGGTACACATTTGTATTATCCTGTTTTCTTAGTATGTTTGAACACAATATTCCACAGAAATGACATTTGCTGTTGGTATGTGGATTCTTTGCAACTTTCTTTGCGACTTAGTCTTACCAAAGTTGTTGCCAGAGTCCTTAACTGACTTTGCTCAGTCACATAGCCAGAATGTGTCAAAGTTTGGACTTGAACACAGGTCTTCCTATTCTCAGTTTTCTGTTCACTATATTATGTGTCCCATTGTAAATTTTTGGTAATAATTGTTATTGCCCAGAAAAATTTATCCTTTAATTTATTATCTATTTTGTTGTTGATGCAGGTTTGTTTCCATCCATAATTACTGTAATTATTTTACTTCTATGACTTTCTAGAACAGCAAGGAATTTGTTTTTTTTTTTAACTTTTTGTAGATGTTTATTCTACTTACAGTAACAAAACCCTATGAAGTTTCATATTTTAATGTACAATGATATACTTTGCAACATAAAATACAATTTACAGAATTTCTATCAAGTAAACTTAAACACTTTTTTTTTACATTTGTGTATTTAAATTAGAAACATTTTAGTTTTTTTCTTTAAAAAAAAACTTATATTAGATTTTTGAGCTTTACACACCTATATGTAATTTAACATTCTAATTCTTGGTTTATAATACAAATCATCCAAATTACTAAGTTGCTGATGGCTTCAGAACTTAAAAATTTGTGCCTATATAAATTGTAAAATCTGTAGTGATGTATAGTGGAATAACAGACTCCAAGAAGCAAATGATAATATTTTCTAATTTATATTTGCAAAAGTAGTTTATGAAAATATAAAAAATTATCAAAGTGTATTTGTACAGTCAAATAAATTAGCAAGGTTTTCTTATTTCACACTTTAGTACTTGAAAAATAGATGAAAAGAAGCAGTATACTGTATTTCATGGTGAAAAGTTTTCCACTTAGTTTATAGTACTTCAACTTCAACTCATATCACTTTTACTTTCATCAACTTTATGCAAATATTTTTCTGTGTTCAGTAGTAAACTTTTAAATACACCAATATTGTAGACTGACAAATAGTAGTTCTACACTAGTTATGTTTTGCCTAGAAATTACTGAAGAACTACGTAAATAGCACTATTCTACAAATCAAATGTTCCTGATTATTCAAATCAAAGAAACAGCTTAAAAATATCCTTAATTGGTTTATTTCTCTCACTTTTACAGCAAAGAATTTGGAGATAAAAGGATAGCCATCTTCAAATATGTGAAGCCTTGTATCAAGTAGAAGTGGGGAGTGGATTTTTGCTGTGTATTGACAGAAGGTCACAACAGAACCAAGAAATAATGTTATAGGGAGACTGCTTTTGGCTAAACCTATAAGGAAGAATTTTCTAACAATGCTGCCCAGCAGTCAGACAGGCTGCTATGTGGAGCATTAATCAGTCTTTTTCCTTTAGTGTTCAAGGAATGTTGGAAGAGGGTTCCTATGTATGTGGGTTGAAAGTTGGGTCAGATGACTATAAATAGATACCTCCTTACTCTAAGAATCCACGTTTTATGATGGATGGGTAAAAAGTCCTGATTTTTTTCTTCAGGTTGATGCCCGCAGTGACCGAACTGGGGAGGTCATCTTTAAAGACAACTTTTCTTCAGCAATTGCTGGTGTGGTGGAGGGAGATTACAGGATGGATGGCCATGTGCAGCTAATCTGCTGTTCAGTGGATGGAGAAGGTACATTGGGAAGTCTGGAGAGGTAGGACGTCCAGAGACATCCTGGAAGTTAGAAAAGTGGGCTTGGGATTAAATTCAGACTGACATTTCCTCCTGACAAGTTGCCTCAGTTGTAGAGTAGGTGCTGATTCTTCTCAGTAGAGGGAGCTCCTAATCACAGGTCCAGTTTACAGATAATTTATTTTTTTAAATCCTCTGTGGATTTTATTGGAGAAAACAGTAGAAAATATCTCCCCAAAGCATTGTTACTCATCTTCCCTTGCTTAATAAACTCACAATGCAGTCAGGGAGACTGAACATCAACTTCATGTTTTGAAAATGGACATACTATAATCCAGTCATGTTTCTACCTCCTGGACAGTACGGGGTTATCTCCCTGGTGGTGCAGAAATGAAGGGCAACCTGATGGATACAAGTGTAGAACAGGACCTGATCAGGGAGCTAAGTCAGAAGAAACAGAACCTGTTGCTGGAACTGCGCAACTATGAGGAAAACTCCAAGGTATTTTTCAAAAACAAAGCTGTGGCCATGTCAGAACAATTCAAGTTGGTGATTGGAGAAGGCATCAGCAGACCACCAAAGTCTTGCCATAGTAACTGTGTGGTGGTCACTATTGAAATTCAGTTTATAATGTATTTTGATAGAATTCACAGAATCACATAGTATCAGAGATAGAGGAACCTAGGAGGTTGTCTAGTTTACCCTTATTCTAATAGGTGAGAAAAAGAGGCCAGAGTGTAAATGATCAAGCAGAGATCACCCCCTCTAGGAAGCAGAACCTGGGCCTTGTGACCCCAAGTCACTGTTCTTCCTACTAAAACAGCGGTTCATTCAAAACCCCCTGGCTGCACGATGCATGGCCCTGTGCGGTGGCAGTGCTGAGGGAGGTGGGAAAGCAATGAGAGTCCTCACAGTGCTTAGAGTCAGTAGGATGATGGGCATTTGGGTACAGTTAAAGTTAGGCACACACAAATATGTCATAATGTCAGTGATGCAGAATGGAATCTAAGAACATAAGAGAATGTAAGAATGCTGCTTTGTATAGTGTAGCATGAGACCAGAAAGGCCTTTTTCAGCTGATTCCTGAATAGGAGAAGGGAAGGGAAGGGAAAGGAATAAGCATTCACATGGCACCTACTATGCACCAAGCACTGTGCTGAGGGCTTATAATTATTATTGCCTTTCACCCTCACAACAGCCCTGGGAGGTAAATATAGTCTCATCTAGCTGACAGACAAACTTTGCTTAGAGATCGAATTGCCATTTTATTTGGAAGGTTAACTAAGTTGGAACTGGATGGTTTTTTTCAGCAGGCTGAATCAAGCAGCCCAATGAATGAGTCTGATGCACAGCGGGGAATTATCCCAGCCAACACCAAGCTGCAGACATCCCTGACAGTGAATATGGGCTCCGACAGCCAAGCTGCTCATGTGGAATTACAGATCTCAACTTCAAACGGTAGGAAATGATTTACAGCTGCTCATTGTTAGAATGCTTTTGGTGCAGTTACTGAGCTATTGTTTTCCCTCCTTTCTATAGACACCATTATCCGAGCAGTGCTTATTTTTGCTGAAGGAATTTTTCCGGGTGAAAGCCATGTGGTGCATCCCAGCATTCAGAATCTTTCCAGCTGCATCCAAATTCCCATCATGCCACCAAAAGATGTTCCTGTGGACTTGCACATGAAGACTTTTGTGGGCTACAGAAACAGGTAGGCTGTTGGTATACTTTTGAAAGCATTTCAGTATATCCTGTTTGTGGAAAAAGAAAATACATGATAATATGTTTCCTGGACTAATTCTGGATACATTATTTCTTAGCTGTGTTATTTTGGACAAATCATTTAACCTCATTGAACCTCTGTTTCATCATCTCTAAAATAATACCTATTGTGCCTCATAGGGTTCCTAGAAGGATCAATAAGAATGTATGCAACAGTGCTTTGAAAATGACAAAGTGCTAGATAAAATCAAATCAGTTCATCAATTAGATACCTACTGAATTCAAGGTTCTGTCTGAACACTTACAAATATGAGATATACCATTATGATTGCAAGGTGTATTATTAATGTCAAGAGTACATTCCTCATTATTACAGAATGTGTTGTACATTGTAAACCTTCAGTAAATGGTTGTTGACGAGAAATGTTCAGGTCATGGAGTAAACAATCATTTCGTGAATTTTCCCATCCAGTCAAGGCCTTTTTTAAGGTCCTGTGCTTATTATATTTTCTAGAAAAATTGTGTGATTTTTCTAGAAAATGTTAACAAAGAATTTGGGTTGTTATTTTCTGTTCTTAGATCTAATGTTTGTGAGAATTTTAAGATTTTTTTTATGTGTCCTATTTACTTCTAGTTTTGGTTTTTGTGTCTGTCAGAAATGAGAAGATTCCTTTGTATTGGGGGTTATTTATTACTGAGCTATTGTTCCCCAAACTCTTAGATTTCAATTCCCTAATCAGTGGCCAGGAAAAATCTTCAATTTCACCTTACATAATTATATTTAGAAGACTATGTTGTTTGTGGGAATTGAAGACACCTATTAACATATATGGTATTTCCACACTCAAATTTACTTAAAATTGTTACCTTCTAATAGAATCATGTTGGCCCAGTGCTTTGCTATGTATTTTATTAGGACCTGGACCAAATGACATTAACGATTTAAGGTGTTAACTTTCAACATTAGCATAATCTTTTCACTTTCTTTATATAGCACTCAGTTTCATGTGTTTGAATTAACACGACAGCTCCCCCGATTTGCCATGTATGCGCTGAGCAGCCCTGACTCTATCAAAGAACCACTCAGTTTTGTTAACTTTACTGTCAGTGAACGGGTACAAAGGGTAAGCCTTCTTTTGTACATTTTACTTATATTTAGTTTGTAGTTCATTGTTTATATTCCCCCAGAAATATTAATTTCTTTTGAAATACCCTAGAGAAAGGGAAATTACTTGAGTGTGTATGTTAGTACCAGTAACAGGATGATAGAGGAGAATTATATAGCTCTTGAGATTGCCCCATTTAAATTCAGTAATTATAGTGAAAGCATTACTGAGATGTTTCTGTAACTGAAAGAAAAAAAAAATGACATTTCCCTCCAATAGATCCTACAATAATCCTTTTTAAAAATTTTTATTTTTTCTAATTACATTTACAAATTTTTAACAATCATTTTTTAAAATGTTGAGTTCTAGGGCAGCTAGATGGCATAGTGGAGAGTGTACTGGCATTGAAGTCAAGAGAACTTGAGAACAAATCTGGCCTCAGACACTTAATACTTACTAGCTGTGTGACCCTGGATAAGTCACTTGATCCCAATTGCCTTGCAGAAAACAAAAAACAACAACAAAAATTTGAATTTCAAATTCTTTCCCTCCCTCCTTTTTGAGAAAGCAATCAATTTGATGTGGTTTATACATGTGCACTCATGCAAAATCTATCTCCATATTAGCCATACTGTTAAAAGAAATCACAGATCATCCCCCCCCTAAAAAAAAAAAAAAAAAACAAACAAGAAAAAAGAGTAAAAAGAGTATGCTTGGATCTGTATTCAAATTCCATCAGTTCTTTCTCTGGAGTCCCTTTCATCATGAATCTTTTGGAGTTATTTTGGATCATTGTATTACTGAGAATAGCTAAGCCATTCACAGTTGATCATCATAATATTATGTATAATCTCATTCTGCAACAATTATTACTATAATTTTCTTTCTCTTTCCTTGTTTTACTATTCAGTAATACTAAATTATATTATACTTGAACTAATATTTCTGTATAAGTTTAATTCTTTAATATCTAAAATTGGTTCTTTAAAAAATTATATACTTCTCTCCTACATTTCTTAAAAGACAGAGAATCATAGTTCTAAGGTAGAACAAACTGTTGGAGATACACATATCATGTACTAGATCCATTATTAAGAAAATCATTGAGGGACTTGGACCTCATATCTGGGGGAAGTGGGAAGCTCACCGCCTAATGAGGATAATTGAAGAAGCACTGAACAAGTAAATGAATAAGTTATAATTTAGGTTGTGATCAATAAAATAGTAAGAATGGAATCATGAATTTTGGCAACAACCATGGTGGAATCAGTGTTGTAAGTATCGAAAGAGTTGGAATACAGCTATGGAGTTTATGAGTTGTTAATTTTATTCTGCATTTTGTTACTAGTCTTTGTTTTACAATATGTTCTACAGCATATGTATTTTCTCTTAAGGAAATAAACATAAAAATAAGAAAACTATTCTTGACTTTATGGATTTTTTAACAGACCACTTTTATTTATATCCATTTTTCATATCTGGGCCACTTTTCATTCTTTTTTTTTTTTTTTTTTTTTTTTTTTTTTATTTAATAGCCTTTAATTTACAGGATATATACATGGGTAACTTTACAGCATTAACAATTGCCAAACCTCTTGTTCCAATTTTCACCTCTTACCCCCACCCCTCCCTAAATGGCAGGATGACCAGTAGATGTTAAATATATTAAAATATAACTTAGATACACAATAAGTATACATGACCAAAACATTATTTTGCTGTACAAAAAGAATCAGACTCTGAATTATTGTACAATTACCTTGTGAAGGAAATCAAAGATGCAGGTGTGCATAAATATAGGGACTGGGAATTCAATGTAATGGTTTTAGTCATCTCCCAGAGTTCTTTTCTGGGTATAGCTAGTTCAGTTCATTACTGCTCCATTAGAAATGATTTGGTTGATCTCGTTGCTGAGGATGGCCTGATCCATCAGGACTGGTCATCATCTAGTATTGTTGTTGAAGTATATAATGATCTCCTGGTCCTGCTCATTTCACTTAGCATCAGTTCGTGTAAGTCTCTCAGGCCTTTCTGAAATCATCCTGTTGGTCATTTCTTACAGAACAGTAATATTCCATAATTTTCATATACCACAATTTATTCAGCCATTCTCCAACTGATGGACATCCATTCAGTTTCCAGTTTCTAGCCACTACAAAAGGGCTGCCACAAACATTCGTGCACATACAGGTCCCTTTCCTTCTTTATAATCTCTTTGGGATATAATCCCAGTAGTAACACTGCTGGATCAAAGGGTATGCACAGTTTGATAACTTTTTGAGCATAGTTCCAAACTACTCTCCAAAATGGTTGGATTGTTCACAACTCCACCAACAATGAATCAATGTCCCAGTTTTCCCACATCCCTCCAACAATCATCATTATTTTTCCTGTCATCTTAGCCAATCTGACAGGTGTGTAGTGTATCTTAGAGTTGTCTTAATTTGCATTTCTCTGATTAATAATGACTTGGAGCATCTTTTCATATGACTAGAAATAGTTTCAATTTCTTCATCTGAGAATTGTCTGTTCATATCCTTTGACCATTTTCAATTGGAGAATGGCTTGATTTTTATAAATTAGAGTTAATTCTCTATATATTTTGGAAATGAGGCCTTTATCAGAACCTTTGACTGTAAAAATATTTTCCCAGTTTATTGCTTCCTTCTAATCTTGTCTGCATTAGTTTTGTTTGTACAAAAACTTTTCAGTTTGGTATAATCGAAATTTTCTATTTTGTGATCAGTAATGATCTCTAGTTCTGCTTTGGTCATAAAACCTTCCCTTCCACAGGTCTGAGAGGTAAACTATCCTATGTTCCTCTAATTTATTAATAATTTCATTCTTTATGCCTAGGTCATGAACCCATTTTGACCTTATCTTGGTGTCTGCGTTAAGTATGGATCAATGCCTAGTTTCTGCCATATTAGTTTCCAATTTTCCCAGCAATTTTATCAAACAGTAAGTTCTTATCCCAAAAGCTGGGATCTTTGGGTTTGTCAAAGACTAGGTTGCTATATTTGTTGACTGTTTTATCCCTTGAACCTAATCTATTCCACTGATCAACTAATCTATTCCTTAGCCAATACCAAATAGTTTTGGTAACTGCTGCTCTATAGTATACCACTTTTCATTCTTAGGGGCAAATTCCTCTATATAACAAGGTGGTACAATTGTTAGCTTCTTTTAAAGATACATTCCTGTATCTTGACCAAGTAGAAGCATTCCCTGAATTAGGTCCCCATTTCTTTGGTGGACTTCTTTTGGAATTCTTTTTCCCTTACTTCCCAGTGGGGTACCAATAAGGGTCTCTGGGAAATAGAGAATTCCCTTTTCTAGTACTAATGTATCTTTAATTGGACTGTTCTCTGCTCTGCACTGTCTCTGATACCCTCTCTCCCCTCTCCCCACAGTGTTTCATTTTAAGGACCGTTTTCACAGACTAGATTTTGTATATTGAAGGATAGGTGTATAGGTTTCTTGTTCAAGAAAGGTTATATATTTTTATTTTTTAAGGGGATGAGTTTTGAAAAAAATTATTTTTAACATTCATTTAAAAATATTAAGTTCCAAATTCTTTCCCTTCTTCTAGACCTTCCCCCATGCACTGAAAAGGTGAGCAATATGATATTAATTATACATGTGAAGTCATTCAAAACATACTTATTAGCCATGTTGCCAAAAAAATAAGGAAAGAAAAATAAAAAATGCTTCAAGAACAAAAGGTCAAGAATTTCAAGGGAATTAGTGAAAAAATTACAAAGGAAGATGGCCTAGCTGTACCAGATCTAAGACTATATTACAAAGCAGCAGTCATCAAAACCAATTGATATTAGCTAAGAAATAGTGTATAGTGGAGTGGATCAGTGAAATAGGTTAGGGTCACAGGACAAAATAGGCAATAACTATAGCAGTCTAGTGTTTGATAAACCCAAAGACTCCGACTTTGGGGGTAAGAACTCACTATTTGACAAAAATTGCTGGAAAAAATGAAAAATAGTATGCCAGAAAAAGTATGTCATTTTACCAACAGCTCATATCCTATGCTAAGATGAGGTTGAAATGAGTTCATGATTTGAACATAAAGGATGCTGCAAAAGCAAATTAGGAGAACAAGGGATAGTTCACCTTTCAGATCTTTGGAGAAGGGAGGAATTTATGGTCAAAGAAGAACTAGAGAACCTTATGAAATGCAAAATGGGTAATTTAGATCATATTAAATTAAAAAGTTTTTGTACAAACAAAATCAGTGCAGCCAAGATTAGAAGGGAAGTAGAAAGCTGAGAAAAAAATTTCTTACAACCTGTGTTTCTGATAAAGGCCTCAAATCTAAAATATATAGAGAATTTGACTCAAATTTATAAGAATATAAGCCATTCCCCAGTTGATAAATGGTCAAAGGATATAAATAGAAAATTTTCATATTAAGGAATTAAAGCCATTTGAAGTTATATGAAAAAATAGTCCAAATCATTGTTGATTAGAGAAGTACAAATTAAGACAACTTTGAGGTACCATGACACATCTCCCAGATTAGCTAAAATAACAGGAAAAGATAATAGATATATGTTGGAGGGGATGTGGGAAAACTGGAACACTAATATTGTTGGTGGAGTTGTGAACTGATCTAAACATTCTGGAGAGCAATTTGGAACTATGCCCCAAAAGCTCTAAGACTGTTTATACCCTTTGATCTAGCAGTGCTCTGTCTCCCAAAGAGATTAAAAGAAGGAAAAGAACCACATGTGCAAAAATGTAGCAGCTCTTTTACTGGTGGTAAGGAATTGATAATTGAGTGGATGTCTATCATTTGGGGAATGGCTGAATAAGTTATGGTATATAATATTATGGAATATTATTGTGCTGTAAGAAATGATGAGCAGGCTGATTTCAGAAAAGCCTGGAAAGACATGAACTGATGCTAAGAGAAGTGAGCAGAGCCCAGAGAACACTCATTGTACACAGTTAACAACAAAATTATGTGATGATCAACTGTGTTGGACTTGTCTCTTTTCAATAATGAAGTGATTGAAGGTAATTCCAATAGACTTATGATGGTAGGTATCATTCATATACAGAGAGAGAACTGTGAGGACTGACTGTGAATCGAAGCATAATCTTTTTCATTTCTTTCTTAATGTTTGCTTGTTTTTTCCTTTTGCTCTCTTTCAATCTGATTATTAATTTTTTGCGCATAAAAATATGTGTAGAATAATTGTACACATTTAAACCTGTCTCGGGTAGGAGGGAGGAGAGGGAGAAAAATTTGAAACACAAGGTTTTGTGAAGATGATTGTTGAAAACTATCATTGCATGTATTTGTAAAGATAAAAGACGATTAAAAAAAAAGTATGCTTCAGTCTGCCCTCAGTTCATCACTTCTGGGATTGAATAGCATTTTTCATCATGTTTCATTTGGAAATGTCTTGGATCATTGTATTAAACATAGTAGTTAAGTCTTTATTGCTGTTACCGTGTACAGTATTCTCCTGGTCCTGCTCACTTCATTTTGCATTAATTCATGTAAGCCTTGCCAGGTTTTGTTGTACTCTTCCTGCTCTTTATTTTTAATGGCATGGTAGTATTCTATCACAATCATATACCACAACTTGTTCAGTCATTTCTCAATTGAGCATTCCCTTAATATACATTTCTTTGTCATCACAAAAAAGAGCTGTTATACATATTTTTGTACACATTTTTCCTTTTATTTTTTTGGAATACAGACCTAGTACTGGTATTATTGGGTCAAAGAATATGCACAGGTTTATAGCCCTTTGGGCATAATTCCACATTTTCACTAGAATGGTTGGAACAATTCATAACTCCAACAATGAATTATATCCTATTTTTCTATATCCCCACCAGCATTTGTCATTTGCCTTTTCTATTATGTTAAGAATGGCTATAATCTGCATCATAACATAGTATTTTTACCATTTTTGTTGTTGTTGCTTTTTGTTTTCTTTCCCATTTTTTTCCTTTTTGATCTGATTTTTCTTGTGCAGCATGATAATTGTGGTAAAATGTATAGAAGGATTTGCACATGTTTAACATATATCACTTGGATTACTTTGTTGTCTAAGAGAGGAGGTAGTAGAAGGGAGGGAGAAAAAAAAATTTGGAATACAAGGTTTTCCAAGGATGAATGTTGAAAACTACATGTATTTTGAAAATAAAAAGCTAAAACAGAGTTGGCCCCTAGGGGGAGTGCAGGTGTAAAGACAACTCACTGGCAAAGCTTCCTGACAATCCAAGTTTAAGAGCATGTTTTTCCCAAGAGGCATTTTAATCCTTCAGTTTCAAAGAACTTTCCCATTGTGTCCATCCACACTCATTCTTCTGGGAAATAAACTAAACTTAATTGCAAAAAGAAAAGAAAAGAAAAGAAAAAGCTAAAGAAAAGAATGGCTATGTATTTCTAAAACAGATATTTCATTTTATTACATGTTTTTTAAGGTTGTCTTGTGGCTGAACCAGAACTTCCTGTTACCTGACGATAGTGAAATTCAAAGTGCTCCGTTCCAAATCTGTTTCACATCCCTACGAAATAATGGACATCTCTGTATAAAAATAAAACCAAGTGGAGAGGTGATAACTGCATAATTACCTTCTTTCTGGTTATCCAGTCTTTTTTAGAATGAGGACATTGTCCTGGTGAGGCACTGGAAAACAAGTGAAAGTACCATAAAGAGAAGTCTTTCTGTTACAAGCTTGCTATTTATTTCTTTGACATTGAAGTTAGAATCTAAAACATTTGTATTTACAGGAGGCAGAGGGCCAGGTTAAGGGGCCAGCTCTGCCCTCGTGTCTGAAGCCCTGGATAGTGATATGGCAGCTATTTGAGATTATGGTGAGGACAGGGGCAGTCTCATGGCCATCACTTAAAATTGGCTTATATGTTATTGCTATCGTTGCCAGCCTAAATGTTGGCACACTAAATGTCTTACTTTTTTCATAGCTCTCATGAGAATATTGTATCTATCTCACAAAAGATTTTCAGTTCTAGAGGATGACAATAAAGGAGATGCTAGGAGAAAAGCATAGAGGTAGAAAAGATGAAGATAACAGAAATAGGGTTTAAAATGTAAAGGACCACAGCTGTCTTATTTTTGTTTTAATGATAGAAAATTGGCCAGTAAGTCAGGATCCAGCAATGTAAATACATCCATCAGGCAGTCAGTTAATAAACATTTATTAAGTGCCTGCATTATGGTAAGAACTGTACTGAAGGTTTGGATACAAGAAAGGCAAAAACCCATCCTTTCCCTCAAGTTGCTCAGTTTTATGGGGAAAAGACATATATAAAGAAGTACAAGCTGGGGGATAGGGAAGGTTCCTGTTAATGAGACGTCATGAAGTCCTGTAGTCCTGTAGTCCTGTAGTCAGGGGAGAAATGATGAGGTGGCTGCCATTGACCCCCATTTTAAATAGAGGATCTGGAAGAAGCTCCTCAATGTCTTCCCTCCACCTTCCATATTGGAAGGTGCTGTGCATTGTGTGGCATCTAACAGGTGTTTGGTATATGTATAAGTTTTAAGAAGGAAAATGCCAAATCTGATATACCAATTTTTATCCTGTTAGATAACTGTCAATACTGATGATATTGATCTGGCTGGGGATATCATCCAGTCTATGGCTTCCTTTTTTGGTATTGAAGATCTTCAGGTAGAAGCTGATTTCCCTGTCTACTTTGAGGAGTTACGGAAAGTACTAGTTAAGGTATGGACCCACAGTAACAGCATTTGGGAGAATTTTTTAACTTGTCATTTGGAATGTGTCAGTTATAAGATATTTACATAAGTGAATCTTGCTGACTGTGAAAAGGGAAAAGAGATGTTTGCCTCTTTAGTAGGCAAAGCTGATTTCAGAATTATTTACATTTGGTCTTTGTAGAATAAGTTAGTCTTTCAATAAATCTACAATTGTTCATTTTGCCAGGTGGATGAATATCATTCTGTGCACCAGAAACTCAGTGCTGATATGGCTGATCATTCCAATTTGATCCGTAGTTTGTTGGTCCGGGCTGAGGATGCACGTCTTATGAGGGACATGTGAGTAGTCACTATGGCAAAAAAGACTGTTAGTATTTTAGAAAATGTGTGCAATCATTGTTTCCATCTAAAATGTTTCATATGTCACATGTCACTTGCCTCATAGAGGTTTCTTCAATGAAATATTTATCCAGTGATTGTTTAGGTGAGTTTTAAGGAACTAAAATTTATCAGATAGCTACTTGTGCAATTCCTTAAGATTGCAGCTTCATAAAGTTGAAGGAGCAAACACTCCTTTAACAACTTACTGATATTTCATAGGTATTTAGATGGATCCAGGATCATAAGAATGTATTGATTTGAAATTCCCTCCTCTAATGCAGATCACAACTCACGCATGCCCGCTCATCTTGTGCCATTCTTGTTCATCTGTCCCAATAAATGGAACATAAGCTGCAGACTTTGGTGGTACTGTGTTTTATGGATTTCAGTGGAACATCTAGCCACCCATCTGCTCTCTGTCACTATTTGCTCACCTCCTTTTATAGGCATACATATCCTAGATGATGCTTTTTTTTTTTTTTTTGAGGAGGGGCCCCTACATCTTAATCATATGCTAATGCTGTTAATATGTTAGATTACTTATATTCACTATATTGGGTCTCTTAAAATTAAAATTCTTCTCAGAATGTAGCATTCCATAGAAAGGCAGTGTGTAAGACATAAAAGAGATTTTTGGACTGGGTATCAAGAAAATGGATTCATAATTCATTTTAGACACTATGTGGCTATGAACAAGTATACTTTAATCTCAGTCTCAATTTCTTCATTTGGAAAATTGATATTATATAAATATCACAGTATCTGTTTCACAAAGTTGTTGTGAAGCTTCAATGAGATAATTTGCAAGCTTTAAAAAATGATGATAATTATTCTCCATCATTTATAGTTATATTGCATCCAAAGGAGAATATGAGTGTTAAAAAGAAGGGACTTGGCAAAAAAAAAAATCCCTACTTATTATTAGATTGTGAAAAGCACTAACAATTTTCTAAATGCAATTCAACTCCTCCTCCTCTTCTTCAGTTATTCACCCAGTTTACCCATTCTTCTGTAGTTTCTGTCAAAAATATATTTAATGATACTTGTAACTACATTCACTTGATTTTTCATGTATAGTTTACTAAGATGAATTATTCTGGTGGTTGGAAATGTCACTGGGGATGCATTATAAGATTTCAGAGCTCAATACAATTAGTTTAGTGTTATCTATCATTAGAATTGTCCAGTGACCCCACAATCTATAAGGAATCCATTTTAAATAGCAACTGAGGCAAAAAATCCCAGTCTTACATTTTGGTATTGTCATGTACTGTCCAAATAAGAGCATGGATTCCTTATAGATTTGTATTATTTCAAGATCAGATGTAAAGTCTATTAGCATTTAAAGTATTTCACAGCTTGGTCCTTTCCTACCTTTCATTTATCTTATGTTATGCCCCTCTTTACACACACTCTGATCAGTCCATCTTTTCTCTCTCTTTGACTGTTGCTCACACTTGGAATGTCCTTGCTCCTAAATTCTTAGTCTTGGAATCCCTAAGCTTGAGTATCATCTCTTCCAAGAAGCCTTTTTTGCATTTTTCAGCAGTTAATGCCATTACCTCTAAGGTGGTCTTTCCTTTGTTCAATTGTTTCCCCCTTTTGAATGTGAACTTTTTGAGAGCATGGGCTGTTTTTGCCTTTTTTGTATTTCCGAAGTAAGTACATAAATTCTGGTTGATTAATTGCCTGAATGATTGATCTTTACACATTCTTAGAAGGTAACCTTGGTGGAATAAAATCATTAAGGTCTTGTTTTTCTTGATGAGCTACTTTTGTGTAACCAATAAACACTAAACTTGGGAAAATCTTGTACTTTTAATTTTAGTTACAATTAGTGGTACTTGTGCCAAAGCTTTAAATTTTATGTAATCAAAATTGTCCAGTTTTACTTTCTGAGATTCTTCTGTTCCTTAGTCATGAACTTTTGCTCTATTCATAAATCTATCAAGTAATTGCTTTGTGAGGCAACTAGATGGTTCAGTGGATAGAGCACCAGCCCTGAAGTCGGGGAGGACCTGAATTCAAATTTGATCTCAGATATTTAATACTTCCTGGCTGTGTAACCCTGGGCAAGTCACTTAATCCCAATTGCCTCAGCAAAAAAACCAAAAAACCAACCCCCCCCCAAAAAAAAAAAAAATTTCTTTGCTTGCTTGTCTCCTTTATTCTGAATGTCACCCTTTATGTCTAAGTTATGCTGCCATTTAGAATAAATCTTGTTTATAGTATAAGATGTAAAGTTTATACCTAATTCCTGGCCATTTGTTTTCCAGTTTTCCCAAAAAGTTTGCCAAATAGTGATTGTTTTTACCTCAGTAGCTAGGATCTTCCATTCTATCAAATACTAGACTACTGGCCTTGTTTGCCTCTGTATGTTCAGTTCCTTTGATAGACCTGTTTTTTGTCTGTTTAAAAACTAAACAGGCCTTTTTCTCAACCCTGGTTCTTTTTAGTCTCTTTGTAGCACTTGCAATTACTTTCTGGTGACTACTTTCTCCTTGTTGGATTTTCATGACATGTTTCTTTCCTAGTTCTGAATGACTCTCCTTTGCAGATTCTTCTTCCATATCACACCCTCCAACTATCCCCCTAGGCTTATATTTTGGGTTCCCCATTTCTTTTCACTGTTCTCACTTGATAGCACTCATCTCTGTGGAAATGGTTGCTTATCTTTCTCTAACCTTATATAGCTGTATTGGAATATATTTGTCTTTCTAGCCCTGATCTCTCTCTTGGGCTCCAGTCCTGCATTACCAATTGCCTTTTAGACATGTAATATTGAATGATCTCCATCTCAAAGTTAACGTGTCTTAAACAAAACTTAGTATTTAGAACTTTTCCCCAAAACTGCACACTTTTCAAGCTTCTATGTTTTTATACTTCTTTTGGGTACTTTATACTTTTGGTATAACTTCTTTGCTGAGGTACAAAAGTATCATCTTTCTGTTTTCTGAATTAGGACAAGAGCTAACAAAACATATGTTGCCTTTTCCCCATTATCTTAGAATGTAAATTTTCTTTGAGATAATTTTGTAAGACTTGCAGGTCACCAAATGCAGTGAATCCATTTTAATGAAACTCTTGCTAAGATTAGTGTCTTTTTATCCTCTTAATTTTTAAGAATTTTGTTCCCCTCTTGTCTGCCACATTGAAGATGGATTGACAGTAATATTTCTGTTAATTCATATAGGAAAACAATGAAGAAACGCTATGTGGAACTTTATGACCTTAACAAGGATTTGTTAAATGGTTATAAAATTCGCTGTAACAACCATACAGAGCTTTTAGGTAACCTAAAAGCAGTAAACCAAGCTATACAAAGAGCTGGTCGTCTTCGAGGTAAGTCTGATTTTTGTGGCCATCCGTTTTTGTCGTACCCACCCTCAAAAATCATTGTTACTGACTGAAGTCATTCCTCCAGAGGTCAGCTTTCTGCTGGTTATCAAATGTCCAATAAGCCCAAGTTATTTTATTTTAAATTTTAATAGCTTTTTATTTATAAGTTATATGCATGGGGTAATTTCACAGCATTAATAATTGCCAAACCTTTTGTTCCAATTTTTCCTCTCCTTCCCCCCACCCCCTCCCCTGGATGGCAGGATGACCAATACATGTTAAATGTGTTAAAGTATAAATTAAATACAAAATAAGTATACATGTCTAAACTGTTATTTTGCTGTACAAAAAGAATTGGACTCTGAAATATTGTACAATTAGCCTGTGATGGAAATCCAAAATGCAGGCAGACAAAAATATAGGGATTGGGAATTAAATGTAATGGTTCTTAGTCATCTCTCAGAGTTCTTTTGCTGGGTGTAGCTGGTTCAGTTCATTACTGCTCCATTGGAACTGATTTGGTTCATCTCATTGTTGAGGATGGCCACGTCCATCAGAATTGATCATCATATAGTATTGTTGTTGAAGTATATAATGATCTCCTGGTCCTGCTCATTTCACTCAGCATCAGTTCATGTAAGTCTCTCCAGGCCTTTCTAAAATCATCCTGCTGGTCATTTCTTACAGAACAGTAATATTCCATAATATTCATATACCACAATTTATTCAGCCATTGACGGGCATCTACTCAGTTTCCAGTTTCTGGCCATTACAAAGAGGGCTGCCACAAACATTTTTGTACATGTGGGTCCCTTTTCCTCCTTTAAGATCTCTTTGGGATATAAGCCCAGTAGAAACACTTCTGGGTCAAAGGGTATGCACAGTTTGATAACTTTTTAAGCATAGTTCCAAACTACTCTCCAGAATGGTTGGATATATTCAGTTTCACCAACAATGTATTAGTGTCCCAGTTTTCCCACATCCCCTCCAACATTCCACATTATCTTTCCCTGTCATTCTCGCTAGTCTGACAGGTGTGTAATGGTATCTCAGAGTTGTCTTAATTTGCATTTCTCTGATTAATAATGACTTAGCCCAAGTTATTTCTGCAGAACAGGCCAAAGCTTAGTTCCAAAGAAACAACTAGAGAAGTATACTTTTAAAGTCAGTACGATTTTAAAACATAAATACCTGTATTTCAGCCCTACCATGTTGAAGGATATGTTTTATATGAGTCAAAAATTAAATGATGACAATGTACTTTAAGTAGAAATAGCTTTATTGTTTGAAGTTCTTCAAAGTATGTACATTGTGATAGAAGTAATGAGCTTGAATCCCAGCCCAGACACTTTGGCAGACTTATTAGTTGACATGCGACTTTTCACTTTCAACAGTAGGGAATATTTGGACCAGATTTGTTTATTTTGGGAGATATTTTTTTTTTATCAACCTTACACGTTATGAAAATATGTCTTAAAAACTGGAATATTCTAAAATTGATCGTTATTCTCTGATATATGCCAAGGAAAGAAAACTCAAACTAGATTTCCTGTTAGGTATTTTCTGATTTCAAGTAAGTCCTAGGATAATTGTAAGTATTTCATCATACAATCTTTATAAGGTACTTTGGCATAAGGAAAGAGGAGCACTGGACTTGGAGTAAAACTTAGGTTCTAGTAATGGCACTGCCCCTTCTGACTTTGCTCAAATTAGTGCATCTTTTGGAACTGAGTATCCTGATGTGGAAAAGAAGTTTGGACTATATGTCTCTAAAGAAGGTCCTTTCAGGTGCTAAATCTTATTAAACTTCCCAGTTTTGATTTAAAGGCTCATGTTCTTTAATAATAACTTTTTTCTTTTTGCAGTTGGAAAACCAAAGAACCAGGTGGTTAGTGCTTGTCGAGATGCAATTCGGAGTAACAATCTCAATGTGCTATTCAGGATAATGCGTGTGGGTACAGCTTCATCATGAGAGGTCAAAGATGATGAAATGGTACCAGTCATTGGGAGTGTTGGAGTTTTTTACCTTAGGCCCTTTAAAATTAATCCTAAAGAACTGAACATTTAAAAAAATCTTAAAATGCCATGATTATGAAACACAAAATGAACCATGCCCACGTTTCACTTGTGAAGCACCATTGCTGAAAAATATTTGCATTTTCTACTTTTAAATGCTCCATTTTCTTTTAGAAGAATACAAAATCAGTATGTAGGAGAATGAAAACTGATAGGAATATTTTGAAACTAGTTGCTTATAATTTTTTCTTCATGAAATTGTTATCTTAAAAAATGTTTAAACTTCTTTTTTTATAGCTATATCCAATTTTTATTAAAATTTAAAAGTACCTTTGTGTGTATTCTGGTTACTTGAAAATCTTAGTGCTTTTGTTTCTAAGACTTAACATGTATTTGCTTCCATTATAATTATTAAAATTGTGTTTGGAATCTCGATTATAGGAGCTCTTAGGTTTAAAGTTTTCAAACAGAATAACTTCTGCAATTGAGATTCTGAGAGTTATTTGGGGACATTGAGAGGTTAAGTGACTTTTCCAGGGTCATACAATTGGAATTTACCACAAATGGGACTTGATTTTAGACCTTTCTTTCTCTAGGAGAGCTAGCTCTGTGAAAATTAGTCTTGATTTTCTATTTTATAATTTATTTCATTGATTCTATTTAAAAAACATTATATTCTGTAATTTACATCAGCCATTTTTCTGTCTGAATGTAGAAGCTTAAGAGTACAGAAATTTAGTCTCCCTCTTAAATTAAATTCAAAGTTAAAAGAAAACTTTGAGTTATGAGTTATTTAAGAGATTCAGTACCCTTATAAAACACTTTAACTCTTGGGGAATTATTACCTCACAGCACAACCAGCATATCCATTTCATGCCCAGGAAACTTAGTATCCCTTATTAACTTCATGCCTCCAGAAACTCCATGACATCTGTGCTTTCCTTGAATGGACAAATTGGGGGCAGCTAGATGGTGCAGCAGAGCGAGTACTAGCTCAGGATTCCAGAGGACTTAAGCTTAATCAGGCTGTGTGACACTCGGCAAGTCACTTAACTGCAATTATCTTGCTTTCCAAAAAGAGTAGAGAGGCCTCATCCTTGCCAATTAAGGGTGATTTCATTCTCAGGTGCCTATGAGTCTCTTTTTGTCCACTATCAGTGCATGCAGTTGGGTCCCACAAATTCCCCAAAGCATTTATTCATTGCAGAGGAATGGCATGCGTGTGTGCTCATCTTCCTTAATTTAACCATTCATGATCCCTCCTCACCTCCATGATGTTCCCAAGCTCATAAACAAGGGCATGATTTTCTCACCTATCCCATTCTTTGTTCTATGCCTTTTTTTGTTTGTTTGTTTGTTTGTTTTTGGTAACTTTTTTAAAATAGCTTTTTATTGATAGAACATATGCATGGGTAATTTTTCAACATTGTCCCTTACACTCACTTCTGTTCCAACTTTTCCCTTCCTTCTCTCCACCTTCCTCCCTTAGATGACAGGCAGTCTCATACATGTTAAACATGTTAGAGTATATTTTAGATAGAATATATGTGTACAGATCCGTAGAGTTGCACAAGAAAAATTGGATTCAGAAAGGTAAAAAATAACTTGGGAAGAAAAACAAAAATGCAATTAGTCCACATTCATTTCCCAGTGTTCTTTCTCTGGGTGTAGCTGACTCTGTCCATCATTGATCAATTGGAACTGAATTGGATCTTCTCTTTGTCGAAGATATCCACTTCCATCAGAATACATCTCATACAGTATTGTTGCTGAAGTGTATAATGATCTCCTGGTTCTGCTCATGTCACTCAGCATCAGTTCATGTAAGTCTGTCCAAACCTCTCTGTATTCATCCTGCTGGTCATTTCTTATAGAACAATAATATTCCATAACATTCATATACCACAATCTATCCACCATTCTCCAACTGATGGGCATCCACTCACTTTCCAGTTTCTAGCCACTACAAACAGGGCTGCCACAAACATTTTGGCACATACAGATGCCTTTCCCTTCTTTAGTATCTCCTTGGGATATAAGCCCAGTAGTAACAATGCTGGATCAAAGGGTATGCACAGTTTGATAACTTTTTGAACATAGTTCCAAATTGCTCTTCAGAATGGTTGGATCGGTTCACAACTCCACCAACAATGCATCAGTGTCCCAGTTTTCCCACATCCCCGCCAACATTTGTCATTATCTTTTCCTGTCATTCTAGTCAATCTGAGACGGTTGTAGTGGTATCTCAAGAGTTGTCTTAATTTGCATTTTTCTGATCAATAGTGATTTGTAACACCCTATGCTTGTAAGTTTCATCCCCAGTCTTTTCTCTTTGGCTAGAAACTGAGGCAAATTGTTAACCCTTTTATTAATAGTTTTGATGCTCTATGAATAAACTGTTACCTGATTTGGAGAGAATGTGCTTTGGTCGACCTTTATTGGATTTTATCTGTAAAAGCTCTATCTGCTATACCTTTCACTCCTACTACCTCCATGTCAGTACCGATTGCTCTTAATATTTTATATCAATCAGCAGTTTGTTTCTTGGAGAAAGTTGTATGTACTATGGTTATATATCTTTTTATGTGAAATCTGGTTTTAAGTTTACAATTATGTGGTGTGTCTTATGTCAACACACTCATATGAAGTGAGGCTAGAGATCATTTGCCTCATTAAACATTCATTTAGGGCATTCACAAATTGTTCTGTTAGATTTAACAAGTTTAACATCAAAATTGTACCAAATGGTCAACTCTAGCTTAATGTCTCATTCATAAGCAGTTTTGAGGGAAGTCAAATTTGCCCCTCACATCTACTTAAATGATTCCTTTTATTTGTTATCATCTATATTATACTATATATGAACTTTTAGAGTAAGCACATTTTTTGAGTATATTATAATTCTTTGCATTTATATTCCATACTTCTACTTATAGGGTGAAAGCACTTTCACTGTTACTTTTCTCTCCTCCTGGAGAAAGAAGATATAATTATGCTTATTTTACAGATGGGGAAAGAGGCAAGGAAAGATTAATTAATGTACCTGCGACCAAAGCTAGTAACAGCCTAGGTCTTCTAAGGTCTGACCTTTTGTTTGACCTCATTTTTTTTTTTTTTAGGTTGCTTACTTTCTCCCTTTAGTTGTGGCTGGTTTTGAGAGGACCTGGATTTGAATCTTGACCCTGCTACTTACTTCTTTTTCAAACTACCCTGTTTCTGTTGAGTATTTGAATCTTTCTCTCATCTGTAATTCACTTTCACTTACTCTTAAGCATCCAATGGTAGTCCAAATCTTGTTCCTACCTCCAGAACTTGTCACACATTGTTCAGTCAATAAACATTAAATAATATAAAAAACAATAAATAAACATGCTAATCATTATTCTCTTTTAAAGAGTTATAATCTAATGTGAAAAGACAAATACCCAGGAGGGAAGAACTAATATGGATCAGCAATCTTTCTTCAGAAGTTGGGCTATTTGTTGAAACTAAGAAAGCCAAGAGGCAGAGTGTTTTAGGCATTGGCAGATAAGGATCTTGTTCAAGGAATATACAAAGAGGCCAGAGTCAATTTCTTATGGCAGTAAAAAGTGTAAGAATCCTGGAAGTGCTTTGAGAAGAGGTAATGAAGGATTTTGAAAGGGACTTGAAAAGCAATTTTTTTATCCTGGAGGTAATAGGAAAGCCAATGAAATTTATTCTGTAGGAAAATCACTTTGATAGCTAATTGAAATGGATTAGGAAGGCTTGAGACAGGCAGACCAGCTAGGAGGCTGTCATGGTAAATGACAGTCCATGGCAATAGTGAATTGATTAGGGACTGAACTAAAGTGGTGGCAGGGTCAGATACAAGAAAAGGGAGTTACAGAGGTGAGATTGACAGACCTTGACAATAGGTTAGATACGGATAAGCATAGAAAAAAATCAAATCCTGGGAGCTGATGAAAATCAAGTATATAGAGGGAGAAAGTCCAGGACAATGCCCAGTAGGAACCTATGGTTAGACTCCTTTTCATAATGTGACTACCTACCTAGTTTGGTCTTATCACCTCTTGCCTGGTTAATTAATTTCTACACCCTAAATGTACTTGACAATCTTTGCTTAATTCCATTGTATCTTGCACATTGCTGGGATTTTCCTAAAGTATAAATGTTACCTGTGATATCACTTCTATTTAGTACATTTTGGTGGTTCCCAATTACTTCTAAGATCAAACATAAAGCTGGTTTGACGTTTAAAGCCCCAACCTGGCCCCAACTTACCTTTCATTGTACCTAAGACTTTCATGCATTTTATATTTCAACCAAAATGGCCCTACTGTTCATCATAAACAATCCTTGGTTCTATGTTGGTGCCTCTGCATCATAATTCTTATGGACTTAAGTTTTCTCATCTACACAATGATTAATTTGGATGAGGTAATATCTAAGGATCTTTCTAGGAATAAACCTATGATCCTGTTTTTTAGACGTTTCTAAATTTAGTCATTTATCTGGAAAAATGGTTGTAGACAGCTTTAAGAGAGGCAGGATGCTATTCTACTTGTTTTTCTGAAGTCACATTAACATTCTGAACTATTTGGGCACAGGTTTATCTTATTAATGTGTTCCTTTATAACTTGGCTTTTCTCTAAATATTCATGCTAGAGTCTCCACTAAGGGAGAGATTATTGATTTTTGGTCATTTAAAGTGAATAAACTTTTTTGTGGGGAGAGGGGGATATACTTAATTAAAGAAAATAAAAGCATTAGATTTTCTGAATTCTTTCTTCTGTTTCTAAGAAAAGTGACTATCACACTTTCCTTCAGGAATCTTTTCCAGTAACTCTCATGTGAATTTTCATGGTAGCAAGTATATTTCAGTTCCACAAGTCAGACCCAGGTATGCCGACTTATACTGTCCAATTAAAACACTATCCTAAAGTACAACTAGGGGGGCGCAGTGGATAGAACACCAGCTCTGAAGTCAGGAGCATCTGAGTTCAAATCTTACCTTAGCCACTTAACACTTCTTAGCTGTGAGACCCTGGGCAAGTCACTTAATCCCAAATGCCTCAGCCAAAAAAAAAAACAAAAACAAAAACAAACCACACACTATACTGTTTCACAAGAAGTAACAATGCAACTAGAGCTATCAAACTCCAGTCAACAGCAAAGTATCACTTAATGTTGGGGGAAACAATGCAGCAAAATAGACTAGGCTTGTAAACCTATTTTATATCATGATGCAATGAAAACTAAAATATAGTTAAAATGTAAATTCAGAAACTGAAGCAGTGAGTGACTTTTAACCCAAAGATAAAAAAGGTGCAATAAAGTTGGATCTTCACATTCCTGTTGCAGAGTATGGCTTGCTACTTTAGCAAAGAATTACCTATTTACAATTATAATTCCAGCCTAACACCACTCATATCTCAGCTACTTCAGAAATCAAAAAACAAGAAACTATATTACTGATACGGTATAGCTTCTAGAGAAAACAGCAGCAAGTGAATATTCTCCCCAGACCCTAGAGTGCTTCTGTTCCAACAATCTGTCAATGATCCTGAAGTCTTCTGGCTTTAGAATCAGTGACCCCGAGGTCCCTCGGACCTTAGAGTGCTATTGTTCTAACAATCTGTCCATCAATGATTGTAAAAGTCTGCGAGCCTGGGAATATAGTAATATTTCTTCCCTTAGACTTTAGGGAAGATATATTGGTATTCCTGAGACACTCTGACCTGACAGTGCTATTGTTCTGACAGTCTCTCAATGATTCTAAAGTTCTGGCCTTAGACTAGTCCTACAAACATTGCTGACTGTGTCATATACATAATCTGCTAATCAGTGATAACCAAGTTCCTGACACCACTCCTCAGTTCTACCTCTGGGCCATAAAATGAGCATATAACAGTGACATGAAGAACTGGATAAATTTGTCTCCTTGCTCTTGGTTCTTTGCCAAATTCTTTGGAACTTAGCCCACTTCAATGTATGTTACAATCACAATAAAACTTTGTCCCTTGACTTCGATATGGGTTCAAGCCTGCAAATTCTTGCGACAACCCACACTACTCTGTGACCCCTAACTTCTTGGGGTCCCTTTCTGAACCTCAACATTTGGTGTCCATTTCAGGGAGAGTCTGGCCTCCCCTGGCTTGATTCCC
Organism: Sarcophilus harrisii; assembly: GCF_902635505.1. Taxonomy (NCBI): domain Eukaryota; kingdom Metazoa; phylum Chordata; class Mammalia; order Dasyuromorphia; family Dasyuridae; genus Sarcophilus; species Sarcophilus harrisii. The sequence continues at coordinate 473,927,403 of NC_045427.1, read as the reverse complement.
TCCTGTCAAGGTAAGCCCCCCATTTTTTTCTCCCACAATCCTATAGCTGGAACATCCCAAGCCACTAGGAGAAGACTTGTCTAGGTCGTCATGAGCTCCATGATCAAACAAATTTTCCTTGCCTGGGGATGCCCAAACTTGGAAATTCTTGTGATTTTCAGCAAAGTTATTAAGGAAACTTTGCTACCTTTTAATGTTCTCTGGGATGCCAGCTTTTGGCAAAGATGGGACAGTTCTCTTTCATGTCATTTTGTGTGTCTGCATCTCTGTGCAGAATGTCTTTGTCACATTTGTTCTGTGAGCTAGATTTTGTTAGCAGGAAAGACTTAAAATGCAATCAGCAAGAAAAAAATTCTATGCTGTAGTTAGAATGCTGAGATTTCTTAACACCTTTGACTCCCACCTTAAAATGGGAAAAGCCTAACTTTTTCCTGTGAATCTCAGGTCTGGCCAAGCTGGGGGCTACCAAAATTTTGAGAGCAATGATTAAGAAGTTTGGCAATAGTCATTTTTAAGATTTTAAGAAAAATTCCTGAGATACTAGAAATAATTCCAGGAATTTACCCCATTCTGAAAGAAAAGAAAAAGGAAAAACTAGGTAAATAGCAACATTTTGCTAACTCTTTCTTGACTCCTATCTTGTCCGAAGCTCCTTTCTGCTCCTTTGGAAAAGCATCCCAAAAGGTATTAAGGGACTCTCTCTACTCCACTCCACTCCTTAGAGTCCTGAGTATATCTATTTCAGTTGTGGGGATTGCTAATAAGATCAATATAGCCCAATATTGCTAACCCCTCTTATCTTAGATTAAGAAAAGAGAATGCTAAGGATCTGTAGGAAAACTAAAATTCTTCTTCACCTATAGAAATAGGGAAAGCAGCAACAGCCACTGAGACCCCAAACAACCTTGTCCAAAAACTTTTCAACCTAAGTGGAGGGAATGGACATGAATTTGGGGTTCAGCTCATGGTCAGCATTCCCTGAGCCCTGGCACCTGAAACTACCATCAAAGAGAGATCCTGGCACCAGTCACCCCAGCCTTCAGCAGGTTCTGTCCAGCAACTGCCTGGGAAGAATCTGGGTCCCCCTGGGACCAACCAGCACAACAGTGTGAGATGAGAAAACCAGTCAGCCTCTGCATTTGGTAAGCCCATCATTCTCTCAGCTGTGGATAGATATTAGCTATGTAATTTATGGCAAATTATCTCTGCCCAGTTTTCTGATTTGTAAAGAGTAATAGTAATGGTGGTTTTGAAGATCACAAGATTACAAAAATGCTTAACATAAACCAAATGCTATATGAAACTGCTATATTGCATATAATTGCTTCATATTTGATAACTTTACATGAGCTTTTAGATGTGACCAACATAGAATGCCAGTGTCAAGAAAAATGATTTCTATGTGTGTGTAAAGTAATTTGGAAGTAAATTCAACTAAATGAAAGCCTCTCCAGGACTGGGACGATAGAGCATAGAGGAAAGAGTTTTTCTTTTTTCCCCTTCTTCCCTCCTTCCCTGACTACAGCAGGGATACATGGACAAAAGTGTGAGAGGGAAAGAAAATATATTCAGTTCAGTGAAATTTGTTATTTGAGATGATAATAGCAATTTTAACAGAACTCTAATCAAAGCCCACTAAAAAGACATGAAATATAATCTATTTGCACTGATACTGTTAACAAAAGATTAAAAGTTTGGGAACTTTAGGAAAACAGAAAAGCAATTCACTACTTTTAAAACTCTGGGAACAAACAGCCTGCTTTTGAGTTATCTAGAGTCAGACTTCTGAGGCCCTGTCAACTAAAAGAAGGTGGAAAGTTTATTTAACCTTGTTAATCCCATTTTGTAATATTTTGTAAATGTAATCTAGGGAATTAGGTATTTTCACCTTTGCTAGAAAATTAAGAGGAAATTACCACTAAGATTATTTGATTATTACTTGGGAAAATTCTAAAATTGTTAACGAAGTTATTTGGAGCTATTTTCATCGTGTCAAACTTGAAATTGGTAATTAATGTGTGTGGAACAAGAGGGATGAGATGAAAGCCTTATCAGTTCACCTACAAGAATGAAGTGTGCAACACCTTTTTCCCCCTTCATAATAGGGGAAGGTATCAAATAGCACAGCTCATGAAAACACTAAGAATAGCTGGGGTGGGCAACAAACAGCAAGCTCAGTCCTTTCCCTGGGGTTTCTATCAATTTCCTTTTAATTTGTAAGTTTTCCAGCTTTCTTGAAACCATCAGGGTAAGCAAGTTCATCAGCCCTGAGAAATAAGCCTGTTTAGGATATATAGTTCCTAAACAAGGAATGTGTTTACAAATGTCTTTTAACAATTGATCTTTTGCCCCACAATGAGTTTTAAAATATAAAACATGTTAAATAAAATCTCCTATGTAAATCCTGGTAAACTTAAAAAAAAAATAATAATCTAGCTCAAATCTGTAATGAGTAGAATTTACTATTAGAGATAAAATCTCTTGGGACTGTAACTGATATTCTTTTGAGTTTTAAATCTGATCATTAAGTCAATAACCCACCATTGGAAATGCCATTAAGTTACTCAGTGGAATGCCTTCCTGAACTGTCATAGGTAGATGTTTTATCTGGGCAAAAGCTAGGAGAACCACCTTAGCCTCTGATCAAGGTTGGATGCTTCTGACTCAGTTTCCCAGTTCTGTATGTTGATGGAAGGCAGGGCCAGGTGCTAGGGGCTTTGACTCAGGCCCTGGGACCCCATCCCAGACCATTGTTTACTTCTCAAAGAAACTTGTGTCTTTGGGGTAGCCCTCCTACCTTAAAGCAATGGCTGCCACATCCCTTCTAATGGAGGAAGTCTCTAAGCTCACTATAAGCCAATCATTGGAAATTCTACCCCCTCCCCCCCCCAGGTTCAGAATTTTAGAACTGGGGAAAAGAATGAGAGTGAACATCTATACTGACTCCAAATATGTCTTTCATGTTCATGGGGCTATATGGGGGGGTGGGGGGGAGGGAAGATTTTGACAGTAAAAAACAAATAGATTCCCTACTAAGTATGCAAGGAAAATTCTACAATTACTGCAAGCTGTCCACAGATTTAGAGAAGTTTTTGTTGTTTTAACAAAGGACCCTAAAAGGCGGATTTAGGTTAGGCTAAGGGAAACAGGCTTGCAGATTCAGCAGCCCCTGCTGCTGTCTGTTTGCCCCTGGCCATGGCACCTTTAATTCCCCAACTCCAAAACTCCTACCCTCCCTCATATCTCCCAGGAACAAGCCCCTGCTTAAGAAAGAGGACACAGAGAGCCTATGGGAACTGAGTGTGGACAACAACATAGATTTTTACTCTTTCTGTTGTTTGCTTGCATTTTGTTTTCTTTCTCAGTTTTTTTCCTTCTTGATCTAATTTTTCTTATACAGCAAGATAATTGTATAAATATGTATACATATACTGGATTTAGCATATATTTTAACATATTTAACATGTTTTGGATTACCTGCCAGGTAGGGGAGAGGGTGGGGGAAAGGAAGGGGAAATTTGGAACACAAGGTTTTGCAAGGATCAATGTTGAAAAATTACCCAAGCATATATTTTGCAAATAAAAAGCTTTAATAATAATTTAAAAAAAGACAAAAAACAAAATAAAATAAAGGATACACTCTTCCTTCTTCTGGGTAGTTTCAAACACCTTCAGGACAGCTTTTAATCCCAGAGGGAATCCCACTCACTTGGGAATCTCACTCACTTGGGAAACAATGCTCTCCAATCCCCTGTGAAATCTATTTTCACATGGGTCACAAGCTAGGAGAAACAACTAAACAGATCTATCAGATCTGCCAGTTTGTGCCCAAGTAAATTCTGAAAGGGCTGTTAAATCCATTTTGAAGCCTATTCTGGAGAAGGGATATAACCCAGGGGAAAACTGGCAGATGGATTTTTACACATGTCCCCTTGTAGGAGCTTCAAACTGCTTTTTTTTTGTTGACACCTTTACTAATTGGGTAAAAGCCTTCCCTTATAAGATTTATAAGGCTCAGAGGTTTTTGCTAAAGGAGAGTAACATCATTTAAGATTAATTATTGTTTCCACTCTGCATGTCATCCTCTCTACCCAATGCTTAATGCCTTTTAAATATTATGGTGCTTGCATCCTAGACCCCCTGAATATTCCATTCACTATATATAAAGCCACCATTCTACGCATCACACCTACTCCTTTTGAGACAAAAGCAGGGATTTGGGGGAAATGTTTTTTGGTATTTAACTAAGGAAAAGCTGTCTGAATATGAGACATTCATGATAGCCTTGCCTACCCCCCAAGTCTTCCTCTCGATGGGGTTGCTGATTACTGTCCCTAGGAACCTCCATATTAATTCTACTTTTAATTATTCTTTTGTTGCTCATATTTAGTCCCTGCATTTTTTACCTACTTGCGAGATGTTTCCTCCAGACTCCAAGCTCTGAACTTCCAACTATTTGTTCACCCTGAATACCATCGGCTAACTGATTCTGGCATTCAGAACCCCCTGGATGCTGCTGCTGCCATCTTGCCTCCCCTACTCAGTCTGGACCCCATTAGGCAGGGACAGCTTTACCCTTCTTATTAGCATGAAGCATCTCCAGAAGATGAGACCTTTGTCCCAAATGAATTTGGCATTTGAACTCCTTAAGAGGGGAAAATAATGGAATATATCTTCTAGGGGAAACAGTGGTAAGGAGGTTGTGACCTGATCCAACAATTCTGGAGAGCAATTTGAAACTATGTCCAAAGGACAACCAAACTGTGACTTTCATCCAGCAAAACCACTAAGGGAAAAGGACCTATATGTACAAAAATATTTATAGCAATACTTTTTGTGGTGGCAGAATATTGGAAATTGAGGGAATGCCCATCAAATGGGGAATGACTGAACAAACTGTGGTATATAAATGTATTGGAATACTAAATGCAAAAAGGAATGATGAGCAAGCAGATTTTAGAAAAATCTGCAAAGATTTGTATGAACTGATGAAAAGTGAAATGAGAAGAATCAAGAAAATATTGTACACAGTATTAGCAATGTATGATGAACTATGATGAAAAATGCTATTCATATCCAGAAAAAAATAACTGATATATTCTGAATGCAAACTGAAACATGTTCTTCATTTACTTAAATTTTTTCATGTTTTTTTTCCCTTTTGATTTGCTGCTTCTTTAAAATTGTGATTATGGAAATATTTTTTACATAATTGAACATATATAACCTATATCAAATTGTCTACTATTTTAAAAAGAGAGGAGTAAAGGAAGAATATTTTGGAAGTCAAAATCTTGTGAAAACAAATGCTAAAAATTGTCTTGACATATAATCTCGAAAAAAAAAATACTATTACATAAAAACACTGCACCATGAACAAAAAAGTCTGAAAACCAACAGACCAGAATCTCTAAGGGTTTCTTCCAGTCCCAAATGCTATGATAATCCTTATTAGAGCTATTAGAACATGGAGATAGAAAGTAGAAAGTTAGATTTGTTAGACTTTAAAGATAAACAATATGAAAGATATTTGTCCCAAAGACAAAAGAAAAAATTTAGAAATTTAGAAAATGGGCCTATTCCTCTAATTAGGTTTCCACAGAAGAGATTAGAAAAACAAGATGTACCATCTATAAATAATCTACTTTCTCTTGTGATATAACTATTTTTTAAAATTGAGTCCAAAATTTTAATATTTTATTTCTTATACAAGGAATCAAGTGTAACAATGGTAGTCAAATACAATCTGTTCAGTGTAGTGAAGCTCATTCATAATAATCAAATTATGTAAAAACCATTAACCACAAAAAGCTGTAGGTGAATTCTAAAAATGAGTGTAGCAGGTATATCCACAGTCTCCTTAAAATAAAGCTTCCTTTAAAAATAAATAAATAAATAAATGAAATAAAGCTTTCTGAGGCTGATGGAAGATATGGTATTAATTTTTTGTAGAGTTGGGGGGGGAGGGGGGGAGAGAGAGAATTTGCTCTTTTAAACTCCAGAGTAGGAAGAACAAGATGGGAATTATAGACTGAAGTATTTTCTCAGGATCTCTTTATAGTAACAATGATGATAGTAATCATGATGATAACGATGATTTCTTTAAAGTAGGATGAGAACCTCCTTTAATCTAATATCAAATGCTCACACGTGCAGCAGGAAGAACTACTGGATTTATTAAATCATGCCAGAAACTCAACTCAAAGCTGAAAAGCACACCATTCCTTTGTATTCCTTTTATTTATACACTTGTATATGAAATCCTTGAGGACTGGAACTAATCTCTGAACCTAGTATAGTACAGTACAGTATATATTAGGAATTAAATAAATATTTGCTCAAGTGCTTGTTGATAGAATAATAACAAAAAAAGGATTATCAGAATCTGGAGTGATATATATACTGATTTAGTTTGGAAAGGACAACAGAATTTTGTACCAGTTTCATCCAATTTCGTTAAGTTCTACTGAGGCAAAGAATCACTAAAGTACGAACTGATGATAAAAACTGAAAAAGTCTTCTATTACTCCTTTTAAGAGTATCAAGAGATCTGAAGTCAGGAGGATCTGAGTTCAAATCTGGCCTCAGAGATGAAACACTGCCTAGACGTGTGACCCTGGGCAAGTCACTAAACCTCAATTGCCAGAGCAAAAAAAATAAAAATAAAAATAAAAAAATCAAGAGATAAGTCTTTTAAGACTAGAATCCCAAGTTGAATATTCAGGTTACTCAAAATGGATTTTTAATATACTTCTCTATTAATGGAATATTCTGCACACAACTCTAAAAACCCTGATTAACAGGAGACCCTGTTATATATGTTATGATCCATGCTCTTATCCCATTAGTCTTTCTGGTTCAACAAAGCATCCTTCTTTCATTTACCTTTGGAACACTCCATTCATTCATAGTAGACAAAGGAAAAGTCCCAGAAACCTGTTTTGTTCTGGTCAGTTTTCTTTTGCTCTAAGCTCTGATGGTTAACATACTTGACAAATTTTAGAGTTTCTCGATCTCTATAAACCAATGCCAACGAATTCTCTTCTGGAGTCACTGTTAAGAGCTAAAAAAGGTAACCAAAGCAATAGTTAGAACTCACTCCCTTCTACCACATTTCATCAAAAATCAGGACTTGGCACAAAATAGCTTCCAAAATTGATCATTTAAAAGATTTTTAAATTCTTTAGAAGTTTTTTCTCTGGGCTCCAGTGGGGAGGGGGAAAGGTTGATCTTAGTCTGCGTATGAAATATACGTATAGTCATCACTTTATAGAACATATCAAAAAAACCAAAACAAAACAAAACCATTATGAATTTACTCTTCAGTATATGGTTCAGGTCCTTTATAAACCACTTAAAATGAGGTAGGACATGGATGTTATGTTACCTTCCACTGGATTTATCAGCATGTTAAACACTAAGTAGAGTCAACTCAAATATTATAGCATTTCTCCTTTATAGCGAGTATTCCTTTAAGAGACCTGAAACTATAGCGGGAAAAACAAACAGAGATATATTTCCCAGACACTTATGAACAGGGAGTTCATAAGAACAAAGCCTCTGAAATAAAGCGAGAGGCAGAATAGAAAGGATATTGGTTTTGGAGTCAAAAGACCCGTATATAAATCAAAGCTCTCTCTTAATCAAGCAATCTAACTTTCCCAAGCACACAATTTCAGAATCTATAAAAGGTGGATAATACTTGAATTAAATTACAAAGTTGTAGGGAAATAAATTTGTACACCTTAAAGTGCTACAGAAAAAGCAATTATTATTTCTTAAAATATCCTCAATAGTTAAAAGGAATAAAGTACCAAAGCACCTACCTCTTCATCTTCACCACTGGCAATATAGGAAGTAAAGCCACCGTATTCTGTTTTCCATCCTTTGAAGAAAAATAAAACCCCAAAGTACTCAAAAAATTAAGGCTTTTGTACAATTGGATATTACATTATATATTTAATCTCTCCTAAACTGTTTCCAGTAGATATATTTTATGTGTATGATGAAGGAAAAGGGGAGGAAGATAGTCACCAAATTCATTACTCTGGCTGAAACAACTATGACTACCATCTTCTCCATTTCCCTGAATTCCTGCTGCTACTGACATCTTGGTCCATTTCCAATCCAAACAGATCTAATAGCTAAAGGAATATAATAGTTTCTCATTAGGAAAAACATGAAAAGGCTATGTCTTCGGGACAAGGGGATTTGTGGGAGAAAATGAAGGTGATGTCTATCTCATATTCCAAGTTATACAATCAAATCTTCTATTAGACAGGAAGATTGCCTTCTAATGTCTATTTTAACTTTCAGATTCCAAGATTCAAGCAGCAAAGCAAGGTGGAAACTAATGTATAAAAGTCCCTGATTTAAGAGATTTCCCTACCATATAGTTAGAACTGTATCCCTCTGGTAAGACTGAGAATCACCAAAAAAAGGCACCATTTTTTTCTCCTCCTTACCTTTACAACCACAGTAGAAAAGCAGATCCAAAGCAAATTCACTATTTTTGGTGTCATGCACTAGAGTATAATGACCATTCTTCCAATACCTCAGCTCTCCAGTGCATGTGGGAACACATGATTCTAAGAATGAATAATAAGAGAAAAATGACTGGAAAATCAATTGGAACAAGAGAAATTATCTTGCTATAACCTGTCAGATAAGAGGAAGGCAATAGCCTTAACAAATCAGTTGGGGAAAATACTCATCAAAAATTTGCAAATTACTTACTATTAGCATTACTTTGTCTGAAAAGATTCTAGGTTGCACTTTAAACATCCCTGTCCATATTTATCAATGATACCTAAAACTCCCGAGCAAAATCTGTTTTTCATATGACCAGACCAAGAAATGTTAGCATCTTATAGATCACACAAATTTCTTTCAACACAACAATATACCATTTCTAAAGTATAAAACAACCTTAGAGATCTGTTTCTTTTAGGCCCTAGACATAATAGTCAATGCTTCTTAGCTTTATCCCCAATATGGATATTTCAGAGATTCAGCTTTGTCCTCCTCCTTCTACATTCTCCTCTTAACCAAACATTAATTCTCAAAACTTCAACTCCTCTATTCAAAAGAATCTCAAATTTCTACCTCAAGTAATGAGACCTCTTTTTTAGGGCTCCATAGTTGCATTTCCAAATGCTCCAAGATATTTCAACTTGTTATATTCCCTTGGCATCTCAATTTCAACATGTTCCAAACTAAGTGCATCTTTTCTCCTATAATTGCTGTTCCTCTTGATTTTTACCATTTCTGTCTTTGGCAGCACTATTTATTCAATCTCCTATGCTTGCAACTTTGGGGCTCTTACTTCTTTAAAAAAAAATCTTTCCTTCCTTCCTTTCTTATTCCTTCTTTTTTTCAAATTTCCTACCTTCCTTCTTTGTTTCTGCCAATTGCCCAGGGTCACACAGCTAGGAAGTGTTAAGTGGCTGAGGCCAGATTTGAACTCGGCTTCTCCTGACTTCAGAGCTAGTGCTCTACCCATTGTGCCTTTTAAATTACCCTCTTTATTCTTTTCTTAACCCTTTTTCAACTAGTTACTGTGTTTTGTTTATTCTGCATCAAAATCATTTTTAACGTTTTCTCTTATTTTTAATATTACCACAGTCCCAGTCCTCACTATTACAAAATTCAATGATGACAATGATCTCTTAAAAGATCTTTCTTCCTCCATTTCCTCCCACCTCTAACCCATCACTTATATAGTTGCCAGAATCTTATTTACGTAAATGTAGTCCTTACTCCTCTGCTCCAACATCTTTACAGGCTTCTTATGGTGTTCTAAAGTTCAAGCTCTAGTACTCAAATTTTAAGACTCTTCAAAATCTGATGCAATCTTACAATATATTCCTATCTACTGCTACCTTCCAAGCACTCTGGCTCATACAATTGGCCTCAGGTCCCCAATCAAGTATATCCTCTTTCTATTTCCTGGCTGCTCTCCTTTAAAGTCCAAATCAAATTGTACCTTCTCCATGAAGCATTTCCTGAAGTCCTAATCAACAGCATCCTTACTCTTTTTTTGTATTGAATCCATCTGTCATACAATACTGCATTGCATAGTTATCTGTATGTGTGATTTATACTTTACCCCAAATATACTAAATACTTCAAAAGTGTACAAACTATCATTTTATTTTTACATTTGTACATCTAGTATAGTGTTTTTTCCACTACAGGCACTGAAAAGTTTGCTATTGTTGTTTGAGTTATTTTAATGGAGTAGAGGATGTCAAGGTCCCTTCTAACTAAAATCCTATGAGTTCTATATTTCAAATTAAGACTTATCTCAGGTTTGAGATGACCGAGGGTAAAATCACCTAGGACTTGTTTTTTTTTAACCAAGTCTAGTGTATGGAATATCTTCCCACAGACTTCCCCTGAAGGTAAGCTACATTGATGGCAGGTCCAAATCCCATAATTGTACTTGTCTGAAGTGGTATTGTTCTTTCATCTGTAGAGCCACTTTGCTCACCAAATTTCACAGAAAACTTCTTAGGAAAGAAAATAAATACATGAAGCACAAGGAAAAGAAGGGATGAATGAAACAGGGGGCAGGATTTCATAGCCTGGATTAGTAGCTGTTGAACGTCTAAGTGGACTTTGCAGGAAGAGCTCAGCTAATGTCAAAAGAAGGATGTATCTTAGAATTGAAATCATCAAATATTATGATAAGAAGGAAAGCCATAGGCCTTTCTCTATTTTATTTTTGCTCTGTTCTAACCAGATTACTTTTCCCTTTGGCTTCTCAATCTTGTTGGTAGGTTATTTCCCACCATAATTCCTCCCCCATAACTTCCTTCTATTCAGAAAATAATTTATTTTTGTCTTCATATAAGAAAAACTTTTGTGCTGAAGCCATCCTGAATTTTCTACCCCTACATTTCTACAACTGTACATGAGGTTCATTTCATTGAGACAGATGGTGTATCCTTTTCTTACGTTCTATGTACTTCTTAGAATCTTGTTAATGTTAAATAAAGACAGATAATACAAGAGCAGCTTACTATTCTTTGCCTTTTTCTTTTCTGGTTGAAGGGATGCTTCCATCTTGATCTGTTGGCTTGTGTGGCCACTAGCCTCTTGATAGTTCTCTGGTTTGGAAGGAACATGGCTAATCTCTTTGCTTTTTTCTTCACTGTCTTTTGTGTGCTTCTTCTCCTCCTCGTCCTCCTCCTCCTCCTCTTCATCATCATCATCATCATCATCATCATCTTCTGCATCTGAAAAGACTAGGAAATGAAGCTTCAGACCTGTGAAGTTGGACAACAGCAAGAAGAGGGCCTCTGATCGAAATAACTCCATGCAGCCTCTCAAGACATCTGGAAGCTTCTCTTCTTCAGCTTTTTCATAAAACCTGAAAGGCAAGAGCCTTAAGATATTCATCACAGTCCCAGGCTTAAAAAGATGTAGGCTACAAAGACTTGTCACAAATCAAGCATCCTCCCCCCAGACTTTAACAGTTCTAAGAAACTATAAAGTGAGACAATTTTGTTTTTGCAGGCATTAGCTATCCATATTAACATGATACCAATTGTGTCCACATTAGCAGTTAACTAGCAGCAGTTAAGATCATACAAGAGGAGAAATTAAATCAAAAGCAAGCTCTCTGGACAAAAAAGGCTACCTTTTGTTGGGGGGACCTCTTTGGCGCCATTCTATATCTTCTTTCTCCAAAGCTTCACATATCTTTTCATATTTTTCAGACTGAAAAACGAGTAATCAGAACAGCAGAATTCTTCATTAGATATAATCTCACATTCTTTTTGCTAATGTGTAACCATTAGGCTATACAAAAAGTTTATTTATTGAAAAATTATGGGTTTCGTTTTTGTGACTTTAAATCCTGTTTAAATGTTCTTTACTCAGTGTGTTTTGCCCTCGAGTCAATGAGATTTAGGAGGACTTATAAACACAATAATTTTAACTAAATTTCAAGGATCTGAACACTGATTCAATCATACCACTTTTTATGAGATTCTGAGTAAGTCACTTAACTGCTTCAATTCCTTAATCTGCAACCTCCTTCAAAAAACCCAACAAACCCCATAGTATACCCTACAAAATTCATTAAAATATCTTAAGAATAAAAATAGCTAAGTTTAATTGCAACTATTACCATTATAATGAAAATCTTTATAGAATAAAAGTTCTCTATGCCATGCTTAATAACAAAATTCCAATAGGACATAAATAATTCATACAATATTTTAGGATTATATGGTATAGTGGAAAAAATATTCACTAGACTGAGTCAGGAAGGCAGTATTTTTAGTTCCAGTTCTCTCTCTAGTTTTGTTAATCTTAAGTAAATCACTATCCTTTCTAAGGTCCTTTTTAAGTCTAGACTTGACTTTATTGTGATGTAATTTTACCCCCTCTACCAATTACTTACTAAGCTCCTAAGGATCCATAAAACATAAAAACACTAAAAAGTATGAAATCCAAAAAGGCAGAAGGAAGTTTTATGTACAAGGATAACAGCAATATTAAATACTGTTTATTTAAAGAAAGTGAACTGAACATTGCAAATGACCAAAGAACCTTAATTTCACAGGATATTAAAGCTATTTTTTTCTTACATTTTTGTATTATTTGATGGAACAATGGAAATGCAGAAGTAGATCACAAAAGATAATCCCTTTGAATATCTAGTTAGTCCTCTAGCCATTTTATACTTATAGAACTCAAAAAGAGTTAAATACAACATGCAAAGTAATAATATACTGAATATATCTTTTTGAATCACCTTCAAAAATTTCTTCAGTAGAATTTCAGATCGCTCCTCAAATTCCTCTTGTATTTGAGCTTGGGAATCAATGTCCATGTAGACTGGATTAATCCATTCATACAAAATTTCACTCTGCAAAGAAAGAGAAAAGAAAAAGGATGTGCCTACCATGTCAAAGAGTTTGGGGCACTGTAAAGTAAGGTGAATCACCTATTTACAAATCTTCTAATTTATAAGTGAATGCTGCAGTACTTTACATGAAGAAAAAAGTCAACAATAGACTAGAGGAAATTCAACAATTCATTAGACATAGCCACTTGGATACAGATAGCTTATTCTTACATCTCGTGGAATGTGAAGGCTTCGAGGCAAAAGGGGCTCAAAATAACTTGAGGGTCTTGTTTGAGGAGGGCCATGAAACCAGCCACTTATAGACAGTCGACATTTTCCTTCAGATAGAACTTCGGACACCTGAAAGAATAAAGTCAGGCACAAATAAGTACTAGAGCTATAACTACAGAGATTACTCAAAGCATATGCATTCCACTTTTTTAAATGTGCAGATGTTTATGTCCCAGAGCACATTCTGATGTGAAAACAACCATTCTGAATTTTAATTGGTACAAAATAGGTATCCACTAAATTGTACCTGATTTTAAAAGAATGTTCATTGATAGCATGGTCCATTTGTGGTTTGCCATCTTTACCTGGTGGAAGGATACTGGAGACACTTCAAAGAAAACCAAGGTGTTCCAAGAAGGGATGAGAGACTTAACAATCTGCTTCGGCTGGAAATGTTCTACACCAGAAGAAAGCACATTCACAAGCGTAATTCACAAAAAGCATTAAGCATTACTATTAATATTTTCTTGTTTAACTATATGGAGAAGAAGAAATGACTATATCTTTCAAATCCTATCTTATGTCTTCAGGTTCATAAAACACTGAAGAAATCATGTCCTCTCTCTGGGTCAGTTTTCTATATTCTTCAATGAAAAGAATTGGAATAAATAATCAAAGATCCTTTCCTGTTCTAAATTCTAGGATTTGAAGATGCTAAATAGTAACTGTCTTTCCAAAAATAAGGAAAGCTGGTTTTAATGTTATCTTCTTGGCTGTTGATCACATAGAAAACATCCAACCACATAGAGTGATCATGTGTATGAAAGGGATTTTTTTATTTGTACCTTTGCACTGAATAATCAACATGACTGAGATGAAGCTGACTCTACCATAACTTACTTCATTATCTATATAACATGTCCTAGACCAATGATCATTCTTCACATAGAACTCAGTGGTTTGAGGGAATAAAAAAAAATCATAATTCTAGTGCATACAACAGCTTTGGAGGAATCCATTCTAATGAAATAGCTTCTCCCATCTCACAAAGCATAGATTTATTTCTCTTCTAATTCAGAGACGCAATGAATCAATAGGACTTGATTAATGGTCATATACAAAAATGTGAAAGCTGAGGACATTTTCTGGTTTCTTTTTGAAAAACACAATGATAGCACCGAGAGATGAAATGTGGGATTCTTTTTTTTTTTTTTAAATCTTACCATCTGTATTATACAGGTCCAAGGTACCACCAAGGCTCTTGTCCCAAGGAGGAACGAGATAAAGAATGAAAGCAATTCTTCTTCCTTCTAGTTCATCATCATGGCATAGCAGGATATCTGCAATGGCATACAACTGACCACATAGAGCTATTTCATGTATACATTTACAGCAGCAAATCTATACCAAATTTTAATGCTTAGTTAGGTGACAGAGACTTAATCTTTAGTCTAGGTAGGTGGCCCAATGAAGAGGGTGATAGACTGAAGACAGGAAGATATGATTCAAATATGGCCTTGGACATTTAACAGATACATAATCCTAGGTGAGTTACTTAATCTGTCTGCCTCAGTTCCACCTATAAAATGAGAATAATATACCTCCCCCCAAGGTTGTTGAGAAGATAAAAGGAGATATTTGTTAAAGTGCTTTGTAAACCTTGAAGCATTAAATAAATGCACAATATAAAGCACTATGTAAACTATTACTATGATTATTATTTTTGAAATTGTGAATTTTAGAAAGTTAAAATAACAGCACGGCATAATGAAGAGTACTAGATTTAGTCAGAAAAACTTGGGTTTAAATCCTGACTCTAAATCTGCTAGCTAGCTGCATGATTATGAGGAAGTCTCTTTACCTCAAATAACCTCAGTTTCTTCATTTGTAAAATGTGGATAATAGGATGTAGTTGTGTAACATACATAATTATAAATATCTTTGCCACTATTGTACTCAATGTAAGATATGAATGCTCTCCATCTTCCCAGTCCTTGATACAGTACCCTACCTTTTGAACCCTGTCAATATCTAGAACTTTATAAGCAAGAAGTGGTAGGAAAAAGACAGTGATAAGACATTGGGCAGTGGAGTGACTGTCAATGCCTTATCCAACTGTGATTCCTATGGGTCCTATCCCTGCAGAGCTTTATAAAGTTTACTTTCAAACTTCAGGTTCTTTTTCTTTTCTTCCATCCCATCCTAAGGATGACCAGTAATAAAACAAGCATAGGAAGAGACAAAATCATTCCCTAACACTGTTATACATAGGCAACAGGGAACAAATGAAGCCTATCAGTGACTGGAATAAGAATTTCTCTGTGGGAGAAAAAATGATGCTTCCCCCTCCAAGTATGTTTATGAGTAATAGCTATTAAAAATTTAAACTTTCATTTTTCTCACCTGTATATTCATACTTAGCACAGGAGATATCAATGGTTGATTCCAAATCAATCTTAGCAATGTCAGAAAGCCATCTCCGGAAATCTTTAAACAGAACTTTCCTAAAAAGTGAAGGTGTTAATCATCACATTATATACAGTCTTTGTACTCCTAATCTAGACTACAACTGTTATTATTTGGAATCAGGGAAACAGGCCAGAGAAATGACCAAGTTCCTACAATTTAGTGGAGGATCCTCAGCTATACAGTAGACTAAAAAAACTCAACTACCCTTGAACAACCTAAACTAACAGAACCAAAGACTTAATTGTGGATCCCCTAAATAGCTGACCCTATCATTTATTTGCAAGACTAGTTTCACGGACTTATTTCATGGAAAGGCTCCCTTTACTAAATCTGTGTCTATTAGAAACTTTCACTCTAGCATAGCCTTAGTTCTTGAGATATTTTTCAATTCTTAACTGTTTCCACTAAAAAAGCCAAATAATCTAAGTAGAAAAATGCCAAATCAATAGTTGTTCAATTCCTTTGTGTTAAATAAAGAGCTCCAGTTTTCTGAATCTGGAAAATCCTTAAGGTATCTAAGGTATCTTCTTACTTATTTGGTAATTCTCTTCTCTAACTATAGAATGCTTCCTAGAAGGTTGCTGTAAATCATGAGACAATGCTCTAAATAATGCTAATATTTCTAAAAGAACACCAAAAAATCATGCAGTATTTTAAATGCGCTGCAGTTAATCCCTAGACTTCAGGGCTTATAAAAAGAGGCTCTAGGATACTTATATTAGGGACATTTAATTTACCTTAAAGCTGAAATGTGAAGTTCGTCTCTATTCTTCAGATCATCTGACTTTTGATCATGGAAAAAAAAAAAAATCCCATAGACATTAGATATACAGTCAAATCATACTACTCTCAGAAGAACTTTGGTAAAATAATTTAAAAAAGAGAAAATACTGAATTGTCTGAGCTCAAGTACTTTTTTCCTCTGAATTTTGCACATAAAATCAATACTACTTAGCTTATTACCTAAGTATTGTTTTTATCTGCTTGTCTTAAGTTAATCTCAACATTTTAAGTTCTGTAAAAGGAGGAATTGCTCATCTTTTTCTTGTATCCTCAATAGTACTGGAAGACACCTAGGAAGACAGCTGTAGTTAGTATAAGAACATGATTCTCAGAATCAGGCCGATCCAAGTTTAAATTCCACTCTTGGTACTTATTAGTCTTTGGTCACAGGCAAGTAGTCATAGGTAATGTTAATTTGTGGTTTTCTAAGTCAATTTGTGGCCAGCAGGGAGTCCTTTCTATTTCAGTTTGATACCATTGCTATAGAAAGACTGAAGAAAACTAGTATTGCTCTTTTAACATACAACCCTATTTTGAGGTAATCCAATTGTGTGTGTATGTGTATAGAGACACACATAGAAAAATGTATTTGTACACAAATGGCATTCTTTTTTATTGGTTTAACATATCCCAAAAATTATAGTCAGTGTCACCTTTGATTTTAAATTCTCTAAATGTAGAGATAATTATAGCTCCCTTCATATCCTGTTTCTCTTACATATTATCCAATTGGAATTATCAGCTTAAAACCTATTAATTCAAGTCTTAAGAAATAAAAGCTTGCCCAAAGATTTAAGAGACAAATCAATATTTTTGCTTTTGAAAAAACTAAAAAGAAAAAAAGGCAGAATGTTACTATAAGCTTTATGACAGTCTCAATTTACAGCTCAACTAGGGATGACTTAGGGATTACAGATAAATGTCAAAGAAAGCTTTAGAAAGGCTCAAATAGAATCAGGTATATTTAAAAAATGAGCAGAAGCCCTGGGATCCAAAGGGCAAGCCCAAAGAATAAAATCCAAAGGAATCTCCAAAGGAGTCACTACCACCAGAATTAAATGGTATCATAATTTTTCATTCTTTAAAAAAAAGTGTTTTTTAACATCTACTGGTCATCCTGTCATCTGGGGGAGGGGGTGGGGGGGTAAGAGGTAAAAAATTGGAACAAGAGGTTTGGCAA
Organism: Sarcophilus harrisii; assembly: GCF_902635505.1. NCBI lineage: Eukaryota > Metazoa > Chordata > Mammalia > Dasyuromorphia > Dasyuridae > Sarcophilus > Sarcophilus harrisii. Next base: position 473,909,881 of record NC_045427.1, on the reverse strand, counting down.
TTGTTAATGCTGTAAAGTTACCCATACATATATCCTGTAAATAAAAGGCTATTAAATTTTAAAAAAAAAAGTGTTTTATTGACATTTTTATTTTTCACCCTAGTTTCTTCCCCAAAGAGAATTTTGGTAGCTGGTGACACAATGGACAAAGTGAAAGATCTGAACTCAAATCTGAATTCAGATACTTACTAGCTGTGTGACCCTCAACAAGTCACTTAACCTCTACCTCAGTTTTTTCATCTCTCTTTCTGAGCTATAGTGAGAAACAAATGAGAAAATAATTGTAAAGTGCTTAGAACAGTAACTAATTAACACATAAGAAGTGCTAAATAAATATTAACCATTAGAGAGTAAACTCCTTGAGATGAGGGACTTTTTTTTTTTAATTATAGCTTTTATTGATAAAACATGCATAGGTAATTTTTCAACATTGAGAGGGGCTATAAATTTTTACCTCTTTTTTGTAAGCTCAGCCCTTAATACAGTACCCATGGTAGGTGATTAATAATAAAAAAATGTTTATTGCTTATAACAAATAAAAGAGTTAAATAAAACTAAGTTAAAATCATCATATTTGATAGCACTTAGAATTATGTGACTGAAAGAAAATGTTTCATTATTGAGTCTTTGAAACCAAGATTAATCAATATAATTACAATGTTTTTTCTTTACTTATTGTACTATGTCTAAATTGTTCTCTCAGCTGTACTTGCACCCATTCCTATATCATACTCATGTTTTATTGCATTAAATATTCCATTACAATTATATTCCACAATTTGTTCGGCTATATCTACGTGAAGAATTGAGTAACTTTTCTCACATAACTCCAAAAAGTTTTCAAAACAGGAGGAACAATTCAGATTCACCAAATGAACAAGAGTGTCTATTTTCCCACAGTTCCTCCATGTATCCAATTTTTAATCACCTTCCTCATGTTGATAGTATTTCCCTTATTATTAGTGATTTTTAAACTTTTTTTTCCCTATATGATCATTCAGTTTGTATTTCTTCTTTTGAAATCTGTTAATATTCTTGGACTACTTATAGTTTAAAACCATACATTTATGTCAATTTCTTCTGTCTTGGATCTGTGACTTTTATCAAAGATATTTAATGCAAAGATTTTTTTTCCTACTTGACAGATTGCCTTCTTAATCCAGTTGCACTGATTTTGTTTGTGTAAACACTTTAAAATTTTTAAATAATCAAAACTGTTTTTTTTATATTTTGTGATCCCTTATTTGGTTATGAATTCTTCCTTAAGGATTATCTGTAAAAAGGACATTCTTCTATCATAGAAAATATGATTGTTTGTAATTTAGGTTCACCCATCTAAAACTTACTGTGGCTGAGATAGGATGTTAATTTAATGCTACTTTTTTTTGTTAAAAATTCTTTTCAATTTCCCCAGAAGTTCTTGTTGAAAAAGGGAATTTCCCCTCATTGGTTTTATAATAATATAATAGTTTTATAATAGACATTAGGGTACAAACAATGACTATCTTCCCAGTACAATATTCTTTACTTCTATAGATTATCTTGAAATTATATTTACATGAATACTATCTTACTATGTTAACTTTTGGATATTTTATGCATTTTATAGTTATTCTGAATTGAATTTCTCTGTTTGTACTGTTTACCAGCCAAAGATTTTAACTACTTTATTAGTTTGTCAGTTCTTTGGGTTTCTAAATAAATCATTTTATCACCAATAAATAGTTGTAATTTTACTTCATCTTTGTCAAAGTTTAAATCTTTAATTTTTCTTATGTTATAGCCAGCATTTCTAGTAATAAGGGATGAATATCCTGCAGACACTTCTTGGATTTACTTAAAGACTTTTAGTCATATTTTAAAAGGGCTCTTTCCGTGCTTAAACTTTTAAAGTATTTAACATAAATATGAATGCTATATTCTGTAAAAGTTTTTTGCATTTATTGATATAAATCACGGTTTGGGGGGACAATTTATGATTAATTATTCTAATTGTTTCCCTAATGTTAAACCATTGTTGTATAATCTGACAAAAATCCAGTTTGGTAATACTGAATAATTTGGGAGGCAGGTTATAGTTCAACTAAGATGTAATTAAAATTTTTTCATCTACAGTCATTAGTGATATTGGTCTAAAACTCTTAATCCACTTTTATAGAGAACCATATTAATTTCATCAAAAAAAACTATGGCAAAATATTTTTAATTATTTCAAATTTTTTTAAAGCATATGATTAATTGCTCTTTAAATGTTTCATAGCACTAATTTGTAAATCCATTTGACCAGATTTACTTTTTGTAGTCCAACTATGGCTTGCTCATTTTCTCTGAGCCTTGGTTATTTTAACATCTTTTCCTTGTTAATTAGCTTAACTAAATATAGTGTATAAGCCTACCATGATCTTCTACTGGGTTACAGGAAATCACCATCTTTCCCAGACCATCTCAGAGCTGTCTTCAGCATCCTCTCTTCCAGCCCTGTAACAACTTTATCCAATAATAAATATCTGTGAACAATGATGGACCTTGATGGACCCCTTCCTCAATGAGCTCAGGGACCAGCTTAGGCTTTCTCTTCTCTGTAACTCCTGCCCTCACACTAGGAGACTTCAATATAATATAATAATTGTATATATAATTATACTCCCTCAAATACCCATACTTTCCAATTCTCTGACTTACTTCTCATGACATATTGCTCTGACCTACTAGAGCTGCTGCTCTTTAACTGACCATAATCTGTTGTCACTCTCTTTTCCCCTGCCTTGCAACTCTCCAAACTCCATTCTTCACCCTCACTGTGACTTCTGGTCTCTCCACCTTTCAGTTCTTTTCAGATCACCACTTCTGAACTGGCTACATTCTCTTTTTTGTAAGATTTATAAGACATGGACAAGAGTGGCAGAAGAATTAGGAGGCATCTATGAGTTGTGATCTGCACCCCCCAGAGAACAGCTATGTTAACCAGAGATCCACTGTAACATCAAAGTTGCTAATGATTTATTTTTCATTTTTTGTTTAAAAAACAAAAACAAAAACAACCCTAAACAAAAGCTAGCTTAAAAAATAAATCATATCTATTTTTTATTTCCTTGTTTTTTCCCCCTATTTCCCTTCTAATGTCCTAGGTTCTTTTTTTAATAGAATTCTTAATTTGCTGATTTTCTCTAATTGCATGCTTAGTTCATTAAAAATATCTGTTTTTAATTCATCAGTGTTTTCAAAGATTTTTTCTCTTAGCCCTCACACATTTTGCCATTTTGTCTTATTATTATCAAAATTCTTTTAACACTTATATGTTGTGACTTATTCTTTAACATGTTTGTGATTCAAAATATCACTTGCTCTCCATTTAGGTCTCTATATATTTTGCTTATCTTTTCTTTATTAATAGTAATTTTCATGGTATTACAATCTATAAAGTAAATACTATTTTAATATTTAATGTCCTAAAACATAATTAATATTTGTAAAGCTGTAATTGACATTCTGAAATAAGTGCTTAAATATTCCAATGAGAAGGTGCCATAGGTGTTTCAAATCTAATTGATCCAATGGTTTGTTTCAGCTCTACATTTTCTTTGATGCTTATCTTTCTAATAAATTTGTAGAGCTTTAAAAAAAGAATTAGTTCCCTACAAATATTAGGTAATTACCAGTATCTTCACAATTCTGTTATCCTTTAAGAACTTATGAATAATGCTGTTTGGTGCATATATACTTGTTTTACCATCTATGATGCCTTTAAATATAACAGAACTGACTCTCTAAATTTTATTACTGCTTTATTTCTAAAAAATTATGGTTTCAACTCCTGCTTTTTTTAGAACCAAATAAAGGAAAACAAATTTTGAGCCAATCTTTCCTTTTCACTTGGTATGTCTTTGTTTTGAAATTTCTTTTCTGAATAAAATAAATTGCTGAGTTTTTCTTATCCATTTTGCCATTCTCTTTCCATGGGAATTAATTCATTCATTTTTAAGGTTATAATTGTCAAGTTTGTGTTTTCCTCTGTATGAAATTTTTTCCCTTTTTTATAGTCAGTATTTAGCCCCTTTGATTTGTTTTGATTAATTTGATTCTAGTCATTTTCCACCAATTCTCCATCCTGTCCTGTTTCCTCATATTCTGTCTCATGCCAATTACTTTTATTGGCATATGTACATATGTGTGTGTGTATTTTTGTCTTTCCAATTCTCAGCCTACAAAATCTGCTTTGTTCCTTTCCCTAATCCATTCTTTTAGTTTCAGCAATGTACATTTGCTCATTCCATTTTCATAAAGTGTTTAGTTGAAGAGGAGTTGCCAGTGAAGTTGTCACAATAGTAATATTAGCATTTGTACAGAGCAGTTTAAATTTACAAAGCACTTTACAAAAATTATCTCTTTTTATCTTCACTACAACCCTGGGAGGAAAGTGCTATCATTGCCTCTTTTTTATAAATGAGGAAAATGAAGCAGAAAGGGATTAAATGATTTGTTCAAGAATGCATAACTAATATCTAAGAAAGGATTTGAATTCAGGTCTTTCTTACTCTAGGTCCAGAGCTCTAGTAACTGTGCCATCAAACTATTTACATATATATTTAGCTCACACATTTATATCCATAGGAATGATACACACACATACATCTATTACAGTACATTTATGCTCATGGAACCTTAAAATAATTGAATGAAATGGCTAAAGCAGTACTGTTATTACTAATTTATAGTTGAAGAAATAAATTTAGGAAGGCTATGTCATGCACCTCAAAGTCAGATGGCTATAAAGAACCACAGCTAAGATTCAAACTTACTGCTAATTAGGTCTATTTTACTATGCAGTCTCATGAAGATAAATCAGAAATACACAAATGAGGAAAGAGAAGTATATTTTTTTTGCTAGAATTATGCCCAAAGTACTAAACGATAAAATAATAAAAAGTGACGATGGTAGCCTTCTAACTGGAATTGGTTAAACCTTGTATTAAATGACCTTTTAAAACATATATTTTCTGAATTTAAGTGAAACAAATCACTTGTGAATACATACCTGTTTGAATTTGTACAAATCATTACATTTTTCATGGAAGTCCAAATCCAAAAGTTCCTTTTGAAGTCCTTCCAAGAAAGTTTGGCACTGGATGAAGTTTGGGATCACACAGTGATGGAAAGGATCTGGGTCCATGACTATGGCATCTTTCAGAAAAGAAAACATTATTAATATGTAGCTGGACATAGCAGAATAATATTTAAGGAGAAGTAATGGATAGGAAATAAAGCTTCATGATCTAAAATTCTGAGAAAAAATTGGTGGTCTCCCATTTTCTATTTACTCCTACCCTATCTATGTTTTTGTGTTATAGTTCACCTCTCACATATTACTTAAAGCTTTACCCACTTTATGCACTGTTCTTAACTCTTATAGTACATTTATTTATCCAGCATAAAGCTCTCTTCTGACATTCAGTTTTGCATTCCAACCACCTATTGGACATTATGAATTGGATATTTTGGGGACAAGTTAAAACTATTATTTTTAAAAATAAATTATTTATCTTAAATTTCCACACTCTTTATTATTCCTATCAAGGGCCAACACCATCCTCCTAATTATTCAAGCTCACAAGCTAGTTTTCATCCAAGACTCCTACCTTTCAATCCCCACAACTACTCATTACCAAGACCTATCTTTCAAACATTCCTTTTTCTTTAAGACTTTTATGACCTTCTGTGCAGGCTTTATTCTTAGACTCTTAACAGCTTGTTAGTTGGCCTCCAACTCTTCTTTCCCATTCCAATCTATCCTCTACTCAATTGTCAAAATGATCTTTCTAAAGAGCCAGTCCAAATAGATTACCCCCTCACTCTTGACTAAAGTCCAGTGGTTCCCTATTACATCTAGGAACAAATATGACATGCCCTGTTTGGCTTTTAATGTCTTTTGTAACCTGGCCTACTCCTACTTTCCAGTCTTTTTATATTTTATTCCCTTCTAGTCTAATTCACTGATACTGGCTTTCTATCATGGAATAATATTTCATTTTTTAATCACATACATTTTTCACAGGTTGTACCCACCCCTGGGATAGATTCTCTCCTTTTTTATCTTTGCTTCCTTACGTCCCTCAAGTTTCACCTAAAATTCTACTTTCTACAAGTTCTCTCTAGAGTCTGCCTTCCCTCTTAAAGTATCTCCTCCAATTTATTCTGTATATATGTTGTTTGTGGATAATTGCTTGCATGTTATCTTTCCCATTAGATTGTTTATTCCTCGAGGGCAGCGACTGTTTCTGCTTGTTTTTTTTTCATCTCCAATGCTTACTTAGTAGTACAGGGCCTGGTATGTGTTCAGGTGCGTAATACGCTTATTCACTTAGCAGGACATGTCCAGGTTACTAGAGTTTGTGCTTTTATTCATATAATTAGCATTTATTAAGCACCTATTATATACAAAGTCCTTTAACTTTAAAGTTTTAAGAGATTTTCTTCTCCCCAACTACACAGTCAACTCCCCGGCGACACTTTTAAAATTTCTAATGTCCCATAAGCTTTTACGACATTAAGAACGAGTAAAAAAAATCCTGGCTCTTTTTTTTTAGGTCAGCAGACACATTACTGGGTCCAAGACGGTCATTTCAGGTTGGCAACACTACTAGATGAAGCTTCCCTGGCACAGAACTCAAGGTCACTCTGGCAGGCAAGGATTCCATCCCGGTGAGGCCGTGTGCATTATTACCAATAACCAGGGCAATCAAGGATGGCTTCATGGAATAGGGGGCATTTTCAATTAGGGAAGCACCGAGGACACGCGGGAGGTACAAATAGCCAGGCTCTTTCCCAAGGAAAGCACAGTGCAAAATTTTAGGGCCCGCTCGACTACGGAAAACATTTCACAGGATCGTCTTCCCTTTTAGTCACTTATAGTCCAGGCCCCGCCCCTCCCAGCTTCCCCCTTTCTCCCCCCCCCCCCCCGGGCCCCCCCCTCCCCCCCCCCCCCCCCCCCCAAAACCAGAGCAGCAATTCCCAACTCCAAGTGACACCGCCCGCAGTTACCGTGACTGAATCTTGTCCGCCGGCTCCAGGCCTCAGCCACCTGATTTTTCAGCGACTCCTCATGGAGAGCGGCCGAGAACTCCCCTATCAACTCCCGCTTCCCTTTCTTCTTTCCCTCCGAGACAGGTTCCAGATCCGCACACCGTTTCCCACTCATACCTCCGGGTTGCTTTGCTTCTCCGGGCCAGACAGCTACAAGTCTCGCGCCATGCGGCAAATGCGTCGCACCCACTGATACTACAACTCCTAGAATTCCTCCACCACCCACGAGACGCCCAATGGGAAAAAGAAAGACGGGAAGAGGCGGGGCCTAACTTGTATTTGCCAATAGGTACCTCTGGTTTGTGCAACGTCCTTGTTGTGATTGGCTATGAGGCACTCTGGCTAAGGAGACTAGCTCCCTTCTACTATTCGAGGGAATCGCCTAACGCTGCGGAAGGATAGGTCAGAGCGCACTTCCGGTGAGCGTCGGCTTCCTTCTCTTGCGCCTCCATGTTAATGGCGGTAGCGGTTGCCTCAGTGGGACTCTAATTCGGCCTTGAAAGGGAGTAGCTCTTTCTTTCGGTTTCCGTCTGCCCCAGTCAGCACTCGCGCCCGCGCCCTCCCTCGCCAGCATGTCTGTTGTGCCGCCCAACCGTTCGCAGACGGGCTGGCCCCGGGGTGTGAATCAGTTTGGGAACAAATACATCCAGCAGACCAAGCCTCTCACCCTGGAGCGCACCATCAACCTGTGAGTGACATCCTCAGCATCCTGCTTCTCGGGCCGCGACGTGCTCCCTCCCTTTCCCGCCGTCCCTAACTTCCAGCCACGAGCGCACCTCTGACACCCTTTCGATTTTGTCCTCCCTCTCTCGAAGCGCTCCCCCAACTCCTTTTCCAGAGGCGCGCGCTTTCGGTCCCCCGCGAGTCCCGTGCCCCAGTGGGCTTGGCGCGCTCCCACCTCGCTTTGGCGCGCTCGGCCTTTCACTCTACACGTGGGCGTATCCCAGGCCACCCTCCTCTCCCTGAACTCCCCCTCAACTTAAATGTCAGGTCTAAAGGATTTTTAGGGCATCGCAGACCAGCTTTTAAATCTCTAATGCAGGAAATAGAAGAGGCTTTCAGTCTGTCAATAAGCTTTTCTAAATGCCAGGCTCGGGGCTGAGCCCTGGCCACTCTCCTTGCCCTCGAGCTCACAGCATAATGGGGGGGAGACCTTGTGCAAACATTTCAGTAAACAAACCGCGTACTGAAGTAGCCTTCCTTGGGGAAGGCACGTTATAACACTAAGGAGGTTCGGGAAAGGCTTCCTGTAGAAAGCGGGTTTTAAGCTGGGACTTGAGTCAGGGAAGCCAGGGGGATGAGAAGGGAGAGCATTCCAGGCATGGAAGACTGCCTGAGGAAAGACCCAGTGTTGGGAAATGGAGTATCTTATGTGTAAGGAAGGACTAGGAACTATTGTCACTAGATAGAAGAGTAAGTGGGGGATGTGTAAGGGAGGGGTCAGGCTTGATTATGAAGGGCTTCTCTTACCAGTGGTCGCACCTGGAGTAAATGACCGCATCTGAGAATCATAGACCGTAAAGCCGAAGTTATTCAGTAAACATTTACTAAGCACCTGCTTTGTGCCAGACACTGTGTTAAGTGCTGGGGATACAAAGAAAGCCTACTCTCCAGGAGCTGTCTCATGGAGGGGACCATAAAGCAGCTGTGTACAAAGCACATGCAGGATAATTTGGAGATATTAAGTAGAGGGACAGGACATTCTGTTAACATCTAGTCCAAAATGAGCTTCAGAAAGGGGAATAAATTTTTCCATTAAAAAACTCCATAAAAATAAAACCTTTTCTTAATCTTTGGGCACCTGACTGAGAGAGGCAATAATAGTCAGCTTTTTCTTTCTGGCAGCAAACTCCATTACTTACCACGTTTGCCGTTTATTGTGGGTTCTTTCAGTTGTCCCTGCTTAGACATTTGGTTGAATTGGCAAGTGGGAGGAAGCTTGAGGTCTGTCTTTTTGTCTTTCCTTTCAAGGATATTGCTTTTTCCACTAGGCCAGCATCCTGGCACATTGTACTGCATGTGGTTGCTGTGTGGTACTGCATTGTTGCTATGGGAACACATCATTTCTTTGCTAAGAGATGACTGGTCCTAGAAAAGCATGTATAATACATTCTCCAAAGATTTTTGCTTAAACTTAAAATGCAGATTTTATCAGGAATATAATTCATGTTTGGAATCTCATCCCAATAAATGGGCAGCACACATTTTTACTAGTCAGTGAGTGAGTGTGCATATCATTTAGTGAGAATTACTGTTCATTTTGCTATTTACTTAATACAAAGTTGACATAAATGTAAGCACTTATTTCTAATGGAAAAAGTAAGGCTCCTAAATTTGCATTTGGTTAAGAAATAAAAGATGATCCTTGTACAGAACTTAGAGGTTAGCTTCTGTCTTTGGTATTTTGACTAAAATGTAATCTACTAATTTTTATCTCAACAATATGAAAATTATACTTAGAGCTATTGTCAGACCACCAAACCTGAAAGCATTCAAATTGAACTGCTTAATCTTTTCTGAGAGGATGGTCAGAATTAATGATCACTAATAACCTTTCAGTTCTGGTGCTATGAAAATAAATTTGTGGGCTAATCTGAAAATGGTGAACATTTATAACATTTACATGAGAATATGCATTCTCATTTCTAAAAAAGTGACAATTTTGGAAAACAATTTTTTTTAAATTTTTTTGGGTACTGACTATATTCAGAAATATTTGTTGTTTAAGTAGGGGCAGTTTTTCATCCTTCTGGATAGGCAAGAAACATGCTAAATGAAAATAAGCTTCATCCTTTGTTTCTTTCCTTTTATTCCTTGTCATTGTTGAGTTTTTTCTGTTGTGTTCTACCTTTGTGACCCCATTTGGGGTTTTCTTGACAAAGGTATTGTAATGGTTTGCCATTTCCTTCTTTAGCTCATTTTATAGGTGAAGAAACTGAGGCAAACACAGCTAGAAAGATGAATCTTCAGGCATGGCACTCTAATTCAGTGCTCCAACTAGTTGCCCCTCAAAAGAATGTAGGTAAAAAATATTACTTAAAGTGCCTTTTAAGATTAGGTTTTATAACTGGTGTTTTGATCTTTAATTTTTCACTTTCATGTCCTTATAGGGGAATAGGGACACATCTTGCACTGTTGCTATATAACAAACATGTCTAACTAAAGATGATGTTGAGCCTTCTAACCAAATATCAGTTACATGTGGGAGTGAATTTTGCTAATTTGAAGTAAGAAAGTATGTGACATAATTTAAGAATATCATGGTATTTGGTTTTAGACTTCTATTTGGGGGCGTTAGAGTTTTGAATTAGGAACACAATGTGTTACCTTGCTAGTAAATACAATTTTTGGTAACTCATTAAGAATGAATGTCTAAAGCAAAAACACCTCCCTTTCTCCACCAAAAAAATATGGAACAGTTGGATTGAGGAGCCAGCTGCAGTTAGAGAGGATAAGAACTGTAAGATCCTACATTTTTAAAATTTTCCTCCAGAAATATTGAATTTATCACTGTTTGACATGGGGGAGTGGTACATCCGTGATTTGGAATAAAGCAGTTCCTTACTCCATTCCCTCCTGGCCTCCCTCCATCTTGCTCCTGCCCTCAGTAGTTGACTTGCCCTTGCTCAGGCAATCACTTTGTGTCAGAAGCATGACTTGAACCCAGATCTTCCTGACTCCTTTGCCAGTTCTCCATCCACTAAATTGCTAGGTGATGCAGTAGATTGTGAGCTGGATCTGGAGTTAGAAAGGCCTGACTTAAAATATAGCCTCAGACATGTGTCTCAGGACAAATTACTTTAATGGGCTCTCCCTGTTTCCTTATTTGTAAAATAAGGATAATGATAGCACCTACTTCTGAAGGAGGTTAAAATGAGGTAACACATATAAAGTCCTTTGCAAACCTTAAAGGCTCTATAAATACTATTATTATTGCTATTACTATTACCACTTTTAAGATGCCTTTGTGTGTAGTGAATCAACCCTCTGTAAGAGAGCTTTTTGGAGGTGTGGGTATTTCCTGGGCTTGATTGTATGGGTTTATAATTTGGTCCAAAGGGGCTAAAAAATTTAAAATGGCTTGTAAGCTGGAAAGAGAACTTGGAGAGAGAATTCAGGATGAATCGATCCAAAAATAGAGTGGTTTGAGAAGTATCCTTTGTTTTTTTTTTTGTTTGTTTGTTTGTTTTTGCTTTTTAAATATATAAAAAGATAGTTTTCAGCATTCACCTTTGCAAAACCTTGTGTTCCGATTTTTTTCTCCCTTCCTCCTCCTCCCCCAGCAAGCAATTTAATATAGGTTAAACATGTGCAATTCTTCTAAACATATTTCCATATTCTTCATGCTGTGCAAGAAAAATCACATCAAAAAGGAAAAATAAAATACAAGAAAATTTTAAAAAGCAAACAAACAACAACAAAAAGATGAAAATACTATACTTTGAGCCATATTCGGTCTCCATAGTTACCTTTCTAGATTTGGATGTTACGTTCTATCTCAAATTTATTGGATTGCCTTGAATCCCTTCATTGTTGAAAAAAGCCAAGTCTATCACAGTTAATTGTCACATAATCTTGTGCTCTTGGTTCTACTCACTTCACTTAGCATCATATTCTTTCAGAAAAGCTTAATAAAAGTATAAATAAAAATGGAAAAGAGTACAGAAGAATGAAACTGCTGATGGAGTTGGCATGGTTCAGCTGAGAAAATCTGAGGAGTTTATGGATATAGTGCTTAACCAGGGGAGAGCTTTTTCTGTACACTAGCCCAGTTTGTGAGGAAATTACCTATTGATTTCACCCTGAAACTACAGTGGATCAGATCTAAGAAAACGATGTTTTAGATTTAAAGGGCTGCAATAGTTCCTGCTATGCCAGTAGATAGAAGTAGGATGAAGAAAATAATTTTCAGCAGTTACCAGGGTTGGACAAAGGAAGAAAGGATGGAAAATGAGAAATTGAGGTTTACCTCTCAAATAAATTTTACTTTTTTTTTTTTTAATAGCCTTTTATTTACAGGATATATGCATGGGTAACTTTACAGCATTAACAATTGCCAAACCTCTTGTTCCAATTTTTCACCTCTTACCCCCCCACCCCCTCCCCTAGATGGCAGGATGACCAGTAGATATTAAATTCAAATAAATTTTACACCAAAATCACTCTGGTTAAGCTTTTGTACATTTCAACTTGATTTCATGTGGTGGAAAGAGTGTAGCTAAAGAATCAAAAATTGGGAAAAGATATAAATTCACAGATAAAGTTTTTTAAGGAACAATTTTCTCCTTTGAAGCTTTGGTCTTAGTAGAAAATCATTAGACAAATGGTGATTGAGAAGTTCATTAGGACAACTTCCTTTTGGAGAAAAATGATCCCATTTTGGCAGAGTACTTTATTGACCCTAATGTCCCTGAGAAATTCTCAAATGAACTAAAGAAGAGATAGATGTTCTTTGATTTAGAAGGTTGGGATTTCTCTATAGGATTACTTCTAAACTTTATAATAATTAACTAGTCCTGTCCTCTGCAGCATAACATTTACAACAGAACTAAGCAGACCAATTTGGATAGCACTTGAGAGCTATTTTATAATGGAACTAGATTATATGTCCATGTATAGGAGTCCAGTAGATACCCAGCACCTACTCTACAAAGTAAGAGGCAGACAGCATAATATGGAAAAGAGAAAGCCAAGAAAACCTAACTGGGTTCAAATTCAGTCTTTTCTATATAATAGCTGTGTGACCATGGGCCAGTCACTTAACCTTTCAGTGCTCCCAGAAAACTCTTTAAAGGTTATCCCAGAATGCTGCATCAGTTGAATGTTTCCCCACAAATATTTCTCAGTATTAATGGAATCATGAGTCCCATCCAGATTTGTGTATTGTGTATATGTTGTATATAGCATATATGTATATAGAAATTATAAGCATGCATACTTAATATAATATATAGTCCCATGTGACACTAGCTGTGCCAGTTATTTAATGTCCCTGAGCTTCATCTTCTAGGATTGTAGAATCTGCCTCATTGTGTGGTTGTGGGGGATGATAATGGGATGTTAAGGTCTGCAAAAAAATAAAAGTCCTATAGAAAGCCAGTTTTTAATTAGCAAGCCAATTTCATGAGATGTTACTATATAGTAGTAGATTGTTGTGAACTATCATTTTCAGGTTATGCACTTTGTTTTGTTTGCAGATATCCACTTACAAATTATACTTTTGGTACAAAAGAGCCCCTTTATGAAAAGGACAGCTCTGTTGCAGCTCGATTTCAGCGAATGAGGGAGGAATTTGACAAGATTGGAATGAGGCGGACTGTAGAGGGTGTTCTGATTGTGCATGAGCACCGGTTACCTCATGTATTACTCCTGCAACTGGGCACAACTTTTTTCAAGCTGTAAGTGTTTGGAAATTGATAATCAAGTTCCCATTAACAAAATGCTATATAATACAACTTGTAAAGTATTAGCATCCTTGCAAAACCTTGGGTTACATATTTTCTCTCCCCTGGACAGCAAGTTAATATAAGTTAAACATGTGCAGTTCTTTTAAACATGTTTCTACATTCATCATACTGTGCAAGAATAATCTGAACAAAAGGGGGGAAATGAAAAAAAAAAAAAGAAAACAAAAAAAGATGCAAAGAACAACAAAAAAAGGTGAAAATATTGTGCTGTGATTCACATTCAGTCTCCATAGTCCTCTGGATGTGGATAGCTCTTTCCATCACAAGTCTATTGTAATTGCCTTATTGTTGAAAAGAGCCAAGTCTATCACAGTTAATCATTACATAATCTTGATGTTGCTGTGTACAATGTTCTCTTGGTTTTGCTTACTTCACTTAGCATCAGTTCATGTAAGTCTCTACAGACTTTACTGAAATCATCCTGCTCATCCATTTCTTATGAGCAGTAGTATTTCATTATATTCACATACCATAACTTATTCAGCCATTCCCCAACTGATGCTGCCCTGCTTTTTAAATAATAGAATACATAGTTCATTTCGGTTTATCACCAATATTAGAGATTCAACCTTATTGACGTGTTCTTTAAAATGGATTTTTCCAAGTTTAATCATGATACTTAATTGTATTACTTTTCATATGAACAACATATGAAATTTTTATCTGAAGATGAATGGTTTCCCTATTCTCCAAATATCATGGGATTTTGTTTGTAATATTTGTTTTTAAAAAGGTTTATCTTTACTATTTAGGTTGATAATATTTCATGCCACATGAAAATGTTTGGCCAGTAGCTATTCAACCTGACTGCTAGAAGGAAAAGTTACCATTGGTGATACTTAGAACTAGTTGTTACATTGCAGTGAAAAAATTGAGCACAGCAGCCTTACTGTTATATTTTCCTTATTTCTGCTTGTCACTGTATCCTCAAGTGAGAAAAAAATGGGATGGGCAGGTGACTTGTAGACAGATTTTTTTTTGTTTGGAAGGCTGGCATACATATTGAGATTTGTTTGAAAAGATATTTAAAATGCTGAAATGTTTGTTTTATGTTGTCTGAATGTTCAGTTTTCTAGAATCCTTAAATTATTTTTAATTTTGATCAAGTTTATTATTTCAACTTCTAAATAGAAGAGGTAGTCAATAAGCATTTGTTAAGCACTGTATGCAGGACACTGTTGAATGCTAGGGATTCAAAGAAAGGCAAAAACAAGGAACACATTTTGGAGGGGAGGAGATGTAGGAATGTGAATAAGTAGATACCTGTGAGATCTGTTCAGCCTGAATGGAATGTAATATGGCAGGGCAGGGTACCACCAACTGGGAAATTGAGAAGGGCTTCCTGCTAAAGGTCAAATTTAAACTAACTCTTGAAGGGAGACCAACAGGCAGAGGTAAAGAAGAAAAAGAGAATTCAAGGTATGAGAGAAAGTGTAGTGGTATGCTTGAGAAAATGGCAAGTAGCTGATTCTGGAGCTAATAGGGAGACACTAGAACTCACTGAACAATAGAAATGAGGTGGCCAGACCTACGCTTTAGAAAAATCTCTTTTGCAGTGAAATAGAGGCTAGATGGGAGTAGGGAGAGACAAGGCAGGAAAACTAGGTAATAGAGAGCAATTGTTGTAGTTCAAGTAAGGTGATGATCACCTGTGTGAGTGGAGAAAAGGGGACAACTACCAGAGATGTTACTAAGGTAGAAATACCATTGACAAAATTTGTCAGTGGATTGGGTATGTGGGTATGAGAGAATGAGAAATAAAGGAAAATACCAAATGGTAAGCATCATGATTGAGAGGATGGTGATAATCTCAAAAGGAATAGAGGAGTTAGAAAGGAAGGTAGATTTTGGAGATGCCTAAGAAATTTTTGAATCAAGTTATCCAAAAGGTAGTTAGTGATGAAAAACTGTAAGATGCTAGGGCTGTATTCAGGATATCTCAAAAGTCTTGGTATAGTGTTGCATTATTAAATAAGGGTAAAACATTAATGGCATAAAATATTTAAATCTTAAAGCCAAACTTAGGCTTTTGGGACATTGAGTGCTTTTGAGAATTAGAAGATAGTTGAACTTTGATCATCAAGTGAGAAAGCATAGAAAAAGGACAGAGCCTTGAGAACATTGGTGCTTTAGAACCAGCAAAGGAGCACATGGACAGTTAGGACTCTAAAGAGAAAGCAATGTCATAAAAATCTGGAGAGAAGAGTATAAATTAGTAGATGCAGGAACAAAAAAGGTCTTTAGATTTTGAAGTAAAGAGGTAGGCATATTTCAATTGAATGATAAGATTGCCGGCATATTACATAGGATTTTTAAAAAGTGAAATGAGAGGAGGGGAACCACTTAGTATTGGTAGCTTTCTCAGAGATTTAGTCAAGAAAGGAAGTAGAAATACTTTTATATTGTTATATATAGGATATTTGTAGTGAGGAAGTTAGATCAAGTGTTTTTTAAGAATGGGAGAGCCAGAGGCATGTTTCCAAATAGCTAGACAGGTACCAGTAGGAAGAGATAAAGGATAATCAGGAGAATGGGGGTGGGAAAGAAGTCTGACTGGAGAAATCAGAAGGGGGATACATATAATAACATATAATATAACATAATAACAAGGTTTACCTTAGCAATAAGAAGAGCCACCTCTGTCTCTAGACCAGAGTGAAGGAAGAGATAAGAATACTGTAACTTCTTCACAATGTTCTTCTGAATATTTTAAGACTTGGTATTTAAAACATAGTTATATTTTATTTGGAAATTAAAATTTCATTCTTGTGCTTCCTTGGACAAGACAACTGTGCAGAATTTTTGTTAAAATTTTGTATGATTGACTATCATTTCACAGACCTGGTGGTGAACTTAATCCAGGAGAAGATGAAGTAGAAGGACTCAAACGTTTAATGACAGAGGTATTTTCTTTTATTTCACTATTTTAATACAAACACTGTCAAATTGGTGAGTAATTGTCATTCATATTCGAATGGCTTAGATTTATTTGGAATTTTTGTTTCATTGAAGTTTTAATTTTCATTGAATAAAATTTAACAACAGAAGATAGGAATTTTTAAATTTTTACTCTTTTCATTCTCTCTCAATAATAATTGATTCTAAATTTCTTAACTAAAAGATATTTTAGTGACACTGAATACTTTATTATTGAAAGCACAGTTACTCTTAGAATTTGTTCTAGGTTAGATTTTTATTTAAGAAAAGGTATCAGATTATCGTTTGTTTGGCAAAATGAAAAAGCATATTTCTGTGCTGGTTGGACAGAAGTTCTTTAATGTATCTGAAACACACTTTGGATGAATATAGTGAAAAATATGATATGGCCACTTGTTTGCACTAGTTGAAATGGTTGATTTATAGAAACCATAAATAAAAGAAAGTGCCCAGTAGGAAAAAAATCTCAGACAATTGGCTGGCTTAAAAGAGTGACCATCTCCATAATTTTGTCATATAATTAGAAAAGAGTAATAGATTTGTTTCTCAAGCAGTCATTTAGGATTATTCAGTTTGAACTAATTATGAATGCTATGGGATTGATAGGACAAAATAAACAGGCAAAATCCTTTAGAAAGGACAAATTGTTAGTAGAGAATCTTTAATCATATACTTCCTACCAGTGATGTTGTTAGAAGTGACTCATAATGTTTTAACTTTTTACTAACTGTAATTTTTTTTTTTTTTTAATAGATACTGGGACGTCAAGATGGAGTTCTGCAAGACTGGGTCATTGATGATTGCATTGGTAACTGGTGGAGACCAAATTTTGAACCCCCACAGGTCAGTGTCTTAATTTATATTTGTTGGGCATTTGGGGCTTAATGTAAGTTCTTCTTTTCAGCCATTTTCAGATAACTGTAATATAATTTTAAATTGTGCAAAAAAAGTGACTAAAATGTCCTCCTTACCCTTTACACCAGAGATTCCACTGCTGGCATATCCAAGGAGGTGAGTAATACAAGAAAGATCCACTATATACCAACATACTTATAACAACATTTTCCTTGGTGACTAGGAATTAAAATCAGTAAATATTTGGGGAATAGCCACACAAAATTATAGCACAATGAATATAGTAGGATAGTTGTGTGCAACAAGAAAGGAGATATATGAAGAGAAAAGCAAAGGAAAATTTACCTGAATTGGTATAAAGTGAATAAGCACAAGAAAAACAGGCTACACGATGATTATCATCCAAATAGAATGACAGTAATGGGAATGGAATACCAAAAAAGTGTAATGTGACCAATCTTGACTCCAAAGTAGATATAAAAATATGCCTCCTTCAGAAGGAAGGAAGTTAGGGTGTGGAATATCACATATAATGTAAGATGTGATGAATGTGTTGTTTAACTTTGCTTATTAAGAAAAAAAATTATAAGGGATGCTATCTGGGGAGTGAGTGGTTGGAGTATATTTTGGAAAGTTTAGGTGATGTTAAAACAAAAGATTTTTCTTCAAATGGCTAAAGCAAAGGTGATTTCTTCTTAAAAAGAGTACCATTAATATTTCTTTGAATGTTAACAAGACAATTAATTTAATGCTGTGTGCATTAACTGGTGAATTATATTTTTTTCCTATTACTATAGTTAAATATTACATTGTCTTTTTTCTTTTAAACTTCTGTTGAAATCTTTTTGTATTACCTTCATTCTGGTATATATCTCTCAGCCATCTCCTACACAGTGATTCATTGTAATAAAAAGAATTTTTAAAAGGGAAAGGGGAACAATTCATCAAAACTAATAAGAACATCAGCTCTGTCAGTGTATGCAGTATTCACACCCAATGGAAAGAAGTACATTTCTCTATATCTTTGGAGATAATCTTGGCTTATCTGTTTTCTTCCTACCTTTGGGGTATTTTATCTCTGAAACTGAGACTTAAGATTGTGTTTGATTTTTGCTTAGGATTTCTTCCCTGAACCTCTTTCCTAACTTCCTACTCTACTCTTTTATGGGAAGGTTGTTACTGCTTACTATTTGGTGAATTCTCTGAAAGTAGTAATTTGGCAAAGTGGGAGATAGGATGATTTTTCCAGTAAGGAGATCTTGAAATGTTTGTCATGTTCCTGATTAAAGAAAGTCTTCAAAAACTGAATCTTGTTTGAGCTTTCAGGGTACTTCCTAAATGTGCTAATGATACTACTAATTCAGACTTGCCATATATGTCAATTATATCTTGTCCTCAAGAAAGTGGAAATGCAAACTTAAGAAGAAAAGTGTTTATGTAAAAATACTCCTTAAATTCTTTTCATATAGAAATATCCCTTAAATTCAAAATTTCCTTTAAGAGCAATGGCTCAGTTTTGTCCTATTAATGAAAATTCCCTGAGAAAATTAGAGATGTCAGAAAGATCAAAGGATAAAAGTGGAAAGGTCTAGCCTTAGAGTATTAAGCTTAAGTTCAAATTTGGAATGTGTACTTAGTATATTGTCTGGTCCTTAAGAGTGCATGGTATATAATACTCTATTTTGTCTATATCCTTCCCCATGGAAGATTTTTTTGTACAAGTGAGAGCAGGTAAAATTTAATAGGAAGAGGAGACTGTCATAAAAGGAAAATATGTAGTTGGGAGGGTGGGGAAGGGAGAAAAGAGAGGGAGGTTACAAGCCACTTTCTATTAACCATGATTTATAGCTTCAGCTATATATATGAACTTAAAATTTTTCTTTTAAACATTAATTGGTAAAACTATCTTTTTACCCATCTGCTGTCTTTCAGTCATTGCTCATTTGCCTAGTTCATGTGACATTTTGAGACCAGGGGGTAAAAATAATTTGCTTTAGGTTATTGCAGAGCAGGGCTAACTCTGGGTAAAATATACTTGGGGAGAGGGGATTGTGAGTGAACCTGTATTATTATTGTGGGAATGCTTCTGGTGAGAAATTTCGATCAATGCAGATTGTTACCGTCTTGAAAGTTACCTGGGGCACCAAGTATGCAGGGTTACACACATGCTGTGACAGGAGAAGGACTTGAACTAGGGTCTTTCAAACTCTTGTTTTGTTTTTTACTGAGGCAGTTGGGGTTAAGTGATTCCCTCAACATCACACAGCTAGTTAGTACTAACTGTCTGAGATCAGATTTGAACTCAGATCCTCCTGATTTCAGGGCTGGTATTCTATACTCTGTGCCACCTAGTTGCCCGGATCTTTATAACTCTTAAGACCAATTCTATCCATTATGCCATGCTGTCTCAAAACTTTTTTTTTTGCTTTAAACATCGGCTTTCTAAGTTCTTTGTGACTTGAATATAAATCATTTTAAATCTCAGTTCCCTCATATATAAAACATAGGTAAATTAAATATAAAGAATCTTCAAAATCTAAAACTCTTTTTTATCCTTGCATAATTTCCTGATGATTATTTCGTAAAGATATTTTAAAACAAGCACATGCACATAAAAATTTTAGAAAATGTAACTTTGTGATAGAGAAATCCTGGGTTTTAAATTGAGTTTTAAAGTCATTAAAAATTTTATTATTTTTCTGAAATCTGGATCTACTGGCTACATATTCAAGTGTTTTTTAGTGATTTATTCTTAATTCTCTTTTGTTGTTTTAGTACCCATATATTCCAGCACATATTACAAAACCTAAAGAGCACAAAAAACTCTTTTTGGTTCAGCTTCAAGAAAAAGGTAAGTGTTTATTTTACTACTAAGACTCAGAATATTTAATTTTAGTTTTTAAAAATTCTTTAGAACTTTGAAGGAAATTAATTTAGAACCTTTGGTAATTTCAAGGCATCAATTCAACATTAAAGAAGCTATCTAATTAACATATATACTAATAATGTATTGTTGATATAGTGATATACTGACTATAGTTGGGATTTCAGAAGGGAGACTTCCTGACTGATGCCAATTCCCTATATATTATTGTACACCTGCCATTCATAAAATATGATAGAAGGAAAAACTAAAGTAACTGGATCTAAATATAGATTACCTTAAAATTGACTAAGCACTGAGTTTGGGCTCTGTAATTGTTCAGACATCAATACTAATTTTCTATAAACTGCATTATTGCTGTTGGAGTAACAGGGAGGACTGTATGGCTTTTCAAACTGATTAATTTTTTAATCTACCATGATGATTATAATTTTAATAAAAATCATTAGGGTATTCTAATTTTTTTTTTTTTGGCTGAGGCAATTGGGATTAAGTGACTTGTCCAGGGTCACATAGTCAGGAAGTGTTAAGTGTCTGAGGCCAGATTTGAACCCAGGAACTCCTGACTTCAGGGCTGGTGCTCTATCCACTAGCTTGCTCGTATTATTCTAACTCTTACAACAAACTGCCATTGATATACTCATGTTTCACATAGATTGCCTGAATTTTTAAAAAATGAATAAAAAAATTCCTCAAGTTGATATTTGTGTTGTTCTATAAGGGCAATTATTTAAAAGCAATAAATAAAAGAAATTACTTAAGAGGCCTTTGAAATAGATTTCCATAATCTTTTCCCAAAAAATGTTTTTGAAAATTTTCTCATTTCATTAAGAAGAAACCAATAAAAACTTACTTTGAAAGTGTTAAAACATTATGCTCTGTCAGTTGCCATTGTGTAGTTTTTTTAAAAAACAACTTGAAAGATTAATTATTTGTTTAATTTTAGCCTTGTTTGCGGTCCCCAAAAATTACAAACTGGTAGCTGCGCCATTGTTTGAATTATATGACAATGCACCAGGATACGGACCTATCATTTCCAGCCTTCCTCAGCTTTTGAGCAGGTAAAGAATATCAGAGTATCATAATACATTGATGTATATTGAAAACTTAGAATGTTCTGAAAAAAATCAAGAAGTAATAATTTTGGTGCATTTTTATTTTAGTGGTCATATTTTAAGTTAGTAAGAAATACATGTAATCATTTAAGTTGCATAGATTAAAACAGTTTACATAAGGAGATAGCTTGCAGCGATTAAAGTGTGTGGTAAACTAAGGATTAAAAACTTTATTTAAAAACATTACATGTGATATTGCAAAACTAGGAAGATGTGTGTCTAAGCAAATTTTAAGGAAATAAATATTTCTATAAATATGCTATCAGCCATTCTTTGCAATTTTTGAAGTAATACTTGACTGGGTTACTTAAGTTAAAGTCCTTAATCAGAGGAAGGAGATACCAAGGTATCTTGTGGAGTATATTAGGTGTCTAAATGTCGAAAAGTAGTTGAATCTGACTATACTTTGTATATTATTCCTGTATTACACATAATGAGTAATGAACTAGTACTTGGGTTTCTCTATGCCTATGTGCTTTAGTGTATTTTTTATGAGAGATATTGGATAACAACTGTTATTTTGTTTTTTAATTTGTGATTAATGAAAATTATCCCATTAATAAAATTTTTTTTTCTTAAAAAAAAAAATTCAGGTTCAATTTTATTTACAACTGAATTCCTGAGTCGTGGAAGAATAAAAGAAGCCGTCTCTGTGAGCACAGCTATACAATGTAGAAGAATAAACAGAATAGGAAGTTTCTTTTTGTTCTCTCTCTCCCCTCCCCCTTCTTTTTTCCCCAAATTGCCTCATACTTTATATTGTTTGCATAGTAAAGTGAATCTGAAGAACTGTCCTAGATAGTGGTGTAAACAAATGTGATAATGTATATTTCACTTTTGGTTCTACCCATACTTTTTGTACAACATTAAACAAAGTGGACCTATTTCTATTTGCATTTTTTACTTTACATTAAATCTTTGCTTTTTAAATCCTTTACAAGGTAAGGATCATAATGCTCCCTTTTAGGCTGGTGGTTATTAATGGGAAACTGGAGACCCTTTTGTAATATCATTCTAGGGGTTCTTGAAGCATAGTCATGTTTTAGGAAAGATTGATGATGAGATTTTTCAGTTACTTCTGAGAACTAGGTTCTCCTCGCGTGGAATCTAAGGATTCTTCAAATAAATTATAGATCCTCAAAAATTTACTTGGAAATTGGTGAAACTACATTTCAGAATTAAAATAAGTCTAAAATGAGACTACTGTTCAATTTTTTATTTAATGAGAAGGTAAGTATGTATGTTGTGATACTTTGTTTAATACAAAAACATGCTATTTAATATGGACCTATTTTTCCAAATTATATTTTAAAACTAGTAAAAAGAGTGACCTATAATGGTTGGTTGACACCCTTTAAAGAACAACAGGTTTTTTATGGTCTTTTTTTTTTCCCACTGGACATTTTGGTGCTTTGAGACATAGGTATAACATCATAATATTAACCAAAATATGTTTGTGTGCAAATGATGAGCACATAATTATGGATATTAACACTGAAAATTTTATTCGTGATATTTTTGTAGTAATCCAGATTAATTTAGCAGTTAAGGAGAGAAGTTAACTTTTTGTATGTTCGAGTAAAAATACATCCATCAAATGAAGACTTTAAAATTTGTGCCTAATTAAGTTTAAATTTATTTGAAAAAGTTTTATGAAGGAAGTACTTTCTCCTAATACAAAATATCTGCTTTTTAAGGATGTGTGCACATGATTAAGATTTTAATATAGAAATTGTTGATGGGCTTTACTGGAACTGAATCAAGAGCCAATTTTAGCAACTAATAGTTAAAGTTTATATAATTAGGTATAAAATTAATATGTAGCTGTAAATTGATCTTATAAATGAATTCTCTTGGGTCCTTAATTATCTCTGATACTTCGTACAGTAATTCTCTGCTAAATAATCCCAGATGTGGGAATTAAGCATTGTTCTAAATTCTTTTTCCAATTGAAAAGCAATGCATTTTTACTTGCTTTTTGCTTAAATTGAAATATTTTTTTCAAAAGAATCCTGTAGAATTGAGTTAAGACCATACTTATGTGCTTTCATGTACTGGAATATCACCTGAAACTTTGATCGTGCTTACTTGCTTTTATGACCAAATAGTGCCATTCATCTGATAAGTCATTCAGGAGTTATGGATTGGCTTTGGGTGCCATCATTATGTACTCAATGTAACTTTGTTGAAGAGTCCCCGTTCAGAAAGGAGGGAGGAAGGGGGAAATTGTTCATTGAAAAAACCATATAGCTAAATTGCTTTTATGTTTACTTGACCTTGTTTCACAGGCAGTACTGTCTATCCCTCTTTTCAATACTGTAGAAAGTTGTAAACTCTACTGTTCTTTGAATAAGCGCATACTTGCTTCAGCAAGGAAAACCATGTATAAACACACCTAGGTCTTTCTTGATGTACTTTTTGAGGAGGGGAGTTCTTTGTGTGTCTGTGGTGTGTGTGTGTGCTTGTGCACGGTTGTGTTGGGTTTTTTTTGTTGTTGTTTTTTTAAATCTCGGTCACATATTTTTTTTTTTTCTAGTTCAGTTGTGTTCTTCATACCTTTAGCATTTACCATGTAGCTACTTCCTGCCTGACCAACAGGATACAATTTAGCCTTTCAATGAACACAGTCATCTTTATATCGGAAGCTGTTGGAGGGGAGGGAGGGAGGGATTGAATTCTGTGAATAGGACTTTATGCCACCTGCATTGAATTAATTTAGCTTTGGATAAATTTAGTTAAATTTTGTTTTAATAGTTAAGTAGTCATTAAAGTTATATAAAATTAGAATTCGATTGGATTGTATTTTTTCCCCCCTCTCTCTCTGAACTTGTTACCATTTATTTGGATAGTGACCACAATTATATAGCTAATTCCAGTCTAGTTCTTTCATATGTTTTCTAGTTCTTGCAGACTTTAAAATCTCCCTTTAAAGGCAACAGATCTGCAGTAAATAAAATCAGGCATATTCCTATGTTAATGTAAAAATTTTCTGAGCATTATTAAGTCTCCATGATATGTGAATTAATAACAGTAAAATGCATGTTCTTTGTATATATTCAATACTAATTTAAAAATTAATAAAATTTACTATAGGCCAGTTGTTAAAATTTCTATTCGGTGAGATTCATTTATCAAGTATTGAGCTCTTACCAGGCAAAAGACAAATTAGATTCCTTGTTTAATAACTGCAATATTGATATATCTTTCAATATTCAAAGAAAGTTTTAATTTTTCTGGCTGTAATAATCAGTGATTTCCAAATAGCACTTAAAAGTATTCAGTAAACTGGGGAGGGAAATCTATATTCATTTGCCTTAAGATGTCTTCAGTGTCAAAAATACCTTTTTATGTGGCTTTTTTAAAATGTTTGATTACAAAAATAAATAGCAAAAGTCTTTAGTAGTCTCTTACAGCTTAGAAGTACTAAGACTTGTGACACTGTATATACTAGGTGACTACAATGTAATATGTTAATTTGGATTCGAAAATGCCAAGTTTAACGTAGTAGATGGAGAAATTTTTCTATGATAAATCACTTTGCCATCCCTATATCTTGCCATTATTTTGTTTTGGTGCTTTAAGTAAAAATTTAACTTTTGAGTACTGCACATGAAGAGAGTGTAACTCAGTTTTCTTAGTGGGCTTATAGTTTTCAATCTTTAGTGAGAAACTATGAAGCTTTCCAAATGACAGCTTGTTTCAAATGAAAATCCTTTCCCAAACTTACAAAAGTATGCAGTTTCTTCAGTTCCTAGATGTTTCTTTGGATATTGGACAATATCCTTGAGATCATATCCTTAGGCAGGGGTCCTTAAACTACGGCCCGAGGGCCAGATGCAGCAGCTGAGGACATTTATCCCCCTCACCCAGGGCTATGAAGTTTCTTTATTTAAAGGCCCACAAAACAGAGTTTTTGTTTTCACTATAGTCTGGCCCTCCAACAGTCCGAGGGACAGTGAACTGGCCCCTTATTTAAAAAGTTTGAGGACCCCTGCTTTAGAGTACCTTTTGAATACCTGATTCCATGAGGTTTAACATTTTTACTAGCTAATAATAGTTGGAATAAATTATACTGATCCCTAAGACAGCTTTAGGAAATTTGCTGCTTTGTGTGTTTTGCCAAAGGAAATTTAAAAAGTCTTTGGAATTATAATAATGAACTCTGCATTTTATTACAGACTATGCTTCATAGTTCTTCCAGTTTATTATTACTCAATCATTTCTTGATTACATTTTAATTAGATTTTTGGTGTTTGCCTGAATCATTTAAAGATAAAAGAAAAAGTCATTTATGAATTGGTCAATAAAATCCATTTTAATGCCATCAATTTGCAAGTCATTTCAACTAGATTGGTTTGTTTTTTTCTGAGAAACTGCTTAAAACCTGACTGCTAAAAGCTAGTACTTCTATGTATAGTCTGTGTTTTAGTGAAAATTGCATTATAAAAGTAGAACTTTTAAGTAGGGAAGAATGTGCCCTGTTAGGATGTTAATTAAACCCGGGGGGGGGGGGGGGGGGGAGGGGAATGTTGTTAATGTTAAAGCTTTAGCTAATATAAAGGGAATTGTGTGTGCATTTTAATTTTGGCATCACTAGTTATTTGGTGTACTTAGTTTTTAGAAACTAAAGAAAGTTTTTTAATGCTGTTCATTTTGTTATTTTAAATAAAAATCATTTAAAACAAAAAGATTGTTTGAATGTTTAAGAACAAGACCCTCATATACTTAACTTCTTTATACCATAGGAAATTCTGTCATTTTTTGTGAACTCCAAAGGCAAAGGTTCATTAAGTTCTCATGTTTGAAATTAACACCTACTTGTTAAATATTTAACCACTTAACCACACCACACATTTAATGTTCAGGAAGATAAGTTTTGGGGCAGCTAGTTAGTGCAGGGGATAAAGCACCAGCCTTGAAGCCAGGAGGACCTGAATTCAAATGTGGTCTCGGACACTTAATACACTCTGGCTGGGCAAGTCACTTAACCCCAATTACCTTAGCAAAAGAAAAAGAAAAAATTTTCTACAGGAAGGTTAAGTTTCTTTGCAAAATGAACACTTGAGAAATAGAAAGCTATTATTTATGCTTAACACAAATTTTATTCTTGAGGGGGGAGGGTTTGGAATTTGCCTAAAGCTAAATGTAAAATGGGGATGGAGTTTATAAAGTGGTTTTTAAAAGAGGAAAAGGATGAATGCATTGCTTGGTACTTAAAGGGCAGAAAAGTAATGTGATATATTAAAGCATTTGACAGCATTTCCTTTACTTAAAATTGCAGGGTATCATCTTAAGCTTGTTGGGATTGATTGATTGGTTGTTGTCCTTCTTTTCCAAGAGAATCAAAATGATATTACTGTCAGACTGGTTAATCTGACCTATACAAGATCAGAATGCTCTGCCACAGGTTGTACACAGTCTCTACGAACATTTGGGGTGGATTCTCTAACTTTGTGCATCTCCAATTTCTTCTGAGTGAATTCAATTCTGCTTTGCTCATAGAGCACAGCACCTTTTTTTAAAAGGGCACATCATGCTGGGCAATCCTGTGCCAATATCTCCCATGTCATACAATCAATTATAAAGTTTTTAAGAAAGACCTTCAGAGTATGCTTGTGTTATGACTTTTCCTGACCACTTCATGAGCACTTGCTCTTATGTGAGTTCTCCATAAAATAGTCTTTTTGGCAAGCATATATTTGGCATTAGATCAATATGGCTAGCCCAAAGGAGGTGCATTCTGCAGTAGTTTGAATGCTTGGCAGGGAGTTTGATAGGACCTCAGTGTCTAATATCTTATTCTGCCATATGATCTTAAGAATCTTCCTAAGACAATTCAAATGGAAGTGATTCAGTTTCCTGGCATGGCTTTTGTTTACTGTCCAAGTTTCATAGGCACATAACTATGAGGTCAGCACAAAGGCTCTGTAGACTAATACTTCTCTCCCTCACTTCTTTTCTCCAAAACCCTGAACTAGCTCTGGCAATGCATGTGTCAATATCATATTCAGTTCCCCATCCCTGGTTTAGATGATTTTTAAATCAGTAGCAGAATTTATTGTTGCCTGCAATAATGAGAAATTCTTTCAAAATATAACTACTTTTTAAACATTTTGAGGATCTTGATAAAAAGTGTAGTGAAAAGTTTTACATACATGGGGTATAAAAACTGAACTTAGATAAATTATTCTTTTAGGTCTTAAAGTTTCCTCATTTCTAAAAGAAAAGTTGGACTTGGACTTTCCAAAGTTCCTCCTAGCTCATGCTATGAACTTAACTGCTTTTCTAAATAACACCTTGCTGCGCTTTGATTTAAAAGCTATATATTCAGTATTTAAATCAAATGGTCTTGGATTCTGACATTTTTGTTCTCCATTTATGGAGATAGAAACACTGCAGTGTGTAAACATTGGATAGACCTAAGAACTTAACTTGGTGGAATAGCTAGGTGGCACAATGCAGAGAGTACCAGTCCGGGAGGACCTGAATTCAAATCCAGCTTCAGACACAAAACTTCCTAGCTGTGTGACCCTGGGCAAATGACAACTCCGCTTGCCTTACCAAAAAAAAAAAAAAAAAAAAAAAAAAAGGAGACCAATACAACAATGACTGAGTAATTAACCCAGATATGAAATGATGTGATGTAGTTTTAAGTACTCTGCTAAACTCAGAGAATTAATAACTGGCTGTTTGTTAGGGGAATGTACTTCTACAAAAAAAGGATTAAGCCAGGTCACAGGATTTACATTTGGCTGATAACTTTAAACCTCTAGTCCAACGTCCTATGAGGAAATTGAAGGGAGAAGGGGTAAGATTGCCTAAACTCTTCTAAAGTGGCTTTCTCCACTGCTGCATACTGCCTGCTTTTCTTGGTAGTTCTTCAAAGTAATTTTAAAAGACAATGTAGCTCCACTTTAAAAAAAGATTAAGAAAACCCACAAATATGAACATATATACATATATACAAAGGTGATAAAAAGTCGGAATCAGGTACGATACCAAAAATGTAAAAAGAGGCGTTTTAAAAAATGACATTTAGCATAGTAGAGCCATCATCTTATTTGACTTTTGCTGACAACTTACTTTTGTATACATTTTGTCACAATCTTCCATGTTCCTTGATAATAAAAGCCGTCTTTGGCAACAAATGTCAAAACTAAGCAAATTTGTGTTGTAATGTGTGTGTTGGAAAATTTATCTCATTCTACAGTTACTATGAATCATTCCTTGGGATTGGTGTTTTGTCATTGATGAGGGTTCTGGGTCTTAAATTGTTTTTTGTTTTTGCTATGCCTCGGTCTGGTTGGTCATTACACAAATAGTTCTATTTCTGTTCAGAATATCAGTTGAGTCAATGAAAAAAAGGATTTAAGCATTTCTAATACAAGTACTGTGTCTTTAAAAATTGGGTCCTATTTTTAATGTACCTTTTGAGGAAAGTTGCTGTTTCCTTCCCCAGCTCATTTTACAGACGAGGAAACTGAGGCAAACAGGGGTTAAGTGACTTGCCCAGGATCACACTTCTAGCAGTCAAGATTTTCACTCAAAAGAACATTTTAGCCCTGACACTCTTTGCCCAGCTACCCTCAAGCCCCGCGGATCCCCAAAGTTCTATGTAGCCCTTATCCACGATCCTGATAACTGTCACATCTTCTGAACATCCTGGTAACTCTCTGATGTAGGTGTTATCATCATGTTCATTTTACTGGTGAAGAAGCGGAGGCAGAAGGAAGTTAAGCGACTTGTCCAGGGTCACAAGCTAGGAAATATCGGAGGAGCCACCAGAATTCGGGCCCTGTGGCCGGCTCCCAGTCCGCTGCGTCTGCCACCTCATTCCCCTCGAGAATAAAGGGATTAGTGTAACTAGCAGTTTTTCACTTTTTAAAAATATTAGGTTTGCAAGGAGACGTAATCTTTCTGAATTTGACGTGAGTTTGTAGTTTACTAATTTTGTTAATTTCGAAAAAGGTTAAAAAAAAATTGGGAAAGGGCAGGGAAAGACCCGTTGAACCACCAAACAACCGCAGCTTGGAGGCCTTGCGGGACGCCGGCCCACCGGCGAGAACAGCCCAGAACGTAGGTCAGGCCCGAACGGACCTTGACCGTTCCGAGGCGCGGTGTGATCAGGCTGACGGGGGCCAAGAGGCAGGTAGACCTAGTCTGGTATCGACGCCTCTCCTACACTCCGCCCTCCTCCCCCACCCCGTGCCTGCTGCCCCCGAGCCGTCACTACGTTCCTTTGGGTCTCATTTTCCGTCTCTGTAAAACGCCGGGCCCGAGCCACCCCGGGGGCCCTAACCACGATTAGTTTTTCTGGAGCTATTTTAGTTCTTCCCTTCTCACGTCCTGCCCACAGGGGTTTATGATTTCTGGAGGCGGAAGAGGGAGGGTCCGCGGCGCCGCCTTCAGTCCCAGCCTGGAGGCGGGCGGCTCCGGGCTCCGCGGCTCCGAGCGGCCCAACAGAGGGCCCGAGGCCCATCGGGTCCCGCCCCGGGGCGGGGGGGCGGCTGCCGGCCCCGTGGCCGAGGCTCTTCCGCGCCGGCAGGGGCAGTAGCGGGAGCAGGAGCGGGAGCGAGCGACGAAGAGCCGAGGAGCGCTGTCGCCGTCGCTGTCGCCGCGGCCGCCGTTTGGAGGGGGCTGCGCGGGCGGGCGGGCGGGAGGGAAGGAGGAAGGGAAGCAGCTCGGGGACCTGCGAGCCGAGGCCCGGGGCCCTGGGCCGCCATCCCCGCAGCCATGCCGCTGCTCTTCCTGGAGCGCTTCCCCTGGCCCAGCCTCCGTACCTACACGGGCCTCAGCGGCCTGGCGCTGCTGGGCACCATCGTGAGCGCCTATCGCGCCCTCAGCCAGGCTGAGCCGGGCCCCGGCGCCGGCCCGGGAGAGTCCGAGGCGCTCAGTTCGCCGCAGCAGCCGCCGCCGCCCCAGCCGCCGCCCCCCAGCTCCCCGCCGGGCCCCGGGGGGCCCCGGGCCCGAGACGTGATCCAGTACCTGCTGTCCGACAGCCTGTTCGTTTGGGTGAGTGGGTGCGGGGCAGTACGGAGAGGGGGGGGCGGGCACTAGTAGGGAGGACTCGAGGGGGCAGGGAGGGAAACCCGAGTAGGGGCGGGGCCGGAGGCGCTACCGGGAGAGGTGCGGCTGGAGCCTTCATGTTTTAAGGGACCCTGAAGAGCGCCCCCTAAAGTAAGTTTCTGAGTACTAAGGACAGTCGCCTCAAAATCCCTCGCACCCCTGGCAGGAGGCAGCATTTCAGAACAAGTTATGAACGTAGTGCACAGTCATTAAGACTGGAGAGGATCTTCGAGAACTTTTAGGGGCAGCTCTTCATGTGAGATGAGGAAACTGAGGCCCACGAGGGAAATGGACGTACCCGTGGTGCAAAGGCAGTATGATAGAGGTAGAATTTGAACCCATCTCCTCTTACTCCCACTTTAGTGCTTCTAAAGGGGATGGGAACTTTTTTTTTCACCTTGGAAAAGGCCACATTTGGGGAGTTTTTTAAGGAACATGCAATTTCAGCGGTTGTCAGTAGGATCACTATGAATGAGCTCAAGAGAAGAAAGAGTGAATTAAAGACTTTGAGACTTTTGAAGTTGGACTCCCTTATTTTGGTATGAATAAGGCCCCTTCTCTGCCTCTTCGAAATACCGTGGTCTCTCTTACTGCTGTCTGGCAGGGAACCGGTTTGGTTTTTATTTTTTCCCTCATGCAACCATTTGAACCAACGTCCGGGCATAGGCAACGCTTTCAGAACATAACTTATGCTGGAAGTCATAAAATAGGCAGAATTTAAGAGGGGCATATCTCGTTATGATTGTCCTGAGAAAATAATGTTGTACTTACTCTAAAGAAATTGTGTGTGTGTGTGTGTGTGTTAACTGTCTTAAGCAAAAACAACTGAATCTTTCTCATGTAAGCCATGCAGCACTGAATAAACACTCCAGGATTTAAGACTGCCAGTTTAGTCATCACTCATTTTGCCAGTTTTAAGTCAGTTATCAGCCTCGAGTGACTGTTAAACTGGCATCCTAAATCACAGGGATCTCTGCAGTTTGTTGAAATTAATAGGATTGTTTCAGCTAGTAGCAGTGAATTTATAAACTTGAGAATAGGTTTTTATCATTAAAATTATCCAGACTTTCAAAATTAGGGATATATGCAGTAAGTGAAATTTCTACACCTCTTAGTTTGAGTTAGTTGTTGCATGTAGTGCTAAAGAGTTTTACTCTTTTCTTTGATACTCTGTAGCAGCATTTTTTTTTTATTTAATAACCTTTTATTTACAGGATATATGCATGGGTAACTTTACAGCATTAACAATTGCCAAACCTCTTGTTCCAATTTTTCACCTCTTACCCCCCCCCACCCCCTCCCCTAGATGGCAGGATGACCAGTAGATGTTAAATATATTAAAATATAAATTAGATACACAATAAGTATACATGACCAAAACGTTATTTTGCTGTACAAAAAGAATCAGACTCTGAAATATTGTACAATTAGCTTGTGAAGGAAATCAAAAATGCAGGTGGGCATAAATATAGGGATTGGCAATTCAATGTAATGGTTTTTAGTCATCTCCCAGAGTTCTTTCTCTGGGCAGCTGGTTCAGTTCATTACTGCTCCATTGGAAATGATTTGGTTGATCTCGTTGCTGAGGATGGCCAGGTCCATCAGAACTGGTCATCATATAGTATTGTTGTTGAAGTATATAATGATCTCCTGGTCCTGCTCATTTCACTCAGCATCAGTTCGTGTAAGTCTCTCCAGGCCTTTCTGAAATCATCCTGTTGGTCATTTCTTACAGAACAGTAATATTCCATAATATTCATATACCATAATTTATTCAGCCATTCTCCAACTGATGGGCATCCACTCAGTTTCCAGTTTCTAGCCACTACAAAGAGGGGCAGCATGTTATTTTTAGGGAAAAAACAGTGGGGAAATAACTCATCCCATTTAATTTTAAGTGAAACTAATTTTTTTTGCACTTTTTTGGAAAATTACTTACCTTAAATGGAAAGAATGGGGTTTGGCACTTTTTAAAGGTTATAATATCTTTGAATAAGTTTTTGGCAAGTACTGGTTGTGCTTATATAACAGCCACTGTATTGTTTAGTGATTTTTTTTCTAGGGATTTCTTCTTGCAGATAAATCTGCTGTTGAGATTGCAGTAGTCTAAAGTACATTCATAAAATATTAGATAAAACTTTTTGGGTTTTTTTGTACTATTCTTTTAAAGTCATCTTTTCCCCTCATCTTTTTTGCTCTTTCAGTAGATGTCTCAGTTTCCAATTCTTCTATGTTGATATATTTTTCATTTCGTAGTTGGTCTTTATTTCCTCTCCCCTGTTTCTCATCTTTCTTCTTTGCATTAATCTTGGCTTAATGTGTATCTTATGCTTTCCTGTTTATTGATTTGTGTTTGCCTTAATTTTTCATTTTATTCCTTTTATTCCTTACCTGCTTTGTAATGCACTAGAATCTTATTGTATTATTATTCTGAGTTGAGAACAATTTGGTATAATGCAGTTGTGCCTTGGATCTTGACCTAGAGGAGTTCGAATTATTGAAATGTCTAAATTGTCTTAAAATAAATTGACGTTTGTAAGATATTTGTGGTATGGAACTCTAAGGTGGGCAAAGGGAGGATCCATGGTTAATTAATCTAAGGATTAATAGCTTGTTTGACTTGTTCTTGTATTTTTCTGTTTTACTATAGGTGTTTTTCCCCCCATAGATTTCCAGTGATCCCTATAATATCACTTGCTATCATGTACTATTTTGCATTGCCTGGCTCTCCCTTCTGTAAAAGTAATAGGCACTATATCACATTTTCAGATTCATTTCTCTCAACCCTACTTTTCCATTAAATTGACATTACTGTATTTTTTCAAGATGTATTGTATATAGATAAGTACTCTTAAGCTATTCTACCAACTCAACTAATGTTCAGATGTTTGTAATTATTCAGTTTCTTTTTTCTTGGTACATTATATTTGTTACCTCCTTTTTTCCCCCACTCTTTCCTTTTGTCTTTTTATTTATGGATCAAGAACTGAAAATTTTTGACAAAAGGATTATATTTTAGAATATGCAATCAGTAAATGTAAAGATGCAGTTTGGTAGAAGCTTTAAGGAAAAAATTATAGAAAAAGGAAGGGCATGAAAAGTAAAATTCTAAAATAAATCCAAAAGTTTTCCTTTTAAAATGTCCTAGTATTGAATACTCACAAATTACAAATATTTGGGGTGAATATTGAAAAGAAATTATTTGCTTGAAAGCAGGGGTAACTTAAGTTAAAAGAAGATAATGATGATGATAATAATGATACACTAAGTATACATGAGTAAATAATTTAGAAATAAAGAAGAAAGGAAAACTTCCCAATATTCTTTTGTGCAGAATACATGTAGACCTAAGCACCTCTAGTGGCCTAAGAATGCTCATTTTAGGAAAGATGAGGAATAATATTGCCATGTTTCTGATTCCTTAGGACTCTGAGGCATGGATATACGGAAGTTATTTAAACACGAGACTTAGTAGGAGGCAAATTACTTATGCCCTACTTTTTGTTTTTAGCAGGAAACCAAAAAATATACTAGTAAATCCATGATTCCATGAAATAATTTCATATTATATAATCATATATTATAATAAGCTCACAAATAATATCTCTTTGATGTCTGAGTTTTAGTTTGCTATAAATACAATTATGTAATAGTAATTTAGATAAACAGGTTGTTTCTCCTGACTCATAGAGATCTGCTGATTTGATACTGATCCAAAGAGAAATAGGCATAAAGGATCTTACTTAAATATTACTAGTCCATTCACCCTATTTGAGAGCCAGAATGGTGAGATTACTTGCCCAAGGTCACATAATAGCAGCAGAATTGAGACTCAAATCCGGGTCTTTTAATCCCAAACTCTTCACATTTTCTACTACACTGCACTCATTGCTATTTATTCAACAGATTTGGGGTTCCTTAAAAATGGTTTTTGTGTCGTGGTTTGGTGAAGAATAATCTAATAGCCTTATTTAAATTAAATGTTCATTAAATAATTTACAGTTCAGATATGAAAGTAGATTTTTTTTTGTTCTTAAAATAATATTAAAAGTACTATTCAATTATTGTTCTATAAGAAAAGATGAACAGGCCAATTTCAGAAAAACCTGGAATGACTTAATGTGAACTGAATTTTGAGTGAAAAGCAGAACCAGGAAAACATTGAACATAGTAACAGCAAGATTGTGTGATGATCAGCTATGATAGACTTAGCTCTTCAATTCAGTGATGCAAGACAATTCCAATAAACTTTGGGTGGAAAATGCTGTCTATATCCATAGAGAGACTGATAGACGCCAAATGCGGATCAAAGCATACTGTTTTCACCTTTTTTTTCTTTTCTTTTTTTCCTTTTGTTCTTTTCCTTTCCCAACATGGTTCATATTGAAATGTGTTAAAAATTAATATATCCATGAGTAACTTGTATCAAATTGCTTGCTAGCTTGGGAAGAATGGAAGTGAGGGAGGGAGAAAAATAAATTTTTAACTCATAATCTTATAAAAATGAATGTTATAAACCATCTTTACATATAATTAGAAAAATATACTACTAAAATAAAAAAAAATTTTAAGTACTATTCAGGCTACAGTATTTTACTTATAATAATGACCAGAAACTTGTGTAATAGGCCCAAGTGTCCTGAATGATCCCAGGAATGTCCATTTTACATGGAAGGGGGAAAAGAATATGGCTATTGAGGTACTATGGGGAAATAATTGTGTCTGATATCTTTTTACTGTTTGAGGCAGGCGTATATTGGGACAGATATCTGTTCATATCAGAGGAATTGAGCAATTTCTATGATTGTTTTATAAAGTGTAGGGTGATTAATAATTTTGTAGAATCTAGTGGAAACACTGTATGTATTCTTGCAAATAGGTAGCTTAATTTCAAGTTTGTTACTGCTCTACATAGTGATGTAGAATTTAGAAACTAGCCAGATTTATTGTCAAGCCTGTTTTTAATAACTGATTATCTAATAACTGATGATTTGATTACTGAATGGTTTGGTCATATATTGCATGGAGTTTTAAAAAATTTGAATCTTCATTTGCTAACTCAGGAGTACACCACCTATAGACTCTAGAACTCTCTTGTCTATGGGCATGTTCACAACTAATTTATCCTTGTCTGTCTTTAATTAGATAGAAAATAATCTCCTTAAGGAATAAGTAAGAATTGTTTCTTTTGGTTTTTTTATCTCTAGGGCTTAGGAAAGGGAAGGGCCTGGATAATAGGCATGCTATTAATGTTAGTGGCAACAGAGTGCTAAACACAGAATATAAATCCACACATGGATTTTAATATTAAAATTTAAGTGAAGGGTGAAGGTGGATTACAACAATTCTAGGGAGTGTTGCTGAACTATATTTGAGTTACTGTAGTCTTCATAGATGTTGTATTTGTTTTTAATAGACTTGCTGGAAATGAGCTGATCAGATGATATTGAAAGTATTAAAGCTTTATCCTGTGGTATTCTTTAATGCCATTGGAGTGAAAGATAATTTAATATGACTAAGGAATAATAATCTTTTGACATGGAGGAGAGAATTGCCCCAAAAGTAGTCATAAAAGGCTATAGTGATCAGGAGTCAATCAAAAAGAATTTACTAAATTTACAAAAAGAATTACTCATTATATGCCAGATATTATAATATGTGTGTGGGGTGACTATTTACTAATAATATCAAAAGCATTTAAAAATTGTTTAATCTTAAAGAAATTGAAGGTTTCTTTTCATTTTTTAGGAATCTAAAATACATTATAAGATAGAAAAGTCTAAGTTACATTAATCTGACATAATTTATGAGTCCAGAATAAAGCTGTAAAACATTACAGAAATGAAGAGAAATAATTGAAGAGCTGTTCAATCGTCAGTTGTTGAGCCATGCCAGTAAAACAAAAATGATGATACTAAATTATTTTACAAATTTATTGTCATGCAATCCTACTAATAAAGGGATGATTCTTTTAAACTAGACAAAATTATAAAATTTAAAAATTCATTTGGAGAAACAAAATATCTAAAATATCAGGGGAAACAATGGGAATACACAGAATGAAAGGATCATCAAATGATGTCCCAAAAGAAAAAGGAAATAAGATTATGAAGGGATGGTACCTTTCATAACTATGGATAAGGGAAGAATTCTTTTCCATACAAGGTTGCCAGGAGCACAATCAAAGTAGATAGAATAAGAAGCAAACTCCTGAAAACTCTTTATATTAAACATTCTTGAGAGGTTATTAGACTTTTATGACCAAGATATATAGGATATTGACACAAATATAAGATCTAGAGTTATTCCCTCATGATTAATGGTTGAAAATATAAAGTTTTCAATAAAAATTACAGCAAAAGAATGCTTTGCATAAGTTATGTTTCACCTGAGCCAATTAAGCATTTATTAAATCTTTACAGGCAACTAGTTTGAAGCAATGAATAGAAGTATAGGCCTGGAGTTGGGGAGACCTGAGTTAAAATTTGTCCTCAGATACTTACTAGTGGTGTGACCCTAGGCAAGTCACTTAATGTCTACCTCAGTTTCCTCAACTGTAAAATAGGGATAGTAATAATACCTGCCTACCAGAGTTATTGAGAGGATCAAATGAGATAATATTAAAAGGTACCAAGACATTATGTTAAGAAAGGTAAAACCAGTTACTCTTATTAAGGAGCTCACATTCTCTTGGAGGAAACAACTTTTAAAAATTGCACATATAAGATAATAAGCATGTAAATGTTCATGGGGAAGGTACCAGAAAGGAAATGAATATGAAAGATGCCCTGCAAAAGGTGAAATTTGAATTTTCTAAATGCAAGCCAGGAAGAGAAAGCATCCCAGGCAAAGGAGACAGCCAAATAAAAGAAACAGAGTTGGTAGATTGAATTTTGTGTGAGAAACAGCAAGGAGTGAGGGAGTAAAATGTATGAAGACTGGAATGGTAGGAAGGGGATAGTTGTGAAAGGCTTTAAAAGCCAAGGGGAGGATTTATATATGAAGCAATTTTGGAATATGAAGCTACTTGAATAGAGGTCAATACATGAACATGAAATGAATGAAGAAAGCATTTATTGTGCACCAACTGTGTGCAAAATACTGTGTTAAGCCCTGGGAATACAAATAGGAAAGTAAGACAGTACCTTCCTCTCCTCAGTGAGTTCATTTTCTTTTGGAGGAGACAACACATAGAAGGTTACAGCTTTAAATCAGTAATAATAATAGGTAACATTTACATAAGACCTATTGTGTGCTAGGTACTGTACTCAAGCACTTTACAAATATTATCTCATTTGATCCTTAAAACAACCCCATGACATGCTAATATTATACACATTTTTACATTTGAAGAAACCGAGGCAAACAAAGGTTAAGTGACTTGCCCAGCATCAACACAACTAGCAAATATTACAAAGTAAATATTGAACTGTGTCATCTAGTTGCCTCAAGTCACATGGAAAAATCCCATGGTTGTTAAAGCAGATTGGCAATGCCATCTTTAATGCCTTTCCATTGATAAAATGATAACAGTTTCTGATGTTGAACTGTTTGACAGTGCAAAGGACTTTGGTGACAAGGGCTTTCATTTTGGGGTCTTTCCAAAGTGTGGCTATTGTAGTATCTTCAGGAGCAGTTTCTTGGCTGTATTTTCTCAAAGTTTGCCTCCCAGGATGATGGCTGAGAGCACTAGACTAGGAGCACTTCTAGCCCCAAGATTTTTCAACTCTGTTCCTGGACCTTTTGTTAAAATCTAAAAGGATGGTCTTAGGTGTTGGGTGATACAAGTTGGTGACTTGTCTGGTACCTTCTGTCTCTCTTTCATACTCTGTAAAATGGCAAATATTCCAAAAACAAAATAAAACTGAAATGGTGGAAGACAAGCACATAAATCAGCCATTGGAAAAAGTTTTGAATTATCAAGTCAATAACCATTTTTAATAAGAGTTTAACTATATGTTACCCACCGTGCTAAGAACTTTGCAAGAAAAGTGATTCATCTGTTCATACTTTTTGACCCAACAATTCTGCTACTGTATATTTTCCTCCAAGTAAAACAAAGAAAAGACACATACACCAGAATATTCTATGATAAGCCAAGAATTGGAAGCCAAGTGGTTGTCCTTGCAGTTTGAAGGAATGTTATTATGCAATCAGAAATGATAACTGAAAAATTAAGAAAAACCTGGGAAAATTTGTAGGAACTTGCAGAATGAAATAAATAGAACCAGGATAACAATATCCATAATGACTATATAAATGTAAATGAGGGCAGCATGGATAAAGAATTTACCTGAGATAGTCTCCCTGGTCCCTAGTTCTCCCTTCTCTCCTTCCATACTGACTTTGTCACCTTTGAAAAGTTTTTGTTTTTGTTATTGTGGCTGTGCATGGGCGGTTTGGTGACATAATGAAAAGAGTGCTAGACTTGAAATGTGAAGAATTTGAATTTTGCCTCAAATACTTACTTAGCTATGTGATTGGGCAGGCTATTTAACCTCTCTGCCTAGTTTCTTCATCTCTAAAATAAGTGGGTTAGACTCCATGGCTTCAAAAATCTTTTTTTCTTTAAATCTATGCTCCTAGGAAAGTGACATACTAAAATCAAGCTTTGAGTAATTGAAAATCTAGTGAATCTGGAGAACAGTCACACTTCTTCCTAATGATTAAAAGATAGGGGACAACAGGAACAGAGAACTATGGACTTTTAGATGTTGTCCCTCTGTTACTTTTGCTTAATTGTTTGTTTCTTTGTTAAAAGAAGTTTAGGTGGGTGTGAGGAAGTACCTAAAAATGAAGCATCATAAAAACTTTCATGAGTATTCCTTTTCTAATGTCATCAGTCTGTAAAGCTTTTTTTAGAAAAATCTATAGAATGATAGAACATTAAGGTCCTTTCCTTTTAAGGTTAGTCAGTTGAGACTTAAGAGTTGGGTAGAGGTTTACTCATGACTACCTGCTGGCAAGATGTTTTCAGTTTTATTTAACCAATTCATGAGCAGCATTGAGTACCATCCATTTTCTATTTTTGCAGTCCAAAATGTATGTCAGTCTAGTATTGCACTTTTAGATAGGAGGATCTTTAAAGTTTCTGCCAAGATTTTTATTTATAATCATGATTTGTGGTCTGGTATATGTTGTATAACATCTGTGCTTTGATTGTACTCTAAAGAAGAGAAGATTCCTTTTTAAAGAATTCTATTATATTTAGCCATTTGTCACAGTTTAGCTAGAGATTTAGAAAACTGTGGGTTTTGATGATGATATTTATTTTGATTTAAATGACTCAGTTTCTTATAGTCTGGTCCAGATGGTCAAAGGTGAGACTGCCTTAGTCTATTATTCCTCACTTGAGATATATTTGGGGGACATGGTTTCAAATATTTGAATTTTTCTGATTAATTAAATGTTTATAGGTGCAGCCTCAGCTCAGGGAAAGAGTGGCTGGCCTGGGAATCCAGAAGACTTTTCTTCCTGAGTTCAAATTTAGCCTCAGGTGCTTAGGAGCAGTGTGACCCTAGTAATTTAACCTTGTTTGCCTCAGTTCTTCATCTGTAACATGAGCCAGAGGAGGAAATCCAGTGTCTTTGCCAAAAAAATCCCTTAAGTGTGGTTATGAAAAATGACTGAGCAATAGACATTTTTATCACTAAAACTTTTTTTGTTTCAACTGTATACAGGGCCATAATAAAAATAATTTAGAAACGATCTAGTCCAATCCTATTATTTTAAAAAAGAAAAATAAGGGAGGCCCGTGAGGAGAAATCTTTTGTCCTAAGTCATACAAATAATAAAGTAGAGAAGCTAGAATTCAAACTGTAGATTTTTTTCTCTCCTAATTTAGCGAGCATTCCAGAACATCACAACTTTCTCCAGGAAAATATACATTAAGTTTCTAAACAGTCATCTTTTTTATCTCTTTTGGAATATAACCTACTTATTGTTTATAGCACCACTTTGTAATTATGGACAAGACTCATGAATGATGTGACTTTCTGACAGAAGATTTAGAGAAGCTGGACTTTACCTTCTGTGAACCATCTTTCTAAACCACACATTTATTTTGATTATACCCTTTTTCTTCAGTGTAAAGATGAGTTATAGAAGTGTGCCTTGATAAATCAATGAAGTAAGAACAAGTTTCATCAAGGGGTCAGTCTAAGACTTTGAAATTAGGTGCAAGAAATCCTTAAGGGGACCTGGAGTAATTTGAAAGGATTGACTAAGGAATCTTAATCAAATCCTATCAGATATATCTATGTAATACCCAGATTCAAATTCTAGCGAGCTTAAGAGAGGAGAGCATATTCCAGCGAAACCCTCTCAGAAGGAATTGCTCAGGGGAGAAAAGGACCCTTCAGCTTCATCCTTGGTCTCCTTTCCTTCCTTCCCTTCCTGTGACTAGAAGAGGACCTTTTTGAATTTTGCGAAGTCTGCAGGATTTTGGACTTCTCATCTTTACATAGGTATACTAGAGTCAGGCATGTTAGAGCCAATACTAGATGGCTCTACAAAGATCCTTGCAAAGAAGCTACCTGGTATCTAAAGGGGATTTCTTAAGTATCCTACTAAGGAGAGAAAAAATTTTAACTAGGAATTTTGTGTTTTCTAAGCTTGCTCCCCTAATTCTCCTGGGTTCTATATGTACTACTGGGATAATCTGTCCCATACTTTTAGGAAGATGTTTTATTAACAACTATTTTACCTTAGTAAATACCACTTCTGTAAAATCTACTAAATCTTACTAATTAAAATCAACACACAGTCATTTCAGGAAACACACCTATTGGGTTCATGAGTTATATGGTACTAGAAATACTGTCCTCCAGCCTCTTAGGGTTGAACCCTGAGGGGATCAAGTGGTTGACTGGAGACCTAAGTCCTATATCATTGCCTATTGTATTAGAAATGCTTTGGAACACATAAGACAACTGACTATAATAAAGATCAAAAGGGAAAAACCACAAGAAAGAAAAAGCAAACATACAAAAAAAAAGAGGTGGGGGAATACTATCCTTTGATCCACATTCAGTTCTCTCTCCAGATATGGATGGCATTTTCCATCCCAAGTCTATTTTTGAATTATCTTGGATTATCACATTGCTGAGAAGAGCTAAGTCTTTGATAGTTGATCATTATATAATCTTATTGTTATTGTGTACAATATTCTCTTGGCTCTGCTCACTTCACTCAGCATCAGTTCATATAAGTCTTTCCAGGCTCTTCTGAAATCAGCCTGTGCATCATTTCTTATAGAATAGTATTCTATTCCATTACATTCATAAACCATTTGATGGGCATCCATTCAGTTTCCAATTCCTTGCCACTAGAAAAAGAGTTGTTATAAATATTTTTACACAGGTAGGTCCTTTTCCCTCTTTTATGATCTCTTTAGGATACAGACCCAATACTGACACTGATGGACCAAAAAGTATGCACAGTTTTATAGCCCTTTGAGCATAATTCCAAATTGTTCTCCAGAATGGTTGGATTATTTCACAATTCCACCAACAATACTTAGTTTATTATATTATTATTATATATATTATATTATATATTATAACAATATTCAAATTAGTCTTAATACCTTTTAGTTTATGCCTCTTTTCTATTTAATTATACATACATCCCAGTGACTCTAAATTCCTGGCTGCCAATATATAAACTTTATTCTCTCTTTTTTTTTTTTTTTTTTATTTAATAGCCTTTTATTTACAGGA
Organism: Sarcophilus harrisii; assembly: GCF_902635505.1. Lineage (NCBI taxonomy): Eukaryota > Metazoa > Chordata > Mammalia > Dasyuromorphia > Dasyuridae > Sarcophilus > Sarcophilus harrisii. Next base: position 473,867,757 of record NC_045427.1, on the reverse strand, counting down.
TATATACATGGGTAACTTTACAGCATTAACAATTGCCAAACCTCTTGTTCCAATTTTTCACCTCTTACCCCCTCCCTAGATGGCAGGATGACCAGTAGATGTTAAATATATTAAAATATAACTTAGATACACAATAAGTATACATGACCAAAACATTATTTTGCTGTACAAAAAGAATCAGACTCTGAATTATTGTACAATTAGCTTGTGAAGGAAATCAAAAATGCATGTGTGCATAAATATAGGGATTAGAATTTAATGTAATGGTTTTAGTCATCTCCCAGAGTTATTTTTCTGGGCATAGCTAGTTCAGTTCATTACTGCTCCATTAGAAATGATTTGGTTGATCTCGTTGCTGAGGATGGCCTGATCCATCAGAACTGGTCATCATCTAGTATTGTTGTTGAAGTATATAATGATCTCCTGGTCCTGCTCATTTCACTCAGCATCAGTTCGTGTAAGTCTCTCCAGGCCTTTCTGAAATCATCCTGTTGGTCATTTCTTACAGAACAGTAATATTCCATAATTTTCAGATACCACAATTGATTCAGCCATTCTCCAACTGATGGACATCCATTCAGTTTCCAGTTTCTAGCCACTACAAAAGGGCTGCCACAAACATTCGTGCACATACAGGTCCCTTTCCCTTCTTTATAATCTCTTTGGGATATAATCCCAGTAGTAACACTGCTGGATCAAAGGGTATGCACAGTTTGATAACTTTTTGAGCATAGTTCCAAACTACTCTCCAAAATGGTTGTATTCGTTCACAACTCCACCAACAATGCATCAATGTCCCAGTTTTCCCGCATCCCTCCCAACAATCATCATTATTTTTTCCTGTCATCTTAGCCAATCTGACAGGTGTGTAGTGGTATCTTAGAGTTGTCTTAATTTGCATTTCTCTGATTAATAATGACTTGGAGCATCTTTTCATATGTATAAACTTTATTCTCATCTACAACTTAACATTTTCTCACAACTGTCCATCTTAACCCTGGTACAGCTTCCACTAAGCCCTTTGGAATATCTGACTAAATTTAAATCATAAATCTTTTCCATTCTTACTTGTCTATCTTCAAGCCTTCACCAAAATCAGGTCTCTCCTATCTTCTCTCCCCCGGTAACCCAATAATTTATAGGTCTCCATGTTCATGTGTAGCCTCTGTCCTAAATTCTAGTTTTCCATTGACAAATGCCATTAAGAATTTCTCAAACTGGTAATCCTCTAAGTAACTCAAACTCAGCATTTCCAAAACAGCAGTTATTATCTCCCCTTCATCCTCTTGTCTTCTAGACTTACTTATTACTGTTGAAGGCATCATCATCTTTACCAAGGACCTACAATCTGTTATCACCCTACATATTGAGTCCATTGCCAAATATTGTTGTTTCTAACTTTTAAACATCTCTCATGTATGTCCCTTTATCTCCATTTTGAGTTCAAGCTTTTCCCACTTTCACTTTCAACTATTACAGTGGCCTTTTAAACAAGTTTTCCTGCCCTAAATCTTCTCTATTCAATCCGTTGTCCACTCAGCTGCCAAGGTGTTTACTCTCAGATTTAAGTCTGATATCACTTCCTGATTAGTGAATTCCCGTGACTCTGGATAAACTCCAGGCTCATATGTAGTACTTCTTTATTTGGCATTTAAATTTCTTCATAACATGGACCCTTCCTGCTTTTTTATCTTCTGTCTCACATAAAGATATGACCCTTCTCCTTGCTGGGCTAATTTTTTTACATGCACAAATAATCTCATTTTATCCTTTTTCAAGAGATTGCCTTCTTTCTCTCCCCTATTCTCTCACTTACCTCTTTTTATTCTTGTCTACTAGATTCTTCCCTTCTGCCTACAAAAATGCCTATGTCTCCTCCATCTTCTAAAATTCTTCACTTGATTCATCTATCCATAGATAATCTGTCATTCTATTCTTCCTTTTGAGACTAAATTCCATGAAAAGGCCATCTTAATTATAATCTCTATGCCTTTTCTTTTCCCTCTCTTATTAACTCTGTAGTTTGGCTTTCACCTTCACTGATCAACTGAAATTACTCTTTGCAAAGTTACTAATGGTCTTTGAAATGTCAAATCTAATCAGTTCTCATCCTTTTTGATTTCTATGTAGTCTCTGATAGTGTTATCATCCCTTTTTCTTTTTTTTTTTTAAATTATAACTTTTTATTGACAGAACACATGCATGGGTAATTTTTTACAACATTATCCGTTGCACTCACTTCTGTTCTGATTTTTCCCTTTCCTCCCTCCACTCCCTCCTCTAGATGGCAGGCAGTCTTATACATGTTAAATATGTTATAGTATATCCTAGATACAATGTATGTGTGCAGAACCATACAGTTCTCTTGTTGCACAAGAAGAATTGGATTCAGAAGGTGAAAATAACCTGGGAAGAAAAACAAAAATGCAAGTAGTCCACATTCATTTCCCAGTGTTCCTTCTCTGGATGTAACTGATTCTGTCCATCTTTGCTCAATTGGAACTGAATTGAATCTTCTCTTTGTCGAAGATATCCACTTCCATCAGAATACATCCTCATACAATATTGTTGTTGAAGTGTATAATGATGTCCTGGTTCTGCTCATTTCACTCAGCATCAGTTCATGTAAGTCTTTCTTTTCTATACAAGCCTCTCTCTATTCATTCTGCTGGTCATTTCTTACAGAACAATAATATTCCATAACATGCATATATCACAATTTACCCAACTATTCTCCAATTGATGGGCATTTATTCAGTTTCCAATTTCTAGCCATTACAAAAAGAGCTGCTATAAACATTTTGGCACATACAGGTCCCTTTCCCTTCTTTAATATCTCTTTGGGGATAAGCCCAGTAGTAACACTGCTGGATCAAAGGGTATGCACAGTTTGATAACTTTTTAGGCATAATTCCAGATTGCTCTCCAGAATGGTTGAATTTGTTCACAATTCCACCAACAATGCATTAGTGTCCCAGTTTTCCCACATCCCCTCTAACATTCATCATTATTTTTTCCTGTCATCTTAGCCAATCTAACAGGTGTGTATTGGTATCTCAGAGTTGTCTTAATTTGCCTTTCTCTGATCAATAGTGATTTGGAATCCTCTTTCATATGAATAGAAATAGTTTCAATTTCATCATCTGAAAATTGTCTGTTCATATCCTTTGACCATTTGTCAATTGGAGAATGGTTTGATTTATTAAAGCTTTTTATTTACAAAGCATATGCATGGATAGTTTTTCCAGCATTGACCCTTGCAAAACTTTCTGTTCCAAATTTTTCCCTCCTTCCCCCTCCCTTCTCCCCTACATGGCAGGTAGTCCAATATATGTTAAATTTGTTAAAATATATGTATACATATTTATACAGTTATTTTGCTGCATAAGAAGAATCAGATTTAGGGAAAAAAAAAAAAAACCTGAGAAGGAAAACATGCAAGCAAAAGTGAAAGTGCTATGTTGTGGTCCACACTCAGTTCCCATAGTTTTCTCTCTGGGTGTGGATGGCTCTTTTTATCACTGAACAAGTGGCACTGGTTTGAATTATCTCATTGTAGAAGAGAGCCATGTCCATCAGAATTGATCCTCATATAATTTTCTTGTTGTGGTGTATAATGATCTCCTGGTTCTGCTCATTTCGCTTATCATCAGTTCATGTAAGTATCTACAGGCCTTTCTGAAATCATCCTGCTGGTTATTTTCCTACAAAACAATAATATTACATAATATTCATATACCAAAATTTATTCAGCCATTCTCCAATTGTTGGATTTCCACTCAGATTCCAGTTTCTAGCCACTACAAAAAGGGCTACTACAGACATTTTTGCACATGTGGATCCCTTTCCCTCCTTTAAGATCTCTTTGGGATATAGGCCCAATAGAAACACTGTTGAATCAAAGGGTATGCACAATTTGATAACTTTTTGAGCATAGTTCCAAATTGCTCTGCAGAATGGTTGGATATGTTTACAGTTCCACCAACAATGTATCAGTCTCCGAGTTTTCCCACATTCCCTTCAACATTCTCCATTATCTTTTCCTGTCATCTTAGCCAATCTGACAGGAATCATCCCTTTTTCTTGATATTTTCTTCTCTCTGTATTTCTATGGGACTACTGTTCTGGTTCTTCTCATACCTGTCTGCTATATACTTACTATATTCTCAGTTTTCTTTGCTGGATATTCAGATTCCTCCTGCTAATTTTGGGCATCTACAAAGGATCTGCAAAGGGTCTACTTTTCCATTCTCCCTATTGGATATCCTGTAGACATCTTAAACTTAACATGTCAAAAAATGAAGTAATTGTTTTTTTTCCCCCAAGACCTCACCTCTTCATGACTTTTCTATTACTTATTGTTAATGTGTGGGAAAAGGTAAAGAACTTTGCCTTTTTTATTGCCTATTGGATATCTTGAAGTGGATGTCCTATAGACATCTTAAACTTAACATGTCAAAAAATGAAGTAATTGTTTTTTTTCCCCCAAGACCTCACCTCTTCATGACTTTTCTATTACTTATTGTTAATGTGTGGGAAAAGGTAAAGAACTTACAAATTCTAAAGTAGATCAAGCCTTATAGGCCTCAGTTTTGGCTTCTCCGGAGCCACATGATTTTAGATAAGGCCTGGACTACGGCTGAAGAAGTTGCATATCACCTTGTCCACTACATTCCACTGACCAACTAGGGGAACAGTAGAGTTATGTGGCCAATCACAACATATAGAGGGTGGGATTTTGGAGGTTCTTTGTCTGAAATGTATAAAAGTTGTAAGCATTTTCAAGGCTCTGGCCCTATCCTGCTGTGAAATTTTGCTTGCAGACCAGGATGGGGTCTGCTTCTTGAGATTTTAATAAATAATTCTGCTTTCTGTGAGTGATCTCTGTAGTAGTCCATTTGGGTAGGTCTTTTTGTCCCAAACATTAAGGATACCATCATCCTGCCAGTTACTCACATTCACAATCTTGGTGATCATTCTCAATCAATGTCTCTTACTCACCATATCCAATCAGTTGCCAGATCCTATCATTTTTACCTTTAAAACACCACTCATTTAAGCCTTCCTCTATCTCTGATTACTGCCATCATCCTGATGGTCCAGAAGACCCTCATTCCCTTACCCCTGGACTATTGTGTACTGATTTGCCTTCATATGTCCCCTATCCAATCTATTTTCCACTCAACTTTCAATTTTATCTTTCTAAAGGACAGATCTACCATCCCCTTATACTTATTCAATCAATTCCAATAACTTTATATTGCTTCTGGATTATAAAGTCTGCTTGGCTTTTAAAACTCTACGTAACCTGATTCCTCCTAATTTTCTAAGTCTTATACTTTCTTTTTACACCCTTCCTTCCAATATATTATTAGATCCAGTGACATTTGACTGTTCCTCATATAGTGATACTCTCATCTCCTGACATTTTTATTGGCAGTCACCCAGACCTGGAATTGTCCCTTCATCTCAGTCTTCTCTGCTTTCCTTCAACTCTCAGCTGGAGTCTTACCTTCTTTAGGAAGGCTTCCTTAATTTTAATGTCTTTCCTTTGAAATTATCTAATTTTCTCTCTTCTTCTTCTCTTCCTCCTTCCCCCTTCCCCCTTCTTCCTCCCCCTTCCCCTATTAATTTCCTTCCTTTCCCTCTCCCTCTTCCCCCCTTCACCTTTCCCTCTACTTCCTTCCCCTCCTCTTCCCTTCCTTTCTCTCTTCCTCTCCATCTCTGTCTCTGTGTCTGTCTGTCCTTTTCTCTCTGTCTCTCTCCCTCCCCTCCCTCTCTGTCTCTCCATCTCGCGCTCTCTTTCCTTCCCTCCCTTCCCTCCCTTTTTCCCTCTCTGTTTTTCTCTCTGCCTCTCTGTCTCTTTTTCCCTACATACACATATATATGTGTGTGTTTTTCACAAGCTTTATGCTAAGTATGTTATGATTATTATCTCATTTAATCTTCAGCAACCTGGAAGGTAGGTGCTATGAGTTTTTCTATTTTACAGATGAGGAAACTGACATAGGCAGATTAAGTGACCTGGATAGAGTCACACAGTAAGTGTTGGAGACCAAATTTAAACTCTCCTCTTTCTTATTTGGCCCAGTACTCTGCTCCATGTGGCTTGGCGCAGTGCCCAGCACATAATAGATGCTTAATAAATGCTTGTTGACTGACCCATCTCAGTGACTCCTTTTTTGCTGTCCCCCCACACCTGCAATATTCCATCTCCTACCCTGCCCCTTGTAATTTTCCTGACTTCCTTCCAGATTGTCAAATGCAAATCTCACCAACTCCAGAAGGTTCTTCATGGTCATGCAGGCTGCTAATGCCTTTCCTTTTCAAAGACCCCTCATCAATTCTGTATCTGTATTATCTGGTCCCATTATGTTGTAATTTCATCGAGGCAAAGCTATTTTTGAACTTTTTTGTCTTTTCCGAGTTTTAGCACAATGCCTGGTTGACAGTGTGATCTACTGCCAGGTTAAGGTATTACCTCTATAATTGTCTCTCTCTACTTTTCTCTACCCCCCAGGGAACATCAGTTATTCACCTTTGTTTTCTGAGAAACTTTTTAGGTTGACTTGTAAGGTTCTTTACAATGTAGCTTAAATGTATCTTTGTAAAGCATTTTAGGTATCACAGTGGGTAGTGCCCGGCCTGGAGGCAGGAAGATCTGGTTTCAAATATGCCTCAGACACTTATTAGCTGTGTGACCCCGGGGCAAGTTACTTAACCCTCTTTGTCTCAGTTTCCTTATCTGTAGGATGAATTGGAGAAAGAAATGGCATATCTCTCCAAGAAAACCCCAAAGGGGTCATGAAGTCAGACTTGACTGAAAATGACAAAACAATACCATCTTTGTAGAATTATCTCCCACCATCCCATCTATATTTAGGTTTCTTCTCCTCCTTCTGTCATTGTAGCCTTATCCTCTCACTTTCACTTAAACTCAGCTCAGGAAATCTTCCTTAGTCTTAGAAATGTGTTTCCCCCCTCTTTCCCTATAAAAGCTCTTCTATATATTCTTTTATCCTGCATTTATTTTTATACATGCCATATCTCTTAAAAACTTAGCTCAAGTTGTAGCTTTCACATGAAGGCTCCTCAATTGCTAGTGCTTTCCCTTCTAAAAGTAGATTACAGAAATTGTGTGTTTGTGTGTGTGTGTGTGTTTTTGTATGTATGTATGTATTTTTACCATGTTGTTTTCTTTGATAAAAGGGAAACTCCTTGAGGATGGGAAATTTTTCCCTTTACTATCACTAGCAATTAACAGTGCTGGCATCTAGTAGTTGATTAATAAATGTTGATTATTCTTCCCTGTTATGTAAGGTGTTAGAGGACAAGACTGTTTATTTTGATTTTTACATTTTAGTGCACAGTACCTTATGCATAGAGAAGGGATTTAATAAATGTTAAACTAAATTGAATTGATGTTCAAGTCCTTGGAAATCATGGCTGAATTTCTTGTGAAGTCTTTAATATTGCTTTATATCTTTATCTTTGCAGCAGGAAAAAATAAAATTTGTTCCTCTTTTGGGTTTATGTACAGGTCTTAGTAAATACTGCTTGCTGTTTCTTGATGTTGGTGGCCAAGTTAATCCAATGTGTTGTATTTGGTCCTCTTCGAGTGAGTGAGAGGCAGGTAAGTGATTTATATGCATAACCAACACAGATAAAGCAGTAATGCTAGCTATCTAGTAACCAGATATTTGTGTATATGTGTGTGATTTTTTTGGAAATGCAAGGATGATGAATATTCTTAAAGGTCACTTTTTGGAGTCTGAAAGAAATTACTCGAGATTTTCAGTATCAAATACATTAAGAATCTCAGTTTTTTTTTTTGAGACAGTAGATAACTTTCTCTTGTTTCTCTGCTTATGATTCCCACCAGGTATAATAGGCAATATATCCCTTTAAAATCATTCTTCTCACCTACAGTTCTGGGACTCAGTGGATACTTATAGAGAATAATTTGTCTCTAAAAAACGAGTTCAGAGTAGTCCTTTAAAAAAAATGACTTCCATTTAAAAAAATACTGGATCCTGTGGGTAGATAAATAGTTAAGCTGACTAGCTAGTAAATACTATGTAATTTTAGGTGTGGCACTGCTTTGTAAGATGGAACATTTTCACCAAAAGGATTTCTATTTCCACCCTTTCCTGATCCTTTGGAATCTTAATCCCATAATGATAAACAGAAGTGGCCTGGCATAAGCAACTTGCTGTGGTGGGCAAAATATTGGTTTTTGAACCACCATAAAATCCTGACTCTGTCCTGTCCTTTCTTTTTAGTTTTAGGCAAGACATTTTATTTTGGGAGGCTTCAGTTTCCTTGTTATATAGTGAGGGTCTTGGACTAAGTGTTTTCCCTTTAGGTCCCCTTCTAGTTCTGAGTCTGTAATTCTGTGAACTTCAACATTGATAAATGTGATAAGTTCTGGAGCATTTTCGGAGAACTAAAACAGGATTATGACTAGCATAAGCTCCTGGATTCTAAGCAGTACTGCCCTTATTTTTTTGTTCTCAAGTCTTTTCATTAGAGAATTTAGTTCCAGGCGTTAGGTGGCACCAGAGTGTATACAGCGCTGGGCTTGGAGTCAAGGAAGACTTACTTTATGTTCAAGCCCAGCCTCAAACATATACTAGCTGGGTGATCCTGGGCAAGTCACTGCACCTTGTTTGCCTCAGTTTCCTCATCTGTTAAAAAAAAAAAAACAATCCAAGCAGAAGGAAATGGCAAGCCACTTAAGTATTTTTGCCAGTAAAAACCCCAAAATGGGATCATGAAGAGTCAGATATGACTGAAACAACTCTATAGCAATAACAACAACTCAGTAGCAATAGCAGCAGATTAAAATGTCAAACAGTGTTCTCCTAGGCGGGGCTAGTGGAATACAGAGTTATTGTAGAATGTAATGGCTGTTTTTACATTTATTTTTCTCCCAGTGAAAATTTCTGATTAGTTACATTTAAAAGGTGGTGAAGTGGATAAATAAAGCAAGGGCCCTAAAGTCAGGAGGACCTAAGTTCAAATGTGCCTTCAGGCTACCAGCTGTATGATTCTGTCTCTCCCCCCCCCAAAAAAAAAACAAAAAAAAGGTAACTAGGAAGGTTTAGGCAGTTTGCTGTACATGTGGAAACTTATATAGATACAATGTTGAACCCATGCTTTTTTCTTTCTTCCCCAAATATTACTTAACCTCTTTGTTGGATTTCAATCTGATGATGCATACAAAAATATTCTCTATATGACTTTTAACAGTCTGAGAAGCATTTTTAAAAGTCACTCATGGTGAACTCCAAATAATAAACCCATGATAAAAAATGCTATCTCCTGAGAGAGAACTGATGAACTCTTGAGTGCAGATTGAAGTATACTTTTTTCACTTTCTTAATGTTTCTTTTGTTTATTGTTTTAGGACTTTTTTGGGGGGGACAACATGGTTCTTATGGAAATGTATTTTTCATCATTTTACTTGTGTACTTGATATATTACTTGCCTTCTCAGTGGCTGGCAGGAGAGGTGTAAAAGAGGGAGAGAATTTGGAACTAAAAATTTTTTTTAAATATTAAAAAAATAAAAAATTTTAGTGTTGCATGACAAATTTTTTTTTTTCAGTATTAATTCTACATAATAGAGACTTATATAAATGTTTTTCAGACTATTAAGAACCATATAGAGAATATCTTTGTATGGTAGGTTGTCTAATACATTATTTCCTTGTCCTATATAAATGTGATATATTATAGATCATATAATATGGCCTATTATAATTTATCTTACCAAAAGACTTGTTGTTGGTGGATTGGAACTATTCAAACAAATGAGGTCATAATGGTGGAGAATGTAATATCAAACTCAAAGATGTTAAATATATGTGTAATCAGATAAATTAATATCAGATAGAATAATAGAGTGCTAAAGGTGAAAGGGACCTCAAATATCAGTCCAGTTCCCTTTTTTGAAGATGAAGAAACTGAGGCCTGCAATAAAAATTTTTAGAATAAAATTTATATATAAGCAAAGGGTCAGCCTGTTAGAACATTAGAAGTATAAAGGTATACATACACATATCTACCCTTCATTGTAATCTTCTTAATTAGAGGAAGGGGAAAAAAGTAAAAAGTACATAGCACAAAGCAAAAGAAAACCAATAAGGAATTAAAGAAAAGCTGAGAAGCTTTGAAAATAATATGTAGAATTTATTATATTTACATAGGTTTTCTTGAAATGGAAATTTATTGGTCTGCTGTGTACATGGCAGTGTTTTGTTTTTTATCTTTTCTCATTTTGTATTTAAATCCAAAAATATTACCAGCAGCTAGGTGTCATAGTAGATAGAACACCAGCCTTGAGGTCAGAAGCACTGGAGTTCAAATCTGGCCTTGGATACTTAACACTTCCTAGCTGTGTGATCCTGGGCAAGTCACTTAATCCCAATTGCCTCAGTCAAAAAAATTTTTTTAAATATTTTAAAAAATACACATTTTTTTAAAGTCTAGACTTGAAGTTTCATTTGCCAATGCAAATTGACAATAGATCTGCAATTTAATATTTTAGAAAAATGAAAAGATGAAATTTTGAAATGGTATAATAAGCATTTTTAACATGTTTCAAATAGCAAGAATTTGTGGTCATAGCTAGGATGGAGGACCAATATAATCATTCCTTATCACTATGACATATATATACCAAAGTCATTGAGAAACAGGTTTAGAACTCAAAACTCTTTTACATAAAGTGCCTATTTTTAGGTTATTTCAGAATTGACAGTAAAAGGATCAATATATCATTTTTGCCTGTGCTACCCTCCCTTTTTTTTTTCTACTATTGATCATCATATCACCTGTTTCTTAGAAGTTAATATTGAAGTTATTTATTGAAAGGCAATATAACTAGCTAAATGCAGATGTTTACCCATGACAGCTAACTTGGGGTATAAAGAAATCTCTTGGTATGTATGGTGCTCATGATGGTAGATTCTTTGAACTTTTTTCCATTATACTTTTTCTTCTTAGCACCTAAAGGACAAGTTTTGGAACTTTATCTTCTACAAGTTCATTTTCATTTTTGGTGTGCTGAACGTCCAGACAGTGGAAGAAGTAGTGATGTGGTGTCTCTGGTTTGCTGGACTTGTGTTTCTGCATCTGATGGTGCAATTATGCAAAGACAGGTTTGAATATGTAAGTTTTCAGAATGGTTTTTCTTTTTCTTAATCACATGGTTCTGGCATGGTTCTGGCAGCTTTGAAATAGAGTTTATGAGTCAGCAGCCCTGTTTTCCCTAAGATACTAGTCCTTCAACAGAAAGATCTCCGGCTCTTATACTCTTATTGTCACTTGCACAGGTGGTTTTTGTGTTACTTCTCAATTGATTAAGGGATTCTTGAAAGACCGTTATGCTTTAAAATTTCCAATCTCTCCCCTTTCCCTTCTGGGCTACTCCATCCCACAGAGTTTAGTAGAGTTAGTTCAAGGACATAAACTGTTTTACTTAGTGCCAACTTATCTTTGCACACAAATTATATTTAAATGTAAAGATATACAGTCTTCCTTTTCTCTTCTAACCTATTCATAGTTGAAAGGTTTAATCATTCTCTTCCAGAATTTGGTGACTTTTCTAACCCAATTTGTTAGCTGCTTTTTACTGATAGTGTGCATTGTAACCTCAGGCTGAAAGAATAAACAATACCTGTCAGTCACTATTCTCCCTGGAAAAGTGAGGCAAGGCCATTTTCTGTCTAGATCCCAATTCTGCCCTTCCCTCACTTTGGGTGAAAACTTAAAGCTCAGCAGCTTCCTTAACTTCTGTCTTTAGAATTTCCCTGAACTAACCTGTTCTGGTCACTTCAGCTTTATGGTCAATTGCTCCTCAAGAAAGTCTTCTCTATCAAACTTTTAGGAATTTACTAAAATATTATAAAGTCTCTTATTTTTCTAGCTAAATTAACCATCCTTCCATATTCCCAAGTACTTGAATAGCTCCCAGCCTTCCAACTTAGTCTCCCAAACTTTTTCATAGTGATTCCAAATATACAAATAGAATAAAATTTTATGCTATCCTGGAATCTGCTTAGTCAAGATGATCAGTAGCACCAACCTCATCAGTGAGGTGAATGATAAAATGTTTTTGCAAAACTATGTAAGAACTCACTGTTGTTCTTCTCATTATCTGTTATTTTGGTTAAATTAACCAATGCATAACGTCAATGTATATCAGAGGACCAGTCAGTCATCACAGTCTGAGGAGGTGAGTGTTGTTTATGGCAGCTCTTATCACATGCAGGCATACAAAAACTCCAGTGATGAAAACGCTGGTTTTGATCAGGAAGTTAAATGTCCTCTGTTCTTCCTCCCTGCATGTAAGTTCAGCATTTATTTGACTCTATCTTTATTTTACTCCAGCTTTCGTTTTCTCCTACTACACCAATGAGCAGCCATGTCCGAGTGCTTACTCTTCTGATTGCTATGCTGCTCTCCTGTTGTGGATTAGCTGTTGTCTGCTGTGTGACGGGTTACACCCATGGAATGCACACACTGGCCTTCATGGCTGCAGAGGTGAGGTTTTCACTGTCAGATTTTGTGGTCATATGCTTACTTGTATTTTCCTCTATATGTTTTCAAGAGTTTACAGGTAAATGGAAATGGAAAAAATGGAAATGATATTTAAAATCTTCACCCATTAAGAATAGTAAAGTTAAGAATAGTCATTAATTTTGAAGAAGAAAAAGTCTATCCACCAAACCATAAGCTGTATATTGGGCCCTTAGAATGTTATATGGGATGAACATGATATTGTGCTGTCACAGAAAAATAACTTGAGGGATCCATAATAACAACCAGTCAGCATTTATTAAAACCTTATGGAATTAATTTATCGACATTGAGCTAGGTTTGCTATATTTTGATTTATGCTGTTTTTAAAGTTATATTTTAATTTGTCCTTATATTTGATGTGGGTATGTTATTTGAGAGAGATAGATGTGATATTTGATTCTGTCATCTATAGAACCTAGGTGAAGCTCTCTTTACAACAATAACTAAGCTGTGTCTCCCTGGAGAGATCACTTGCCAATCTCAGTGCCACATACAATCCTTTGAGACCATTTTTTTCAGACTCTCTATTTGTTGAGGCACATCATTGCAGGTAATTTCCACACTGGTAATTTCTTTTCTTTCTTTCTTTTTTTTTTTTTTTTTTTAAATAGCTTTTTATTTACAAGTTATATTTATAGGTAATTTTACAGCATTGACAATTGCCAAATGTTCCAATTTTTCTCCTCCTTCCCCCCACCCCCTCCCCTAGATGGCAGGATGACCAGTAGATGTTAAATATATTAAAGTATAAATTAGATACACAATAAGTATACATGACCAAACCGTTATTTTGCTGTACAAAAAGAATCAGACTCTGAAATATTGTACAATTAGCCTGTGATGGAAATCCAGAATGCAGGAAGGCAAAAATATAGTGATTGGGAATTCAATGTAATGGTTCTTAGTCATCTCCCAGAGTTCTTTTGCTGGGTGTAGCTGGTTCAATTCATTCCTGCTCCATTGGAACTGATTTGGTTCATCTCATTGCTGAGGATGGGCAGGTCTATCAGAATTGATCATCATATAGTATTGTTGTTGAAGTATATAATGATCTCCTGGCCCTGCTCGTTTTCACTCAGCATCAGTTCGTGTAAGTCTCTCCAGGCCTTTCTGAAATCATCCTGTTGGTCATTTCTTGCCGGACAATAATATTCCATAATATTCATATACCATTCTCCAATTGATGGGCATCTACTCAGTTTCTAGTTTCTGGCAACTACAAAGAGGGCTGCCACAAACATTCGTGCATATATAGCTCCCTTTCCCTTCTTTATGGTCTCTTTGGGATATAAGCCCAGTAGTAACACTGCTGGATCAAAGGGTATGCCCAGTTTGATAACTTTTTGAGCATAGTTCCAAATTGCTCTCCAGAATGGTTGGATGTATTCACAATTCCACCAACAATGTATTACACACTGGTAATTTCTACATTGTTGAAACCATAGGTCTGAGGCAAAAATGTTATTTGAAGACTAAAAAAAAAAAATCTCATCTTTAGTTATGATAATGAAACATTCTAAAATCTCAGGAATATCAATATCATACCAAAAAAGTTATTAATTTAGACTCCATTAATCAGGAATTTGTTGGAATGGGGCTAAAGTTTACTTTTTGGTTCAATAGAATTTTTCGTAGTACAAATAAACAGTAAATAAAATTGAAAGTAGAATATTGAATATAATTAGGAAAACAGATTATTGTTTTTTCTTTTTTAATTTGGAATCTTCCCATATCAGTCAGTTTGAATTTGAGGTGTTTAACTGTCTTTTTTGGCAGTACAGTAGAAGCCCCTTTGTGAAACTGAATAAATAATTTACTGAAATATTCTTTAAAAATAAGATATTATTCGTATCTTTTATTTTTTTCTATTGCCTATATTTCCCAGAGTATCCCTTCCCCTTTTAGAGTTGTATTCCTTATGATAAAAAAATGAAAATAGGGAGAAAAGTTTAGCAAAACTAACCAGCATGTCAGAAAAAGTCTAACATTCTGTATAGTGTTCCATGCCATTCACTCAGCCTTTGCAAGGAAGGGAAAAAAATGTCTTTTCTTATCTCTTCTTTAAGGCCATAATCAATTATTATAATTGAAATATCCTTAAATAAGGTTATCTTAGCAAACTGTAATTCATTGTTTCCTATAAACTTCATTCAAAAACGCTGCAGGGGGCTGGGTTCTTTTGGTCTTGAAACACCCAGGATTCCCAAGAATTTGGAAAACTACTTCTGGTATAGATAACATTACTGCCATCTGGTGGAACTGACTTTCCAAAACTGTGATTAATACTCGTCTTTGGGCTGAAGATCTGAGGTTATTATATCAGGAATTGTATCTACTTGGATGTGATATTAAAAGTTACTTTCTAAACTCTTTACCTGACTAATGAAAATAGTGAATATTTTCATTAATCTATTTTCTTTGATAAAGAAGAACCACAAAATGGATTATTAAATCCACAGATAATTCAAAACTTATCTTACTAACTGATTTTAATAACCAGACATATTCAGTCTTCATCAGGGGTTGCTAACTAAATTTATTTGTTTCCTGCTTTTTTCATGATAGAATTATTAGTACTTAATGAATGATCTTTAGGAGAAAGCAACTATTATTCTTGGTATACTTTTAAAAAAAATCTACTCCTTATTAATTGAGTTGATTTTATTTTGTTTTATATTAGATTGCTAACATGAGTTCGGCCTGAATATTCCTTGGTTTTATTGAGTAAAACTGTGTTTTCTTATTTTTTTACAGTCTCTCCTTGTGACAGTGAGGACTGCTCATGTGATTTTACGGTTAGTAGCTAAGCTATCTTTTTGCTTAGAGGGGAGGGTATTGTTTAGGGTTGGGGAAAGCAACAGTCTTTGGAAGAGGAATTCCCCAATGAGTGAATTTTGTCAAAATCCTCAAATTATTTACTTTTACAGCATCACTGTTAGAGAGTACTTCAGGGTAGTTGCCAGGTGTAACCCTGTTTTTATTGAATATGAAGTTTCTTAATAACCCAGAAGAGAAATTCACTTGTTAATGGAGTAGTAGAATGACTTACCTTGGAAATAGACATCTGCCTCAAGGACTGCCTTGAGGTTTAGTCCTGGCTACAATATGCATGTTGAAATACTGAAATCTGGAGATTCTGAGGCATGGATCAGTTTGAAAAAAGGCCACAATACTTCTCTGCCATAAGAATGAAGCATGTACCATCTATTTCTTCCCTCTTCCTCCCCCTCCTCCTCCACATTGGTACCATGGAGATAAAGCTATACTTGTCCTCACTTTTAGTTATGGCTTTAGTATGAAGGATGGAACATTTATATAAATGAGGCAGAATTTCAAAATTAAATAAAAATGCATCCTGACAATTTAAATATTTTTTCTTCTCAACAGTTATGTAATTCACCTCTGGGATCTCAATCATGAAGGGACTTGGGAAGGAAAGGGCACTTATGTGTATTATACGGATTTTATTATGGAGCTCACTTTGTTATCTCTGGACCTTATGCACCATATTCACATGTTGGTATGTAACACCAGAATAAGCATCTAAGCAGAACTCAGGATAAGACTTCATTAATAAATTTTAAAATGAAACATACAGAATGAGATGTATTGAGTTGATAAAATAAGATAGTTAAAATATGATCTCAATGTCTTCCCTATCTAAACACATAGTATACAAAGAAATAAGCTGGGATAAATTAGTCTGTTCATTGAGTCTTTCAATCTATTCCTAGATTTTATCATCTCTGTCGACTAGAGTCATATGGTAATTTTTGAACATAAAATTGCTCATGTTTGGTTCCTGTAAATTAGCAGTAACTGTATAAACATAGACAAGACTTTCTATAATAGTTTTTTACAATTGTATTTTAATAGTCTTTGTGCTGTTTCTGACTTAAAAGTCTTAACCGCTTAAATTTACTTTGGTTAAATTTGCAAATAATAAAGATGAAATTCAATTTGGTTGTTTAGGAATGAAATCAAATGTATATAACATTTAAACATAATTTGAAGATTCCTAATGGAAATCAGATAGTAATGCTTTATGAAATTTGTCAGAATTTATTGAGTTAAATGGTGTGCCAGTTTCATGTTGACCCATGAAATATGCCACATAACACAATAACTTCTTTCAGAATCTTATTATTAATTTCAGGACATTAATTTTTAATTTCCTTTTTTTTCTGATTTCTTTAAGCTGTTTGGCAACATCTGGTTGTCCATGGCCAGCTTGGTGATCTTTATGCAACTACGTTATCTGTTCCATGAAGTACAACGTCGAATCCGTCGCCACAAGAATTACTTGCGTGTAGTTGGAAATATGGAGGCCAGGTAAGTGAGAAGAGGTTAACAGTACTGAAATATAGCCATGTTGGATGGTGGATAATAGTAAGTTATTTAGGAAGTTTTTAAATAATTTTTTTAAAAAAAATCTTACTATGAATTACTATGTATGAATCCTATACAACGAACAGATACTTATTAAGTGCCTGCTTTCGTCAGATAACTGCTAAGATACTTCTAAACATAGATGAGACCGTGTCACAACTCTACCCAAGATTGTCACTATCTCTATTGCCTCTAGAATAAAAAAGAAACTTTTAAATCGGTTTATGAGTCTAATAATAAGTGTTTGGCTTAGGGTTTTCTGGTGGCATAAGACTTAGATCTTAAAAAATAAGTAGTATTTCATTAGGTAGACCTGAAAGGAAAACCATTGTGGGCATAGTAAACTGTGTGAACACAAAGTAGCCCAGCTATTTTTGTGTAAAAGTTTTTGGGGTTTTTTTTTTTTTTTTCAAATTTAGAACTTTAAATTTTCTCTCTGTTTTGGGCTAGAAATCTAAAAGATACCAATAGTAAACATGAATCTTACTAAGATTAAATTTATAAATATATTTTTACTCAAGTTTGAGTAAGATGTAGAAGAAAGTGAACATGAATTATTTTTGTAAAGATTTCTAGCTTCTCCTCACCAACTTAGGGTGGGGATCACAGTGCAGTGGAAAGTACCTTGACTTGAATTCAGAAGCTCCTTCTCTCAGTTCTGGCTTATGCACTTATTGGCTGTGTAACCAACTCTGTGAGCTCATTGAGCTTTCCATTTATGCAAAATAGGGGTATTTGAACTTGATCTGCTTATTTCACACAATTCCTATGGGGAAGTCATATCAATTTTCTTGTAAACTAAAGTACAGTATAAATGTGAATTGTCATTCTTAACAGCTGTAATATTATTAAGGATTGAATAATGCTGATTGAGTACTTTGAATTACTGTAGTACTTTAGAAGAGCAACAATGATGTTCTGACTTCATTTTTTGCTTTTTTTTTTTTTGTTTTTTTTTTTTTGTTTTTGTTTTTGTTACAGGTTTGCAGTTGCAACTCCTGAAGAACTAGCTGTCAATAATGATGACTGTGCCATCTGCTGGGACTCAATGCAGTCTGCAAGGAAACTGCCCTGTGGACACCTCTTTCACAAGTATGTGTGTAATGAAAAATACCAAATATTGGAGCTAAAAGGGACCTCTAGCTACTTCATTTTGCAGAGGAAAACTCTGAGAGGTATGGAAATATGTATAGCTAATTGACTGTGCGATTTCTATACCTGCAGTAGTATCTGATTGAGGGGGGGAGAAGTTAGGAAGTGTGTATTTGGAGGAATTTGGTCAAACTCCTCAAATTGTTCCCTTTACAGCATCACTGTTAGAGAATATTTCAGGGTAGTTGCCAGGTGTAGCCCTGTTTTTATTGAATATGAAGTTTCTTAAAAGCCCAGAAGAGAAACTCACTTGTTGTGAATGACTTACCTTGGAAATAGACAAGAAAAAACATCACTGCAGTATACCCCATGAGTGGTCCTAGGCCTCCACTGCTCTATGAACCTTTTACGTTCCTTATCTATTCCATATTTGGACAACTGCTATTATTGTAATGCTTCTTTTTTATTTTAAAATATGCATGACTCTGTACTTTTCAACAATGTAGGCATCCATGCTAACCCATTATTACTCTTGTCTGTCTTCCTAGGAAGCATGGGGGGGGAGGGTGTCTCAGCATTTTGGGGGACTTCCTCATTTTCTCTTGGTATTGATAAAATAATAAGGTAATATGAGGAGTTAGGAAAACACTTAAGGCAAATAAAAGGTTTATAAGAGCATGGTATCATAGATCTAGAAAGATCTTAGATACATCAAATTCATTTTCTCCTGTTTTGCCTTGGAACCAGCCAGTTTTCTCTTTTTTTCTGATGCATTTCTTTGTTCACATCTTTTACATACTGCTTCTCTATCATAAAACCTTGTTTGTAATATATCGTCACCTGTTCATGCTTACCATGTGCTTCCTACATTGCCTTTTGAGTAATCCCAGTTTTCTAAGTACAACTATCTGCCCCTTTATTCAGATTCATAATTTGGAAGCCAGTCTTAGATTTGTTTGTTTGTTTGTTTTTTGCATTAAAAAATTTTATTAATAGTATGTTATTTTTCCAAATATATGCAAAGATAGTTTTCAACATTCTACTTTTGCAAACCAAATTTTTCCCCTTCCCCTCCAAGACAGTAAGCAAGAGAAAGAACTCTCTGTATGTGGATGGCACTTTAACATCATAAGTCTATTAGAATGGCCTTGAATTACTTCATTATTGAAAAGAGCCAAGCCTATCACAGTTGTTATTGTGTACAGTGTTCTCTTGGTTCTGCTGACTTCACTTAGTATCAGTTCTTGTAAATATTTCCAGGCTTTTCTAAAACTATGCCACTCATCATTTCTTACTATTCCATAGCCATTCTCCAGCTGATGGGCATCCACTCAGTTTCCAGTTTCTTATCACTACAAAAAGGGCTGCCACATTTTTGCACATGCACATTCCTTCCTTTAAGATCTCTTTGGGATATAAGCCCAGTAGACACTGCTAGATTAAAGGGTATGCACAGTTTGATAGCCCTTTGGGCATAGTTCCATTTTGCTCCCCATTATGGTTGGATCTATTTACAGCTCTACCAAAAATGCATTGGTTTTCCCACACCCTCTCTTCATTATCTTTTCTTGTCATCTTAGCAATCTGACAGGCAGAAAGTGGTATCTCAGACTTGGCTTAATTTGCATTTCTCTAATCAATAGTTATTTAGAGCATTTTTTCATATGATTAGAAATTAGCCTTGGTATTTAAACCCTCTTTCATCCCCTCACATTCAATTAGTTGCTAAATCTTATGTCCCTCCCCTATTTAAAAACAAAAACAACAACAACAAAAACTTTCCTTGGTACCTTAACTTTGTTAGGATATGCTTTTTAATAAAATGTCAGGTTTTTACTATAGCAATTAAGGCCCTTCATAATCTGATTCCAGGCTAACTTTTCTAGAATCACATCATTCCTTTTTTATGCACCTTGCATTCAGCCAGATTGTCCCAGTTACTGTTGCCTGAATTGGCTGTTCTATTTCCTAGAACACCTGCACAGCCTCTCCTGCCTAGCATGTCTCACTTCTACCATTCTATCTTCTTTCTAGCCTCAGCTCCCACATCATCGCCATAAAGTTTAGCCTGGGGCAAGGATCAGCTTGCCACCTCTGTACACTAAGAATGATTTCACATTAAAAATAAAGTTACATTGTAGCTCACAGGCCAAACAGAAACCCATCATGGGCCAAAGGGCCATAGTTGGCCAACTCCTGGTGTAGTGGCAGGATGCTGAACAGAGTCAAGAGGACCCATTCAGACACTCACTCTCAGCCAGCTTTGTGGCCTTTGGCAAGTCACTCTATCTTGTAGACATCAGATTCCCATTTATAAAATGAGTGTTGAGTTAGATCATATGGGGTTGTTTCCAGCTTTAGATCTATGATCATCTACCTCTGTGAAGGTTTTCCTTTGTTCCTCTAGCCATTGAGGTTTTTTAACTCCTCAAATTATTTATGTATATATTGTATGTTCCCTTCCACTTCCCATGTCAGTAGATTGTAAGCTTCTTTAGGATACAGATAAAGGCATAGATGTAATGCTTATCAGATTTGCAGATGACACAAAGTTGGGAAGGGCAGGTTAACAAATGGGATTATAGAGAGTGCAAAAATATCCCAAGTCCAAATTTCAAGTTAAAAACATTTATTAAGCACTTTCTGTATGTTAGGCACTATGCTAAGAGCAAAAAACAGTCTATTCTCAAGGAAATCACAATCTAATGCGGGGGGGGGGGGGGGGGGGGGGGGGGGGGGGGGGGGGGGGGGGGGGGGAGGGGTAATAGCCTATGTAGTAGCTTCTGTTGTAGCTGAAGAAAATGGAGCTACTACATCCAGGGGTCTTCAAACCACGGCCTGCGGGCCAGATGGGTCAGCTGAGGACGTTTATCCCCCTCACCCAGGGCTATGAAGTTTCTTTATTTAAAGGCCCACAAAACAAAATTTTCGTTTTTACTATAGTCCGGCCCTCCAACAGTCTGAGGGACAGTGAACTGGCCCCCTATTAAAAAGTTTGAGGACCCCCGACATAGGCTATTTGGACTTGATATTTTTGAGATAAAATAAACATCAGAGGACAATGCACAGATCTTTGGGGCATTACAACAGAAACCATTGAAGTTAGTGTTTGAGTCATTGATGAGTATTACCTGGTAACAGTCATTTACTCTGTTTGAAATTCATCTAATTTTAATATTTAATAATTAATCTAAATAATAATAAACAACATTTAATCTAAATATTTGATATTCCATTTTTTCTACTAGTATGAGATATTTTTCCATAGTATGAGATATTTTATAAATGCTTTGCTAATATCTAGCTAAAATATTTATCTAAAACATTTCTCTAATATGCCAGTATTTTTTTACTTATTTAAAAAGGAAATTCATTTAGTTAGCTATTATCTGTCTTTGATGAGATCATACTAGCTTTTTGTGATCACTATTGTGATCGCTATCCCCCCAAAATTATCTTTATTGATACCTTTTTATATCACAGTCATTTTTGGATGTATTCTTCTTTCTATACCCATATTAAACTCTATCTTACAACAAAGGAAAATAATGAAATGGTAACCCTGTCTGACCATATGTTTATCATTCAAAATCCATAGTTTTATCTCCTGTTTGTTGAGAGAAACATGATAATTGACCCATTACACAATCTAATTCTATTCATTCTTAGTATTCTTTTCCTTTACAGTATTTTGATTATTATTTACATTGTTTATATACATGTAGTGTGAATAATGCCCTAATGCTGTGCCAATACAAGTTTGGTTAATTTTTCATTAACCTTGAGATTTTTAATTTATGCAGAAGACTTAAAGTTTAAGCTATTGGCATACTTCTGGTTGCTTGAGTACAAAATAGTTCTGATACTTGGCAAGTATACCACAATAGACATCTTAGGCAAGAGAACTTGCTTCTGGCTCACTTAGTTTGTGTCTTTGTTAAGTATTCTTTTGACATGGCTAAAGGAATGTTTTACATTTGGTTTGGTTTGGTCTGGTTTGGTTTTTGAGCTTCTTAGCATATTGATTTACTGAGTAATATGTGACCATTGTATAGCATATTGGGACCAAGCCACCTCAGCTTTGGTATTGAACCCTGAGTAAAGAGAGAAAGATTTTAATACATTAAAGACAATTAATTACATAAGACCAGTTAATTAAAAGAAAATATCATAGAACAAACCGTGACACAAGATTAGGTAATCTGATTTCTAATTAGGGGAAAGATGAGGAACTTTCTAAGTTGGAAGGGAGAGAGCAAACAAGTTCAATTTCCTGAAATCAGAAAAAGAGCTGTCCCACTTACAATTTCTAAAACACCTGCATAGTTCCTTGCCATCAGTGGGGGGTCAGTTTTGAGTTAAGACATATGGGTTGCTTAATATGTATAATCTGAGGAAATGTCTTACATCAGTCTTTAAATCTCAATGGAATTTTGGTCATTATAATCTAAGACTTTAGTTAAGCAAATAGGGGAGAGGATATGGGAGCACTCTTATTGGTGTAGTTAGAATAAGGAAGAGGAGGATAAGGGGAAAGAATTAAGAAGGGATTTTTTTAAGAGTGTAGATCAATAGGGGATAGATAAATAAAGGGGTATAGGTTACTATAGTAATCTACTGTTTGATGAGTCTAAAGATTCCAGCTTCTGGGATGAGAACTCACTATTTAACAAAAACTGCTGGGAAAACTGAAAAATAGTGTGGATGACAGAATAACATCTCACACTGTACATTAAGATAAGGCCAAAATAGGTACATGATTTAGACATATAAAGAGTGATACCATAAGCAAATTAGGAAAACACAGAATGGTTTACCTCATCTATCGAACAGGGAATAATTTATACCGAAATAAGAGATATAGAAACCATTATGAAATGCAAAATGGTTAATTTTGATTACATTAAATTAAAAAAGGTTTTGCACAAACAAAACCAACCAAGATTAGAAGAAAAACAAAAGGCTGAGAAACATTTTTTACAGTCAGTTTTTCTGATAAAAGTTCATTTCTCAAATTTATAAAATATTGAGGCAAATTTATAAGAAAACAAGTCATTCTCCAATTGATAAATGGTCAAAGATATGAATGGGCGATATTCAGATGAAGAAATTGAAGCCATCCGTAGTCATATGAAAAAAATGCTCCAAATTGCTGTTGATTAAAAAAATGAAAATCAAAATGACTTGAAGGTATCTCCTATCAGATTGGCTGATATGGCAGAAAAGGAAGTTAGAAAATGTGGGAAAATTGGAACACTAATACATGGTTAGTGGAGTTGTGAATTAATCCAACATTCTGGAGACTGATTTGGAAATCTGCTTAAAGGGCTATAAAACTATGCATACCCTTTAATAACTAGCAATAACACTACTAGGTAAGTATTCCAAAGAGATCATAAAAAAGGAAAAGGACCTTATGTGTACAAAGATATTTTATAGCAACTCTTTTTGTGGTGGTAAAGCATTGAAAATTAAAGGGATAGCTATCAATTAGAGAATTGCCCCCCCCAAAAAAACCCGAGGTATGTGCATGTAATTAAATACTGTTGTGGTATAAGAAATGATAAGCAGGCAGATTTCAGAAAAACCGTAAAGACTTTGATGAACTGATGTTGAGTGAAGTGAGCAGAACCAGAAAAACATTGTATACCAGTAACAGTAACATTGTGCAGTGACCACTTGTGATAAATTTAGCTCTTCTTAGCAACACATTGATCAAAGATAGTTTGAAAAGACTCAGAAACATTGAGTCTGAATGCAGATAGAAGTATACTATTTTCAATTTTATTTTTGTTTTGTTTTTTTCTTCTCATGGTTGTCCCTTTTTGTTTTTATTCTTTCACAAGATGAAATATGGACTAATGTGGAAATGTTTAACATGATGTATATTAGATTTCTTGCTGTCTTGGGGAGAGGGAAGAAGAAAAATTTGAAATTCAAGATCTTATAAAAATGAATGTTAACAAGAATTGGAAAAATGAAATACTTTTAAAAATGGAAAGGAAATAAATATGGATTACATTGGGGTAAAAAGAAAGGCTGAGAAGGACAAAGGTGAAGGAAAATAGGATGGAGAAAACTATACAGATAATTATTATTTTGTGTATAGGATAAAAAGCACCTTTTTCTCATCAGTTCATAATATCTTTACAAAAATTGACTATATATTAGGGCTTAGATTTTTATAGCTAAAAGCAGAAATAAAGTATCCTTTTTCAGATTACAATGCAATAAAATTATATTTTAATAAGAGGTCAGAGAAACATAGATTAAAAACTACTTAGAAACTATACAACCTAATCTTAAAGAATGTTTGGATTAAAGAACAAATCTTCAACATAATCAATAATTCTATTAAAGAGAGTGACAATAATGAGACAACATATCAAAACCATGGGATACAGCAAAAGCAAATTTTTGTTGCATCAATAAAATAGAGAAAGAGCAGTTCAATGACTTAGGTATGCAACTGAAAAAAATAATTAGAAAAAGAACAAACTAAAAATTCCCAATTAAACACTAAATTGGAAATCCTAAAAATTATAAGGTCACGATGTGATTTAGGAATAGACATTTTTAGCACGGAATAATATGATTTAAGAAAGCAATTTCTAGTTCCAAATTATGTGTTTTGGATTCAGCACCAGATGAACAGATTGATGGCATCAAATGTTGGTGTTCAGTCGTGAAAAATTCACAATGGCCATTCTTTTTGACAATAGGTAGGTTTCTTTGGGAGAAGAGGTTGGATACAAAATGAAGAGGTATAACAGACACCAGGAATAGTAAATATGAAATAAGAGTTAGGAGAACATAGTGGAACTCATGATTAACCGGGAGGAAGGGAATATTTTATGAGGCTGGAGCATGTCCTTAGCTGGCAGGCTAAATCTGTATGGGAATTTAATATCCTAAAAGAGTTAGATATAAGGAGAAAGACACCATGAGACATGGTTGGGGGAGAAGAGAAACACTATGGGGCATGGGGGAGAGGGGAAAGACACCATGAGGCAGAGTGTGTGGTGGGCTGACCCAAAAGGGGTTCAGCAAAGATGGTGTGAGCCATGGACAGATTTATAGGGGAAATTTAACCAACCAGGCAGTGGCATCTATAGCCCAGCCCTTCTGCCAACCACACCTACTCATCAGGGCCTTGTCAGTAAGATTAATAAAACCGAGTGAAAAAAAACAAAAACCCAATGAATTAATAAATACAAGTAGGCATTGATTTTTATGAAAAAAAAAAAAAAAAAAACAAAACGGTAAGATAAACCATTGTTAATATGAGTTTAAAAAAAGAAAAAAACCAAGTCCCTGGTGTTAAAATGCAGAAGTGACTATTGCCATTGTGGGAATGATATGGTGACATTCAAGTGAATTGTATTTGAATGCTGGAGAGCTATGTAAAGTCATCCCCCTCATACTTTCCTCCAGAGTACCTGGGTCCAGTAGCCAGAGAAATCATCTGGAGGACTGGAGATGGCCCTAAATGATGTGGGAGACCCTTGACCTAATTAATCTAAGATCCTTAACAGGTCTCAACTCAACTGAGACAAGGATCACAACTGAAACTAAAGCTAGATAGGAGAAAAAAAAAAAAAAGGAGGCAAAGAATGGCCATTTTTACCTAGTTCCCCCTCCTCCCTCCCTGCAAAATCAATCTGGGAGGGAAAGGCCCTCGGGGTTTCTCCTCAAAATGGCCACAATTTCTATTTTCTTTTCCTTCGAAGTAATGGGTAAATATACCCAGTGGGTTTAGCCTAGGATCTTTTGTTGGCCATTCTTTGAGACCCTTGATTCATACTTAACACACATAAAGGGGGGAGGGCAAGATTGTTGAGGGAGGCATGAGAACTACCTTGTTCTGAGGGAGTTGAAATTAGGTCAGTAGATGTAGAGTAGAAATTGGGAGTAGAAATTAGGTCATCAGTAGATGAAATCTAATATCTGTCCTCTAAAAGAAAGCACTGGGAGGGGAGACCACCCTTCACCACACCCTGCTGGGCTGGAGCTCCCTCCCAATCTCCTCCAGAGGAGGGAGGAGGTGTCAATCAAGGCTGATTTAGTGAGGATGAGATTAGAGGTAACTAGTTTAACCTGGAGCCACATCCTGTTCTGTGGGTTTAAAATCTGTCCGCCCTCTGCAAGCGCAGCTGGTGAGGTGGCAGTCATTCCTAGCTGGAGCAAATTTACTGCGGCCATCGCCTTTGCCAAAAGGTAGGTTTGCTTAGGAGAGGTTCTAGACAAAAACCAGGGGCAACAGGTGCCAGGAGGGGCAAATGTGAAATCGGTTTATCTAGAAAAAGCCATTAGGGGAAAAAAAGCCATTAAAGGCTGTGCCGGGAGGCCTGGCAGTTCCATTGATTGGCAGGTTAGATCCGTGGAGGTCAGCGAACTAACCAGCATTAGTGAGAGGACAGAGAAAGGTGCCATCAGAGAGAAGGCACTATGAGGGGAAGAGCATGAGGAACCTCATGGTAGCTTTAGGTCTGAAGAGAATTTAGCAAGTCTTCACAAACGCGTTCTGTACAGGGAATAGCCTGGGTATTTGTAAGAGAAACTAGGGAAGTAAAGGGGGAACTCGGAAGGGGGGGGGGGGTCAAGGAGAACAGACAGGGAGCTGGGGGGAGGAGGGAATCGGGGTCAAAGCTGGGGCCCAGGCCCCAAATGTGCCTAAAGATATACTAATAATCTCAGAAGGTTCTTTAAAGATGCACAGAGGTTGGGGAAGTTAACAAAGAGTTCTTAAATCTCCAAGTCCGGGACTTGATTATGTCTGATAATAGCTGGTTTGCCTTCTTCCTGACAAGGGAAAAGAGTTGGTTCATATCACAAGTGCAATCAGCATGGAGTTACAGCTGGAGGTGATTTGTTTTTCTACAAAATCTGGACAATACTGCATTTTCTCTAGTAAACTATTTTTCAATTACATCTATCATGTTTTGGGTCAGTGGTTTTCAAACTTTTGTTTTCAGTATCTTTATCCTATTAAAAATTATTGAGGATCTCTCCAAAGAGTTTTTGTTTTTCTGGATTATATTTATAGACATTTACCATGTTGGAAATAAAAACTATTTTTGAATTTGTAGACCCTCTAAAAGGGTTTCAGAGATCCCCAGAATTCTCTAGACCATACTTTGAGAACCACTGTTTTGGGTACTTGAGGAAAAGTTTGGTAGTCCATCCTCCAGCCCTCAGGTATCAGTCTAGTTGCATTGGCTGTTTGGTGTTAAGATTAGAAGTGATGAACTTATCCTGGTAGGTTCCAGTGTGAATAAAAATGCAAATAAGTGGACCATAGAACAGTTTTTATTCTGGTTTTGGTGGTAATAGACTCAAACTAAGAGATGATATTAAACACAAACTGGCAGTTGTAACCTTGGGAAGTAGAGAACAAATGCCACCCCCGCACTTTTTTTTTTTCCTTTCTTTTTGTCTGTGGAAAAGGTAAGCAGGCAGTTTTTATAGCTATTTCAACCAGACATCTCTTTTTATTCCTACTAAATTCTTTATAGATTTTTTTCCCACTTTAGAAAATAATATAAGTAAATGACAATTTTCCAAAGGTGAGTTTTGTTTACACACTCCCTCCCCCCCCCCATATAGTTCTTACAGAATATCTGAATACCTTAAATGTTCAAATAGGCCTTATTGTGACTTTAATTTTTTCCTCATCAAGTAACTAACATACCTGAAGTTAACCCATGATGTTAGACACACGTGATATAAACCATGTTGGGTAATAGAATGTATTCAGAATAGTTTTTGGTGAAGCTTTCGAAGAACATTTGAGCATATTAATTTTTCTTATGTTTGAATTTTTCATTAGCTCCTGCCTTCGCTCCTGGCTTGAACAGGATACCTCCTGTCCTACCTGCAGAATGTCTCTGAATATTTCTGACAATAATCGAATCAGAGAAGACCAGCAAGGGGAGAATTTGGATGAGAATTTGGTGCCTGTGGCAGCAACTGAAGGCCGACCTCGCCTAAATCAGCATAACCACTTTTTCCACTTTGATGGTTTGTTTTTTTTCACCATCTGAGACTCCTAACAAATTCTTAAGGCTAAATCAGCCAATCTGATCATGAAACCTTAGATTTTTTTGCTCCATCCTTGTTGAATATGTTTAACCTTGGATAATGTTCTCATAGTAGAGTCCTACATTAGAACTGGTGAGATCCTGAGCCTGTGTGGTCCAGTCACTCCTGTTATATTGAGAAAGAAAGCCCCCCAAAATAGATTTGAATAAGGTTATGTAGATTGTGAAAAGCAAATCAGGATTTGAATTTTAGTCCTAGGATTGTAGATCCAGGAGAATCCATTGAAGACATCTCTTTTTAATAAAGACAACTTGGGTGGGGGGGGGGGAGAAAGCTCTTTTTATAAATGACTAGATCTTAACTTTTAGTTATTTAATTCAACAAGCAAACTGTTTACCTTTATTCCCTCTCCCCCTCCCCACCTTGGCCTTTTAATAGTCTATACAAAAGTTGGTGTGGGCATGAGTAGGCTGAAAAACATGTGAATAGAAACAGGGTGACTAATTTGAAACATGGAGACCACTCAAAAGATTTGGCAGGTGATTTGTTATGAGAGCTAGGGTAGGGTGAATAGTTGAAGATCTTTGTAAGATGTAGTAAGACTCGGAACAAAAATACAGCCTTTGAGGGTAATTTAAGGGGAAAAAGAATGAGTTTTGTTTTGGATTTACTGGATTTGAGAATCCTTGTGAGATAGCTTGAATGAAGATATATTCTTCAGGCAGTTAGTAATATAGAACTGGAACTGAGGTGATATGATAAATGGATTTGTGGATGTGGAAATCCTCTAGAAAGAGATGAGGCAATAAATGTGCCCATGTGAGATCTTGAATAGAGAAAGAAAGAATACTCAAGAGTTTTGAAATAGACTTTCACCTTTCATCATCATGGCCTGGTGGGTGATGATCCAGCAAAAGAGTGAGAAGAACCAGAGTAGAGCATTAACATTGAAAGTCCAGGGAAGGGAGCACAACCCAAAGGACAGAATCAAAACTAAAGTTGCTGGATGACTTTGAGGGCAGTTTGGAGGTTGGGTTGAGGTAGGGAGGGATGGGAAATTGGTCCTAGCATATCTGTGAAGATCCAGATCATCCTGACCATTATATAGGAACTAATGCAGAGATGACAGAATAGTTTCTATATATATGTATTGGGAAGTGTGGAAGCACCTAGGGTAATTCAAGACCATAAGTGCATTGTCTGGATTTGTATATGTATTCCTGGAATATGGTTATCCTGACTTGTAAGTCCAGGCTGCTTAAGAAGAACGAATGTGAGACATGCACTCTTCTGTTGAACATCCACAAACTGGCTGGGTTGTCCAGACCAGTCATTACCCTTCCCATGGTCTGGTCCTGTAGAGACAGTGAATTCACTTTTGCCCCCACTAAAAAGATGCTTTAAGAATGAATGGATAGGGGCTAGGTGGCACAGTGGATAGAGCACCAGCCCTGAAGTCAGGAGGACTTGTGTTCAAATCTGGCTTCAAACACTTAATACTTCTGGCTGTGTGACTCTGGGCAAGTCACTTAACCCTCATTGCCTTGGCAAAAATATACATGTGTGTGTATGTATTGAGAGGTGATTGCTATAATTTGGTGTGTTTTGATATTTGCTCAGGAGATTCCCTATCTCCTTTCTCAGTAAACTAATAAAACTAATAAAAACCTTTGTTCAGAGCGTTGGGGCTGGGAGGACACAGATCAAGAAGCATATAAAAGGTTAGAATTGATCATCATGGGAAGAACCGTCGTAGTCAGGTTTTTGGGACAGAAGTCAGATTATTCTAGCAGTTATGCTATGAATAAAAGTGTGGAGCAATAGTTGGAGAATTTTTTTTTTTTTAAGAATGGGTGAGATAGGCAACACATTATTTGAATGTTTACATTTTGTTTGATATATTGAAAAAATAAGTTCAATGAGAACTAAAGGATGAAATGAGGAACACTGAATCCTCTCCCAATGGGAGAGATGTTTAAAAATTTCTGGATTCTCATACCTATGCATTCTCCCTTTCTTGCTTTTAGGTTCCCGAATCGCTAGCTGGCTGCCCAGTTTTTCAGTGGAAGTGATGCATACCAACAATATCCTTGGCATTACTCAAGCAAGCAATTCTCAGCTTAATGCAATGGTAAGCATCATTTTAAAACTAAATCTTCTTTACAATTATCAGTTTTATATTGAGAAATTTATGTCTAAATTCTTTAAATAATAGATTTGGAAAGAAAAAACTAAGAATCCTTCCCATATGTTAATATACAAACTTTTTGATCTTGCTTAACCCTGGCAGTTAGTTTTTAAGGTTATTAAAATTTGTATTCAGTTAAAAATTTGGTGGTTTTTTTGTTTTGTTTTGTTTTTAATGTTTAAATGTAACTCTCAGCTTTGATCCTGCTTACCAGGTAAGCAGAGTTGAAAGGTGTATCCAAAATATTTCATTTTCTCGGTATTTGAGTCCTACTTTTTGATTTCTTTCACTTGTTTCAGTCAAATGTCTTTCAAGAGTCATTTTCCAGAATGAATATTGATCATTTTTATGGTGTGCCAAATGGTAGTGCAATCTAACAGAATATTTCATTTATTTTTCCTTGTGGTTTTCTAGGGTTTATACCTGTCTTTTTTCTGCTTCTTTTGTAAGTTATTTGCCAAATAGAGGGACCTATTTGTGACGTTTCTAATTATTAAAATGAGAAAGTTGGAAGATCCTTAGTTTCTCATCCTGTTGAAGCACAAAGAAAAAATGATATTATAGAGATATGAACTTCTAGAGCCTCAGTTTACTTATGTGCAAAATGAGAAGTTAATAGTAAATAATTTTTACAACTGTCTAGCAATAAATCCTATAACATTACTTCATTACATCAGTTTTTTCCCCCTGAGGCAATTGGGATTAAGTGACTTGCCCAGGGTCACACAGGTAGGAATTGTTAAGGGTCTGAGACAGATTTGAACTGGGGTCCTCCTGACTTCAGGGCTGCCCCTTACTGATTTTTTTAATAATATTTTAGGAGCGGTATTCCAGTAAACTAGACGGTGTCATTTCTGGGATGTTATTCTGTAGGCTGGGAATTTTGTGCTTGCTTTTGTTTTTTTAAACTCTCTGTCTGTGGCATAATCTCTTCTGGAGCATTGGTTGTGGTGCATTTAGAGTCCAGCAATTTTCAAAACTTGGTAGATAGAGCCCACTTTTTTTTTTTTTTTTTTTAATTAGAACTATTACAACTTAAGTATGGGGTGTTTCAGAACTCTCAAGCAGGTAATAGCTATTCTTTAGGAGGACATAATGGTTTGGAATATCGTCTGTTCTTAGTATATAATTTATTGGAACTATGTATATTTTAGTAAAATTTCCTTTAGTGGCTTTTCCATAAGAATGCACTGGTCTTGTAAAATGAGCCTCATGCATTTTTGATTAGGAAAATGAGGAAAACACTAAGAGGAGAAATTTTATATCTAAATGGGGGTTGGAAGCTATAGTCCTGATTTGTGGTTTTTAAAGAAATTTTCATAAAAGTATATTGAAATACTAAGAATATTTCAGGTATTTCAGTGTGATTTTTCAGTTTTGTTTTTAATTGATTTTCTTCTCTTATTACTGATATATACATGTACATATATGCTCTCAACACATTTTATTGTATTGTATTGATAATCTCGAAGAGTGGTTCTTAGATATTTCAAATACTAACAACTAATTTTTAATATGAAAATTACTATTTTTGTTGATGCATGGAGTATCCATATTTAAGAACAGCTGTTCTTCTCTTCCTTTCCTTCCTAGGGGAAGCTATTGTTGTTCATTGGGACTATGTTATTCTTTTTTTTTTTTTTTTTTTTTTTTTTTTACTACTGCTGTTGGCACTGAAAACCTGAACTATTTCCCACTAAAGATTTGAACCATTATTGCTAGCCAAATAATAAAATAACTGACTTGTATACCTTTTGTAGTTTATAGACTTCACCCTTACCCTGAATTCTTCTTGCTGCCTGAGAACAATGAGAATGCTAATCAAAGTGAAATGTTTTCCTGGCTTAAATGTTTTTAAAAAAAATATATTTCAAAAAAACTTTTGAAATATAATTTCTTCTTAAATTGGGGAATACCTGGAATTTTTGATCCTTATGGCCCTTAAAAATAATCAACTTTTAAAATAATTATTTCAGTCTGGAAAGTGTCAATATTTTCTATATTTATTTTAGAATATAATTTCTTAGTATATTCTTCTGTTAGAAATGAATTTTTGTAGACTTGTTGAATATTTTATAGTTAATCTTGCTCTTAGATCTTCATCAGGTAGCTGTGAATGCTTTAAAAATTCAATTTGAACTTTGATCCTCAGATACACTTTTGTTTCCTACAGGCTCATCAGATTCAAGAAATGTTTCCCCAGGTACCATATCATCTGGTTCTGCAGGATTTACAACTGACACGTTCAGTTGAAATAACAACAGACAATATTTTAGAGGGACGAATTCAAGTACCTTTCCCTGCACAGGTCAGTTTTGAGTTTTAAGGATGACAAAAACAAAAATTGTTTTCAGTTATAAGAAATTAATTTCTGGTATTTGTATATTTGTTATTTGTCTTCATTGGAAGTGATGCCATTACATACAAGTGAATTGGATTTAAGTGAAAGAGAGCTGTGAATCACTAGTCTCACTCTTTCCTTTGGAGCTATTTGGGTCCAGTGAGAAAATATAGTACAGGATGACTAGAGATTGCCCTGGATGCAGCGGAGATCTTAGCCTTTTTTTTTTTTTTTTTTTTCTTTTTTATTATAGCTTTTTATTGACAAAACATATGCATGAATAATTTTTCAACATTGACCTTTGCAAAAGCTTCTGTTCCAGTTTTTCCCCGCCTTCCTTCCACTCCCTCCTCTAAATGGCAGGTAGTCCCATACATGTTAAATATGTTAAAGATATGTTAAATACAATATATGTATATATATTTATATAGTTGTCTTGCTACACAAGAAAAATTGGATTTAGAAAGCGGGCAAAAATAACCTGAGAAGAAAAACAAAAATGCAAGCAAACAATAATATAGTGTAAATGCTATGTTGTGGTCCACATTCATTTCCCCATGTTCTTTCACTGGGTGTAGCTGGTTCTGTTCATTACTGATCACTTGGAACTGATTTGGATCCTCTCATTGTTGAAGAGAGTCACGTCCATCAGAATTGATCATCATATAGTATTGTTGTTGATCTCTTGGTTCTGTTGATTTCACTTAGCATCAGTTCATGTAAGTCTCTCCCAACCTCTCTGTTTTCATCCTGCTGGTCATTTCTTATAGAACAATAATATTCCATAACATTCATATACCCAAATTTATTCAGCCATTCTCCAACTGATGGGCATCCATTCAGTTTCCATTTTCTAGCTACTACAGAAAGGGCTGCCACAAACATGACCTCATCTGCATTATGCATGCCACTCTCAAAAACCCCTATGTTATTATGTACTGATCTGCATGTGGTTCCTATGCAACATATACAGGAGGTCCCAAAACTTAGTGAAGTGTCGAGATTAACAACTAAAAACTACACTAATTTTGGGGGATACCCCACATCAGCATCAATCAATGCTGGTATGCATAGTTTGATAAATTTTTGAGTATAGTTCCAAATTTCTCTCCAGAATGGTTGAATCCATTCACACTTCTACCAACAATGTCCCAGTTTTCCCACATTCCCTTGAACATTTGTCATTATTTTTTCTTGTTATCTTGGCCAAACTGAGAGATGTGTAGTATCTCAGATTTGTCTTAATTTGCATTTCTCTGATCAATAATGATTCCATCTCTCCCTTTCCCTTTCTTCTAGTACATTTTTTCACCCCTTGATTTTATCTTTTTAAAATATTATACATTCATATTCAGCTCACACCTGTGTCCTCTGTCTATATATACTCCTAACTGCCATAAAAAGAGAAAGTTCTTAAGAAGTTATAAGTATCATCTTCCCATGTAGAAATGTAAACAGATAAACCTTGTCAAGTCCCTTATGATTTCCCTTTCCTCATTAACTTTTTACATGTCTCCTATATTTGAAAAGCAAAATTTCTATTTAGCTCTGATCTTTTTGTTATGAATGCTTGAAAATCCTCTATTTCATTGAATGTCCTTTTTGTTCCCTGAGGAATTATACTCGGTTGTGCTGGGTAAGTGATTCTTGGTTGTAA
Source organism: Sarcophilus harrisii (assembly GCF_902635505.1). NCBI lineage: Eukaryota > Metazoa > Chordata > Mammalia > Dasyuromorphia > Dasyuridae > Sarcophilus > Sarcophilus harrisii. The sequence continues at coordinate 473,833,462 of NC_045427.1, read as the reverse complement.
TTTCAGCTTCATTGCTCTCTGGAATATCGTATTACATGCCCTGTGATCTTAAATGAAGCAGCTGTTTATCTTGTCTTATCCTGAATGTGATTCTACTGTCCTTGAATTGATTGTTTCTGGATACTTGCATTATTTTTTCCTTCACTTGGGAGTTATGGAATTTGGCCATAATATTTCTGAGTTTTCATCTTGTGATCTCTTTCAGGAGGTGATTGATGGATTCTTTCAATTTCTATTTTATCCTCTGGTTTTAGAATATGAGGAAAGTTTTCCTTGATAATTTCTTGAAAGATGATGTCTAGGCTCTCTTTTTGATTTAATAGGCCAATTTTTAAAATTCTGTTTTTTATATGGATCAGTTTTCTAGATCACTTTTCCAGTGAGATATTTCACATTGTTTTGCATTTTTTCATTCTTTAGGTTTTTGTTTTATTTGTAATTTGTATTTGTGTCTTGATTTCTCAAAGTCATTAACTTCCATTTGCTCAATTCTAATTTTCAAGGAATTCTTTTCCTCTGAGCTTTTGTACCTCTTTTCCCATTTCACTAATTTTGTTTTTTAAAGCATTCTTTTCCTCATTAACTTTTTGCATTTCCTTTTGCTACACTCATTTCTGTTCCCAATTTTTCCTCTTTATCTGATAATTGATTTTCAAGATTCCTATTGAGCTCTTCTATGGCTTGAAACTAGTTCTTATTTTTCTTGGAGGTTTTGAATGTGGTCGCTTTGACTTTTATCTTCTTCCAAGTGTGTGTTTTGCTCTTCCTGGTCACCATAGTAACTTTCTATGGTCAGAATCTTTTTCTGTTGTTTGCTCATTTTCTCAGCCTATTACTCGGCTTTTAACTCTGTTAAAGTAGTGCTATTCAGGGTGGAGGGTGCACTCTCCCAAGTTTCAGGGGATTTTCAGAAATCTTTATAGGGTCTTGACCACAAGCCCTCTTTTCTGCCCTGGAATTGTGAGTGTCCCTGCTCCATTGTGGCTGTAAGTTCTAGTGTGCTAAAGCAACAAAGTCCTTCTTCAGTGATGGTAAAGAGACCTCTTGGAGTATTTTGTAATTTTTTTCCTTTATAATCAACAATAATTTGCTATGCCATGGGTATCAGAGTTTTCTTAGGTTTACCCTGTGTATTGCCAATACAGGTTTTTTATCTTTCAGTGACTCTTTGTTATATATAATCTATTTGGATTTCCCTTCTAGCGGCCAGACAGCCTTAGACCTGCATTGAACAATTCTGTAGAGAGGTCAAATGATCAAGAAGAGAATGAAATCTCTACTCAGGTAAACTCATAACACTAATTAAGAAAATATACTTTTGTGTCTGCAAAAGAGCAATATCCTTCTTGCCCCCTTCAATCTATTTCTGCTCCCAAACGATCTCTGCCTCCCAATCTATCTCTTGCGCCCCCACCCCCAATCTCTCATCTAGAAATTCTTTGCCTATTTTTATGATTTAGGGCAATGTGTGAAACTCAAATAGAAATGTAGGCCATTGATACATTCATAAAAATCTCTGCAGGCTGCAAATTGACTTAATTTTAAAATGTAATGTTATCCATGTTTCATTGCTTCTTTATTTTTCTTAAATATTTTCCAATTACATTATAAACTATGTGGTTGACCTCTCTGTTCTAGGGGATTCTTTATTTAACATTGTAATAGGTTCTTAGATAAAAAGTTTTGATACTAGTCGAGACTTTTTCTTGGCTGCTATATTTTAGGTGTGTTTCTAATAGGGAATAATGTGATTGTTATCCTTGTCAAGGAATCACAAGTTTTCATTTAAAAAGCCACAAACTGAATTGCTTATTATTTGCTTATGCCATCTCTATCTTTTCTACTTATTCTGTGAACTTGAATGGACTTATTTCTCTCTCTGGGCCTTTAATTTCTGTAAAATAAGAAGGTTAATTTACATGATCCTAGTTGTTTCTTCCAAGTCTTAATCACTCTGATCAGTAGAACTGAACAGGTGCTGTTGTATTAGAGTTAGGCTGTTGCTCAAGAGGATGGGCTTTTAATATCTTTCCCAATGTTTGTAGAACTTTAAAAAACAAAACAAAACAAACCCATTTTGTCCTTTGTTCTTTCATTTCCCAGTTAGTGTCCAATTACTCCTTTTGAAGAAAATATGAGTGTTGATCCTTCCAATTCAGAAAATGAAAAGGTTCTTATTTTCCTTCAGAAAAGTAAAATGCTTTTGGTTTAATTCCTTAACTCTTTCTGCTTCCCCTCTATTTTAGCTATGTTATAAACTTGGCACAGAGACGTGTGATTTGGGTGGTTTTTGAACAAATAGTGAAATTTATCAGATAATATCTGAGACACAAATGTAACATCTTAATGCTATTATTACTCAGGTTGTACATTTTAAATGTGGATTTGCATATTTCTCAATATTATACCAGTCTGGTTGTATTTCTTCCATTTCCAGTATTCTTCTTATCCTTTGCTAAAGCTCCTCATACAGAATTTCAATGGGGTAGCTGGATGGCACAGTGGATAGAGTACCAGCCCTGAAGTCAGGAAGACTTGAGTTCAAATCCAGCCTCACACACTTAACACTTCCTAGCTGTGTGACCCTGGGCAAGTCACTTAATCCCAGTTGCCTCAGAAAAAAAAAATTAAAAAAAGAGAGAATTTCAAGGAGTGATAAGAATGGTATGAATAGGATAAAATGATAAAATAATCCTGGCTTGGAATAACAAGATCTAGGTTAAACCAAGTCTCTTATGTGGACTTTTCTGGAGTCTCAGGTTCCTCTTCTGTTTCATCATATTCCAGATGTTATTTCTTTCATCACAAGGTGGATCTTGCCAGCCTTTAAAGCCTTTTAGAGGTGTGTTTTGTTCAGGTGATTCTGACTTTGGTCTTCTCCCCCCAGGCTGAGCGTGGGCCCCTGGACCTCAGTCCCAGGTTGGAAGAGATAGCTGACTTCAGCGAGGCGGAGGCTGAGCCCAGTGAGGTGGAGGACTTTGAAGCCCGGGGAAGCCGCTTCTCCAAGTCGGCAGACGAGCGCCAGCGAATGTTAGTGCAGCGGAAGGACGATCTGCTGCAGCAGGCGCGGAGGTAAGTAGGCCCCGCAGCAGCGTCTCTGGAGGTCAGGCTGTAGGCAGAGCTTAGTCCTGCTGGTCCTGACTGGTGGGACGAGTGTCCTGCACCGAGGGCACAAGCATTAATGGTGTGAGTGTGTGTGTGTGCTCCTGAGTGTCTTTGATGGGTTGTAGGTGATGGCACTGAATAGACTCTCCAGGGACAAGGACCATATCTTGATTCGTTTGCTCTCTGATGCAGGTTGTCCCCCAAAATTAGTGTAGTTTTTAATCGTTAATCTTGAAACTTCACTAAATTTTGGGACCTCCTGTATATGTTGCATAGGAACCACATGCAGATCAGTACATAATAACATAAGGTTTTTTGAGAGTGACATGCATAATGCAGATGAGATCTCTGGTGGCTGCAGCAACCTAAGTAATGTTTTAGTCCTTTTGTATCCCTTGGAACCATGTTTTTCTGGGGCTTAAGGAATCTTTGTTAGCTTGGCCTAGGAATGAGCATTCTTTTTCGTGGGGAATCTCCATCTCAGAGCTCCTCTCTTTCTCTCTCTCATCCTCTTCCTTCCTTACTCCTTACAGACGTTACTTAAACAAAACTTCTGACGATGACCCAGCCTCAGAGAGCTGTCTACTCTCGGAGAGCCCATCCTCTGATCCTGTGACCCAACGCCGTAGGATGTTGGCTGCTGCTGCTGAACGAAGACTTCAGATGCAGCAGAACTCCTAGCGTTCTCTTTTGCCCTCCTCTGCCACCTCCTCATGAGCAGTGTGCTGAGCTGCTGTACTTCATCCCAGCAGGAAGAGGCCTTTCCCTGTTCTGCCAGCCACGTGGAGGAGTGGGCTTGACTGCATTGCCGCTGTATAAAGCATGTGGTCTTACTAGTATTTGGACAGCTGACAAATTTAATCTTTTTTTGTAACATTTTCTATGTGACACTTCTTCAGTTCCCTTGCCCACTCTGGGGGGGAAAAAAGCCAATTTTAATTTTAAGCGTTATCTTTGCTGGCACTGACTAAACTGCCAGGTTGGGTTGGAGTAGCAAGGGGTGGCTTGAGAGGATAGCCACAGGCCGGGTGATCAGGCAGCTTAAATTACTTGCTTTATACATAGGTCATTGAAGGTACTAGTATCTTAGTTCAAAATATGGCAAGGGACATGCACAGAAAAATTCATAGAATACTTACTCGATCAGCTAGCAAGCCTCTACTTACCACGGAGGCATTCATTATGTTACAAAGACAACCCCAACAACACTTCCTCCTAAGAAAGGAGGAGAGGCGTATGAGGAATCATGGAAAATGAGTCCTTAATATAGCAGCAGAAACAAGGGTTGTTTGGCTATGTGATTGAAAGATGAAAATAAATAGCTTGCTTTGTGCAGGAAAGTAACCCTCTATTTGATCTAGACCATCAGTGGGCTTAACCTTTATACACCTCCTTGCCCTAAGCTGGTTTTATTTCCGTTAACTCTGGTGCTGCATCCTTCATGTATACATCCATGTGTCCTTTCATTTTCCTTCTGTTCATTTCGTTGCCATCTTTAGATGTTGGAAAGGTCAGCACCAAAAGGGTTAAACAGTGAGCACTAGTTTGGATTTTTGACAGTGTTAAAGTATGTTTGTTAATTGGAAAGTCTGTGGGTTTGGTCCTTGGAGTGACAAAAAACAGGTGTAGTAAATGAGACAGTCATTATCAAAGGGTTTTGTTGAAGAAATAAAGAAAACTTTGGTGTCTTGAGCCCTTAATTTTGTAACTACTTCAGTTAACTTAATTATACTTAAAAAGATAAGACCTGCTTTCAAAGGAGGTCCCATTCCCTAACCTTTTCACACATTTAATGTTGAGCTGAAACACAATCATAGGTTACATACTTCACTTTGTCCCATTGGAGTAACTTTTAAAAATTAAACAATCTTTATCACAATCCTTTCGGGAAGTATCCAGTATTATCTAGAATTATTGGCAAAGTTAAATGTTTTGGGGTTTTTGGTTTTAAAAGGCAAGTTTTTAGGCTGTTTAAAGGTAATTGGGGAAAGGGTCGAATAGTAAATATGTAGGCAAAGGTAATTTATTTCAATAAATCTTTCAAAAGCCTTACATTGCAGTGCTGTTTAGTAAAATTTTGGAAACTGCTATGATTTTTTTGTTTCGTTTTGTTTTGCTGAGAGCATAGTTATTTGTTTCTGTTTTTGTTGTTAAAATAATAAAAAACAAATTATTCTGGGTGTGTCATGGTTGGAATCTAAGCCCTTTCTCAGAGGTGCCAACTTTGAATCACATTTTAGTTTCCATGTGCCATTAAAATGTTTTTCGATAAAGCCATTTTCCCCACTTTTTAGTTTGGTTTTATTTTCCTTTACATTTATTAGAGAAAGTAAAGCCAATTCTATGATATTATTGTACATAATTTACATATTTAGCATCTTTAAAAAAGAGGGGTACACCTTTATGTTTCCTTATACCTATTGGATTCAATACAGATTCTGTGTGACAAATGTTTATAAAATTTGGAGCGGTATCCTACTTACTTAATTTGTGACTTAAAATGGTACTGAGTTTGGAAATATTTAGAGATTACTTTTAGGACTGTTCCTTATTTCTTGTCCAGGTTATATCAGTATATCATTGTGATAAAAGTGGTAAATGTTTGTGACCCTGTGATTTCATCAGTGTGAGGATTTCCTCCCTCTTAGTTTTATCATCCAGTGCTGTTGTTCAGTTGTGTCTTACCCTTCATGATCCATTTGGATTTTTTTTTTTTTTTTTTTGACAAAAATACTGAAGTGGCTTGCTGTTTTAGTTTTTATTTCTATAGATGAAGAGACTGGGACAGGCTAAGTGGCTTGCCCTCAATCTTGTAGCTAGGAAGGGTCTGAGGTCAGACTTGAACTCGGGAAGAAGGGTCTTTCTGCCTCCAGGCCCAATACTCTCCCTGCCCCACCAGCAAACTATATATCATCCTGTGCGGGCATCCATCATTCAGAGATGATGGTGTTCCAAGATTTGTGGTCATACATTTATATTAAAAAGGTGAATCTTTGCCCCAATGAACAGCTTGAAATTACTTGAGAGCATGTTGTGATTTCCCAATACGATACCATCTACTGTCCTCTTTCTATTCAGGTTAGGTCCATTTAATTCTCCATCTTCAATCCTTACTTCATACATGTATTTAGACTAATAAAATGAATTGTCCATTCAACTGCGGATCCTACTGGACAGTAGTGTTTTCCTGTGTGAATTATTAGGCCTACATCTTATGTATTAGGTAATGAACATTTGTAAGATATCTATTTTAAAAAGTTCCTTTCCTCAGGGAGTCCCATTCTACTGGGGAAATATGCAGTATATTTACAGATAAGTAAATGTACGGCAATTTGAAAAGAGCAAGTACTAATTTGGGGGAAGAGAGATTAAGAAAGACTTCGAGAAGGATCACCAAGGCTGATCCTTGGTGGAATCTAGGTATTCCAAGAGGCAGAAGGAGGAAAGAATGCATTATAGTCATGACTAAATCTGAAAAGTGGGAAGCAAACTGCTAAGTGTTTGTTTTAAATGCTTGTTTTGAATTTGTATTTTGTCCTGGTGGCAACAGAATGGTCCTGAAGATTGAGGAATTTCTGTGACATTTTGAGGCTTAGTGCAATTAGCACAATATTGACTACAACAGGAGCATCTGGAGGACCTTATAATCCTTAGGAAATCCCCTTCTTTTGAACCTAGCACAAAACATTATTTATGGCTTATACCTCACTTGAAATTAATAATCAGGCATCCCAATAGCATTTCTCTGCATTTATCAGAGAATCTTTTCTGGTATTAATATGTGTGGGAGATTCCTTGTGGGGAAAAGAGGTTTGAAGAATGTTTGGTTTTGTAGCAAATGCTTTTTTGAAATCAGTAACCAAAGATTGGCATCTTATACCTTACGTGTCCATTAGATCTATAGCAATAAAAATGGGTTCCTGTTAGAAGACAGAAAGACCATCTGGTTCCCACATTTTCATCAAGTATACCCTCAATATTTGTGTATATGTAAGAATTTTATCAAGATAAAAAAAATAGGAGTGGGGATTAATGCTTACTGGTTTTTTTTTTTTTTTTTTTTTTTTTTTTTTTTTTTTTTGATAACTTTTTGAGTAATAAATATTCATGACCCCAGTTTTCTGGCTTTGCCTTCCTGGGATCTTTCAAAACAATCCCTCAATACTTTTGAGTCTATCACTTCCACGTATACATTTCCTTGGTGTTACTGACCTAGCCAGTGTCTTCAGCTTATTTTCTTGTGTTCCATTTCAGTTACTTCACATTGAACATCAGGTACTGAAATATTAAGGCTCAAATTTGATGATGCTAACTAATTATGAAGCTAGATTGTAGGCTTTTCATTTTATTTACTTTATGCAGTTTCCTATTTCATACGTTCCTAGAATAATGTGGGTCAGTTGGGTCTCATTCCAAACTTCTATAGACTTATTTCCCTTGCCTATATAAGGCATCCTCTTCGATGATTTGTATTGAGATGGCTTTCTAAACTGCTCTTGGCTGCCCAATCTCCCAGCCTGACAAGGATCGTAGAATTAGAGCCAGAAGGGATCTTGGTGATCATTGAGTCCGAGCCCTTCATTTTATTCTCTCTTTAAGAAATAAGTTCAGAAAAGGTTGAGCTAGATTTTTGGAAAAAATGATGTCCAACATTAATAAATGTCTTATTTACTTATGTAGTCTTTCCATTTCCAAAAATAATCATAATGTGATTATCATAAATGGCTTCTTTGAATAGGTCTCATTAGAGCTGTTTTGCCTCCAATAGTTTTTACTCCTTCTAATTTGATACTAATTTTGGCCTTTGCTCTAACTTGTCCTTATTCTGACTTCAACACAGCTGATTCTGATATAATTTCCCACATCAGTAGCCATTTCTTCCTATTAAGAAATAATTAAATTTCATTTTTGCTGAAGTTATTTTAAATCCTAATTTTATTCATCTCAGGTTTAGTGGGAACAGCCATGAATTTTTTACATTTCTATAGCAGTCACTTCCCTGTGACATAACCCCTTTGCAAGTTTCTTATTCTCTAAATAAGAGACTTGATGAATTCATCAGCTGAAATTAAGGACCCAGCTCTTGGGTTCAGTCTTCAGTGGAATGAAAGAACGGTAAATTAGTATCTTCTGTAGAACATCTTGATTAAGTCATGTCTTTTTTTCTTTCCCCAGGCTAATTCTACTTCTTGTTCTCATTGTTCATTTTTCTCTATACTCTGTACCCGTATTTTTCTTGGGGGAGGGAAAAAAAAGGTTTTCCCATCCCCCTCCTAAAATCACACAGCTTTAGACAAGAGTCAAAAAAAGAAGTGCCTTGAGAGGAACATGGCTTTTACATGGAGGAAGAAGGGATATACATGTTTTTATGTTTGCCTGATTATCATTGGCACAGACACTTCTATAACATGTAGGAGGGAGCCTGCCTAGAATGTTTTTGGTTTTAAGCCATTTGAACCCAAGGTCTCTGGCATTCAGCTGTGCTCACATGTACCATTTCACTTTTGAGTCAATGAAAGCTACTACCTAGGGAGGTTGACCTTAACTATGGTTTTTTTTCTCTGTGGTCTGGCTTTGAATTGAAAATGTCATCTGAGTTGAGGAAAACAAATCACAATAAATGGGATGAACTTCTGAGTTAACACTAACACATGACGGCCTAAAGTAAGAAGTAAGCTCTCAAAGGAAAACTAGCCCCACCAGCAGGAACCCTTCCATTAGGAGGCAAACCTGAAGCATCGCTGCACTATTTCATCAGGGTTGTAAGATTTCTCCATGTTTTGCTCCCACTGTCTAATCAACACTTTTCACTATTCTTTGATTAAAAAAAAAAAACATAGTTTGTTGCAGTTAATTGCTTTGCTTGTTTCATGTGTGTGTATGTTTTTCCCACTTGGAGAGTAAGCACCTCCAGAAACAGTAACTTATCCCTAGTGTTAGAGGAGAACAATGTTCTGAACTTTTCCCACTTTAGTGCTTTTGTTTGCCCTGCCCGTTGGGGCTGGAATACCAAACTACCCATCCATCCCTTACTCTTCCTTCAAGGCTCAGTTCAAGTGTCTTCTGATTCCTGTAGTTAAAGAGGATCTCCTTCTCTTCTCAATAGGTCTCTATTGTAATACTACAATACCTTCTACCTCAAACTGTAATTTGCAGAGGTTTATAGAACTGACATCTGGATGAGACTTACATATATAGTCCAATTATTCCCCCTCTTCCTTGCTTTACCCTCCATTTTATAGAAAATAGTTTAAAGAAATTAAGTGATTTGCTCAAGACTGCACAGGTAGTATAGAGCAGAGATGGAATCAAAATCCAAGTCTTTGTACCCCAAATCCATTATATCAGTTGTTATGTCCACATACTTACAAAATCTCTATATGTCATGAGGGCAAAAGATTATATTTCCAATAGTACCTAATATAAGGCCAATTTGCCCTTGATAGTCAATATGTGCTGAAATGATTTGCTGAGATGATGACAGAATAAGCAATGAGTATTTGCTGACTGATTATTTCCAGGGTATTAAAATGAGCTTATTGTTACTGACAAATAAAAGCAAGGGCCTAAGGCTAACAAAAGGGATTGTATGTGGTCTAATATTATATGTCTTCCATCTGATGTTATTCTCTCAGATTTTCTCATTTTAAAGCTAGGAAGAAGAAATGTTTCCACTTTTTTTTGGCAAGATCAGTTTTGCAATAGAATCCATGGAGATGTGGTTTATTTTATATTATACACACACACACACACACACATATATGTATATATGTGCGTGTTTTATATATATGTATGTGTGTGTGTTTGTTAGTCTGGGAGATTGCAATATGGACCTCCGTCTCCCTCTCAAACTAGCATTCACTGATTCAGAGAATTAGAGATTCTAACTTTCAAGGGGGTGAATTAGCTCAGGAAGGAAGTGACAAAGTTCACTTGCATCATGGAGCAAGAGCTCAAGATCAAGAGCTCAGATCTGGCTTGGACCACATCAGTTACATGTCTCTTGGTAGGTATTTGCCTTGAAGGCATCTTCCTAATCATCTTTGCTACTAAGTAGAAAGAAACTAAACTACTTTTTTGATAAGACATACAAAAGAATAGTTTCCTTCCGTGCATTTTGTTGTAGGCAGAGCACTGGATTCAAAAATTTGAATTCACACATTGGCTCACATTTTAATAGCTCTTTGGCCCTGGACAAATTACTTCTAATCAGAAGTGTCTTGGTTTTTTCATGTTTAAAATGGAGGGAATGCTTGTTTTCCTATCTGTGTGTCATGAGGAAACTGCTTATATCTTGTAACGTGACTTGTAATGTGGCCTGGATGTGAGTCACAGGTATGTAACCAGAGCCTGGTTTCTTAAGTCAGGATATAGGACTTCAGAACAAGGCAGTTGAGTTGTGGCAATCAACTTTCTGTCTTGATCAGAGATTCCTTTCTTTGCCAGTAGTTACTCTCCCTTTCTCCTGTTAATAATAACATCTTACAGATTCATTTTGAGCCTTTTCTTTAATGAGTGACACAGATTGGGGGAGAGGTAGCATGAAGGTGGTGGTTGGGCCAGAGAGAAAGTAGGTTTTGCTTTTAAATCAGGAACCTTTGGTCATGTCTCCTTTCTCCTATAAAACTAACTTATCCAGAAGGAAATCAATAGAGTGGAATGGGATTGAGGAAAGGGAAATAATAGCATCTAGATGATGCTTAAAAGTTTGCAAAACATTACTATCATTTCATTTAAGCCTTGTAACAAATGTGAGAAAAGTTCTACTGCTATTCCTTGGTTCATTTTAATGTGAATTCACTTCATCCTGATCCCATGCTCGGTACTTTACCTTTGCATCACACTGCCTGTGACGGGGTTTTTTGTTGTATGAGGTTCCACATGCTAAGGGCATTGGAAGAAAACTTGGAAGATACCTGCATCCTTTAAACCCAGTGCTGACCAAGGACCAAGTTCCCAAGTTCATGTGACCCAGAGAAGAATAATTCATCCTGACTGTGTTTGTTGTCTACTCTGTTCAGATGTGAGCTTCCTGGGGGAAGTGACTTTTTGTCCTTTTTTTTTTTTTTTTTTTTTAAATTATCAGTGCTTAGCACAGTTCCTGGTAAATAGTAGGTGCCTAATAAATGCTTGTTGACTGATGACTTTCATACCCAGCAAAAGAGAACAAATTATCTTTTATCTTTCACAAACACATGAAATCCAAATCAAATGGTCATAGTCTCAAGAATACAGACAAACATTCTCTTTATTGAGCTACACATGAATTTTCCATTAGTCAGAGAAATAGACTGGCAGTGTGTAAGATAATCACAGAAACCTCACTGATTGGGAATAGAAAGGCTTAGAAAGACCCATGGGCTTTTTTTTTCTTTTTTTTCCTTTTTTTTTAAAGTTTGTGTGTGTGTTTGTGTGTTTTTGTTTTGGTTGCTTCCTCTTTTATTTGAAATGTCTGTGACTGGTTCTGTCGCAAAAGTTGTCTTAAAAGTGAAATTGTGAAGAGGTCACGGGGTTTGGTTACTAATCAAAGTAGAAATGACAAAAGGACATGAAAATGGTGGCTTTGATGTAAACACTACATTCGATTTTTTTTTTAATTTGAGTGTAGGATTTTTTTTTTCTGTTTTGTGATGTTTTAAAATTTTTTTGGTGTGTTTTTAATTTTTGTTCTGTTTCTGCAGCACAAACATCTCCACATGAGAGAGAAAACACAATCCACTAAAACAAAGGAGGAAGAAGGAAGAACAGCACAAAAGAAAAGCATTCACTAGGAAGGTTAAGAACATTAAAAAAAAAAAAGTTTAAAAATTAAAAAAAAAAGGAATGAAACCCCAAGATCCCCTGAAGAGCTTAGAAGCTTGTCTTGGCATGTGATACACAGTATGCGTCAGGACCAAAAAAAGTCCAGATAAGAGAATTTAAAAAATATGGGAGGAAAATAGGGAGAGAGAAAAAAGAGAAACACACGTATTTGTCGGCAGCTACCAGCCGGTGCGCGCTGTGCTTTTCTATGCGAACCTGCGGGGTGAGTGACAGGCGTCTGTCGGCTCGGAGAGCGGGACCTAGGAGGCAGCCGTGCCTAAGGGGCGGGGGCGGGGGCGGGGGGGGGGGGGGGGGGGGGGGGGGGGGGGGGGCGCGGCGCCCTCAGACGGCCGGCACTGCCGCCGCCCGGGGAGGGGAGCCGGCCGCGGGGCAGCGCCACAAACTAAGGGGACCCGGGGCGGTCGGGAAGAGGATGCGTCCTTAGCCACAAAGCACGTGAGAAATGGGGGAGGGGGAGGGGGGCTTCTGTCTGGGTGTCATCGGGCTTCTAAACGCAAAGACTCGGCTACAACCAGAGGCTACGGCATTCTACAGACACGGGCCGTCCCCCCGGCTCCGCGGGACAGACGGGGTCCGGCCTGGCCGCTCTCTGCCTTTTTTTCTTAAGGAACAACAACAACAAAGCAATGTTTGTACAACTTGTTAGGGTGGGGGCGGGGCAGGGGAGGGCACCCCGGCGGGGGGCGGGGGGCGGGGGGGAGGGGACGGGCAGCGCTGCAGTTTGTAGGGGACCCTCTCTCACAGGGTTCTAGAAAGCGGCTGGGGGAGGGGGAGGAGGCAGGGACCCCCCAACCTCCTTTCTCCCCGAGGGGCGCAGCCCTCCCCGCCCCGGCCGCCGCCTTGCCCCCACAAAGGCCTCCCCTCCAGTCGATTTCTACTCTTTCCGGGAACGTTTGCGCTCTGGTGCGGGGCGCCCCCTTCCCGCTGCTGGTGTCAAAGAGCAGACACCATCCGCCCGGGCGCTCGGGGGAGATAGGGGGAGGAGGGGCAGGAGGGAAACGTTTCGTGTTTGTCTCGCAAGCTTTAGGAAAGACAAGAGTTGCACCCACTTGGCTCAGCTGCTGCCCCCTGCATACTGGGGAACCTGGGACAGCTCCCTCCCCCTCCCGTCGGAAGTAAGCTGTGCACTGTGGGGTCAGTGGGACTGGCAGGACAGACTCCAACCACCTTTACAGAGAGTCGAGAAGGAGGTCTGGGCTCTCTTTTTCCTCCCGTTTTGTCAGACCCCCCCAGGGAAAGCCTTGAGCTGTCACAAGGTAGTCGGGTCTGTCCGCAGTTCTCTCTAAGACAAACTAAAAAGATTTTATATATATGTTTGTATATATATAATTTTCTGTTATGCCTTTTAAAATTTTATTTACCAACTTGCATGTGTGTGTGTGTGTGTGTGTGTGTGTGTGTGTGTGTGTGTGTGTGAGAGAGAGATAGAGAGAGAGAGAGAGAGAAGACTTTCTGTGAGTGTTGGAATCATTACCAAATAAGCTGCTACACAGGACAAGAGGTCAGTATAAGCCGCATCCCCGGAGATTGTTGGCAATGATGATGTCGGTGACGGCATCGAATACCACCTGGATGTTATTCGTGTCTGTGGCACAAGTCATGTGACAGTAAATCTCTTTGTTGGGTGAGCGGTTTTTGCTTTCGAATTGTGCTTGGATGTAGGCGGCTGCATCTTCATAGGTGTTAGGGCCTGCAGGAGGAGAGAGGAGACGGAGCCTTAGGCTCAGGGCTAAGGGGGAAGGAGCAGATTGTCGCACGGACGCACCGGATGGGAAGAAGCAAAGCGCCAAGGGCAGGATGGCCAGCCCGGGTTTCTGGGCATCCGCTGGTCCTTCAACCCCGACAATGACGGGGGGAAGGAGGCTCAGCCTTTGACGCGAGTATTTTAAACTTCCATCTTCCTCGATCCTCACCCCAACTCTCTGGGCTTACAGAGATCCCATTTTTTTTTCCAGATGAAAAAACTCGAGAGTCTTTTCACACAGTTGATTAGTGATTGGGCTGGGAGTTGAATGTAGCTCTCCTGCCTCCGATCCAAAGCTTTTTCTATAAAATATAAATGCCTCGCATGGACAGCACCTTTCATTCCTCAGTTTCTTCTGCTCAAAACCGTTTTTAAAAATTCCCATCTCTTAAATAGGTCCAAATTAACTAATTTAACCTGCATTCTAATCACTCTGTAAGAGATTAGCCATAACACAAATGAACACTCGCCTCCCACCTATATTCTGCCTTCCAGCTATATTGGACTGGCTATTCCGTTTGCCAAATAGGCTCAGCACTTTTCTGCCTCCATTTTTTTTTTTAAACTCATGTTGATTTCTTTCTTTTGAAATTCTCTGTTTCCTCTCTACTTGTCAAAATTCTACCTGTCCTTCAAGACCTAACTTAGACTACAGCTTTCCAGAAGCACTCACTGGTTCCCCTAATTCTCCTTCCAAAGGTTTATACTCCCCCCTTGCTGCTTATATAGTCTGCCTTGTATTATAGGTATGTGTCTGCTTGTCTTATGTCTCCTATTCTCCCACAAGTTCCTCGAGGGCAAGGGATCTCTTCATATTGCTAGGCTTGTAGTTCCTAGCACAGGGCTCTAATTTTCCTTCCACTACCTCATTGGCTCCTCGGAGTAACCTCATGAGACTAATAGGACACCATTACCAAACCCATTTTGCAGAAGAAATTTGGCCTCAGGAGAGGTAGTGATTGTCTCCAAGATTGCACATGTAATACTTGTATATGGCTAGAACTAGAAGCAGGATCCTTGACTTAGCATTTAAGTCTCTATAACATCAATAATGCCTTATCCAAACATTCTTCCTTGCCACCTGTTAAGATAATCATGCTTCTTAGACACAGAGGGAATGGAGGCTGACACAACTTAACCCTAAAAGCTCTCTTAGGCTATTTGAATCCTCAGTAGACCCAAGAGCAGGTCCGAGTTTTCTCACTATCTCTGTCCCCACATTAGTGGCTTCCTCCAAAACAATACAACCAGCTACCTTCAGGAGGGTGATGCAATTTCACACATGCTTGTTTTCCAACGTGATCTATAGGGCCCTGCATAGTGTTAGTGGCTTCCCATGGGTGCTGTTTGCTCACTAACTTGGCAATTTTTGTGGCTCACTTAAACTCTTGAGTTATTTATAATGGGAATGGTTTTATATTGTCCATGGAAGGGAGCAGATTACTATGTGCCAGGGGTGTTAAAAGTAGCTCAAAAAAGTGTTGGGGACCCTCCCAATGGTCACATTTCTCAGGGCACAAGGTGAGCCCTGTACCTGACAAGTCTTAGTTAAAAAAAAAAAAAAAAAAAAACTGAGGATAAATACTGCAAGTACCTCACATATAGCAAGTGCTTAAAATATTTATTGGATTGAAGAAATTGGGAAGGAAAGTTTGAGATTGGTACCAGTATGTAGAAGGGTAGAGAAGTCAGTTAATAGTCCCTTATTATAACTTTACAACTCACTTAAGCTAGGTCCTGCAGGAAGAAGAATGGTAAGGAAAAATCTGGTCCCTTTTCCACAACTTCCACTTTGTCTTCACACCTTGGGAGAAGTATGCTAGGCAGGTGAGGATCCCTTTTGGTTTTTTATTGCCTCCTCCATAAAGCTTGGCCAGAATTGCCCATTCCTCTCAAGTCTCCAGCACCAGCCAGTCTGTCCCACACCATCCTGCCCCTGCCCCAGAAGAACAGTTCTCTAGTTCTCCATCATGTCTGTATTAGTCCCCCTCTAGACTATGCACTTCTCAAGGACACATCTTTGGGAAGCTCAGGGCCCAGCTACCTAAAGCAGATGATTATTATCCCTGTCTTTGAAGACCTGGAAGTTTCTTCAGCTTCTGGGAATCCATCCTGGTGTCAGCCATATTTGCAGTGAAGACAGAGAAAAGAATGATTGGAGATGGAGAAGTCTTAGGAAAGTGGGCAGAGTTTGATATGAGAATGAGATGAGGAAGGAGGGGAGAGAAAACCAAACATGAAGGAAAAGAGGTGGATGCAATGGTGGCTGCAAGTGTTGTGGGTGGGGATGAAAGCTCACCTATAGAGTTA
The DNA here is from genome assembly GCF_902635505.1 of Sarcophilus harrisii. Taxonomy (NCBI): domain Eukaryota; kingdom Metazoa; phylum Chordata; class Mammalia; order Dasyuromorphia; family Dasyuridae; genus Sarcophilus; species Sarcophilus harrisii. The sequence goes on along the minus strand of NC_045427.1, from coordinate 473,817,480 downwards.
TGGGAACAGAGAGGAAGGACAAGTGAAGGAGAGGGCAGAGCCGAGTGAGAATAAAGGACCTGAGAAAACTCTGAGGGTTAAACTGAGGTACAGTTAATATGCCCTGTCCTGGTTTTATTGTAAGGGTATACGAATGAGTCTCTACTTGGAACGTGAGGGGCAGAACGCACCTAGAATTCACCCCCAAACTCCGACATCTATTCATGGACTCTCTGGGGGGTTTTCGAAGCATCCCCCATCAGACCTGGGGGCCTCCTCCCTAGGTAGCCTTCTCCACTTTCCATGGGCAGCTCTACCGAGTCTGTCTCTGGCTTCCTGGCCCCAAGGGCCCTGGGACACATACCTGTGTATTCAGGGAAGCAGATGGTCAGGGGCGACTTCTTGATCTTCTCAGCAAATAGATCTTTCTTGTTGAGGAAGAGAATGATGGAGGTATCAATGAAGAACTTGTTGTTACAGATGGAGTCGAAGAGCATGAGGGACTCGTGCATGCGGTTCTGTCCCCCGGAAGCGGGTTTGGTGAAAAGGCAAGACAGAAAGCAACAGACAGACATAGGGGACAGGAGAAGAGAGGAGAGAATTAGGTTTGAGAGAGAAGCCTTAGATCCAGCAGCTTAACACTCATCCATCACAGAAATCCTCTGGCCCAGGGAAGCCCCTGGTCCTCCAGGGCGCATTTGATGGCACTGAACCTCAGCCCTTGCCTTTGTGATACCAAAGCCTCAAGGTGCCTTCCCTTCCGTCAGTCCTCATTTGCCTCCTACAGCAACCTTATGGGGTAAAGCAGGATTCTCGTTCTTGAGTGACAGGCCAGCAAGCCTCTCCTGAGGGCCCGCCATCGCGGACCTGGGGCAGCCCAGAGCTTTTCCCGCCAGGCTGTGGGCTCTGGGATCATTGTAACGGGAATGGCACCGCAGAGAGCTCTGCACATGCTGTGCCATTGGGAGCTTAGATCAGAGCCACCTTTTCTGGGCCGGGCCGATACCTCTCAACGACAGAATTATAGACCTGGAAGAATCTGCAGGCGTCATTGTCACCCAGTCCAGCCCCGATTCTACCGCCTTTCACATACGCCCCTTCTTTGTAAAATGTCTTCCACAGTCAGTCAGCAAGCAGTTATTAGGTGCCTACTATGTGCCAGGCACCGGACCAAGTGCTGGGGATACAGCAGCAAAAAACAACCCCAGCTCTCTAATGAGGGAGACAATGCACAACAATCGGGTACCAATACCCAGGATAAATAAGAAATAATAGCCAGAGGGAAGCCACTGGAAGTAAGGGATCCGCAACTGTTTTCTTGGAGAAGGGGGGTGGGGGGAGGGGAGGAGGGCTTGTAGTTGAGGCTTGAAAGAAGCTGGGATTTGGAGGTGAAAAGGCAGAACAGTCTGGGTGTGGAAGACAGCCAGAGAGGATGTCTGGGTCAGGAGGTGGAGGGCCTAGTGGGAGGAACCACAAGGAAGCTAAAGGCTCTGAACTTTTGTAGGTACCCACGGATGTGAATAAGGTGTGGGAAGGCTGGAAAGGTGGGAGGAGTCCAGGTTATGGCCTTGCACCCTAAACAGAAGCTTCTTTCCTTTTCATAATAAGAATAGCCATCAGTTTTGCAAAACTCTTTACAGACATTCTCATTGGATTCTCAACAGCAGTCCCTCAAAACAAGCTCCATCACCACCCCCATTTTCCAGATGAGGAAACTAAGGCCCGGGGAGGCCAGGTAACTTATGTAGAAACACACGACCAGTGAGTGCCAGAAGTAAGAATTGAATCTAGCTCTTCCAACTATATCACTCTGCCTCCTGCTGAATACGGAGGATTCAAAGGTGAAAGTGAAACAAGCTCTGTCCTTAGGGAGCTTATATATAATTTAATTTTACATAAGGGTATATGTTAATGTATGCGGGTGGATATTTGCATGCATACCTATGGCACAGATATATTGCATACGTGTTACATGGGGAGGGTGGACACTAGGGGGGGGGAGTGGCTTCAGGAGAGATTCCGCGTAGATGGTGAGACTTGGGCTGTCTTTTTGTTTTTTTGTGTATGTGCTAAGTCTTAAAGGAAAACGGATTCTTGGAGGCAAAGGTTTAGAGAAAATAGAAATGGCCAGTGCAAGGGGGCTGATGGAGACAGAGAGTGGTATTTACAGAACTGGGGGCAGCTAGCATGTCTGAGTTACAGGATTTACTCACAGAGGAGAATTTTCCAATATAAGATTGGAAAGAGACTGAAAAAGCAGGTTTTGAAAACCACTGAGTCTCCAAGAGGAGGTGGCATTTGATTCTAGGGGTAATAGGGAGCCACTGGCGTTTCCGGAGTGTGTGTAGCAGCGTGCCTTTGCTCAAAGTGATGGTGATATGATCGGACCAGTTGCGTCCAGGGCCCTACTTCCTCTTCATTTAACACATGAAATAAATACTGAACCGACAACTTTCTCATCCTCCAGACCCTCCATCATCCAAACTGTTCTATACACCAATCATTTCCCTCGGGAAAAAATGGAATATTGATATATTATAGATTTTTCAAAAGAATGAGAAATAACACTTATAGTGCCCACATGGTACTAACTTTACATTCGCGAAGAAAAATTGTGAAATAGGAAGATATACGACAAAACTATCACAGTGACTCCACAGCAGAGATGCACTGACAGTATAGGTCTAGACCAGAAGAGGAAGGTACCTGTCTTCACAAGGAAGAATCTGCTGCCTTCCGAGGGCCGGCCCTCTAGGGCTCTGAGAAACCTCACAGGCCAACAACTCATTCAGCTTCCTCCCAGAGGAAGGATCCTTGCCTTGTTTAAGGTCACACAGTAAGTGGCAGAATCACAATTCAAACTCGGGTCCTGAGATTCCAGATTCAGTGGGTCTTACCATCGTACCAGCTTGCCTCTTTTCTTTATTCCTTTTTTGGTCACTTTTAATCTAAATTAGGTTGGGGGGATATTTCTGTTGTGAAAATGGAATGGTTAATGACTGTACTAGTCACTTTGGTTTGCTAGAGCTCCCTTACTATTCAGAGGAGGCTGGACTGACCTGGGAATCAGATGGAAGAAGCATTCCTTAAGCTGGGTGTTGTGCAAGTTTTTTGCAGTATTCCTGCACTTGAAGTTTCTTATGGTGTTGGTATTCTGAACTTCCCTGTTAGGTAACCAGCTCCATCTGATTCATATCAGCTCCCAGTTCAGAACAACAACCCATTCCAGGGAGGACCTGATAAGACCACTCTGTGATCACTCCTCACCCCAAACTCTGATTTTTGACTTTTTAATCCCTTCCCACCTTGAGCTCAGTTCCACTGTGCTCCCATGCATACCTGTGCACCTACTTAGGAGGAATAAACCCACAGACACAACCTAACTCTTTTGTCTTTCTTGGACTGAACTCTGGGGGGAAAAAAAGAGGTTGACTGTCTGCTCAAGTAGGCCTCAAAGGTCTTAGAACAGAGAAGGGCAGGAGCCTTCCCGTACGTTCCTGAGAGACTAGAAACAAGTTTCTGTTGCCTTGCTTGATCAAAAGAGAAAATAGTACATTTTAGGTTGTGTCAGTGAAATGAAAAGTAACATACTGATTTATCAAAAGCCAAGAGTTTGAACACATATAAATTCAGATTCTTGAATTATATTTTGGATTGATTAGCAGACTTTTTTATTTTTTGGACAGCTCCTGTGATTTTATTGACTTGGGGAGCTGGGAGGTGAGGTGATTAAAAAAGGGTTATTTCCTCTGCTTCTGATTAACACGTTTAATTTAGCTTTCTGAGCTACTTTGACTTGCCCAGGATCACACTGCAAGTCTGTTAGGGGCAAAACTAGAAGCAGTTTTCCTAACTTTAAGGCCTGCTCTCTATCCACTCCATCACATTCACATAAATCATAATTGAGTTCCTCTAATTCAATTGTCGGTGACAAAGTCACCGACCCAACTTCAGCCATGAGGTGAAGCTTGCAAGACTGAGAGGGCGATATATTGTTAAACCTATGGGGACACCATTCCTGAATATGTTCATAGTGTAGCTTATCACCTACATGCAAGTTACAGAAAGGTGCTGCTGCAGTGAAGACTGCTGAACGTGCTCCCACTGTCCCAGACAATGTGTGACCCTGAGTCACTTAACTTCTGTCTGCCTTAATTTTCTCATCTGTACAATGAGGACAATAATAGCCCTGACTTCCCTGAGGATTCGGGAGTTAACAAGTGCTGGATAAATGTTAGCTGTTATTAATCATCGATTTCTTTTTTCTTTCTTTTTTTTTTTAAGTTCAGAAAATCATGAAACTAAATTCTAACATACAAAAACATTTTTACACAAATTATTTGGAGGGGAAAATGTGATTTATAAACATTATTAAATATGAAATAGGCATTTTCAATTGCTATTAGGATGACACCCTCAAATACAAAATTCTCCTGAAGACATTGAAAAAAAAATCAAGTAGACCCTGATGAAAACAGAATAAGAAGCCTTTCTAGCTAGAACTTGTGATCCAGAAGCCTTTCATCTGCTTCTGCCTCTGTACAGACAACATCATTCCAAAGAATTGCACAATTAATGGAGCAGTAACTAGGGAAGGGCAATCAGGGTTTTGCCCCAAGGTATCAAATTTATAGGGTAATGAAAACACTTATTCTTCAGCATCATAAAAATAACAAAATATATCAAGAAGAAACAGTTAAAATTGGAAGTTATCAGATGGCTTCCCTCTCCCCATCCCTTTCCATCTCCCACTATTTTGAAGTCTCTAGCTTCAATTGTGAAATTAATATTGTATTGCTTGCAGGAGGTTTAGAGTCAAGGTCAGGGCTGGAGATTTGGATTAAATTTAAATTGGTTAAAATTAGTTAAAGCCCTTGAACAAAGACCACAGTGGGCATAGTTTAGAGTCAACAAAGAGGATGCTTCTCTCCCTCCTCAAGCAGCTTTGCCCATTACCATCCACAGATAAGCAAGCACTTTGCTAAAAGTGCTTCTTTGCTATTTTGCTACTTTGCTAAACAAAGTAACCTGCATGCAAAACTGCATGAAGTAATCTCGATCTGAATTCAAATCCTGGCTCTAAGATCTGGACATTCCATCCTCCCTGCTCCACCTCTGTCCCCTTCATCTGCAAAATGTAAGTGAGAACAACACACTTTTGGGGAGAGAAAAGAGCTCAGCAAACTATAAAGAACAACATTCAACTGAGTTGCTAAAATTTGTGAGCTAAACAAAACTTGCCCCAGAGCAATGCCTGAAAATACAGCCTGGCAGGTAAGTTTCTGATTTATTAAAATGATCTTACCATTTCCTCTACATAAATCCTTGTTCTGAAGCCTTTTAGTGGCACAGAGGAGTCTCTCCCTAGATCTTCCTTACAATTTATTTCATGAATGCTTCCTCTGGGCAAGATACCAGAGATGTGCAAAAACAAGAAAAGGAAAGCAAAAGAAAGGAAGAAAAAAAATCCAATACTGACATTCTAGTAGTGTAGGTGTACACACATCCTAATTCAAAGAAGTAGGAGCAAGTAGGAAATTTTAGAAAATTTTTGCAAAGAAGATGGTACCTGAGCTGAGGCTTTAAAAAAGCCTGGGATTCTAAAAGAGCAGAAAGGAAGAGACAGGTGGTTGGGGAGGGAGAGAGGGTGGAATGGGGTGAACAGCCAGATTAAAGGCCCAGAAACTGCTTGTCCAGTTTGAGAAAAAGCTAGTAAATCCAGCTAACTTTTACTGTGTTTGAAGGGGAGTAATATCAAATCATCTATAAAGGTAGCTAGAGTCAAATTGAGCTGAGGAAAGCTTTAAATTCTAGGTGGAGGAAATTTATGGTTTATTTTGGAGGCAGTAGGGAACCACTGAAAATTTTCAAGCCAGGGAAGCTCCAACTGGCTCTAAAAGATTTTTGCCAGTTGTTCCTTTGTTTGACTAATTGTTTGCACTTTCACCTTATTGCTTAGATAATCAGAGAAATCATGGGATATTGCCCATATCCTTATTAGCTTATAGAGAAGCATATTACACTCTTAACTACCCCTGCAGAGTCATTTCATTTGAAATTCGGCATTATTGTAGAATCATTAACAAATAGTAAATAGTAGTTAACATTTACTCCATAGACTAATTAAAAAAAAAAAGCATATCATCTTATTACCTGTCTAGAGTCAATTAGCAAATTGTACTCTCAGGTTTTCTGAAAGGGTCCCTTCGCAATTTTCATGAGCCCATTAATCAAAGGGAGGCACTCTGCATTTCGATGACTCATTTGTTGATGGAACCCATTCAGAAAATGAGGTCTGAGAGCCACAGTGTCTGATAATTGGCATTTAGCTGGGAATTTCAGGTTTCAGCAGGTTGCTTTGTTGCTCATGTGTGGAACATTGGACAAAATCAACATCTACTTTGCAGGCTAAAAACTTTTTTTTTAGGATCTGAGCTCTCCATCCCACAGAAAAGCCTCAGTCTTCACTGAACAACCAGTGAAAAACATTCTAGGGACCCCGAGTCAGGGGACTGGGCCTATTTCAGGATGGAACTCAGGACAGGGACTTCAGTATAAACAGGGAGAAGTGATGCAGGAAACAACCTCATCCAAGCCAACCTCGCTGTTCATAACATCCTACCAATGGGATTTGATTTTGAGAAGCCTAGTGATTCTCCAGCCCTATTTCCATTGTACATTTGGATAACCCTCCTTCAGAGGTCTTTCCTTTTTCCTGATAATCAGACTGTGCCAACCTGGACTACCTCGAGTTTAAAATCCAAACTGCCATACGTTAGAAGGTTTTAGCATCTCCCCTAAACCCCTAGACACCCACATTTATGCTGCAATCTGCTCCTTGCCTTTCCTCTAAGGATAGAGCAGAAATCCTTTTAAAATTATATTGAAATATATATTGTTTTTTTCTCTTGTACTTAAATACGTGGGTTCTTTTCTTTCTTTCTTTCTTTTTTTGGTTGGGAGGGTGGTCCAAAGTAGGGAGTAGGAGCCAGCTGAAGTTTGAGGAAAATGGGCCACATCAAGACCAAGTGAAAGGCAGAGACAGAAAAGACAGACATAGATCTAACTTTTTTTTTTTTTTTTTTTGCAGGTGTAAGTATACACAAAATATATTTAAAAGCAAGTCTTAGCAGTTATTGATTTTTAAAGACATTCAGTCATATCACCAGTTATTTTGTTTACTTATGATCCAGCAGACATCCCCCTTTAGATCAACCCATCCAAACTCTAAAAATTAAGCTAAAAGACAATCTAGGGAAGGATTTTGCCCCTCCCTATCCATGGTTGTCTAAATAAGTATATTAACTTTTCACAATCACTAGGTAGAACATTTTGATTACAAAATAATTAACATTTCTTGCATTAGTCAGCATCCATTATTTCATTTAATCCTCACAACATCCCTGTGAGGTAGGGAGGACACATATTAACAGTAGTACTTCCTGGAGTTATGGGGAAGAGGCCCTCAATTCCTCAAGATTCTACTAAGTAGATTCTGCTATGTTAGCAAAGCTCCAGCAACAGGACAGAAAATGAATTATGTGACTGTCATCTTAGATGAAGAGACCCATCCTCAGGCCAGCCACAGCTGGAGAGCCCATCCTCAGACCAGCCACAGCTGGAGAGCCCATCCTCAGACCAGCCACAGCTGGAGAGCCCATCCTCAGAAGACCAGCCACAGCTGGAGAGCCCATCCTCAGAAGACCAGCCACAGCTGGAGAGCCCATCCTCAGAAGACCAGCCACAGCTGGAGAGCCCATCCTCAGAAGACCAGCCACAGCTGGAGAGCCCATCCTCAGAAGACCAGCCACAGCTGGAGAGCCCATCCTCAGAAGACCAGCCCCAGCTGGAGAGCCCATCCTCAGAAGACCAGCCCCAGCTGGAGAGCCCATCCTCAGAAGACCAGCCCCAGCTGGAGAGCCCATCCTCAGAAGACCAGCCACAGCTGGAGAGCCCATCCTCAGACCAGCCCCAGCTGGAGAGCCCATCCTCAGACCAGCCCCAGCTGGAGAGCCCATCCTCAGACCAGCCACAGCTGGAGAGCCCATCCTCAGACCAGCCCCAGCTGGAGAACCCATCCTCAGACCAGCCCCAGCTGGAGAGCCCATCCTCAGACCAGCCCCAGCTGGAGGCCCCATCCTCAGAAGACCAGCCCAGCGGGCCCCATCCCAGACCAGCCCAGCTGGAGGCCCATCCCAGACCCGCCCCCAGCTGGGGGCCATCCTCAGGGCCAGCCCCAGCTGGGGTCCTCAGACCAGCCCCAGCAAGAGCCCATCCTCAACAGCCCCAGCGAAGGCCCATCCTCCAGACCAGTTACACTAGGCCCATCCCTCAGGCAGCCCCAGCGGGAGAGCCCATCCTCAGACCAGTCACAGCTGGAGAGCCCATCCTCAGAAGACCAACTACCAAATGATGGCTCCTTTTAGGCATAGCCACAAGTGACAGTACAAAGGTACATAATGATCTACATTGATGGAAGAAGTATCCACATTGATGAAATTGTAGCTTCTTGAAGTAGAAAGTTGGCAGTTGAAGAAAGTGAGGCCCAAAGGTGCTAAATTGTTTGCTTAAAGTCACACAAATATTTGTTAAGCAGAGCCAGGCCCACACACCGGGTTTTGTCTCCTAGGCTAGTTTTCTTCTGGTGTCCCACCATGGCCTCCAGCCTTGCTTTCTGAATGAGATGATTGAATGATACATTTGGACCAGCCATCTCACCAGGAGACTCTCCAGGGATCAGACTGTGTTGAAAAAGAAGGGAGATAAGGGGAAGGGGGAGCACAAACACACATGATCACACTAGGAAAGAGCTGGCACTTTATTAACATGTGGGGACTAATAAATACATTATGGACAGCCAATAAATTATTACAGTAACTAAAGATTTATTAAACCAAAGAGTCACTCATCTTACAAAATTACAGTTAATACAGATTGGGTGGGGATGCTGGTGGATAGAGCAAGACTGTGCCCACAGGAGAAGGCTTTGCCAAAGAGTGAGATAACTCCATCAGCTGGCTGGCATTTTGTGTTTCTGGTGGGAAGCTGGGCAGTGTCCACTGACTGGGGAAATACCAAGGGTCGGGAAGCCAGGATGGCAGGGACTCTCCCTATAGGGATACTAGGAACAGTTACTGAACTATGGAGCAGGGGAGAAGGGGAAAAGTGCTGAGAAAAGCTCAGATTGAGAATAGATCTTCAAGAAAGAGAGAGATGAAGAGAGGAAGAGGGATAGGAAGAAGTTATGCAAAAACTGTGCCATTGGTTAATGGAACTGCCAGCCTTTACTGAGAAAGGAGAATGAGATTAGCTTAAGGCTGACCTTGGTGTAAGGGCAGGAGAGAACAGCTCCCTCGTAGAGGGAACCCTCTCCTGGCCACAACCTTTCCCTTTTTTTTATCCATTCATTACAAGGCAAGGATTAATGTTCAGAATAGATCAAATAAAAAGCTTTGAGCTCTGGAATAAAGAATGATTTTTCTTCCCTTTTCCCTGCCTTTTCTGGGCTTTCAAGACCTTTTGGTTGGTGCCTTTTATGAGAGGGATGCTACTCTCAGCGCTATCCCGAGGAGGAGACCTGTGTAGCAAGAAATCCTAAGAGTAGTTATTAAGTGGATTCTTAATTCTTGTCTAGAGGCAGAGAGGCAAAGGCCAAATGCCAGGGAGCAACAGGAAACGCGGTTTCTAGATCTCCGACAGTGCTAAGTATTTCTTTCTCATATCCTTTTTCAGTTGGTCTTTCTAGGGTCTGATTTCCCTCAGACTACAACTCTGTCTTTTCGATGTTGTACGGTCAGCTTCTTCAAGTGCAGCCTGGGGATGGAATATGCTCATTGAAGTGTCTATTTTACATACTTAGAATCGACTCTGTCTCTGCAAGTAGCCAAACAAGTTCTGCAGTGCTTCCTCCCACCCAGCAACTTTGCATTTAGATTCTGGATTTCTTCTCTTGCCTCCTGGAGTCAGTGATCAGGCTAGAGGAAATTTACTCCATGAAGAGCCAGAGAAAAGCCAAAAAAAGAGAAGAAAGGCTACATACATCTCCCACTCTCTTTCTGCCTTCTCGAAAACATGAGGGGTCTGGAATTATTTAGCCTGAAGGACAGAAGACAAGGGTGACTTCATGATAATATTCATGGAAATGAGGGTTTATTTCTGGAGTATGCTAAGCAACATACAAGAACAGAATAAGAAGAGATGAACAGAAGGAAGGATGTGGGTTAGATAGAACTACTCAGAGCTTGTGGAATCACTAACCTTGGAGATCTCCAAACCCTATGTTGGACGACTTAGGAGCTGAATTTTGAGGAGGTCAAGGGGTGTATAAGATCATTTTGTGGGGTCATCCTTGTTATAGGAATCTCCATTCTGTTATTAGTCAATCTTAGACTTTATCAGACCTAGGATGAGGTCCTGGAGTCAAGGCTGGTATCTGATGCCTTTCCTGAGTTTTGGGAGATCCTTGAGTAGTTATGGGGTTTAAAAAAGCCCTAAGAGAGTCAGTAGCCATCTCTTGGGTGCGATGCCTAAATAGCCAAGGATGGGGTAAGCAGTGCTAGTGGGGAGGAAAAGAAAGATGTACCCACGTCCTGACAGAATAGGAACTTCCACCCTCTTTCCCAAGAAAGCCCAGTTAATAATCTTACTATGAAATATGACTGCCCTTGGGCATGGGTGGGTAAGGACATCAAAGAGCGCTTCCCCCAAACTGAAAGTGGTCACAGAACTGACCCATAGGTGCAGGGCGGGGGTGGTCTGAGGGGCCGGGAGCTTTGTCCCTTGACTGGCATGTTGAAGGGAAGGAAGAGGAGGTCGGACTGGATCCTCCCCTTGAGTTCCTCAGGGTGAATTATAGTCGGCTCTTGTTCTCTCCCGAGTCTGACTTTTGTCCCCAAGCCAGACTCTTCTAGTAAGGGATGTGCAGAGAGAGGGAAAAGGCCTGGGCTGAGGCGATGCTGATAAAAGCCTTCACAAACCGTAGGCCAACGGCATTCCTCATTCCCTGCCTTCCTTTCACGTCTAGTTCTCACCTCCCCACTCATAATGCCTTGCCTGCTTTGTCCCTTCTATGTGGCTGGACAACTACTCCAAGGTGGCTGTTTTCTGTGGCTAGTTCGGGCTTTGCCCCACTGCTGAAGGTCTAATGTTCAAAAACCCCGAGAGAAAGCCCGGTTACCCTAGGAAGCTGGGCTCGATCCCGGACCCCATTTCACACTTTGGGGCATCCCCTAACTTGCCAAATCACTCAGCTGTCATTCATTCGGCACTTTGACAGAAATTCACCTCTGGCTTCCATGGCATCTTTAGCTTTGGAGCAAATTTGCTCAAAGGCACTGCCCAAGACAAGCTGATTTTAAAAGGGTTGGTTTCACCTACTTTCCTACCTGGGTCATGGATTGGAGAGTAAGGGGTAAGGAGTAAGAGTGGACTGGCAAAGCATTAGGTTCTAATGTAAAAAGATGCTTTAAAGATGCTGATAAAGACACCCAAATCTCCTTCCTCCCATGACAACTGGGTAAATCTCCAAGTTCATTCTATGAGAATGCCAGTAAATGTTAAACAACTTTTTGTAAATCTGCATTGTTAACATTTTTCCAATACTTTCTTAAGTTTAGACAATCAACAAAACAATAAATTGAGCCCTGATATGGAGCATTTACCAATCTCCAAGCTGTAACGACCCACTCTGAAATTTTAACAATTGACTTCCTGGTATTTAGCTGGCTTTAGCTCACCCCTATTTTTTGACCTAGTCTCTCACCTTTCCCTCTCCAAAACAACAGTGCTCCAATCAAGCATCCCTAAAGAAAACCCAAACTGATGAGCTGAAATTTCCGGACCAGGGGACTTGATCAAAGCCAACCAAGGTCAAACCTTGAAATTCATCGAGTTCAACCTTTTCCTTTATCTTTTGAGAAAACAGGCTCAACACTCTCCCGTTCGTGTGCAAGGATGTCTCGTAGGGTCCCTGGCGAAAAGGGATCTTTGTGGCCACGGAATGGAAGCCTCTCCTCACTTTACAGATATCCCAGAGAGGTTGGGACTTGGCCAGGCTTACACAGGTCTGAAGTAAGCCTTGGCCGTGGGGTTTTCTCCAGGCTTCTGCCTGGAGATTCAGAAAGTTCTGGATTCAGAACACCTTCCACTGCAGGTGCTCTTTCTTCTGAACCATGTTAAGCGTTAAGAAGATGGAGACCTATATGATGTCATGCATCACAGGATGGTTCACCTAGAACTGGAACTCACTTCGGGTCATCTAGACTAACCTCCTCATTCAACAAAGAAGGAAACTGAACCCTCAAGAAGTATGGTAAAGTCCCGAGGAACACAACGAATAAGGGCATGCTAGTAACATTAACAATCAGCTCTCCAATTTAAAAAATGTTCACAGGACACACTTTTAATCTAAATAATGAATGTTTTCTCCATCACTTTCTGAAGTCTAGATAATCAACAGAAAGATAAATCAAGTCCCAAGTTCTCCTAGTGAACATTTAAAAATACTGCAGTCTCTGGCTCCAGGATGCCATTCACTTCAAAGATTTCCCTGACCCTCACTTTGCTGGCTTGTGAGGGTCCTAAAACGCCGCTATTAGAGTTATGCTTTTGGTTGTGAAAGAACTGACCCCTCCAGACTCCCAAACCCCAAGTTCCCCTGAGAGAGGGCCCACCCTGGAGCCATTCAGCCCTTCACGGAGCGTGAGAGCCACATAGGTCATTCAGCCCGTAACCAGAGAAGGGGCAGTGGTGGTTAACCATCCATCCCTCTGAAATGTCAGTGCCCAGAGCTGGGAGGGCTCCTTGTCACCAACCATCGGGTAATTACAGAGCTGGACCCTGCATGGGGAGCTGCAGGCACAGGGCACGGGCAAAGCCGGCTCCCGGAGCCCAAGTGGGGCCCCCACGGAGCCAGGCCCCCACAGAGCCCGAGCCGGGGCCCCACGGAGCCCCGCCCCCACAGAGCCTGAGCCGGGGCCCCACAGAGCCCCCGGGCTCTTGTGATCGTCCTGATTTTGATGACAGAAATAACCAGGCTCAGTGTCATTATTCCTCCTGGGCGAGTATGTAATTATACCGTCTGTGGTGAGGGGGGTAATTACTGAGTTATTAAGTGGGTGTTTGTGTCCTGGGAAACAAAGCCAGGCTAGCTGACGGCACAGACACCTTTTCTCTACCAGAGCTTGGGCCCGATGGGCCCAGGAGCCTCGAAACTGGCAGCTGGGAAGTAAAGGGGGCGTACTGGAGCTTATATCGGAGCGAAAGAAAGATTCTGAAAAGGGGGCCGGGCCGTAGCAAGGAGGGTGAGGGGTCAGGGACCAGCCCATCCAACCGCTTTTTCCAGATGAGGATCTGAGGGCCAGAGAAGACTGGACACCCAGAGACAAAGGTGTAGAGGTGAGCAGTCCAAAGCGGAGCCCCCTCAGGGACCGGAGCTGCCATGTGTCCAGTGAGGGCCTGGGAAACGTCCCAGGGAAAGGGGGCAGTAAGAATGGCAGCCCAGGAAAGTGGGGAGGGGAACCCCAAAAGTTAGGCCCAGAACAGGGGGCCCAAACCAGAACCTCAGAACAGGGAGGTTATTGGTATTCTGGATATGGAAACTTAATTTGTAATTTAATCTCAAGAGGGTCAATTACTTGGGGTTCTCAGCCTAAGGTGCTTGCCCGGTCACACACTGGCATGTGCCAGAAGGGAGACTCCATCCCTGACTCTGGGCTGACCCTCTGTTGGCCACACCGGGCGATACAAGGTCAGGGCTGAATATAAGCCCCGCTGTAGTCCTCCTGCTTTATGTGGCTGGGGTAGACACTGAGAAGGGGAGGGGGTTGCCTTGGAGCAGCCAAGAGCCGGAGCCCGCTCACTGGATTGGACCCCCTGCTTGCTCTCCTAGGCCCTGCTGCTTCTCTCAGGGCCCACGCTGAGGGATGGGCATGGAGAGAGAGGCTAAGGGAACAAGCCTGTCCTTTCCCACTTCCTCTTACATCTCCCCCAGCCTTAGGGTGGAGCCTCATCCCAAGGAGGAGTTATTAGCACTAGAGAGGCTTTTAGAAGCTCATTCAGATTGTCCATGGACAGCAGGAGCCACCGACTGCTGGGCCCAAGGGGAGGACAGGGGAACAGGGAAGAAACTTCAGGCACTCAGTGAAGGCTCACTTTCTTCACACATACATCCTGCCTGGCCCAGGGGGTTCAGGCAGCCACAGCACAGGGGAGGAGGAGGGAGAGGAGACAGGTGAGAAAGGACCCCTCTCGGCTACCAGGCCCACGGCACTTTGGCACTGAGGTGGCTCCCCAGAGACCCCAGTCTCCGCCTCTGGTGCAGACTTTCTAAACTATCTCCTCTATTTCCAAACTAGACCAGCAAGGACACAGGAGGGGCCAAAGAGCACTCAGCAAACACGGAGGAACCAGGGAAGAGCAGTCCTGCTTCTTTGGGGGCTTTTTCTGGGGCTGCCCCCCTCAGAACCAAGGGCTTGAAATTCCACAAAGGGCAAAATCCAGGCTTTCAGTCCCTGAGAGGAATATGAGTGGAATATTTCTCCTATGGGGCTATTACTACCAGCTGCTGATGGGGCTATTTCTACAGCAGCAGGAACTGGTATAAGGTTGTATTGTGACATGGAGGGACTGCATACAAACCGCCACCAGCAGCAACCTTCCCAAGGGTCAAACTCCAACCCTTGGTCTTCTGGTTAAATGTTGTCAGCCAGCCCCAGGAGGGTTCCTCCGGTCAGTGACACCAAGCGTGGCCTAGAGAGCAGCAAATATGCTGCCACGGCCCAGAGCTGACCACAGGCCTGTCCCTACAGGGATCCATTCATTTTGCACACTAACTGAGCTCCCAGGCTTCCACTGGACCCACTCTCTGAGGTGCGGGGGGGGGGGGGGGGGGGGGAGGGAGGGGATTCTGGCACCAGGAAGATGGGAGTTCCAGACGGACCAAGTGTCCCAGCTTTTAAGTCCTGGTTCTCGACTGCTTGGCTGGGGAAAGAAGCCATGGCCCCATGACCAAGTCCTTCTGCAAGAGACTTGGGCACGGGGCTGTTCTTTCTAGGTACTTCTTAGGAATACTTTACATCTCAACCCTTCCCCTTCCAGCTGGAGGGGCAATTGTGCAGGGATTTTGAATCCTGCCATCCCTCAATCCCTCTTGCACTCCCCGTGAAACAGAAGCCTGGAAAGACTGGTAATTAATTCATTGGTTTCCCATGACAACATTGGGATGGCACTGGGGTGTAAGGTTCTCTCCATGCATTCTGACTGGGCACAGGGAGATCCATTTGCTCCTATAGGAGTATAAGGCTCCTATGTTTGGAAGCCACTGCCAACAACTGCCAGAACACTTTCATGAATCACTATTTCAAGACAATTCATCTCCCTCCCTTTCCAGTCCCCCAAGATCCTATAAACAACCTTCCTAGGAATAAGATTAGGGGAGAAAACAACCCCTGAGAAAAGCAGCTCTTTGTGGCTTTAATAATACTACTAGAAAAATGGGCAGGGAACTTGGAGCTTCCACTATTACCTCTTCTAGTTCCTTTGCTTTTTCTAAATGACCCTCATTCCTTTCTCTCTCTTGCCTCCCTTCCTCTTTTCTCAATCTACAACTTCTCAACTCTATCCTATGGCCTCTCAACATAAAGAGCCGCTGAAGACTGAACTTGGTCTCAGGATGGGGCTCCATGGAGCCTCTCAGCATCTTCTACCATGAAAAGAAACCAGTACAAGAGAGTCAACAGAGCCTCAACATTTCAACATTTCTTGCCCTCTCCTCACCATCTTCCCTTCTGCAAAGAGGCTGTCAATGTGGATGATTCTACCCAAAGGTGGAGGCAGGCGGGGAAACAGAAATCATTTGGTGACCTGAACTGTAGGGGTGGTGCAATCCCCGGGGAACGAATGGACAAGATTCTGAGGGCCTGAGGAGGAATCTAGGACATGTTGCCTTGGTGGATGGGGAGGGGAAGTTGCAGAGGGGAGGCCCAGGTCCTGAACACTTTGCCTAATGGTCTGACAGGCTCCAGAAAGGCCAAATCTCCCTGGGCTTTGGGGCCAAAACTGTCCTGCAGGAGAGATGTGAGCAAAGAGCAGAATGGTTGCTTCTGTTTTTGGTCAACATCCTTGCCAGATACGGACCTTTTCCTGCTTAAAACACAAGGACCACCATAGTGCAGCTAGGAAGAAACTCTACCAGAGGGATGCTTGCTTAGGCCTAGACTCTGTCTTAGGAGTTTTCCAAATCTGCAGCAAACCAAAGAACAGTACTCAAGTAATCTGCAATTTTCCAACTTGAAGTTCCAAAGAAGCCACCCTTACAATACACATTTCAGTAGATTAAGCTAAAAGTGAGCCTGGGAGGTGGATGAATGGCTTCCTTGCTTGTTCTCAATCCCTCTTGCTCTGCACTGGCACCCCAGCCCAGTCACACAGACCCTGGCTGCCATTCCTACACCTGAAAAACAAAGGCTCAGAGAGGGACTTGGATATGATGTGCCTTGGAGGGAGTAAGTGGTGGGGACAGGAAGGAGTTTTCTCCTTCCGTTCCCTCAGCGCCACTCTCTCCATTCTTCCTTCTTTGTAAGGCTGAATAATGTGAAAGGTGGAGACGCTCTTGTTCCAAGGAGGGGAAGGGGCAGGGGAAGAGGAGGCGGAACAGGGCGGGGGAGCTCTCGAGGGCAGGCAGGGGGTCCCGAGGCTCAGTAGAGTCCACAGCCACGGAGGTTGTTGGCGATGATGACATCCGTCACCGCGTCAAAAACAAACTGGATGTTATTGGTGTCGGTGGCACAAGTGATATGTGTATAGATCTCCTTGTTGGTGGACTTGTTCTTGTTCTCATACTGGGACTGGATGTAGGTCACAGCTTCAGTGAAGGCATTGGGGCCTGGAAGAGAAACAGAGAGAATCAAGGCCTGCTAATGATGGCAACCAGCAGTGACGCTGAGGCCCCAGCAGTCGGGAAATGAGCATCTGTTACCAGTGAGGGTTTCTTTGGATGCTTGTTTTACACACCTGGGTACCTGGGGCTGGGTAACAATTTCAGTGATGATAATGAAGATAGTGAAACCTTAGCCCCTGAGGCCATCTCACCCATCCCTCTGTCTTTAGCCTAATTCATTTGAGAGAAATGAGACCCTCTTATGGTTATAAACGCAGAACAGAACAGAAAAGATGGATGAAGCTGACGAGGGGAGCCCCAAACTCTCTCTCTGACTCTGGGAACAGCCATGCAGTGAAGCATTGCAGCTCCCAGAAGGAGAAAATCTCCTTGGACCCTGCCTCAGTGAGAGTCTGCCCCAGGGAGTCAGATAAAGCGCTTTATCTAGGTGGGGCTGGTTCAGTCCTGAGCTGGAGAATTCCAACCCTATTCAATTCTAAAATGTTCTCAATCCCAGCTTGTAGATAACAAGAGCCACTGGGAACTCCACCCACTAGCCCAGCCCCCATGGAGCAGGCCTGCTTGTAGCCAAAGCTCCTATCATAAAAGAACCAATCTTAAGCCCTTTCTTTTCAGAGGTCCTAACATGCTGTGCCATGCTATGCCAAGGAAACCTCCGCCCTCTCTTTCCCTCACCTATTTCCCTAATGAAACTTTATACCTCTCTGTCGGGATTTCTCTACTAGAAACTTTACTCCCCTGTCGCGACCTTGCCACTAAGGAAGTCAGCCTTTCTGTTCATGCATAGCAAAGGCTGACTTCCCAATGCCAGTAATAAACCTCTTTTTATCAATCTAGCTTTTCGGGTTCGTAAAATCCTTTACAAAGGACCTCTGTGGCGCCAGAAGGGGGTTCTCACACTCCCAACCTTGCGCTAATCCTAAAGGGGGTGTAGGGGAGCTAAACCTCTCCATCTGGTTCCCTGAACCCCAAACCTGCCATTAGATCTCATCATTTAACTCCCTGACCACCAGGAACCCTGATCTCAGGTTGGTTCCCTGAATCTAGACCTCATCATTTGGTTCCTGACCAAAGGGAACCCCCAAACCTAAACCTCACCAAAACCAAGCTTATTACTTTTCCCCTGGACCTACTTTCTCCTTCCAAATTCACTGTTCCAGCTTGTGGAACCTCTAGGCTTCCATACATAGAGACATGAGATTCTCTCAGACTTTCCAATTCAATTCAACAAGCATTTGTTAAATACCTACTACGTGCAAGGCACTATTCTAGGTGTTTGGGATATAAAAAAACAAAATGAAATCATCCCTGTCCTCAGGAAGTTTACTTTTTAACATGGGAACATGTGCACAGATAAGTAAAAAAATTATTCTTATAGAGTCAGTAGAAGAAGCATTATTAATTCAGGGACAGGAGGATCAGTAAAAATCTTATGTGGGAGAAGATGGCACTAAAACTGAATCTGAAGGGATTCCAAGAGGTGAGGTGTTGATTCCAGTTCTGCATGGAGACACTTCTGCAATGTAGACACCTTTTTGCTTTAGGAACAATATTTAACTCTTTCCTTCATCTTATGCTTTAGATTCAGGAAGATCTAAATCCAGTTTGAACATCAGATTCTTCCTAGATGTGTGATCCTGAACAAGAGGCTTCTGTCTGCTTTAGTTTTCTCATCTATAAAATGGGTATAATATAACAGCATCTATCTTCTGGGGTTATTGTGAAAACAAATGTTATTTACAAAGCACTTAGCACAGTGCCTTACGTATAATAATGGCTACATAAATTATATAGTGATATAATGGCTATATAAGTTATTACCTTGAATATCTTCCCCCCCTTTTTTTTTCTACAAACCATTTTTAAAAGCTATTTTTTGTTGTTGTTGTTGTTGTTGCTTTTGATTTGAGAAGTCATCCTTGATTGCCCAAGACAATAAGGACTATGGCGTATGACTACCACATTGAGGGTACTTTGTTTTGGAATTCTCTAATGCACTGGTGACAGAACTGTGGATTAAGGTTACTTGTTTTGGTGTCTTTTATTTGTCTTTTACTGTAAGCTTCATGAGGATAGGAACTCATCATATCCATGCTTTTTTTCTTCTTATCAGTCAGTGAACACAGTAGTCACTCAATAAGTGTTTTAAAGTGCTATCTATCCTGTTGATCACTTGTTCCACCATTTCTCAAACTGGCTCTTGACATATGTAAATTGATTGGCAGGAAGAAGAGAAATAATTTCTTATCAAATATGTAGATTAGGCTTTTTGCTTCTTTGGGAGATGCTGGGGGTTCTGAGTGTAAGAGACTAAGAAAGGGGGAAATCCTTTGGACTGGACAGAGGGAAGCAGATGCTTTTGGAAAGAGAAAAAACAGCTTTGAGTGCCAAGAGAGTTGTAAAGGTAATAAGCAGAACTGTAACTACCAGTTCTGGAACCTGGATCAAGCACCACAAATGTGTCTAAATCTCTCAAGCATGAGAGAAAACCAGCTATTTGCAAAAATTCTATAGGAGAAATCAGCCCAGGAAGAGACAGAAAAAATTTCAAGAGGGAATTTCTGATGACACAAAGGGAAAAATTCTACAGGGAAGAAACTAGGAGCTATCCAAACAGACTAATGTGGATCTTTAAAGAATCCACTTACCAACCCAGATTTTAAAAAAAGCTTCGCCCGGAAGACAGAGGCAAGGAAAAGAACATGAATGATGGTCTCAGGAACACTAAAGCTCAGAATGAATTGAGACTGGGAAGACAACAAATAGATTTTATTTATAATTAAAACAACAACAAAACTATATTGTGGAAAAGAGAAAGAACTAAAAAGGCTAAGGAGCAGAGGAAGGGATGATGAGAAAGAGAAAGGCAGTTGATGAATTCTCACTTTGTTTCTATTTTCTCCACTGAAGAAAGTGACCTTTAGATGAAAAGGGAAAGAACAAAAATGGCTAATTGGGAAGTAAACCCCAGAGCTGGAATGAGAGAGGAAGAGAGGACCTGGCTACCTGTAGTCAATTCAAATCATCTATTCCAGATGAAATACACCCTTGGGTACTGAAAGAACTGGCAGATGTGACTGCTGAGCTGAGGTCTGTGAGACCTGTGAAAAATCATGGAGTCTTGGAGAGCTCTTGCCAGACTAGAGAATTACATATATTCAAATTTTCAAAAAAGGGAGGAGACCTGAATCTGCAAACTATAGGGCAGTTCTCTTGATTTCAGTTTCTGGCAGGATTTTAGAGCAGAGTAATAAAGAAAGGGAAAGGATGTGGGTAAGATGGTGATTAAAATAGATGAATATGGAACTGGTCGAATGGGGATCCTCAAAGAAGTTATTGGTATTTTGATTTCCAGCAGCAGGAGGTCTTCAGTGCAGTGGCCCCGGGGGTCTGCACTTGATTCTCTGGTGTTTGGCATTGACTTAGATCAAAACATAGACTAAATATGCAGATGATATAAAGCTGGGAGGGCTAGCTAAAGGCTGGATAATTGAGTAAGGATTCAAATTGGGCTGAATTGCACCAGATCTGATAACAGGGAATCTGATGAAGATAAATGCTAAGCTTTACCTAGGGATAGGACCTAGACCCATGATTTCACTGGTCAAGGGAACTACCAGATGAGGAAACTCCCTCTACCCATATAGGTGTAGGTCAGCACTTTGCAACTTAGAGTATTAGAAAGTCCTGTAGGGCCCAGTTTTTTTAAACTGTGGTTCTTGACTCCAAATGGGGTTTGGTAACTACATGTAGGGGCCATAAAATTAAGATTTATTATCAGTAAATGTTTGATTTGTCTACCTATTTTATATACCTATATACCCAAGGTCATGTAAAAATTTCTTGGGTGAAAAGGGGTTGTGAGTGGAAAAAGTTTAAGAAACTCTGGCCTACGGCACCTAGAGTTAAGGATCACACAGCCAGCATGTGTCAGATGGGGGACCTCAACCCAGGCCTTCCATCCTGCTTTTGAGACCGGCGCTCTCTCTATCACCATATTAGTTCTCTGATCACTGAATAGGAAATTGCCCTCCAATCCCAAATCTTTCCCTAGTGTTAAAAAAAAAGTCATTTTCATAAGTAAAAGCTGGAGGAGACATGGCTAGCAAAAATTAGTCTGAAAAATATTTCAGAGCTTTAATAGATTCTAAGTTCAATGTGAATCGACAATGTGATATGACAGCCAGAAAAACTATCTCAGGTAAGGCATGGTTGTTATGTTGTTTTAGATTCTTTGTGAACCCATTCAGGATTTTCTTCACAAAGACCCTGAATGGTTCTCCATTTCCTTCTCCAGCTCATTTTACAGATGAGGAAACTGAGGCAGACACGTGCAGTGACTTGCAGAGTCACACGGCTAGTGAGTGAGGGGTCTTGGTGACTCCAGATCTGGCCCTTTCTGCACTACACCGCCTCCCTGCCCCTCAGAAATAAGGAGACTCTCCCTTGGCCAGACCACTTCCAGAGAGTCAATAAGCACTTACTCAGTGCCCGCTATTTCCTGGGCTCTGTGCTTAATAAATGGTGACTGGCACTTACAACAATAACAACAAGCATTCATATAGTGCTTTGCAAGTGTATTTAATTTGGCCCTTACAACCACCCTGTCACCATTATCCCCATTTCACAGATGAGGAAACCAAGGCTGAGAGGGTGATTTGCCTAATACTACCTAACAGATTTTGGTCCAATCCTCTTCTCTTGGGTTCCTGGCTGCTTGAGATGACAGTGAAAGCTATTCTTTGCCTCCCAAGGGCACAGAACTGAAACCTGCAAGATGTCTTTTCTTTCCAAGAAATGATTTTCTTTTGGAAGCAGGAGCAGCACTCCAGCACTCTCCACCCCCACCTTGCCCACCTTTTTTTTTTTTTTTTTTTTTTGCTAGGAGCTACTTGCAGAAACCAATGTGGAGAATAAGACTCTGCAGACAGGGTTAGACAAGGTTAAAAGGAATATTCTTGCCACCTCTTTATATTTCAGTAGTTCTGATCTTCCGTGCCTTATTTTGTTTTATTTCCCTTCCTTCTTTCCGTCCTCTCTTAATAAATCAGCTTTTTAGTCTCCATCTTGTCTCAGTGGAATTCTGGAGGAATTTTGGGGACACAGCTGCATTTCCTTGGAGGTCAGGGTTAGTAGTATAAAGAAGAAAGAAACCTTTGGGGAATAGGAGTTTGGGGCTTAGCCCTGCAATCTTTTTCATTTTCCAGGGGTGTTTTTGGTTCAGTTTCATATCTATTTCTAATGCCTCCAAGGAGAATGTGAACTGTTTTCTCTACAATCAAATAGCCCGCTGACAGAAGTAAGTCCTGGCCAGAGGGAGACAGCCTGCTTGCTACTCTGGGCTGTTGGATACTGGGCAGCCTCCGCATCTGTCTCCTTGGTTAAAAACTGATCAGCCCTCTTGCATGGCTCATGGGGAGAGCAAAGCCCCCAGGGCTGGCCTGGGTCCAGAGGCCCTTTTGTCTTGGGACCGCACGTCCAACGATCCCTTGGGTGTCACATCTGGCTCAGTGTGATGAGCTGTACGAAGGTGTCAACGAAAGGGTCACAAAATAGCATTTTGGCTGAAGGTCCTGCCCCTTGTCTCTCAGAAAGGGCTTTAGTTCATGCGCCATAACCAAGTAGATGCTGCTCTAGGGAGAAGGGGGAGGCAGAGTGTTCAGGGACACAAGAAATTAGAACCTTGTTGCCTGAGAACTGAGGATCTCCCAGTGGGCCCCGTTCAGGGCAGGGCCCACCACCTGGCACATGGAGAGGGCTTGAGATGCCCCTGCAGACTCACATCCTTCTCCATTATCAGTCCTAAGACCCTAAAACCAGGTATGGTGGTGGGGGACGCTCGGGCCATCCCAAAACCAAGCCCTGGCATTTACTTAGGGCAGGGAGGGATGCACCCTGTGGCCCCCCCCCTTAGGGATACCAGGGCCAGGAATTATAGAGAGAAGGGAGGGCGGGCAAGGATGCGAGTATGGGCAAAGCAGGCGCATCTTGCAAGGGTTAGGTAAAATGGGCACTGGAAGGGGTCCTGTGAACTGGGTTTATTTCAGATGAAGTACACATGAAAAAGTCCTCTTGTTTTAGTGAGGTCAGAGCTAGATCTTCACGGAAAAAGGTAAAAGGCCCTTTTGTTCTAATGAAGACAGAGAGACGGAGACAGAGACAGACAGAGAGATAGAGAGAGAGAGAGAAAGAGAGAGAGAGAGAGAGATGAGACAGAGACAAAGAGAGAGAGATGGAAGCTGACAGAGAGAGACAGAGAGAGTTAGGATTACTAGGGGCCTGGAGCAGCAGCTTAGATTCCATCAGAAAATTCAGAATACTATTATTCAATAGCCTTCAAAAATAGTACCTCTTACTGGTGATTTACAGACCAGTGATGTCCTTGGTACAGAGAGCTCCTGGCTGAGGGTATCTTTCTGTCAGTGAAGCCTGGGTCTTTTCCCCACCTGGATGCCTTGGGCCCTGGGGGAGCCCGGGTGCCTTGCCCAGGGTCGCACAGCCAGAAGGTGTCAGAGGCCGGCACTGAAGCCGGTCTCCCTGACTCCGAGGCTGACTCTCTGCTCACCAGGCAATGCTTCCTTTCTGCATTTCTTAAGTAAGTGATGTGTTTTTAAAGACATCAATGTTCCCTTGGTGCTTTGGCACAGAATCACCTGTCTTCCCTGAGGCTAGCAGGTCACCGCAGTCCCAGCAGGGCAGGTGGGCACAGGAGGGAGAACACTGGCTCTGCACGCCCCACTCCTGATGGTCATGCTTCTTACTCATAGGACTCTGGCCGAGTCGTGTCTTAGGCTGCAGTGATCTCATCAATAATGACTTTTAAAATCCCCTCTAGTCTGAAATCTGTCATTCTAAGACTGTCCTGATGATCTTTGAGGTCCTGATGATCTCTGAGGTCCCCTCTAGCCCTCAATCTATGATCCTATGACTTTTGCTCTGTCCTACATGTGTGAGCCGGTGGCAGGGATGTGGGGCTCATTAGACTCCACTGACTGAAAAAACAAAAATGAAAACAAAAAAACCCCCCAAAATTCTGGGAAATAGTTTCATGTTTTCCACTGGCTTGAGCTTTGACCTAAGCCGCTTCTCAGTAGCTAGATAGACTGATGGTCCTTGATGGTCTCCTGCTTTTAATCTTCCCATTATGAAGATAGAGGATAATCCACTGTCGGAATAAGCAGCTATGGTGGATTAAAAATGTTAAAAACAGACAGTTGGCTCTGGGAAGTACATGGCAACTGTGGCCCAGAACTGTCTCAATGGGACCCAGTTTCAATAGGTCACTTATTTGAGCTGCTCTCCTGCCTCAAGCTAAGTAGGGTGGAGGGTCTTCTCTGCACATGATACAAGGATGCATTGGGAGACCTGGGCATTCGGTCAGTCCTGTGGGTGATTTCACTGCTTTGTTCTTTCCCTTTCACCACTGTCCATAGTCACACAGTGAGTAGAGCAGAGGCAGGATTTAAATCCAGACATTCTGAGTCCAAATTCAGTGTTTTTTCTATTAATTACCATTCTGCATCCTCCCAAATCCTGCTTAATGCTCACCTTCAGGAAGCCTCCTTAGCACTAAGCATCCCCTTCCCTTTGTTGCCCCTCTATGTGTGACTGGAGCAGCCCAGAGAGCTTTGTGATCTCAGGCCCTGTCAGCTCCACATCATGCCACTTGCAGTGGGACGTCCCCACTTCTCTGATCGCTGTTTCTGCTAGGCAGGGGCCCCCAGTGTGGAGACACTGGACACCCCTGCCTCAGGGAACTCTAAGCCGCCCCCTCCCAGCATTTGCCCCGCCTCGCTGTAGCCTCAGAGGCCCCCTGCGCTCTCAGAGCTCTGGGGGGCCGGGGTCCCTCCATCTCTCTGGAGATGGCTCACTCCCCCTGACTAAGAACCCCCATACAAATCAGAGAAACCAATCATCCAAAGGGGCCTCGGGGCTCCCACCTCGTCTAAACTTCTCATTGTACAGGGAAGGGCCTGAAGCCTCCACAGGGGAAGCCATTTGCCCCAGATCCCTTGGATGATAGGTGGCTTAGCGGGGGCTCAAGCCCAAGTCCTCTGCTTCCAAACTCAGAAACTTTTCCACTTTACCATTCTTTGAAAGGATATGGACAGGGACTGAACCTGTGATTTCTTTTTTCTGTTGAGAGAATTGGTAGAGTAGGAGAAGCACTATTTTGGAGTCAAAAGAACCGAGTTTAAATCTTGCTTTTGTCACTTATTACCCATCTTACTATGAGAAAATTACTTTATCACACTGGACCAGTTTCCTTGTCAGTAAAATAAGGAGGCTTCAAGGTCCCTAATTATTATCCTATGATAATAATAACAGCAAACATTCATAGAGCGCCCAATATATGGCAGCACCATGCTAGGTGATTTAGAAAAAAATTATATCATCCCATCTGCACAACCATTTTGGGAAATGGGTGATATATCTTTATCCTCATTTTTCAAAAGGGTCTGTCTGGTACAGCTAAGCCACCTTCCTTTGCATATTTTTTTTTGGTTAATTCTCTTGAAATTCTTGATCTTTCATACTTCCAGACTGCTGTTATTTTTTCTAATTTTATAAGGTAATTTCTTGGCAGTTTGGTATGGCACAGAATAAGTAGATTAATTTTGTTTTAAATTAATTTGTATTATATCGGCTCAGCCTATCCACAAACCCTTGATAGTCTTCTGATTGTTTAGATCTAACTTTATTTGTGTGAAAAGTATTTTGTAGTTATGTTCATATAGTTCCTGGCTTTGTCTTGGCAGACAGACTCCCAAATATTTTATATATTTTAAGTTTTATAGTTATTTTAAGTGGAATTTCTCTTTCAGTCTCTTGCTGCTGGACTTTGTTGGTAACATACAGAAATGCTAATGATTAATGTGGGTTTATTTTGTATCCTGCAACTTTGCTAGTTTTTTATTGTTTCTAGTAGTTTTTTAGTTGATTCTCTAGGATTGTCTAAATATACCATCATACCATCTGCAAAGAGTGATAGTTAAAAAAAGATAGTGATAGATACTCTAATTCCTTCCATTTCTTTTTTTCTTTTTTACTGCTAAAGTTAACACTTCTAGTACAATATTGAATAGTAGTATGTTAATGGGCATCCTTGTCTCACCCCTGATGTTATTGGGAATGCTTCTAGCTTATCCTCATTACATATAATCATTTTTCATATATATATATTTGTATATGTATGTATGTATGTATGTATTTGAAATCTTTATTTGAGTCTTCCTGACTCTAAGCCTGGAGTTCTATATACTGTGCCACCTAGTTCCTCCAGATTATTTCCTACTATCAATGAAGGTCAATTTAAAGGATTAAAAAAATTATCTACATAGGGGCAGCTAATTGGCACAGTAGATAGAGTACCAGCCCTGAAGTCAGGAGGACCTGAGTTCAAATCTGACCTCAGATACTTAATGCTTCCTACCATGTGACTCTGGGCAAGTCACTTAACCCCAGTTGCCTCAGGGAAAAAAAATGCCTACAGCATTAAAATGTTAAGTCACTGGCCTAAAACCTCATAGTAAGGACCTGAGGCAGGACTTGAATCCCATGCTGCTTGGCTCTGTGGTCACTTCTCTGTCTACTGCTATTACTTGCGGTAGATTACTAATAGTGTCTAGTTTTCTCTGCTGCTGACCACCTATGCCCATTTTATATTCATTTGGGCCAAATAGCATCATGGAAGAAGTCTGCACTCAAACTCTAGATATAATACATTTTCTAGGCAAGATTTTTGGATTATCTGCTGTTTGGGGGGTTCTGCTGTTCTATTACATGAATCTAAATAATTAAGAGCTGATCCTTAACCCTAAACTTTCTGTTGCTCCCTGAAGAAGTCAGTTCAGTTAGATGTCCCCCACCCTTGACTCACCTGTATATTCGGGAAAGCAGATGGTCAGTGGTGATGTCTTAATTTTCTCCTCAAAGATGTCCTTCTTGTTCAGGAAGAGGATGATGGAGGTGTCTGTGAACCACTTGTTGTTGCAGATGCTGTCAAAGAGCTTGAGGGACTCGTGCATGCGGTTCTGTAACAGAGCAGAGAAGGGCATGAGGGGAAGGGCGCCGTCCCCCACGGGACCCGACATGCAGAGGGATCCCAGCCAGCTGAATCACCACTGACAACGAGAAAAGCCAAGGGAAAGTAGATTGAGGCTACGCGCTGTGTGGCCTGGACAGGACTGGTACAGAACGGTCCACACGGACGTACATGAATGCGATCCCTATTCCATTCAACACACAGGCAAGGAGAGCAGGGCTGGGGCAGGGCTGTTTCGGGTGTGATGGGGAGGGGAGGCTGGGCAATCTAAAGGATTCCAGCTCATATATATTTAAATATATGTGGTCATGCATCATGCATGTAAAGGGGAGGAGGACTACTGTTGCCCACTGATAATGTCTACGTGGAAATATGGCTCATGCAGATTTCTTTGATCACGTTCTCATTCAATTTTGCCAGCAGGGTTTGGAAGGTTGCACGCATTCAGTTGGATATCATTAACCGAGGACCGGTGAGATCCTCGAATTAATCCAGAGTTGGAAGCAGACACCAAGGGGGTACTGACGTCTCGGTAATGATCTTGCTGTGACTTCTGCCCACTGGGTGATTCATTTTTATTCTGACTGGGCAAGGACTGAAGGGGAATTTGTCAATGGCTTTTGAGGGGATGAATTTCTCTGGATGACGATCCAAGAAAAGGCTGGGAGGGGGGAAACCCAAAACAACATAACCAAAAACAAACTAGAAAAAAGATACAAGATCAGGGGAACAAAAGGCAGAAACAATAATAGAAAAAAAAACAGATAGAAATCAGTGGGGTGGACTGGAAGTCAGTAGGCTAACTTGTTCATATCATGGGGTTTGGGGAGAATATTAACTTGCTGGCCAGTGAGTCCCAAGGCTTAAATACACAGAAGCCAGAGTAGCTTTGGGGTTATAGGATGGAGACGGAGACTGAAAGAGGATGATGAAAAGGACAAATGAAAGCAAAGTGACTGATTCCTGGGGAAAGAAGGGAATTCACAGCAAAGTCACCCCGCATCGTCCCAACCCGCTGCTGCTTTCAACTCTTAATGAGGTTGGCTTGATTTAAGGGAAGGACTTCATACCTGACAGATTTGGTGGCTCTTTCAAAATATGCTCAGCTTTTGGTCTTTGTTGGGGAAGATAAGAGCAGGTGTGGAGGAAAGGCTGTGGTGTGCAGAGGCCTGGAGACATTTGGATCGAGGGGCTGGTGCCAGAGCCGTGCTCCCCAGGAAAGGACGAGAGGCACCCCTCAGTCCCAGGGCGATGGCAGGCAGGGTGGGGGGCCTTGCCCCACTGAAGTGTGGATTCTGTCCCTGGGTGGTACCAGCTAGGGGCCAGAGCCTCCACCATTGGAAGTTTGTGTTTTGATAGTGGGTATGACATGAATATAGAAAAAGCATCTCATTTTACAGGTCCCTGGCCCACATCTTAGCCAGAAGCAGTTCCTCAGGCAGGGATGGGAGGCCCTTGGGTACTTCCAATGGGTGAATTGCAGCTCAGGCTTTTATTCTTCTTCCTTTTTGTAGCAAAGAGGGATTCACAACCCTCTCTTCCCAGGAAATCACCAAAGATCAAGTGTGTGCTGGAGGCCTGAGGCTGGAGCCCATAGAATGTATGTACGTGCTTTTCTGCAGCTAACGGAGTAATAATGTACATGTACGCTTTTTCCTCTATCACTTTTGCAAGCTTCATACGTCACAGACTTATTTCATATATCTGTATTTGTGTATGTGCGCATGGCAGATATATGTAGATAAAAGGTGCATATGTCTATATTTATATCTTTCTCATCTTTTCCACCCCCATGGCAGCCATAGCATTTACCTAATGCTTCCATTCTGAGTAGAGATACCAGCTAATTATTAATAAGAGCTAATATTTATATAGCATTTAGATATACAAAGTACTTTACATGTATTATCTCATTTGATCCTCCCAACAACTCTGCAAGATAGATGCTATCATTATCACAATTTTTCACATCAGCAGACAGAGGTTAACTAATTTGCTCAGGATCACATATTTGAAGTAGGATTTGGACTCGGGTCTTCCTGGCTCCAAATCCGGCACACTATATGCATGGGTGCTCTGAGACTCACTTTTTTCACTCTTTCTTCATTCCCTTTACCTGCTCTTCTACCTCTCATTTTTAAACTCAGGGAAGAGATCTCCAGGGAGCCTAAGAGGTTAGTGCTTACTGTGTCTAGCTGCCCCCTAAAGCACAAGTATGACAGAGAGTCCTGAGTGAAACGTTGCAGAGGATTCAAGGACTTCTGGAAATGAGGTGAGCTAAGTCAGGTCACAACCTGGCCAGGAGGGAAGCATGTGTAGGGCCAGCCTGGCTCCAAGCCTCCTTGGGTTGGCTGGCTCCAAGTCAATGGTTTTGGTCTCTAATGAGAAGGCACCAAACAAACTGGCCAATCTTGAAAAATCTGGACATTTCTGGTGCTGCTGGCCCTTGGCTCCATTTGCCCACTGAAGGAAGAATGTTAAAGCATTGGAGTAGTTCTTTAATCCCTTTTCTGGAGATGGACACCATGAGTGCTCAATTTTTTTTTTTTTTTAAAGTGTCATCCTACAAGGTGAGGAGAGGCTGTTGGGAAGGGAGCAATGTGGGAGGAGACTTTCCTTTCTGTTCCCCCCATAGTCTAAAGGAGGGAGGATAAGAAAGGAACTGGGATTGTTCTCCTTCATCAACCAATCAATCAACCCTGCTACTCCTCCTTCAGTCTCTCCCTGGGCTCTAGTTAGGAGTGAAGAGGCAGAAAGAATATTAGAAAGGCAAGGGAGGGGGAGGACAGGAAGGAAAAGACAGAAATGAGGAGAGAAATATGTTGTCATCAGCTTATAAGAGGGAGAGATGAGATAAAATTGCCAAGCCCTACAATTACCAAGACACGCTAAGAATTGGAGCGAAACTTTGGATTCCACACCTCATTTAGGACAACTCTGGATATTACAACATGGGATCCATCAGGATTAATCCAGAGGCACCAGGCCACCTGTAGCGCTATTCAGATGGCATGGTGCTGCACCATGTCTTGTCATCACTCTGGAGTCATTTCTAAAGGTTCATTTGGACTTTTTTCCAGCCCAAATCTCACATTTAGTTTTAGAAATATGCTGTTACAGGAAACCTCCACGACCAGAAAACCCTTTCCATTATTAATATGACTATAAACTCACTTTGGTCAATCATGAGCACTTTTTTTTTTGTAGGCGGATATATTACAATAGAATGAATTAAAAGTAACAATGAAATCCAGTCTTTATCCTCTTGCCTTTTACACCTGATCCCAGGCCACCCCATCTTTTGCCCAGTCCAGTCAGGCCTGCAAGCCCCGTCTATGTCATCCGGCCCAGTCTAGCCCATGGAGCTTCCAGAAACACAATGCCACGTGAGTAGGAACAATCCTTGTCCATCCTTCTTACAGAGCCCGCTGACTACAGCCCACTTTACACCGCCCATGGTCTCCGCGCCTGCCTCCCACTCTTACATAGATGGGTTCTGGAATTGAACATCGAAAGCACGGTGTGGAGACCTCACAGGTAAGGCGGCTTCGGCTTCCTCTGCAAGTATAAAGCATGAGGGGACCGCTTGGATGGGAGATGCTAACAGCAGACCCCAGAAGCAGCTTCAAATGCCAGTAAGGGTCGGGAGGCCCCAGATGCTATGTGGGAACATGAGATTAGGGGACTGGTCAAGCTTACATAGCTGAGATAGCCAAGGCTAGACAGATCAACGGACTTCTAGTCCGATGGTCTTTCTGTTGTCCCCCACAGTCTCTGCTTCTCACCAGAGACAGCCCCTTAAGAGGTGACCCTTTGTTAATGTTGATGAGGCATGAGCATCCATTAAATGAAAGGACTGGTCCCTCTATTCCACTCTCCAAAGCAACCAAAGATAATGCAGACTGACTGGCTTTCAGGAAGTCCAGGCGATACCTTCCTGAGAAGGAATCCATGTGGACCAGGACAAAGAGAAGATCAGTTCTCTGATGTCCCCTCTTCACTGTCAGAGAACATGATTGTGGGCTCAGGCATCTGACTAGGAGAAGCCACAGGACAAATGAATTTTAACAACAGCTGGGATTCCTCCCGCCCCTGAACGCCAACTACGTGCCCAGCTCTACAGGGGTCATAGCAGGACCCAAAGAAAGCCCCATTTTTTGGGCAGGATGGTGCTGAAAGCCCAGCTTCAGAGACAGGTTAGAACTGAGGGATGACGCTTGCCTGGATGTGCATATTGGGCCTAATGGATCACCCAACAACCCAAACTGTTCATTTTATTTATCCAAGTAGTGTCTCCTTTCCAAATACGCTTGCTCTCCCTCTCTCCCTCTCTCTCTCTCTCTTTCTCTCTCTCTCTCTCTCTCACACACACACACACACAAATATTAATCCTATTTTACATCTTGAAAGTACTTTTATGTTTTAAAAGTGTTCATGACCACCGCCATCTTTGATCTTTACAACAGGGAGTTAGGCAAGGCAAAAATCATCCTGATTTAACAGATGAAGAAAGTGAGGCACAGAGAGATTGTTACTTGTCCAAGGTCGCCCAGAGAGTCGGTGAAAGCACCAACACTGTACTTCAGATTTCTTGATTCCTGGTCCAGGGTCCTGTCTCTCATACCATGCTACTTCCCCCTCCCATCTCCCCATCATCAGAGCTGGTGGGAGCGCGCAAAGACTCAGTCAATAACAGAAACGGCCTTTTCACTCCACATTTTGAAGACAGATGAACAGAACAACCACCTCCTCCCATAAAAGTACAAATCACATCGCCCCAGTCCTGATTTTACTCCTGACAGTGTTCTCAGATGACCCGACCCTGCCTTGGCTGCTGCAAGCACAGCTGCCGTTTTGAGAGGTGACAAGTAAGAATGTCGATTTTTGATTGGACCTGCAATTTCCATTCGTGCAAGGAATTTCCTACAAGGGAAATCCCATTTGCCAAGGTCCCTAGTCTGTGGCTTCTCCTCTTGGCCAGCTCCCTGGGGTACTGAGAAGTTAACACTATTCGCCCGCAGAAGTACTAAACTGCTAATAGGTTTGAGAGGTGGAACTTGAACTCACATCTTCCTAGCTCAAAGACCCATCTAAGCCTCCACACTGGCTCTCCACGGTGTGCTGTGGATTGAAGTAGGCCGGCCTCTGAGGGAGGCTGTGTACGCTGGTGGGATATGGCCTAGGAATGGTTTGTAGGGTTTTGGAAGACTAACTTGTGGTATTTCGGTGGCAGTCAGCTTTGCCATACTTGAAACTATATTTGTTCTCTAGACATGGGACTTCTTAATCTTTTTTACATCATGAACTCTTTGGCAGTCTGGTGAAGTCTATGAACCTCTTCTCAGAACATTTTTTAAAATGCATAAAATAAAATACATAGGATTACAAAGGAAATCAATTATATTGGAATAAATTATTGGAAGTTATTGGAAAATCTTTTTTTTAAAGTACATGGATTCCAGGTTAAGAACTTTTGTTCTAGATTAAGTTTGGTACCAGAGAGTACAAGTAATTTTCTTCTGACTAGAAAACAGGTCAGTTAAGCCAGGTAAAGGTATCACATTAATTGGCAGTGTGCCATAATAAGTGCCAGAGTCACTGTTAGTCTGGGCCTGAAATCCCAGAGATTCTCTCCCAGAGAGAATCAAGTACTCTCTGAAGATCTTAGCCTTTCTAACTAGGACCAGTCATCAGTTAATTTTCTCCACAGTCTTAGAGGGGACTACTGCAGCCATAGTTTCCATTTTATTTTCCTTATTTGCCTATAGACTGATTTCTTTAGGCTTTGATTAATTTTTTTTCTGATCAACTACATGGTTAGTGACAAAGTTCTTGTTTCTGAGGCCTGACTTCTTTTAAGAAATCTACAGGAGTTTTTATGGACACCTCAGCCCTTCCTGAGTGTTGTCATTTCCCCCCTTTTCCTGCATTGGTTATTAAGTGGTGATCCACAACCAGGAGCCTTTGTCAAAAAGGAACCAGAAGCCCACAGCTTTCTTTAATCAAAGGCATCCCTAGCTTAGGTTCAATACTAACTGAAATTGGCTTTTCCTTCTCCCCTCTCCCAGGTTCGATTCTGGAATGGACTCAGAGAACTTACCCCTAGCCAGGATCCAGCCTCCCACGGAAGGCTGAGGGGGAGGCCCAGAGTCAGTGTCTTCCTTGGCGGGTGGACTTACCGTGGTTTCGTCTTCATGGAGCACCTGGTCGTAACCGCTCAGCGCGACACAGAAGATGATTGCTGTGACGTCCTCAAAGCAATGGATCCACTTCTTGCGTTCAGATCTCTGGCCCCCGACATCAAACAGCCTGAGAGCAGAAAGAGAGGGAAGAGGAGGGGATGATTCCAAGGCGGGCGGCTGGAGTGTTCCGTCTCCCTCCGCATCCCCCATGTTCACCCCATCCTCTTCCCTCTAATGCTGTATGTGCGGGGAGAGGGGAGCAGGGGACTGAGAACTTTCCCAGGAGTGTCCCAGGAGGCCAGTGCCAGTCTCTGCACTTCCCAAGAGCTCCTCGCTCCCCCCGGCATGCTCCTGAAGGTAGGAGTCACCTGGCAGGCAAGCCAAAAGAGACTCCCTCCTCAAAACTCATTTTCAGAAGTGAGTGCCTCTGGATTTCTGAACTGTGGCCCTTCCAGGGCTATTCCCCAAAGCTTGAGAATACAGGAGAACACAATCTTTGGAGCACTTGGAACCCCAGTAATCCTTTGGGGATCAACTTAAAATACCTTGGGAAGCCCCCTCCTTTCAAGCTAAGAGAGACAAATCTTGATGTTTATATGGTGGCATTGACTTTGGGAAGCTCTCTTCTCTCCATTTCACCTTTAAAACAGTCTTATGAGACAGTCAAGGTCAATATTATCCTCATTTTGCAGATGAAGAAGCTAAGACCCAGGTGGGAAGGGAGCCAGTAAGTTAGACCAGAATTGGGCTAGGACCTCCGTTTCCTGACTCCCTGGTCCGATTCCTTTCAGAATGGGAGGGGCAGCAGGAGCAGTAGACCCCCATGGGGGGAAAGCCCCAAATTTTTCAGCCAAAGTGGCTTAATCATTCATCTCAATCAAAACAAAGGGAAAGGCTGGGGTGACCACTCTAACGATGAGGCAGTAGTCGGCCCCAGAGCAGCCGGGCTGACTGCGGCAGAGGCTAACCAGAGTGGCTGGCAGGCAGGAGCAGCCTTGTCCCACCTACAGAGAAAGCCAGGCCTTAGCTCTTGGGATCTGCAGTCTCATTAAACTGGGAGAGCACAAACCCGAGAGCCCCATGTCAGATCGCCTCCAAGCTTTTCCAAGGCCCCCTAAGTGATAGTTACATTGGGAATGGCCTTGGATGGAGAGCAGCTCAGACTCGTCTGACCTTGATCCCATGATCCCACCCAAAGAACCTAGAAATAATCAGGATTCATCCAACTCTGGTCAGGTGGGCCCAGCTAATGGCCACCGAGAGGTGACTTTAAGCCTCAGGGAGGCTTGTTCATGTTCCCCACAAACACAGTCCAAAGAGTGGGGAGGGCACATTTGGCCTAGGAAACAGGGCCTGCCCTAACAGTAAGGGCAGGGCAATCAGGGCCTTACAGGTTGGGTGCCAAAGGCGGAGTATGGCCAAGACCCCCGTAGTTCATGGCATTAGGCCTTCTGAACATGGAGCAGATTACTGAGCTCGAGGGCCAAGTTGTCCAACCTGAGGTCTACAGCACGTGTCATCAGCAGTCCTGGTGAGCTGGGCCAGTTACCACAGTTTCCCATGGTTTACCAAAGGAGCCCTGTCCCTCCTACCTCAGCCACTTTTCCTGGGACCCCTCCAGAGAAGCCAGAGGGCTGCACAAAGACTCTCCGAGCCCTGCCCTGTCTCCCCAGCCCAAGCATATCCATATCTGAAGTCAGTGAAAAACTAGAACCAGCAGGAGCTTAAGAATCCAGGTTGGGAAAATAATGGAAAAAGGGAGAGAGTGTCTCTTTTGTTTCTTCCTTCAATCCTGAGAAACCCAACATACAACTCCTCATACTCTCCGCAAGGGTCTTCCAGAGGAACCCCTTCTCCTTTTGGTCAGATGGTCCCAACCCAGAACCCCTGAGGATGTCTCTTTTGTTTCTTCCTTCAATCCTGAGAAACCTAACATACAACTCCTCATACTCTCCGCAAGGGTCTTCCAGAGGAACCCCTTCTCCTTTTGGTCAGATGGTCCCAACCCAGAACCCCTGAGGACCCAGAAAGCAGTGGGACATGTACAGTCCTTTCTCCTGACTGCTCCCACCTAGATTGGTCACACCAGACCCGCTGAGGCCCTCTAAAAGTATCTGGGCTTGTATGAGGGCAGACGGTGTGTATTTTTACTCTCTCTCTCCTCTACCCCATTCTGCTCAGTTCATTGAAATGACCATCTCCTCTGCTAACAGGGACCTGATCTTCTTCCCCTTGGAAGTTGGATTTCCCACAGCAGTACTTCTACCACATCTGGAGCTTTGCCCGCTTTTGCGCCTTCTCTCCACTTTATACATATCTTACCCATCCTTCGAGGTTTGGCTCATGACCCTCCTCACTAAAGCATCTTATGATCACTCCACTCCAAACCAATTTCTCTTTTGCTGAAGACACTTGCTGGGTTCTTAGTTTAACAGAAAATCTTAAAGTTGGATGAGACCACAATGACTATCTACTCTGGTTGGTACCCAAGCTG
Organism: Sarcophilus harrisii; assembly: GCF_902635505.1. Classification (NCBI taxonomy): domain Eukaryota; kingdom Metazoa; phylum Chordata; class Mammalia; order Dasyuromorphia; family Dasyuridae; genus Sarcophilus; species Sarcophilus harrisii. The sequence continues at coordinate 473,781,883 of NC_045427.1, read as the reverse complement.
CCATTTTGCTTCTGCCTAAAGACCAGCCTTCAGGGAGAGGGAACCCACTTCAGCCTATCTCTAATTATCTGAAAATTTCTTCTTACGTCAAATCTACACCTGCCTCTTTCCAGATTCACCCAGTGCTCTTCTTCCTCATGAGGTCAAATAGAACCAGCCTAATCCCTCTTCCAAAAGATAGTCTTCCAAATATCTGACTTTAGACATCATAACTCTGTTGAATCTTCCCTTCTCTAGAAATACCTTTTCCCATCTCCTCCCTTCAATCAATATTCATTTTATAGTATATCTTGTATCTCTTAACATATACGACTCCATAGTCTCTGATTGTTCCATGTGTGTAATTCCTACTTCCATAATCAGGATTCTTGAGGACAGACTCCATGTTTGTTCTTTTTCTAAACCCACTAACCCTTCACACATCCCTCCCTTCCCAGTATCTGAAAAAAACAATGTATTGTGCATGCTAAATGACCTGAAAGGCAGCCTATGTTCCCTTAAGGCAGCAGTAGAGTAGAAGGGGAAAAGAAGGAGGAGGAGGAAATTGGAGCATTAATACTAGCTTGACTTGTATTACCCTGATCACCTCTAGTCATGAAGTTAGTTAGTCCTTGTTTATCTGGACGGCCCATCTCCTTCTGAGACACTTTCCAAATACCGTGGGCCAAGCGTGTTTTCCAATGACCTCACCTGAAGTGGAGGTTTTTGAATGTGAAGTGGGTTTCTACAATGCCGGTGGTTTTGACCCTGGTTCGGAGGATGTCTTGCTCTGTGGGCTGGTAGTCCCCGGCTCCAATTCGATCTAAGCTGTCTAGGTAGCTGGGAAAAGACAAAACATAAAAGGAACAAGCTTGTTCATATAATCTGACAAGGACACTCTTAGAAAACTTGCCTGCTGATCTTCATTGCCTTGTATCTCTGGGAACCATCCCTGGGCAGGACCAGCTCAGCTGAACAGAGACAGAGTCTCTGACCTGTACAAATTAAGCCCCACTCCCAATGGTGGAAATGACCTTCTGATTTTGATTCTTGGCTTACACACATCCTTGGCTTGATTTTTTCTTTCTTTTCCCTGATCTTCCTCCCAGTTTGAGCTGATGTCTCCTATTAGCTTATTCCAAGTTTAGCAGACCCTCAACATTGCCAATAGAATGTTTTTATCTATTTGATTTTGAATTCCCAATGATTAGATGCTTTATAAATATGTGTTGACAAAATGATTGACCAGTGATATCATGGCTATTTCTGCCAGAGTCATTCTTTCTTTGGAGTCTCCCATAACACTTATGTGCTACCTTCTAAGGCTCTAACTGTGATAATGTGTATTTTAGTTTTTTGTATTTTTAATTAAGTTCTTGAGGTTCCTTTGTCTTTCTTCCTTAGGATCCAACACAGTGCTATGTTCATAGTAGATGCATAATGACTGTTCAGTGAATGAATATCCAAGTAAAGAATATCCAAGTGCCTAGCCCCACAAGAGCTTTGTGCCACACAGATTTAGCTACTAATATTCAACTAGAAAAAGGAATTAATATTCAATTTTATGACGTTTGACACCTTTTATGCTGTCTTTATTTCTCAATGGTTAACTTTTGTTATTCCACAAGAAAATTCCTTATAAACACTGGAGATAGGATGTGTTATTTCAGGACAACTTGGCTGAATTCTCTTTCAAGATGGTGAGAATCCTCTCATCTTCTTGAGACCCTCACAGAAAGGAAAGAGAAGCAAAAGTCTGCTTTGTGTCTTATAAGCTGGAGGATTGAGGACCTTATTTCTAGGGGCCTCAGGACTTTGGAAGGGTTCAGACTTAAGACAACGGGAAGAGTCATTTATGGTGGCAGGAAGACATGGATTACATAGACTAGCATCTCCTAGCATTTAGATCATTTTATACATGAGATGCAGAGGTGAAGTAATTTACTTGAGGTTATACAGGGAAGTAAATAATATAGTGTGGATATGAATCCAGATTCTCCAAATCCAGTGACCTTTTCACTATATTATGCTAGGACACAAGTTCTATAGCAGTTAAATTGAACTCCTCCACTTTAATAGGAGAGAGGCAAATGGCTCCTTGCCCTCTAACAATGTCTCATCAGCCTGAGTTTGTAGCTTTTATTTTTTATTTTTTTGCATTAAGTCTCTAAGCTCAGTTAGATTTAGAAGATACTTATTTACCTACTTCCCCACCCATTCAGGATGTTGTAGACTCATTTTTTTCCCTAGGTGATTTTTTTTCTCCTGACTCTGACTCCATTCCACACTGGTCCCATTTTCCGAGGGCAATCCTCTTAATGATTACACATGAAACCACGTGGCTGGGACCTGGGATGCTGACCCTTCTCCAGTTCCTTTGGAAGAAAAGTCTGGCTTTCCATGATATAACTCGTAGGGCTGTGATACTATGATAAGGCTCTGGGCATCCGTTTTCTCATCTGTAAAATGAGGGGGTTGGACAGGATGGCTTCCAAGATCCCTTCCTGTTGTAAAGCTATGATACTGTGCTAAAGATAAAAACTGGTCCCAGCTGCTTCAGGCCTATAGGCAAGTGCATTAAAAGCAAGGCTGAGATATCGTTGCTAAGGTAACTGAAGACCTTGAAAAATAGCCTTTGGCAAGAGCCTGGAAACCAACAATAACAGCCAACAGTAATAACAGTTCATGTTTCTGGAGTGTTTTAAAAGTTCATGAAGCACTTAAAAAACAACCCAAAACTACTACATGAGATAGGTAGTATAAATATTATCAAACAATTAACAACATATGAGTCATCTAGAAGAAGCCTCATCGTGCAAAGGAAGGAGTGTTTGACATGGAGTCAAGGACCCAGGTTTGAATTCCAGCTCTGCTTCCTACTAATGCTAACCTTGGGGAAAAACAATGACCTTTCTGAATCTGTTTCCTATTTTATAAAATGAAAGGATGGGACTGGATATCTTTTAATATTTCTTTTAGCTCTAACTTATGATGCTAAGTACAGAGTTCTGTCCATAGCATCATGCTATTCATGGCATCCCTGGCTCGCTTTTATTGTGACTTGTCTTGATCAGTGTCAGGGAGAAGTGGAAAATAAGGGGGGGGGGGCGATCTGGGCAGGAGGGAGTGGAGCAATGATTGAGCCAGGGAAAAAGCAAGATTTCCTTTATATAGCTGGCTTTCAGATGTGCAGGGTGTTCTCTTCTGGAGGGAACTGTTGATAATCCTTCCTTGGAGGAAGTCAAGAATAAGGATGGGAGAGAAATAGGAGGAAGATAATCTGCCTGATGGTTTAGCATAGAGTAAACACTTAAATCTTGATTGACTGATTGATTGGCCTGGGGATAGGGGTGGGCTTCAGCCTGAGGAGGATCACTATAGAGTAGAGGCAAAAACACTGATTTGGAAACAAAAGGCATGGCTCAAATACTGGATTTGTTAGTTCCCCCAATATAGAATCAGTGCTAGAAGAAACATGAAGACCATCGTTTTTATAGATGAAGAAACTAAGCTTTGGAGAGATGCTTTGCCCAAGGTCACCCTGGGAACAGGTAAAAGGGCTCAGATTTGAACTGAATCCAAATCCATCCCTCTATTTTTTTTCATGATTTTACCCCTTTGCCCTACTGCTGTTTCTTTTTGTCATTGAGTTTCAATTCCTGTGGCCATGGTACAAAGGCATTGTGACATCATTACTTCTGTTCAATCCACATTGAGGTCCTGTTCATTAGTTGATCCTAATATGAGAACTCCTGATGTTTCTGAGATAGTGGTTGAATTAGGAATTATCAGGATTGATAATTCACACAGGATGAATTATCAGGAACCAGTTCAAAACGGGGTCCTCTGAGGGAATCTGGGGAGAATGGCTCCTCTTTCCCGTCTCTGTGTAAAACCAGGTGGGCAGTGCTGGCTCGGCCGCCAGGCCTGCTTCCTCCTCTGGCCTGTTTTCTCATATGTCAAAGGAAGCTCCACCAGGTCTCCTAAGCTCCGGCATCTAGGAGGTTGTTTTCTTTCTTTCTTTTATTCAGTTTGCTGAAAGTCCTCTCCCATGCACCACCTGGTGGCCGGATGCAGCATTAACGCTACCAAGGGCTTCCAAGCTCTCTCCAAGCCAGCAACACTTTGGTCTGGGGCTTTTGGCTGTCCCCCTTCTTCTCTCTTGTCTCCTTCACGCCTGACCTTCTCCCTGCAGCCACTCCGAAAGAAGTGCCAGACTGTGGAGTTCCCAACCTAAGGTGGGAATCCCGTAGGTGGGCACCTGTCCTGGAATGAAGGAATTGATGAAGTGCTTGGGTTTGGAGTCAGGGTCCTAGAAAACAATGTGAGCCTCCTCAGCACTCATCCCTTTAGCCATTTAACAGGATACTTTAAATATTTTTATTTTATAAATAGGCTTTTTGAAATGATAAATTTCACAGATTTTATAGATATTTACATACATATATTAATAGCAGCTAAGGGCTCAGAACAAAATAACAGCACACAAGAACTATATAAGTATAAGCTAATAAGTGATAAAGAATGAGGAATCATGATATAGCAGAAAGAACACTGGACTTGAAGTCAGAATGCCAGAGGTGAGTATATATGAGCTCTAGGACAATTCACTTAGTCTTTGTGAATTCAGTTTTTTCATCATAAAATGAGTATAATAAAATTCACCCTACCCTCCACATGAGGCTATTGTGAAGAAAATAACAACTAGAAACATGGAAACACTGAATACAGAATTAAAAGGCAGAGATAGAGTCCAATCTGTACCTGACAAGTGGTCATCAGCCTTGGTCTAAAGATGTCCAGTGAGGAGAAACTCACGATTTCATAAGGCAGTTCTAAACCTTCAGTGCTTAAAGCACTTCAGAAATGTAAGGCATCATAACTGTTATTTTTATAATAATGTTTTATTTGAATAGAGCTGTATATTTTCCAAAGCTCTTTCTCATGCACTACTTCATTTGATCACTACCCACAGGACCTCTCTGGAGTTGATCAGTCAGGGATTCTCTTTATTTGACACATGAAAGAACTAAAATCCAAAAAGCTTGACTTGCTTTTGGTCATACAAAAAGCCAGTGACAAAGCCAGAATTGGAATCTAGGTCTCCTGTCATCAGATTTCAACCCACTGGAATATGAGTATCATGAGAGTAGGGATTCTTTTTATTTATTTTTTTTTCTATTTGTATTCTTAGTATAGTATTTTGCACACAGTAAGCACACTTAATAAATGCTTTTTTCATTCACTTCAACAAACATCTGAGCCAATGGGGTCTAAGTGACTTGGCCAGAATTGCAAATCTACTAAGGGTCAGAGGCAGGATTTGAACTTAGCTGCTCCAACAAACAGAAATTTCAAACCTGGGCTAACCAGACGACAGAAGTATGGTGGGGGGGATAAGTCTAATTCACTGATGGAGGGCAGTTGTTCCTAGCTGTGAATTCTGGCAAGGCTACTCTACCCTTGGTAGGCCAGAAACTAGCCCACCAATGGGCACACTCTGGGCAGAGAACGGGCTTTTCACCGGCAGGGAACAGTCAGGGATAGATTCTAGGCTGAAGAGAGATCACAGTTCTTTGGCCCCTACAAGGACTACATGTCCACGTTCATACACTGCTGAGCACTGCTCCCAAGTTGAATTTGTTTAACTACAGAAATCCAGTCTGGTCCTGGTCTTGCTCTGGGCAGCTAAGGATCAGAGGTGACTCATGCCGTGTCCTCCTGTTTCAGTCTGTGAGCATCTCTTCTAGCAACAAGCTGAGCACCCATAGCTGATGTAAGATGGAGCAGAAAGCCCTCTGTTGCCGGCGACTAGATGTAAGTCGGCTCTAATTTGGGGGAGGATTTTTTTTTAACTTCAGTAGTTGCTGTACAATTTGCACTTCCCAGCAGCTGCTGTTTCCAGAACCGTATTCCCTCCACTTTCCCCAGGGTATCCTGGGACCGTGCCGTTTAGATTCCTGGCTCATGGGCAGGGCCTGCTCGTGCGTAATGTTATCGATACTGCATGTCATGGCACCGCGTGGTTGGAGGCTCAGGAAGGGCTCTGGAGACATGAGTCACAGCCTAGAGCAAATTCCTCTTACAGCACAGAAGGGGAAGGAGAAAGCACCAAGAGAGGGAGGGTTGAGGGAAGGATGAGGCCCCAGAAGGCAGGAAGAGACATGTGAGGAAAGGGTGGGGATCCTTGTGGAACACAGTCGGGGGCTCTGAGAACTGGTCCTGGTCTTCTCCAGCTAGTCAAGTGTTTTCCGTGATGGTGTTTCCAAGAGGCAGTCAGTCTGAATCCCAGAAGGAGAGGGATTCTCTCCGAGCATGACTGTGTTACTGCTGACCCCGAAGGGAATTATGAAGCCACTGCTTAGTGGGGTAGGGCTGGGGTCTAAAGCATGAGCTCAGGGGGCTCAGAATGAGGCTTGGATTAATAAGAAGCCCGGGTCCCTGTCCTGGTTCTCTCACTAACTCAGTATATGATGTCAGACAAGTAAGTTTTTCTCTTCATCTCAAATGAGAGGGGTGGGCCAGATGGTCTCCAGAGTCTCTGAGCACTGACATTTTAAGTTCTAAGGTTGCTTCCACTTTCTAAAATTTTGTGCCTTAGGGATCCTCTCAGCTCTGTGAGTCTATGGTTTGAATCTCCTCCTTATGTTTCCAGATCAACTTACAAGGATGTTGGGTTTGGTGGAGGGCAAGGGGATCAAACATCTTCCAGACAGAACCCCTGAGGCATCACCACCCCAAGTTAAAGGCTGTCCTTGGGTATTTCAGGGAATCAGATGTTTTGATTAGAGCAGATGTTGTGAAAAAACCTTTAGGACAGGAGTGTATTACAACATGAAAATCATGAATTCTCTCCTGACATGTTGCAGATTAAGATGTGCAGAAGAGGGAGGTTGTATGTTACAAAACACCACCTAATGGCTCCAGGCTAATCCACTCACCCTGTCTAGGATATCCCTTCAGGGTGGACTATTAAACCTGTCCAGCACAATATTGTTATCAGAGGTGCCATTACAAAGGGGCAAGCTGCAGTCTCCCTTTTCTGTGGAGACATTGTCTGCATGTCATGGAACTCAAGTTTAAGACCAGGATCTGGTACCCACAATTCTGGCATTGGCAGTGGGCTCTGGGTGATATAAATAACCTGAGCACCTCTGTGGGTCCACTGGGCAGTGACTTGAAGAACTGGTCTTGTGGGAGTGACAAGCTAATGCTGTTAAAGGTCTAAGTCTACAGAGGTGTTCTCTGCCTCAATGAAATCCCTTTTTGACTACTTGTTACAATGAAGTACCATCCCTGTCAGGATACATTATATACTTGGACAATGATGAATGGGTAAAGGTGGGGGGAAGATAGATCAAAAATCATTTACAGATTTTTACAAGACCTACTATGTATCAAGTACTGGATTCAGGTTAAGTTATTTTCAGGTGACTTGGATTAATGTTGTTGGGATATACTTGGTTGATAGGGTTTCAGTTTGAATGTATTTATGTTGCTGTTACCAGGCCCCAGAGCTCCTAGGGTATATTGATGAACTTTTTGGGAATTTAGATAGCAGAATTTTATCTTAAAGTCATTAGTTACAATGAGTTCGTGCCAGGGATTTGAGACCTGCAGTCCAAAGGGTAGATCTGATCCTTAGTTTGATTTTATCCAGCTTGTAAAGTGTGAAAAGGAGATACCCATTTATGGACAACACTACAAAAACGCAACTCAATCTATAAATGAAGTGGTTGGGTTAGATGTTTTTTCTGGTTCCTCTTAGCTCTAAATCTATGATCTCAAGGATTCTGTGATTTTAAAGTTTTTTTTTTTTTTTTTAAGTCTTTAGTAATGCTATCTTAAATAGCTTAGATGAGTGTGTATGTCTCTCTTTGTCTCTGTTGACTCCTCTCTCCGTTTCTTCTCTTCTTTTTTCTCCCTTTACCTAGTTGTAGAAATGAAATGTGTGCTTTCATTTCTTAGCAGTTTTCTTTATTAGAATTTCATGGTCCCTAGCATTATATTTATAACTAAGTGGATATGGAAAGTTTCACATGTTCTTGAAAATAAATAGATCACCATAAGAGAGGTTTGGGTTTTTTTTTTCCTTACATGGTTCCTGCTTGCTAGGGGTCCTCAATAGAAATAGGGTTGCTGAGCTCTATGCCATCTCTGGGTTTTGACATACTCTGCACTGTGTAGTATTAACATGTGACAGGACTTTAAATTTCCCTTCTCCTCACTTCCACCGTCTCTGCCTGTCTGGGACCCCTTCCCCCTTCCAAGGCCGACCCCATTTGGCTTTTCCTGCTGTTACAGCTGATAGGACTCTCCCGAATCTCCCTGCTCTGTGGCCACAGCCGCCCCGATGCCATGGGACACTCACTATTTGGCAGAGTCATTAAGCTGATATTCTCGGGAACGGTTGAAACATTCTTGTATTCCAGAGTCTGCCCAGAGTCTCATCATGGCGGAGAGCAGTTCCGGAGAGAAGGGCTCCGTGTCTTCCATCCGACTTACCACATCACACACCATCTTGGCGTCAGCCTGTGAGGAGAGCAAACAAAGCAGGGGTAGGTCAGTAGGGACACACTGAAATAGCCCCACAGCAGCGTCCCCTCCTCCCACTGGCCCAGGCTGCTTCCTTCAGGGACAGAGGGCAGCTCCGGAGGAGCATCTTACATGGCCAGGGTAAAGTCTGAGACCAGGCCACAGGCAGGGGCCGGGAGCGACTCTTCCAGTGAAAGCCTTCACCATCCCTGGAACCAGCCAATAGGGAAAAGACTTCATTGACTTCCAGGCACCAAATGGGGATGGCAACTTCCTTATACTTCTCCTGAACAGGAACTATGAACTGTCCATTCTTTGCCTGGCAATGGAGGATGTTTTTGTTTGTCAAACAACCTTGTTAGTCATGAGTATGGCCACAAAATTTATAGCCAGACGGAAAAAAAAACAGATCACAGGCTGTAGGCCATAGATTTAGAGCTTAAAAATAATTTAGAAGTCATTCAAGTTAAGTTAATTTTTAGATGTGAAATCTGAGTCACAGGAGGGGAAGTGCTTTGTCCAAGATTACACAGTTTATAACTGACAAAGGAAAAATTCTGAATGCAGATCCCCTGACTCCAAATTCAGTGCCCCCATGATGCTGAGATCTTCAAACTTTGGAGACTACTATAAAAACAGGACAAACTCTAAAACTAGACACTATTTTGCTTTAGTTTCTCCATCTGTAAAATAAGCTGGGGAAAGGAAATGCCAAACCACTTCAGAATATTTGCCAAGAAAACTCCAGATGAGGTCACAGAGTCAGAAACAAGTGAAAAGACTGAGCAATGAGTTCACCTATTTCACTTATTATTCATCCTTTATACTATCTATTTTCTGAAACCCTATTAAAATGCTTTTTCTTCCAGGGAATTTTCTTGATACTCTGGGACCATAACAATCCTACTCATCAGACCTTATATCATAATTTATTTTGTTTCTAAGTGATAAATCCAATTCACACACAAGATATCACATGTGATCTTATTGGCCATACTCTTTGAAAATGAACGATGAACAACAACATCAATAACAATTGATGAACAATTTTCATATAACATTTGTTTTGTTATTGGATCCTCCTATGAGACTAGAAGCTCCACAAGGATGGGAACATTAGCTAAATTTTATACTTCTTTTTGTCAGGTTCTTTGACTCCAAATTCCATATTTTCTGCAACAAACAAATTGAATCTGTTTTCATAGAAAGCATATTAAATCTGGATCAGAGGACTTGAGTTTGATTCTACTGTGTTACTCAATCTCCAGTTTCTTCTCTGCAAAATAAGTGGGGACACAACTTCTTGGTTATGTGGAAAGAATGATGGATTTGAAGTTAATACTGGATTTATACTGGCTCTGTTACTCATTATCTGTGAGATCTTTGACAAGTCATGTCCCTTCACTGCATGGGCCTTAGCTTTTTCATCTGAAAAATGACAGGATGTATTAAATAATATTGGAAATCCTTTTCATATCTGAATCCTCTGAAAGACTATACTGCCTATGTCAAAGATAGAATGGGATTGAGAAGCAATGTGTCATGGTCATTGTTTTGAAGAACAATGATCCTTATGCTTTCAATGAGTAGAACTGTTGATTTGTTATTTTCTATATTTTACATTTTTATTGATGTTTCTTGTTTTTCCATGCTTTTCATTTCTGAATATAGCTTTCCTTCTCCTTTATCCAGGCAGTCATCCATTGGATGACAGCATAGCTGTTTCTAGGGTCTGATTGTATTTCCAATGTAGCACACCACAGATCCTCAACTCTGAAAAGGAAGGGAAGTATATTTTTTCATCTCCTCTTTGGAGTCAGGTTTGGTCATTATAATCACATTAGCATTCTGTGTTGTTTTGTTTTTGTTGTTCTTTTCATTAACATATTTTGAAGTCATATATATATACTGTATAGTTAGTTCTTTCTACACTTTGTATCAGATCACAAAAAATTTTCCTATGAAAAGGAAAAATTATTTTCTAAAGATTTCTGGTGGATTTAATGCAAGAGAAACATGCTTAGGCTATCCCAGCTGGGATAGTGGAGCCAGTATTGGGATCATGAGGGCCAAGGACTGGGAGATAGAAAACCTGGATTCAAATCCTGGATCCATCCACCAGGTATCAGCTATGTGACCCTGGGTAAAGCTGAGGCAAATGTTGGTTTGTCTTGATTGATCTTCCTCTCTCTGGCCACACTCCTGGTCTCCCTTCTAATCTCCCTCTAACTTTCCTTGTCTGGACAGCCTACTCTTAATTTCCTTATTCTTTTTAAAAAAATTAATTATTTTATTTTATTTTATTTGCTTTTGCTGAGAAAATTGGAGTTAAGTGACTTAACCAGGGTCACACAGTTAGGAAGTGTTAAATGTCTGAGGCCAGATTTGAATTCAGATCCTCCTGACTTCAGAATTGGTGCTCTATTCCTTGCACCAACTAGCTGCCACTAATTAATTTATTTTTAATACACATTGCTTTATGAATCATTGGGAGAGAAAAATTAGAACAAAAGGGAGAGAAAGAAAAACAGAAAAAAAAGTGAACATAGCATGTGTTGATTTACATTCAATCTCTGTAGTTCTTTTTCTAGATGCAGATGGCATTTTTTATCTGAAAGTCTATTGGGAGTCTTGGATCTTTATTCTTTAAGTGTGAGAAAGAGGCAGCATGGAGCCATAGAAACACCATGGTGTGGTGGGGGGAAAAACACAACCCCCAGATATTGTGTTCAGGGTCAGAAAAGCTGGATAAAAAGCCTGGCAAACCATTCCTCCTCTTTTTTGTCTCCGCTTCCTCATCTATAAAAGGAGAAGATTGGACAGATGGAATCAGAGTAAGGATTGGAAGCCAGATTCTCTTTTTTCAAATAGTGTTCTTTTCACCACAACATGATGACCATAGTAAAGGTTCTTTTTTTTTTTTTCTGTTTTACCAAAAGTTTTTTTGAAACGAGATAAATAAAATACAGGCTAGATAGACACTGGTTGAGATTTAGGGACTAGACAGGACACCCAGATATTAAAGGTTCCTGGGCTGAAGGCAGGAATCCATTTATTGGGGAACTGGAGTACTCAGGTTAGAGCAGAATGAGAAAGATAAATAGTTTGATCAATCAGTCAGGCAAGCAGATAGCAAGCGTTTACTATGTACCATGTACTATCCTAAATACAGAGGATACAAAGAAAAACAAAATAAAATAATTCCACAATCCCTACTTTTGAGGAATATACATTACAGGGGGGTGGAGGGTATGAGCCCAGAGACAACATGTAAAAAAAAACTAGATATATTAACTTTCTAATTGGTCTGCCTGCCTCCAGTCTCTTTCCTGGTCTAGCTGATTCTCCTTTCACCTGACAAGGTGATTTTTCTGAAATTCAAGTCTATCCTTGTCACACTCTTGCTCAGGGAGCTCTAGTAGCACTCAAGGACCTCTGGGATCAAATATAAAGAAAGCAGAAGAGAGGGCAGGTCATTTCAGCCGTGAGGGGCAGTTAGTGCAAACCTGAGAGTGGATTGTTGTGTTTGAGTAAATGCAATGCAAACAGACTAATGATCTCTGGGGTGTGTGTGTGTGTGTGTGTGTGTGTGTGTGTGTATAAAGTGAAAGAAGAATGGAAACGCCAGAGAACTTTATCCTGGAAGTCCTTCGTGCTCCCAGAGCTCTTTCAGCAAGGGTGTGATGTGGATAGACTTGAACTTTAGAAAAATCACCTTGGCAGGTAAAGGGAGAGTCAGTTGGACCAGGGAAGAGGATGGAGCCAGGCAGACCAGTGAGGAAGCTATTGAAGTAATTCAGATGAGAGGCTATGAAGGTGTGAGGGGAGGAAGGAAATGGATACAAAAGATATTGTGAAGTAGAAACAGTAAGACTTGGCAATGGACTGAACATGTTGGGTCAAAGAGAGTGAGGAATCAAAGATGATACTGAGATTGTGGGGAAAGGATTATGGTATTCTCAACAGTAATAGGGAAATTCAGAAATGCAGGAGGTTTGGGAGAAAGCATAATGAATTCTGTTTTAGACATGTTAAGTTTAAGAAGACTAACAGAAATCTAGTTTGAGATGTTCAAGAGGCAGTTGGAGATGGGTGGCTATCGCTCAAGAGGGAGACTAGGGTTGGATATACTGATCTGGTCATCAACTGTCTAGAGATGAATATTGAGCCTACTAGAGCAAAATAGTAAAGAAACAGAATGGAAATTGGCCCAGGACAGAATTTTGGAGGCCAGCCATAGGGGAGCATACTGTGGATGAGGAACCAGCAAGGAGACTGAGGAAGAGTGGTTAGACAGGTAGGAAGAGAACCAGGAGCTATTGGTATCATGAAAACCTAGAGAGAAGCAAGGATCCAGGAGGAGAAGGTGATTAATTATGTGAAATACTACAGAGAGGTCAAAAAGGATAAGGATTGAGAAAAAGTCATTAGATTTGGCAATTAAGCAATCACTGGTAACTTTGGAGAGAGAAGTTTTAGGTGAATGAGGTGGTTAGAAGTCAGATTTAGAAGAAAGTGGGCAAAGAGGCAGTAGAGGTACTAAGAATAAATGATTTTCTTAAGTAATTTAATCAAGAAAGGGAAGGAGTATATAAGATAATGGCTAGTAGGATGATAGAATTAAGTGAATTTTTTTTTTTAATCTGGGGAAGATACGAGCATATTTATGGGTAGGAACGAAGAAGGAACTTGAAAGGAAGAAATTGAAGATAAGAAAGAGTATGAATAGTGGAATAGTTTGCTGGAGAACTGCTAAGGGATCAAAAGTTTATGTTGGCTTTGTTAAGGAGAAGGGTTACTTCTTCATCTTAGGCTGGGGTAAAGGAGGACAGAATGAAGACATCTCCTTCCATTTTCCTCCCAGTGATTTGAGGTGAAGAGGAGAGAGAAGAGATTTTTTACAGATTGGTCTTTTTTGGGGGGAGAGGGAATACAATGAGGTGAGGATTGAGGTGATGGGGTGCTAAGGGAGATTTGAGGAGAGATTAGAGGTCTGGGAATATTGTAGAATAGTATGACTCATTAGGGAGTTATAGAAGTGTTTGTCTTTTTGCAGTGAAAGTCTAGTTAAGATAATATTCATTTGTAGTAGCCAGCCAATCTGGACAATCAGCCAATCTGAACTATCAGCCAAATATGGACAATTACCACAGGAAAATTTGATTATCTTCCTTTATATTCTTCCTCCTAAGGACTTGGATTGATTGATCAGAGCTTCTAGGATAAGGATGAATCTGCAAGGGAGAGATGAGGGGGCTGAGCCATGAAAGTTAGAAAGATGAAAAAACAGGGAGCTAGGCAGGCCACAACACTGATTTTATAATATAAATAACTATTCCTTGGAAGTCAGGATCAGGTGCCACCTCCCCCATGAAGATCTCCCAGCCCGTTCTTCCCAACTTCCCATCTCCATCCCCTTTGCTGAAAATGTTCACTTTCTCTTCAGTGATCTCACAGAATTTTATTTAGATTTTCTTTGACCATATCTCATTTTGCCTTGTATATAAAGGAATTAAAACAGCAAATGATAGTAGGAACTGGTGAATTAAATGGAACTAAATTAAAATGGTTTATATATCAGATCTCTGCCCCCCAACATATACACATGAGACAATAAATGTCCTGAGAGAAGGAATCCTATCTTATGCATCTTTGTATCTGATCCCAGCACCTAGCGCAATGCTCCAAGAAGAGAAACTCTCCAAGACCTGAAGTGAACTGAGTACAAAGCCTTCAGAAGACGGTGAACCATTCAACTCGCTAATTATTTCCAAACCAACCCTTCCATTAGGTGAATGCCATGTCCGGAATGGAGAAGTAGGTGGGAGGAAGCTAAAGACTAAGAAAGGGTTTCCTTGGACTCCTTCCTTTTAGAACAAAGGAAAGGATGAATGATGAGACCCACACCTGGAAGGTTAACAGCTCACAAAGCATTCTGCATAAAAGGTAAGTGGCCTGTGAAGTTCCAACAAACAGTCTGCCAGGTTGTGATTGCACTGAATACTGGAAATTGCAGAAGGGAAGTGCTGCCCAAACAACTTAGCACCAATCCTGTCCTCCCCTGCTTATCCTTTCAGCTAGATTCATGGAATTTGGGGATGTCAGCTTGGGAAGAATGGACCCAGAGGAGAGTGAGTTGTCCAAATTACACAGCCATTCAGTGGCAGGATCAGGACCAGAACCTAGGTCTTCTGACTGCTGTGTGAGTGTTTATTCTGTGACACAAGGCTACCTCTTCATCCCTTCAAGGTTTAGTCACTCCAACCATCAATGGACAGGAGCATTCTCAGCTCCTTGGTTTTCCATTTCCCTCAGAAATGTAAAGTACTTTGGTAACCCTTTTTAAAGAGGGAAAAGATAAAGAGAGTGAGGTCAAAGGTACAATTAATCAAAAAGCATTTATTAGGTACCAACTGTACCATTTTGTACTGATTTGTTCTCTGTTTATTCTGTATATGTATATATGTAGAGGATATACATATATGCATAAATATATTGAATATCTATATCTATAGGATAAATTAAACAGAAAATACAATGTATACAGAATGAATCCTATAGAATATTCTGTATATATAGAGAATATTATAAAGAATAAATATGATCAGAATGAATATAAAAAATACAAAGTAGTATGCCTTTCTCAATATATACATAGAATAAATATAAAGAGAACAATATAAATATATAAAATAAAAATGTTTAGTCTATATATATGTATTCTGTATACATATATGTCTTTTGTATCTATAATGCATCTCTATATATTTTGTACACATAACTATATTTTAAATAACTATGTATATATAATAAATATAGATGATAGATATAAATGAGTATAAAAAAGTATGTATACATATGCATATAAATACAAAGTATTATGCATATATATATATAGAATAAAAGAGAACAAATACAAATAAATACAAAGTAGTAACCACAGTGCCTGACACATAGTAGGTATCAAATTATTGATATATAATGTTGATATATATGTATCTATAGATGATATCTATGTAGAATTTATGTATAAATATATATACTATGAATATATCTACCTATATATAAACACAGAGAATAAAAATAAAGAAAGCAAATACAAATAAATGCAAAGTAGGATCCATAGTGCCTGACAAGGGCCAAATTGTTGATTGATAAATATATACAGAGAATAAGTATATATATTTGCATATATATATAAACACATGGAATACATTTTATAAAGAGCACAAATAAACATAAAGTAGTTAAAAGATCTTGTCCAAGATTACACAGGTAATAAGTAAGTAGCAGAGCTGGAATTTAAACTCAAGTCTCCTGACAAAATTATTCTTTTTGAGGTGTTCTCTGAGCTGTGAAGTACCACTTCTCAGGGCCTTGGGATGTTATTTGGGTTTCAGAAGTCCACCATACCTCCAGATTTCTCTACTGGGCTTCTCAGAACCTAGCTTGTCTTTACATGGAAACTGAGTTGGAGAAAATCATGTCCACTTAGCAAATCATCCCTAGGTGCTCACAGGCCAGTGTCCAGTGCTCATCTCCTAAGATTCTAGGTTTTGATTCTTTGGTCTGTTTTAGGATTACAGGATTTTGAGCTCAAAGAGATAATAATGACCATCTTGTCCAATTCCCTCATTTTACTGATGAAGAAAAAGAGGCCCAGAGAGATGCAGCAATGTTACACAGACAGTAAATGGAAGAGCTAGGACTTGAATTCATGTTTTGTCAATCTTATCAGAGGTTATTTAGTCACAACCGACTCTCAATCATCTTGGTGAAGTTTTTTTGGTGACAATACTGGAGCACTTTGTCCTTTCCTTCTCTAACCTATTTTACAGATGAGGAAACTGAGGCAAACATGGCTCAGTGACTTGTGCAGACTCACACAGCTAGTGGTGTCTGAGGCTGGATTTGAGAAGAGGAGTCCTCCTGACTCCAGGCCTAGTGCTCTATTTACTGCACCTGCTTTTTGCTGGAATGATCTATTGCCCCAGAAGAAATCTAAGGTCTCAGATTGGCTTCTTTCCCGGATCTGGAAGGCTTGTGATGTCTTCACTTGCCCAAGATAGGAGGCCCTATTGTATTTAGTGAGGGCTGCACTGGGGCATGGGGAACTGGTGCAATTTTTAGCTCTGTCCTTTCTTTTCATAGCTGAAGAAGGCTGGGAGAGCCACTGGTCCTGATCGCAGAGCTTTGCTCTGACTCTGGAATGTTTGAGGAGCTTTTAACAATTCTGGGAGACTGTCCTTGAAAACCTAAATCTGCACACCACTTGGGCACAGATGCCCACAGCTCCCAGCGTACAGCTGCCCCAGGAGCCTCTGCACACGGGCCTGTAATCAATAGACTCCAGTCCAGTTGGAAGACACAGTTACTGCAGTTATTCATTAACGCAGTTTCTTTCCTTCCACTTGCTCAGGTTTATCTGTCTCAGCTCAGATGTCCGGGAGGAGCTCCTTGCCAACAGCTTGGCTCTGGAGGCTGCTGAGTCAATGTTCTGGGCCCCAGGGGAGCTGAAGCTGCCTGTGGCTTCTCCGTCACACGCTGTGCTGCAGAAGCAATTCACTGCTGGCTCTGAGTGTGTCCTGGGTTCCCTCCTAGATTCAGGGTAGGATGAACTGAAAGGCAGATTTCTAGAGAGGAAGCAACCTTTCTTCCTATCCATTTAAAAAACAACAACAACAGCCCAACAACAACAACAACAACAACAACAGCAACAACAACAGCCCAACAACAAAAACAACAAGAACTCCAACAGTAGAGCGCTCCTTGGCTCTGAGAATTATCTGCTCTGAAAACCTTCATTTGAACGCCTTGTTCTAAGGGAGGTGTATTTGTTAAATTGGGTAACCAAAGGAGTGGAAAAACGCCTGAAGATTCTGGAGAGATTGCTCAGGCTTCCAAATAGGCCAGACAAACACCTGAATCCTCAGGGGGGAAAGAGGATGATTCCTCTGAGCCCCTAAAATTTGAAGACAAAACATCCCATTTTCTTGTACCTTTCCCTCACAAAAGTCAGAGTTTCAAAAGTTCTCAATGATTTTTCTCAAGTCTCTTCCAAATCTGAGATCCTATTGAGCTCAAGATGCTCATTTACATCTGGAGAAACTAAGGCCAAGAGAATGGGGTATAATATGTCTGAAGTCACATAGCAAATTAGAGGGGAGGGAGAGCATTAGCACTTATGTTTCCTGACTCCTAACCCAGCAATTTTTTTTCATGCTTTCTGAACTTCTCATATTCAGAGTCTTAAGGGGAGGCTAAGAACATATCCAAAAGAGTGTTTATACAATGAGGTATGTGTGAGTATAAAAAAATTATAGGGCTAATGAAGCATGAAACACTAAGCACGGGCAGTAGTGTGACAGCTATATATACACGTGCACATATGGACTAGGTTTGAGGGTATGACAGCAAAGGGGGTAACTTGGAAATGTCCCTCAAAGAAACAAGAATTTCAAAGAAGGAGAGGGGAAGACTGGTGAGGAAGAGGACATTCCAGGGGACAAGAATGACCCACGGGCAGGTTCAGAAACAGGAAGAAGCAAAAAGTTTGTAGCGATTTGCCAACTGGCCTGGATACTGGCCTGAGCACTGCCGGAGTGACCCCCAAGAAGCCATTCTCCTTGCAGAGAGTGACCGGCTGGGACTGTCCATGAAGTTGAACCAATGAACCATGAGACTGAATCAATAAATTAATCATCTATTACAATAAATAAATAAAACAATAAATAAATTAATAAATGAAGAAGGATAAGCTGTTCAGCCCGTTTAGCTCCAGTGCTGGGATAGTGTCATACTGAGGCTACCCTTAAGTTCCTCTCAGCCTAGAAGGGAGATTTCTCCATTTTGTGGCCAACTCTCCTTTCCCTTCAAAGCTCTGACTCACTTAGTAGAGGCAGTACCGTTTATGACTTCTGCTGTCTCCTGTCATCTGGGTCACACTACAAAGGAAAAAATGTACAAACACACACAGGGAGACAGACAGACTTCTTAGGCCTGGCCTTCTGGGCTTTTACTTAATGAACACCATTGCTGTATTTTGGATGGACTAGAATTTTTCCACTAGAAACATTCTGTGGCCTCCATGGTAATGTGGGGAAAGTGACATAGGATTAACTTAGTGGAGTTTTTTGTATCATCCTTAACACAACATGTCAAAGGATAATCCCTCCATTTCATTTATTCAAAACCTATCTCTTCTTCAAGGTCTATCTCAAGTCAGACTTCTCCTCTCTAACTACTTCAGATCTTCAAATTGACTTTCCCACTTCTATAGACACTTAAAACCCTTAGTTTGAACCTATTTAAAATTTGTAACATTATTTAGCTGTATCAAGGGAATTAGAACTAGAAGGGACTTTAGACATCATTTAGCCCAATCCCACCATTTTACAGAGGAAAAAGCTGAGACTCTTAGAGGTTAAAAGTTTTGTGTAGGGTCCCCCATGTACTAAGGTGGCAGAGCCCTGGAATTCAAATTCAAGACTTTTCATTCCAAACTCAGTGACTTTCTGACTTTCTCACAATACCTTGAATTTGGTCATATATTAGGTATCATTTACATACTGGCTGAATGAAGTAAATTGAATTTAATCAAAGTTTTGGCGAGTCTTATTACTTCTTTCTCAGGGAGACAAATCAGGAATTCTGAAGATCTAGCCTGCTTTTGTGATTTTACAGAATCACAGAATCTTAAGGGCCTTAGTGGCAAATTAATGTAATTCTTACTTACACAAGAATGCCTGCTATCCCATGCTTGAGGAGAGACCAAAGAGTCATTGCTTGAAGTTCACCAATACAACTGCCAAGATGCCCATTTTCAAGTTTGAGGTAACTCTGTTAGGAAAGTCTACCACTGTAAAAAGTCCATCTTGCTGCTCCTCTCTTTTGCAATCTGAAGCCAGGCAGAAAATCTATTCCTTTCCCCACATGATAGGCCTTTGTATACTTGAAGTCAGCTATTGTATCCCTTCTGAATCTCCTCCCTGGGCTTCAGCATCCCCAGTTCTCTCAGCCTCTCCTGATGACATGGTCTCCAGTTCTTACAAACCTGATCACGGTTCCTCTGTGCACTCTCTCCCAGATATCCTTGAACACAATAACTCATGTGTGCTTTCATCAGGTTAAGATTACATGACTTTTTTGGCTCCCACATCATGCTATTTGTTCTCAGTGAATGGGCAGGCCACTGAAACTCCCAGATTATTTTCAGACAAACTGTTATCTGACTTAGTCTTGTACTCGTGAAACTGATTTCTCGAACTCCAGTTCAAGACTATATTTATCCCGGTTTTATTTCACCTTTGTAGACTTATTTTAATATTTTAGGCTGTTGAGATCTTTCTGGGTCCTGCCACTTGCATCCAGCATTTTAGCTGTCCACTCTCCTAATGATGTGATATCTTCAAATTTAATAAGCATGCCGTTTATACCTTTATGCAAGTCATCCATAAAGATGTTAGAGCAGAAGGACTCCTGGGACGCTCTGCAGACCTTCTGCTTATTGACAACACTTCTCCAGACTCACTCCAAGTAACCTTGGGAACCAGATGTGATTTGGAGATACAGGTAATAACTAAGGGATACAAGTGAATTCTACCCTTTGAGAGCAACTTGGTCTCAGAGCAGATACCCTCTGTCACTAGACTATTTGGTACAAATCACAGGACGGTAAGGGACCCAGAACCCAACCCAATCCTTTCTTTTATAGGCCCTGAGGCCCCGAGAAAGAAAGTGGAAGCCCAAGATCCTGTCCTCTGGCCCCAGGCCAGGGCTCTGTCCACTGTGCCACCTGTCTGAGGATCAGGGCCATCTTGAGGGTAGCAGAGACAGAAGGGAATCCTTGTCCTTGTAGTCCTTGGTCCTTGGTAGGAGTGGGATGGCCTGGGAGTAAATGGGGGTAGGGGTAGCCCTGTGGACTATGAGGCATCCCTGGTTGGTCTTACTTAACTGGTGCTCATGGATGATGATTTATAGGGCAAGTGGCCTCCTGCTGAGAAGCCATGTGGTGCTGGAACCTAGTAATTAGCTCAGTGTGCAGAGCCCTATGCTGAGAGGTGGCTACTGAAACCCACTCTGCAATTAGTGTAACAGGCTTGTCAGTGAGCAGCAGGAGGCTGAGCTGTGTCTGGGGCTGGAGGGGGCTGCTCTGAGAAGTCTTCATTATCTCTGCCCAGTCTGTCCCCAGCTCAAGGCCTGGGGTCTGTTTTGCCAGGTGCTCCTGCATGATAACGGAGACTGGCCTTCTGATGCTTCCCTCTAGGGTCTTCCTGACCACGTCCCACTCTTCAGTGACATGACAGCCCCCTAGCCTGGGTCCCTTCTGTAGCCATGAGGGAGATGTAGCTTGGGCTCAGAGTCCCTGGCAGTCAGGGGAGCTACCACTCCTCAGACACAGTGGAATGAGCAAGAGCCCAATGGTACAGAACACTAAACTGCATGCTGCTGGGAAAAGGTAAAAGGGATCTTAGGTCAGCTTGCCCAACAGTACCATTTTAGAGATGAGGAAACTGAGGTCCAAAGAGGAATAGTGAGTTCCTCAGGATTCAGCTCCTCTTTCTTCAGACCCAATGCCCCTTCCATTGGTTACACATTTAGTTCTTGTATTCATGTGATTCTATCAAGAACTGTTTTCTCTCCTTGAGGTCTGATTTTTCCCAAATCACAACCAGATAGTAAGTGATAAAGTATTGTTGATTTTTTAAAAACACATACATGTGCTTTCCCCCTCCAATTAGATAAGAAGCTCCTTGAAGACAAAAACCATGTCCCTTCTTTAGTATCACTCAATAAACAGATTATAAGGGCTAAGTAAATACAGAAGTAGCAGTTTAGGTGAGTTTTGTAATCTATGGAAATATCAAACAATGTGTAGTGGTAGAAAGGGGAGTGGTCCTCCACAATTCCCCAAAGGCTAAGGATATACCTAACTTTGGTCCTTAACTAACCTTTAATCTCTGTGATCCTCTTCTTTAGGATAGCTCCAGAAAGCAGCAAGGTATAGTGGAACATATCCTACATTTGGAGTCAAACAACTTGACTTCAAATCCTGGCTCACCATGTGTTCTCAATGTTGGAATCAACCCCGACCCCACGATCTCTTTCACTCCACATATCTAATTCAGTTGTCAAGTTTTGCCAATTTTACTAAACATTTCTCCCATTTGTTCCCTTCTCTCTGCTCATGGGCATACTACCTTAGTTCAGACCTTCATTACCTTTGTTTCTGGCCTTTCCCTTCTCCAATTCACATTCTAAACAGTTGTCAAAGGGATATTCCTAAAGCCAAAGTCTGATTAGTTGTTTCTATTGCTCAAAGGGCTCTAGGAGCTCCCTTTTGTCTCTAGGATCAAATAAAAATCCCTTGGTTTGCTGTTCAAAGACTGTCACAACTTGTGACACCTTTCTAAGTTTATTACATATACTCTGGTGTCCTGCCAAATTAGTCTTCTTGTTCTTCCTCTACATTACATTCTATTTCTCATCTCCCTGCTTTTTCACTGGCTGTCCTTGTTCCTGGAATATACTCCCTTCTCACCTCCATCTTTAGAATTCCTAGCTTCTTTCAAAGCTCAAATCCTAGAGGAAGGAAGCCTTTCCCAACTGCTTCCATGCTACTGCCAACTCCCCCTGAAATTATCTTCCTTTGACCCTATATTTATTTTGTTTCTACTTATATGTGTATATATTGTTTCCCTGATACAATGTAAACTTCTTAAAATCAGGGACTGTTTAATTTTTATCTTTCTACCCCCAGTGAATAGTACCATGCCTAGAAATATTTCAGTAGGGACTCAATAAATGTTAAGTAATTGACTGAATATTTAATACCCGTGTGATAGGGCAAATCATTGAATTTCTCTGGGTCTCTGTTTTCTCATTTGTAAAATGAAGGGTTTGCAACAGATGATTTCTAATGTCTATCTCTAGGTCCTTGGAAAAGCCTGTCATTTGTTTATATTTTCAACCACTTTCACTTCTGTGGGGGAGTGGTGGGATGGAGTTTCATATGTTCATCCCCACTGGGAAAAGTAGGGCTTTCTTTGTCTGGACAGTCCCCCATCTGAACCTTCCAGGGGATCCTCTTGGTTGGAATATTCCATTGCTGGTGAATGAGTTAGTGCTCAAGTCTCATTCTCTCTCTCTTCTCTTCTCTCTCCTCTCTCTCTGGTTTTGTAGGATT
Organism: Sarcophilus harrisii; assembly: GCF_902635505.1. Lineage (NCBI taxonomy): Eukaryota > Metazoa > Chordata > Mammalia > Dasyuromorphia > Dasyuridae > Sarcophilus > Sarcophilus harrisii. Next base: position 473,759,184 of record NC_045427.1, on the reverse strand, counting down.
CAGTCCCCATTAGTCTACAAAGTCAAGTAAGAGCATTGTTTTACTCTTGTCAGCTCATAGAACAGAATCATTTCCCCAGTGCCCCAGAAAAAAACCCCTAACAAAAACTTCCCTCACAAAAAAACAAATCGATCTGGCCATGAGGTAGCCTTTCTAGGGGAAAACAGGTTCTTCTGATTTCCGCTAATAAGAGTAGGGAGTGGTTCAGAATATCCCTAACTCTGTAAGAGAGAATTAATGCAACTTAGATTCCATCAAAATATCTGGTGTCCAGAACAAGGATGGGTAAAAACTGTGTATTGTCCTGACTATGATGTTGACTTAAATAGGCTGCCCACTTAACTCCTGTGTCTGAACATATATTGTACATATGCATGTATATGCACACATATATTTTGTGTACATAAGCAAATATATATGTATATGTGAATGTCTAAAACATGTACACACATGTATTAGACAATGCATATGGACAGATACTTAGACTCTGAATTGAATAATTAACTTGCCCTATTTGGGAAAGTGTGTAGTGTCTTCAATAGTCAGGTAGTTCCCTGATTGCCAAAGATTCAGCTTTTTAAATATTAGTATTCTTTTTTCTTTAAGTGGAAGTTTTCAATGATTTCTTTTCTTTTTTAAATAACAGACCTTTACCAGCATCCTACCTCTATCCCCTCACTCTATATCTATGTTTAGACATGGACTCTTCTTTCATGACAAAGAAAAACAATTTAGCAAACCAACTGATATAGCAACCCACAATCTAAGCATAGCATTTAGTACCCAGAGTCCCTTACTTCTCTGTTGAGGAAAATTAGCATTAGCTAATCCTGCTCCAGTGACATTATATAATGACTTCAAGCCATGAAACATTACATTCTCAGAGGAAGAAAAAGTTTTTGTCATATAAGGTAATGGAAAGATGCACAGTGGGTCTAAATAGCTTGTAATGTTTTCAACTTGAACAAAAGTGGTATAAAAACATGATCAATGATGTTCATGATCTCATTCAAACATTTCAACAGTCCTATAAGACAGATATTATAGAAGAGTGGAAGTGACTTGCTCACAGTCACACAAATGATAAGAGTCTGAGGCAGGACTCAAATCCGCTTCTTCCTGACTTTAAGTCAAGCACAGTATTTTATGCTATCTTTCTTTTTGCTTGTATTTGTAGTTACAGTGTGAAGCACACAGAAAAATTCTATCCATCCATCTTTTTTTTTTCCCTTCCTTCTTTCATTCCATTCTTCCCCATGCTACTTATTTATCAAGGAAATGTATGACCAGAAAGGGAGGTGAGTCAGTCTTCCAGTCAGAATGATGGATGGCAGATGTGATCGATGGTCCAAGTGTTGGGCCTATGTCTATGCAAGACTCAGAGAAAGACTTCTGGCCCCTGGGTATACCCACATGGAGAATTTACTGAAGGAAATGTGCTGGACAAGAAAGCATGGATGGGTTGTGGTCTGCACTGATAGAGTAACCCCTGCCTCTGAGTTCACAAAACTGTCGAACTACTGATGTGTGAGGGAAAAATGGAACTGGCTCTGTGGTGAGTAGGTTTCTGCTATTGAAAGGCTTCGAGCAGGGGGGGATGACCCATTGGTGGGGCTGCCCCTGGGGGGACTCCTGCTCAGGTGGGAATTGGGTAGCTGACCTTTCTGCTCCCTTCTAACTTGCAGATTCTGTGATTCTACTTAATGAGCCCTGAACTCTGCAGAAGGGATAGTCTAGTGAGATGTGGTATATAATCCAGAGACTCAGCATCTAGTCTCAGCCCCACCACTTACTAATTGTGCGCTTTTGGGCAAATCCCTTTCCCACTTTGTTCCTCAGTTTCCTCCTCTGTAAACTATACCTGAAGAAGTGGAAGAACTATCAGGTCCTTTATAACTTCAACAATCTACAAGTCTAACCTCTAGTGTAATGTTGTATTAGTGTCTCATTAACAATTATGTTAATGCATATATCTTGTAAATAAAAAGCTATAATAAAAAAATTGTGCTAAGAGCCAACTCCACTTGCTATGCAAACTTTTTTTTTTTACCCCGTATGGATTAGGAAAATTAATACTGGCTGTGAAAAATAATTGGAAAACACATAATGGTGCCTGGGAGTCCCAGGAGATCATGGGCAGTATTAGTCCTTTCTGTTCCATGGTTAGGGGCCATGTCAAGCTAATTGACCTCACAGACAGGTGGACACACTCAGCAGGCAGACAGCAATGTCAGTCAGTTCCTGCCAGCAGCAGGAAGCTTATTTCCCCTAGTCACTGTCCCAGTGGCATTGAATTTGGCACTGCTGACATTGGCTCTGATATGAAGACGGGGAGACAGAAGACAGCAATCACCTTTAGACAATGGCAGTCCAGGACCAGGGGGTGCCTTGGGGCGAAGGAAAATTTTTACTTTATGAGAAGTTGGCATGGAATTTCTGCCTCAACACACATTTAGAAACATTGAAGAACTTGAGACATAAATTAGTAAGTGACTTTTCACATTTTAGAAAATATTATTGCTTTTTGCAACATGACTAACTGAAGGTTTTTTTCAAACAAGTGAGTTTTTCAGATGACTTTTCAGTGTTTATTTGCTCATTAATTATCCTCTTGGCCCTAATGTAAGACAAATGTATGCAAGGCAGCATCTTTTCTCAAAGAGAAAAATGCTAAAATGAAAATAAAAACTCACTTCTGTAAGGTAGAATACTCAATTTTTTTGTCCTTTTTACATGAGAGGAGTGAAACCACTCAAAATTTAGGGTTTAGTACTACTTACTAGGAAGAAACATAACAAATGACAAAAAACAAATCATAATAATGATGAGGTCTAGATTTGGGGTACCTAAATGAAATTAGGGTTTAATTGATGTCTAGTGGCAGGTTTGGGGTACAGGGAGTCAAATGGAGCTCCCCTGCAACCTCCCTGGATTTGGTGCAAGGATACGGCGGCAAATGAAGTCTAGTAGTGACGTGAGTGCCCAATAAAGGCGTTTATCCCCTCCAAAGAGCTAGACTGATAAAAGAGGTTTGTTATTGGGTTTGGAAGCAAGGTTAAAGCATAGTTAAGGAAATAGGCAAAAGTAGAGATAAGAAGGGCACCAGACAGAGGGTCCAGTGGACAGGAAGTCCTGACATGGCTAGCATGTTCGGGACCTCTGCAAAGAGGGGGTCCCAGCATGTCCCTTTTATAATGGGAGATTTAGCTCGAGGGGCTTTTGAGGGTTGTCCCAAAGTTGGCTCAGATCTGGGTGGGGCTGGGACAGGCCTGGATCTTCTAGCAGAGGTCCTCAAACTACGCCAGTGGGCCAGATGCAGCAGCTGAGGAAGTTTATCCCCCTCACCCAGGGCTATGAAGTTTCTTTATTTAAAGGCCCACAAAACAAAGTCTTTGTTTTTACTATAGTCCAGTCCTCCAACAGTCTGAGGGACAGTGAACTGGCCCCCTATTTAAAAAGTTTGAGGACCCCTTGTGATAATTGGAATACAAAGGGACCAGGGTTTGTGAGTTAAAGGGTAATACATTAACTAGGAGGGGGTGGGAATCTTAAAGGAATCTTCCCCACATCATTTATACCTTATATAGAGCAGCTAGGTGGTACAATAAATAGAGTGCTGGTTCTAGAGTCAGGAGAGTCTGAATTCATATCCCACCTTACACGCTTGCTAGGTATGTAACTTTGGACAAGCCACTCAACCCTGTTCGCCTCAGTTTCCTCATGTATAAAATAAGCTGGAAAAGGAAATGGCAAACCATTATCTTTGCCAAGAAAATCAAGAACCAGGCATGAATGAAAAATGACAACAAAAATACTTCATATATTGGTATAGCAGCTTTGCATCTTTTTAATCTATTGAAGAATCATAGGATGTGGAGCTGGAAAAAATTGAGAAATTATCCAGTCCCTCCCCTGCTCCCCTTAAACATCTAATTTTATAGATAAGGAAGCACAGAGATGGAAGATTAGAAGACTAGTAAAAGGGAAAGGCCAGATTAAAATCAGAGAATCTTATGTTGAGAGGGACCTCAGAGGTCATGGGATCATACGGACAGCAAGGCTAAGTGATTTTCTCAAAGGCAACTATCGCATTAATTAGACATTTCTTAATAGAATTCATACCCATTAAATAGAATTGTCTTCGTAGAATTCAAGCCCGTGCTTTCCTGACAACTCCAGGTTCCCATTCACTAGGCCGCACTGCCTTCCTGTAGCACAGGCTACACAAACAGGAATCCCTCCCATGACATTTACAATTGCCCAGGCTTTGCTTGAAATCCTCCACTCGGGGAGAAAGCCTGCCTCAGTGGGACGCTCCGACGGCCTAGCGCAAGGGCTCCGGCATCACAATCTGCATCCCACAATGCTTCTTCCTGCGTGGCCCTCAGCAGGCAAGCCACTCGGGCGGGCGCATCTTCTTCATTTGCCGCATTAAGGGGCTGGGCTGGATGGGGGATTCTTGGCTGGCGTGGGTGGCCCCGCTGGGTACTGGGACCGCGAGTGGCGGCTGCGACACTGCGTGTGGAAACGGCGCACGAGACGGTGCTCAGAGCCACGTTCGGCCGCGTGACTCGCCCAGAGGCCCGCGGCCAGTGAGTTTCTGAGGGCAGATGTAAGATGGGAAGATGCGTTTTCCTCGCCAGGCCGGGGCTTTGTGGGCTGCGCTGCGCTCTCGGCAGGCGCCCGAAGGCCCACGGATGTGTACGAGCGAGCGCGGCACCTGCAGCTTCACTTTAACACAGCAGCTTCCCTTATAGCCGCGTGCGCTTTGCTTTGCGCGTTTAAGGCTGTGATTCTGAGGAGGAGGCTGACCACGGAGCCCCAACGGGAACTGCAGCCGCGCCCCGGCCGCCTTCTCTCTTTGTGCTCACGCGGCGGCTCCGCCCGCGGGGCCTCTCCCGCGGGGCCTCTCCCCCGGCTCACGGCTTCGGCCCGGAGGGATTCTCTTTTAGGGCCACGGAGAGCAAGCGGGCGGCGCGGGCCTTAAGGCCCTCGCTCGTTCCGAGGGTGCCCCGGCCGCGGCGGGAGCCTTGCTGTGTCCCGGGCCTGCGGCGCCGCCCTCGTCCCTCGGGCCGCGGCCGCTTCTTCCGGGCCTTGCTGTGTCCCGGGCCTGCGGCGCCGCCCTCGTCCCTCGGGCCGCGGCCGCTTCTTCCGGCGCCCGGCGCGAAGGCGCGAAGGCGCTCTGGCCGCTCCTCCAAACTCCCAGGAGTGCGCGGCTCTCGCGTCGGCGAACCTGTACCTGCCGCCTGGTCCGCTAGGGGGCAGGCGCTCACAGGCCAAGCCCGCCGCAGGGACCCAGGCCTTCCCCCGAGCCAGCGGCCGGAAGGATTCTCGGGGCCAGGCGCTCGGGACCAAGGTCCCGCCGGTGCCGGCCGCGGGGGCCTGCGGGGCCTCGGGCCCTCGGCCGAGATTGCGGGCGGGCCTCGGGCCGGCCCGACCGCGGCCGCTCCCGGGTTAGTGAGGCGCCCGGCCCGGGCCGCCGCTTCCCGGCGCCGCCGACCCAGCGCCGCGAACCCGGAGTTCTCCGTCAGCCCTGTTCCGCCGGTGCTTGGGGCCAGGCGCTCATTCCCCCAGCGCCCCCTGGGGCAAGATCTCCGCCGGGGTTGCTCGGGCCAGGGCCTGGGAAGAGGCCCTGGCAGAGGGGGGCTGCGCTCCTCTGAATTGCCCCTCCCCCTCGCCTTTCTTTCCCCCCCTCCCCCTTTCTCACCCCCCCCTCCCATTCTCCCTTCTCCCCTTCCCTCTTTCCCAGGCCTCTTTCCTCCTCTCATCTCATCATCTTTTCCAGTTCTTCTTTCCTTTCCTCACCTTAATATCCCACAATTTTTTTCTCTTCTTCTTCTTCTTTTCTTCTTCCTTCTTTTCTTCCTCTTCTGCCTTCTTTTTCTTCTTCTTCCTCTTCCTCCTTTTTCTCATTCTTTCTTTTCCTCCTCCTCCTCCTCATTTTTTCTTCTTTTCCTTCTCCTCTTCCTCCTCTTTCTTCTCAGTTTTCTTCTTTTCCTTCTCCTTCATCATCATCATCATCTTCTCAGTTTTTCTTCTTTTCCTTCTCCTCCTCTTCCATCATCATCTTCTTCTTCTTCTTCTTCTTCTTTCTTCTTTCTTCTTCTTTCTTCTTCAGTTTTTCTTCTTTTCTTCTTCCTTTCCTTCTTCTTTCTTCTTTCTTCTTCTTTCTTCTCAGTTTTTCTTCTTTTCCTTCTCCTCCTTCATCATCATCATCTCTTCTTCTCAGTTTTTCTTCTTTTCCTTCTCCTCCTCTTCCATCATCATCTTCTTCTTCTTCTTCTTCTTCTTCTTCTTCTTCTTCTTCTTCTTCTTCTTCTTCTTCTTCTTCTTCTTCTTCTTCTTCTTCTTCTTCTTCTTCTTTCTTCTTCTTTCTTCTTCTTTCTTCTCAGTTTTTCTTCTTTTCCTTCTCCTCCATCATCATCATCATCTTCTTCTTTCTTCTCAGTTTTTCTTCTTTTCCTTCTCCTTCATCATCATCATCATCATCATCTTCTCAGTTTTTCTTCTTTTCCTTCTCCTCCTCCATCATCATCATCTTCTTCTTTCTTCTTCTTCTTCTTTCTTCTCAGTTTTTCTTCTTTTCCTTCTCCTCCTCCTCCTTCATCATCATCATCATCATCTTCTCCTTTTTTCCCACTTCTTTTTCCTCTCCTTCTCCTACTCCTTTTCTTACTCTTCCTTTTCTCATTCTTGCATTGTTTTTATGGAATTTGGATTAAAAGTAATTCTGGGACAAAGTTGCTGTTCTATTAATTCTTTCATGGTTAATGTTCTACAGATTACTGCACACATTAAATAGCTTTTTTGGGAGCTGAATAAAAGTGCTAAGACTGATGTTCATTCTCTCTAGGTTCATTTCAGCTTTAGTGTAATTTCAGTAGTAGGTAGGATGATGAAACTGATCCAAGCCTCATCCTCTACTTTTATAATTTAGATTTCTTTTGCCAGATCTCTTTGTTTTTAAAAGTTTTTCCTTCCATGTAGCTCAGAGATTATTTGGTATAGTGACTTCTATTGAAAACATTATTCTTAAGTTCTTTCAGATCAATATTCTCTCCAGGCAGTGGTGAACAGGCAGTTTTATTAGGAACAACACTCTGGATTTTTGAGATCCATATTTGTAGTACGTGGAGGTATGTCATGTGGAAGTCCATGAAAGATAATCAGTTTCTGATGAATAATTTTAGCTACCAGATCATATCTTACTAGATGTTCCATAATTTCTGGTTGTGTTGTTTTAGTAACTAAATTGCCATTCATCATAAATTCCATTTCCATATACAAAGCTGTTGTGTTATTTGTTCTTCATTTTTGAAGAGGACCAATGACACCATGTGGTGATGTCTTGACTCTGGAGATGCAATAATGAGGAAGGGCTGCATGAAGATGTCAGATTCACCCTCTTCCAGAGTCACTGAAGTCCAGAAACAGGACAAAAGTCAAGATGACTGGTGATGGCCTGGGATGCAAAACTACACAATTCAGCCTGTGTAAAATGTTTCTTTGTTAACATATTGCTGAGTGAGTTCATGTGCATCCTGCATCTCTTCTCCCTCTCCTTCCCCTTCCCCCACACTCCAGGCCACTTAATTCCTCTCTTATTTATAGCCATTGCATAAGCTTTGGATCATAGATCGAAAGTTGAAAAGGACCTCACAGGCTTTCTAATCCATCCCATCTCCAAACAAGAATTATTTCTATAACATTCTTAACAAATTGTCATTGCTAGAAGAAAGACCTGCAGCAAGTGAAGGGAAGGGGAGCTTCTCTTTCCCAAGACAGTCACTCCAATTCTGGATATACATAATCTCGGAGAATATTTTCCTTACATTGAACTGAAATCTGCCTCTCTGCAGTTTCTCTCCACTGTTCCTAGTTCTGTTCTGTGGCTAAGTAGAGTAAGTCTGAGTCTTCTTCCACATGATGGTTCTTCAGACCCTTAAAGACAAATATCTTGTCTCCTTTGAATGTTTCTATCTCTGGGTCAAGTGGCTTGGGTCAGTTCCTTTGGCCACCCTTCACATACGGCATGATCTTAAGGGTCTTTGCTTTGTGACCACCCTTCAGCTTATCACTCAATCAATAAACATTTATTAAAGGCCTACCATGAGTCAGGCCCTGTGACCTTTAACATAGGAGCTCAGACTTGGGCACAGTATTCCAGATGTATTCTTTCCAGAGCCAGCTTTTGGATATGATGCCTCCTTGGGTGGAACCATGGAATACAACCTCTGGTAAGTCCCACAAAGTTGGAAAGGCTTTGAGAACATGCCTAGTGATGTACTGTGTGCTTCTTATTATCAGGATCTTAATAAAACCTCTTTGAATCACTAATAATGACAATAATAATAACTCACACTATGATTACACTGTCTGGATTACAAAACTTTTCCTCAAAATTACTATGGGAAGTATAGAGTGCAAGTATTCCTCTTAACTAAAACTGAGATAGATTAATGTAACTTTTCCATGGTCAGGAAGCTAGCTAAAAAAAGGGTCAGAATTAAGTTCCAGGCAAGTGACATTAATTTGCAGTTTGGACTTCCTCAGAGGAGACCATTTTTATGTTTACTAGAAATGCTATCCTTAATATCTTGGTAAATTCCACTTTCACCTTCAGAAACCCACATAGGTGTGTGGGTAAGTTGAAAGGGACTTATATTTTCCCAAGAAGGAAATGAGCTTCAGGTTGTTAGAAGATGTAACCCTTTTTCCCGTCAGACTTACAATGTCCAAAAAACTCACAGTAAGGTTAAAAGGCAAAGCCAGAGTTGTTTTTCTTCCACGTTGAGCTTAAACTCCTTTGCTTCTCCTGTGGGATCACTTGTATGAGAACTGATGCTGCTCAGAAACTTCTTATTTTTTTTTTTTTTCCTCTAGAATTTGGGTTCCAGAATCCTGGAATAATTAAAGAGGCAATCTTAAACCTGGTGCTGATGAAGAAATCACCATCACCTTCCTAAAAGGCTTGATTCCAAGATTTTGGTGCCCTGGAACACCCCTTTTTTTGTCTCAAAGGCTGGAGAGTCTAGAATTCTCAATCCTCTTACAGAAATTGGGCTTTAGAAATTCCCACCAGTCACCCCTGCCATCTCTCTGACAGTTATGTCACTGCCTTTCTAAATCTGGACCCAGGAAATTGAGTTCCAGATATTCTTCCCTTGGGCTGATTAAGCTAAAGAATATGTAGTTCCCATGTGCCTCTGCTCCAAGATAGCAATTAGAAGTCTTCCAGGATCCAGGTTCACTCAGTCCTTTTGTACTTTGGTCTGCACTTTGTAAGGGATTAAAAAAGGAAAGAGTCTAGCCTACAATTGAAAATTCCCTTTTACAGATCAATACAAAGGGGTGACTCCGGTCACATCCAGCCAGAGCCAATGAAATCTCCTCTATTCAGTGCTGAGAACTGCTGGGAATGTGTCCTCCTTAAAGAGGCAATACTGAATATAGTCCAATAGATGCACTCAAATCCTCTTTATGAGACCTTCAATGGATACGCCTACACCCTCCATAGGAAGAAGCAATTAATTCCAAAGAAGGTTCACTACTCTCATTATTCACTATTCTCATCAAGTTGATTATGGAATTTCCCTGATCAACAACTTAGAAAAACACCACTAAGAGGCAGCTGAACTTGGATCCCAGAAAACATGATGAAACATACTTCCCTGACTCTTGCTAAAGGGTTGGGAAACCACAGGTGCAGAATATTGTATTCTTGCAGAAGGCTGGACACAGCTGTTGGTTGGTCAGTTGTAAGAGAGGACTCAGTGCTGAGATACTTGAATGGGAAATAATTATGATACAGGACAAAAGAGTCTTTTACAAAACTTTTTAAAGTAGAATTCTGTCTTTGAGGGTGGTGAGGATAAACCGATTCCTAGTGCTGAATGAGTGTTCCCTCTCTCATAGGCAACACAACAAGGGGATGGTGACAACAACCAACCCTCGTGCCACTGAAAGCTGATGTGTGAGTGTGTTCCAGGCTAACAAAGCCTGGGTTCTCCTGTCTTGCAATCCTTCTGACGGAATCAATACAGTGATGATATAGAGAATACCAACTACGATCCTTGAATGGGAATTTCTTTGGGAATAGCTTATTGGACTTCAAATGACTTTAGTCATGGAATGTACTCTGGGTTTCTGGTTCCTGAAGCTAAAATATCAGAAAAAACTCCCTTACCTTTTATCATTTGCAACTTTATCACTTTTTTTGGGGGGAAGATTGAATGCATAAATTATTTTATTCAACTATACAACCCTATGATGATCTTTCTACATTTTGTAGATTCTAATTTCCCTACTGAATGCAATAATTCCTTGCATTCTAGATATCTGATCAGTCACTTAAAATTATGAAAGATTCTCTCTCATTCTCTCCCCAGGCCACCAGAATTATTTCATTCCTGGCTTGGAACCAAATTTTTTTTTAATCAAGCTATTTGTTCTAATTAACCCTATAGGTATTGTTATCTCTGGACACACACAAGATATAGTGTACCCCAATTGTCATAAAAGTTAACCTTCTCTCTTTACAGATGCCTTACTATGCTGAATGTCTCCTCCAAATTTTAAGCAAATATTTTTTTGTTTGTTTCCTCAATAATGTATAAAGATAGTTTCCAACATTCATTTTGTAAGATTTTATGTTCCAAATTTTTTCCTCCTTCCTCCTCACAAGATAGCAAGAAATCTGATATAGATTATACATATACAATCCTTTAAAACATATTTCCATAGTTGTCACATTGTATAAAAATAAAATCAGACCAAAAAGGAAAGTAGATTTTACATATACAATCCTTTAAAACATATTTCCATAGTTGTCACATTGTATAAAAATAAAATCAGACCAAAAAGGAAAAAAAACATGAGAAAGAAAAAGAAAAAAGGTGAAAATACTATGCTTTGATCTACATTCATTCCTCACAATTCTTTTTTTCTGGATGTAGATGGTATTTTCCACCCCAAGTCTATTGGAATTGTCTTGGATCACTGTATTGGAGAAGAACTAAGTCTATTATAGTTAATTATCATATAATCTTGCTGTTATTGTGTACAGTGTTCTGTTGGTTCTGCTCACTTCTCTTAGCAACAATTCATATAAGTCTTTCTAGGCTTTTCTGAAATCAGCCTGCTCATCATTTCTTAAGAACAATAATATAACATAGCATTCATATACCAAAACTTATTCAGCCATTTCCCAACTGATGGGCATCCACTCAGTTTGCAGTTTCTTGCCAGTACAAAAAGGGCTGCATAAATATTTTTGCACATGTGGGTCCCTTTCCCTCCTGTAAAATGTCTTTGGGATATAAGCCCAGTAGAAACACTGCTGGATCAAAGGGTATGCACAGTTTTATAGCCCTTTGGGCATAATTCCAAATTGTTCTCCAGAATGGTCTCCAGTTCACAACTCCACCAACAATGTATTAATGTCCCAGTTTTCCCACATCCCCTCCAACATTTATCATTATCTTTTTTCTGTTGTCTTAGCCAATCTGAGAGGTGTGAAGTGGTACTTCAGAGTTGTTTTAGGGCAAATAACAAATTGCAAGAATAAATCATATGGTGACAAATTTAAAGCTGGAAGTTACCACTTAAACTCTGTGTGATTTTGGGTTTTTCACCTTATCTCAATGGGTCTCAAATTTTTTATTTTTAGAAATGATGGGGTTGGACCAAATGATCTTTAAGATTCCTCCTAGTGTGAATTTAAAAGAATCTTTTTCTACTCCCAGTAGAACAGGTCCTGTTTGAATAATAGTTGTTTTCAACATATCCTGAAAAACTTTACTTGATTTTCTCTTAAGTTTGTTAATATATATCTCCCTGGTACTTCATACCTCACATAGCACACTTGCTCTCTGATGCACTTATCATGCAATATGGGCTACTGTAGCTAGATGTCTAAGCTAGACAGTGGATTATAAACTTCATGAGGCTTCTTCTCTAAACTTTGTGTCTCCCTTATGGGATCCTCGATTTGAAGCCAGAAGAGAATTTAGAAGCTATTTAATGTAATCCCATCATTTTATAAATGAAGAACTAAGGCGCAGAGGGATTAAGGGACCTGTCCAATGTCACATTAGAAGTAAGAAGCTCTCTATGGGTTTGAACTCAGGGCACTGACTTTAAAAGCAGTACTCTTTCCACTGTTTCAAGAAGCAGCACTCATCACAGTGCTTTACATCATTGTTTTTAAATTTAAAAATTCAATTAAACATTTATTAAGCACCTGTTATATGAAAAGGCAGCTAAGTAGATAGAGTACTAGGCCTGAAGTTAGGAAGATCTGAGTTTGGACACCAGCTGTGTGACCTGGGAAAGTCACTTAACTCTTCAGTTCCTCATCTTTAAAATGGGGACACACTGGAGAAGGAAATGGCAAATCACTCTAGTATCTTTGCCAAAAAAACAAAAAACAAAAGACAAAACCCTATGGAGAAGTTCACAGAGTCATGAAGAGCCAGACAAGACTGAAAACAACAACAATGCTTAATACATGTTTGTGTAATGAATGAACTAGTAGCTCTGAGGTTCATTTCAGTTTGGTTTTTGGAACTCAATAAGTGCATGGCATATAAATGCTTGGACCAACTCTCTCCTTCGGGGCTGTCTCTATGAATAACTGGGGTTGGAATGGAAGTGGCTTCTCTCCCAGCATTCTCCTGCCTACAGGCTGGGCTGCCTGAGTCTGTCTCCTCTAGCAAAGAGAGGAATTACTGGCCCCCAGAATGTCAGTCCGGCACCATTCACAATTGCTAATTTAGCTTTACAGTGAATGGAACAGAAATCTTCAAATACTGGAGCTCCCTTCCTCCTGAGCTGAATGTTCTAAGATAGGAGAAAAGACCTAAAATTGGGCAGACCAAATTTCTAAGAAATGAACAAGAGCAGGAATAAAATTACCCACCCGAGCTCAGTCAAAGGGAAAGAGAGGCAATAAAGGCTAATCTCAACATCACTTCAGAACATGAAGTGATGAAGCTGAATAGTTTAATTAGGGCTTCTTTGGTTGGGAGATATTAGCTACACAATTATGGAATAAAAAAGACTTATCCTGGAACACTGTTACACAGGACAGAAGGGCTTGTGATAAAGAACCAAAAAACATTAGCTCCCCTACCTCCCAACTCCCACAAAACCCCAGACTGTCTCAGCCTATGTGCTGATCATTCTTCTGCTCAGGACAGACTGGCCAAGCTGGGCCATCCAATTTGCACTGCCAGTCTGCGCATTAAGATAATCAAGGAGGTCCTGCAGTTAGTTATTCTGTTATCTCAGCCTCACTTATTAGCTGAAAATGTCAGGTGTGGGATGGAGAGAGAAGCTTATAAAACTCCCAAGGGGCTAGATTAAGAAGTGGAGGCTTGGTATCTGATTAATTAATCAACAAGAATTTACATTTTATTTTTATTTTTTTGCTGAGGCAGTTGGGGTTAAGTGACTTGCCCAAGGCCACACAGCCAGGATGTATTAAGTGTCTGAGACCAGATTTGAACTCAGGTCTTCCTGACTCCAGGGCTGGTGCTCTATCCACTGCACCACCTAAGCTACCCCCAGGTATTTACTTTAAAAAAAAGACGTGTCAAGATGCCTGTCCTGTACTAGATGCTAGGGACACATGTGCAAAGGATGAAACAATTTCTGCTTCACAATGAAGGAACTTTCTAATGGGGGAGATTCCAAGTAGTTAAATACAAATAAAAACAAAATAGTTAAATAAAGGGAATTTGGGAGGGAGAGACACTGGGAAAGGCTTCATGAAGAAGATTCAGGTGCAAGAGTTGCATGTTAAAGGAAAAAAGAAGACTATGAAATGGGGGTAAGAGGGAATGCATTTTAGGTATGGAGGCCATCTAGGGCAAAGGCATGGAGACTGGAGATTGTGTTGTAGATGAGGAATTGAAGGAAAGTCAGTTTGGCTGGATCACAGAGTGGGGTAAGGGGAGTAATTTAAAATGAAACTGGGAAGATAAAATTGGGGCAGGTTGGGAAAATCCTTTAAAATTAAATAGAGGAGTTTATATTTTATTGTCAAGACAATAGTGAGCCACAGAAGTTGGTTGAGTAAGGGAGTCACACAATCAAATTTACACTTAAGAAAAATCACTTTTGCAGCAGGTTAGACTTAAGCAGTGAGAGACTGGAGCCTTCTAAAGGCATTCTGTAACTGAGAAAGGCATTTTAAAAAAATAACAAGACAATGTGGTATAGTGGAAAGATTGATGGATCAGGAATTGGATGACTTTAATCCAAATCTTGGCTCTGCTACTCTTATCTGTGTGAATTTGGGCAAGTCATTTAACCACTGAGTCTTAGTATCTTCATCTGCAAAATGAGGGAATTGGACTAGAGTATGTCTAAAGACCCTTCCAACCTTAAGTCAATGATTCTATGATCCTTCCAGGAAGAAGATTGGACAGAGAACTGATCTTGTGTGATCTAAGCTTGGCTGGCTTATCTGACTTAAATGAGAGAGAGGAGAGAATTTGCCAGAAATCTAGAAAGTTGTTCTGTCTCTGATGTGTAGAGAGACCCCCTCCATTTCTCTAGGTTCCTGTCTATTTGTATAGACAGGATATAGATAGATGATAGATGGTAGATAGATCAGTAGACACATCGATGAATAGATAGATATATAGCTATTTGGAAAATCCCCATTTGAAATGAAGAGATTAGCAAAGAATTGGCTCCTTATCCCTTTGCTATACTATGTTTATTTGATTTACAGTCTGTATTTGTCTTGCCTTCCCTGTCTGTGGTAAGTAGCAACCCAGAGTATGTTCCCATGGGCCTAATCTATGTTGTTGACACAGTGATTTAACTTGCAGAAAGCTGCAGGAGTGGCAATTTTCTGGGACTAGGGACACATGGGAGAGACTCTAAGACTTCTGAGTGTTTCAGTGGAAGGAAAGCTGAATCAAATTCAGAGAACCTGGGTGTATATTCTTACCCTTCCACTCACCAACTGTATGACCTTGGGCAGGTAGATCACTCTGCTTCCTGGACTTTAATTTCAAATTTATAGGAAGAGGCAACTGGCCTAGGTAGCCTCTAGGATTCATTCTAGTTCCCATCTAGGATGCTCTGATTCTCTGGACCTGAAGTGAGAATAAAGTTCATGAAGTATCTTGAGGAGATTGGGGAAGGTTCAGTTCAAGTGGCTAAATACTAAAAGGTAATCTGATGTGTGACCATGGACATGTAATTTAACTTTCCTTAGCTTTGATTGTCTTTTCTGCCAAATGATGGGGATTAGACCAGATCATTTCCAAAATCCTTTCCAGGGCTTAAACAAAAAAAATTTCCACAACTCTCAAGTTTCTACAGCCTGAGGCAGAAGGTACTCCTTGCATTTCTTCAGGAACTCAGTTTTAGGATCTTGACTTCTTTCTTAATATATTTATTTTTGACACATGAAAAGTAGATTTCAGGATATTTGTTTATTTGCTTTTTTCTCCTCTTAGAGGAGATGGCCCAGCATGTAGCAAGTGTAGCCTCAGGGGAATTGCTCCAATTCTGCCTTCTCATTCTTCTCTTAGTCATTCCAGAAGAAGGCTGGAGGTGTGGTCACAGTCTGCTGGTCTCAATGACATAGGAGATACTCAGCTTCAGGACAGGATGAGGAGGAAACAGGAAGACCTCAGGAGGCTCTGCAGATCAGGGGACTATGCTTGAGGTGGGCCCAACTAGCCCTAGGAACCACCCCTGTTTGCCTTACCAGGGGGTCTCAGCTCCTTGTCCTGGGTACCACCAGGTGCTCCATATACTTCTCCACTGAGATTTGTTCAACCTTCAGTAATTTAACCAGACCTTGTTAGACTGGTCTCCTCACTGTCTCCAGGGCAGACCGCATGTATTTTTGGTATTATACTTTTGCCTGGAATGCCCATATCTCTCTTACACTTTGCATGTACCGTCCCTTCTTCTCCCTCATTAGTATTTCAGTTTCTTGAGGGGAGGACTGTTCTGGCTTCTCTTTGTATCCCCGGAGTTTAATACGGCACCTGGTGTTTAATAGATACTTGTTGCTCAATTACTCCCTGCCTGCCTACCTTTCAAGGCCCAGATCAAGTCCCTTCCTCCATGAAACCTTCTTTCACCATCTCAGACTGCTTGGAGCCTCCTTCCGTGACTCCCACAGCCTTGCTTTTGTCTGGTTCTTGGTATGTGCTGCCATTTGACTGTTCATGAGAGTCAGTCCTTGCCACTGTAAGACTCTGAGGCCAACATCTTTGACTCTCTCCTCAGCACTTGGCACAGAGGTGGAGCTCAGCAGGTTCTCAAAAGTGTTCGTGGAATGAAATAAATGCGTGAGTGTGTGAATGACTATGAATGACAGGGCACACAGCGTTACATGGATACACAGAGTGTGAACCCTTAGAATATGACAGAACCTTCTGTTCTTTGTATTCCCAGGTAACAAGCCACCAACTTGCCAATAGCAAGCTTTGTTGTTGTTGTTCAGTCATTTTGGTTGGGACTGACTCTTTGTGACTCCATTTGGGGTTTTCTTGGCAGAGATACTGCAGTGGTTCTCCATTTCCTTCTCCAGCTCATTTTACAGATGAAGAAATTGAGGCAAATAGGGTTTAGTGACTTGCCCAAGGTCACACAGCTGGTGAGAGGCTGTGGTCAGATTTGACTCCAGGCTTGGCATTCTGTCCACTTGAGCCACCTCGCTGCTCAGAAGGGCATTAGAGGTCATCTAGTTCAAATCCCTCATTTTCCTGAATCCCAGAGAAATTAGGTGAGCTATCTAGACATCATAGGGAGTAAATACCCAAGGTGGGACTTCCAGCTGCTAGCTCCACACCTGATGCTCTTTTCACCACATCATATCTGCCTCTATCCTGACACTGGGAAGGAAAAAGAGAGTCTTGATCTACAGCATCAAGGGTGATTTAGCCAGGAGGGTTAATACTCTCTAAGTGCCTATCACTTCCCGATTCAATTATGCCCACTAATGGATGGTCCCTCCCTTAGTCTTTGTCCTGAAGGAGCTCAGGTGGAGTCCAGGGAATACAGTGTTGATAGTGGCTGGTGTTTTCATGTAGCAGGTGGAAAGGAGACAGGTGTAAAAAACAACAGTGACAAATACTCTCATCAACCAAAACAACTGGGAGCACAGGGCACAGCTGGAACCACCAAAACAAGGCATCTGCTCTGCCTCCCATTGGTGCCATCGAGTAGGTCCCACCTGGCCATGGACATGGAGCCAGATGGGCTGGGTGGGGAAAAGTGCCCAGGCCAAAATGGAGCAAAGAGATCCCCAGGCTCTCCTGAGAACCTCCTGAACCTGGGGCTGTCAGGCAGGACCTGAGTCAAGTTGTCTATTATCTGTTACTCCCCACTTGGCTAACCTCACCCCTGTAACTCCCTTGTGCCAAGGCTACTGGTCTAGGGGATGCTTCGTGAGCAGGAGAAGATTTCTAGGGATATTTATGTTTTTCCATATGGCAAGGGGGTCTTGGAGTTTAGAAGGGCAGATGACAAAAGTAGTGGGAATGCCAATGCCCAGGTTTGTGCCCACACTCCCCAACTTGTCACTAAGGCTGACACTACAAGGGGTGTGGGTTTAAATGGGGAAACCTATCCTTGACCTTCTCACCAATTTCCTCCTCAGCATCAGGGAAGGGAAAGGGATCAAGGTTCTCCAATTCACCCTTTATTAGCTGACAAAATAACCTTCCTAAGCGACAAGTCTGCCTAAAACACTCCTTCATAAACCTTCAGGGGCTTCCATTGCCTTTATGAAAAACTATAAATGACTTGCCATTGAAGGCTTTCTACAACAGGGTTGCAATCTATCTTTCTTAGTCTTATTTCCCTTTACTGTCTTCACTTCCTCTGTGCCCCACATCGAACCAGTTTCTGGTTCTTGCCAATTTATCTCCACATCTCTCATATCCATTCAGAAGGTAGCCATGCTAGTTCAGGCTCTGTTCCCTTCTTACCTGGATTATTGTAATAGCTTCCTATTGGTCATCCTTTCTCAGATTTTATCCTTTACATAGCTGCCAAATCAACATTTCTAAAGCATAGGCCTGACCATGTCAAACTTCAGCTTAAAAAGTTTCCAATTGTTTCCAGGTGCAAATACCAACTGTCCTGTTTAAGCCCTCACAATGTCTGACTCCAGTTTTTCTTGATTAATCTCAGTTACTTGGTGTTTACATCTTATCAGTATTCTGTACTCAGGATTAAGGAAGAGGCCCTTATTTCCTGCCAGGTACACAGCTTTTGGATTTTTGGGTCTTCTTTATCTTCATGACAACCCAGGAAGTAGATGCTATTATTCTTCTCATTTTACAGAAAAGGAAACAGGCAAAAAAGTTAAGTGCCGGTGTAATACAACTAATAAGTACCTGAGGCTAAATCTGAATTCAGGTCTTCCTGACTTCAAGCTGGGCACTCTGCACTATGGTGCCACTTGGATGCCTTTACTTTGTATATATATTTGTGTTTGTGTCATTTCTTCCATGTAGACTCTAAGCTCCTGAAGGCAAGGGCTTTTTCCCCCTTTTATTTTTGTATGCACAATGCTAAGCACAGAGGATTTGAATGTTTGAATCAAATTAGATATGTCTCTTTTTACATGAATTTTTCTGAATTCCTTTTCCATTTCCTCTATGATTTAGATAGAAGACTCACTTATCTCTGGGGACATTCAAGAAAGAAGACATTGATACCAGTATGGCCACAATCTCCATTAGTTGCTGACCTGTGGTTCTGAACTTCTCAAGATCTGGTCTCTTCTTTAGGCTGCTTCTGGTTCCCTCCTTCCTTCCAATACTTTAGCAAACAATAAAATCCAACATGGAAGGGCTTGTTAAATAGCTCCACCAGGCAGCTTTGTTCACAATGGCGTGGAGTTTTGTAAGAAATAGAAACGTCTGGGGCCCCCAAGGAGCGGAAAGCTGTTTCCCAGCTAATTTCATCATCCTGCCCTGTCTTTTTATAAGCAGCCAAATGCTAGCGGCCTGTCTCCCTCAGCCAGTCCAGAGAGGGAAAGGCCTGTAATCCCCAATATCTTCTCTTGTATGACCTAGAAGAAGTTTGGTGGAACTGGGCACACATACGCTCACTCCTAAACCCTGAGCAGTGATGAAAGTTTAAGTTCGAAGCCCCCTGTCCTTCTCATTACCTTTCTCTCTGCCTTCCCCAGCCAAAATGTCAGAAAAGGCTTTTTTTGGCTTCTGGAAATGGCAGCAACTTTGGCTTTTTGGCAGAGATCCCTCCCTCCCCCTTCTCTCGCCCCTAGTCCCTTCCATTCACTGTGCCTCCTTCTGAGGGCCGCCGGGTGGCCCGCAGCTCTGGAGACCCAACTTGGCACAGCTGTATAACTTCCAAGCTTGGCTGCTAATTCTGCAAATCCCTTCCTTTGCTGGCAAATAACCAACTCCTTTTCCCTCCCATGCTTCCCCTGGGGTGTTTCTTTTCCCTTGCTGCTCTCCTTCAATCCTTACTCTCTCCCCATTTACTACCTAACATCTTTTGTTGGTTCTCTCCCTTAGGGAGCAATCTAGAGGCCCAGCCTTGGGCAAGTAAGAAGCTAGAAAGCAGCACCCACCCTGCCTCTCTCTCCTTCTCAATCCTTCCTTTTTTCAAGCTTGTGAAAATTAAGCAATTTTACCTTATTTTCTGATGGCACAACTTCTATTTCTCTGGGACCTAAGGCTTAGTACAAAATTCAATCCTGTCTCATTCAATTCAGACACTAGCTACATGACTCTGGGCAAGTCACCTAAACTCTCTTAACCTGATTTTGGGAGTAGCAATAGCCTCTTTTTCACAGGGTTGTTATGAGAATCAAAGAATATAATATGTGTAAGTGTTATGTAAACCTTAAACAAATATAGAAATGCCAGCTACCATTACTGTCAATACAATTAAACATTTATTAAATGACTACTGTGTGCATAATGCTATACTTGGCACTGGAGAGACAAAGAGGAAAAGAAATGACAGTCTTCCATCACAAGTAGTTTATGTCCTATGGGGGGGGAGGGGAGTAGAAATATATAATACGTAATGGAGGGTTATGAGGACAAAAAGAGTCAATCAAAGTGCAGAGGCAGGAGGAAATATAGTTAGTTGGTAGGACCCAGAGATGCTAGACTGAGAAGGTGGTGACTGAGCTGAGCCTTGAAGAAAGAATATTGAAATAAAGAGGGAGGGCAAGAAGCTGCAGACAGGCAGGGAGACAGGTAGCCTGCAAGGATTATGTATCGGCATCTGACTGGCTTGCCCTCACTGTTATGCAGCTTGGTGTGAAGGTTTGCTAACATGGGAGGTCTATGGGCTGGAGAACATTGTACACAGTAACAGCAACACTGTGTGATGATCAAATATGATAATGAAGCTCTTCTTGGCAATATAATGATCCAAGACTCATGATGGAAAATGTCATCCACATCCAGAGAAAGAACTATGGAGCCTGAACACAGATCAAAGCATACTATTTTCACTTTTTGCGTGTGTAGTTTTTCCCTTTGTACTGTTTCTACTTTCACAATGCAGCTAAGGTGGAAATATATTTACATGATTACACTTGTATAACCTGCATCAGATTTCTTGCTGTCTTGAGGAAGAAAAGAAAGAGAAAAAATTTGAAACTTAAAATCATCTAGAAATTAATGTTGAACACCAGCTTTACATGTAATTAGAAAAAAATAGTATCTACCAAAAAAAGAGAAAAAAAGGCAAAAAAAAAAAAAAAAAACATCTTGGCAGCGGAGTTGAGGATGGACTACAATGGTGAGACTCTAAGAAGGGAGACTGATTAGAAGACAAGTGTAGTAGTCCTGGTAAGAAGTGATAAGGACCTGAGGACTTGAAGTAGGATGGTTATATGAGTTAGAGAGAAGTAGTAGATGTGTATGATAGATGCTGTAAAGAAAGAAACATCTGGCAACAGACTAAATACGTGGGATGAGTAGGAGTGAGGAGTTGATGATGACTTCAAGATTGCGGGCCTGACTGACTGGGAGAACAGTGGTATCTTTGACAGTAATAGGTAAGTTGAGAAGAAAGAAAGATCTTTTTTTGGGGGGAGAAAGATATTTAACTGTTATTATAAATAATATAATCATATAAATTATATAACTATTATGTGTTCAATTTGAGATACCCATTAGAAATCCAGTTTGAGATTTCCAAAGTAGCTGGAGATATATAACTAGCTCAGCAAAGAGAATAGGGATGGATATATCCATAGGACATATACTATCTCCCTGGAGATAATAATTAAATCCATGGTAGTTGATGAGATCTCCAAGTGAGAGAGTAGAGAGAAAAAGGAAGAGTATCCAAGTCAGAACCATAGAAATAGCCCATAGTTAGTTGGCATTTCCTAGATGAAGAACTAGTAAAGAAGTCTGGGAAGGAGTGGAGAGACAGGTAGGAGGAGAACCAAGAGAGAAGAGTGTCTCAAAACCTGGAGAAAAGAGGGTGTCCTGGAGAAGGTGATTTATAATGTCAAAGGCTGAAGAGAGACCAAGAAAGATTGGAGTTGAAAAACATTAAATAATTAAGAGATCACTGGTAGCTTTGAAGGGGGCAATTTTGGTAGAATGATGAGGTGG
Organism: Sarcophilus harrisii; assembly: GCF_902635505.1. NCBI lineage: Eukaryota > Metazoa > Chordata > Mammalia > Dasyuromorphia > Dasyuridae > Sarcophilus > Sarcophilus harrisii. The sequence goes on along the minus strand of NC_045427.1, from coordinate 473,737,588 downwards.
TAAACAAGATTGCAGAGTAATATAATATTGCAAAAGTTCTACAACAGAGCAAGAGGGAAGGAATTTGAATGTAGACAACTTTCTCAATGTGTTTGGCCACTAAGGGGAGAAGACATAGGGAATAATAGCCAGCAGAGATGGTAGGATTAAGTGAAAAGTTTTTTTTTTAAACAATAGGGGAGATATAGGTATGTTTATAGGCAGTAAGAAAGAAGCCAGCAGAATAGTGAGCATAGCAGAGGCAATTTGCTGGAATCATCAGGAGGATATAGAACCAATAGAATGTGCAGAGGGACTTGTCTTAAAAAAGAGAAGCATCACCTCATCATCTGAGACAAAAGCGAAGGAGCAAATGATGGAGAAAAGACATCTAAATGACGTGAAATGAAGAGAGAAGAAGGGGGAGCTCCTGGCAAGTAGTCTCTTGGCCTCTCTGTCTGTCTCTCCTCTTTTATGAGACTGTGTTATCTCTGGTATTACCTCATCTTTGAAGCTTTCCTTCTCAATGAAGAACCAAGACTGATGTCTTCCCTTCTAGACACTCAGAGAGCATTCTGTTCAAATTACATATTTGGACCCATACCCAATTTAGCAGTGGCTTCAATGCCCTTGATCTCTAATTGGTTTATGTATCAGTTGTCTTGTCTCCTCAATGACATGTGTGTGTATGTACATATATATGTATATATTTATTCCCTATGTGTAACTTTATATGGAAAAGAATGTATGTCTATACACATCTATTTATTCCCCATGAAGACTAGTAAAATGCTAAGCATATAGCAATATCTCAGTAAAGAGATGTTGACTTAAATTAGGGTATTACAGAAAGAACCCCTAGCTAAAACAGATTTCAGGAGACTTGGGTTCTAGTCCCCGTCTTGCCACTGGCTAGGTCACTAGTGTGAATTTTGGCAAGTGAATTCCCCTGTAAGCTTTGGTTTTCTTTTTTGTAAAATGACACACTGGAGAAGAAGATTTTTAAGGTCTTTTCCAACTCTGACAATCTATAATTCTGTGAACTGAAATTTAATTGAATTATCATTCACACACCTCCTCCCTCTTCATTAGCACTGGTAATAGAATCAACAGTCAGTCTTGTCTTCTTGGCATTTTTTTTTTTGGTCTTCCCTGCAGCTTCTCTTCTTCCCCACTCATGCAAAGGCCAGTGTCCCCCTGGAGCTAGTGACCAGCTTCCCATATACAGCAGCCCCACTTACTTCAAATCTCATTTGCACCATCTGAAAAAATCCAAATAACCCCAATTCACCTGGCAGAAGGTGGGAGGCTGCGAGGAGACTGAAGACTGTCAGATCCTCAGTGATAGAAAAAGCACATACCACAGCTGCTATTTTTTAATTGTGGGGGAGCAGCAGTTCCATTATCCTCCCATTTCTGCTCCCCTCTTTGGCTCTCTCAGCTCACTTTCAAGAGAGAAGAAGCTCTCGAGGGCACCTGAGCCCACAAGGAGGAGACTGTGTAGTATTCTAGGGGGAGGAGAAGGGGAGGGCACAGGGAAGCAGGTTCTCACCGGTGCATTTGATAAACAAGGCCTACGACAGGGAATAGTGGGAGCAAGACACACCATTTCACTTACTCCCTCCTTCCCCTTCTTGTTGGCCACCAGCTCACAGGACCTTTGCATGCTTTCTAAAAAGAGAGACAGAGAGACAGAGACAGAGACTGAAATAGTAGGGAAGAAAGGAGCCTAAAAGCACCAGGATGCAGACATACTGATCCTAAAGGGAGCATACATCTAAGGAGCTTTGTTACCATGGTAACATCTTGTCGCCTAGCTGCGCCAGTCCACTAGAAAGAAGAGAGTCTATAGAAACTGATTAACAGCCCCCCAAGAGGAGGGGGTGGGGAAGAGAAGGACCAGGATGCTGGAGTTTCAGAAAAGCTTTTGAGCCCAGAGGAAAGGCAAGGAATCCCTTAAGCCAAAGGACTTTCTCCTGATTTTATTTTGGTTGAAACAAAAACAACAAAATAAAAACAAAAAACTATAGTGGAGAGAAATTAAGAATAAGGAAAAGAAATGTGGCCTTTGGAGGAAGCTTCATAGACTCTTCTTTCCACTGTTTAATCCCATGGGCACTGAGATAATAAGTAATAATAGTGATGATTATGTATTTTTGTATGTAGATATGATAATATCTACAACTAATTTTGCATTTTAAAATATACAAAGTGCTTTGTTCACAACCCTGTGGGGACAGGTATGGAAAATATAATTCTTATATTAGTGATAAAGTAGATTTGCCTATGGTCACCCTGCTAAAAAACACTTTCAGATGCCAGAGATGATGGTGGAGGGAATAGACATCTAGAATAGGGTTATTGTTATTCGTCCTTCTTTTTCCAAGGGGATTGATGACATCATGAAGGTGATGGCTTGACTTTCAAATGAATTGGATTTAAATGAAGCAGAGCTATACAGGGCAAAGTCATCAGTCTCATTGTTTCTTCCAGGGTCATCAAAGTCCAGCGACAAGACAAAACTAAGGACAACTGGCAATGGCCCCGGACGCAGAAAGACTTTAACTTAGATTAGGGTAAGTGATTCTCTCTGTGATTACAGAGAGAATAGATATATAGAATTGTGGGGTAGAAAGAATCCTGGATCAGGAGTAGAAGATTCTAATTTCAGCTTGTCATTAAGTCTGCAGCTAACCTTAGTCAAACCATTATCTCTCTGGACTTAAGTTTGTTCCTTTGTAAAATGGGGACAGGAATTGGGCTAGATTAGCAGTTCTTAGCTATTTTGTGTGTTACAAATTCTTTGGTATTCTGAATTTGTTCTGAGAAAAAAGTTTTTAAACAATTGAAGGAAAAGATAAATTTCAACTAAATGTTAATAAAAATAAATATGGTATTTTTTTCTCATCCAACTTTCAAAGACCCTCTGAATCTTATCTCCTTTAACTCTTTTTGTTGTTCAGTTATTTCAGTCACGTCTGACTTTCTGTGACTCCTGTTAGGATTTTCTTGACAAAAATTGGAGTGGTTTCCCACTTTTTTCTCCAACTCATTTTACAGAGGAGAAAATGGAGGCAAACATGGTAAGTGACTTACTCAGGGTCACACAGTAAGTGTCTTGAAGGTGAATTTGAACTCAGGAAGATGAGTCTAAATTTCTTTATTATTAGGCTCATTAAATCATGTTGGTGGGCCTTCAATGGGACAGCATCTTCAGAAAAGTAACCGAGGCCTGTATATCAGTGTGTATTTCCAACCCTAAAATGAACAGGACGCTCTTAGAGTTCTAAAAAAATAACAAAAAACACAAATAGAGCTCTACCCCTTTCTTCATATTTCTACCACAGTAAGCACATTACCACTTGTAATAGATGCTTCTGGGAGTCTAAGCCTTTCAAGAATTAAATTAAATTTCACCAACATTCATTAAAATCCCTACTATGAGAGGCAGTAAAGTGAGGAGAGTAAGAGCTGACTTCAAAGCCAGGAATGTCTCCGGTTCTGTCTCCATGTGTGACACTGGGCACAATGCTTAACCTTTGTCCAGTAGGGAACTTTTGAATAGTTGCAAAGAACATGTTGAGAGAGAGTTTCCTTACCTGGTTGTTCCCTACACTCATGAAATCACAGATCCTGTCCCTCCCACTACTTTGAGCAAGGCACCGAGAACCCAGGCAAAAAACAGTATATTTTATTCTAGAAATATGAGTTGTGAAGTAGACAAGAAAATGCAAGACAGTTTAAAGAGGGAAAGAACACTAGTAGCCAGAGGGTCAGAAAAGGCTTTGTAGAAGAGGAAACTCCTGTGCTGAGCCCTGAAAAAATTTAAATGTTTCCAAAACCCAGAGGTGAGGAGAGAGGGCATATTAAGCACTGGGGGACCAGCTTGGCTGGAATGCAGAATATATGAAAGGAAGTCATGTGAAATAAGTCTGGAAAGGTGGGATTGATAGGGTGAGCTTTTAGGGGAAATATAGCAGTAATCCTGGGGTCCTCTCTTTTAACAATCTGTCTGTGGATGATCCTAAAGTCTCCTGGCCTTGGGAAGACTATAGCATAGTCCTACAAACATTGCTGTTGGTCAGTGATAACAGGGTTTCTGAGACAACTAGTGAGATGCATACTATACTATTCCTCAATGCTACCTCTAATCTATAAAATTTAATATTGAGGTGCATATCAGACAATGCTCAGTTTTACCTCTAACCCATAAAATTAGCATGTCAGTGACATGAAGAACCATTTCTGTCTTTTCCTATAAATTTATCTTGCTCCTGGTTCTTCACTAAATCCTTTTAGAACTTATTTCACTTCAACTGGCATTATAATTATAATAAACTTTGCCCCTTTACTTGGAGATGGGTTCAAACCTGCAAATTCTTTTGAGACACTGGTCTGCAACCTCAACCTTTTGGATTTTCCTTTTGAACCTCAACAGGATGAGCTTTTAATATGCAGAGGGGGTGGTGGGGAGTTTATATCTTTTCCTGGGGAAAGGGGAGGTGGAAGAGTTGATATCTTTTCCTGAAAGTGGCTCTTGGTTGAGTCCATTTGTCTGAACTGATTCAGTGTGCAAGAAGGGAGAGGTGGAGACAAACCAAATCCTACAGAGAAACACCTGTTTCTCTATTTTGTGCCCTGTAATGGGCACAAGAGCACAGACCTTACCCTTTGGGTGGGTAAGTATGAGGCTAAGGGATTGGAAATTGTCTCCTTAGGAGGGAGGAGTCAATACTTCTCTTTTTTTTCAAGCCATTCAAAAGCCTTGCATGCCAGTACAAACCTTTGCATGCTATTTAGGGTCATTAGCACCCCTCCATCTTTAGTGTTACAGGGAACAAGGCACTGGAGAGGTAGAATTGGAGATTTGGGACCTAACTCTTTCAATGAGTATTTGAATGACCTTGGAAAAATATATTTGCTTTGCTTCTTCTGGGATCCTCAATTTTCTCAGCTGTCAAGGGGATAATAGATAATCCCTGACTTATCTATCTCATGAGATTATGAGGTCTTCAGTTTCATTTTTTGCTGTATATTTATGATTTTTATCAATGTTTGTATAATTCCCCCACCTAGCTGCATTTCCTCTTCAACTTAATGGTCTAAGTTGTCCAATATGTAAAGAGGTTAAATAATTAGCCCATGGTCACACAGCTAGCATTTGCCACACACAGGATATGAATTCAGTTCTTCCTGGCTCTAGAAGCAGTGACTCATTAAGGATCTGGTTGGGGACCCAAGAGAGGGGGAGGCAGGATATAGAATCTGTGAGTCTGTCTCCTATTTCAGCCCTGAGAAACAGTCTGGACTAACCTACAGTAAGAATAATGGGACAGGGAGAAGGAAGGAGGCATTCACTCCTAGACCTCTGGTCACAGCTAAGTGGCTGTTTTTCTTAGTTTCTTCTTTGGTTTACTTGCTCCTCTTGCCTTCTGTCTCCTAAAACTCCTCTCACCAGGGGCCACTCCTCTCACTTTCTTCTTCCCAAGACCCAAACTCTTGCTCTTCTTTTCCTCACAGATGCTTTCTGCTAAAGGGACCTGGCACTATAAGTGAAGCATTTCATCCAGCCTAAGTCACTACTTTAGCCTTCTCTAAAATCAAGGCAACTAAGTGGTGATAGTGGCCCAGAGCCAAGGCCTGAGTTCAATAGGACACTTATTGACATGCTATGGGCAAATTACTTAACCCTGTTTGCCTCAGGTTCCTTATCTGTAAAATGATCTGTAGGAGGCAGTGAACCATTCTAGTATCTCTGCTATGAAAACCCCAAATGGGGTCACGAAGAATCTGACAGGACTGAAAACAACTAAACAACAACTACAATAGCAAATAGATAGATTTGTGGCCAGAGGATCCTACACAGAAGCTTGCTTAAGTGGGGCTTATTCTGTTCCCTGTCTGTAGGGTTGGGCAAGGAAAAACAAATAGGCCTCTGGAATGCAAACTCTCTGGGAGAGACATCATTACACGAATGAGCATATCTCCTTCATAGAATCCCTGAATTGGAGATGGAAGGGATCTTAGAGGTCATTTAGTTTAATCCTTTCATTTTATAGATGAGAAAACCAGAACTGAGAGGTTAAAGGATTTGTTTAAGAAGTGACAAAACAGATTTGAACCAAATTCCTAGTATTTTTACCACTATGCTATGCTAACTCCCTGACTTACAAGGATAGGAGCAAAAGAAGAAGGGAAAAAAGGTTAAAGATCATGTTAAGAGAAATAGAAGGGCACCCTAGGTCAACTTGGATGACTTTGCTCTTCTGCTCAGCTCAAGTGGAATATGGCCAAGAACCAGACACCACAGTCAAGAGAGGACATTGATAAACTGGAGGGCAACTTTTTGTAGAGTAACCAAAAGGGGAAGAGTCTGGAGTTTGTGCCTGGTGAGGTCTGGTAGAAAGAAATGGTATTTGGTCTGTAGGAGAAGAAGATTTAGGGGTAGGTGGGTTGGGGAGACAAGAAAACTGCTTTCAAAACTGTTCCCTAGAAAAGGGATTAAATGTGTTTCTTTTTTTGGTCCCTGAGAGCAGAACCAGGAGCCAGTGATGGGTAGAAGAAACAAAGAAGCAAATTTAGGTTGGATGTCTGGAAAAAAATATTCCTGTGATCAGGGCTATAATGATAGCTTGCATTTATATAATACTATAAGGGTTCTAAAGTGATTTACATATATTATCTTACTCAGCCTCACTACAACTCTGGAGGATTACTATTATTTTTTGTTTTTGTTTAGTTATGTACAACTCTTTGTGATCCTGTTTGGAGTTTTCTTGGGAAAGCTACTTCAGTAGTTTGTCATTTCCTTTTTCAGTTCTTTTTTTTTTTTTTTAACAGATGAAGAAACTGAGGCAAAAAGTGATCTGCCCAGAGTCACACAGCTAGAAACTGTCTGAAATCAGATTTGAACTCAGGTCTTCCTGACTCCAGGCCTAGCACTCTCTCTACTGTTGCACTTAGATGCCCTAGTCCTATTCTTATCAACCCCCATTTATAGATGAGGAAACTAAAGGTCAAGTAACCTCCATAGCTTCCTAAAGCTAGTCAGTACATAAAATAGTGTTCAACCTTAGGTCTTCTTAACTCTGTCACTCTTAGCTAATGTGTGGTTGTAGTGGAACAGGAGGAGGTAGGGTTCCCATCACTGGAGTCTTCAAGTGAAGGCTAGATAATCACTTGTCAAGATCTCTAGAAGAAGAAACCAAAGCTGTTTCTTTGGTACACCTGACTTCAAAGAATCTCTGGCTATATTACGCAAGCCCTTTCTCCTGTAATTCTTCAGTCTTTACATATATTCAGGTTTTCTCTATCTTAAGAAAAAAAAGGCTCATTAGTTCACCTTATTACTTCCATCTATCCCTCTTCAAAACTGTAAAAAAACCTAGAAAGTACAGTTTATACTTGCTGTCTCTAATTCCTCACCACCCACTTATTCTTTAACCACTTGCAATCTGGCTTCCATACCCCACTTAACCCTGATTTCTACTGAAATAGCTTTGTCCAAGGTGGAATCTGGCTCTGACTTATCTAACCTTATTTTGTAGCACTACCTTCTCTCCAGCCAAAGTGGATTCTTTTATATCTTTCACTCTTATCCCACCCTCTTCTTTCTCCATGTCTTGGTTCATACAGTCCCAAATGCCTACCGCAGATTCTCCATTTCCATCTCCATCTGTTTGAAAGTCTTTCTTGTTCTTTGATCCACCTCCCCCATTAAGTAATTTTCCTAATCATTCCTAGGTGAAAGAGATCTCTTCCTTCTGTATCTTCTCAGAATATTTTGCCTGGATCATCCTCAGCATTTAGCTCATTTTCTTTTGTACCATATTTATTTAAGTATTTATCCTGCCCACATTAGATTGGAAGTACCACGAAATCAGGGTCTGTGCCATATCTATTTTTGAATACCCATCAGAGTGTACTGTGCCTTACAGGCACTTCATAACTGTTGACTTAACTGACAAATAGGAACTTCATATATAATACAAGAAACTTAATTAAATGTCTGGTAAGACAGATGTGACCAATAATCTGTCCAGCTGTGTCAACCATTTCCAAACTCAAATGACTCAAATCTAAGGATAGGCAATTTAGCTTTACAACAATGTTCAGTCATCACCACTAAAGTTGTGAAATCTCAAAGCACTTCATTTTAATGATCCCAAACCATTCTGAAGAATACATTAAAATATTGACTAAAAAAATCTTGAAATGGATAAATATGATCAAAAGTTGTTTCACAAGTCTTACTGTAAGTGATGAAAAAAACATGGTCTGAAGACTTAAAGATTCAGATAGTGAAATATTTTTTACAAGTTTGTAATTCTTACATTAAAATAAATCTTATAATAGTGTATACAATAAATACTTTCTCTCTTTTTAACTTAGCACAGTAATGATGACTGTCAGATTTTTGGTGATAGAAAAAGCACATACATAATATTTGAGTCTCAACTCAGATTCTAGCTATGTGACCCTGAGGGAGGAGTTTCATTCTGAGCTTCAATTTCCTCATCCAAAAAAGTAGGCAATTGGACTCCCTGTCCACTCAGGTCCTTTCAATCCCTAAAGCTATGATTCTATGACATGTAGTTAGGTAAAAATGTCCTATCTGATCCCTTAAGGCAGAAGCAGGAGCAGTGATGGGAAACTGTAAAGAAGCAAATTTGTCTTGGATATCAAGGGAAATTTCCTAATAATTATAGCTGTTCCAAAATGGAATGGGCTTCCTCAGGAATTGGTAGATTCCTCCTCCTTAGAGGCCTCCAAGCAGTCTGGAGATGGATCATTTGATGGGTATACTCTCGTGGGGATTCCTTTTGGGTTTGCTCACTGAGCTCACTTCCAACTCTAAAATTTTGTTATTCTGTGAAACTGGAACGGAATCTCTGTGGGCCTGGGTTTAGGAGCCCACTGCCTGCCCCCTCCCCGCCCAGAGATGGCTAAGACTGGATTTCCATTCTCTCAGGATGCTTTCACTGCTTCAATTAGCTTACTCTAAAGGGCTGCTCCATTGATCTCCTTAAAGACCCAGCATGCCCAAGAGGGATTCTTTTTTCCCCCAGTATTCAGGCCTTGGCCCAACTCCCCCTCCCCCATTCCACATATTGTACTGAGAAGCCCCATGCCGCTCTTTTCATTTCCTCTGGCTCAGCCATCAGTGGGTATAGTCTTTGAAGTCATATTTTCTGCTCCGATTGGAAACTTTGTTCAGAACCAAAATTAGAGAAGCCGCACAATTGGCTTTCAATTTAAAATGCCACCCAGGTTCCCCTTCCCTCCCCCCAACCCTTTTTAATGTCATCTTAATTAGACAGAGCCCAAGCTTCATGTTTTCTGAATTTCAAGGTAATTTCTTGAGGACATTTCCTTCCTCATTTTTATTTTTAGCCCCAGCATAAGGTGTAGGGAACAGGGAAAGGCTAATTTGTTACTTGGCAGCTGTTGTAATGCAAGATAGTATGGGACTGGCCATGAGAGGCCACTTCTGCATGGTCAGGGGTGCTGGTTCCATCCTTATTAGTGAAGGTTTGGGGAATAGGAGAGCAGAGGCCATGGACAGAAGGACATGACCGAAGTCCAAAAGGCTCACCCAAACCTTCGGGTTGGGGACAAGGACTTGGTGTTCACTGCTTGCCCTTGTTGCATATGGCTATTAGCTGCTGTAGGGGACAGTGTCTCCTCCCTTCTTTATCCCACCCCCCAAAATTGAGAGTCAGGAAATCAGAACTGTAATTGGGGAGAGCAAACCACTCTCCTTTAGCTTGGCCCCAGGGCAAGAAGGGAAGCAGATTAAGCAGGATGACTATGACAGGTCACTTTCCTATGGTGACTCTCTTGCCCTGAAGGAAGAACCCAAATGACATTTTCTAAGAAAGTAGGAGTCGCTGATGGACAGACACTGATGTCATTGTGCCGATGACACTTAACATACTTCCTGGCAGGAAGATAAGTATGTGAGCATCTCTGGCCACCCTGGTGATATAAAAAGTGCAGGCCGCAGTCAGCCTGGCTGGGTCAAGCTCACTCAGGTCCTGATGCTTAAATCCACACCTGGGACTCAGCAGCAGCCTTGTAGGCAAGATACAGGGAAATCAGGCCCATCGGCTGAACTCTCACCACTGTCATCTTTTAGTTGTATAACTATTGGCAAGCCATAGAATCTTAGATTTGTATCTGGAAGAACTTAAAAATTATCTGGTTTGATTCTCTTTATAACAGGGGAAGTTGAGACTTAGAGAGGGACCCTTAGCTAGCAATGTCAGAACCAATATTAGGTAATAGTTATTAGGCACTGAGACATGCATAGAGTAGGTGCTTGAAAAATGGCTTTTGAGGTGGGCTATCCTTTCCAAATTTCCAGTCCAGATTTCTTAACCAAGAGACTTCACTGTTGGCAAGTTTCTAGGCCATGGATTAGATGAACCAAGAGGCAGGAAAGGTTGGACTCTCTTGGGGCTCCCATAGGATCAGCCTAACATCATAATTCATTTACTTGTTGAATCCCTTGCTTGCCCTCAGTAGGTGCAGTATACATTGTAGCTTATATGACTGCTGTAATGTCCTGGGTGACATTTTTGGGCCAGAGGTCCCATTCAAGTTTCCATATTTCTCTGGTTGAATACCAAGGTAAGAACAGAAAAATTATTAAACAAAGTTTTGAGGAACAGAATTCCACAATTATTCCATTTCCACCACCTCTTAGCCCTACCTCCTAAACTTCAACATTCAATGCAACAAGTATTAATTAAGTAATTGCTATGTGTAAAAGTACTGTACAAAACCACAAATAACAGTTGCTACTCTCAAGGAGTTTTATCTTTTATTAGACTTTAGGAAAGGTGAGGAAAGTACAAGGCTTCCCTCACTGGCCTCTGGTCAAAGACCTGACTTTCCTCTGGAAAAGTTGTTTGATTTACTTTAATAATTTAGAGGGCTGGTCATGAAAAGCTGAAAGCCAAAAAACATCATTGTAGGAGGTATGGACATGAATCAAAGGTGAAGATAATGAGAAAAGCAGACAAAATCAGATGAAACAGGGCACATGAGCTGGGATGGGAAGAACCAGAAGCCAAATGCCAGGAAATATCTAGGGGACTAGAATCATATAAAGGTACGTAAGTCATGGTGTAGGTAGGTTTTATTAAACTGGGTAGACTAGTTACGGCTTCCTTCTTATAGAGAACTTGAAGGTACCAGTCATATGCAACTGTATGTTTTAGAGAAGATATAAAACCAGAACTTGCAATACAACATGATATGGAAGAAATATCCCTCACTTTGGAGATAAAGGACAACAGTTCAAATCCTGCCTTTGATCTTAGTAGGTCTGTTTCTTCAACTATGAAATGAAGAGGTTAAACTGGAGGTCCTTTGAAATTCCTTTCTATGCTATTTATTAAGCCCCTTATAAATGTGACATTCCACAAAATGAATCAGGAGTCAGAAAGGGATAAGAAATGAAACTGAGTCTAGATTATGGGATCAGAGATGTAGTCAAAAGAAAGAAACTATGTAATTCATTTCCCTCAGATGAAGAAAATGAGATATAAAGAAGCTGAGTCACTGGCCAAAGAAATACAGGGTAAGTAGCAAATTAAGGATTTGAACCCTTTGACTATAAATACAATGTTCTTTCCAGGGTCTCATACTGGATAAAATGTTATAATTCTCCCATTATAACTTCCTCATCAAACCTGGGTGAAGGAGGAGGGCTCACCCAAATCTACGGGTTCGGAGCAAGGGCTTGGTGGTCACTGCTTGCCCTTGTTGCATATGGCTATTAGCTGCTGTAGATATGGCTGGGGGAAGGATAACATCTCAGCATGCTGGGCACTTGTGAAAGTATTTTGTCCTCCCCCAACAAATTAGGTGGAATTATTTTTAGACAGAAAAAGAGTTTTTCCATGATTCATCCACTTAGTTATAAAGCAGCTGTTTTAATAAAGTAGAACATATAATAAGAATAGAGAAACTGAAGGACAATCCATAAATATAAATTTGATGGCACTTTAAAGTGCTTTGGGTACCACAAAAGATAAATGAACATGGCCATTCTCTCATACTATTCCCTAAGTAGACACTATTCCAAACTGCTCTAGTCACTGGTTCTTATTCTTCTCTCTCTACACTTTTGCCAACAGTGGCCCATGACTAGATTAGAATCCTTTCCCATCTTCTTGAAGTCCATCTCTGTCTGGGGACCAACCAGGCCTGCTCTGTCACTAAAGCTTCCTTGACACTTCATGCTTTCCTACAATTCTCCCTCTCCAAATTTCTCCACACACTTTGCCTGGATCTGTCCTTTGCACTTGTTTCACTCTCCCTGGTATGTATCATGGTTACTTGTATGTATGTGTATATATATATATATATATATATATATATATATGTTTCTTTTCCCTGTTAAAGTCTTTGAGATTAGAGTCTGTTGTATCTGTCTTTGCAATCCCCCAAACCAAGGACTTTTGCTTGTGCATAGTAAGTGTTTAATAAATATTTGTGGAATTGATATTATTGATAATAACTTTTGATAAAGATTATAACAAAAAGATTTATGCAAGCAGCTCTAAAGGGAATTGAAAAGCATCATCGGTTGTAAGAAAGGATACTCCAGATTTTTAATAAGAGAAATGTAAATCAAAACACAGTGCTGAGGTTTCCTCCTCCAACTAAGAAACTAGCAAAGATTGGAAGACCTGATACTGAAGGGGGTGTGGAAAGATAGGCATATTAATGCATTATTGGTATAGCTGTGAGCTGGACCAACAATTTTGGAAAATAATTTGGAATTATGAAGAAAAAAGTAACTCATAACTATACTCTTTGCCTTTCACTCCTGGCAGTATAAACAAGGAGGTCAATGATAAAAAGAGAAATAACCCATATACACCACTGTATAGCAGCACTTTTTTTTGTAGTAGCAAAGAAAATGTTTATTGAATGGGGGAGTGATTAAATAAATTTTACATGAATAAAATTATTACTGAGTTACATGTAAGAAACAGTGAACATGATGAATGTAGAGAATCCATATAAATTGGGGGTCTACAACTATGATTTTATTAGAATGGGGAACTACCTGGGGAGGGCACCTTCAATACTATTTATAGTCTTAGAGAATTATCTATCACCATTGCATGTAATAGAAATGTAACCATTAAACATAAAAATCCAATGGGCAGCATAATCACTTAGGTAACTCTACAAGTTAATATTATCTATGTTCTATTGTACTTTTGTTTTGTTAAATAATTTCCAATTGGTTTAGGAGGGCTGCCTCCTGGCTATTGTTTGACATGCCTGATCTAGGGCCCTGAACTGTTAAGGGACTTGCTCAGATCACACAGTCAGTCCATGACAGAGGTGAGACTTGCATCCAGGTCTTCCTGGCTTCCAGGCTGGCTCTCTATCCAGTACACTATATTACTTCTGTTAAATTAGGGGATACAAAGTAAAATAAGCAGAACTAGGAAAAAAGATAAGCACAATAACTGCAGCAATGTATGTAGAAAGAACAGTAACAACAAAAAAATAAAAACAAATAATGCAAAATTATAATGACAAAATCTGACCCTACAAGAAGTGATCTAAGAAGACACCTGCCCTTTTTTTCTACAGACAAAGGGGCCTATGGGTAATAGCTTACAATGTCTACTTTTTCAATATATTGGTTAATTTTGCTGAATGATTATTTTTCCCTTTTTAAAAAACTGTTATTATAAGAGGTGGCTCTTTGGTGAGAGTTTTATAAAAACCCCAAAAGATATTGATAAAAATATATTAAAAAAAACAGTACGTGTAGAAAGCAATGTTCCAAATGCAATACTAATATTAGACAACCGATAACCCTATGGCAACCCTCAATGTCACTCCCTCCGTTCCAAGGAGAATACAGCATTCTGGAAAAGGTCCAGAGGGAAATTAAAGAATCTGCTGCTGACCCCCAAGGGGCTGAGGTAGGGGATGATGAGAGAGGATCTTTTTTTAAAATTAACTACATTGTTAGTGCACATTGGCGTTTGAGAGAAAGGCAAATATTGTTGATTTTGGCAGGGAGAGGCTGGCCCTGGGTGGGGAGGATGCTCAGCATCGGGGTGGGACAGAGACCCAGTTCTGTGGTAGCTGATTTGTCTGTGGCCCCAGACAGAGCAGCTGATAGGAGTCCACTTAAAACACACGAGGGTTTGGGAGGAACATTCTGGAGGCAAGGCCAGTCATCAGACTGAGAGGGTGCTAGCTGACATCTCTGGGAAGGTCACTACACACACCCCCTTAGCCATCAGGCTGTGGATGTGATCTGAGTCAGTTCTCACTGGGCACAGTGCTCTCCTGCAGGGTCACATATATTCAGGGCTTCACTGGATCCAGGGTACTGTGGTGGAGTTTGGATGAAGGCAGAGTGGATGGCACAGAGACAAATGCCAAGAACTATTAGGAATCCTCCTAATAATTATGAATGATTTTTCAAATTTAAATTAAACAAATATTTAAGTGTATACTATGAATAAATACTGAAGATGTGAAGCTTACAAAAAAGTCATAGTTCCCATTCTTCAGGAGCTTATATTTGATTCTGAGGAAATATGGCAGTATTCAGTTAAGTAACAACATAAGGTAGGGTATGATGGGGCAAAAGAGAGATCTAGGCAGCAACATTCTTGGGACATTAGAGAAGGGAGAAAATATGACAGACAATGGGGTGTAGTGGAACATATCTGCCTTTGGTAGCAGAATAGTTAGGTTCCCATCTTATCTCAGATACCTGTGTTTCTTTGGGCAAATCAATAAATCTCCCTAAGCCTCGATTTCTTTGTCTGTAAATTGATGATATCTAAGGTCTAAATTTGCAACACTGATAATACGATGATATTAATAATAATAGTCCCTCAAATTAATATAGTGTTTTGTAGATTGTTAAAAAATACTTTATTTTATTTAATCCTCAAAACAAGCCTGTGAGTTAAGCATTAATTATCACCATTTTGAAAATAGGGATCTTGTTGGCTAAGATGAAAGGAAAAAATAATGATGATTGTTGGAGGGGATGCGGGAAAACTGGGACATTGATGCATTGTTGGTGAAGTTGTGAACGAATCCAACCATTCTGGAGAGTAGTTTGGAACTATGCTCAAAAAGTTACCAAACTGTGCATACCCTTTGATCCAGCAGTGTTACTACTGGGCTTATATCCCAAAGAGATTATAAAGAAGGGAAAGGGACCTGTATGTGCACAAATGTTTGTGGCAGCCCTCTTTATAGTGGCTAGAAACTGGAAACTGAATGGATGCCCATCAGTTGGAGAATGGCTGAATAAATTGTGGTATATGAATATTATGGAATATTATTGTTCTGTAAGAAATGACCAACAGGATGATTTCAGAAAGGCCTGGAGAGACTTACACGAACTGATGCTGAGTGAAATGAGCAGGACCAGGAGATCATTATATACTTCAACAACAATACTATATGATGACCAGTTCTGATGGACCCGGCCATCCTCAGCAATGAGATCAACTAAATCATTTCCAATGGAGCAGTAATGAACTGAACCAACTACGCCCAGAGAAAGAACTCTGGGTGATAACTAAAAACCATTACATTGAATTCCCAATCCCTATATTTATGCCCACCTGCATTTTTGATTTTCTTCACAAGCTAATTGTACAATATTTCAGCGTCTGATTCTTTTTGTACAGCAAAATAATGGTTTGGTCATGTATACTTATTGTGTATCTAATTTATTTTTTAATGTATTTAACATCTACTGGTCATCCTGCCATCTGGGGGAGGGGGTGGAGGGGTAAGAGGTGAAAAGTTGGAACAAGAGGTTTGGCAATTGTTAATGCTGTTTACCCATGCATATAACCTGTAAATAAAAGGCTATTAAATTAAAAAAAAAATAAAACAAACTGAATTCTTAAAAACTAAAAAAAATAGGGATCTTGAAGCCCAGAAAAGTGATGTCCCAACCAATATTACCCAGCCAGTTAAAGGCAGGTCTGGGATTAGAACCTTGATCCTTTAAGAGAGCCCTTTGCCTTAGAACTTCAGTGCCTCAGTATTCAATGTAAATACTTTCTAAGCCACCAAACCCTGTTCTGAATTTCCACATCAATGCAGTTCCTTGGTGTTCATAGGTTAACTGAGCTGACTTCCCTCAGTGGAGTAATGAGCCTGGCAAAGTTGCTTGAGTAACTATTTCCATACTGCTGAAGAGGCTGTTTTCTTTTTCATGCATAGTGTGTTGAAGTGGCTGCTCTGCCAGCTCCCCATGCAAATTTAATAACGTTCCAAAACCTCTGTCCCACATAAATATGAATGTGTTTCTAACTCAGAGGCATCCATTATTGGAGAGAAGGCATTGTTAAATCATTCAAAAGGTTATTATTTGAAACATTTGGAGTCAACAGCTTGTTGGAGAGTGTAGTCCAGAAACAGGAAGGAAAAAGAGAAAATAAAATAGAAAGGAAAGGAAAGAAGAAAGGAAGAAAAAAGTAAAGGAAAAGAAAGAAAGATAAAAGAGAGAAGCAAGAATAGGGAGGGAGAGACAAAGGTAAAAGAGATATAGAAAGAAAAAGAGGAAGAGGGAGAGAGACAGGGAGATAGAGATAAAGCTAGTGGGGGTGAGGGGGGAAAGAAAAAAGAGATAATGAGGGAGGGGAAGGAAGATCTATATATATATATTAGAAAGAGAGCGAGAGAGACAGACAGACAGAGAGAGAGACAGAGACAGAGACAGAGACAGAGAGAGAGAGACAGAGAGAGAGACAGACAGAGAGAGAGAAAGAGAGAGAGAGAGAGAGAGAGAGAGAGAGAGAGAGATATTTTCATTGGAGTCTCTTGGACTCTGCCCCAATGCTGTGGAATGGTATGTACGTTCAAGGTTTCAGCAAATCACCCCACAATAATTCCTTGACAATCAATTGGCCCTTCTAGTCACATGCAGCATCATGCCAGGCAATTTCTGAAAAGGCTTTTATTTGAGTGAATTAAACACGGGATAGAAGAAAGCAGGCCCTGGGGGATGGGTTCTACATCTAGAGAGTGAATTTTTTTTTTTCTGTTAACTCTTCAGCAGAGGATGCAGAAAAAATGATGCCCAAGACTTATTCATCAAATCAAAGAGCTAGTCTTATAGATTCTGGCTTGCTGGAATAGGAAAAGGATTTTTAGAGAGCCTTCGAATCAGTCTTGAATCTGATGAGTTACTTATGAAGATATCAGAGAGACCTTGAATATTCAAACTCTTCATTGCTAATCCAGCATTGAATTAATCATTCATCTGAGATGGACCAAATAAACTAAGAGAGCTGGAAGTAAAGACAGGATGATTCCCCCGTTGATGGAGGAGACCTTCTTCCACTTTGTCCCCTTTTCAGGTAGGTGAGGTGGTCTGAGCCGATAGCCTGCATCCAAAAGGGTCCAGCCAGGAGGACCTCAGCAGGACCTCAGCAGCTGATTATGGACTGAGCTGTATGACCTGACTCTTAATTTCAGTATTGATTTAGTAGAAATCACTCTGTCTCACACTCCTATCCATACCCCAGGCCCTCAAAAAGGAAAAAGCAAGTTTTTACATTGTCACATATGAGACAGCCTGAAGATGTACAATTACTCAGTCCCAAATGGGCTTTGCCTGCCAGGAATCATATTGTTTAGTGTCTAGAAAAACAAGTTGGCCTATATTCTTTTGATTCAGGGTCTTGCAAGTGAACTGCCTTGTTTATGACATGTTCTTCTCTCAACAGAGAGCTCTCCTCCCAAAGTTTCTCCCCATCAGTGAGGATCCCTTAGGAAGACTGAGTTGATGGTTGATCAGCCAGGAAAAGGTCCATCCTTTGCTTAGAGAGGATTAGCTGCTTAGCTGAGCTTGGCTTGAATCATTCATTACATGATCTCAATGCAAACTTTCCTCTTGGAAAAAGCTGTATCATTTTAGGAATTCCAGGAAGTGGAGCTGTCCACTGGTCTTGAGGTATCTCCTGGTGAAAAGAGTTGCTAATACCCTGATGGCCCCCAAGGACTCAGAGCCAGCTCTCCATTGATGAAGGACTATGGTCTGGTCTTATTCTGCCATTTCCACTTAACATATGTGGTCTCCACAGCATCATGAGCCAGAGAAGTTCCAGCAACATGGATCATTTCAGTGAACCTAATTCTAACTTGACAGTGATCTCTCTTGGAAAGGCCTTTGCCTTAAATGTTAATTAGAAGCTTCATATTTTCTCCTAGATCCTCTCCTGGACCATGAATCACTCCATTATTCCTGATGCACAAGTTTTTTGACCAGGAACCTCCAAGCAATCTGCCCAACCCCAGGAAGGTGAGAATGAGCACAGAGAACAGGGACAATCAGAAGTCAGAGAAGATAGCTGGAATCCATTTCAGGGGATCCCCACCTAAGTCTGGTGTTGGGAACCTACCTAAGCAGAACCATGTAGGCCACAGCAGGAATCTAGCATTGGTGGGAATGGTGCAAACAGTGCCAACTTGGTCTGGAGCAGATGTTTTATAAGATAAATGGCTGATGTAGGAAGGAGTTCCTGAGGAACCAAGGAAGAATTTGCAGGTTTATCTGCTTCAATATGAGTCCTTTTCAAATTTCTCACATAAACCAAGAACCTTTCATGAAAGGAACAGAACAGGGGCTTCTTAGAAAAGGTGTCTGGCTCATTTAGCATGAAGCAAAAAAGACTAAGATCTTAGTTTAATTCCTATACAGGTCAGTTAGCGTAGCACAAAAATCATGTCTGTTTTAGGATGTCAGGCTCTACTCCTGATCTCAAGTGGTCTATGTCATAGAGGGAATTAAGAGTATAGGGATGACTCATCTCTATCAGTGAGGTAGAAAGATGTGATGGAAAGATTATTGGTGTTGGAGGCAAGAAAGCACTGTATTCCTCCTCTCATTTCTAGTTTTATGACTACATGCACATCATTTAATTTCTCTGAGCCTCAGTTTACTCAACTGTAAAACAGGGATAGTATTATGTGTACCACATTTTGTATACCACACAGTGTGGTAAGGATCACATAAAACAATGCATGTAAAGTGTTTTGCAAAACTTAAAACACTGTACAAATGACAGCTGTTATTAGTGGAAAAAACCTTTAAAGTTTTGTAATGCCTTATGTTTGTTCAGTGTTTCTACATAGTTATTTTATTCCTAAGATCTTTTATGAAGTATGTAAGGCAGATCTTATCATCATCCCTTTTTTATAGATTAGATAACTGAGTGGGATTCTAGTGGATGCTAGGTTTTAAGATTAGAAAGCGACTTCAGATATCTAGTGTAAAGCTGGAAAGAACCTTAGAGGCCATCTAGTCTAAGTATCTTATTTTGTTGATGAATAAACTGAAATCCAGAGAAGCTGTGACATGCTTAAAGTCACAGAGGTCAGGGGTAAGATTTGAAAAGCTCAGCAATAGTCATATCTCCTCATTTTACAGAGATGGGAAATAAGAAAGGCTGAGCTGGGCAATCACCTTATTTAAGGTCTGTTAAGGAAACAAGAAGCAGGGTTTGACTCAAACTCTTATTGTTCCAAAATAAATGAATAAATATATGTTTGTGCCTTCCCATGACATCATGAGTTGTTAAGTAACTTGTCTAAAGTCAGATGGCTAGTTTAGTGGCAGAGGCAGGACTAGAATTCAGATTCTGATTTCTAATACAGTCTCTTTCTCTGACATCATCTTGCCTCCCGTAAGCTAGTCATCTAGTGATACAGGTTAGAATCATCATTTTCATGTACAAAAGATAGTATGTCAAGAAACAATAACATGCAACTTACCTTACATTTTCCTTCAGACTTGCTTTCAGGTATGTATATGCAAACGGAGAGTAGAAGATATTATGGGCCCCACCCTCCAATCTCACATCTGTCTCCCCATTGACATTGGTTTAAGGAATTAAACCACTTAGGCAATCAGAACCTCACTAATTTATTTAGAACAAAAAACCAATTCTCTTTGAAAAACCAACCTTCTTTTTCCATCTCTAAATCCAGTGACAACCTGAACTTTCAGAGGAGAAACAAGAATTTCCTTTATCCAGCACCAACTAATTATTTTTGAACCATGCTAGCTAAGTAGGGATTTCCTAATTACTACTTCACCATAAAACCACATCAGTTTCATTAAGGAACAAATAAAAACCCCAAACAACAACAAAAATATCCCTCCTTCTAAGTCCCCATCTTTACACATATTTTCCCCCCAAAACTGTACCTTCCATATATGTGATGTCTGAATTAAGAGCTCTTTTCTTTCACCTCTCAATGTGGCTTTAGGACTGAAGTAGGGAGAGACTGGTGATCAGGCCCAGCAGCCAGCTATAGAGAGAAGGATCAGAAAAGGGCTGGTCTAGGAAGTGTCTGGAGCAGAGCTTTGAATGCTAAGAGGTGAGAGGTAATGCCTTCTAGGCTTGAGGGACAGTCTGTGCAAAGGAACAGAGGTAGGAAAGACTCATGTGAGAAATAGCCGAAAGCCAATTTGATGGGAATATAAAGTGAATGAAGGAAAATAATGTACGATAAGCCTAGAAAGCTTGGAAACAGGTTACAAAGTGTTTTAAATCCCAAACAAAGGAACTTGTATTTGATCCTAGAGGTAATAGAGAGCCACTGGAATTTATTGAGCATAAAGGAGTGACATTCTCCATCCTCTACACTTTGATGTTGGATTTTTCATTATAGAAGCCTTTATAGGGACACAACTTTTGCTTCCTCTTTCTTTATTTGCCCTCAGTTTGCTTCTGGCTTCTGTGGGCTGGGCCAGGGGAGGCCGGGGAGGGGGGTTTCTTTCCCATTCTCCTATTTCAGGAAGGACCTGTGTGTCACATGCTTAGTATTTTCTTGTATTTCTGCACAGAGACAAAGTATGGGCTCTATCTTAGGGCACCTTTTGACCTCCTAATTTCTGCTTAAAATGTCTATTTCTAGCTCTTAAAATTAATACCATCTGGTGACATGGCCAGGACCAGACTGCAGAAAATATTACAGAGTAATCAGCTTTTTATTCTGTTACATCTATATTAATGGGAGCCTTTAATACTGCTCACCCTCCAGGTCACTAAGGCCCAGCCTGATAAACAGCTACACTCCCTTCTAAGTTGTAGGAGTTTGTTCAACTGGGCTCAACTCAGTATCCAGTTACCATGGCAACAAGACTTCGGGCCAGCCTCATCTCATGCATCACAACAGGCAACAGCTATTCACCAAGAGACTTAAAAAAAAAAAAATCCAAACCCACAAGCCCATTTGGGTTTGTCTGGTGATCAGCCAAGAGAGAATTCAAACTTAATCAAACTTTCATGTCTCTCTTGCAAAGCCCAGGAAATCAGTAATTGGTTTTATAATTGAATTTTCTCATCACGTATCAAAGGAACAGAATGGCGTAAAATCTAAGTAATAGCCTGTCTCCAAAAAAGTACATGGGTGCGGGATGGAGGCTCTAGAAAATAGAGGGAAAAGCAGAATTTACTGCTCTTGGGCTAAGAATAGCCCATGTTATTTATAACCTGAGAGGAAGCAGGCAGTGCCACAGAGGCCTCGTCCATACTAAGTGGCCTCTAAACAACTACTGTATACACGGATTCCAGCTTTCTGAAATGAAAAGGAAGAAGCCCTGTGATGCTTTACCCTGGGCATCCCCTAGCCACAATGCCATTTTGATTTCAGATGGGATCTGTGTTAATGCAGAGAAAGAAGGCTCTTTATTGTTCCTCTTCTCCCTTTTTTCCCAAAAGAGTGGTGGGAGGGGAAATTTTGCACTTATCACGAATACAGAAAAGCCAGTGTAGGCTGTTTCAGTTAATAAACAAACTGACTGAAGAGTCTTTTTCAAAATCTCATCAATAACTTAGAGCCTGCTTAGTGGAATCTATAACTACAGCTCTGTTTTTCTTTCTACATTTATCTCTGTTTTTAAAATCTATATAAATAGAACTTTTATTAAGAGCTCTTACTACATACCAGTCACTATGCTAAGCCCTGAAGTATAAATATATGCAAGTAATACAGTTCCTGTTCTCAAGGAGCTTATGTTCTAATGGAGAAGACAACTTATAAAGAGGAATTGGAAAGTGATATGGGCAGATACACTCACAAGAGCATGGTTTACAAATGGGGTTGGGAAGTGATAGATAAGTTGAAAGCTCTCCTGTCTAAGCCTCTGAGGTCAAAGTTCTGATTGAGGTGGGAAAAGAAGGAGAAGGATCATGATGAGAGTGTATATAGAGATGTAAGAATCATAGGATCATGAATTTATGACCTACAAAGGACCTAAGAAACAACCATTCCATGGCTCTCATTTACAGAAAAGAAAAGCTCAAAAAGAGAGTTAACATAGGTAAAGTGGTTGGCTCAAGATGAATTAGATGATAAGTAGAAAGCACATGATTTCAATTCGGATTCCCTGACTACACCTGTTCTTTTTGAATTCCACTGTGATCTTGCTAGGCCAAGATAAGTTTTTTTTTTTTTTTTTTTTTTAAATCACTAGAGTATGATACTATTATCTATAAAATGTTTTGGAAAGTGAAAGATTCTATATATTTGGAAGGAATAATTATGAAGGCACTGATTGACCTCAAAGTGAAAGATGTTAATATAGCTTAGAGAAAAGGAATATATTCAAAGTGATTTTGATAGATTCTAGAAATGGTTACTCCAAAAAGAGATAACATTTGGTAAAGGGAGGTACATTCAGATTGGGATTCTAAGTACATAGATGCCTGAGTTGACTTCCTGTAGGAACAAGAAATTCAAAACAAAGTAGAAGCTTTTTGAATGGGCAGTGCTTAAACATGAATGAAACAGAATATAATGTCTACAGAGGAGAAAAAAAAATTGAAATTGAATGACAAGAAATTAAAATGGTCAAACTGGTGACACAGAAGAAGTCTGAGAAGGTCCTTCCCTTTTTTCTTTGAATAAGTAGGAGACAATGATTGTAGAAGACAATAGAAAACATCAGAATTTTAGGTGTGTTGGTTAGTTTTGCTGAACTCTTTTTTTCCCCTTTTTTTCTTTTTTAATTCTTATACAAGAACTCCTGTAGGGGGAGACATTAGGAAATATGGTTGATGTAAAAGCAAAAGTTATCAATAAAACTTACATAAAAAAGAAATGCTGGTTTACCATAAATGCAGCCAAAAAAAAAAAAAAGATCTGCAACTTTTATTTAGCCTTTGTTTACAAATATAATTAGGATTAATAGAATTCATAGGATCATAGATTTAGAATTGGAAAAGATCTTGGTGGCTACTGAGCTCAATTTCCTTGTTTTGCAAAAAAACAAACTGCAGCATTGAAAACTTCAGTGATTTTTCAAGGATCATACAGCTAAATGTCTGTGGCAGGATTTGAATTTTTGTCTTCTTGATTTGGGTCCAGTACTCTATCCATTATACCATCTAGGAAATATTAAATGTAGAGTGTCCATATATAGTCAAACTACAATAATTTAAATGGAGAGAATGATAATAAGCTGAAAGTGAAATAATGTATAATTTAAGGCTCCAGATTAGCCTTAAAAAAGATTTGAGAATGGATCTCCTTTTTTTTTTTTCTTTATAAAGGTAGAAGATGTGGAATACTGTATTTACTGTTAGATGTGGCTAGTATGTTGTTTAATGTCAATAAACTGATTTTTTTCTTTATTTTAAAATCTTTGTTATAAGAAATGGTTCTCTGGAGAGGAGAAGGATATATTGGGAAGTGATGGTCATATAAAAAAAAGATATTGATTAAAAATGTATAGCATCCAACTAATCCTTGAATTATAGAAGAAGATATTATCATATTCTCCTTGCTGACCATATTCCTTCAGTTTTATTTGACTAGTAGATTTTTACCTCTATTTATCTTTGTTGCTCAGAATACGAATAAGTTGACTGGGTAAATAGGTGATAAACTTGCTAGCAAAGTGAGGTTAAGAAAGAGGTACTAAGGAAAGGTTGAAATGGAAAGCCCAGATTCTTTGTTCTGTACTCAGTGTTGGTCCCTGTGGACCTACTGTGTTCCAGCTGGCAAGCTTAAGCTCTGATATTTCTTTTCCTTTTGAGTTCCTTGCTTCTATCTGTCCCCCAGACCTTGAGAGTTTTACTATAGAGTAAAGCACGCTGGATCTATATGACTCTAGGCCAGGTATTTAGCTTCTCACCACCAGAGGCAACTTTCTAATATTATAAATTGTACTGGTAGAAGAGATTTCCTTTTCTGGAAATTCTTGGGCTCTCTCCTCATTTAAATCACTATAGCTCTTGGTAAGCTGATTGTGACCCTGATTCTTCCCTTTGCTTAACGAAGCTCATGACCTTGGACTACATCACAGGCTCCCCAGGAACCCAGCAAGAGCTCTTGAAGAAGAGGCCCATAGAAGGTACATGGTCACAGAGGTAGTAAGGGGCAGAGAGGGGGAATTTGGTCCTGGTTCCTCTGAGTGAAAATCCAGTTCTAGTCCACACTGCATTCAAGGGTAAATTGGTTGGAATGTTGGCAGGGGAAAAAAAAGAAACAAATGGAATCTTGCTTGGTCCAGGCCAGGGAAAAGCCAATGCATTTCCTACCACTTTCCTTTCCTTGCAGCCCTGAAAAACCTCTCAAGGGTTACTGCAATATGGAAGCTTTGAGGCTTAATCTCAGTGCAGTCAACCCTGGAAAATGGATGTCTTTGATCATGTTTTGTGAAACCAGGAGACTTCTGCTTTTGGCTTAGGCATAGGTGAAGCTCTGTCCTATTCTCTCTTATCTCCCTTCACCCTTCAGCTGTAATCCTAACAAGTTGTCATTCCAAGTGGAACCATCTGCTCTGGGGAGGGAGTGGGCTGTCCAGCACTGGAGGTCTCACACAAGGCTGAGTGACCACTTGTTAGAGATGCTGTGGAGGGCCTTTCTGCCAAGGTGGCCCTAAGATGACTAGTCAGTCTATAAATAATAATATCAAAACATTCATATCAATTATTAACAAATTGCAAATATTGACACCTTCAATGTGTCAAGCCCCGTGCTAAGTGCTAGTTCACTCAGTTCCCTTCCAGTTTTGGGGTTCAGGGAAACACTCTGTGAGGTCCCAAGCCAATCAAGTCTGGGACAGAATGGCCTCATTGCCTTGGGAAGTGGGAGTAAGAAGAAGTAAGCATTAACTCTTCCATCTCCACTTGTGTGACTGTGAATCTGCATGGGCATTTTCTGTGTTCCCTCTCACCATCAGGAGGAATGTGCCCACTTGGTGTTGCATCACAGATCTGGAGCTAGAAGCCATCTGGACCAACCTCATCATTTTACAGGGAGGAACCTGAGGTCCAGAGAAGTTAAGGGATTTGTCCAAGATCACACCAGTACTAAATACCAGAGCAGGATTTGAACCCAGCTCCTTCAATATAGTAGAAGAGGAAATCTGCTATTAAAAAAGATCACGTGATACATTTCAAAGCCTAACACAAGTGACTTAGATTATTTGCTGCTTTGCATAGGTATGGATAACTGAGACTTTACTGTAAACCAAAATTACACAAATGCTGGAAGCTGGTTAACACATATACTGAAATACTGAATACAATTCTATCCTAGACACTGGAGCAAGATATATGTACAGCCTAAATCAAAAGCCATTTCATTATTTTGACTTCCAGCTGATTCCAGTCCTTAGCTGAATTTCTTATTTCCACTTGCCTTGATCTCAAACTAACGAGGTGTGTGGCTTTCAGAAGCCTGGCTAGTCATGAAAGAAAGATGGGAGAAAAGTTCTCTTGTTTATTCAACTTGACCTAATAGGAAAATATTGGCTGACATAGGGCTAATTGTTTTTTTGCTTGTCATTCTGGACCTGATTGTGAATATTACAAAGGGAAGAGTCTGCTTTAAACATGGACGGACTTCTTTGTGGAACCTGTCAAGTTAGCAAAGAGGGCTGAAGATGTCACTTTCCATATCTTTGCCTTGCTGTCTAATTCTTCCGTTGGCACAGCTGCAATGTCAGGGTGCCAATTTTTTTTTTAACCCAGAAAATTGCTGACACAACAGTTGTGGAATCTGCAAATACCTCTGCTCTCTGCAGGTGCGACCTGGCCAAAGTACTTCAAGCTGGGCAACACCAAGATGATGAACAACGAGTGTAGGTACCAAGTACCAGAAAGGAATGGTATGACATGGGTTACAAGACCTGGAAGGTCATCAAAGCCTCCTTGTCTGAGGTGGAAGGGACCTTCAAACACTGAGTTTTAAAAGCCAGAGGGACCTAAGAACATAAAATGTCAGGGGTTAAAGGGGCCCTAGAACATAGAGTACCTGAGCTGGGAAAGGTCTTAGGGAATTCCAAATGTCAGAACTATTAAGGACTTTAGAACATAGAAGGTCAGAGCTGGAAGAGACCTTAGGGGATAAACAGAAAGTGGCCTTTTGTTACCCAACTCTTGCTTTATAGATGAGAAAACTTGGAATCAGAAAGGGGAAGGGACTTGCCCAGAAAAGCTAGACTTCGATACCAAGTTTCCTGACTCCCTGTGCAGAATTCCATGTCGTTAGTGCTATAATTTATTTCTTCCCGATAGAGATATGGAACCTAGAATAAGTTTCATCTCCTTGTTGGGTAAGGAACACATTTTTTTCCTTTAAGGGTGGCTACTTCTGCTATGTCATTGAAAATAAACACTTCTGAGCATAACAAGAACATTGTACACAGCAAGAGCAACATTGTATGCGAGGATGATCAACTATGATAGACATATCTCTTCTCAGAAATACAATGATCCAAGATAATTCCGATAGATTTGGGATGGAAAATGCCATCTGCATCCAGAGAAAGAACTATGGGGTCCGAATACAGATTGAAATGTGCTATTTTCACTTTTTTTGTTTCTTTCTTATGGTTTTTCTTTTTTGTTCTGATTGTTCCTTCACAACATGACTAATATGGAAATATATTTAACATGATGGTACATATATAATTTATATCAGATTGCATTCTGTCTTAGGGAGAGGGAAGGGGAAGGAATGAGGAAGAAAAATTTGGAACTCAAAATCTTATGAAAATGAATGCTGAAAACTATATATATAAAAGGAAAAATACTGTTAATTGGGAAAGAAAATAAAATAAATGCTTCTAAAACCTGTATCCCTGAAGCCTGTAGCCAGGGTCTTGATTGTAGAGAATAATAAAAAAAAGTGGGAATCTGGGCTGTGGAAATGAAGCTGTCATCACATTCTAGAAACATGTCCACAAATTAACTGCAAGCAATTTGGCTGCCTTCAATGTGAAAAATACACTCTCAGATTATTTTGGGGATACCAGGCTGCCTTTGGAGTGCAAAAAAATGTTTTTGTCAATGCTATACTTTGGATGACGATTTGAGCTATGTCAGTGTTATTATTATTTGTGAATAAGACACTCAGCAGAAGGTTGGTGCTAGAGAGATGAGTCAGTGGTCCTCATCTCTTGTATGATCCCCAAATTTGAAGAGGTATATTTGGAAATATCTATGCCTTGTTTGAGTTCATAGAGTCTCACCTTATTTCTCCACTCTCCTAAACAACAGAAAAAAAAAATAGAAAAACAGCAACTTCTTGCTTTCTGAGCTAATAACAACAAAAAGAAAAATAAAGGACAGAAAAGAGGCCAGCAGCTATTTAACAACTGGAGGACTGGGGTGGTCTCAGGCAAAGGTATAAGAGAGAGTCAAAGAATCTGGAATAAGTAGGGCAAGGGAGAACCAAATATATCACCAGATTTTCAGAATCAAAAGAGTAAGCAGCAGCATAGTTGAAAATTCAAAGCAAGAAATTCATTAATATAAAAAGTACTTTAAAATCCAGGATCTAGGCAGTAAACTTGGTCTTTGTTCAGGAATATTTGTTAAGAATCCAAGAGGGGAGAAGGGTCAGGGAAACACAGTAACAATGAGGGAGGGAGAACAGAGCTTTGGATAATGTAAATTTACTCTGTGAAAACAATATGGTAGCTAGATGGTATAATGGATAGAGTGTTGAATTTAGAACTAAAAAAAATTGAGGTCAAATCCTGCCTCAGTTTCCCTATCTGTAAAATGGGGATAATAGTACCATTTACCTCATAGGGTTGTTGTGAGGATCAAATGAGGTAATAAGTCCTTTGTAAAATGCTATATAAATAATAGTTGTCATTATTAGCTAGACCTCTTATCTCCCAATCCAGTGAAGGCAACTTAGCTGTGATGAACAAAATAAATTTTTTTCTCTTGGATTTACCCATATCACTTAGATGATAAAACCACAGATTTGCTGATTTAGAACTGGAAGGAAATCTAGTCTAAATTTCCCCTCCCCATTTTGTAGATGGGTAATCTGAAGTCCAGGGAGGGTTTGTCTAATTTGTCCAATTTATGTAAGATTACACAGATTGCAGAGCCAGGACCTGGATGTCCTTAGCCTCCAAATCTAACTTTCTCTCCACAGAAAACCTACTGCTTCCACCTGACACTCAAGGCCCTTCATAATGTGGCCCCAATCTGCCCATCCAACTGATCCCCCACTGTTTTCTGACACACATCTTTCTTTGCCAATTTTTCTCCTCATGAGAACTTTCTGTTCAAACTGCCTGTCATGCCTGTCATGCCTCTCAAGAAATCCCAAACCCTCAAAGCCCTGCCTCCTCTTGGAAGCCTCCTAGGACTAATCTAGGCCTTGGGATCCTCTCCCTTCTCTGAATTCCTGCAGTGCTTTCTGAACTCACCTGGCAGTCAGCACACAGTGGTTTGCATGGCCATTGAGCAGTTTTGTGAATGGATGCCCTGTCTCCCCAAATAGTCTTTAGACTACTAGACTACTAGAGGCCAGATACTATATTTCAGGCTTCTCTGGATTTCTCACTGGTCCCCACATAGTTGCCTCCAAGTAGAATGTGTTTACATCATTTATATTCTCAATGACTAGTAGGATTTTCACTTTTCCAGGGAAAAAGAATAGAAGTTGTGATGAAGAGTTCTGGGCTAGTCGTGTCCTGAAGTTCAGCCTGGTGATTTCTCTCACTATGGAGATTTGCTTGACCTATGATGGGGAGGTCCTGCTATAAATAGACAGGGTCCAGCTTTAAGTCTCCAGGTTTGTGTCCTATTATGACTTAGCATTACTAGCTGTGTGATCCATACAAGTCACTCAGCCACTGTTTACCTTGATCCACTAGAGAAGGAAATGGTGAACCACTCCAGTATCTTTGCCAAGAAAACCTCATGGACAGTACTATTGTGCTATGGTCCATGGCATGAGGAAAAGTCAGACACAAAGGAATGACTGAATAGCAACAACAGAAACAACCATTTGGGAAAATTATTGTAAAAAGTAATGATAACAATGCCTGAGAAGGCCAGTGACAAAAAAGAAAGGCTTTGTGTACACTAAAATATTTATGGCAGTATTTTTCAAAGTAGCAAATAACTGGAAATAATGTAGATGTCCATTGATTGGGGAATGGTGAACAAATGGTATTAGATAGATGTAAGGGGATATAGCTGTGTTGTAGGAAATGATGACTGATGAATTCAGACAAGCGTGGAATGATTTATATGAACCGATGCAAAAAGACAAACATGACCAGGAAAATATTGTACACAATGACAACAGCAATGTAAATGGAAAGAATTACAACAGCAAAACGAATGAAACTGAATATTGGGAAATTCTAATTGCTAAACCTGATGCCAAAGAAGATAAGAAATATATTCCCTCATTTCTTTGCATAAAAGAGGTATATAATATCACATATGATATTAGAACTTTTTCAATAGATTGGTTAGTTTTACTGAATCCCCTTTCCTTTTATTCTTTATTATTAGATTGGCTCTTGGGAGAAGAGATACACTGGAAAATCTAAGTGATAAAAATTTTATTTTTAAAAAGTAGGAGGAAGCTAGATGGTACAGTGGATAGAGCACTGGCCCTGGAGGACCTGAGTTCAAACTTAACACTCTTTAGCTATGTAACCATGGGCAAGTCACTTTAACTCCAATTGCCTGGCTAAAAATAAAAAAAAAAGGTGAAAAATTTTAAAGATAACATACATTTGCATAATACTTGATATTTTTCAAAGCACATATATAATCTTATAATAGGTATTATCATTACCTATTTATAGATAGAGAAGCTAAGATCTAGGAAAAAAAAAAGTAAAGGCAGGGTTAGCATTTGAGCCCAGATCTGGTTAATTGTCCCATAGCTCCTGCCACACTGGTGATAGAAGGCTTCATTTTGTGTCTGCAAGGTGAAATTGAGACACTAGCCACACCTGGCAGCCTGCTCTCGGCTAGGAATGTTTGCTGTGGGAGGCGTCAGCCTCCAGGTTACAGCCATGCAGAAGCAACATCCCGGAGCAGGGGGAGCCGGCCTCTGCAGATACCTGACATCAGTCCCAGTTCTCACACCAGTCCTCACTATGGACTGCAGCTGATAGAAATGTGACAGCTGACATTTCTGCTGCCGGTTTGGAAAGAATGAATCAAGGGAGAGGAATGAATCAGGCAGCGTTGCTAGACAGCAAGGTCAGGGAGGATTAGGGGACAGCTCCCTGGAGCTGAGAAGGCCACAACTT
The DNA here is from genome assembly GCF_902635505.1 of Sarcophilus harrisii. Taxonomy (NCBI): domain Eukaryota; kingdom Metazoa; phylum Chordata; class Mammalia; order Dasyuromorphia; family Dasyuridae; genus Sarcophilus; species Sarcophilus harrisii. The sequence continues at coordinate 473,707,041 of NC_045427.1, read as the reverse complement.
GACAAGGGAACTTTGAACAAGAAAGATATGGAAGAGAATTGAGGACAAAACTGTTTACTGTGTATCTGTTCTTGTAAATTGCTTTTGTCTCTTGGCAGATGTGTGCTGAGCTCTTTTATCTTGAGATAGAAGAAACCCTTTCTTTTATTATGTTCAAGTAAATTTCCTATGAGTGAAAAGGAAAAGAGCATCTGAAAGCTCATGTAGGGAGGGGGCATTTCTGGGGTAGTGAAACCCCCATATTCTCTCCCCTTTGATCTCACTTTTGATCCTAGCATCTAGGCTCTTTGAGGTGGGGCAGGTGTTGGGGTGAGAGAATAAAGACTGGGTCACCTGGAGCTTCCATCTTCTGAAAAAGGAAGAGAGGATATCTACTCCCAGTTATTCTCAGCTGCTCAAGGGTACATGGTATCAAATCAAACTCCTCTTCCAGGGAAGGGAAAAATGTTTTCAATCCTTCATGGATTCTCTTTCCACTATGTAGCACAGAACCTTTGATGGCAGCTCACTGTCCAACCCTGTTGACTAAGCAGAAAGCTCCTGGGCATCCCTGTTCTTCATTAAAAGAGCTGGGAAGAATGGACATTTCATTAGAGCGATGGTGATATCTCTGTTTCTTCCAGACTTCAGGCAGGTGATCCCTTAATTCTCCCCTCCCCTTCTTTTATATCTTTTAAACAAGTAACATACATAGCTCCCCATGGACTGAGTTGATTGCACAATCTAGCATTATCATTAGTCAACTAGTACTTATTAAGTGCTGACTATGTGCCAGCAGTGCAGTGAGCTGGCGCACTAGATGGAGAGCCAGACCTGGAATCAGGAGGACTCATTTTATGGAGTTCAAATCCAGTCTCAGATACTCCCTAGCTGTGTGACTCTAGGGAAGCCACTTAACCCTCTCTGCTTCAGCTTCTGCATCTGTAAAATGAGCTGGAGAAGGAATTAGTGAACTTTTTTAATATCTCTGCCAAGAAAATCCCAAAGAAGATCATGAACACAATTTCACAACAACAACAACAACATCATGTGCTAGGAAGGAAAGAAATCAAACATTCCCTGCCCTCAGGCAGCTTTGATGCTAGTAAGGGAGACTAGATACAAATATAAATAGATAGAAAATAAGTGTAAGAAAATTTTGGGGGAGCAGGTCAAGAAGCATCTGGGGGGGACAGGAAAGTCCTTACATAGTAGTTAGTAGTTGAACTGAATTATGAAGGAAAGACATCTAAGAAGTAGAGATGAGGAGAGAGAACATTCTAGGCGTGGAGGGCAGCTAATGCAAAGGCACAGATTGCGTGATAAAATTTTGTGTATGAAAATAAATAAGAAAACCAAAATGGCCATACTGTAGAGTGAGTGATAGGAAGTAATGGCAAATAGGGCTGGAAGGACAGGTTGGGGAGGACTTTCAATTCCAAACAGAAGTATCCATATGAAATTCTAGAGATAGTAGGGAGTCCCCAGTATTTACTGACTAGGAGAGAAATATGGTTAGACATGTGCTTTAGGAATATCATTTGGCAGTTGAGTGGGAAATGGAATGGAGAAAGGGAAGACTGGAGGCCAGGAAATCAAACAGGATGCTGATGATAATCTCAATAATGAATAATAATAATGGCCCACATTTCTCTGGCACATTCAGGTTTACAAAATACTTTTCTAATAACAGCCCCATGAGGAAGTACAAATATTGTTATTTCCACTTAAAGAAAAGGAAACTGAGATGAAAAGATATAAAATTATTTGCCTAGGATCATAAGTATTTGAAGTGAGATATCCTCCCCATCCCATTTCTACTTTCTAACTCCCTCTCCACACCCAATTCTGAGTGAATGACAGCACTTTTATTTTTTTTCTTTTTTGTTTTCTATTTCACATTTAATTGAAAGATAAATAGAATTGAAGATTCCATTTTGCTTATTATTTGTTACATATTGAAACAAAAACACATTTTATTTAATAGAACAAAAGTCTGTCTTGTAGTCTTTTTTATAAAAATGTCTCCCATCCCTGATCAAAATTATTTAAGATTCTTTAGACTCATTGTAGCCCGGTCCATCAATCTTGCTCCCCTTGATAGATGCCAGGATCCACCATTAGGGACTCCACCTGCCCCCACTTCAATCCCAGATCAGCTCACTTTCTTTTTTTTTTTAATTTAATAGCCTTTTATTTACAGGATATATACATGGGTAACTTTACAGCATTAACAATTGCCAAACCTCTTGTTCCAATTTTTCACCTCTTACCCCCCCCCTCCCCTAGATGGCAGGATGACCAGTAGATGTTAAATATATTAAAATAGAACTTAGATACACAATAAGTATACATGACCAAAACATTATTTTGCTGTACAAAAAGAATCAGGCTCTGAATTATTGTACAATTAGCTTGTGAAGGAAATCAAAAATGCATGTGTGCATAAATATAGGGATTGGGAATTTAATGTAAGTTTTTAGTCATCTCCCAGAGTTCTTTTTCTGGGTATAGCTAGTTCAGTTCATTGCTGCTCCATTAGAAATGATTTGGTTGATCTCGTTGCTGAGGATGGCCTGATCCATCAGGACTGGTCATCATCTAGTATTGTTGTTGAAGTATATAATGATCTCCTGGTCCTGCTCATTTCACTCAGCATCAGTTCGTGTAAGTCTCTCCAGGCCTTTCTGAAATCATCCTGTTGGTCATTTCTTACAGAACAGTAATATTCCATAATTTTCATATACCACAATTTATTCAGCCATTCTCCAACTGATGGACATCCATTCAGTTTCCAGTTTCTAGCCACTACAAAAAGGGCTGCCACAAACATTCGTGCACATACAGGTCCCTTTCCCTTCTTTATAATCTCTTTGGGATATAATCCCAGTAGTAACACTGCTGGATCAAAGGGTATGCACAGTTTGATAACTTTTTGAGCATAGTTCCAAACTACTCTCCAAAATGGTTGGATTCGTTCACAACTCCACCAACAATGCATCAATGGAATGACAGCACTTTTAGAAGTACACACATGCAGGAACCTCTAAGAATTGGGGAAAATTGAAATCCAGATGATAATGCTGTTATCATATCCAATGATCATCATAACAGGTCATAGTGTAGGTATTTGAATCCCCCATTGGTCAGAGGAGAAAATGAAGGTTCAGAGAGATTAATAAATTGACTCAAGATCACATATTAAATCATTGGTAGAGATGGGGCTAAAACCTAGCTCTCTATTGCACCACATTCTGATTTTGCTGATAGCCAGCAGGGAGGCCAGGACAGAGCAGGAGATAAGCCAAGGCAATTAAGGACGCTTAAGAACAGAGTTCACACAGAGAGCTCCCTGACCATTAGGGTCCTTTCTGACTGGTGCAGCACACACAGTTCTCCAAGGAAAGCTCTTTAAACTCCCATCCATATATTCCAGAGGAGTGCCAAGATAATGGACCTTTCTTAATGACATCAGACTTGTTGCTTCTTTCAGTGGCTTTCTTCTACTGTAGATCTATTAAATTTAACTACATACCTGATGGAACTATAAACTATAGAATTAATAATATTAGAAACTGTAAAACTACAAGGGATTTTAGAATAGAGAACAGAGACTATCAGAGTTGTAAAGGGCTTTGGAAAAATCTATTTCCATTTTTATAGTTAAGAAAACTAAAGCCTAATGGGGGAAAATGACCTAAGGTTATGCAGTGTGTCAGTGACAATCAGGACTCAATCCAGATCTGGTCCAGGGCCTTCTTGACACCATTGCTCTGGCCTGCACAGCATGAATGGGGCTGCTTATAACCACAATCCTGGCTTGCCTCAGCATGTGTCTCCTATTATACATACTTTCCATGTCTTAGATCCTCTTAGTTTCTTCATTCTAAAATTCTAAAATTGTTAAGTAAAAATAGTATCAAGGCCTAGGAAAATATTCCCAAGTCTAACCACCAGGCTAACCGCAGGACTGAGTCTATTTTACACCCTCCTGGTGACTCATTACATCTCTTCAGACAAATGGAGCCATCTCTTTTGTGCCTCAGTTCCCTCATCAAGTGAGGGTGATTCTCATGTGTCCAAAGGAACAAGGGAATCAATGAGATTAGAACAGAATGAAACTATTTTAAACCAGGTTCTGTGACACTCTTTCTTTTGCTTCTCATCCAGGCCATACGATGTAGCCAATATCTTCCCCTTGGGGAAGAGAAGAGTAGGAAATAAGCATTTATATAATACCTAGTGTGTGCTGGACTCTGTGCTAAGTGCTTCTTATGAATATTATCTCAGCTGATGGTCTATGTTCACCTTTTGTACCTCTGCTCCAAACTTGTCCTGCTGTTCTGCTCCCACCTTTTCGAATCTTCTCTGAAATGTGCCTGAATAGTCTGCCCAGTCATCTCTTTCTCTCATCATTCAAACAGCTTCTGAAATCCCACCTCCCCCCGGAACCCTTCCTGGAGTGATCGGATGCATCATGACAGTTTTGCAAACCACTCTTTTCCTCCTCCATCTACATTTGCCCTTGATAATTTGCTTATGATACGGCTGCCTTACGGGCTTTGGGGATTTTGTTCCAACATCTGATTGTCCTGAATCTGCTTCTTCTTTTTAGTGGGTCTGGTTTGGACCATGAGCTCTGAGATGATGGGAGAGGCCCTGTCAACACGGTTCTCACTGTGATGTTCAGTTAAAAAGCTGTGTGCAAACAGGAGCAGAAGGAATTCCTGGGTTGCAGTGGTAGAACAGAAAGGGACCTTAGAGGTCGTCTAGTCTAACTCTGTCATTTTACAGATGAGATATCTGAGGACCAGGGCAGATGATTTGCCCAAGATCACCCAATTAAATCTTGTCTTAGTCACGTTCATGTCTACTCCAATTGTTGCTATTTCTCTTCACCCTGGCTGTTCTCATTTCTAGTTTTCTGGCCACTGAGCTTAATCCTACTGCTTTCTCTTCAAATCAATTTTCAACTTACATATATGTTCACTTGTCTTTGCAACTCAGCAGAATTTTAAAAATATGCTGAACAAGTCTCCTTGGCAGCAGGGGTCCCACTGGTGAGCAGTGCAAGTTTCTGGGCAGCTTCTGGGCTCTGGCCCTGGTGAGTGAAGGCCTGACCTTTCTGGGTTGGCAGGTTTCCTCACCAATAGGGCCAGCTATGGGCTGGGAGAATGGGAGAATGGGAGAATGGAGGGGGGTCTTTGAGGCCTCCCTGCCAAGGGAAAGGGTGATAAGGAGATTGTACTCAGCTCTCTTTCCTTTCCCAGCTCAGAAACTTCCAGGACTTCATGAAAGCAGTCCGTTCCATGGTGAGCTCCAGATGGTGACATTCAAGCAGGCATTTCCTACACAAACCTGACAGTTATCCCCCTTGTGCTTATTTGGGATCCTGGAGCTGATGAAGGAGGAAAGGCAGCAAAATCAGGATCACTTGAGGCCTTAATTACGCTGTCTGCTTTCTGAACTCAATTGTCAATCAGGAATGACCAGAACAAGGTCAGATTTTGCCCCGAAAGACAATAAAGAGCAGACCCAGTATCTAGGAAGCAGCTTTTCTTCATATTTCAATTCATAGGCTGATGGAATTTAGACTGAGAAGTGATTTTAGAGATCATCTGGTCCAACCTCCTCATTTTATGGGAGGCCATTAGAATGGAAAGAGTCTAAGTGATTATCCAAGCTATGTGGATAGTTAATGGTAGAGTTGGGATTAGGACCAAGGTTCTCTGCCTCTAAAACCACCCTGATTTCAGGCAAGGCTCCATTCTTGGTGACTTAGAAGTTATTGGGGGAAATAAAACATATAGACATACAAGAATTAAATAAGCTGACATATGAAAAAATAATGACATGAGTGGTACAAATTGTAGCAAAAGAAAAGACCTTTGTGGGTTGGAGTCGCTGGAAAAAGAAAGTTTCATGGAATAAATGGGCCTTGAGCTGGGCCTAAAAGGACAGGGGGTATTTGAAGAATTGAAGAAGGGAATTCAGGAGTCTCTTCCAGATCAGGCGAACTGACATGGAATATTCTGCCTTAGCTGGAGAAGTTTGTGTGGTATGTATTGGGGAGAAATTGGACAGATTGGATGGACTTAATAGGAGGCAGAGGGATATGGTAGACAAGACCTTGTTGTCAGAGGACCTGGATTAAAATACTCAGTCTCTGGTCTTCTGTTTCCTCATCTGTAAAATGAAGGAGTTAGGCTAAATAAATTAAAATACTAAAATGATCTCATCTTTCTCTAAATATTGGGTTAATGGTTCAAATACTCTTTAGAAAATTTCCTTTTCTCCTTTCCATTTCATCCCCTTTGTCCTTGTCCTTGAGAATCCAGCTGAAAGAGTTCATAATTAAACATCTCACCAATTTGTACCTAACCTTTCTCAAATGATCAATCCATTTTGGAGAAGAATTTGTCCAGATTCTCTACACATACAATACTTGTCTGTTGGGAGAATGGGTGAAATTTATAGAAAACATTTATTAAAAGAGTCATGTTCTTGGTGTAATATGAAAATGGCTCATTGTAGATTTGAACTGGGGGGGGAACCCCCTCATTTTATGGAGGAAGAAACTGACACTCAGAAATGAGAATTGCTTGTTCAGGTCATACAGGTGGGAAGGGTTTGAACCAGGATCTGAAATTAAAATCCTCTAGCTTCACATCAAATGGTCTTTCCATTACACCATACAGACTCCAAGATCTATGTTACCTTCTATCTATTATCTATCTTATCAGGGAGTTGGGTTTGTCATTGTATTTCCCTAGAGTTCTACATACATACTATATTGTAGAGTACTACATACATAGTCACAGTAGTTTGGGTCACTTACATTCTTACACTGGCACAGTTAGTCACTGAAGGCCCTATTCCATTCCTTCCAACAGGGTGCTCCATCTAAGGGGGAAGAAGTAAGGGCATCAAGTATCTCTTCTTGGAATGTATCAAGGTACCACCTGAAAGCCCCCAGGCATGGCCAAGTAACTCTGCTTTCAGTATTTGTGTAGAAGGCATGGCAAGTTTGGTGTTTGGTTCCTATCAACTCAACTATCCTAAAAGATGCAGCAAGATGAAGTGGGAAAAACACTGGAGCCAGAAGAGCTGGCTTTGAAGCTTGTCTCTAACACTGTCTGAGGGGCATTGGCTAAGGCTCTGCACCCCTGTAAAATAAGGGGAGTTGGAGTGAATGGTTTCTCAGATCCCTCCAAGCTCTAAATCCAACAGTCATATGGTTCCAATCCATTATTGGTTTCTTAGGGGTGGTAGGGACATCGAGAGGCATTTGATTCTATATTTAATCAACTCTGTATTGTATGTATGTATGTATACAATTATTTATGTGGCTTATTCCTTTTTTTTGCATTACCTGCAGTGGGTTTTTTCCCCTTTAACTCTCAAGCTGTATTTTTCCTGTTGCTTATTATGCTTTTAGGCTTCTTCTAACAATTGGGGTATATGTTCTAAGAATGCAAACTTATTTTATTAACTGTTCATGTATATGATAACATAAAACAATCATAAGTTGGATCCTGGGGAAAAAGCAAACCTGGTGTTTGTGTGTCAGACCATTCTAAAGAAAGGATATTTGGATTATACATATAATAGTTTTCTTCCATTTGCAAGTTTACCTGATTATCAAAATGGTTCCACTCTCATAGTCTTGTTTAGCACTTAACATAACGCCTTGTGCAATGGTACTTCCTTCAGAAAATCCTTCCTAATCACCCCCTTTCAGCTAAAAGTAATCTACTCCTCTTTCTTCAAAACTCAGCACTTTGATACAACCCCATGAGCCAGGTGATGTAAGTATTATTATTATTATTATTAAAATATAAGCTCCTTGAGGGCAGGAAGAATTTCAATTTTGTCGTTGTTACTCCAGAGCCTAGCATAGGATTTGACACATGGAAAGAACTTAATGTTTTTTGAATGATTATTATCATCCCTGTTTTATAGAGGAGAAAACTGAGGCCTAGAAAAGTGAAACAACAAGAAGGAGTCAACAATAGAGCTACGGCAAGAACATTCATGAAGACATTCTTGGCTCTATGATGCACAGAGGAGCTGCGGGAGAACAGATGGGCTAATATTGGAATGATTTCTTCTTTCTCATTAGGGAATTAACAGAAGCCGGGACAACTCTTATAGCTTCTGCTCCATTTAACCTCATAGTGATGTCACTAATCAAATCATGGGACCACAGAACTTGTTTCACTGAAGGCCTTTACCAACTCTCTGCCTTTAGCAGAATATTTTTCCCCCACAGGGGATATTTTATTAAGGCCAAAGGAAATTCAGAATCAATGAATTGAAGCATCTCAGACTTGAGAGGGATCTTCTCCCTCATCTTTTACCTTTTGAAATCTTTCTTGTCCTTAAAGACTTAGCTCAGCTGGTACCTCCTCCAGAAAGTCTTCCCTCATCATTACCTTGTCCGCTTTTTCTCAATTATCATAGCACTCTTATACTCTTATTCATTTATCATACTTTGTATCAAGTTATTTGTATACATGTCTTATTTCTCTTGCTAGATGGCAAATTCCTTGAGGATGGCCCAGGAAGCACGGGTTTTTTAAAAAGGTTTTTTTTTGGGGGGAGGGTTTCCTTTTGGGCAGCTGCTCCACAGTATCTTAACACAGTGTTGGTGGGCTTTACTGATGGGAAGCCAATGCTGGCTTCTGGCCAACCCCCATTATTTTGCTGTCTTGCTGGGTAGTTTTCAGACTACCTCGACTCCCAACAAAATACAAATCTCACCTTCTCTGTGATTCCAGGAATAATTGACTGTATTCAGGTCAAGGAGCATAAATCTGTTGACAGTAGTGGGGGACTTCTGTCAGTGGTGGAGCAACTAAATGAGGAGAGAGTACTGTGTTGGGGGAGGGAGAAGGTTGGCAAAAGAGCTAGGCTGGGGCAGCCAAATTACTATGGAAGTGTGGGAACCATGAGGGGGTAAAATACAGTGGCTGTGGCTTCCAAAGTGCTGAAGCATAACTAGGCAGCAAACAGCTAGTCAGTAAATGCAATTTATTTTGATCTAGGTTTGATTTCTGGGTTGCTGAGCCATGTTTTTCAAAGGAAGAAAGATCCATCCTTCTTTCAGTGCCTGCTGAGGACTTCCCTAGAGCTATTTGGTTAGTAACTCAGCCTATGACCACCTTCTACAATGAGACCAAACATTCAGCATTTTTAGATTTATAAACTGCTTTCAGATGTTATCTGATTTGATCCTCACAATAACCCTTGCAGATAGGTGCTATTTTTACTCAGATCAAGAAACTGGCTGGGAGAGGTTAAATGTTTTGTCCAGTCATGCAGCCAGTTTAGTGTCTGAGGCACAATTTGACTCCCTTTCCTAGTCTTCCTGACTCCAAGACCAAAGTCCCATTCACTCTCACTATACTCCCTGGCTATTGAGAGATTTCTGGGTTTCTGAACCAAATTTTTTCAAAGGGAAGACTCACCTAGCTCCTTCCCAGATGCCCTCATTATATGGCTTTCAGCACTTGCAGCCTGGCCTTTTTCTATCTGATCTTTCCCCAGCTCCCACATTAGGGACATGCCCTTGGCTCACAAAGATCCTTAGAAGTCTTTTCAATGTTCCATTATAAGTTGTTTCTTATTCTTCACAATCTCTACTACTACTGCATGAGATAATTCAATTCAATCCAATGATCACTGTGTAAACATTCACTATGTGCAGGATGCTATATTTGGTGCTGGAGACGCAAAGGCAGAAACAAAAGTCCTGTCCTCAAGGTATTTGCAGTCTACCACTATCTCTAAGGCAGGCTGGCTGAGGAGAGTACTAAGACTGTAGGGTACCAGAATGGTCTGCTTAGGGCTCAAGGAGCCCGGCCTTCTCAAGGAGCACAGTCTTCCCAAGGAGCCCAGTCTTTCAAAGGAGCCTGGCCTTCCCAAGGAGCTCAGTCTTCCCAAGGAGCCTAGCCTTCCCAAGGAGCCCAGTGTGTCCTAGGAGGCCAGCCTTCCCAAGGAGCTCAGTCTTCCCAAGGAGCCCAGTCTTCCCAAGGAGCCTGGCCTTCCCAAGGAGCTCAGTCTTCCCAAGGAGCCTAGCCTTCCCAAGGAGCCCAGTGTGTCCTAGGAGGCCAGCCTTCTCAAGGAGCTCAGCCTTCCCAAGGAGTTCAGTTTTCCCAAGGAGCCCAGGCTTCCCAAGGAGCTCAGTCTTCCCAAGGAGCCCAGCTTGTCCTTGGAGGCCAGCCTTCCCAAGGAGTTCAGTTTTCCCAAGGAGCCCAATCTTCCCAAGGAGCCTGGTCTTCCCAAGGAGCCCAGCTTGTCCTAGGAGGCCAGCCTTCCCAAGGAGCCCAGCTTGTCCTAGGAGGCCAGCCTTCCCAAGGAGCTCAGTCTTCCCTAGGAGCCCAGCCTTTCCAAAGAGCCCAGCTTGTCCTAGGAGGCCAGCCTTCCCAAGCAGCCCAGCTTGTCCTAGGAGGCCAGCCTTCCCAAGGAGCCTAGCCTTCCCAAGGAGGACAGCTTGCCCTAGAAGGCCAGTCTTCCCAAGGAGTTTAGGAGCAAATAAGACAATGTTCATAAAAACACTTTCAAACTTTAAAGCACTGAATACATGTGAGTCATTATTACTGTTATGGTCATTATGAGCTGTTACTTAGATGCCCATGTGTCCTCTACAGAGACTTGCCTGCTTATGGTTCATTCCCACCAGTCCAAGACCTGATCTGGTTTTGGATCTCATAGGATCATAGATTTAGAGACTGACAAGACCTCAAGGACCCTCTGGACCCCAGTTTCTAAAACTGTGTGTTGTGACCCCATATGTGATCTTGTAACAATGTTTTGTTTTGTTTTATAAAATTGTGACTTATTATCAGTGAATGTTTGATCTGTATATCTATTTTATATACCCACATACACAGAGTCATGTAAAAATTTCTTGGGCAAAAAGTGGTCAGGAATGGAAGAGTTTAAGAAACCCTACTTTAGACCAACCTCTTTATTTTACAGATGAGAAAACTGAGGCCCAGGAGGTGAGGAAGCCACAGTGGAAAAGGACTGGCTTGCCACTGAAACCATCTGTGTGGTCTGAGGCAAGTCATTTAAGCTTCCTCAACCTTAGCTTTTTCATCTGCAAAATGGGGGATGTTGGATTTGAGGGCCTTAGAAGTTTCTTTCTAGCTTTAAAACTCATGGTCCGTGGACCCTATAGGTAAGTTTGTAAGTGGCAGTACTAGGATTCAAATTTGGGCATCATGATGCCAAATTCAACACGCTCTGCACTGTATTGTCCCGCTTTGCTGAACTCCTGATCAGTCAGGTGAGGTGTGACATGGCATAGAGTATTGGACTTAAATGCAGAGAGATGTGGATTCAGATCCTGCTTCAGAGACTTGTAAGCTGTGCATCACTGGGCAAATCCCCTAACCTTTTTGTAACTCAGTTTCTTCAGCTATAAAATAAAGGAATTGTATTCAGTGGTCTTCTAAGGTCCCTTTCAATTTTAAATTTAAAAAAAAAAGCCCTATGGTTCTATATCCTTTATGGAGTGAGGAGAAAGTCAGGGATAGGAATGACTCTATTTTTAACCCTCATGCCCCTCATCTCTCAAATCCACAAGAAGCTTGTTCATAAAGTCTCCTTTATCACCAAGAAGTCGCTTAACTTCCAGACTACTGAGTACATTAGTGGATTGGCTCTTTACTTTGCATTTCATGGAATCTAAAGGAAACAGAGTCTTGCCCTGAATCCCTGCACATTCTAAGTGGCTGCGATCACAAGCCAGGAGATGGCTGTATTGAGAATTCATTTTCCCCAGACTGTGCTTTGGGATGTCAGGTCTCAAGTTGGAGGCTGCTCTAGCAGGCCAGATGAAAGCCCTCAGAGATATCTCAGAGCTATCCCATAGAGAGAGAGAAACAGTCTTTAGCAGAGAGACAGACCTATCTTATTTGCCAGGGAGACAGGGAGAGACCTGAGCTAGTTTATGTTCTTTCTGATTAATGACAAGATAGCAAGGATCTAGAAGAAGTTACTGAGATAGCAAGGATCTAGAAGAAGTTACTGCAAGGTTCTTCTCCATCTCTGGTAAAATCATACCTCTTGAAGCTCAAAGGAAATTCTCCATCTTCTGCAAAGGTCTCCTATTTTGCTCTAATTAATTAAATGCAACAAATGTTTATGAAGCCAAAGCTCTGTGTTATAGTAAGAAATGTGATAGAATTGGATTTAGGGGAGACCTCCATATGAATCCTGACTTAGCTGTATGACCATGGGAAAATCTCTTTGTTGAGCATTCCTTCAGAATCTATCTCACACAGTGGTTAAGAGAGTCAAATTAAATCAATATCTCATTCAATATCTAAAAATAGAGAAATTAATTTAAAATTAATTGAAATATTAGTTAATTGTTAATTAATTGAAATTAATTCTTAATAAAAATGACCTGTTGATTGAAAAATCAAAAGAAAAATTACAAAAGAATAAAACTAAATAACCTATGCAATGTATTTTATAAATGGCAAAGTACAGTAAAAGTCAGTTACCATTAATAGTATCATAATCAAGGCATAGTGCATAGTACTAAAAACATAAGAACAATCTCCTGAAGAAAGGATATGGCACATTCACAGAGAAGCATAATAATAATTTATTTTACTATAGGAGTTTGAGGCTAAAAAATTGATTCTCTTTTTATTTCCCCCACCCCCAAAGCCCTGTAAGGTATATAGTACAAGCATTACTCCATTAGTTGTTTTTGTTGTTGTTTAGTCATTTTTCAGTCATAACCTGCTCTTTGTGGTCTCACTGTGGATTTTCTTGGCATGGCTCTTGGAGTGATTTGCCATTTCTGTCTTTAGCTCGTTTGACAGATGAGAAAATTGAGGCAGAGTAAAATGCCTTGCTCAAGGTCACACAACTAGTAAGTGTGTGAGGCCAGATTTGTCCCCAGGAATACGAGTCTTTCTGATTCCAGACTCAATACTCTATTCACCTATTAGCTAATTTTACAAGAGAGGAAATCAAGACTCAATGAGATAAAAGGACATGCCCAAAGATAAGTGCTAAAACCCATGTATTGTGATTTCAAGTCCTGTTCTGTTTTTTCCTTCATCTGTTGCACAACATGAAGTGGGGTGTGGAGGAGACAAAGGAGAGATCCAAGCAAGGACATCTAGGAAATAAAAATAGGGACTGAGCGCTTCCAATTGGTATGAATAAGGAAAGTGGATAGATCAAGGGATACCTGAGCAGGACCTTGAAGGGCACATGAGTCTCTTCTAAACTTGAAGAGCATTTACTTTCTACCCATTTTGGCTTCAAATCTTATATCTGTTCAGTACTTTATACTTAATGAAGGTAGTTTCACATTCATTCTCTTATTTGATCTTTACAACCCTGCAGGGATAGATGTAACAACTATTATTATCCCTATTATATAGGTGAAGTAACTAAGGCAACAAAATGATTTGTCCAGAGTCACATAATGAATCAGTAGCAGAGCTGGGACAAAGACCTAAGTATTCTGACTCATATGGCTGTGTGTTGTCCTCTAATATTTTAATTTCTAAATCTTATCTTCCCAGGAGGAACAAAATCCTGAAAGCAGGAGTGTTCTTTTCTAATATCTGCCATGACATTGCCAAGCCCAGGTCTGTTTAAGCTTTGTAACTCCCCCAGCACATAAGCTGGAGCTCTACATACAATAGGCATTTAAGATTTTTTTTTTGGTAGTGGTGGTCAATTATAGGATTTAGAGCTGAAAAAGACTAAATGTTATATAGTCTAGTGTTCTTATGGAAGTCAGTGTACATATATACTGAGGCGCTTAGATGGTATGGTGGATAAAGATCTGAAAATAGAAACAGGAAGATCAGAATTCAAATTTAGCCTCAGATATTTATTACTTATGATCCTGCGCAAGTCATTTAAACTATTTGTTGCAGTTTCCCCATCTGTAAAATGAGAATAAAAATAGCATCTACCTTCCAGAGTTGCAGTGAGGGTAAAATGAAATAATGTTTGTACAATATCTTGTAAACCTTAAAGTTCTCTATAAATATGAGCTATAATTATTATTATTATTTACAGATAAGGAAACTGAGGTCGAAAAAGGTGAGATATCTTGTTCAAGGCAGTAATTATCATGGTGGAAATTCAAACTCAGGTGTTCTGACTCCAAAGCTAGTATTTTTACCATGGCATCATGATTCTTTATGACTATGACTATTAATATTAACATTAACAGTAGCAGTGGCTAGTTGAATTTCATCTTTATGACATGCGGAAATTGTGGCCTAAAGTGGGGAATAACTTGCTTAATGGACATTGAGAACCAGTGAGCACTCCTGAGGGCACTACAAAGTCTCCCTACCAGGAACTGTTGCAATGTTGGTGGGAAGGGACCTGACTCGGAGTTCAGAATGAGGCCTGGTGAGCTCAGGTCAATGAGGAAATGCATGGGAGTAAAGAGGCTGCAGTATGTTAGCCATGATGACTTGAGTAATATATAAGATTGAAAAAAAGGACCTGAACAAGGTTTGACAGCCAGGCAATCTGGAAGGTAAACTAGACAGTGCTTGGAGAATTCTAAGACCTAGGGGAATGCTTCCAGTGTGTTGGGCAGATTATCTATGGAAGATTTATTAAACAGACAAAAATCACAAGAAATGAAGAGCATATGGGCTATGATCAAGACCAATGGAAGGAGCCCTCACAATGACAAAATCATAGATTCACCAAAGGGTTGCTGGTAGACTTGCCAAGAATTGCTACTATTTATTAAAATAATGAGTAGAAAATTGAGATTCTCCTTATTACTAGGAGATAACTCATGTTATCAGGGTAGTATATTGAAAAAAAAAGAATTTGGAGTCAGAGAACTTTGATTCAAATCTTGGCTCTGTTATTTACCTGTAAGACGTTTGGATAAGTCACTTAGTTTCTCTAAGCCTCAATTTCTTCATCTGTAAAATGAGGGGGTTGAATTATTTGATTTTGAAAAAACCTTTGAGCTTTAAATGTATAAGGTAGATGGAAGCTTCAATCTACTTCACAAGTCACTTAATTTTTGTCTCAATTTCCTTAACTGTAAAATGGAGATAATTAATAGCACTACCAGGTTGGTTTAAGGATCAAATTAGAAAATATATTTTTAAAATTAATTTAATTTTCAGTTCTAAAATCTTTCCCTTTTTCCACCCCTTCTCCTACCCTTTGAGAAGGTAAGAAATACAATGCCCATTACACATATGAAATCATGGAAAACATTTTGCTACCTTAATCAAAATTAGATAATATCTATAAAGTGCTTAGCAGATAAGTAGGTGCACATAAGTAGGTGCCTAATAAATCCTTCCTTCCTCCCTTCCTTCCTTTCTCCTTTCCTCCTTCCCTCCCTCCCTCCCTCTCTCCCTTGCCCATCCTTTAAAATAGGAAAGAGAGAATCTTTTTTTTTCCCCTGGAGGCAATTGGGGTTAAGTGACTTGCCCAGGGTCACACAGCCAGGAAGTGTTAAGTGTCTGAGACCAGCTTTGAACTCAAGTCCTCCTGACTTGAGGGCTGGTACTCTATCCACTTCACTGCCTAACTGCCCAAGAGAGAATCTTTAAGTGTAGATGGATCTCCTATCTCCCCTTCCCACATAATGAAAATGTGATTTCCAAATGATTGGCTCTTCTTTCCCTTGAGGCCAAGACATTCAGTGGCTAAGTACCTCTAGCACTTGTTTTCCTGCTTCCAGGTCTCATCATATTCTGGCATTTTGTCCCCAGATGAAAGAAGCATGCAGTAACTTAATGGATGCAGTGCTTCCTGGTAGAGTCTATGCTTAGCCTCCCTGGAGAGAAGCTAACCTAACTTGATTGGGCTTTGTGGTGGCTTCTATGGCTTCTCCTTACTCCCAATACAGTAGAAGAACTGAGGTACCTTGAGGTACTTGTCTGCAGAATTTAAGCAAAACTCTCACTTTCCTTTAATCTCTCTGGCTAGTCCAGGGACAAGTGTCTGCTGGCCTGAGTTAGTTGGAAAATTTCTTTGATTTTTCTGCATTACTAGACTCAAGGCATAGTCTCTGGTGTCAGCAGGTTTTATTTCTTTGAAGTAATATGCACTCATGGCTCCACCAAATTCTCTGAACAAGGAGAGAGAACATGACTTCAAGGCCCCAGGGAGCACTATGCAAGACACAGACTTGGATAATATCTATGTTTTTCTGTCCATTCCTGAAGCCATGTTAAACACAAAGTTACACACCACTGGGTTGCAAAGAGATTCTTTGTCATGAGATGGGATGTTGTGTTACAATTTCTTGGATGGGCTTAAAAAAAAAGAGCACTTTGATGTACCATTATAATACTTGAATGTCATTATTTCTACCACCTGTAGAGATCCAATGACATTCTGGAAACTAAATTTGAAATCTGGTTCACTTTCCCCACATAGTTTTTGTTTCTACCTTCCTTAGGCTACCTTTCTGAGTGAAGTCCCCTTGTAAGAGCTGAAAGTACAGCTGTATGTCCTATCAATCTATAAATCAATAAACATTTATCATGTACTTAACAGTCCTTGCCCTCAAGGAATTTATGATGAAGATAGTATTAAATAAACAGGTACGTATCTGTTACAAACAGAGTACATGTAGATTGCCAGTATCCAAATCTGTCTAAAATTGATCTAATCTTCTATTCCATTCCCCTTATTGCCACTCCTCTATGCAGTTCCTCTTTCTAACTTTCCTATTTCTGTCAATGGTCCCATCATTCTCCCAGTCACCCAGGCTCAAAAATCATTTTTGATGATTCTTCCGTTGTTTTGCCTCCCCCATCCAATTAGTCACCAGGTTCTGTCAATTCTTTCTTTCTAAATGGTACCTTGCATCCATCCATCCACTCATCCCATCATTTCCATTCCTACTGCTACCATCCTAATTCAGGCAACTATCCTTGTATACGTGGGCTATTTCATCAGTTTCCTCCTAATTGTTTCTTTGTTTCCGGGCTCTCCTTCTTCCAATCCACTTGTTGGGCAAAGCAACAGATTAATCTTTGCTCAACACCCCTCAATTTAAAGATCATTGACTGTGGAGTCAGAATGTGTCTCTCTACTTGAATGACCTTGGGCAAACAAGAAATGGACCTTACTTTTTACTATATTTTACTATATTGAGTTAAGTGAAATCCTTGGGCTTCAGTTTCCTCATTTGTAAAAAGAGGTGACTAGATTAGATAACCTCTCAAATCTTTTCTGATACTAAAACTATGACCTTTTTTCTGTATTAGAAAACCTTCAATGGCTCCCCATTGCCTACAAGATAAAGACCAATCTCCTTAGTGTAGTCCAAACCATACATTCTAACTGAGCCTATATTTCCACTGTTATCTCTCATTATTCTCTTACTGCCTCAAAATTTGCTCTGTACAATCCCACCTCCACACCTTTGTTCATTCTCTTCCCCTAAATATCCACACCTATATGTCCCCAATTAATAAAATTCTTGAGCCCAGCTCAACAAATCACCCCACAGTGTGCTTTACCTCTCTAAACTCCCATGGCCCTATGGGGTATAGAACTGTAGACCAACAGACAGATCAGGAAAGAAAGATCTTAGAGAAGATATAATTTAACCCTCTCATTTTGAAAATGAGGTGTGACTGTGTAATGCCTCATGTTGTTATTTCAATACAAATTAGCAAATATTTATTAAGCACCTGGTATCTGCAATGCACTGTACTGGCCAGAGATATAAAGATTAAATAATGGCACAGTCTGAGGCAGTTAGGTAGCACAATGGATAGAGGGCTGGATCTGGAGTTAGAGAGATCTGAGTTCAAATGAAGCCTTAGCTTAAAGCTGTGTAAGTCTGGGAATTAATCGGTCTCTGTTTGCATCAGTTTCTTCTCTCTAAAATAAGGATAATAATAGCATTTACCTCCTAGGAATAGTGAGAGTAAAATAGGATATTATTCATAAAGTGCTTTGCAAAACTGAGAGAACCATTTAAGTGCTAGCTGTTGTTATTATTACTACCACCATCAATCTTTCCAATTAGATTATTGGCTCCCTATACCTTATACTTCCCTGAATTCCCCACAGCCTTGCTTAAGGCTTTGCACATAGTGGGTAATCAAGAAATGTTTGATGACTTATTGATTAAATTGAGTGCTAAACCAAAGATGTTCTCTCTTGTTCTGAAGTCTAAGGGAACAGGAGTCTTAAGGATTAGAAACCCAGCTTTCTTCTTTGAGACAGAAAATCATTGTCCTGGGAGGAGGCTTTTCTACCTCTGTAGAAGCACATTCTTTTACACCAGAGCTCTGGTGGAATCACACCAGTTGCAGTAGTCTAAATGTGACACACGGGGAGAGGAAGAAGCCAGCAAGCCAGCCCTCCATTTTGGGGAAAAAGAGAAAAAGCAGGAGAGGCAGGAGGAAGTCTGATGCAATTATACTAATGGCTCATGACTGATGGATTGTATATTGAGCGGAAGCTTTTAAATGCTTTTCTATCTAGGGATTGCAACAGCCAGGTGTCTGACAGCAGAAATCTAGCAGAGTGCTTGCAGCATCGGCACAGTCTTCCCATTTGTGGAGCCTCCGCCAAGAGAATAGAACAACATGGTGATCCCCACCAAGAAAGTGGGAGGGTATTTTCATTGCTTTTAAGGGAAAAAAATACGACTCTGTAGAGCTCTTGTTAACAAAATGATCTTGTAAAACTCAACAACCTGGCTTAGGTAGGAAACCTGCAAGAAGGAGGTAGATGGACAGGCTGAGAGTGTGATCCACAAACTCCTTACTGATTGTTCCACTACACAGAATCCTTTACATCTGGTGCCTTGTACTGCAGGAGGTGGTGTGCCATAGTGAAAAGAACATTAGATTGTGTATCAAAGGACCTGGGTTGAGTCTCAGCTTTGCCATTTATTGAAAACCTCTGTGACCTTGGGTAAGTAATTTGATCTCTCTGAGACTCAGTTTTCTCATCTGTAAAATGAGAAAAATTAGGTAAGACAATCTCTAAGGACTCTTCTAGCCCTAAACTTATGATCTTCTCATGTCAGTCTCTCTGTGCATCTACTCGAGCCAAATTAGATGACTCTGTGTCCTCAGGACATAGAGCATCCTCTCATATGTTAGTGCCTTTTTTCAGGGGGGCTACCAGACTTGGAATGTCTTCCTTTTCTATTTCACCTTTTAAACCCCTTCCCATATTAATCCCTTCTGATTTTTAAAAATTTAACTTTATTTTTTACTAATAATTTATTTTTCTTCTTCTTACTTCCACTCTCAAATGAACAATAAAAAGAAAAAAAAAACACCCAAAGTTCTTGTAATAAAATACACAAGAATTGCCAAGCAAAGAAAATTCCCACATTGGGCATGTCAAAAATGTGTGGCTCATTCTGCCCCATGAGTCCATTACCTTTCAGTCAGAAGGGGACAGGGCGGCACAGATCATCCTTGATCTTCTAGGTCCCTTGGATGTGAATGACCCCATGTAGGAAAGGAACACAATATCCTGTCTACAGGAAGATCTGAGATAACTCCCACTGACCTTTACTAGCCATGTGAAGATGGAGAAGTTATTTAACTTCTCAGAATCTTGGTTTCCTTATCTGTTAAATGGAATAATACCTGTAGTCTCTACCTTACAAGGTTGTTATGATCAATGAGATAGTGTATATGGAAAGGTTTGCAAATTTTAAAACATTGTACAACAACAACTACTACTACTACTACGATGACGACTCTACTACGATGACTACTAGTAGTAGTAGTTGTCATAGTAGTATTAGCAGTACAGCTTTGTACTGAGTGATACGTTCTCTTGCTACCATATCTTTGCACTGGCTGTTTTTCCTGCCTGAAATGCATTCTTTCCCTCACTCTTAGAAACCCTAGTTTCTGTCTGGGCTCAGCTGGAGGACTATGTTCTACATTGGGCCTTTCCTGTTCCCTCCCAGCTTCTAGAGCTTTTTCCTCAAAATCTCTTTAACTGTAGATGAATATGTTGTCTCCCCTGAATAGACTATCAACTCTTTAAACCTACAGACTCTTTTTGAGCCTACTCAGTCCAGTGACTGGCATACTGTAGGCTAAATATTAATAAGTGTTTGTTCACTGACTATTATCGCTATCTGTGCTACCACCTTGTTCCTTTACTATACTAGGAGCCCCTTGAAGGCAAGGGGTATGCCTTACCTAAGCAATATATGATCTCTTGTGTTGACAGGACTTTGAACACAATAGGCTTTTAAAAATGTTTTTTGGAGGTGTATATGCATGTATGTGGACATATATATGACTATCATGAGAGAAAAACCCATAGGTATTTCAGTTGCTGAGTAGTTTTAGTCATATCAAACTCTTCACAAGGTTTTCTTGGTAAAGATACTTGGTAAAGATACCAAGGTTTACTTGGTAAATGGTTTGCCATTTCCTTCTCCAGTTAATTTTACAGATAGCAAAAAACAGTTAAGTGACCTGCACACAGTTGGATTTGATGCCTTCTTGATGCCAGACCCAATACTTTAAACACTGCTTTACTAGATGCCCATAGATAAGTCTACAAATCCATAAATAGCTCATTGAGGCAGTGACATCACAAAGAACTGTTTAAACTTAATGGGATTTTAAATCAAACCCATTTGTTCTCTAGCCCCACCTCCTAACAAAAAGGAATCTTTAAACTTGAAGACAGATGTATGGCTTAGAAAGAAACTCATCACATAAACAGCATGGGCAACATCCTACAGATTAACAAACATTTATTACATTCTCATTATATGGCAAGCTTCTTTCCTCAACATAGAGTAGTAGACAGAGAGGGATGTCCAATAAAAACTCACAGCTGTATTACAAACCATAGGGATTTTCCTGAAAAGACACGGGTAGTAGTCTTAGTTTCTCCTGTCTACGAGAGCCATTCTTTAATTCAAATACTGCTATAGATGAGTCAATTTCCTTCTCTGGGGTTGGAACGGAATGGGGTCTTTCATTTCCTCTGGACTTGGGGATTTCTAAGATTTTGTTTCTAGATTGGTTCTGTGATTAAAAGCTATTGATTAGTGGTAGTAGCTCTAGTATTATAGAGATTTGGTGAACCTGATTGTAATTTCTGTTGCTTAATATTAAATCTCATTTATTCCTTTGGATAGGCTTGGAGTCTTGTCCCATGGCTAACTTTGTAAAGATTAAAACCTCACATAAAAGTACTGTTGGATGGTAGTTATTATTAGCCTTAATTTTTAGACAGGTTTTCTTCAGAACAAGTGAGATTTACTTATATTAATTTCTTGCCTTAGGACAACTCATCCCAGCCAACCAGAGGATACATGGTCAACTCTTACCAGAATTGGTAGAGATTTCAGAAGTCATGTTCATTAACTCTGTACCTGAACAGGAATCCTTTTTTTTTTTTTTTTTTTTTTTAATAGCCTTTTATTTACAGGATATATACATGGGTAACTTTACAGCATTAACAATTTCCAAACCTCTTGTTCCAATTTTTCACCTCTTACCCCCCCACCCCCTCCCCTAAATGTCAGGATGACCAGTAGATGTTAAAATATATTAAAATATAACTTAGATACACAATAAATATACATGACCAAAACATTATTTTGCTGTACAAAAAGAATCAGACTCTGAATTATTGTACAATTAGCTTGTGAAGGAAATCAAAAATGCAGGTGGGCATAAATATAGGGATTGGGAATTCAATGTAATGGTTTTTAGTCATCTCCCAGATGAACAGGAATCCTTACTATCATATATTCCACAAGGGGCATTTCAGATTTGGACTGAAGAACTTGAGAAAGAGGAATCCACCATCTCCTGAAGTAGCACATTTCCCTTTTGGGCAGTTCTAAAGACTAGGAAGTTTTCCTTGGACAATTAAACCTAAAATTCTTTCCCTTCCATAAAATCTGAATTTGCATTTTTGCAATTTTCATCCACTGTTCCCTTAGGAATAGGCAGAACAAGCCCCAACTCTTTTCCATATAACACTTTCTAAAATATTAGAAAGAATTTATCATGTCCTTCCTAAGTATTAGTTTCTCTAGATAGAACATCACCAGTTTCTTCTACTGATCTTCCCTTGGCATAGTTTCCAGTTTCCATATCAACTCAGTTATCCTCCTGGTACTTGCTCCAGTTTGTCATTGTCCTTCCTACAATGTGGCACCCAGAACTGCCACATTTAAATGGACTCTGACCGGGGTCAGTGATATAGCACTACTATTTTTCTGAATCTGGATGTTGTATTTCTTTAAATGCAGCTAAGTTAGACTAGAATTCTTGGCCATCATGTTTTAACTCATAATGAGCTTACAGTCCAAGAAAACATTCGTATCTTTTTTTCACACAAATGTTATTTAGCTGTACATCTTTCATTCTGTTCTTGGGCAACTGGTTTTTTGAACCTAAGTGTAGCACTTGACATTTATCTCTATTCACTTTCAGCTTATTTGATTCAAAGGGCCTATTTGATTAAGAACTATGCCTTAGGAAGAAAACATCAATTACCATGATTCTCTGCCTTCAATGCCCAAGTTTCACACAAAGTAAACTCATCCTAATGGTTTCCTGCCTTATGTATCACATACAGAGACTCTAAGTTCATGTTTATTTTTTTCTCCTACATACAGGTGTATAATGATGACCCCTTAAGGCATGGGTGTGGGGATTTGGGAGGTGATCTTATAGGGAGAGCTAAATATCTGGGGTGAAAGGAGAACTTTATCACTAGTAAATTAAATGAGGACTCTCTTAGTGAGATCTACTGACTGAAAGGTTTTTTTTTAACTAAAAAAAATTTTTTTAAAGTAATGCTGTGTTCCGTGTCTATGCTGGGATATGATTATGTAGGGCACTGTGTTTACGTTAACACTTTCAGTTGTTGGGGGAGGCCTTCAGGATGTCATGGATGCTGGTATCTCTAGAAGTGCTAATAGCACAGCGGCCTCCTTCCCCAAAGCCCTTCTCCCCCCAATCATTACTCCTCAAGATGGTTCCAGCTTCTGTCTTCTTCTGAGTTTTCACCTCACATAGAATTTAATGGCAGAAATTTCTGACAACTATATTTGCATTATAAATTCCATGGAGAGAAAACAATCTAAGTGCCTACACTGAGACTCTTAACAAAAAAGAATACAAAATAATATTCCTATGGGCATCTAAGGAATCTTCTTATAAATCACTGTCTATTTAGGTTAAGAAAAAGACAAAAAAAATTAGCATTTTCCAAATGGATGCAAGAAAAATTGAATCCTAGAATCTCAGAGTTGGGAGAGCCCTCAGAGGCCATCTAATACTTCCACTTATATTTAGGGATAGAAATCTGCCTTAGAGCATCTCTGAAAAGCGGCATCTAATCTGTATAAAGGTGTAGGGATGAGACAAAATGTCACATATGGGATATAGTAAACAGGCCATTTTGTTTGGAATGTAGAGTATCCAAAGGGGATCAATGGGTAGTGAGGTGGCTTAGGGACCTAGGAAGGTAGCTTGGTCATGTCTATCATGTGAATGAGTTTGAGTACCCTATGTTGGAAACTTGTGATTCATTAAATACTTGGAGAATCCAATGATGCTTTCCCCTTCTATCATGTAAAGAGATTTGTCTGAATCATTTAGGACCCAGGACAGGAAAAGCATATTTGATCTGGGATCATAGATTTTGTCAAATGATAATTACCTGGAACTATGATTTTCAACGTCTGTGAATTCTTAAATCTATGTCCTAAAATGTCGTTCCCACATTTTCCCCCAAGCTTAAAAAAGATGAATTAGGCAGGGGACATAAAAAAAGTAGAAGCCATATATATTTAACACTGGAGAGTTTATAGTCTAATGAAGACAATAAACTTGTAAAAAGCTGCATACATACAGGACACAGAACAGTAAATAAGGATATGATGTGAAAACCCTGTAATGAGGTCAATGTGCTTGGGGTCAGGCTGTTGAAGTGATGGCTGTGGAAAACCAGGAAAAATGTCTTTTCTTCTCTTATTGTCGTTGCCAAAGGGACAGAGGTCCAGGATGCCAGCTCCCAAGGGTGTAAGATGAATTGGAGGGACCACTTGGATCTGGAAAGATACTGTGCCCTAAGATTTGGAAGGCAAGCCTGCCAGCTTCACTCAGAGTCCCCACCCTTGCTCCAGAGAGGGTTAATTGCTGTTATTTTTATCATCCCCAGTGGCCCTTACCTTGGAGCCACTTACAATGACCTGGTTTAAATCAGCTCTGGTTGTGGTTCCCCCCTTCCTTGTCCCCCTGCCGCCTCTGCATTTCAGAACAAAATTATTCATACCTTCCTGACTTAGTAAGCCATTAAGTGGGCTGTAGTCCTGTTGTGAGCTTTTTTCCTAAGTATAAGTCACTGGAGTGAAAACAGATTCCACAAGTCTCTTGCCATCCCAGTCTGCATTCCCTACAAGCATCCCTCCCCTCCTCCAACCTTTCTCTTTTGTCTGATCTTAATGAATTAAGCATTTTAGCGGTGACAGAAGGGTTCCTGGAGCCAGCATTTGGCCACAAAACTCTGTTTCAGGCATAAACAACTACCTCAGGATCAGAGCTAAACTCTGTTCTATGGGAAAAGGGCTAAGAGGACACAGCCAGGGTCATATCCTGCTGTCCTGGTTTTTCTCAACACCCATTTTCTGCAAGAGGATGCAAATGACAAAATCTTCTTGTTCTTTCTGGGGTTAGGTTAGTGATGATAAACTCAGGGCAAGTACCCATTCATTTAATCAGGAACAGCTGTTGCTTAGGTCAACTGGCCAACTAAGCCAGCATATTCAGCTGACTGCATGGACCTTTCAGCCCCGCTTCCTGCTTTCCCCTGAGATACACCCCCTTAAGCTCTCTCAGGGGTACAATTTGGACCTGATCTAATTGTGGAATCCTTCCCATCATGCTATCAGGGGAGAGCTAAACAGACACAGAAGGTAGCTTCTTCTCTTCTCCTTAGGGCAGCTAAATGTCCCCAGGGAGTGGCCAATCCTATATTCCTATGATTTCATGGCTCATGGAAGCTGAATTGCTGGAGACACAGAAAACAGTTCTTTGGAATTCAGAAATAAAAAGGACTTTAGAGGTCACTGAATTCAACCCACTCATTAAATAGGTAAGGAAACTGAAGCCCAGAAGTCGTGACTTATTCAAGGGTAGCTTATAAAACCAAGTAGCAGAACAAGAAGGGATCTCTGATTCCAAAGTGAGTGCTCTTTCTACCATACAGTGCCCTTCATCTAGTGGAGTCAAAAAGGGTTCTCAATGTAAATACATCCAAGCAGGCCTTATTCTGAACAGGCCTAAAGAAAATAGGGAATGACCGACTATATAAAGAAAAAGGCTTGCAGGCTGGATGTCAAACTTCATTCAGGACACTGCAAAGTGGGGATAGAAGAACAATTTCCAGGCACAAACCCGGAACTGTAAGTAGATTTGAATTTTACAGGTAGCTAGATGTGATCAATGAATCAATCAACAAACATTTATTAAGTCTCAGGTATTCAGCTAAGTGCAGGTAATAACACAGGCAAAAATGCACCCAGAGAGCCAGGCACCAAGGCAATGCAATGCAAGACACAAATGTTCAGATAACCATTTTTGTGAAAAACAACATACACATAAATCTATACAAAACATAGACAAGGCATATATAAGATTTTGCAAAGGGAGGCAATAACAACTGGTTCAGCAAGGTCCTGATATAGGAGATGAATGAGGTTGAGCAGAACTTTAAAAGAAATTAAGAGACCTGAGAGAAAGAGGTGGAAGGGAGGGTATTTCAGGTGTGTGTGGGCAGTTTAGGCAAATACAGAGATTGGAGATGGAGCATTTCTGAGGGAGGAAGAGTAAGAAAGCCAGTTTAGCTAGACCTGAGTGGTCCTGAATCTTGGTCAATAAACACTTATCAAATGCTTCTTATGGATCAGGCACTGAAAGAAAGGCAAAAATCATTCCTGCCCCCAGGGGGATACATTCTAAGGAGAGAGAGCAATAACTAGCTGCACAAAAGATACAGAAAAAGTAGATGTAACATAATTTCAGAGAGAAGACATTGGTTTCTGGTCTGAAAAGTCTATTGCCTTTAGGCAGGTTTTAAGTTTTGAAGGAAAAAGAGAAACTAAAAGGGGAAGAGGAGGGATAGAGCATTTGAAGCACATGGAATAGTTACTGAAAAGTCACAGAATGAAAAGATAGAATGTCATATTTAAAGAATTGCAAATAGGCCAGTGTCTATGGAAAGGAAGAAAGGAACTAAGTTATGTAGAGTTCTGAATGCCAAAAAGAGAGCTTTATATCTGATATAAATATGGAGATAATAGGGAGCCATTGAAGTTGTTGAGCAGAGAAAGCATCTCAGTCAGACCTACACTTTGGAAGCTGTGTGGACGATGGATTGAATGGTGAGACTTGGGGGTGGGAGGACCAATGAGAAGGCTATTGCAATCATCCAGAAGGAGCTGATGACAGCCCAAACTGTATACTGGAGTTTGTGTAAGTGAAGAGAAGAGGATATATATGAGAAATGTTGAAATACAAACTGGCAACAGATTTTGGCTACGTGGGTAAAAGTGAGTAAGGAATCGAGTGACAAAAAGGTTGTGCACCTGGGTGACTGGAGATCTGGTATTACTCTGGACAGTAACAGGGAAATTTGCAAGAGAGGAGCCTTGGAGTTTAAAGGATAATGGGTTCTATTTTGGCCAAGTTGAATTTGAGAAGGAAGGTAAACTATATTTATTAAGTCTGGAAAGATGATTTGGAGTCAGAGTGAGAAGGATTCTAAATGTTTAATAGAGGAGATTTTATTTGGTCCTAGAGCCAAAAGAAAATCAGTGGAGCTAACTGTAAATTCTTTGAGGGCAGCCACTTCCTTTGCCTCTTTTTTGTATCCCTAGCACTTAGCACAGTGCTTGGTATCTAGTAGAAACTTAATCAATGTTTACCGATTGATTATTGAGTAGAGGTAAATCTGAGGTTTAGGAATAATACTTTTGGGGCTATGTGGAAAAGGGAATTACAGGTGAGGGAGACCAATGACAAAGTGATGGCAGGGTCTTCCCAACAGTGGGTGCTCAGTAAATACTGGTTGTTGATGACAATGATACTAACCATTAAGTGAACTCCTCAGCCATCTGATGCCCTTGCTGTTTCTTGGAAGGCACACTATTAACTGATAATTGTTTGAGATACATAAGGCAAATTTGGATGTGCCATCTGTAGATGACACTGATGGATGGGACCAAATAAGCTTTGGTTCCCAGAGGGGAAGGAAAAAGTCAAAAATGTATCCATTCTCCAAGGGAAGTTATCTGTCATTCACAGACATGTCACTTGGCATATGGACACAGGTAAAATGGTTTCCTGGGAAATGGGTCCATTTAGGTGGATTAGAGATACTTAATAGATCAAGAATGCTCAACAAATGTGAGTCCCATCATCAGTGAACACACATCTCAGAGACCTACTATGTGCAGTACTCTACCTAGGTGTCAATGCGATACAATGCAAGACACAAATGTTCAGATAACGATTCAGTCCCTGAAGCTCAGTAAAAGATACTATGTTTCCAAGTGATATAATGAATAATAGTAGATTATCACATTGGAGGAGAGTTAAATATTGTGTGAGATCTGAGAGGGGGAAGAGCTGAAGATAGAGCTCAATTAATTTATAGAACATCCCTGAAGGCCTTGGAAATTTCCCTCCACCCCTTAGATGCTACAAGAGGCTGTTTTTAATCCATGATTTGAATTCTCATCATCTTGAAATGACTTTATATCACTTGGTACATCATTTGATTGTATTTCTATGCAGTATAATGGAAGAGGTGATGGAGTTAGTTGGCTTCAAAGGACATGGAATCAAATTACAATTCTGTTATTTTTGTGACCTTAGATGGACCATGCAACTCTCTGGATCTTTGTTTACTCCTCTATAAAACAGAGGGTTTAGATTAGATGATTTTCTAAAGAGCCTTCCTGTCCTAAACCCTGTGTATTATCATTAAATAAGCTCATGGAGGGCAGGGACTGTTTTCTTTTAGTCTTTATATCTCAAGAACCTAACACAGCACTCTGCACATAGTAGGCACTTTTCCGAACTGAACTGAATCTATATTTTCATTAATTACTTTTTGGCATCAATTTTTTGACTATAAGTGCAATGGAATATACTGGAGAAACAATAATGCTCCTTCAAAATCCTCTTGGTCCTTTTGGGGCCATGGAGAAGAGAGATGAGATTTAAGTAGTGTAAGGGATTCATTCCAATTCCAATTCTGTCTGTAAGCCCCTATGGTGGAGTAAGGGCAGTAATGCTGCATTTGCCAAGAAGTGAGGTTTTGCAAATGTCTGTCTGCAATCTAGCTGAGCTAAGATGAGAGCTGTTGCAGAGTGGGCCCAGCTCTCTCTGTGCCTGACCTGGAGGCTGCCAGGCAAGTCAGCAAGTATTTGTTAAGAACCTGTGGAATGTTTTTTCCATTTTTTTCCTTTCTTTAATGGAAAGTCATGGACAAATAGTAGACTGCGCTGTTTGGGGCAGCCTTTGTGTGTGTGTGTTTATGTAAATACAGGGACCTAGGCCTGTAATGGATGGAGTAAGAAAGGAGGAGGGGAGGAGAATAGGATGCATCACAATGGGGGACTTGGGCTGCACTTTCACGGATACCATGCTGCTGTCCTGCCACAAAAACCCATCTTTTCAATACCAATATTCTCTCAGGAGTGTCATATGACTGCAAATTGTGGGACGGGACGATCTCAGAAGAATAAATTTTAGGTGACCTAAAAGCCAATGGAATGACTCCTGGTGAGGGTAAGTAGCACACTGCAGTAGATTGACAGGGATGGTTCATATGTAAGACATAGCACCAAAATATGTTTTCAAGGCCATATTTGGCTGGAGAAAGAAGCAGAGGATCATGTAGGGAGAGTGAGAGACCACAAAGGGATGGCCAGGGCATTGTACTGTTATCCTCAAATGACTAAAAGGCTGGCAGCAGGGCTCCAGGGCATTGGGTAAATGGATCGCTTCTCTGTGGAGAATATAGCAGAGCAGGAGCAAGAACTGCAAGTCCAGGGGATGGGCACGGTGGTGGGGGCACCTTGGGAATGAGTGCCCCACTGGTGATCAGTGTCTTGTGGGCACATCTTAGTGAAGTAAGTACTTCCGTGGTGCTCGAAGGACATACCCCAAGCTTTGCAAAAGTGCCCTGACTTGTATGGATCTTGTATTCGCAATCATATCTGCCTATATGATTTTTCTAGCTCTCTGGAGCATCCCAGGTTTTCCCTTGACAAAGAATAACACTGTGACATGAGCAAAAAAGCTTGAGAATCACTGCTATATTTATTGTTCTATGCAAGACATTTGGAGAAACAGCAAAGGTAGATAAGGAAGAGTCTCATCCTCATAAATTTACAATTTAACTACAGAGACAACACACACACACACACACATACACACACACACACACACACACACACATACACACAGTAGTTAAGAGAACAAAAGGAGACATTATAGGTTTAAGTGCCCAAATGCATAGGATTCCAGAGAATTCAGTGTGGTACAGTCAACAGGACAATGAACTTGGGAGTCATAGAACCCAAGTTCAAATTCTAGCTTAGCCACTTACAAGCTGTATGAGAGTGTCAGATATTCTTAATATCCTTTCCAGCTCTGATCTTACACACCAACGCAGATTATTTGAGAAGGTTTTGTAGAGAATGTACAACTTGAGCTGGAACTTGAAAGATAGGAGTGATTTAAATAGAAGGTGGGCCATGAATGGCAGGAGACCTTGGGGGGGAACAGAAGTATGTGAGGTGCATGCCAGAATATAAGGAGGCTAGATTGAATTGGGCAGAATCTATATAATAGAGAGTAATGTTAGATAAATTCAAATAAGTAGTACCAGACCAATTAATGGAGAGTCTTGAATACCAGCAGGCAGAATTATAATTTGCTCCTTAGAAAGGTCTCTAGAAGTTAAAGAGGCACCACTGAATATGTTCTTTCTGTAGTTGCCTCTGAGTACCATTCAGGGAAATACTTTAGGGAGTCCAGGTGAAAACCAATTGCCTATCCACCCAAAACAAATCTATAGAGTTCTCTGACAGCTCATTATTTCCCCACAGTCTGACTGGACTTGGAAGACAGAGAGCTAACTTGCATTTGGCTTTAATTCTGATTTGGTTTTCTATAATATTTCATTTGTGTTTAGGTAGCAGGGCATGCACAGGAGGGATGGGAGAGTGAGGAGGATGCATCTGAGAGATACTGGAAGAGACATGATCCTGAAAGAACAAGACACCATTGCCTAGGATGTTATGGGGTGAAGGCTCATGGAAGAAATGCACAGAACAGGAAGAAGAAGAAGAAACTTTAGGGAGACTGTAGTTACAAAAAGAGCCATAAATTGGCCGCAGAGGGTAGTATCTGTGGCAGAGAGACAAAGGGCTAGAAATGCCTGAGTAAGGACTTGGAACAGTAAGAACATGATGAAAAGAGACAAGTTTGGAGTTCCAGGAATGTGGTGACAGTTATGGTGGGACTAGAAACTGAAAGACAGTGATAAAAGCTGGGAGAGGGGAGCAAGACAGTTCTCATTGGAAACGGTGCCCAAACTATTCTGTTTCAAAATTGTCATGATGAATTTTGGGGAACTGAGATTGAACCATTAAATCTTTTTGGGAGCAATAATATTAATAATAATAGCTACCATTTGTAAAAATATGTAATATTGACTTATATGAAGGTTATTTCATTTAAACCTCTCTTAATAATCCAGTGTGAGAGGTTATTATTATCCCCATTTTACAGATTATTATGATTAAAAAGTTTCAAGACAAAAAATTTCTGGGTAATTTAATCATTTTATTACTAAGGCCAGCACATTATTGATAAAAGGATTGTCATTTGGCCTCTTTCTTTTAGACCAAAGATAATATGGCTTATTTACACTTAATATATACTTCAAAGAATAGGTGTTTCTGAGGAGTAGCAATCTATTCAAAGAATGTATACCCCAAGCAAGCCTGAGCAAAACCCAATGGCTACTTCACCATGGTGGGGTCTTGAATAAGAAAGTTAGTCCAGTTTCATCATCAGCAATGACCTTCAAGAGACTGAACTTTTTAAAATCAAGGCTTTAGAAGAAGGGGAGAACTCTGGATCTCCCCAAATTATTGATTATTAATCATAATTTCTCTCAAGGTGAGGAAACTAAGGCAAAAGGGATTAAGGTCTTCTTGACTCCAGGTCTAATCTCTATCCACTGTCCACCTAACTACTTCTTAGAAATAGAAATAACTGATATAAGATAATTTATGTAGCAAATATACTAAGGTTTTGCTAAAGGGGCTGTGTAGCCCTTTTTATGCTCATCATTGTCTTGAATAAATATTTCGTTTAAATGCTTATTGAATTGCCTGCCTCAATAGCCAAGGAAAGAGTTAAATGAGTCAGATTGTAACTTTCCCAGAAAGAGAATATGGGTGGGGTCACACCATCGAGAGATCATAGAGAATATTCTTAATTATTGATAAACATCCAAGATTGATCTGAGTGAGGGAACAAGCCACAGAGAGATTACAGAGTATATCATTAATTATTGATTAACATCTAAGATTAAATTTGGGTTTCTGTCAGTCCAGTACCTTCCTTCTTGTAGTCTTTCAAATACTGGTAATCTCCTCCATCAGGTTTCAACCTCAAACTGGCTGCACTCACATAGCCCACCCTATACTGAGCTCATTCTCTCTGATAATTCAAGTGATCTATCATCAGCACGTCTCTAAAACACAGATATGACTCAGCTTAGCGCTTATCTTCCTTCCCGTTTTTTTTTTGGTCAGATGAGGAAACTAAGGTTTTAAGAACTGAGGTGATTGGCTGTGGGATTTTAGACAATCCAGGTCACCTTTCTCAGTCTCAGTTTCCTCTCCTGGACTAAATTATTTCTAAGGTCTCCCAGCTCTGACATTGTATGTTCTGTTCTAGCTTCAGCAATCTTATTATTTGAACATCTTATTTCTGCCTATTCATTTAATCTATAGTTTCTTAATGTTAATGTATCAGTGTTTGTTGTTTAAACTGCAATCTTTGGGAATAGAGGGAATCATGATTAATGTATAGTATATAGCACTAAGCACATGAACGGACTGATCTGGGGGCTTAGTAAACACCTTTAAATAATGATAGTGGCAGAGTCATCATGTGTCTCTAAGTAGTCTGCACATTGATTTATGTTTGCAGACACATACAAATCCAAAACAATTTTCTCAGACTAGACATTTCCACATCCTGATGCTCCACTGGTTTCTAGTCAGTACCATTTTAGGGAGTTTTATCCTGGAAGACAGAGTAAAATGGAGCCAATTTATGTGGAGTAAAGTAAGAATTAATGATCATTGAAAGTGTATCTATTTTCTGTCCATGGTAATGAAGCTTGACCAGAATCAAACACTTAAGTAGATTGTTCTGATTTTATATTCAAGAGCCTGCATAGAATGCCCCTGAAATACAAGACCACACTGATGGAAGTTAAAGAACTTTTGAGTTTTTCCATCTCAAGAGAAATTTAATAAAATATGATAGGTAAAATGTACAAACCAAAAGCAAATAATAACATAGCACAAAATTTCTGTCCTCTGAATAATCCCAAAGCTGATTCCAGATCATCTTTGACAAACTGCCCTGTCCTCCAAGGCAATGATGCTGAGGAAAACAGAAGACACAAATTAGGGAAGGGATATAACTGGAACAAAGTGCTAATGGGGTCTTGCTGTATGACACATTCACTCCATTTTTCTCCCAATTACTTTCTAGCTATGTGGTTAGAGTTAGACTTATGTTTATCATGCTGATTCTGCTCTGGAGATGTCCTCTTCTCTTAATTAGTATCCACCAACAATCCATGTTTTTTGGAACTTTTTCTATATAGACTTATAGTCTGGAGACTTCCAGATGTACTCAACTGAACTTTGCTGCCCAATCCCTGACATCTTCCTATATGTGATATAAGATAATTACCAATCAGATGCACCTAAGTGAGACTCTGATCCTTCCTATAAAACACTTCCTCACCTTTGCATCTGGGCAGCCCTGGTATAAAGAATGGAAGTTTTCATATCAAACAAGGAAAAATGCTGAGATCGTAATATATTTAGAGGACAATCAGAGCATCTCTAAGGATACCAGACTCCTTCCTCTATTTTATTGATATTTATCTCATAGCTCCAGCAAAAAGCCTCTCCTTCCCTGCCAGTGGAGGCCTGGTTGTGTCCTCTCTGGCAAATGACACCTAAGTACATTCTTGTGCCTTCAGGAACTAAAATCTGGATATAGCTTTTGCCTAAGTCCCTCTTATTTTGATGTTGCTTCCTCAAGGCTTTTCTTGCATGACTTAAAATGTGTCGATAATAAAGATTTATTGCTACTTTCACTTTTTTTTTTAAAGCATCACTAGCTGATTTGCATCTTGTATGAGAGTCTTAAAACAGTTGTAATGGCCGGAGACATCACACACTTGCCACATGGGAAGGTTCCATTGATATATAGTACATTGAGCTCAATGAACTATAAATAAATTGAACATAAATAACATAAAAAATATAATTTCTTATAATGAAGTCTCTGCTAGAGTTGTCTCTATTCATAGGCAGATAAGAATAATGTCTGAGAGCCATGGTTTTACAAAAAGCACTCCTGCAATATATATATATATATATATATATATATATATTAATAGCTTTGCTAGATTTCTTTTACCTTTTTTTTTTACCTTACTTTTGAAGGGTTCATTTAAGGGATCATGTACATTTATTTAATTTAAGGCCTCACATTCTTTGGAGAGCAACATAAGGCATTGGGCTCTTAGATCTAGAGTTGGCAAGGACCTCAGAGGTCATTTTATCTAATTCTTTCATTTTACAGATGAGGAAACAGGCCTAGAGTGAAAGTAATTTACCCAAAGTCACATGGCTAGTAAATGGCAAACCCAAGTGAATCTTCTGACTCTAAATCCAGCATTCTTAGTTATAGAAATTACTTGTATATGCAAAAATATGCTTCTAAATTATTTAGAATGCTTAAAAAAAGGGGGGGGGAATACTATGGTAGAAGGCTCTGTTCTTTCTTAGCTCAAATTCTCTTGTTCTGTGACCTACTTTCCTTAAGGATCCCACCCACTCTTATGGCTTCAATTATCCACCTCTATACAGATGGCTTCTTAATCTACATCTCTAACCTCTGAGTTCTAGTTTCATTTTTCAAAGAATAATAGGGCTTAGAAGTGGAAGACACTTTAGAGATCACCTACTCTCTCTCCATCTTATTTTATAGAAAAGATAACTGAGGTCTAGAGAGATCTTATCCAAATTTACAGACAGTAAGTAGCAGAGCTGGGATGCCAACCAGGTCCTCTGACTGCAATTCTACCACTACGAGTCCCAGATACCTCAAAAGCTGTGTCCAAAACTAAGTTCATCACCACTTCCCCATTTCCTCCACTAAATTTTCTATTTCTGCTGATGGCAAAACCATCTTTTTCAGGCTTATCATGTGGATCTTTGCCTCTTCTCTCTCTTTGACATGCCATATTTAAATCCATTGCCAACTCCAACAATTATTCCATCTGTGATATAGTTTCAAGTCTTCTCACCATTTTAGTCACTACTGTCTGGATCCATTTCAGTTTATTGCTCTCCTACCTAAAATATGGCCCCCAGAAATGAACACAATACCCCAGAGTGCCTGATTGTGACAGAGTAGAACAGGTATATTTTTTTCCTTCACTAAATATATTATACTTCCTTCTCAATGTAGCCTCAGATAATCTATGGCTCTTCTGGCTGCCATATCATGATGTGTACTCATGTCAAAATTCCAGTCCACTAAAATAGTCAGATTTTTTTCACACCAACTTTTGTTTAATCACATTTCTTCCAACTGTACTCATCTAGCTGATTTAAAAAAAAATTAAGATTTTACCTATTAAATTTCTTCTTATTAAATTTGGTTCTAGCTTGCCAAAATATTATGACTCTTGATCCTATCATCCAGCATATTGCTTATGTCCCCTGTCCCCTGACAGATTTATGTCATCTGAAAGCTTGCTAAGCATGCCATTTATACTTTTAACCAAATCACTGATTAAAATGTTGAAAAGAATTGTGTCAAAGAAAGAGTTTTGAGACACTCCAATACAGACCTTCTTCAGATATCACTTGATATCACTTTCAAAGAAAGAAAGATCAAATGCTATTGTGGTATTTAAAAGATATTAGAACAAGACTAACATTTTGGATAAATAATTTAGACAAGATTTAGAGGAAAATATGGCCAAGAATTACACAGAATGAAAGTGTATCCTACCTTGGTAGAGCATGAATTCTAGTGAAATCATAAATCTATCCAAGTATCAAAAGTATTATCTCCTCTACTGGTGATCAGTTTGGGATGGGGGATCCCCACTAGATTTACTAGATTTGTAATCCTAAAAACAATGCCTTGTACATAATAGGTACCAGTAAGTATTTGAATGAATATCAGATTTTAAAATGAATAGAATTTCAAACTTGGATCAGCTCTTTAGGATAGTGTAGAGGAAAATTAAGGGCCTGGTCTCTGCAATTTTCTGCAGGGTTTTAAATGGTTCCTTTACTGGCTCCTTTTCTTGACTCTAGGACCAGTGCTCTATCCACTGTGCCATCTAGCTGTTTCTTATTGGCTCCTTCTCACAAGATTTCATCAGGGGCCACATATTTTCCCTATATAGTCACTTTTGTCATTGAGCAGGCAGTATTCTTCTAGGGACAAGAACAAAAGGCGAGGGGAGAGGGATCTGGGTGTGTTCTTTGGAAGGCTATGCTT
The DNA here is from genome assembly GCF_902635505.1 of Sarcophilus harrisii. Taxonomy (NCBI): domain Eukaryota; kingdom Metazoa; phylum Chordata; class Mammalia; order Dasyuromorphia; family Dasyuridae; genus Sarcophilus; species Sarcophilus harrisii. The sequence goes on along the minus strand of NC_045427.1, from coordinate 473,671,192 downwards.
GCTTCATAGAGGAGCTGGAGAATCATAAGGAGGAGAGGAAGATGAAATAAAACATTTTGCAAAATGGAGAGCCATATAAATATAAAGGTATTATTTTTACTGTGCAGAGGCAGTAGCAAGATGTTCAATAAATATTGGATGATTGCATGGTGATTTGCTTATTCTTGGAGTATGTAGGAAACCCTGGAGGGGAAGAGGAAATTCATCCTGCTTATTATTGCACCCCCCCCCTACTTTTAACTAAGAGTAGAACAAAATTCATGACCATTCAAGTCCAGTGGTGAGGCATTAGATGGCTGCTCTACACAGAAACAATGTCACCTCCACTCCTGCCCTTCTCTGTAGTAGTAGGAACAGCAAGAACCTTTGGTGATTCTCCTGAATCCCAATAACCCATCAACCAGTCCTGATTCCAAAGTATTTCCCTTAGTTGGCAAAGCTGGGGTTTTGATCCTGATGGGTTATCTCTGTGGAATCAGAACTTTGTGCATAAAAATTAAATTTCTACATTTAAAGCCATCTGTCACAGACACTCAATGTGCATGGATTTTGGCAATGACAAGATACATGCAACATTCAAACTAAGCTCTGAGTAATCAACAGATTACGTCCAATTCTATGTCATCCATACCCAGCTGCCATTGTGCTCTGAGATCCCCATTAATACACAATTTCAATACAATAAGTTATACTTGAAAATATAATTGAGATTTAGAATCCCTATAGGAGAAGAAGGAAAAAGTTGCTCAGGGAAGGAGTTCCCTGGAGTTGTTTTTTCAGTGCTGACTAGGAAAACAGGCATATTCTCTGCTTGCTTTCTCTCTGTCTCTCTCTTTTTTTTTTTTTTTTTTTTTTTGGGTGTCACCAGAGTGGTTGAGTATAAGTCAGTCCTGTGGTTAATTCAAATGTTTGCAAACAAGATGCTTTTTTGTACTTACTCATTTCACCACTAAATGGGTACCTAGAAACAGACCTTAAAAACAGTCCCTGTTCTATGACATGGTCTTCCTATAGGGGAAGAGAAAACTGCTTAGACAACTGTCAGGAATATTTCATGACTCAACTGAGATTGTCTGAAAATACCTTTCTTTTCTTTTGTGGGGGAGAAGGGAGAGATCAATTTTAAATGTAATCCCCTCCCTTGTAGGAACTCTCTTTGTATCTCTAGGGCCTGGCACTTAGTAGGTACTTAATAAATGCATATTGACTTACTGGATGATGCATTTTTCTTAATTTTCATCTATTAGGTATTACTGCAGTGTTAGTAGTGCTTAGTTTCTACATAGTGTATAGGTCAGCAGACATTTCTTATCTGCAGAAGAAATCTGGCATTCCAACTGCCTTGACTAAAAGCTCCTTCTTAAAGCTGTGCCTACCTCTTCACTCTGAGGCCTTTTTTCAATTCTATTTACCAAGTCAGTTGGATATATTTGCTTAGGTTGTGTAAATATGCCTTCTCTTATGCGGCATAATCCACAGTCATTCATTCCAGGCAGTCTGATGTTTAAAAAAAAGGAGAAAGCAGAGCAATAGAGAGAGGAGTCATTCAGTCCACTGTCTCAATCAGAATATTGACCTACCCTTCGTTCCTTGTCCCCATATTCAATGCCCAAGGTGTCCATGGCACGGACAATAGCTGCCAGGGATTGGATAGTGTTGCTATAGACCACAGGCTTATACTGCTTCACGTCTTCTCCGGAGAAACCATCTTCATGAATAATCCTAAAAAAAACCCAAATACATCAAATGTCATAAGAATATTCCTCAGTTGAAATAATATCACAGAATACTTAAAGCATAGAGCCAGAAGAGACTTTGAATAGCAGAAGTGTGGTCTGTAAAACTCCAGCGTATGGCCTGAACCAGATGAAACTATAAGCAGGAAAAGGTTAACAAAATAAATATAAATACAGTAAATAAATCATGTTAATTTGTATTTTTCTAAGTTAATATGCTATATGCAGGGATCTATTTGAGCTTGATACCCCTGACCTAGAAAATAGAAATTGGATGTAGAAAGAACATAAATTAGGGCATAGAACCAATAATGTCAGAACTTAAAGGGACTAAAGAACATGGAATATTTTAACTGCACAGAATGGCAGAGTTGGAAGAGGCCTTAGAACATAGAATGGCAGAGCTGGAAGACTATAAAAATTTAAAGCTAAAAGGGGTCTCTGAATCTAAGCTCATCATTTTATAGAGGAGGAAAAGAAGACCCAAACAGGAGAAGTTGGTTACCCAAAGTTCCACAGCTAGTTAGTACATCTAACATGAGATACCCTGTTCTATTCACTCTTCTGTAGTCAATGGTATCAGGTAAAATAAAATCTTAGTTCAAGATAAACTTTGCTGCAGCCAACCTGTGTCCAAATTAGTGTGGATTTTGTATTAGTAGTATCTAATCTACTAAGGCCCTTATGGGGTTTGAGGGTAAAAATGGGAAAATAGGATCCCAAGCCATATTAAAAAGTGGGAGGTGTGATCCTTTTTTTTTTTTTTTCTTAAGACCTTAAAGATCTGTCTACCCAGTGGAAAATGCCATATGCAAAGGCACCAGGAGGAGGGGAGGCGGGAAGGCTCGGCACCATATTTCACACATACTCATTTATTCACCATCAATATCCAAGTATGTTCTAACATCCAAGGAGTTTGCTTAGGAAAATCCACCACCCAGAATGTGCTTTGATTGTGTTGGTTTCTTTTTCTTCGGGGTATAAGACTTTCTCCCTCCTGACCTCTGCCTGATAGTAGATTCTATAGAAAATTCTCCATGACAATCAAATAAATACTAGAGGAGACAATTCCTGAGTCTATGATTTCATTAGTATAGGAACTCCCAGATGAAGAAATTCCTTATACTGAAGCAAATGGGCACTTTTCCAGCAAGTCCTACATATCCTACACAGTTACTCACCCACAGTCGGTATATGTTGAGTGGGAGAGGGAAAAATTGGGTCTTCCTGACCCCAAGGTCAACACTCAGTACATTTTCAAAAATTATAAGTTGATGAAATAAAAGGTCTTTCTTAGGGACAAAGCTGCTTATTATAGAAGTTTCTACAATACCTCAGTGAAGGAATATCTCTTCTGTAATTAGCAAAGAAAGAGTCAGTCTCCCCCTCCCATACATATATGTATATATAGAAATATATATATATATGCACACATACACATGTGAATATATATAAACACATATTTTCCTTTGGAAGAGAACAATAAAAAATACATTAATGGGAGCCATATTTGTAAATTAATTTTGTCAAAAGTATATGAATTATTTGCTAGCTTAAGCAAGACCTTAGGCTGTAATTACAGGTGCTGATTTAATAAAAGTGCTTATTAGGCTTGTATTCCTGCTATAATGTGAAAGAACTATGGAAATTCAGAAACACTTTCATTGTTTAATAACAAGTGTGTCATCTAGAATAACATGTAACACTATGTAATTTGCCATACTACAGTAACATTGTCATCTTCCTTGTTTTGACCACTATGCTTACTCTTACTGGATAACTAATTTTTTTTTGGGGGGGGAGAGATAAAGTGTTCTTGCATCATGCTGTTGACTGATATTGATCTTATAATCCTCCAAAATGCTCACACCTTTATTGTCAAGCTCTAATTCCCTCTTCCTTACTTGTGAAACTGGTTCTTTGAACCCAAGAAAAAGACATCATATTCCTATAGAATGTAACCTCCATTGAGGAGGAATGGCTCCTTAAGCCATTTTCAGTTTTGTCTTTATAGCGTCAGCACCTGGAACATAGTAGGTACTTAAGCAATGCTTGTTCAGTCTAGGTGAATCAGCAATTTTAATATAATTTAGGACATTTTATTTGAAATAAACCAGTTATTGTTGTTGTGAATAAAAAGATAAACAAGACCATCAGTTGATTTGCTAATTGTTATTTCTGGTTATGGACAGAAGCCTCTTTTTTAGTATTTGGCCAGAACACATAGGTATTGTTTTTCTTACAATTAACCCCATGTTAGGAAAGCATTTTTGTAGGGAGATAAAGGTCCAGATCCAAGACACAGGAAACTACTTAAGAGGAAATTTATAGTCTTATAGAGATGCCTGAGAGTTTAAATCATTTACAAAGGATCAAAAAGACAGTATACACATAGACTTTTTTCCTTCCTCCTCCTTCTCTCCCTCTTTTTCTTCCTTCCTTCTTTCCTTCCTTCCATGTTTCCTCCCTCCCTCCCTCCCTCCCTCTCTTCATCCCTCCCTTTGTCTCTCCCTTCCTTCCTTCCTCCCTCCCATCTTTCCTTCCTTCCTTCCTTCCTTTCTTCCTTCCATCTTTCCTTCTTCCCTCTCTTCATCCCTCCCTCCCTTCTTTTGTCCTTCCCTCCCTTCCTTCCTTTTTCTCTCCCTTCCATCTTTCCTTCCTCCCTCTCTTCATCCCTCCCTCCCTCCCTTTGTCCCTCCCTTTCTCCCTCCCTTCCATCTTTCCTTCCTCCCTCTCTTCATCCCTCCCTCCCTCCCTCCCTCCCTCCTCCTTCCTTCCTTCCTTCCTTCCTTCCTTCCTTCCTTCCTTCCTTCCTTCCTTCCTTCCTTCCTTCCTTCCTTCCTTCCTTCCTTCCTTTCCTCTCTGCCTCCTCCCTCTCTTCCTTCCTCTCCCTTTATCTCTAACTGGAGTTAAGTGATTTGCCCAGGGTTATACAGCTAGTAAGCATCTGAGGCTAGATCTGAACTCAGGTCCTTCTGACTTCAGAGTCAGTGCGCTATCACTGTGCCACCAAGTTGCCCCCAGGTTGGCTTTCTATACAACAGCCCAAATTACTTCTCCAGGGACAATATAATTTAGTCTGGTTGAAACTAGCTAATTACTGAACTCTAGAGAGAGTTGGAAGGGACTCATCAGAAGGTGCTACACAACCTCACTGCTCCGGCCATCATATCAGGGGCTCCTCTCCTAGAGTGCTGTGGAGATGCTAATCTAGAGGCCAGTTGTTGTGCTTCCAAAAACACTGAAGGGGGATTTTTAGGGGGCAACTTGGAGCAAAACCACTGTCCTCTCTAGGGCAGGGCACAGTATTACTATTCTTTGTGGTAACTGGCTTACTGAACACTTAAGTTGTCAACACCAAAAGGACAGAAAGGAAACTTGCTTAGATTGGGTCGCTGGCTTAACGCTGAAGGAGTTGAGCTCTGTAAGATCCTTGACATACCTGGAGGAACTCCACCATATTAGGAACCACTGCCCTGGAGAGTCAACTCTCTGCAACATCTGCTGGCTCCCTTCCCAGCTATGTCTTTTCTGAGCTTTCCTGGTTCCCTCCCTCTTACAACAACAATATCCACAACAGCACAACAATAACAGCAGCAATGGCAGCCTATGTGTATGCTGTGCTTTAAGGTTTACAAAGAGTTTTACATATATTTACTCATTTGATCCTTACAGCAACCTGGGAGGTAGGTGGTATCTCCATTTTGCAGATGAAGAGACTGGAACTAGCATTATTCAGACTTCTCAGCTACTATCTTTAATTTTAAGCACTTGTCTTTCTGAAAGTTACTACCTTATGGCTACATAGAATTTTATTCAATTTCATTCATCAAATATTGATTAAACATTAATTGTGTGCAAAGCATTGTTATTTTTTCCCAACACATCTCATGGCTGTCATAATATCTAGGTGGCCCAGTGGGCAAAGTATTGAGCTCTGAGCAAGAAGGTCTGAGTTCAAATTTGACCTCAGTCAATACTTCTATGATCTTGGACAGGTTATTAACTTGTCTGCCTCAGTTTGCTCAACTGTAAAATGGTGATAATAATAGCATCCATCTCTTAAGGTAATTCTGAGGATCCACTGACATAATATCTTGAAAATACTAGCACATAGTAGGTGCCATTGAATGTTTACTCCACATTCCCATTCCCTGTTATTTGATCTTTACATCTGTCTTAGAAGACAGATAAGGAACATTGCATTGTTCCTGTTTGACACATGGTAAACTGAGGTCCATACAGCTTACATAGTTTGCTTGACTTCAGGTAAATGACAATCCAAGTCTCCTGACTCTTAGAGGCTAACTCTCTTCATTATACCACATTCCAGGACCAGACTGAGAAGACTTCAAATCCCACCTCTTGAGCTTGCTACCTTTGTGGCATCAGACAAATTACTCAACCTCCCTGAGACACTGTTTCTTTATCTATAAATTAAGGGAGTTAGAAGAGATAGTCTATGATGGTCTTCTAGCTCTAAAACTATGATCCTATAATTCTATGTGTCATAAAAGAGCTTAGGATTTAGAGATGGACAGCACCTTCTACCCAATACTTCATTTAACTTTCTATTTTTGTATATCTATGATTACGTAGATGTAGCACCATGTTAGGTAGAAAACAAGAGATTTTAAAATATCCATGACTGACATTCTTAGCCAGAATGATTTCAGTTTCTCTCTTATGATACGGTGTCTTAAGGTAAAGAGCTTGGCCCTATAGGACTTTTTAAAATACTAATATTTTCAAAAAATTTTTTTTTAATCTTTTGAGACCACATTTCAAAATCCTAATGTTTCAAAAGAGTTTTATTTCTAGACTTGTTCAAACTGCCTTATGCTAATTTAAATTTATGCCCCTCTATCTTCAACAATGAAAGGATTCAAATCAGTTCCAAATGATCTGTAATGAACAGAACCAGCTATACCCAGCAAAAGAACATTGAAAAATGAATGTGGACCACAACATGGCATTTACACTCTTTCTGTTATTGTTTGCTTACATTTTTTGTTTTTCTTCCCAGGTTATTTTTACCTTATTTCTAAATCCTTTTTTTTCTTGTGTAGCAAAGACAACTGTATTAATATGTATACATATATTGTATTTAACATATACTTTAACATATTTAACATGTATGGGACTACCTGCCATCTAGGAGAGGGGGTAGAGGGAAGGAGAGGAAAAGTTGAAACATAAGTATTTACAAGGGTTAATGTTGAAAAAATTACCCATGCATACGGTTTGTCAATAAAAAGCTGTAATAAATAAATAAACAAATAAACTTATGCCCCTGATTTTGGTGGAGTTTTAGGAAAAACATCACTTAAAAAAATGGCCTCTTTGTTTGACCAATGCCATGTTCACAATTGCTTAAATACAATTCCCTCACTTTGTGGGGAGAAAAGGAGAAGGTATTTGTGAGTGGCCTCTCATATGAATTTTTAATTCTCTCCTTTGACCAAACCTATAATTTAGGCACTATGTGAGACAGGATTAAGTAGATCAAAGAATAAAACACAGCAGGACTTTGTACCTGCTCAGACCACTTTTTTTTTTTAATGTGCTTGGCAGTGTTTCTACTGGGCTTATACCCCAAGGAGATACTAAAGAAGGGAAAGGAATCTGTATGTGCCAAAATGTTTGTGGCAGCCCTGTTTGTAGTGGCTAGAAACTGGAAAATGAATGGATGCCCATCAATTGGAGAATGGTTGGGTAAATTGTGGTATATGAATGTTATGGAATATTATTGTTCTATAACAAATGACCAGCAGGATGAATACAGAGAAGCTTGGAGAGACTTACATGAACTGATGCTAAGTGAAATGAGTAGAACCAGGAGATCATTATATACTTCAACAACGATACTGTATGAGGATGTATTCTGATGGAAGTGGATTTCTTCAACAAAGAGACCTAACTCAGTTTCAATTGATCAAGGATGGACAGAAGCAGCTACACCCAAAGAAAGAACACTGGGAAATGAATGTAAATTGTTTGCATTATTGTTTTTCTTCCCGGGTTATTTTTTACCTTCTGAATCCAATTCTTCCTGTGCAACAAGAGAACTGTTCGGTTCTGCACACATATATTGTATCTAGGATATATGGTGACATATTCAACATATATAGGACTGCTTGCCATCTGGGGGAGGGGGTGAAGGGAGGAAGGGGAAAAGTCGGAATAGAAGTGAGTGCAAGGGATAATGTTGTAAAAAAATTACCCAGGCATGGGCTCTGTCAATAAAAAGTTATTAAAAAAAAAAGAAAAAAAAAAGAAAAAAATTGTGCTTGAGCATGGGCTCCTTCCCTTGAGCTCTTCTCTCCTCACTTAATACTCAAGTGAGGTGCTAGTGCTTTGTATCTGAGACTTGTTCTCATAGCTAGCATTTACATATAGTACTTATCTATACATATTTGTTCATATATATGTGTATGTATATGTATATATGTGTGTATACACACACACACACACACACACACACACACACATATATATAACATTTTAAGTTTTGCAAAGGACTTTACAAACATTATCTTATTTAATCGTGAAAACAACTCTAGTAGATAAATCATTATTATCTTCATTTTTACAAATGAGGAAGCTGAAGTAAGCAGAGGTCATACAGCTAGCAAGAGTCTGAAGCCAGATTTGAATTCAGGTTTTCCTGATTGTCCAGTGTTCTACTCTTTGAACCACATTTAGCTATTTCCTATTCTTGCGTTTTAGAGGGGCCTGTCTAAGGAGGAATGATGGGGGAATTGTCAGTTGTTTGGCTTGCTTGGTACTCAGGACCTGTACCCCAGTGCTTGAGCTAAGGAGGTGGGAACCTAGGGTAATTGTGTGTGTGTGTGTGTGTGTGTGTGTATGTGTGAGCATTTAAAGAATGGTACCATTGCTGCAAATACATATAGAACCTTATGTGGTCCCTGATAAAGCACCAGATGGCTAGGCAGATCACTTTGAAATAGTGTTAATCTTTTTGCTTCCTTCACCCTCACATCACCATTCTACGTCTTTAAGAGATCTTTGCTAAGGTTTCCTCTAATATAGACTTCATTTTAGGAGATGGCCGTTGCATAGTCAATACTTCTAGCCACTGTAAGCAAATCTGTTCCAAGGCAGCAGAAGTTTGTTACCTCCTTAATCTAGCAAGAGACTCATTTTCACTGTCACCTTACTTTCCATACCCATCTATTTTTTGTGAGGCAAATTAGACTGGTAATTTGGATTTACTTTTGGATATACTTAGAGCTGCAGCATTTTAGTTTGAACAAAATGAGAGAAACTAGAGTGTGAAAAAATAAGATCCCAGAAAGACACCACCAGTGAAATTTAATGTAATACCATTATGTATCTTGCAATGATTGAAGGCATTAAAGTGGAGGACAATTACCCATATAAGACCCCGAAATATAACAACTTAACAACTACATGTTAAAAAACCATCTAGGTTTTTCTTCCTTTTTTCATTCTCTGCCTTACTTGAATGTCATTGGCTAGTACTTCTGAGCCACTGGATTCACAGCCCTTTGCTGTATCTCTCTACCATTGTCCCCAGGTGTCCTCCAGACTCTAAGGCCTTCCAGTTTATTCAGATTCTCCGGGCCTACATGCACACTTCAGCCTCCTATTTCTTTAAGGCTACTGAAGAGAAAAAGTTGAAGTTTTTTTTTAAAGGAGGTAATTAATGACTAAGTTAAATAAGAGAAAACAAACTTAACTCATTACAGAATTGTGAAATTGCAAGGCATTTTCTCTTAAGTCATGGCCTTAACAAATAATCACTGAATGAATGAAATGCTGTGTCTAATCACAACCAGCAGGTTTGCTGTTTTGTGCTTTGTTCTTGAAGGGGACCATGACATCAAGGAGGTGATCTCCCATCTACCAGGAACCTGGCCTGGCTTCTCCCATGTGGGTGGCAGGAGGAATCAGATCAACACGATGATTCCTGGGCAGCGCCCACCAGCCATCACTCTTTCTAGCTTCTTTGTCCCAGACTCACCAACTCCTTTCCACATCTTCTTCCCTGATTAGAAAGAAGTTCCCTGAGAGGTGGGACTGTCTTTGCTTTGACATCTTGTCCCAGTACATAGCGGTATGTTGCTACTGTTGTTGAGTCACTCAGTCCTGACGGACTGTGCATTTGGGATTTTCTTGGCAGACATTGATTTGCCATTTCCTCCTCCAGCTCATTTTACAGGTCAGGAAACTGAGGCAAACTGGGTTGACCAACCTGTCCAGAGTCACGCAGCTTGGAAATGTCTGAGGCCAGATTTGAACCCATGAAGATGAGTCTTCCTGACTCCAAGTCTGATGTTCTATGCACTGCGCCACCCAAGGCCCATTAAGGGAGAAGGAGAACAGAAAGCTAGACTGGAAGCAAACTTATGGGTCTGCCTCATGGCAAGCACTAAATAAATGCTTATTCATTCTTTCATTCACTCATTTATTCACATCAGGAGCAGGACCCTAAGGCCCAAACTTAGAGATAATTACCTCCTTAAAAAACAAACAAACAACTTTTCTCTTCAGTAGCCTTAAAGAAATAGGAGGCTGAAGTGTGCATGTAGGCCTAGAGAATCTGAACAAATTGGAAGGCCTTAGAGTCTGGAGGATGCTTGGGGACAATGGTAGAGAGATCCACCAAAGGGCCATGAACCCAGTGACTCAGAAGTACCAGCTAATGACATTCAAGTAAGGCAGAGAATGAAAAAGGAAGAATACAACTATTCCACTTGTCACCTTATTTTTTCTCTTCTCCTTCAAAGCTGGGACCTCTTCTGTCTTCTTCCCTGGCAGTGCTATCAGATGCTATCAATCTGCTGTTAGCAAGGCTCCACCCCATTCACAATCAAATAAGACTCCTTCCTTTTAGTTTGAACAAATCTAGGGAAACTAGAATGTGAAAAAACAAGATTTCAGGCAGACACCACCAGTGAAATTTAATGTATTACCATTATGTACCCTGTAATGATTGAAGGCATTAAAGTAGAGCACAATTACCCATATAAGATCCCTGAAATATAACATGATATGGAGGGAAGGCATGAAGAAAACTGTGATCGAAAGCTGATCATTCATTGAGAGTGCCTAATATAATATTATCATATACCCATGGCATAAGGTGAAGCATCATTGCATCATCATACTCCATTTTAAACTGTCTTCCATGGTTTAAAAGGAATACAAAAACTTGGATGCCCAAAGCCTTGTGGAACTACGGGAGTCATAACAGAAAATAATTTGAGGGAATTTTTTTTCACTTAAAATAATGAATTTTCAGATACTATAAAATATAGGAAGATTAGTCAAGTAAGATGTATCTCTAAGGCCCAAACCCTGCTAGAGAGAGCTGAAATGCAGCCCCAGTCAGACAGCTTGCATATTTGGATGGTTCTGTGATATATTAGTCATTGCTACCACCTCCCTCTCCCCCCAAGCCACATTTGTTTTCTGCATCCTAGATATGGAATCATAGACTCATATAATTTTAGTATTGCAAGGGAATTTAAAGGTCACTCAAGTTATACTTGCCTATTTATGGTTGAAGAAACTCACCATGTTCTTATTGAGCTACAAAGTCAGTGAAATACCACTCAATTCTACATATCTCGGAGAAAAAAGCAAAAACCCACTCACAAACTAAGTTTCATTGGAGATTGTTCTTGGCAATAAAGTCAGAAGGTCAGAAGGAGAATAGAGAGCTAGATTGGAAAGCAAGCTTGAACTTAGTTTATAGATCTGAATATTTTATTTTGAACATGAAAATGAAAGTTAGAACATGGAAGTCATTAGGAAGGAAATATTTGAAGCAGACAACAGAAGGCCAGAAGCCAAACAAAACATAGTGATCATATTCAGATTTTCAGAGATTGCTTTTATGGTAAAATTGCTGAGCAAGTCCTTTTTTTCTGGACTCCCACCTGACATTTTCTTCTGATACTTAACCAAACTGGTATGAAGGTATTTTTTCTCTATGATACTTCTGGCTTGGATTTCCAAGGCTATTTTTTTCCCCTTCTACCAAGAATTCTGTTTTAGAGTTGTACTCTCTTATGAGTCAGATTTTCTATGGAAAACAGGTCACCAAAGGAATTGGGGTCCATTAGCATGTTCTTACTATCTTTTGCTCCTCTCAACTTGTGAGCATGTTGTGCTTTATTAATAAATCCATAATAGGGTAGAAAGAACATTGGATGTGAAATCAAAAGTTCTAGATTCAAATCCTTACTTTTCCAGGAACTTATCTGTGTGGACTTGAGAAAATGATTCATTTTCTTTGAGTCTCAATTTCTTTATCTATAAAACAAGGGACTTTTAAGACCCCTTCTAGTTCTAAACTTATGACCTTATAATTCCCGGTGTCTTAAAGAGTCATAGCACAGTTGGAAGTGGTTTTCAAAATCACTTAGGACAATCTCATTTTACAAATGAGGAAACTGAGATCCAATTCAATTCAACAAACCAATTCTACTTACTATTTAAAAGGTCCTCTACTAGCCTGGGGAGGTAAAGAAAAACAAGTGGGCTAGTTCCTGTCCTCAAGAAGCCTCTATTACATCATTGGAATAATAAGTATATGATCATTTGAGAAAGAAGGGAAGAATGACAACTGAAGAAATCAAGAACATTCCATGGGAATTGAGCCTTAAAGGATGCTAAGGATTCAAGATGGAGAGGTGAGATGGGATTACATTTTGGGCATGAAGAACAACCCGAGCAAAGGTAAAGAGATAGGGAGATAGATTCTCAATTTTGAGGAATAGCTAGCAGATAGTCTGGCTATTCGTAGAGTGAATGAAGGAAAATAATATGAGATTAGTCTAGATAGTAGGTGGGAGCCACCTACCTTGCAAATGGTCTTAAATGTCATGCTGAAGAGTTTGTTTTTTATCTCTAAGCAATAAGTAGCCAAGGAAGATTTGGTTCCATCCTTTATCCTTTCCTCTTTCCTGATCTTCATACTATCCTTTCCTCACATACCCAGTTGTTTCTCTCTCCCTGTGTCCCATTCTTACTCTTATTTGGTTGTCAAGTAATCCCTCTAAAGTAATAATTATGCTGTAATTCAGGACTTTAAAATCAGAACATCAGATTTGGAGGGAACTTCAGAGACTATCTCTTCTAATCATTACTTGGAAGCAATGCTGCTTTTCAAAGCAGCTTAATATCTTTTCTCTAGCTATCACTCCACAATGTTGACTTATACTGACCTTGCAGTCCACTAAAAAACACAAATATTTTTTAAGTTCATTTTTTGAATAAAAAGGTAAGACTTTACATTTATTCCTACTGAATTTTGGTTTTTCAAGGACTTTTTGGATCCTTGGGATATTCTTTGGGATATTAGCTATCCTTGTTAGGTTTTTGTCCTCTGCAAATCTGATAAAAAAATAGTCTGTCCAAATAATTTGTAAGAATGTTAACCGGCATCAGGCCAAATGCAGATCCTTGTGGCACTCTCTGAAGATTTCCTGCCAAAAACACAGCCTATTACTCAATTCCAAATCCATCTATCTATATATTATTATGGCCTAGTTCTCATCTTGTCTTATAGACAAGAAAGAAGAATATGAGATACTTTATGAAATGCTTTGCTAAAATCTAGGTAAATGGTATCCCAGGCTGGGCCATGATCTACAAGTTTATTAACTTTGTCAAAAAAAGGAAATAAGTTTAATCTAATGTGACTATTCTTGAAGAAGCTGACTTTTTGTAATAACTGCTTCGTTTTGGGGGTGTTCACCAACCATCTCTTTAATGATTCATCCTTGATTCCCTGCCACCCCCTCCTACTCCAAGGAATTAAAGTAAAGCTCACTGGTCTATGATTAGAGACTACTTTTCTCCATTAAAAAAAAATCACAACATTTGCCGTTCTCCAATCTTATGGTACCTCTCCCATAATATCACAAATCACTGACAGAGGCTTAGCAGCCATATTTTTTTGGGTCTTTAGTACCAGAGAATGAAATTTATCTGGGACAAGTGACTTCAGTTAATTGAGGACAAAAAAGTTGCCTTATTTATCTTGGTGGTCAAGTAGTTCTTAGCCATTTTTGTCCTTTACCATTCAAAGATCATTTTTTGGCAGAAAAAAAGAATAAAACATCACATTAACTCTGCCTCCTTTCTGATGTGAATTATTGTCATTTCATCCACCCCACACAGGTGTTCTACCCTTTTTTGATTCCTCTCATTCTTCCAATGTAGTTCAATACCAAAAAACAACTCTACTTTATCCTTGGTTTTCTTAATCTGAGCTATAGCACTTCTGATGTAGTTTTTACAAGACTGTCATGCTATTGATGGCTGAAGGACATTCATTTTCAGTTACCTTCCCTGACTTCCACCTTTTTCTGGAAGAAAGGAGGGAATATGTACATGTCTTTTAAAAACTCAAGTTTATGGATGAGTATTATGTCCTTCCATATCAGTTTTTTTTTTTTTCAGAAAAGCACCATTTTTCACCCTCATCAGAACTGTCTTCAGCATTTCATTCTTGAATTTCCTAAACTTCCTGGGCTGACTTGTGGAATTTTAGTCCATCTCAGTGATATTAGAACCTTTTGAAATCTACTTCCTCCAAACTTAAGGCACATGACAGATCATTATACCTAATTTCTCCATAAGGTTCCTCTCTCTCTCTCTCTCTCTCTCTCTCTCTCTCTCTCTCTCTCTCTCCTCTCCCTTGAAGAATGAGATACAGATTAAATAGAATTTTTCATTTTGTTGGGTTCTCCATTTTTTTGAAGGAGAAAGTTGTCATTAAGGCAAGAAATCATTAGCTCTTCTGCTTCTGTCAGAGAAAGTTCACCAGTTAATGGGTCCACCATTACCACTATATCTTACTTCCACATCAGGCTTGTGATCCATTTGCCAAGCTTCTCATCTATTTCCTCTTTCTGCCCAGGTGGTCAGTAAGATAGTCCTATCAAAATTGCTTCTGTTTCTTCCTCTGTCTTCACCCAAATGCTTTCTATCCTACTTATCCTACTTTGCTTGTATAATTATACCTTCTTAAATTCGTGCTGCTCATCTCCCTTTTACCTAACTTATTTCTGTTAAATAAGATGAACCCATACATATATTTCAATCATAGATTTCATCCTACCAAGCTTCAGTAACAGCAGTTAGGTCAAATTTATAAGATTGTCTAATCCTTGTGATTCAATGACCTCAGAAGGCAACATGATATAGAGAAAAGAATTATGGATCTGTGCTCAAAATCCTGGTTTTTGACATTTACTAGCCTATGAATTTGAATAAACTGCTTAACACTTCTAAGGCTAAATTTTTTTTTAACTGTAAATTGCAGATGATAACATCTGCACTACCTACTTAGTGAACTGGTGTGAGAAAAACATTTTATATATTTCAAGATTCTGTAGAAATGTTATTATTTTGAATGTTATCTTTCTCTTGTATGACAGAGGCTGCGATTTCCTGACTTAATCAAATGTCCTAAACATTAGATCAAAGGGAAAGAATAAAGTTTTCCTTAGTATCTCTTTGCATGAGGAAAGCAGATATACTTAAGGTAGAATGGATTAAGTAATTCAACTTGGGGACGGATGGATGGATTGAGCTTTTTTATACTGGGTTACTGGAAAATTGAAATGATTACAACAATTTCCTTCTGCCCCAATCATTGTCCTTAGTGGAGCTAGATCTGTTGAAAGAAGGTGCAGGAACAAGTGAATTTGTTCCAGATTATCTATTCCAATGAAATTAAGGGCAGATGCAGTCAGTATTTAAGTCCATTTGATTCCTGTAGGGGATGGGACCATTACTTTTGCCTTATAAGAAGAGAAGAAGTCAAAGCTGGTTCTGAGAAAATCAAGATAAAGAAATACTTGAAAAATTCAAGGGGAGATGGAATAAGGAATCAATTTTAAAATGAACATCCTTGTAATGACAACTTCTTCAATGAATATTCAGATTGTGTATATATTTAATAATGTGAGAATATCTATGAATATCCTGAATTCACGATGGGCACTCCATTTAAGGAGGCATAAACAAGTTGTAAATGGAGGGTAGAGAATAATTTGGGCAAGTAAGTAATGCAGTTAAGTACTGGATCCGGAGTCAAGACTCAACTTCCTGAGTTCAAATATGGCCTCAGACACTTACCAACTATGTGACCCTAGTTAAGTCACTTAATCCTGTTTGCTTCAGTTTCCTCAACTATACAATGAGCTGGAGAAGAAAATTGCAAACTATTCCAGTATTTCTGCTAAAAACACCTTGAATAGGATCACAAAATATTGGACACAATTGAAAACAATTGAACAACAGAGAATAGTTTAAAATAAGGCAAACATATGCTAAGTAATAAATAAAGGATACAGACCAGGTGTTCTTAACCTGGGGCCTATATGTCCCATAATTTTAGAGAATTTATGAAAATTTCCCTCTATTTTGATAACTATGCTTCAATAGAATTGAATTCCTTTGTAATTCTATACTTTTTATGCTATTCATTTAAGACATTATTCTGAAAAGGGATCCATAGGTTTCCCCAGTTTTTCAAGGGGGTCAGATTACACAGAAAAGAGAACAACCCCTGATATAAAGCTCCAGGCATAGGGATCCTGGAGAGCAAAGGCTTCTCACAGAGGCAGAACTTTGAGGAATGGTTAACATAAAGGTAAATACTGTGGAGGAGAAGTATTCCTTGAGTATGGGGGATGGACGGGTTCAAAGGCCCATTAACAGGTTAGTGTGGCAAGGCAATTAGCAGTATTGGCTAATAGTCTTCAAGTAAAAGAAGAAACATAGCATGGAGGATGAAAGCCAGATGTTTGCCATCTGCACTGAAGACAAAAGAAAACAGACTTCATTGTAGCATTATGCAGGAGGGATTTCAGTTCAATTAAGCCTTGTGAAAGACTAGAAGAGAGAATTAGAACAGAGGGAGAGGGAAGGGCCTTCTTTGGAAACCTCTAAGGATGGGGAAGACAGATTGGCTGTGAGGGTAGGAAGGGACACAACTTGGGCTTGGAGCCAGAGGAACGGACTAGCAGAATTCTGAAGCTTCTTCCAGTATTTTGTGGAGGGCTTTAGAAACTAATTGTATTTTATGTGAATTCAAACTGTTTAGCAGGAAATATCTTGAAATGTATTCAGAAAGAGGACTGGAGTTATATGAAAATTCAGGGTACCCAGTCTTCTGTGAAATTTGAATCACAGAGATCTCATAAGTTTATAGATGTGGCTGGAAGGGTCTTAGAGGCCCTCTGGTCCAGTTCTCTCATTTACAGATGAGGAACACGAGGTCAACAAAAGGGAAATGACTCCAGGAGGAGTCACTCACTTTTCCTTCTACAATGAATGTTTAGGCTTCTGCTCTCTGGACAATGTCGTGGGACAGTGACACAGGGGAAAGCAGGCAATGGATTTTGTGTTAGGGGAAGTATCCAGCAGTGTCCAGGTTTAGTCTGAGATCCTCTCTCATTTAACATTTTCATTAAAGCACTTGAAGGAGTAAACAGTATGTTAATAAAATGTACAGATGAAACTAAATTGGGAGGTGTTGCAAACAGCAGTAAGGCAAGAGAAAAACTGCCAGGAAAATAACAGAATCTGATTGGTTGGGAGAAGGGCCAGCATAGGTGAGACCTCCCAAGGAAAGAAAAGCTGTCTAAGAGAGCATGCTGAGATGAGCAGCTGCTGGGCCTGCTTAGGTCCAGCTCTGGCTCGTCCTCTTGGCTCAGGTGGGTACTGGCTGTCAGGGACCTCTCCCTTGTGTTTTGTGCCACTTAAGTTGAAGTTGTTAGTTAATAAAATCATCACTGGGCATGATTTGCTTAGAGATGAGACCCTGACCTTGTTGCTATTTTCAAGATTTGCCTGATGAGGCAGATGAGCCATGATTAATCCAGGTTGACATGTGGTTGATAGACACAGATATAAGGGGAAGGGAGTGGCTACCATTGGGGCTAATGGAGGTTACTTCCCTGAAGGGGCCATATTGCTTTCTTTCTGCCTTAGGCTTCAGGACTTTGGGAATGATGCTGCTTAGTTACACTCCAGGGGCCCCAGACTGTAGGAATTCCTGGCCTTTGAATCCAGATTCATATAAATGAGTCTTCCTTGGCTGGTTTTCCTTGGGGATTCCAATTTCATAGTTCTCTATGGGCAATCCTAGCTTTTCACCTGCAAGCCAGGGACTTGTTCTGGTGTTGCAATTAGAGGCTGAGACTATTTTTCAGGTTAACCTAGCATTTCACAGGTTAAATTGCTCCCATTTTCCACAGATCATTTAACATTACATCAGATTATGATGTAACATCAATAAACAAGGCAAGTTGTTTTGAGCTGGCTCTCCATGCTTTTAGCTTTGGGAGGTGCCTGAAGCCAAAACAATCTCATCTGTTCTCTTCTCCACATCACCCTGCTAGATGGGAACTGATCTTCTGGCCTCAGAGATTCTACTAGCTGACAGGAAAACTCTCCAGCAGCAGCAGTGAGCTCTGAACATTTAGCAAATATGGTGGAAGACCTTCCCTCCATTCCTATTTGCCAAGATGTTGGAAGTACTTGGGATAATTTGATCTGACCACTCAACTATCCCCAGAAAAACCTGAGTCAGACTGGACCAGAAATCTCCCCCTTGTTATTTGGTATGACATTTTCTACACATCTGTCTCCCTGAAATAAAACAGCAATGCTCAAAGGAAAGGATTTTCCAGATTGTGAAGAGATACTGAGAGTGTAATAGCAAGAGCATTCAGTGGCTTTCTGGCCTCTGGGTGGTGCAATTCATAGCGTACAGGGCCTGGAGGCATGAAGAACTCTCTGAGAGTTCTAATTCAGTTCCAATTCTTTAGTAGCTGTCTGGGCCTCAGTTTGCCTCAGTTTCCTCAACTGTAAAATGAATTGGAGAAGGAAATAGCAAACCATTCCTGTATCTTTGCCAAGAAAAATCCAAATGGGGTCACAGAGTCATTCGCAACTACAACAAGACTCAATAATTCATTCATTGGCTTTAAAGTTTAGAGTACTAAGGTTTGACTCCTGATTCTCACCACCTAAGTGACATTAATCAAATTTCTTTCACTCTTTGGGTCTTGGGTATGGTTGGATTATAAGATCCCTTCCTGCTTGAAATCAGGGGTACAGAGGGTACTCCTAAATAGTTTGTAGATAGATTTCAGGAATTCCAACAACTTGAATGGGGAAAATCAATCAATCTCTCTTTCTCTCTCTCTCTCTCTCTCTCTCTCGCTCTCGCTCTCGCTCTCGCTCTCGCTCTGTCTGTCTGTCTGTCTCTGTCTCTCTGTCTTTGTCTCTGTCTCTCTGTCTCTCTGTCTCTCTCTCTTTCTTTCTGTCTCTGTCTCCTTCCTCCCCCCTCTCTTCAGTAACCCTAAACTGAAATTTACCATTTCTTTCAATTATTTAAAAACATTAAATAATATGGACTAGAGTCTTCATCAGAATTTCAGTATACAAAAAAATTAAGAATTATTACTCTAAATAAAATAACCCAGAGCCATTTAGCTAAGGAAGAGCAGGTTGAATAAAGAAAGTTTTTTTTTTTAATAATTCTTTTGCAAAATAATTATCCTTGGTGATACTTGTTGCTTTCTTGCTGTTCCTCACACAGGACTCTCCCATCTCTGTGTCTTTATCCAGGGTGTCTCTCATGCATTCCCTGCTCATAGCCATTTCTTAGAACTAATTTACTTCCAAGCTTACTTCAAGTACCCTTTCTATAGACTTTTCTGAAGCTCTCAGCTATTAACCCCCTCCCCTCAAATGACCTTATATTTATTTTGTGTATACTTATAAATGTTGTTTCTTTCAAAAAAATATAAGCTCTTTGAGGGCAGGCACTTTCATTTTTGGCCTTTTCTACTGGCCTTTTCTGAAGCTCTCAGCTGTTAGCCCCCTTCCCTCAAATTCCCTGAAATGTTTATAAATGTTATTTCTTTCAATAAAATACAAGCTCTTTGAGGGCAGGCACTTTTATTTTTGTCTTCTGAGTCTTTGAAGCCTAACAGTGCCTGTTACATAGTAGGTACTTAATTGCTTACATAGTGGTAAAGCAGAGGCTCCTTAGACTAGAAATCAGAAGGGATGGGTTTCATTTTAGTCCCTGTTCTGCCCCTTCCATACTGGCTGTGTGATAGTTTGAACAAGTTATTTCCAATCTCTGGGTTTCCCTTCCTTCCTCTTTAAAAGGAGAGTTGGACAAGGTCTGTTTTACCTCTGACATGATGGGGCTTTCAGAATGAGAGCGATGAGGAAAAGAACAGCACAGGGAAAAAATACCCCAGAAGAGGGAAATGTGATTCAAAGTAATGAAAGTTTTACTCTTGCCCAAGTATAAAGGCTCATTTAATGCCTGGACAGGACAAGCTGCCCCCATGTGCAAGTCTTCCTCAAAGAACTCACACATCCCCACACACTGCTACCCTTGTGCTCCACAGGCATTATGTGTAGAGGGTAAAAAACACAGTTCGAGCAGCTTGGTACTGCTCTACCCCCAAAATTGGGCATTCAGCATCCTCTGAGCCAGGCTCCCATTGAGCACAGTCCATCTTTACCTAGAGAAAAACGTGCCGGCTCCTTCAATTACTATAAAGCAGGGGCAGCTGTGGGCCTTGATAGTGAGCTGTCACAAATCAGGCCTGAGGCTACTAAATATGGACCTTCAATAAGCCATGATGGTCCTATAGGACAGCACAGCTGTCTGCCCAGCCTCCTGCCATGGTGGGGAAAGACACAGAAGCTGCAGGTATGAACCCTCGTGGCCTGGAAAGCAGTACAGTAATCCCACGGCATGTTTGGTGTCCCCAGCAACAAAGCCTCTGAGCTGATGCAGACAACCATATTTAGTTGGGTACTCCAAAGAGCGTATCCATTGGTACGTGCGTCCAAAGTAGAGGTTTTAAACAGACAATGAGCCAGGCTCACAGCTCTACAAGAGGAGGAAGGGGGCCACAGTGCCTTAGGACATTGCAAAGAGCTGCTAATAATCCCAGACTTCTCTTCTGAACAGAGGACCATCATTTTCAGCATCAAGCAATTGGGGCTTGGCCTAGAGGAAGATCAGGGTTCAAGTTCTACTCAAATCCCCATGTCTGATATTCTGATATACTCTGGGCAAGTCTTAATATTAATATTATACCTCTTAATATTATAGGCATGTAGGATCAAACACGCAGGAGAGTAGTCTGAACCAGATTAAAATGTGATTCGGAAATATACTATGAAATAAATAAAAATACAATAAAGATGGATAATGGTGACATGGTGAATAAAGTGCCAACTTTAGAGTCAGAGAGACTCTTCTTCATGGATTCACATCTGTCCTCAGATACTTACTAGTTGTATGACCCCAGGCAAGTCACTTAACCCTGTTTGCCTTAGTTTTTTCAAAAAAGCTGGAGAAGGAAATGGCAAACTACTCCAATGTTTTAAAGAAAACCTCATGGTCAGACACAACAACAAAAAATGTCAACATGTTGCTTTCTAAATCAATATGTTGTTGGCAAGAATAATTATGTATGATTTAGTGGCCCCCTACTTCTATTTGAGTTTAGAACCACTGATGTAGGCAACTTTTAAGACATTATATTGCAAAAAAGGTGCCTACCTCTATTAGTATCTATCAAATTTCTTCAGGTGAAAATTCCCAATACTAATAAGATTGTGGTTTAAGTACCAGTTTTATCCCTATTCCTATTCTTCCAGGGAAGCTGTATGGCTGAGTGTCTTGGAACAGCTTAGCTGCCAAAGAATTTGAGTTGAAGATAACCAAAAAGGGCAACAGGCTTAGGGTGGACATGAGGAAGCTATAAAGAATTTAGAAAGAGTTAGAAAGGATGTCATCTGAGAAATATGTGATTGGGGGGCAGCTAGTTGGTGCAGTGGATAGAGTATCAGCACTGAAGTCAGGAAGACCTGAGTTCAAATGTGACTCAGACACTTAACACCTCCTAGCTGTGTGACCCTGGGCAAGTCACTTAACCCCAATAGCCTCAGCAGAAAAAAGAAATATATGATTGGGAAAAAAATCTGTGTATGACATAAAGAGAAGAGACAGACTGTATGTTTACCATTTACACTTATATAGTTTCAAGAGAATCAGAGAAAGGCCACCAGAAAGTTGGGTGGGTTCCTCTAAGTGTCTCATAGGCAAGAATAGTGATAGGGAGGCATAGACGCATTTCATGTTCTCTTGCCCCAGTCCTGAGATGAAGGGGGTGTCAGTATCATTATCCTCCTTTTACTGATGAGAAGATTGTAGCTATGAGTGATGAAATGTTTTCTTAGTCACATGGCTAGTAATGGCAAAGCTAGGACTCAGATCCAAGCCTTTAAGTCCAGTCTTTCCATAATAACTCATTGCCTTTTTGGACCTTCAGGTACATGTTAAAGGGGAAAAAATGCAATCCCTAATCTCACAGAAATCATAATGTAACAAGGGAACCAAAGACAGAGATGTCATCAAGAGCAACATATACTTCTTTCAATTGCTTGTGCCAACAAAGGAAACCAGTGCTATAGAAAATACCAATATGATAAGTCAACAATCAGTTGAATTTAGCTTTGGAATGTATCTTGTATATTTGGGGGAATCCAATTAATTTTACTAATTATAGTGAGTTCAGGCTAATTTAAAATTCATTTGTAGCTCAAGAGGATGGTGTGTATTTGTGTGTGTGTATGAGCATATAGATGAGAAGTTAGGTAGTAGGGAGGATGAGGTAAATACATCTGGGACTAAACAAAATGACTGTATAGAGATGGGTATTAGAGTCAGAAAATCTAAGTCTTGATACTGATAGTATTTTTTTTCCCTGAGGCAATTGGGGTTAAGTGACTTGCCCAGGGTCACACAGCTAGGACGTGTTATGTGTCTGAGATCAGATTTGAACTCAGGTCCTCCTGACTTCAGTGTTGGTGCTCTACCCACTGTACCACCTAATAGTACTTCTTATTAGTCATATTATCTGGGTAAGTTATTTCCCTCTCTGAGCTATATATAGTTCAGGGGTTGGACTACAAGAACAAATTTAAATTCTATGATTCCATAAACATATTACATGAATATCATATGTAGTTATCAAGGAATTGCTAAAAAGGAGAAATCCCACATAAATATATTAAGAAGAAATGGTGTACCTGTAGGCCCACTGGCTAGTAGGCCAATGGCTGGCCTCTATGTTATTGTTGGCCCTCCATTCTAATATTTTAGCTTCTCAACAGCTATATTTCCTTCACAAATCCTTTGATAGTGCACATTATCCTCATGGAAACAATCAGGCTATGTGAGGGATCCCAGAAATAGTTATGGAGCATATAAAAATGTAAGTAACTGTGGAAGGAGAGGAAGTTTTCAAGCTGTAGCCCAAGTATTTCCCTAGTAACTCCCAGAGACAGAGCTTCCCAAATATTCTAGTATGGTT
The DNA here is from genome assembly GCF_902635505.1 of Sarcophilus harrisii. NCBI lineage: Eukaryota > Metazoa > Chordata > Mammalia > Dasyuromorphia > Dasyuridae > Sarcophilus > Sarcophilus harrisii. The sequence goes on along the minus strand of NC_045427.1, from coordinate 473,648,028 downwards.
ACAGACCTGATCAAGGTCAGCTTCCCATCCTCATCCCCATTCCATGGTCATTAGAGACAAAATTACCTACAGAGGCTGCAGAGCCAATGAAAAGGGACAGAAGGAGAAATGAGATAGCATAATGCAATGGAAAGACTTTTGAACCTGGTCTCAGAGGACCTGAATTAAAATCCTACTTCTTCCACTGACTGTGTGATCTTAGTCTCTGTCTCTTCATTTATAAAATGAGGGAGATGAACTAGACCCTTATAATTTTAGATGTATGATTTTATGGTTTGGAAGATGGTGGGAGTAATTCTTTGTCAAATTTTGTTTGGAGAAGCTGAATTTAAAATGAAACTGTTTATCTATAAAATCCCTGCAAGCTCTGGCATTTTAGGATTTTATGGTTTCACTCAGAATACAGATTGTTAAGTGAAGTTCAATTTGTCATGAAGTCTGTTCTGATTACTTCTGTCCTTATAAACTTGTTTATCTGAACAGTTACTATCCAAATGAGTAATAAGAATTTAACCCTAAATTATAGATTTTCTTGAACTGTTTGTTCATTTTTTTCATGTATATATGTATGTGTTTGAAGCTTATTTCTCCACGTGTCTGGAGATCTCCCCACATAGTACAGAATTAGATGGTCTCTAAGGTGTCTTCAAACTCTGAGATTCTATGAACCAGATTATTAGCAACTTGAAGGCAGGACTATATTTTATACTTCTTTGCAGCCTGCCCAGAACTTAGTTTAGTTTAAGGAAATTGGGGCAAACAGAGGTTAAATAACTTTCCAATATCCTACAGCCAGTGTGTATGAGGCCATATTTGAACTCAGGTTTTCCTGATTCCAGGCCTAGCAGTCTATCCATTTTACTCCTGAGCTGCCTCCTTCTCTCCTTCTTCTCTTTCTCTTTATCCTTGTCTTCATCTCAACAATAACATTTATATAGTATTTTTAAGTTTTCAAATCCCTTTATGTATGAGGACCCCCAGATCATCTGAAAAGAAAAGACTGGATGAAAAACCTAATTTAAAGAGACAATAAAACCCAAGAGATAGTAACATTCTAGTAATAGCATGAAGACTTTTGGGATACCCTGAATAACAGGAAAATTTTTGGAAAAAAACTTTAAAATGCTATAATACATATTGTAAAATATATCATAGTCTGTTTAAATTTTATTTAATATAATGAAAAGATCTAAAATGCTACGTACAACAATAGACCATTTAGTTCTGTTTTTCATTCACAGGGAAAGACTGATAGAAACTAAATATGAATCCAGGTTGAAATGAAGTTGAAAAAATTTTTTTTTATAAAAATATTATGTTTGATCTCATGGTCAAAGAACAAAGCAACATGGCATGATTGACAGTATACTGAACAGAGAGACAAGCAGACCTGGTTTAACTCCTGTCTCTAAAATTCATTAACTGTATGAGCAGTGTTCAAAGAACCAAAGGCCAGAAAAGCCCCATCCTCAGAAAAATATCACTGTTCATTCATAACTTACTCACCTTGACCATTAAAAAAATTTACTTCTGTGTACCAGGTACCAATGATCCTAATAATTTCAAGGTGTTATTTATTTTGGGAATTTAGGGCAAATTTCTGGGAGTGCCCTAAGTGAGGATTCTAATTCCAATTTTGATATAAACCTATTATGTAATTCCTTTTTTCTGTGCATCAGTTTCCTGAGCTAGGAAATGCTACTGGCACAGTGAATAGAATGCTAGGGCTAACTCTGAAAGACCTGAGTTCAAATCTAGTCTCAGCTACTTAAAAGCTAAGTGAGCCAAGGCAAGTAACTTAACCTTTGTCTGCCTGAAGTTCTACAACTCTAAAAATGGGGATAATAATAGCATCTATCTCCCAGGATAATTGTGAAGATCAAATAAGATAATCATTTGTAAAGCTTAACTTTTACTTGCTACACAGAAGTAACTTAATTGTTTCTTTGCTTCCCCCACAAAATGAAAAGATTATATTATCCTTTTCAGTTAGAATATTCCATGTCCCTAAATTCTTGGGTTTAGTTAGTAATCTCTTGCTAGACTTGAATTCATTTCTGCCAGAGAGATGCAAGCACTGGATAGTGACTAGCTGGGTAACATTGGCCACAAGGAGGCAGTGAAGTGAACGGAAAAATCTTGGCTCTATAGTGAAAGGCTCCCAATGCAAACTGTGCCTCTGATGCTAAGCTACTGTGAGACTTTGGACAAAGTGCTTAACTTCTCTGGGCCTTTGCGTCCTTATCTGTAAAATCAGGGAGTTGGTCTCTATGGCCTCTGAGGCCCTTGTAGCTCTTACTCTTTCTTCTCTTCAGCCTATGAGCTATGAGCTTTGGACAAGTAATTTCCTTTAACTAGGCTTCAGTTTATTCCTCATCCAAATAAAGGGGCTGCTCAAATAACCTCTAGACTCCCCAGAAGTTTTAATTTCTAAATTCTCTATGAGCTCTAGGATTCTCTCTGTTATCATTTTAAGCAATGTTCATATGGCTGAGACCAGAAGATTGCCCAGCTGTATTCTCCTGAAACACTGCCCAGTGTTCTCCCCACTCCCTATGCCAATCCTATTTCCACCCTGGTGCCATGTAGTGCCTGCCACCCACAGAGAAAAGGATTCTTGGTCACCTTCCTAGTGGCATGGCTTGGAATTTTTGGATTGAACTCTAACTTCTGGCCTTTCACATGTTGTCTGTCTGTACTCCAGGAGATCTGGTAGCTCCTGTGTCTGGACCATAGCCTGTATGGGAAAAATCCTAAACTGTGTTTTTAAACCCAGGATTGGAAAGCCACTGGGCTTATCCTGGGAAGAAGAAAAGCAGAACTTTATGATTCTTTAGCTCATTTTACAATGTCTTATGTAAAGCCATAGCAAAAGCCACTAAGTGAGGCAAATTGATTCAATGGAAACTTTACTTTCTAAATCTAAATATTATTTCTGGTCTCCCATCTGTCTGATTACGGCATCAACTAGATCACTCTTTCTTCTCCTCTCCAGTAATGAAAGAGAAAAGTTATTCTTATTAATGTCTTATATTTAATATAGAAACTAATTCTGTACTGGGGCACAATTTACATAGTATTTTTATTGAAACTGATTGCAAATGCACAAGAGAAGGGGAGAGATTTCCCTGTTTCACCAAGGTCTTTGAAAAAACAACTGGTCATTCATTATTTAGATTTAACAGAGATTTTCACTGCTTAGTATTTTCTGGCTACATCCTCATGAGCCACAAGGAAAGAGACAATCAACATTATGGCTGGCAATCTCTAAAAGACAACCCAAGTACAAGATACAGCTATTCTAATGCACATTCAAAAAACAAGTAAATCAAAGAGATATTTTTCTGACCACTCCCATCAAAGAAAGTTCAAAAGGTGCAATCATCTATAAAATGAAAGGACTGGATTAAAAATATACAGAAGGAAGTTCAGGAGGGGACCGGGAAAAGAAAGGCTGTTTAGACCTTGCCATGTTAAATTTAATACATTTTTTTTTAAAAAAAGCAAAAATTAATAAATAAAAGGGACTCATAGTTTCATATATAATGTTCTTTTTTCTGTTTGAACATGAAAATATTTGTGTTTGTTAACATCATAACAAAAACAAAATTTTGGAAAAAACAAAACAAAACATTAAGTGTTGACTTAGATAATCTATCAGATTAATTTCACCTTTGATACTCAAGATGTAAAATAAAACATACATTTTTGGACACAGACACTATAGGAACTGATTTTGCTCTTCTTTTCACATTTCTTACAAGGACTTTGTTTTTCTCTCCAACCTCACCCCACTTTTTCCAATGTGAGATAGAACAAGAATAGGAGTGTACTGGTAAATATTTAACAATAGGCTTTTGGGGAGGGGATGCAATTTAAATTTAATCTGTGTTCCTAAGATTTTTATTTTTGGAGGCAATCATGTTTAAGTGATTTGTTCAGGGTCACAGAGGTAGTAAGTGTCTGAGGTCATATTTGAACTCAGGTCCTCCTGAACAGGACTGGTACTCTATCCTCTGCATCACCTAGCTATTCCAACACCTTCCCTATTATGTTCTCAAGTCCAGAAACCAACAAATCAATATATCAAGCCTTAATTTGTAACATTTGCAGATTTTCAAGGTATAAATTCTCACACAAAAAACTGAGGACTTTCAGGAGCCAGCACTAGTAAACTGTTGAGTTGGAGGGTAAGGAGATATAGTGATAGGACAGGAAAAAAAAACAAGTAGATCACTGATGCATCTTTTTTAAAAAATGCAAAGAAAAGAAAGAATATCAGAAAGAATAGACAAGCAGAACAGCTTTGAAAACTACAGGCTACAATCAACTACAATCAACAAAAGAAAACATTTGAATTTATGAGATAAGAATGTCTTACTGTATGAAGATTTAAATCTGGTCTTATTCCCAATTCCTTAGGTTCTCTGGTTCTACTATTCCTGAAAGTGGAGTGTAAAGCAGAATAGTGACAACACTGAGGAATAGGAGTCTAAGGTGACCCTTAGATCTTAAACTGGCATCAGATGTGTTTAAAAAATGTTCTCTGTTGTAATGTAGCACCATGTCCCATTGAAGGATCACCTTGCCCTTCCACTTGGGACATTTCTAACTGCTTCTGGTTACCATCAGAATCAACCATCCCTCATTCAGTCCATTCCACCTGTCTTATAGATCCCAAAATGGTACAGTCTTAGAAAGGATTCTTAAAGCTGGCTAGCTGTCTTCCATATCTAAAATGTATTCTCTTTTCATTTCCATTTCTTGAAACTCCCAGTTTCCTTCAAGATTTATCTCCCCCCCCCCCTTATTTTAAAACACAGTATTGTTTTTCTTTTTCTCCTTACTGTGTGACCAACAGAAATGGACACCAAAGGACCACTACAGAACTGTGGTCATAAAGAAGTAGAAACATCCTTTTCTCACCTTCCTTTAATTCAGCCTTCTGGGCACATGGTGGGTTAAAAATTTACTGTGGATTCTCTTAAGTATTATCCCCAATCCAAGTTTGTTGTAGGAGAATGTCTGTCTCTAATAAGACAGTCAAACAAAAGTCTCTTCTTAGTGTCCCAATCAACAAGTCCAGGCAAATTGTAGAATATGACTGAAATAAAGTTTTCTTGGGGGAAATCACTGTCCTCATGCTGACTTTTTGGAAACAAGATAGTTTTGAGAGCAAGGGTATTTGTAGTTGGAGTGGGTGGGAGACTCGGGAAATGCTTCAATCAACTTGATAGCATTTAAGCTGAGTTTTGAAGGAAATCAGGAATTTCAAGAGATGAAGTTGAAGAGGGAATGTATTTCAGGTATGGAGAAAGTGCAGAAAGCATAGTGCACTATGCTAGTGCAGAAAGTATAGATAGAGATGGGAGCATTGTGTATGCAGGCCAGCATGACTGTAGAATGTAATGAGGAACTAATGTGTAACAACACTGGAAAAGTAGGTTTACAAAAAGCTTTAAAGGCCAAACAAATGAATTTATGTTTGTTCCTAGAGATAATAGGGAATCCCTGATGTTTACTGAGTAGAAAGGGATGTATGTGTGACATGATAAATTAGGAAAATTACTTTGGCAGCTGTGCAAAAGATAAATGGAAGATACTCAATGTAAGAAGACCAAATAGGAGGCTATTATAATAATCTAGGCAAAAGGACCTGCACTATGGTGGTGATTCAATGAGTAGGGAGAAAGGGAACAGATTCAAAAGATATTGTGGAGAGAAAAATTATAAGATTTGGCAAAGAATTGAATATATTTGGTGAGATCAAGTTTGCAGTATAAGACCACACCAAAGTTTCTGGATATATGGCAAAACTTCCAACAATAACAGGAAAGATTTTGATAACAGAATTGTCAGTGTGCTTCTAATTCCATCCTGTTTGCTATTTGTGAAGGGCTCTAGAGTCTGCGTTCTGAGGAACATGGAAAAAGTCCAAAGACACAGGTGAATTTTTTTATCTAGATTTGGCAATACCTACAAGTAGAATAATTGCTTTTTGCCTTGATGATTTTGAAAGAAAGATAATGAGTTGTTTTTTGGACAAATTGAATCTGAAATGCTTATGTAGGCACCCCCAAATGATCCAGATTCACAACTATAGCCCATTTTTTCCCTTCAACTTTTGAATTTATTCTTTCTAGGGCTTCCATATGAAGAGATAGATCATCAGAGGAAAGCAACTTGTTGACATTATAGAAAAGGTATTGACTTTCAGAAACCAAAACCAAAACCAAAATGACATATGGAAGTAATGGGTAGTGCCAGGGCCTGCATGTCCAGTGAAGGGATAAAACACTGTATGTTCACAAAAGAAGTTCCTCCTTGTCTTATGATAAAAATGTCTCACAGCCATTTATAACCATTTTGATATGGTCACTACCAGAAAAGTAATTCTGTCAACATTACTTTGTGAACTTCCACATTGACTTCTCCTTCAATAATATGTAAAGGGTCAGGGAAGGGGGAGAATATGCAATGAAAAAGCATTTATTCTACTTGTAGGTATTTCAAAGACTAGCTAAAAAAAATCCACCTGTGCTCTTTGGACTGTTTCCATGTTCCTCAGAATGCAGACCCTGGAGCCCTTCACAAATAGCAAACCGGATGCAATTAGAAGCAAACTGAAAAGTCTGTTATTATTTTTCAGACTGTAACCAGCTACCTTATCTATCTTCTCCATGTTTCCTGAGAGACTGGAAACTAGCTGAATCCTAAAGCCTGAAGAAAAAGCAACGAAGAATGTACCTGAGTCTCTCTGGTTACTTGAACATGGGTCGGCTCACTGTCAGCTATTTGTTTTTTCCTCCATAATGTACATTCAAGTAAATATTGCCAGCAGCGAAAAAGACATCTGCAGAAAGATTAGATTCATATGTCATCTTAACCTTTCTCTGGCAGCTTCCTATAGCACAGCACCTTTTGTTGATCATTTCCTCAGTCTAAAGGTTGTCTCATTGCCTAAATGGGCAGAGGAGGAGGAGGTGGCAAAGGTACCTCCCTCCTGGGAACCTCCTGGATGCAAAAGCACAGAAGACAGGAATACTGTCAGGGCAGTATGCCTGAATTGTAGAATATGGTAAGAAGGTAATACCTGGAAAGGTAGGAAGAGCTTATAAAGAGCTTTAAATGCCAGATGAGTTTGTGTTTGCTTCTTGAGGTACAGGAATCCCTGAAATTTACTGAGTGGGTTAGAAGGGCTTAAATATCATCTTGGTCTGCTTTGGCCTTTTTACTGTGGCATAGGTTTCCATTTCATGGCTTTATTCTTCTTTACTCTCCATTTTTTAATACACAGAGATCTCCCACGGAGAGAAAACTTCTGGAAACATTGGACTAGGAAGCAGTGTGGTACAATGGAAAAGCCCTGGATTTGGAGAAAGAGTACATGGATACAAGTCTTAGCTCTGCCTTTTAGTATTTGTGAGATCTCGGACAAATCTCTTCATTTCTCCAATTTTTCTCAATTTCTTTATTTGTCACATGAGATGAGTGGATTAGATGGCTCTTAGATCTGCTGCAATTCTGAATCAATGAACCTTTGATCCAATGAAACTGAGTTCCAGTCTGCAAATAAAAAACTGAAACCCCTCTGCACCTCAGTTTTCTCCTCTGTAAAATGAGACAGTTGGATTAGATGAAGTCTACCTAGTTGCAACAATTTATAACTATATGACATCTAAACTTAGTTACTTGAAAACTTCAGGGCTTTAAAGATGGCCCATGCAACCTCAGCCTAGGTAATTAGAGTATGGAACCAAAAAGTGTTTCTCAGTGGCTCTGAGTACCATAATCAGAAGGAATTATGGCGCGCTTCACTGGAAAAGGCAAACAACCATCTATCAACAAGAATTTATTAAGCATTTAATGATGTGTTAGGTGCTGAGGGAGATTAAAAACTGGAAAACAGGGTCAGTCTTTGCTCCCCAAGGAGCTTACCCTCTAGCTGAGTGATGAGACTTTCTCACATATGAACAATTAAGTGAGCTAGACAATATTGTACAAAGCACCATTATCTACTAATAAAGAGCTAAATTGGGTCATACCATTAGAGATTAGGACAGTATATAACAAGGTGCTAATTATGTTGCACAGAAAGTCTTGTCCAAATAAGTAGAGAATGGAGAATCAATATAGCCTAGAGTTATTCAGGGAGGTTTCACAGAGGAGACAGAATTTAAGCTGATACTTGAAGGATGAATAGGATATGGGTAAGTGGAGAGGAGGGAAGAAAGCATTTTGGAGGGGAGAATAGGATGCCAGTTAACTAAAGCAGAGGGATGAGAAAAGATCATGACGTGGAGAGAAATGTTAAAGAGGCTGGCCAGGTTAGTCAGGTGGATCCAGGGTAGTAAGGACCTGAAGGTTGGCAGAGGTGTTTAGAGTTGACATAGTAATAATTGGGGAGTAAGGCAGGTTTATGTACATGGGATGATATATGAATGGTGTTTGGAGAAGGTGAATTTGACAGCTGTGTGTCTTATGGTATCAAGATAATACAGACTGGAATACGGTTGGTGGTACCTCTGAGATCATCTAATCCCAAACTCTTATGAATAAACGGAGGCTTACAGAGGCTACAGTCCTTTACTTAAGTCATATCATTAGTAAATGGCAGAATGGGGATTTTTGGATCTGGGTCTTTTTGACTCCAAATCTAGTGATAGCCTGGAAGCTGGCAAGGAAAAAAGAACAGTCTGAGTTCTCAAGCCGAGAGATGGAGAAAAGAGTAGGGCTGCAAAATTGTAGCCCAGAAAAATGGGTTCAGATCCCAGAAATGAGAAAGTTAGGGCAAGGCCTTGATTGTGGAGAGCTTGAAAAAAATGCATGTCTTTAGCTCCCAAGTTAAGTAGGAGTTCCAGGCGTAAGGCCCTGACCCTGATTACTTTGACCTGGACAGCTTCACAGACATGGCTTTGTGTTGCCCCTCCCTGAGGTGAGAGTCAGGTAATCTACTGATCACCTGCCCAGAGGCCCGAGAGATTTCCTGTGTCAGTCTTCATTTCCAGGTGGTCTGATGGCTTCGGCCTGTCCCTCAAAGGGAGCTAGTTGTGCAAAGGAAAGCAACTGAGGAGGAGGATGTGGAATCAAGTAGGCCCCAAGTTCCCACGAGCAGCTTAGAGAGGGTGGTGATTGTGTGTGTGTGTGTGTGTGTGTTGGACAGGGAGTAGATACAACACACAGAGACCTAAGCCTGTGCCTGTGTACAAAGGTGGTGCTTGTGCATGAGCATACCTGCTGTGGCTGCTCTTGGAAATTTGCCTTGTATTTTTCCTTTGTGTTCAAGGATGCTCTGTCTTCCCCCCTTTTATCACACAGCAGAGTTAATGCAATAAGTTTTTTTGGAATCATCTTATACGAAAGGACCTATTCTTGAGCAAGATAATGGTAGATTACCAGCTTCTGTTTCTGCACTTTCCTCCAGTTTCCTGAGTTTTTTTTTTTTAAATCCACATAGTACGCTGATGATTACTGAAATGATGGCATGTCATATCTATCTGCTATGCTGCTGTTTTAAGGCATTCATCAGAACATCAACTGAGATTTCTATATCACTTTTTAAAGTTCAGAAAAAGTCTTTTCATGATAATCCTTATGAAATGGGTAATATAAGTATTAATACCTCCATTTTATAGAAAAGGAAAAAATTGAGATTTAATGAGGTACTGACTTGCCTGCAGTCACACAGCTAGTGAACAAATCTAAGAGGTGGCATTTGAATTCAGATTTCAGGACTCCAAGTCCAGCAATTTTTCTATTCTAATGCATTGTCTGTTTGTTTAAACTCAATGATGATTTTTAAAAATGGGAGGAAGGTTTTTTTAGCTCTGTGAAACATCTTTTGGCATTTCATCCAATCATAAACAGAATATTCACTTATATACCTTTTTATTGTACCACTTTTCAGGTATACACTACATTAACCTATATTATTATTTATTATTTTATATATATATTACTATATATTATCTTGTGTACATATTGTATCCCCTCAATAGAAGATAAGCTCCTTGAGGGGAGGGATTATTTTAATTTTTCCTTGATCCTTTAACACTAACTGTAGTGATTTTCCTATGGTAGACACTTAAAATTTTTTTATTGAAATGACAACATATATAATGGACAGAATACATCAGATACTGAAACAATTTTATGTTGGATTAAGGTGGCTATGAATATACAGTTTAGCAATTTCTCATACAAGAGAACAGGGGAGTATGCATGAGAGGAAACATGATATGCAAATTGACCCAAAAGGACCACTTGGAATATCAAGCACTTGGCAATAGAGTTCTGCATTCTGGCCACCAGTCTAGGGAATTTTCTTTTTTGTAGCCTGGAGATTTTTAAATTCACACACACACACACACACACACACACACCCCTAGATTTCTGACCGAAAAGCAAAGATGGATCCTTCTTCATTCAAGGTCCAAAACAAATTCATAAGGACCAATGAATAGGGAGTCAGCCATTGATTTAATGCTAAGAACTTTCAAAGAAATTGTACCTGTTCAAAAAATTAGAATGAAGTATCTCATTTGAGGAGCTTTCATATGAAAGAGGGATTGTTTGGGCCCCAAAAGAGAACTGGTGAAGATGACTAAGAGGCAAATCCAGGTCTGATACTGGGAAAAACTTCCTAACAATTAGAGATATTCAATAGTGGAATGGTCTATCTCAAGGAATACTGAATTCACCCTTATTGAAGTCTTCAAGCAAAGACTAGACAACTACTAGTTTGCATGTTGTAAAAAGGAATCTTTTTGAGGTATGGATTGGACTAGATGGCCTCTGAGATCCCTTCCAAACTCAGTTTCTGTGATTCTGTAGAATAAATGAGGCACTAAGCTTCTAATCACAAAGTGTTCTAGCTAATGTTGGATGACTGCATGTCAGGGAGACTGTGGAGTAGGGAGTTTAACTAGATGATTTCCAATGTTTCTTCACATTTTACAGGGGGTCTTATGACTTTCAGGCTCTTATTTTTTTTTAATCTATATCATGTCTAATTTTTAAGGGGGAACTCCTAGTTGTGAGGATGGCTAATATAGAAAATTTTAAAGACTGACAGTAAGGCTCCCACATGGCATTAATGAAATCTTACAAAAGCCTTCAAAACCACTGACCCGCCAGGCCTCTGGCAGGTCTATTGAATTATGAATATTAAGAGACGTTCTCTATGGGTTAGAGTTGATGGTACTATGGTTGATTCATTCCTCACTACAACAGTAGGAGATCCAGCTTGTGAAATCTGGCCAGTTATGGGACAGCTAGGTGCACAGTGGACATAGAGTGATGGTCTGGTGGAAGGATCAAACAATTACCAGCTATATATAACCCTGGAAAATCACTTAATCTCTATCTCACTTTCCTCAACTGCAATATGGGGATAATGACCAAAATTACCCCTCAGGGTTGTTGTAAAGATCAAATGAGATAAGATCTATGAAGGGCTTAACACCGTGCCTGACTCATATTAAATGCTTAATAACTGCTTGCTTTCTTTCTTCCTTTCAGTTTTATTTAACCTCATTTATCCAGCCATCCTTGCAGAGATACGGAGTTTTCAGGGTCCAACACGATGCAGAGCCACCCAGAAAGCTTCGTACAATTGGAAGATTGGCAATGATCCACTTGTGCACTTAAGCCCTGCTTGGTCTGACACACAGAACCCTAAAGAAAGTCACGTGGCCTCTGTTACCGAGAAATAGCCAAGAAGTGATGGGAAGCCCATCTCCCGCACTGTCCAATGGGGAGGCACATGGCCAACAAGTGGTGACAGTGCCTTATGTGCTTTCTGGCCAGGCAGGAAGGACTGATTCACCAAGCCAAGAGGCGATGGCGAGGCATTTGCACCAGAGCACAAGGAGTATATAAACACAATTTGGGCTGAGAAGCGACCATCCAATGTCATCAGTATCCTGGCAGTGATCAGTTGGCCTTCCAGGCCCTTTCAGTGCACTAGAAGTCTCCTTTTCTTTTGGAAGACATGCTGTGACAAGGATTCTGCTTGTCAGAAGAAGGCCCTCCAAAAATACTTCCTGAGCCAAATGACCCACCACATGCACAGGATGACCACTTAGGAAGCACTGATAGAAGCTATGGCTTACTCCGTCAGCTCTTGGTAGGAGCTCACCTAACAGCACATGAACCTTATTGTGTCTACACTATCTAGTGTAGACAGTGTGCTATGACCCAGAACTTCTTTCTCTCTGGAGTTTAATTCCTGGATTTGATGGATTGGTCAAATTCAGGTTCTCTTATTAAAGTTTTTTTTTCTGACTGATTATACAAATAGAAAACTTTGAAAAGAAAACTCATGCTATTGGTCTAATTCTTCATGATACAGTGGAAGTAGCCTTGGCCTAGGAGTCCAGAGGAAGAGTTGTGACTCTGGATCTTCCACTAACTTCCTCTGTGACCAGGTCACTGGGCAAGGCATTCAATTTTCCTGAATCTCAGTTACCTCCTCTATAAAACTAAAGTGTGGGATTCTATAGCCATTATACCTCAAATTCTAAGATTTTTTAAATACTGTTAAAACTTCTGGATCACTTGAGAGAAAGAGCTTGTGGATTCTCAATCCATTTTCCTTTTTAACAGTTGAAACCTAGAGGCTTATTGGCAGTGGGGCTAGATTACCTCTAACAGGCAAACAGGAGAGATTCATTGGGTGAGATTTGGGGAAACCAGGAAATGAGTTGGGGTTTCCACGGTCTGGTTATATCCCTTGTGATTTATAATTTAGGATATAAAGAACTGGGGAGTTTGGCTGCCAATCTTTTTTCCTCATCTCCAGTTTCCTCTCTTAAACTTCAGAAGTATGCAGGTCACTAGGCAAAAGTTCAAATTTAGGATGTTCAATCTGATATTGGATGATATTTTTAGCAGAGGAGTCAGAAGCTAAAGAATGAGTTATAAAGACTACCATTAATATCATACCCCTGGTATCCATATATCAATAGGAGATTCTTGGTTTTTTTGGAAAATGCTTTACTGATGCTCTTTTTTCCCCCTTCATATGACTGTCATTTCCAATGACTAAACTTTTCCATTCTCATTCCCAATAGAATCCTCCCTTGAAACAAAGGCAAGCAAAACAAATGATCACATTGGTCATATTTAAAAATGAGTACCTTGCTCCACACCTATATCCCTTATCTCTCATGAAAAGCAAGAAGCATCAATCCTCTGAAATCACAATTGATGGGAAATAGTATCTCCTTTGGGATAGAAGTTGAGATAATGGTATAACTATTCTCTGTTGCTAATTGAAATATTTAATATTCATTTTCTATATCCTACATCACAGTCGTCCTTGATCCCTCATCCTGATTTGGAGATGATCCTGAGATTTTGAAAGCTAAGCTAAGAAAGCACAAATAGACACATCCTATTAAACTGGAAAAAGTCTGAGTCCTTAATAGACTCGTATAATTATTGTCCAAGAATCCCAAGAACAAAGAAATAGAGCTGAAAGGGACCTTCAATGTGAGCTATTCCTTATTTTGTATTTGAGAAAACTGAGAATCTATGGTGGTTAGTAATTTGCTCAAAATCACAAAGGTTATAAATGACAGAATTTGATTTGATTCCCAGGCCTCTGATTCCATGTGGTCCATAGTCCATGTGGAGCAATCTTGCTAAATTTGGAGAGGCTCATCAAAGAAGGCACATAAAAAGATGAAAAATTTGTATCATAGCACCTCATGAAGAACTATCTATTAAGGCAGATGGGGGGGGGTCTGATCTATATTAGTAGAGGGAGTTTAAAAACCAGTGTTTTAAAAATACTCTGTAATTAGGACTCTATTAGGGTCTCTGAGAGTCACAACCTTTGTCCTTATGGAACTTGTAGTCTAGGTGTGTCCAAAACGCATGAAAATTATAAAATAAAGAATGATATGAAAACAAATGCTAAGTGGTGTGGTTCAAAGAATGTTATGGGCACCAATAAACATTTACAAACTCAGACAATCATGGTCTCTAAATATGCATGCTGGCATTTACTGGTTACTCGTGGGTGTACTGACAATAAAATTTTTCTCCTAAAAGCAATAAAGCCTTTTGTTTTGGGAATTAAAAGAAAAAAAAAACATGTCTTGTCATTTGGCATGGACAAGGCAAATGACAGAAGGAAGCAAAATGAGCAGGGTCCTTTTGAAACACAATGATTTCATACATGAAAAAATGTGGCTTTAGTCCATGGAGGGAAACACATATAGTCAAATATAGCCTCTCCTCTGTAAACGTGAACAATGGTGACAAGTAACCGAAGGCACAGATATGGCTCATTAAGGAATCAATTGATCTAGCTCAGTGGGATAAATCTAGCTAAATGTTAGTCCAGGGATCCAAGGAGACAAGCTGTAGGTTGAATGACAAGCATTCACACCAGCCCCAGCCTCAGTCTTGGAAAAAAGCAGGGAGAAAGAGGACCAAGTAGAAATTCGGCTCCCAACAATCCTCATCTTTAGAGTGAATGCATCCCTCTGAAGAAGTGTTAGTCACTCTGATGAATTAGAAGCAGCCAATTTTCAAAAAGAGAATTCTCTGTGTGATACATCCAAAGTATCCTGGGGTTAGGAATAGGTCTTTTTTTTAAAAAAAAATTACTGGAATAGAATCAATTCTGGTTGAGTAATAGTAAATAATCTCTTTTACTTAAAGAAACAACTAGTCAGTCAATTTAAAAGCATATATTAAGCATCTTCCTATGTGCCAAGCACTGGGCTAAACCCTGGGGGTACAAAGAATGGCTCCAAACAGTCCCTATTCACAAGGAGCTCGTACTTTAACAAGGGAGACAACATGCAAACAACTCTGTCAAATATATCGAACTGAAGATAATCCACAACGGAAGGTTCTGAAATTAAGGAGGACTGGGAAGGATTTTTTATTGAATGTGAGATTTTAGATAGGACTTGGCGGATGCCAGGAAAGCTGGGAGGTGAAGAATTGAGTAGGAATTGAAGAGATGGCTCAGAGCAGGTGACCCTTTAGACTTAAAGGCTTATTCAGCTATAATATACCCTCTCTGGGATTAAAAAGATGCTTGGATTGTAGGTATAAATGTATTTGTGTTCTCAACCCCGGGCTCCTGGCCCTCTATAAGACTCCCCCCTTCTGTGTAACAAAAGGCATAAGGCTGGTATGGTCATCATGGCCCGTGTGGTTAAAGAACACTGACCTCTATTGATATTCAGGATAAGAAAATCAGGAGGGAAAAAAATCAGGGTAAAACTTAAATAACTTGAGGAATTTCCCCCTTTTTTGGTATAACTGAGGCTAAAACATGAAAATATCACTTACTCCATGCCCTGTGGTGGAAAGAGAAGCTTGATTGGGCACTGTTTCCCTGGGCACTGTTTGTATTAGAGTGGCTGGAAACAGTTTTGTAAATGTCCTCCCAGATTTCCCCTCTGGCAGAGTGTGTCTGGAACCCCCCAGCCAGGCGTGGATCTGACAAGAATAGGCTGCAGCAGAGGGACCCTGCCTTTGTGGGGGAGAGAAGGCCGAGGAGTCCAGATTGCTGTCCCATTCTACCTGGGGGAGCCCGGTGGCTGCACTGCACTCTGGGTAGGCCCTACCCTTGCACCTCGCCCAGCCCCCAGATTCTTGGCTCAGGAGCATGTTGGTATCTAGTTGGACACCTTGAGGTGGGGTGAGAGTAGCCCCAGATCTTGGCAGGCAGGAGGCCTATTATCCAGTCTGTGCCAGGCACAGAAGCTGCCTCTGAGCAATCTCCAGCGTGGCCCTTCTCCAGTGACCTAACCCACTGTGACTCTAACAATTCCTGCCAGATAATGTGTGACAGGACGGAGAATGTGTGCTTCTGATAGGGTGAGCCATTAGTGCCTGCCTAAAACAGGGCTGCCGGGGAAAAGGGACCTGGAGCAGCCCTTGCTGGGAGGGCTTGCCTGCAGAGCGCAGGACTGTGATGGAGGAGATGGCCTTAGGTGAGGAGCAGAGCCCTGAGGAGGGAGCTCGGGATAAGAAAGCCCTGGGCAGATATGCTGGCTAAGGACCCCTGAGCTGGTGAGCTGTGAGGCAGTGGGTTCTCAGAGACCATGAGAGATTCAAAGACACTCTTTACTGCCAGGTGTGAACAAGTTCTCAGGAAGGTTAGGGGTCGTGGCTGATGGAATTAAGGACAAGACAACATCGGAACTGCTATCCTGGGACCTCTTCAGATCCATGTGGCCCAGAACCTCCAAAAGCATCAAGGGAAATGGCTACTTAGCACATTCTTCAAAGCTACAGATCAATCAAGCAAACCATTAGTGAGCACCCACTGTATGTTCTTCACCGTGTTATATACACTGTGAGGAGATATTCGAAAAGTATACAACATATTTCTTCATAGGCTGTCACCCATGTCTAGTCTCCAACTTTCTTTAAAACACTGCTCAGTTGCTGCCTCCTAGGAGAAAGTTGGTCCGATCCTCTCCCCAGTCTCCTATCTCCTATGTAATTTATTTGTATTTACTTATCAAGGTGTTTGTAGAATCTCCTCTCAGTAGAATGTAAGATCCTTGAGGGCAGGGAGTATTTCACTTTTGTCTTTATGTTTCCAACACCTACCAGAGTGCCAGGCACATAGCAGACAACTGCATAATGCTTGTTGAAATGAAGTGCATCAAATGCCCTATTCTTAAGGGGAGGCTACATGCAGGGAGGACAAAGCATTTGGGGAAGGAGCATGATTTATATATGGGAGAAATATATTAAGTAAAGGAATTTCCTTGAGTGAATGAGAAGATTGACTTGGGAATTTTCTCTTTCTCCAGACTATTATATGCTTTGCTTTTTCATGTAAGAGATTGTTAGGTCTTTCCCTTTTTCTGCAGGGCTCACTGTATGTGTGGCCACGAGTAAGAAGCATGTCTTAACAGCCAAGGTCCAGTTGGCAAATATTAAATCTAGTGTGGATTCTGGCACTGGAATCACCAGTTCATAAGATTTATAATCTAACTCCCTTTCCCCCCTCTTGTGCCCCCTCTCTTGGCTGGAAAGCTCAATGGCGTAGGCAAGATTTCACAGAGAGTAAATAACAGAACTCATGTTTGAGCCCTTGGATTGGAATTGATACTAATTCTAAGATTCTCTCCCCATAACCTACATAAAACTGACTTGCATACATTCTCTTGTCTTCAGGGTCTTTATTCTTCAAATAAGGCATGCTAGGATCCACAATCCATGGAAAGAGGAGTCCTACTGCATAGCAAATCTACCTACCAGAGTACAATCAGCTGAGAGAGTGTACAGGCCAGTAACTTAATTCCTTCTCAAACCTCCCATGACATTTCTAACCTAATCAATTCAGCTGAAGGCTGTTTCATACTTCCCCCCCCCCCCCAAATGGACAATTTCCAGAGAACTTCTCTTCTTTCTTCCCTTTTCTTTAATTCATATCAGTTAGACATCTTCCCCATTCTTTTCTCCACCTCCACCTCAGGTGAAGAAGTGGCTCTTCTCCTTGCCCTCTACATGTATCCTTCCTCTTCTAACTACTCCAGAAAATGCCCTCCATCACACATGGATATCCCCACTGGTCTATCCTGAGCCTCTTTTCTGTTCTTTTCTTTCTATCCTATCTCTTTTGGTGATCTTCTCAACCCCCATGTTCAATTGTCATCTTGATGTAGGATGGTTCCCAAATCTATATATTGACCTTATTTCATTTAAGAGGTCCAATAGGCAGTTGGAGATGTGTGACTATAGCTCAGGAGAGAGATTAGAGATGGGTAAATATCTGGGAATCATCTACCTCAAGATGATTGTCCCCTAGGCATCTCAAATTCAACATGGTTCAAAAAAGAATTAATGATCTCTAACCTTTCCCCTAACCTCCAACAAACCTCCCCAATATGAACTTCCCTGTTATTGTAAAGGTACTATTGTTCTCCCAGCCATTCAATTCTGTACCTTATATTATTCTTGACCTCTTACTTTAAAGTCACATATTATACCCACTGCCAAAAACTTGTCACTTCTGCCTTTATAACATTTCTCACATATATTTCCTTCTCTCCACTCCTATAGCCACAAACCTAGTTTGATCCCTTTATCATCTCTTGCTTAGACTGTTACAAAAGCTTTCTAATTGATTTTCCTACTTCAAGGTTCTTCATTATGCAATATATTTCCTTTTCTTAGCTGCCAAGCTAAGATTTTTTAAAAGTACATGTCTGAGCATGTTGCCCTTTTCTCAGTTTTAATTACTTCCTACTGCCTTCAGGATCGAATGTAAAGTCATCTCTTTGGGATACAAAACTCTTTATAACCTCATCCCTTCCTACTTTTTTGCCTTCTCACACCTGACTCCCCTTTATGCCCTCTCTGATACAGTCACACTGCCTATTTCGTTTCTTAAGCATGATACACCATTCCCTTTCTCTTTGTTCTTGGGCTGGCCATCTGACCTTAACTCTCTTCCTTCTCATCCCTCTCTCCCCTCACATTCTCTTCTTTCATGACTCAACTCAAATTCTACCTTCTTGTGTCTAAGTCTAAGACTTTTCCCAGTCTCTGAACCCCCTCCCCTCTAGTTGCTAATGCTTTCCCCTTCATCTACTATGAATACATCTCAGATACACTTAGTTATTTATACCAGAATAAGAACTCCGGAAGAACCTGTATTTTTTACCTTTTTTTGCATCATGAAAGCTTGGAACTATGTTGTGCAAATATAAATACTTCATAAATGCTTGCTGACTGATTCACTGATCAAAGAGGGGGAAGAACAGCAGATTCAAGTTGAAGTCACTCAAAGCTTAGCCTAATACCTGGACCCCTTCAGATTTGCTCCATTGCTAAAAACTAACATAGCTCTACTGCTGGTCAGCAAAGGTCAATTCAGAGAAGTATGTAAAGGAAAGAACGCTGGTCAGAGTCTCACAAGATCTGCTCTTTGCTCTATTGGAACCCGAGATTCAGAAATGTAAAGAGATTTGACCAAAGTTACATAAGAAGTAGGTAGTAGAGTCAATAATTCAAGACTAACATTTTGACTTCAAATATTAAAATGAGGGATTTAAAATTTTTTTTGGTATTCTTATTTAATTTAGTCAAAATAAATACATTATCTTGACAGAGCACTTATGTTCACTTTGACCTAAAGCAAAAGATAAGGAATTAGAGGACTTGGGTTCAAATCCTAAACCTGTTGATTATTCACCTTATTTGACTTTTTTCAGGTTTCTCTCAGCTTCTTGAAGGATTGGTTTTTTGACCTAAGGTCCCTAACCATTGTTAAACCCTCTGCAGCTTCTGAAAATCACGTATTAAATATTTTTCTTGGTCTTTCACTTCTTTTTATGGCCACAAAGAAGATAGTCCTTTTGGACATACAGATGTGTCCATGTGTCCTTTTTAATTCATTTTGGCAAACTTTTTTTTTTTTTTTATCAGGGAAAACAGCAGCACTGCTGATAAGAAGCAGGAGGGGAGTTTAGGATGGGAGGAAAAATAAAAGCAGAGAATCCCATTAGCTACAGACACAATTCCATCATGTAATGGAGAAAGCAGCAACCCTCAGAGCAGATTTAATTCCATCTCACTATCTCAGGCCCATTAATTGACAACTGTTTGAGTGCAGGCTGGGCGAGGGGGAAGAGACTAAAACTAGTTCAAGAACAAACACCTCTTTATACAGGCGGCTGTTATTAAAACCCCTACTCATACTTTACCACCCGCAGTTAGGTATTAGAGACAGTCTCTCCAGGACCCATCTTAGCAGAAAGGCAAAATATTTGCTGACTATTTTCTAAAAGTTAATTAACTGCCATTAAAATATGCCCTTGAGCTTAATGATGTTCCTTATTTTCCTATTTATATATCACAAGCTTTTAAAATGATGAGTAAGTCTTGGAGCCCACTTTTCAACTTGCTCTCATTCTTGCAGTTAAAAAGATCTTCTACATTCAAGCATGTATAATAATAATAATGATAATTACAGCTGATTCTTATTTAACCCTCTAAAGTTTACTTTATGTCATTATTACTTTGATCCTCACAATAATTCTGAATCACAAGTACTCCAGATATCATCCAGCTGTAAGTATAATTGTATACAAATATACACAAACATCCTTTGGTGCTCTTCACAAAGATTTTGTGAAAAAAATGCTGAACTTTGGGTGACCTGGATTCAAATCTCACCTCTGACACTTTCTATTTATACAACCATATGCAAGTCAATTCCAGGGGTCCTCAAACTACAGCCCGCGGGCCAGATGCAGCAGCTGAGGACGATTATCCCCCTCACCCAGGGCTATGAAGTTTCTTTATTTAAAGGCCCACAAAACAAAGTTTTTGTTTTTACTGTAGTCAGGCCCTCCAACAGTCTGAGGGACAGTGAACTGGCCCCCTATTAAAAAAGTTTGAGGACCCCTGACCTCTCCAAGTCTCAGTTTCTTAATCTGTAAAATGGAGAAAATAATATTTTTAGTATCTAACGCAGGATTCCTGTGATTTGAAAACTTCAAAATACTATATGAAATGTCAGTCGTCATTAGATGCAGGAAGGGAACAGGAAATATTCCCCACTGGGAAACAAGAAGAAAAAATACCATTCTTATAACATTCTTATTCATGGTCAAGGAAAACAATTCTCATCTTCACCATGTCCAAAAAATGTGTATCTCATTCTGCATATTTAGCCCATTCTCTCTTAGGAAGTTGTTAGCATTCTTTATTAATGGTTCTCTGGAATCAAATTTGCTCATTTAATTGATCCGAATTCTTAAGTCTTTAAAATTGTTCATGTTTACAATGTTATGGTATAAATTGTTCTCCTAGTTCTGATCATTTTCACTCCACATCAGTTTATGTAAGTCTTTCTAACTTAAACCATCCACTTCATCATTTCTTATGGAACAATAGTATTTCATTATATTTATATACCATGATTTGTTCAGTCATTCCTCAACTAAAAGATCCTTTTTTAAGTTTCTAGTTCTTTGCCACTATAAAAAGAATAGCCGTAAATATAGGATCTTTTCCTCTTTCTTTGATCTCTTTGGGATATCTGACTAGGAAAATGCCACAGGGCTAAAAAGTTTAATAACTTTTTATGCTTACTTACAAATTCAGTATGGCCATACAAATTTATAGCATTACCAACTGTACAAAAATGGGAAGGTATTTTTCATTATTCCTTCGACATTTATCATTTTTCTTTTTTGTCAACTTTGACAATCTGATGGATATGTGGTTCTTTAATTTACCTATCTCTAATTATGAATGACATGGGACATTTTTTCCATTGTGACCATTGATAGCTTGAATTTCTTGTTGTTAACTGTCTGTTTGTATTCTTTGACCATTTATCAATTGGAGAATAGCCGTTATTCTCATGCATTTGAATGAGTTCCTTATACAGCTTAGAAATGAGACTTTTTTTCCCAGAAGAACCAGATGCCAAATTTTTTCTTAGTTAATTCTTTCTAAACATAGTTGCTTTGGATTTGCTTGTACAAAACCTTTTAAATTTTATCTAATAAGATTTGTCTGTTTTGTATTCTGTGATCTTAGATTTTCATTCTTTTTAAACTTTACTCCCTTCAAAATACTCTATAATCCATTAACACTGGCCTCTTTGCTCTTCTTCCCATAACACTTCTGAATCTGTGCTTTTTCCTTAGTTGTCCTCCGTGCCTGGAATGTTCTTCTTTCTTTTTGCTTCCTATATTCCCTGGCTTCCTTGAAGTCTCAGTTTAAATTCTACCTTTTACAAGAAACTTCTTTTGGTCCCCCAAATGCTAATGTCTTCTCTCTAAGATTTCCTTTAGTTTATATAACAAACACACATTTTAAATACACCCATTTTTTTTTTGGATCCCCAGAGCTTAGCACAGTACCTGGTAAATAGAAAGTGTTTAATAAAGACTTGTTGATTGACTAGGGATAAGAAAATTACCACTAATAACTGAATACAAAAAATTCTTAAGAATTCTATTTTTGGGGGCAGTTAGTGGTACAGTGGATAGAACACTGGTTCTAGTCAGGAGGACCTGAGTTTAAGTCCAATTGTGTGAGCCTGGGCAAGGCACTTAATCCCAAATGCTTCCAAAAGAAAAAAATCTGATTTTTAATTAACCTGTCTATTCATATATATATGCATATACATATATTTGCTATAAATTAGTGCTTGTTACTTTGTCTTTTTAAACTGTCACAATATGAAACAAAGAACCACAAAAGGGTAGCAGTTTATATATTTTTGTAATTATTTTAGGGTGGCAGTTTAAAAGATAGAAGGGTAAATTAGTATTCATTTGAAAACAGTCACAAGGGATACATATTGTAAGCATTCCCTTTTGGCTAGCTATAGAGAAGACTGAGCCTTATATTAAATATCTCATTCTGCATATTTAGTCCATTATTTCTCTGTTAGGAAACACGTGGTAAGGAAACAAAGGAGAAGGGATAAAGAAAATCAGAAAATTATTTCGGAGACGAGCCAGTGAACTAGAACCAAAAACACTGGGTAAACAGGAAGTCTACTAGCTTACACTTAGTACCCAGGCTCTTTGGCTTCCAAAGTCCCTTTCAGCTTCAGGTCCATGATTCTTTCTCAGAAGGGAAAGGTCCCTAGGTCAGATCATTGCCCTTCTCCCACTATTTCTCTATGTAAACAAACCACCCACTCCGCTAAACAGGCTCTACTTGTTTTTCTCCAACTATACCTTGTGTTTTTCTGCCCCTTTCTTGGTTTCAGGAGCAACCTCCCTATTCCCCTATTCCTACTCTTCAGAGTATTGGTTAAGTTCTCACCTTCTCCCCAAAGCCTTCCTGGAAGTGATTTCACCTTTCCCTAATATACCGGCATTATTTCTTTGTTAATTAAGCATCTACTGCCTGTTGGCATATTTGTTATTACCCTTTTATAATGTTACTTAACTACTTATGGATCTTGGCTTATTTTTACAAGAAAATTATGAACTACTTGAGGGCCAAGGTCATGTCTTGTTCTTTTTAGTTCTCCACAGCATCTGGCATGAGATCTTGGACGTGGCAAATGTTTTTTGACTAGGAAATGATTAGGATCAGAAGATTTACAGTCAGAAAAGGCCAAAGGAATCATTTAGTTCTTCTTTTTGCAGAGGAGGAAATTGGGGAGAATGGGCTTAATTAAGGTCATGTGGGTAGTAGAGTTAATATTCAAGCTTAAATCTTCTGATTCCAGCAGTGCCTTTTACAACTCACATTATGACAAAAACTGATTTCTGGAATAAATGAATGGTTTAGATATGCAATTCCTTAATAACATGTCCTATTTCCTAGTCCAGAGGTTCTTAACCTTTTTGTATGTGTCAATTTGGGGAAGCCTATGGCCTCCTTCTTGAAATAATGTTTGTTGTCTATATTTGTAATTGAGGGAAATACTAAATTTCAATTAGAGATTAATGAAAGTAAAACATTTTTTCCAGCCAAGTTAATAGATATCCCCTCCGCCAAATCTAGCCATGTGTCCTGAGGCCACACAAGTCAAGAACTCTTGCTGTAAATATCTACAGCTATATTTTGGAGGCTAATCCAAAACAGGGCCATTTTAAAATCCTTATTCCTGAAAAGATTTTTCTGAGAAAGTATTCATTTAATCATTCATTTTGTAGTAATGAATAGGGTGATGGAAATGGATGAGATCAAAGATACAAGTAGAGGGGCTGGTCTTAGTAAGGAGATGGGCTGCTTCTTTTAAAGTATAGAATAGGTGAGATGAGGGAAGTATATTTCAGATGACTTCAATTTTCTCAGTAAAGTATGAGGTAAGAGAGTCTGTTTTGAAAGAGAATGAATACACATAAAAATATGAGGGGGTTTGGTAGAGAAAATAAATTTGGAATAGCTCCTGAGAAGAGTATGTAAATTAAAATCTTTTGCCCCACAGAGTAACTTATGGATAGGAAACATTTAGAAACATTTAGAGGTTGCTGAGGTTAACTTTTTGACTAGGCAGGATAACTCCCTAAAATATGTCAGAAAAGTAGTTTTGTAAATGTTTCCTAAAACATCATGGTAAGAGATTTTTCTAGCTCTTAACTTGTATCTGACTGCTTGCTGTCTTGGGGGAAGGAAGTGAGGGAGAAAATTTTGGAATACAAGGCTTTGCAAAAGTGAATATTGAAAACTCTTTGCATGTATTTGGAAAAATAAAATATTGTTGAAATATTCTAAAAAGAATGGACTAGCAGTATCAGAGGGAAGGACAAGTCAGATTTCTCACTGAATAGAAGTTCAATATGATAGCTAGAAGATGCAGTGGATAGAGCACTGGGCCTGGAGTTTTCCTTCAGACTCATCTTTCCCAGTTCAGATCTAGCCTCAGACACTTAGTAGCTACATGACCTGAGCAAGTCACATAAACTTGTTTGCCTCAGTTTCCACACCTGTAAAATGAGTTGAAGGAAGTATCACATCACTTCAGTTTCTTTGCCAAGAAAAATTGCATGGAGTCACAAAGAGTCAGAGACACAAACAGATGGATAAGAAGTTCATGGACATAATGGAGTATAAGTAGCTCCCTTTATTCAAAGGTTAAAAGAAAAAAAAAACACTAGTGTCTTTTGACTTTTACTGATGCAAGCATGACTGTATCTAAAAATATGAAGTGAATTTCTCATCTAAAATGTCTGTTCTTTAAAGGAAGGAAAGAGATAAGGATTGGATTTGTGTAATTTTATAGGAATACATATACTCATATGTAATACATGTATAGGAAACACCAAGAGAGGAAATTCCCTCTTCCAATGAAGGTCAGCAGTCTTAAACCTTTGCACTGGCAGCTTAAGTAATTCGTCTGGGACCCACAACTGATTTGTGTCATGGAAGGTCTTGGACCAGGCTCTTCCTAAACCCAAGGCCTGGGCTCTATCCCCCATACCACGCTGCCTCCTGATAGGTATTCCTAAGATTGAAAGGCTTTGAGCATAGGCCTGGTGACAGATCATGTCTATCAGGAGAGACTGACCACAGAGGCTTAGCACCTGTGACTGGGTGGTCATCTCGGGACTGGGGGTTTGGGTTACAGAAACTCATAAAATCACATTTTAAGTCTCAGAGAACTTTTTATTTGCATCCTGTATCTAAGGCATTTTAAAAAATCACACTACAAATTCTATCAAAATATCAAATATAATTCTATAAATTATTGTTAGTGGCAATATTATCAGTGACAATAATATTCATGATGTCTTTAAACTCCTTAAAAATGACCTGCATGACTTTTTTATTTGAAGAACACTCGCCATCAATCACTACCATTGTTTCTTAAATGGTGTTATATAAGGCCTGGAGCCTCTCCTCTCTAGGAAAGTTGCCCTGTATCCTTTATCAAATCTGATTTTTTTTCCCCCCACATTCTATAGAAAATTATCTCCTTTTCTTCTTTAATGAAGTCACAGTTAATAGTGACTTTACATCACAAGTTTTAAAAAGAAGCTTCCATACTGGCTCAGGACCTCAAACCTCTCACCTTGCCAAGGTGTTTCTGGTATTCAGTTTGTATACCATGTAGATACAACTCACACTCTCTGTGATGGCTAGCTTTGCTCATTAACACCATTGATAGATACAGAAGGCAAATGATCATGTTTAGTACAGAGTCTGGCATATAGATGGTGCTTAATAAATGCTTGTTGACTTGACAAAGAAGGCTTGCCATCAGGCTGTGACTAAAAAAACACAGATGGACCAGTAGAAAGAAGAATGAACAAATGAATCATAATTATCTAATAAAAACTTATTGAGTGCTTTAGCCCCTAGTCTGATAAAAGTTTCAAGATAAATAAAACATCGTTCCTGCCCTCAGGGAGTTTTCAATCTAGTGAACGTGGGAGGGGGTAGATAGAACATAAAAACAAATCACTCTAATAACAAGACACAATATAATAAATGTCTAAATCAAGGCAGAAAGTGCTCTGGGGGCTCCAAGGAAGTAGGATTGATTTTGTATTTGTATCTCACTTTTCAATTTTAGAAGCTTCTAAAGTTTCCTTACCATAAAAATAGTGCCTTATCCAAGGAGGGAAATTTATTTCCTCTCCTGAGGGGAGTCATTCCTGAGAAGCCATCAGCTGACAAGTGTTTGTCCCATTTCAGAAACTGAAAAAAAGATTTTGAAACCCTCTAAAACTAAAGGGAGTGAAGGACTCTGTGATGTGAGAACTAAAAAAATAGATGTGATCTTAGGCTACATTAAGAGAGAAATTATGTCTGGCACTAAGATGGTGTTAGTGCCAATGGACTCTGCTTTGGGTACACTGCAACTGGAATATTGCGTTCTGTTCTAAGTACCATATTTTAGGAAGGACAATAATAAATTGGAGAGCATCCAGAGAAGGGCAGCCAGGATGGTAATGGTGATTGTAATCAAGCTATGGGAAGAGCATTTAGAGGAAAGGAGGATTTTTAGTATGGAGAAGGGAAGACTAAGGTTTGGGGTACATGTAAAATGATAATTGTTATTTGGTAATTAAAGAGTTTTTATAAAGAAGGGAATTAGATTTGTTCTGATTGGCCTCAGGGAACAGATCTAGGAGCAAAATTTTATGTTTAAAAAAACCCCCCCAAAACCAAAATAACCTTTCCTGGCCTTTGAAGCTGTCTAAAAATTCCAGAGGCAATGGATACTCTCTTTATTTAGGTCTCTAAGTGGTGGTTAGATGACCACTCAATGGGTATACCATAGAAAGGATTCTTGTTCAAGTTTGGGTTAGCTTGAGGTCCTTTCCACAAAACCAGGAGATTCTGTGACTTTGATTTGGAAAGTGAACCAACCCAACTGATCAATAACTTCACCTCTCAGCCATCAATTTTCAATTGGAAATTGGTTAATAATCCTACATTTGCATCAGTGAATATATATCTACTGGGAGCTATTCTCTTTTCCCACTCCACAAAACATACACTTTTCTAAGTGCTTAGGAATGCAAATATCTAGGATGCCTTTTTGGACCAATCTGATCCCTTGCTCATCATTCATGACTTGTTTTTAATTTGACTAATTTTTTTTTACCAGTATTTTACAAGAGCCTATTGTGTATAAAAGCACTCAGGGGAGTATTGGGAGAGAGAGTTTATACAAGGTGCAGATTTTGTATTTGTTGAGTTCTCACTTTAAATATGAGATTTCTTTTCCAGCTGTCTGCCTTTTCTTCCTGGATAGGGTGTATATACATTAGAAATGTGTTTTCTACTTTTATTTTTACATTTGATTCAATTAAACAAATATGTATTAAACATCTACCATGTGCAAGTCATGGAACACAGAGAAAAACTGGAACATTGTTGTCCATGAGGACATTCTACTATTGCATTCCCTACAGTGCCTAGGAACACACTTAATATCTATTGTGATCCTGCATACCTACACTAAATATTTGTGGAATAAATGAATGACCTGAATCAAGGAAAATTTTCTAGCTATACTGAAGGCAGGAAATCTGTAATATCCTTCTGGAGGTCCCTGTTTGGGCGCCAAAATGTAGTGTGCTTTCTAAAGCTCCCAAATTGGGGTGCCAACTCTCTTGTGAGAGTTGGAGAATGAACTTTGGCTAAAAACTCTAAGACTTCTTAGCTGGTGATTTCAGGCTGAATCCAACTGAAATAGAATTTAACTCTACCATAGAGGAAAAACAGAACTAATCAGATTTCCACAACAGAATAAATGACCTTGGATATTAACTCAGCATCAACAGCCTACCTTAGGCCACTTCTCCCTTAACTAATACTAGCAAATGAGTCATCTATTTGGACAACCAATGTATTATTTAGCCTATAGGCTCTGAAGTTGATAAGATCTTTTCCATCAGTAAACATTTCCATAATGTCTTTGTTTTAGTTGATGCAGCTAAAACTAACCATACTGCTAGGGCTGAGTTATAGCTTATCTAAATTGTTCACATTGCAGTTTAAAGCTATTTGGTCTGGTTCCACCTTTATTTGAGTGACTAAGTCAGACCAGTGGTACAGCATAGTAGATAAAGCCCTGGATCTGGAGTCAGAATATTCTGGGGTTCAAATGTTCTTCTAGCTACGTGACCTTGGACAATAAAAACAACAACTTGTATTCCTATTGTGATTTAAAATGAATGAAACATTTTTTTTTAATCAATAATCTTGTAAGGTAGAGAAAGTCAAACTCTCTGAACCTCAGTTTTCTCTTCTATAAAATGGGAAGCTTATGGCTGCATCTTGAAGACTTAAAGTCTAGAATAGGGGAAACAAATAAAACTCCTCTATAGATTGTTTTGGTTAGAGCACATCTGGTATATACTACATTCCCTATGTAGGCCATATTTTAACAAGATCATAAACAGACTAGAAAAGAATGCCCCGAATAGTGAAAAGACTGAAGTTCAAGTTATATGAGTGTCACTTCAAGGTACAGAAAATAATTAGCTGATGAGAGATATATCCTGGTATGTAAAACACTGTTATCTGGCAAAGGATTAGACTTCTTCCACTTGGATCCAAAGGACAGAACTAGGAGCAAATGTCAGAACTGCACAAAGAGGAAGATTTAGGCTTGACTCAAGTTGGGAAACAATCTGCAAATAGTTTGAGCCATGGCATCCTGGGCCATCCCCAGTCCTCTTGACCTTAATCTTGCCCCTGGGCTCTGATGAGAAGGGCAGAGTGAGGCTGTGCAGATCTGCCCACTCATACCCAGTGCATGTACAAGTCAAGACACCACCATGATGTCACTGGTTTTTTTTGAGAAAGGACTAACAACAATCTGAGCAATTCTAAAGTGGAATCAAAGGCACCAGGAAGTGCTGCGCTTCACTTCTTTCCAAGCCTCTAGTTCTAGAGTCGGCAGGGACCTAAGATGCCATTAGTAAAAGATCACTTTTACTGATGAAAAATCTGAGCTAGTTAAGTGGTTTGCTAAAAGTTATAAGTATATATAAGTATCAGAGGCGAAATTTGAACCCAGAACCTTTGATCTAGACCCAGGACACAGAACAGATTCATCTTGAGATATGGTCTCTGAGGTCCAACCCTAAGACTCTGTGAATGTGTAATACATATCATGCCTATGGCCCATAGTTGTGATGAGGATCAAAAAATATTATTCCTATAGAGCAACTTAAAACTTTAAAGAATTAGACAAATGTGAGTTACTGCCATTAATTGTTTCTGCCCAGAGTGCCAATAACAGGCTGCAATATTTACACAATCATGTAATAAAGATAGGGCCCATTTTCAAAACACACAGATGTTATAAAAGGTTGCTGAGAGAACACGCTTGGCTTTATATTTTTGGAAAAAGTTTCTTTTCCCATAGTGAATACTGGGCAATATTTAGGCTCTGAAATCAGAGGACCTGGATTCAAATCTTGCTTCTAACACTTATTATCTGTATGACCTTGGGCAAGCTACAACCTCGCTGGGCCAAAGTTTCCTCTGTAAAATGGTGAGATGGGGGCAGTAGGGATCAACTAGAAGAACTGTAAGGCTCTTTCTAGCTTTAGATCTATGATCTCATGTATTAATCATCTTCCCTTCTGGCCAGCTACCAATTTAAAATACCAGTTCAGGGATGTAGGTTCCTTATATTAATCCTCCAGTGAATTGTTTGAATTAAGAAGGTGATGTTTAAGCTGGGCTTGATTTCAGTTTTAGTACTTTTCCACTGAGAATAGGGAAAAAGCGCTTAAAAAATACATCTTTGGCAAGCACACGACAGAAAGTGACCTGGGATTTTTTCTTTCTATCACCAAAAGAATAACCTTATGTATGGAACACAGTTGAAATGCATGGGACAATCAGTAAGAAAAAAAATAACAAAAAAAAAAAGCATTCCACAGCATGACCAATATTTTATACACAATACTGGGGAGAAATATTTATGTGGATAATCCAAAAGACCAAGTCTAACCCATATACCAATCTTACCCAAGGCCTTTTCTGGTTGTCTTGGTGGCCAGTGGTGACCGAACTACCAAATTACTTTGTATTTTGAGGCACAGGTGGCAAAGTGGATAGAGTGCTTGACTTTAGGACCCACATATAAACCTTAACTTAGACACTTACTAGTTTTGTGACTCTGAGCCAATCAGGATTGTTGTGATCAAATATAGGTATATGTAAATATATGTAAAGTGCTTTGCAAAACTTAAAGTACTAGATAAATATTAACTCTTATAATTATTTATCTTGTATTTTTATATTACCTGTCTTTGAGCATGGTGTCTCGGTCTTCTCCCCACCTCTCTCTACCAATAGAGTGTAAACTCCTCAAGGGCAGGGACTGTTTGCTTCTTTGTCTAAATTTCTCCAATAAGTTGCACTGTACTTGGGACATGAAGTGCTTTAAAACAAAAGCTTGTCAAATTGAATTGAATGTTTCCTTTAGATAATACACGTTTTTTGAGGGGGAGAGGCTGCAGATTTACTTTGTCAATTATGTTTTTGTTAGGTATTAAAAAGGATTTGCCATTTTTGAGTCCACCTATAATGATGGAGGTTCCTGTGGTCACAAAGTGACCTCCAGAGAAGTCCCTGAGCAGATCATCTTCACACAAAGAATAGCGAGTTGCCTAAATGACAGAACTAAAGAAAGACACATGACTGAGGAGGTGGCCTAGAACCTCTCTGGCACATCTTCATTTTACACTGTGGGGTGACTCTGAGTCAAGGGTTTCATTTCCTTCTTGAAAGTATTGTTTTATTTTGAGGAGAAAAATCAGGCAGCTGCCAGCAGCCCATCAGGCCATTGCTCACTTCTTGGGTTATGAGAGATGTTTGGATCCAACAGAGCAGGGAGAAGTGATGTCTTACATGTATTGTACACAAACGAATTCTCTTCTTATTTTTCTTTGCTGGGAAGGCTCTCAGACTCAGGATGGAAGAAAGAGAAGGGAATCTATGTGGCCTAAAGCCTTTAACTAGTAATTGGGGAAAGGAAGTTTCTATTTCTAATCTGGCCCCTAATTCACTTCGAATAGGTTTCTTTACTTCTTCCTACTTAACAATAATTGATCCAAATGTTTTTAGGCTTTTTGAAGCCTTTAATAAAAGATATCCTATAAAGTAAAAATATTATGTAATAGGATTGTGGATGGAACTTTAGAAATTATCTAACCCTCTTCTATTTTCCACTCCCTCCCTTTTGAGATATTCAGCCCCACAGAGCAGGAGCTGAAACACAGGTCTTCTTTTTCCAAAGCCAGTATGATTTCCATCAGCTAGGACCTCAAGGAATGAGAGTCAGGGGATAAATCGTGTGGCCTTCTAAAGGCCCTGCTTCACGAGTCAGTGAGTCATTAGCTGTATAAGATGAGCCGAGTTTTGACTTAAACTACTCAACCTATTTTTCCCCTGGGAAGAGCAGAGCTGGGCTATAATTCTTCATTTACTCTGTCATTTTCATTCATGGCTATCAGAGGATCCAGAGCAAGGGTTCTGGAGCCAATGAATTTGTTCTTTCTTTTAATATTGTGATAGCTGCATTTCAACAGAATTGGTTTTCTTTGTAGTCCTATATATTTTATTTTATACATTTAAAAACATGATACTGAGAAGAAAGCCAAGAGACTGCCCAAGGGGTCCATCTCACACACACACACACACAGGTTTCAGAATCCTGGTGCAGAGCTATAATGGGCTTTAGAGATTATCTAATTTAACAGTGTCACTTTTCAAAGAGGGAAATGGAAACCCACAGTGGTAACTTGTTCACTTGGGGTCATCCAGGGAGGACATAGCAGAACCACATTTCAACCCATTAAGCAAACCCCAATTCCAAACCCAGCACTCTTTCCACTTTTCCTGTTTCCTTGAGTATACAATTTTCTTGTATCCTAGGAGGACTAGGGAGAAGTGAGAAAAAAGTTCTGTCCTAAAGAAGCTAAAGACTAGCACAAATTCTAGTTCTGCCATTTAGGAGGTGGACACCCCTTAGGTAAGTATCTCACAGAAGTTCAGTTAGAAGGGACCTCAGAGGCCAACTAGCTTAACTCATACCTGAACAAAGATGAAAATCTATGACCTACCTGACAAGTGGTTATCTAGCCTTTTCTAGAACTCTTAAAAGGAAAAAACTCCCTATCATCAGAAGAAGTCTTAATGCTCCTAGTTCTGGGCTTGGGGTGAGCGGAGCAAATCCTTCAAATACTTGGTAACAGATACTGTGCCTTTTCCCCCTGCTCCCTACCTCACAGAATATTCTTTTCTTCAAGCTAAACTTTCCCAATTCCTCAATCTGGTCTTCATAAGATATGAACTTATGGTCCTTTACCATTTTGATTTATCTCAATTTCATGATCTATGAAATAAAGGTGATAGGGATATTTTTGCTATTTATTTTACAGGATTGTTATAAGAAAAGTATATACTGTAAGCTCTGATCGTGTGTATGTATGTGTGTGATCATGTATATGAAATGTATAATAATATATCATTTTATGATATAAATATATAAAACAAAACAGAATGATATATACTCACATATATTCAACATGCACGCATATATACATGTTATATAAACATATACACAAATACACACATATATACACATACACACAAATACTTATATGTCACTCCTAAAAAAGGGAGGCCCATAGAACAATTCTGTCCCCAAAATAAAATAGGAGTAGAGTATTTGGAAGTATAGGGGGCCTTAGAGGTTATCTAGCTCAATCCTCTAATTTTATGGTAAGGCCCAGGGAAGGGGACTGACTTGCTCAGGGTTGTGTGAGTAATAATTAATAGAAGTAAGACTGAACTTAGTCCTTCCAACTTCAGATTCAGAACATCTTAGATGTTCATTCTACTACATCATACTGTCCAAGCCACAGCACTGCCAATCAAAGGGGCAATAACATATAGCTCAATGTAACATCCATGGAAACTGTTAGTAGAAATGTTCCGAGTATATTTGGTAACTTCTCCATCACCCTTCTTTGCAATTAGAATAGCACCATTAGCAATTCATCATAAAAAACTCATGATAATTCTGTTTTATAATCAATGTAGAGACAAACTGTATAAAGTTGACACTTGTTTAGTTTGTCTTTGGAAATTAACATAATGTGAATAAAGGAAGCACAAAAGGCCGTGTTTTAAATGTGAGCATCTCATGTGGCCATTTGTTGACCCATATAATCATTTATCAAATATCATTCTTTGTAGTTTTCTGCTTTCAGATGTTCTCAACTTTTTATTCTTTTTCAATGTCAGAGACAACCTTAATTTTCAGATTATTAGTGTTCATTTGAAAGTCTGACCTCTATCTATCTTTCTTCTTTTACCCCATTTCCAGAAATCTGTCCTCTCTCAGGCTGGTTCATGTATTTACAGCCTATTAGCCACAGAGGGACTTTGTAGTCACCAGTAAGTGAAGCAACCATCTTTTCTATTCTTCGAGCTCTGAGGTTCTGGGATGGCTTCATTACTGGTAGAATAGGGAAATGCTATTTGTTTTTCATCTTTTAATGAATAAATGGCACTCCTATTCATCAGCCCTGGGAAGGAGATAAATAGCTAAAAGGTTTGGTGATAATTACCAATGACATTTATAGGAAGCCCACACCTGGATGTATGCAGTGATTTCCACATTTGCCAATTTGCTATAAATACTGAAATTCTTGTTTCCCAAGAATAATAAACATTCTGCAATTATCTCCAGAGCTCATCATTGAGACAATTCTTCATTAAAACCTGAAAAAAGTGATGTCTCAGCTACTCCCAACTTGGGCTCCAGAGCAGAATGAGGTTATTCTTGTCTTGGTGGGGCCTTCTGAGGTATTTTTGCTGGGTTAGTAGTGCCAGGAATAAGCCATCTTTTCCCAGTGTCCTTAACTTACTGTGCTGCCAGGATTGGGTGGGATGTGTGTTACAATATGGACCTGTTGCTCACATGTACATTTGTTGTCTGATAGATTGGAAAGAAAAGTGATCAGAACCCCAAGGTGGAAGCTCCAGATGCATTTGTAAAAAGCCACATGAACTTCAGAAGGCTTCCAAGGTCTTCTGCTGGACCATTTGTTAGTTCTATGGGTTTTACTTTGTTTGGCTCATTGGGGGAGAGAAAGAGAGACAGAGAGAGAAATAGAGAGACAGAGACAAAGAGAGAGAGGCACATAGAGAAAGAGACACACACACACACACAGACAGAGAGACAGAGAGACAGACAGAGAGAGACAGAGAGAGACAAAGAGAGACAGAGACACAGAGACATAATGACAGAGAGACAGAGACAGAGAGAGAGACAGACAGACAGACAGACAGACAGACAAAGACAGAGACAGAGAGGGGAGAGGGAGAGATCAGATTGGCTTCCATAATATAGTAATGGGTCAATGTTAGGCCACTAAATACTCATTCTTCCTTGTAGTATGGAAGACAGGGAAAGTTAGACCACTCCAGAGGAGTCCTAAAATATATGACTAGTGGCTTTCAAAATAATGCACATCTTTCTAAGGAAAGGTAGGCCATGTTAAGGGAGAGAAAAGGAATCAGATGCCTATCATTACCTTTCTCTAACTCTATCTATCCCGAAGTCCCATTTCTGAAAGCCCCACCATTTAGCAAAGCTTCATAAGAACTTGTCTGACCTTCTACAGAGAGACAGTCTGCCCCTGAAATTCAAAAAAAGATCCTATCACCTTGCCATCCTATCTTTGGTGTTGTAAGGCTTCTTTTACCGTCATGGATAACTGCCTACTTAAACAGCAGTGACATTTAAAAGAAAACCCTTCTTACCCAAAGTTCTGAGAGAAATGAATAAAATAAAGTGCATACTAATAAGAGTTGGATTATAAGAGGAGATAAACAGTACCATGGGTACCAATACACTGAATCTGACTTTGTAAAAATCATCCATCAGTTGTTTCTTGCTCTGTGTAGCTGCCCAAGAATAAGCAATTAAGAGGATTTTCTTTTTAATTAATATGACTGGGGGCTCCATCATGTGTCCAATTCTTTCTCCTTTTGTGCTGGGGCCAGAGTATTTATTGGTCCTTTGCAATTTCAGATAACGCTGTCCTCACTGGAGTTACAAAATGATTCACGGTTTTGTTGGAGTTGAAGTCAACCCAAACCATTCATAATTGTGAACAATCTTTGTTATTGTTAGAGAGAAAACTCCAAGGCATCTGTGCATACCAAAAACACATGGGTGGAGAATTCCATTTTGGAAACTGAACTGCTGTTTTTTTCCCCCTAGAGTTAAATTTAAACAGACTGATTTTCAGGGACATATTTGGGTCTGCTGGTTGGAAGATCAGCCTGGCCATCAGACTGCCCCAAATTCCCCTTTGCTTTTTTTGAACCATCCTGTAATTCTGATTAAATGAGAACCTTGCTGTGAAGAGGGGCATCATCTGGTAACCACATTCTGACCACTCTATTCTCCTTCCTTCTCCAAGTACAATGATTGTTGTTCATTGTCCTTGGTTTTCAAAGAAGACTGTGACATCAGGAAGATGATGCTGTGACAGGCAAGGGAACTGGATTTAAGGAGGGAGGGGTGGACAAAGTTGCCAGCCTCACTCTCTCTTCTGGAACCATCTGGGTCTAGTGGCAAGATCAGGATGATAGGAGATGGCCCTGGATATGGCAACAGAGCACTCAAACAAAGGCCCCAGTATGAGGTTTATCCCCTTAAAAACAGTATAAAAAGATTTTTTTTTTTGTTTAACATGACTTAAAACATATTTAGGTGATTTCTTTAGGGACTGCCTTCAAAACTGAGGCACATTCTTTTAAAACCTCTCCTTGGGGGTAAACATTTGTCCTTTGAAACTGGATCTGGTTTTTGAAAATCATCAGAAGTTCTCTGGAGCCAAAATTGTAGATTAAGTAAGATCAAGCTGATTACTCCCATTTGGGATCAATGACAAGATATGATTTTAAAATAACAAGGCTGATCTTCTCAAGAGGCCCCTGAACAGTCTCTGAAGGCAATTCAACTCTCAAAGAGGAGTTTGTTCCAAAGAGTTCTGAGGGATGACCATATCTTTCTAATATGTATAGCTTCTCA
The DNA here is from genome assembly GCF_902635505.1 of Sarcophilus harrisii. NCBI lineage: Eukaryota > Metazoa > Chordata > Mammalia > Dasyuromorphia > Dasyuridae > Sarcophilus > Sarcophilus harrisii. Next base: position 473,612,030 of record NC_045427.1, on the reverse strand, counting down.
AGAGAAGACTTTGGAAAATCTTAAAATAATAGATTTAGAGTTAGAAGATACCTTAGAAGTCAAGTACAGAGCTAGGATTTGAATCTTGATGTCTTAATTCATATCCTGCATTCTTTCCAGAAAATCATGTTGATTCCACTATCTTGATACATAAATCCCGTTGTGTTTTTAAAGCTCCTAATACTTTTTTTCTGGCCATGTTTACTCTGTTGCTTTGCAAGTGTCCTAGAGTGGTTTTCCTTGTCCGAGTTCTGTCTTCACCTAAATTATAAAGTACAGGGGCAGCTACATCTATGGCTTCTATTTCTCCTGTATTTGTCTTCCCACCCACCTTCCTCTTTCTCCAAGAGGACCATGACATCAGCGAGGTGATGCCATGACTTGCAAGTGAATTGGATTTAAGTGAGACAGGACTGTATAAAGTCATCAGCCTCACTGTGTCCTCTGGAGCCCTCTGGGCCGTGGCCAGATATAGAATAGGATGACTGGAGAGGGTTCTGGATATGGCAATAGAGCACCTCAACAAAGGCACCAGTATAAAGTTTATCCTCTTAAAAATTGGTATTAAAAAGATTTTTTTTTTTTTTTTTTGCTTATCATTCCAACATGACTTAAAACATATTTAGAAGGTTTCTTTAGAAATTGCCTTCAAAGCCTAGGGCACATTCTTTTAAATCTTCTCACTGGTAGTAAACATTTTTCCTTTGAAACAGGATCTGATTTTTGGAAATAGTTAGAAGTTCTCTGGAGCCAAGAATGGTTGATAAAGTAGGAGATCAAGAAAAAATAGTAGTAGTAAAGGGCAAGAAAATAATGGACACTGAAACACACAGTGGCGTGATCTTGTTCTGTCATTTATCTTTTGATGCAGAGTATCAACATTTCTTTTAGACTATTAGACCCTTGGGGAAAAGGACCCAGTCTGATGGTTCTTTGCATCAAGCCCCTAGAGTATTATGGGGACAAGGTAGGTATTCTGGGAATGCTGCTGTTACTACCTTTTTAAAACATTTTATAGAAGTTGTGAAAATTAATTGAAACACTTTAAAAACTAAAGATAAAGCACACTACTAAAGAACAAACTCTGCTGGATTTTCAGTCATATTTCTTTTCATAATTCTTTTGTTTTCTTTAATAAATAGCTAGCCAAGGTATAGAATTAAGTGGATAAACACAGACTAAGTAACTGCTATTCTGCTCCTCTTCCATTTCTTACCTTGCCTCTTTATTAAGCCAAGTAACTTAGCTTTTCTATTCCTTCTTTTCCTAGCTCTAAAATGAAAGATGGAGCCTATGACCTGTGAGGTCCCTTCTACTTTTAAAACCAGGATCCTATGATTGTTATGGGTCATTTCTGTTGAGCTACTTTAATGGCCCCCAGACTGAAAAGGACAAGGACTTGGTTTAAATCCCGATTATCTACATGAATACTGGGCAGTCACCCAACCTCTGTATCTCAGTTTCCTCATCTTTAAGACAAAAGGATTGCACTAAATGACTTCTGGGGTTTCTTCCTCCTTGGAATCCATGATCTGGTGATCCCAAGACAGTAACCAAGCCGCCACACAGGTTCTCACAGCATTTGCTGCCTCAGCATGGTTGGCAAGTGAGAGTCTAGGAGTAGCAACCAGGAATAGAAATCCCCACATCCCCGAACCTAACAGCTTAGATGACACCTCCACCTTCCAGGAAAGTGCAGCGTGCTCCACTTCCTTTTCCCACACCATGACTTGTGTGGTTCTGGATGGAGATTCACAGCACAGCCAGGGTCAGGGAAGAAGTGTGGGGGGGCATCCTAGAAAGAAGAGCTTGTGATCAATTTTCTGTCTCTTTCCTTGAAACCTGACTCTCGAGAAGCTTCTTCTGTTTTCAGTCCAGAAAGGGCTATGAGGGCTAAGCATTATAGGTATCAACCAGCCCCTGAGTGAGAGGAGGTGGAACCACAGGGAGAGAACTCCACTTGGTCTGAAGGGTTTTTGACAAAGTCTGTAGGAGCCTAACTCTTGCGCATTTGATCTAAGGAAGAAGATGTGTGGGACTTAACATAGCAATGAGAAGGAAAACTCAAGGAAGTCTTAAGCCGTCATGGAGTGGGAAAAAAAAAGTGTTTTTATAATGTGGCTCCCTTTATTAAACAGAAGTTAGTGTAGAAAGGGGAGCCATTTGTTTTGATTTTCCTTCTTAGAGGCAACACCTTCTCCAGCCAGAAACACAACTTCTCTCCCTATGTGCCTTTCTAAAGAGGTTTGAAATTTCTTCACCAATTTTCATGTAGAATTGCTATATGGCTACAAATACAAAACACTAGAGGGATAAAAACTGCAGGTGACCCAAGAAGCAATGGGGAAAAAAAGCTTCCTTTAGAATACATTCAACTTAGTCAACTTATTCAAACTATGATGTATCAAGTACTATGCTAGAAAAAAGTAATTAAATAGTCCCTGCCTCCAAGGACCTTACAATCTACTAGAAGAGAGAAAATATACATATGTAAATATAAACAAAATAAATATAGCTAATGTGATTAATAAAAGGGATAACCTTTATGAATGCCAAGATGTGGGAGATGTCAAGTCAAATTCACTGGACTACAGAGTTTGTAAAAGGGAATAGGATAAAATAGGATAATATAAGCATAGGAATGGGATAAAAATAAATCTAGAAGGGTAGGGGGAACAACAACAAAAGTTAAGAAGAAGTTGGAGTTCAAAATGAGAGGGCCTTAAAGACTAGGTTGAGAAGTCTTTCATTATTATAAAGGTGATAAGAATTCACCAAAAATTTCGGGCAGGAGAATATCATGGTCAGACCTATGGCTTAGGAATTTTTTCTGGTGATACACAAGAGATGGATCAGAATGGGAGAGTAGAAATCAGGAGGCCAATTCAGAGGTCTTCAACAGTCTCGAAATTGTGAGGGACTGAACAGAGGGAGTGACCACATGGGTGTTACAGAGGTAAAAATTGACACTTGGGCAACTTACTGAATATGATAGAATGAGAGAAAGGATACCGGCACTAATATAAGTTCTTAAGTTATGGTTATATCAAACTGTGCTCATTCTAGTTAGTTCAAATAATTCAGAAGTGAGTTGGACCCATTGTCTCCTCTTACTTTCAAATAGTTTAATAGAACTTGGACTTTTAACATGTTTTTCCTTGGGTCAAAGGGTAACAATGTCATATGTATGCAACTACATGAATGACCACAGAGGTTCAGAAAATGTGAGACCTTGGACATATAAGTACATATCTTGATCACAAGCCAATAAATCTGCTTCTCAATGAAGAAGTCAAGTTAAACAAAGAAATTATATAATCTATTATTCTCTTCTCATTCTCTCTCTCTCTCTCTCTCTCTCTCTCTCTCTCTTTCTCTCTTTCTCTCTCTCTCTATGTCCCTTTTTTCTTTAGATATTCAAGTTAAACTTTTCTGGGTTATTTTAACCTAATAAAAAAAGAAGAACACAAATCTCAGCTGCTTATGATACAGAAATATTTCTAGAGAACTATCACAGTGGAAAAAAAGCATTGCAGACCTGGCTTCTAATTCAGCCTGGCTACTAATTTGCTGTGTGATTCTGCACAAGTCTCTTTCTTTCCCCTCTGAATCTCATCTATAAAAGAAAATATGGTTGGATTAAATGGTTTAAGAAGTCCCTTCTACTCTATATAGTTATGAAGAAGAGAAGACAACAAAAGGGAAAATCATATTTGTTTGAAAGTCTATGGCTATGAGCCATTTACTATCATATGGAAGGATTCTGGGGAGTATTTGTTGAAATTTAAACACCAAAAAGAGGGCATTCTAAAGGTCTTTTAGAACTCCACATCAAAGGCTCTTTCAGGCTAATAACTCACTGGTCCATTCCATACATAGCACTTAGACTGATTTATTTATCATACAGCTTACAAATTATTCTGGCTGTTTCTAGGGTATTTTATACCCTGAAGTCCTTGTCCCTTCTTCTCTTCTTGTACTTTTCTCTAGCTCAGGAGATAGACCTCTGCTTCAGAGGCGGCCTGTTATTAGGTGTTCAGGTAAAGTGTTATTTGCTGGTGGTCTTATGCATTCAGAATAAAATAGTGGTTGAGTCCCAAAACAGATAGTCCTGCTGTGGAAATGAATTAGTTATGTACTTTAAAGAACCATATTTGCAGAAGGCAGAAAATAACACCTGTTGCTGTCAACATGACACAGAAGGAGGCTCTCTCTGAACCACACCTTTGTTAGCAAGTGTAAAGATATCAGCACCTTCTAGGTAATAGAAGCTGAACATAGTATCCCAATGAGTGGACATTACAGGATAACAAGAAAACCTTTTAAGATCCCTTTCAATCTGAAATCCTAGTAATGTCTTTAGAGACCTTTTTTTTCTTTCACTAAATCCTACTCTAGGATGGACTAAAATATTTTCCTTCCTTATGACATATTACTGGCAGACATTTATTGAAAATTTACTATATTCTATTCAATGTATTAGGCATTAGGAATACAAGAGACATAAAATGTGTTTCCTAGTTTAGAGAGGTCCCCTATTTTATATTCATTTTCTTACATGGTTTTACTAGTTTCCTCTCACAGTTTAGCTCCTATTTCTCTGTTTTGGTGGATACACAAGCATAAAGATCATGAATTGATTAGAATCTTGAATTATTGGAGAAAGGACCATTTGGGAAAATTACTCTTTGGTTTTTATTTAGCTTTTTGCTCATCATCCTAGTTTGAGAGACCTGCTTAAAGTCAGTGCTGCCATTTATGCTATGGGTGTACTTATAGTTATGAGAACATCTGATGTGGGTTCTTGTGCCATTCTTATCAATTTTGTTAAGGTTCAATGACTTATGGAGAACTGACCTATTCTTTTCATATTCTCAAAGAGATAACGAAAGTTTTGACTCCAGATTTTCTCATTTGGGGAGAAAAAGAGAATCTTAGAGCCATGGAATCATGAAATATTGGAGGTCCTTATTTTTATCAAGAGCAAAAAGAGCAAGAAGAATTGATATGCTCAAAGTCTCATAGTTAATAGCAAAATGAGGACCATCATATTTCATATATTTAATATTGTCATATTTTTATAACATATAATCCTACAGCAAAATTAATGATGTCAGATTCTTTTGATTGACAATCATATAAAAAGGACTAAACTTCTAAACTTTACAGAACTTTCTGACCCTCCAGATTAACTGGCTGTTAGCAGAAAAGGAAAACTATTCTCTAGTCATATTGTGTACTTCTAAAGCCCACCATTCTCCTCTAGGGCAATTTTATTTCCAATGCAAATTCCTCCTGTTTATATTTTTAATTGGGTAAAAAACCAATGCCCTCTATCAGAGCCCTTGGTACTAGTTCTCAGGGAGTCATTTGAAAAGGAAGAGAGTTAAATGTTGTTATGGACCAGGGCTGCTTACCTGGCATGTTACTGTTTCCTATTAGACCTTGGGAGTTGGGGAGTGGGAGGGGAACCCTCCCAGTCAGGGTAGCCCTGGTCTCTAAGCAAAGTGGCACCCTGCATCCCTGGAAAAATTCGAGAAGCCAGCTGCCAAGGGGTGAGAGGAAGAAGTTAAGCCGAAGTTTGGGGCAGGGGAGGAGAAAGGAAGGAAAATGTCCTCTGGAACCACAAAACAGAGCTGGGGAGTTCAGCGTGCACCCATCTCCTCCTGATGAATCCCTGCTCTTGCCCACAGCTGCAAGAAGTTCCATGCTCACTGGCACCCACCACCATGCACTGCCACTTAGCTCTGAGGAAGGCAGTCAGCTGCCTGCTGGACACTGCATATATTGCTTTGTCTCGCAGGGCCGAATGTCAAGCCCCTGGGTTCATCCAGAAGCAATAGCTTAGACCTGGATTAGTCCCAGGCAGCAGTGTCTGAGCATCCTCCCATGAATCTTATGTGTCACCCCTTCTTGGCCCACTTAGGTGTCATGGCAGTTGTCCTAATGATCCATTAGTGTTTTCTTCAGTTAAATAAACACTTAATACGACCCTCTGGCCCACGTAAGGCAGAATTAGTTTGCAGAGCTTAAATAACTCAGGGAGCCTGTCCTCCATGTCCTCACTCCATGTCCTCGGACTACAAAGAGCTGCTGTGAGTCCAGCACCCATGAACCCCTTTCCCCCAGACAATGCCTTCCCAGGTTTCTGGTCCCTCCCAGGGCAATGACTGAGGGACCACGGGCAGGAGGACTCCTTGAATTGGCTCTGCTAGTGACAAAATACGACTCCCAGCCCCGATGAGCGTTTATCCCCACACACGCACAAGCCTGAAAGCTGGAACATGCTCACATCCTTCTGGTCTCACCCTGCTCAGAAGACAGTATTTCACAAACTAAAGTGCAGCCTAGGAAAGCTGCAGTGTACCATCAAATGGATTATATCACCCTTCTGAAAGCAAGGCCAATGGCTGCAGACAGAGAGGAATGACACCCCCGAGCCTCGTTAAGTGAGCAAAATAATAATAATATAACAAGGGGAATAAATGGAATGTTTCGGTATTTATTGAGTCAAGGAAACCACAATTCTTACCGTCTGTGCACAGAGATCCCCTCAGCAGCCGGCGTCAGCCAGAGAGAGAAGGAATGTGTTGGCCAGAGCTGAAATCATGAATCCAGCTCACCACAGAGGACAGGGACAGACTGAGCTCAGGAGGTTCCTTCCGTTTGCTCCCCAGCCTTGAAGGAGTCAGGCAAGACCTTCGTCTAGTTTCCTCTGCCACAAGGCTTCCCAAAGCCTCATTTTTCAAAATACATGTGTCTTTTGGTGAAGGAAGACAGATACTGCTTGTTTTAAGAGCCCCCCAATGCAGCATTTTTCTCTTTCCATGGTTAGACTGGGAGCCCTCAGAGTCTGGGTCGGTAGAACAGTTAGCATTTTTGCTGAAGTACAAGGGAACAGTAGGGAATTGATGAAGAATCTTGATTTCCTTGGTTTAAACTGTATGCAGGGCACTGGAGGAGGGTAAAGGGGAAGTGTAAGGGGGAGGGGGAAGGAGGGCAGTTAGCTGGTATTGTGGATAGAGCACTGGCCCTGGAGTCAGGAATACCTGAGTTCAAATCCAGCCTTAGACATTTGACACTTATTAACTGTGTGATCCTGACTAAGTTACTTTACCTCAAATACCTTGCCAAAAAATAAAATAAAGTAAAATAAATTAAACAAATAAAAAACAAACTGGATGGGATATATTTCACTGGAGATGGGGTGAGATTCAATGATCCTAAAGACTGATTTGACAGCTAACTAAAACAACTTCAATTACTTGTGGGAATAGACCATGAAAAATACTCAGATAACTTATTACCAGAGAATCTCACAAAACTCCTTTTATCAGAGCCTCTGTCCTGATGAATGGGCCTCTGACCTTAGGTCCTACTGAGATAAAGATGCAGGGGCTGATGCAAAGAATAACATAGGGCAGAATACCTGAAAAAACAAGAAATGTGTCTCTGGAGCACCCATAGACCAATGATGAGGGGGGTGCATTGAATGCAGTGGCTGATGCACCCAGAATCTGAGGCAAAGTCAGCACCCCCCAGGCTCTAGCATTAAAAGCCTTCTTTTGAATACTTTTGAAGTAAGTGAGATCAGTCAGAACACCATAATGACATTTGATTTACTCAGCATCAGTGAGGAATGGTGTACCTCACATAAATGAACTGTCCAGAAGCTTTCACCTTTAAGGCAGCCAACGCTAAAAAAAACCAAACAACTGGAGTTTGAATTACCAGAGAAAAATTGTGCAGGCAAAGCAGAATAGAGAATGTCATCTAAAATATGTATGACCAGAAAAAAGAATTGTGAGTGAACAGCAAAAAGCCCACAGGGTCCCCCTATATTCATTCAAGAGTTGTAGAAAGAAGGCCTTAGCATGTTGTGTAGACCCCTCCACCCAGAAGAGAATTTATGTCAGGGGATGATCCAGAATCTTGAAGGATGAGTACATGGATAGCCAGTATTATTTTCACATCAGTGAGACTTCAGACACACTGATGTATTCAAAGTTTTCACAAGAGTGGCCAAGAATCACAATGGTCAGTGATTATAGGTTCTACTGAAGTATGCGAGATAATTTGCCCCCACACTACTCAGCTTTTTGAGTTATTTTATGGTTTTTTTTTTTTTTTTTGTAGTTTTTCCATTAGTAACTTTGCCATAAATGGGCACTTCTTATAGTTAGCATACCTACTTCTAGCAACCAAATCCACACCCTTGCTAATTTATTGCTTCTGATCTGTGGTGTTGCTGGGAAACCAGGCAAATCTGGTTTATTAGAAATATGTGTGAAGTAAGAGTAAATATGCTCTAAGGGAAGACCTAAAGGGCTTATTTATGAATAACAGATATGATTTTTAGGTCTAAATGGGTTTGGTTGTTTGCCACCTTTTGAAAGAAAAGGTAGATGGGAACTGACTTTCTGGTTTTCAACTCTGATCTAAATAGTATAGTTGGCTGGACTTGATCTTTGGATAGGTTAGAGTCCATGATTCTTTGAAAGATCATATTCAACCACTCCCCTCAAGCCTTACATGTTGAAATGACAATGTTTATATGCAGGTATGTGGGGATCTAAGTGGAGAGAAGTGGGAAGTAAGAGTCAGGACTGGGGGATGGCACTATTTTAGCTGCTCTTCTGTAAATTAATGTAGCTGGCATGGAAGTAGTTTTAAACAATTGTGTAGATGAGAGCTTACTGCTTATTTATCTTTGTAAAGTCTTTTTCACAGACTTCCTTCCTGCCCACTGATTCTGCCAGCATGAGGTGCTTGGAATGAGAAGCCCTCTCTTCATATTGTAGGTCTGCTCCTTAACCCTGTGTGACCTTGGGCAATGACTCTACCTGCATGGGCCTAAATGTCCTTATTCTTAAACAGGAACATTGGCCCAGATGATCCCTCAGGCCAGTTTGATACATCTGGAGCTATTTCTGGGGACCCTACTACTACAAACTTGAAGAATATTCACTCATTTAAAAAACATTTTTAGTGCCTAATATGTACTAACCCAGCACTGTACATGGTCCTAGAGAATATAAAGACAGAATGGAAAACAGTTCTTTCATTCAAGGAGTTTGTATTCTACTAGAGGACCAACAATTCTTGTGATCTGTGTCCAGTGGGAAAAAAGGTCTCAGAAGGCCAGCAGAAAAGAAGTCAAAGAAGGCCTTTTGGAAATTCTAGTGACAAACTAAAACTTTGGTGTGGCCTCCTGGCTCCTTCCCAATGATGGGGGGATATTATTCTGTCCTCTAACCCCCCCTCCCCCAAACAGCAGAAGCAACAACACTCCTATCCCCAACTTTAGTGGTCAGTCTCTGTTCTGTTCAGCGATAACAGACAAGAATAATGGCCCCTGCTGTGTCTGCCCAGGGACAGGGGCTGGGGTACCAGCAGGAGCCTGGCATGGGCTAAGAGAACAGAGATGCCCTCAGTGCAGAACATTCTCCTTCAGCTGGTTCCCACCCGGCCCGGAGTGACGCGGTGCAGAGGGAGCTCTTGGCAATTCTTGGCAGTTAACATTAAGGAAGGAGCGGATGGGGAAGCATTAGAGCATTAGAGCCAGAAAGAACAGATTCAGAGAAATGGCTTGCAAGGAAATGAGGGTTCTTTGCTGCAAATTCTTTCAGTCTCAGCAAAATACACTTGAGCCTGCCCTCCTTCCTTCTCTCCCTTCCTGTTTCCTTTAATGACCGGGACTGTTAAATCGTGGTTCTCTTTTGTTACTGAAACTTCAGCAAACACCTGGTAAGTGGCTAAGCTGTGCCTGGCACTGTGTTAGGTGCTGGGGCTACAAAGGCAGAAGTCCTACCCTCAAGGAGTTCTACATTCAGCAGCCACCTCTAGATCAGCTCTGTGACTGAAGCAAGCCTGCCAGTCACATGCACAGAGGCTGAAATGTTCCAAAGGGCAGGGTCCCGGCCTAAGCCCTGGCTCCCAGCCTTGGGGGAGTGCAAACCTGGACCCAGGGGGAGACAGCAGGCATCTAAAGCCTCTCCCCTGGGGGCCATGCAGGCAAACTCACCTGGGTCAGGGAAAGAACTGCAGGCTAACTCAAGGCCACTCAGCATCCTCTCCCACTGCTGGACTCGCTCAAGGTCACAAAGAGTAATTAGGAGGGCTGGGATTCTGCTTATTCCCCTCTCCCCACACACCACTGCCCCATCTGGTGCCTTACCTTCTCCACCTATGGGCAAGGGAACTCCGGAGCCCTCCAGCTTCATTATTATTCACTATAATAAGAGTCCATATTTCCCTGAGTCAGTAGGATTTACTTATTAGAGAGGCAGGATAGGAGGGTGGATCGATGGCCAATCACAGAGCCAAGAAGAATTAGCTTTGAGTCTTGTGTCTGACACATGCTGTCTGGGTGATCCTGGGCAGGCCGTCTCAGGATCCAAGCCAGCCCCCTACAACTAAAGGGTCTGGCTCAAGGGAGGGCATTTCCTCCAGGCTCAGACCAAGAAAGAGAAATGACAAGCACTTTGCCTACAGCAGCTCTGGAGGTGGGCAGTGTAAGCACTCTTCCCCCCACTTTACAGAGAGAAGATGGAGGTCCAGTCTTTATCCACAGACACCTTGGTCCTAAGCGGGGCTCTGTTTCTTCCACACTGGCCCCAGGCAGGGCTTCCCAGACCTGCTCCCCTTTGTGCATCACTAAGTGTGGATCAGGGACCAGGACCCAGCTGCCTCCCACTGCCAGAACTCCAGCGCTCTGCAGATCGGAGGGAGAAACACAATCACTCCCCACCAACCTGGCAGGGTTGTTGTGGGGAACATTTAATAAAAATGATGGCAAAGCACTTTGCAAATAAGTGAGAATTCCTCACTTGACCTCCCCAAAGGTATAATCATGCTGCTGTTCCCCTCCCACTGCTGTGCTCTGCTCTTAATGAGGCTCCCAGAAAGATTCCTACAGCAAGATAATCATAGATTTTCAGCGGCATGCCACTCTTACCTGTCAGGAGCTCTTAGGAAGACCTTATAAAGGCTTTCAAAATCCCCTGCATTATCTGAAAGTTGAGCTCACTAATCGCCCTATTTAATCCCACTGCAAACTTCTGCCTCTCCAGCTCTGCTCTCCCCAGTTCTGGTCCCATGCTCTGGGCCGACCTTCCCTGCTTCATTTACCCCACGGCCTCCTTCAGCCTTCATGGCACCTCCCCAGCAGGAGAAGAATGGACTAACGAGGGGTCTCCGTCCTCCAAGTGCTCTCTGGCTTTCCATGCTTGGATCCCGCTTCTTCCTCTGCCTCAGGGATCAACAAGAAGGCATTTAGAATGTGAAGTACTGGTGGTCCTGGGCTGTGCCATCTGCAACCTATCACAGGCTTCCTTTGAGAGACCGCCACCTGCTTTAGAAAAACCTGGTTCTTCTCGAAGATACATCTGGAAAATCATGGCTTCAGCCCACTAGACCTTGGCTTATCAAATACAGTTTTATGTATTTTTCATTCCATTGGGTTTATAAGAAGGCAGTTGTTTAAAAAAAGATTATCAAAACTAAAAGGCAAAGAGTAAAGCTGAGATCACCTTAGGAGGCAATGTACATGAGAAAAAGCTAAGAGATCTGGCATCAGCAGGGCTGGGTTCAAAATCTGCTCTGAAACTTGTAATTCATGTCCTCTCAGACAAATCACCCACTCTTCCTGGCTCTCTGATTAAATAGTGGTCTCTGAGTTCATTTCCATCTCTAGATTTATGACCCGATAAAGGATTTTGAAAAAACATATTCCTCAGCACCCTTACTGACTGACAAAAAAAATGTCATCCAAAATCTTTAAGAAATGATAATTATAGCTAGCATTTTTTTAGTGTTTTAAAGTTTACAGAGTGATATATAATCTTTAGGTGCTGTGAGAGATAAATGCTATTATCTCCATTTTACAGATGAGGTCAGGAAGGGATTAATTGACTTTCCAGATGACTCAGTTAAGAAGGGTCTGAGGCAGGATTTGAACTTACATCTTCTTAGTTCCAAGTCCAACATTATCCACTGTACCACTAGTTTTTGTGGTGAGGTAACAGGAAGATCTGTGAATCAGTATTCTTTTAACTTCTATGTAATCTTGGGGAAAAAAAGTTATAACTTGGAAGTCTCCATTTTAGCTTATTTATTTTTGTAGCTGTATTAACAAGATAGCTATGATATTATTTTCTTCCTTGCCCTTCTATTCTCTTAGTTCTTTATTGCCAAGCTTATGTTTCCTACCTTCCCTTGGCTCAGTTTGGCCTTTGTGGTTTTACAATGACCTTTTCTAATTCTAAAAACAAAGGAAGTTGAAGGTACAAGAACCTTAAAGTAGAGATGGGAGGGGGAACACTTTTCCTTGCCTGGACTCCCAGGCTCCATCCCACTTGCTCTGAGAGATCTGACATAAACATATCACTTTTAAAAACCAGCATCTGCTTCTGACTTGTAGCTTGTGATTTCTGAGGATATTTTAAAAGTTCTTCAAAAGAAAAGGGAATCAGAAAAGCTATTTTATAAATTGTGAAATATTTGGACAATAAAGAAAGACAATGGTCTAATGCATGGAGGACTAGATCAAGAGTTAGGAGAACTGGGTTCTAGTCTTGACCACATCAGTGTGGGCTATGCAAAAAACCCATTGCATTTGGACCAAGGAGACCTTGGTTGGAATCTAGTATCTGAGGCGTATTAGCTGTGTGGCCATGGACAACTCTGTGCCTGAATTTATACATTTAAAAATGTCAATCATACTTGTACTATTTGCTTCACAGAATCATGAGCAAAGCACTCTGTTAACCTAAAAATGCTCCAGAAATGTCAGTTACCTCAATTAGGTGAATATCTTCGTCATAAATTTAGTTTATGACCTTGAAAAAGTTACAAACCTCTCCATATCTTAGTTTCTGTCTCTGAAAAACAGGAAACAACTTTTTATTTTTAATATAATTCTTGCATATTTGATGTGGGGGGGGCCTATACAGAACTTTGAGTTCTTTGAAGGCAGTTGCTATAGAAATACCAGTCACGATTATATGATAAATTGAGAAAGATAGAAGCCTCTTTCTGTAGAAAAGTAAAGACAAGGAAGAAGGCTATGAGGCTCTCATGGGCTTTTCAGACCTAACTTACTTCCCCATGACAAGAGTTTCCCTGGAAAACTGAGAAACTGACAGATCAGATACAGGATCATTCATTCATTCAATCAATGCACATTTATTAAACATTTACTGCATGTACAACACCAGGTTAGGCACTAGGAAAGATAGAAAGTTTAGATGTGATATGATTCCTGGTCTTACAGAGTTAACAAATTGGGTGATGCAGTAAGGGAAGGGAATACATAAACAGAAAACTCTAACAGTTATTATAGGTATATATATATATTATATATAACGTTATATATAATAATGTTATATATATGTATATAATATATAGTTAACATATGAAGCTTTAAAGTTTTCAAAGGGCATTATTATCACATTTGATCATCACAACAACCCTGAGAGGGAGGTGCTATCATGGGCATTTTACAGATGAGGAAACTGAGGCAGACAAACTACAGTTAAGTGACCTGCTTAGGGTCACCCAGCTAGGCCATGCCTGAGGTTGGATAGAAAGACTTCTTCCTGACTTGCTTTGCTCTATCCACTTTATTGCCTAGTTGCCTCTATTCTTTACAAAAGTATACAATAAAGTACTATGAGAGACCTTGAGGGTCAGGTTGTTTCTATTAGCAGGAGGATCAAGGAAAGCTGTATGAGGGAGGGTCACTCTGAGAGACAGGTGGGAATTCAGTAGGGGCAGTTCCTGGCACCTAGTGAGTTCTGAACAAATGTTTCTTGACTGCCTGGAAGTTCTAAGGAGCAGGAAAAGAGAGAAGAAAAGCAAAGGCATAAGAACACAGAGCATGTCCAGAAAAGTACAGTTAATCCCCAATCCTGAGTGCTTTGGGGAAAATAATATGAAATGAGGCTAGAAAGGTAGGGCAGTGTAGTTAGAATGTGGCAGATCTGGAAAACCTTTCTTTGTAGACAACAGGAAGCTTTGGGGGAGCAGTGATGGGATATTTGCCCATTAATATTGTGATTTCCCTCCCCCTAAATGACTATTATATGGATTAGGGACTAGATTTCAGAGAGCACAACTAGATGTAATGGATAGAAATGACAGAAATGCTGATTTTTAATCCTAAATATTCTTCATAATTAGAGCTATGCAAAAGTTAAATGGGCTGTTTTGGTAAATGATAGATTTAGCTCAATGCAGAAGCTGCTTGTCAGGAATTTTCTTGAGGTAACTCTTTGAGTATGGATTGGATACCTGAGGTTCTTCTTGGTTCTAAGAATTTTTTTTTTTTATTCTGCCACCAATATGAAGGAGAGAATAGGGGAAGAGAGTGGAAAGTAGGAAGACTTATCAGGAGGCCCTGGCAATAGTGAGTAATAACAAAGGCCTCCATTACGGTGGTGGCAATAGGAAAAGAAAGAGAGGCGAGTATAGAGTATGAAAGGTGGTCTTGAGTTGTCTTGCTCATTTACTGGTTATTGTATGGGAGGTGAGGAAGAGGGATGAGTGAAAGATAAGGTTCAAGGTTGCAAACAAGGGAAAACAAGTTAATGGTGGCACCCCTGATAGAAAGAATTAAATCTAAAGGAGGAACAGATTTTAGGGAGAACTACGAGAAGCAAGATCCTTACTAGTTGCCACTATGCATTCTCTCTCTCTCTCTCTTTATATTTATCTATCTATCTGCTCTAGACCTCAGTTTCTTAATCTAAAAATGGTTTTTAGAGGAGAATTGGTCTAGGGAATCTCTAATTGTCTCTTCTATATCTAGATTCTATAACCTTAGTTTAGGCACATTGTCTTTGAGGTACCAGTGACACAACCCAGTAGGGCACTTGGATCCATGGGTCAGAGCTAGAAATAAAGATTTGGGAATCATCTTCAAAGAGGTGGTAATTGAAGCCACAGGAAAGAATGAAACTGCTAAAAAAGAAAGGAGAGAAAAGAGAAGAGAGCCAAAGATGGTACCTTGGGAATGTTCACCTTAATAAATAGATGTAGAATGGTAAGAGAGTTCTTGGGAATTCCAAGAAGAAGAAGGGGTCTTTGGAGCAAAGGGAGGCTGAGGAGGATTTTTTTTTTAAAAAGAATGTTAGATTTGGTGAATTAGTCCCTGGGGGCCTCTGAGAGACCAGTTTCAGACCTTACTTTTTTTAGAACTCTCTACTGAACTTATCACATAATTTTGTATTTTCAGCTCTCTACTAAAGTACCCAAGAACTCTGTGTTATTTAAACTTAGCATCTCCCATGGAGTATAACACCCTGATGCTTCTTAATAAATCTGTGTAGTAGTATATAATAGCAAATGGTGAGAACAAAAGCCAGGGAGGGATAAAGGAAAAAGTGGTATCATCTTCTTCAAGAAGCGTTTCCTTTTTCCTCCAGTTGTTACTTCAATCCTTATCACTGTATATTTATTTTGTATAAGTACATATATATTATGTATAAAGGCTCCTATATCTATCCTAATGTCTGTCTATCTATCTATTTTTCTCCTATATTACTTATTGGTAAATGTATTGTATCTCCTGTAGAATGCAAGTACTTTGAGGAAAAGGTCTATTTCACCTATGTTTTTGTATTCCCAGAACTCAGCATAGCATTGGACACACAGGAGGTGCTTAAATAAGTCCTTGTTGGCAGATTTTTTGATTAATTGGAGTAATTGGGTCTACACCACTTTTCCAATAAGTTTGGCAGTGAAGAGGAAAAGAAAGATGTGACTGAAGCTGAGAGAGCTAGAAGGGTCAAGAAAATGCTTATTTAGGATTGAAGAATTCTAAGGAAAGAATACCCAAAGGAAAGATAGGAATAATGGTAAGGGATGTGATATCAACTAGGAACCTCTCAGTGTGGTTGCAACTCATACCTCATAATGTTATAGAAGGAATAATAGTTTGGTTCTTTTTTTTTTAAGGTGATTTAAAAAACCAAAGACAGACCCATTAGAATAGATTTTATTTTTCATTTCTCTCTAGTGCAAGGGTGTTACCCCCAGGTTCTGGGCAAGATGCCAACTCCTATTATAATTACTTGCCTCCTGAAACTCTTCATCATCTCCATTGGGAATAATGTCCCTGGCTTTTGGCCATATACCAATGGTAGTAATGTCATGTGGCTATTTATTGGGTGCCGTGTTCTCTCCCAGTAGTAGGTAAAGTGCGGCATTTCTCACTCCACTGAAAGACACCAGTCCTACACATGGGCCCTGAGAGTTGGAAGAAGTCTGTCTCTACTGCAACCAGTCTGCATTCGCTCATGGAGCTACAACTAGGAATTCTGACAGTGGGGGAAAGCTTCACAAAATGCACTCAGCTCAAGTAGAAAGACAGGTGCCCTTGGAGCAATATTTTTTAAAGTTAAATTTAATTAATTTTTAGGAGAAAAAGAGAAGATAATATAGGACCCCCTAAAGGGGGTAGGACCCTAAGAGGCCGCCTGGTGAGGATGAAGCAGGAATCATGAGATTGCAAGTGGACACCCACCCCAGTGGAGATAGAAATGGGGGAAGAGAAGGGTAATGGTGAACCTGGGATAGTGGAGAGAATTCATCTGGGATATGACTTTGGGGAAATTGGCGGGGGGGGGGGAAACGACACACCAATTAAAGGAAGTAGAAGGAAAACAGGATTTGCTTGACCTTCTACTTCCTTGAGAAGAGATGCCTCAGGGAGGTCAAAATAACTGTTCAAATATTTGCCATATTGAGGAATAATTAGACTTATTCTGCTTGACCCCCGAGAGTAGATTTAGAAATGATGAGTACAACAAAGACCTAGATTGGGTTTGAGATAAGGAAAAATGTCGTAATTATTAGAGCAGGGATTCTTAACCTGGGATTCATAGAGCCCCAATGGATTTATGGATGGATCTCAGGGGGTTTATAAACTTATTTTTAAAATTTTGATAACTGTATGTTTAATATAATTGGTTTCCTTTGTAATCTTGGATATTTTATTTCATTCATTTAAATTATTATTTTATTTTCATTTATCAAAGGCATTTACTTTTATTTATTTATTTTCAAAGGCATTTATTTATTCAAGTCTTTACTATGTATCAGGCACTGTGCTAAAGGTACAAACTAAAACACATGGTTCCTGCCCTCAAGATGCTCACATTCCAGTGGGAGGAGTCAAGAACAAACAACTAGGACATATAAGATCAGCAGACTCCAGCCAATCTGGGAGAGCCACGGCTGCGTTTTTTGTGGAGGATTCTGGGTTAGGGATGGAATGACATATATGGTACCAGCTGAAACCCTCTCAGCTCTGAGATCCTGTAATTCTGCAGCTGGGGGCTCCGTTCACCGGTCCAGGCAGCTCTCCTTCCAGTGCTTCAGGAGAGGATCCGCTGTCACCAAACAGACTGCATTGGGGCACTGACGCTCAGCCCTTTTGACATTATCTCATCTGCTACCTCCTACGTCTCTCCCAGCAACCCACTAATCTGCTAGAGCAAAATGGGAAGGAGGTTTTGAGGTTCCACATCCAGGCCCCCAGGAATGGCATTTTAAACCACAACACTAATTACCCTCTTCACCCCAGGGAAGGTGTCAGCCAGCCTGACAGCAAACTTCCATCAGAGCCACTGGGCTCAGGTTGGTGTTTCATATCCCTCCCAAGGGAGGTATTTTATATCCTGTAGCCAGAGAGGAGGGAGGGAAAGAAGAGCAAGATAGCTTTCCAACTTGAGTTGGGTCTTAATTGTGCAGCTCAGGGACATCCATTTTGAAATGAAAAGATCAGGATTATTTCCCAAGGCAGACAAAAAACGATTGGGGATTATCTTGTTTTGTGATGGCCATCCTTTTGACTCAATTCACCAACCATCCACTAATTCCTTATTATTGTGCAAGGTCATAAATCCCTTCCAAGAGAGTAGTTTAACTGAGATTTTATTTGAGTTGCACAGTTCTCCATTTATACTGTCTACATAGCCTTTGCTATGAGTGTTTCCTCAATTTTAATATTTGATCTCATAATATGAAAACAGTGAAAAGAATACTAGTTCTGCAGTCAAAGAACCTGCATAAAACTTGCCAAATTGTATGACCTTTAGCAATAATTCAGCCTCCCTGGACCCTGATTTCCTCAAAGAAAAACTGCTGAATGCTAGATTAGATGTCCATTGAGGTCCCTTTCAGCACTAGTTTCTCTGATCCAATTATCCTAAAACAGAAATCCAGTTAACTAAGACTCGGTTAATTCAAATATCTCGTGGACTGCAAAAGCTGCATCTAGTTTCCTGCTTAAGAAATGGCAGTACAGCAACCACCTTGAAATGAACAAGTTAATACTCAGCTTGTCATTTTTTCTTTTTTCTTTTTTTTTTTTTTTTTGCTGAGCTGTAAATCAAAAGGATATCAACTGATCCTGCAGCAAACCTCAGGAAGCAAGGACATGTCTGTCACACAAGCCTTTGCTCTATTAAATAAACTTGAAGGATTAAATGCTTCCCAGTGAGAATTCTGGTCATCAAAAACAGTGAATAATCAATTTCAAGTCCAATGTCATGGGCAATATAATTAAACTATAACTTATATACATCTAGCTGATACTTGTTCCATGCCCATGTGAATTGGTGCTATACATGAAAGTAGGGCCAGATGGTGAGCGTGAGGTCCCAGCCATAAACTTTTTGGTGATAAAAGACTTCTAAGATGGGTATGAGGATTTCTTCAAAGACCTCATTGTCTTCCCCATCTCCCCCAAGAATTAGTACAAGAAGGAAATATGAACTGATCAAGTAAGGGTCAAATCCTGAGCTAGCAAGGCTGCATAGTATTGTGGCAGAGGGCTGAATTGTCAGCAGTGGGTTTGCTACAAAACTTGATTCTATTGTTTATTATTGGAGAAGTCACTTCACCTTCTGGGCCTTAGTTTCCTAATCCATAAAAGGGTGGAGGTCGGATGAAGTCATTTCTTAGATTCTTTCAATTTCTAATTATATGATCCAGGAATCCTAACCCTAATACAGAAGAGAGCAGTCAGAATAATCAGAATATTGGTGACTATGCCAGACGATACTTAACTGAAGAAACTAGGACTCTTCAGCATATATCATACCTAAAAGATAATGACAAGAAAGAAATATGAATGAAGAATATGAGAATAGGAGTCAGGAGGCTACACTCTGTATCTTTGGGATCCTTTGGGTGAAATTGCCTCTCCAAATCTCTGGATCCAACCTAAAAAAACATGACAAATGGCTGAAGAAACTGGAGTTCTTTAATATAAAACATAAAAATATATGAGAATCAGCTGAAAGAAGGAAATATCTTTATCATGAAAAAAGAGAACTGAGAAAAAGTTAACAAGAGCTATCTTTAAGGACTATGCTTTGAAAGAGGGATTAGATTTACTCTATTGGCTCCAGAAAGCAGAACAAAAATCAATGGGATACTGCAAGAAGGCCTAGTTTAAATGGATGTGAGGAAAAACTCCCCAATAGTGTAGACTTAAAATGGAATGGACTTTCTTAGAAAATGGCAGATTCCTTGTCACTGGGAATTTTCAGGTGGAGGTTGAATGACCATTTGTCCACAGTGTGGCAGAAGTAAATCAGCTATGATTTGGACCAGATGCCCTTTGGGGTCTCTTATTTATCCGATTTATAGTTCTCTTATGGAATAATGGGAAGTGAGGATATAAAGGCAGGATAGGACTTTATGGAATGCCTCAGAAGCTAGACAGAGCTTATGACACAGAAGAAAAGGGAAGTCACTTTATGTTTCTGAGCAGGGCAGTGACATGAGGAAAGTAACATCTCAGATAGACAGGTCTATCATGAATGGGAAGGATAGATTGAAGGAGGGAATGGAGATTGGGAGGTCAGCTAACAGGCATTTGTGCTAGTCCAGGATAATGTAAAAAGGGCCTGGACTAGAATGACAGGAGTGGGAATGGAAAGACAGACACATACCCAAAAGATATTGGTAAAGAAGAAATATGAGTGGAAACTACAGCTATGGCTATAGCTGGAGTCAGGAGGTTAGGGTTGGGGAGGGCATCTCTCCCAACTTCAGGGAAAGAATGGGCATTCTAAAATTAAGGTGTACCAGTCCTTTGCTATTGTCCTAGGTTGTCACTGTTTCCCCTCTTCTCCCACACTAACTGCAAAAATCTGAAGGTCGAGGGAGTTCCATTGTCCAGTGGTCTCAAGTTCCAGGTCATTCCCTGTGCTTGTTAAGGAACCAGGACTTGCTTCCTATCACTGCTAAGAGAATTAGGGCAGAACTCCTGAATCAGCTGAATAAATCATTCTCCACTGCCAATCATTTGGGGGTAATGGCTCCTTAATTTGTACAATGGTGAGGAAAGATAAAAATCCAATGAGGGGCATTTGAAAACCTCTTTGCACAGAAAGCTGAATCTGTAAAGTGACTTTCTACTGTTCAGAAAAATGTTTCTTACTTGTATGTTTCAGAGTCTCTCTCTCTCACGCAACTGAACTGCAAAATGAACCCACTTTTAAAGTAGAACTTTCTCAGTTCGGAATAGTTAAGCTACTATGATATTCAGAGTCTATAACTCTCTAATTCAGCCTCACAACCCAAACATGAACTGTTTTTGTAGCATCTCTGACCGTGGATCATCTTGTCTCTGATTGAATATTTCTAGTGACAGGAAACTCACTACTTTATGAGACAGCGAATTATATTTATGGGCAATTTTCTTTCAACTATAGTATACTCCTTTTCTAATTTTGGAATTTAATTACACTCAAGAAATATTTCAACCAGCATTTTTTCTCCTATATATTAAATTTTGAAATCTTTTTCTTAAAAAAAAAAAACCTCATTGGCTTCCAATAATGTAATCTTCAATGGCAGTTTTTCCCAATGAAAGTAATTAGATAGAAGGCTTATCTGATAGGTCATAGGTTCGTAGGTTTAGAGTTGGAAAATCTTAGGAGTCATCAAGTCCAGCCCCTTCATTTTACAGATAAAGAAATTTGGAGAAGGTAAGTGACTTGGCCAAGGTGACACTGCTTAGTAGAGAAGAAATTCAAATACAAGTCTATCAGTTGAGACCTCTTACTTCTGTTGCTTCTCCTGATTTAATGTGAGCTTCTTGAAAGCAGGGGCCATTATGCTTTTCTCCTTTTACTCCCATGCTTAGCTCAGTAGTTTACACAGTGAGTGTTTAATAAATGCCTTTCATTTATTCATTCTCCAGCCATGCTGCCCCTCAGGGAAATGCTCATTGCAGAGATATCAAACACATGGTCTGCCCTTTTATACAACTAGAACCAGATTAAATGTAATTGTGAAATATTTAACAAAAAAATACATTAAATAGTATAATAGTAATATATGGTTTTCCAAATATATGCGGCCCAGAGGGATCCGTATGTTCTGTTTAGTGATCCTTCCATTTCTATTTGAGTTTGACCACTGACTAACTGTACCGAGTACCCAATCCAAGCACAAACCAGGCACAATCATGTCTAGTTTTAGATGAGATCAGGCACGTTGAGGGTGATATGGTAATAGGCTCATCTTCCATGTAGCTTTAGGTTTCAAGGCTCCAAGGACCTTTGACTTCAATGATGTGACTTCTTCCTCCACCTACATAAATCTCAAAGGCTGTGTGTCAGAGGATAAGGTCGTTGGAGACTGCTACGGCCAACATGTTAACTATATTCCAATAAACCTGGCAATGAATATCACTATGCTAGATTGGTCCCTGAATGGCAGATAGTCCACTCTTGGGCCTGTACTCTTTATATCTGGGCTATTTCCTTCATTTTTCAAGTCCTGCCTCAGAGTCCTTTTCCTGTGAGAAGTCCACATATATGAGATAGCCAAAATAAGGATATTTGGTTCACTGGAGCAGTTCCATTAAACAAGCATTTCTTCACACAAAGAATACAATTTGCATGACAAAAAATTAAGACAAAGAAAATGAATTATTGAAAGAGAAAGGTTGTGTAGATTTATGAAAAAATGTTACACCTTCTATATGTTCTGTCTAGTGCTTAGTAGTTGTGGATTTTAAAAAAAATAATGAACTACATTTAACTTCTTAAGGATCTGGGAGCTGACATTAAGCAAACAGGTGCTTCCAAGATCAGCAGACATTTGGTAATAGAACAATAGATGTAGGAGTCAGGAAAACCTGAGTTCAGATCTGATCTCAGACCCTTTGTAGTTGTTTGACTCTGTGTAAGTCACTTAATCCTGTTTCCCTCAGTTTCCTCATCTGTAAAATGAGCTGGAAAAGGAAATAGTAAATGACTCTAGTATCTTTGTCAAGAAAACCCCAAAAGAGTTCAGGAAAAGTTGAGTATGACTGAAATGACTGAATAACAATAACATTAACAAACCAAAAATGGGGATAATAATAGCATCTTCCTCCCAGGGTTGCTGTTAAGCATTAAATGAGATGACAGACAAATTCCAGTGGCACTAGGTTACTATGCAGCATTTCTGCAGAAAGCATAGGTCACTCTTTGGGTCTTTGAGGCACACGTCCAACTACCTTGAAAGACACATAGTCCAACCCTGAGTATATGCCTTCCCTAGAGAGGGCACATTTAGATCAGGGAAAAGGCTCTCATGCTACCCAGTTTCCTCTCACCTACTTCTGGGCCTTAGGACACTAGTCAATGGTTTTCACTACAAATTACAGTAGCACCTAACTTTTTGGTTAGTTATTTGCCAAGAATTAGTTTTCAAGCATCTTAATGATATGGGTGATACAGACACCAGATGATGGTAGGCACCAAAAGTTGGGGTTCAGTCACATGAAGAATTCTCTCTGGCAAAAGGTAGCTTTACTTGGGGGAACAGGTTACAGACAAAATGAAGGGCTACAGTAGACACTAGGAATGGTAAATGTGAAACAGAGTGGGAGAGCATAAAAAGGCAAGTTCCTCAGTGGAATTCACAATTACCCAGGGGAAAAGGAGCACCCTATGAGGTTGGGCTGGAAGGCTAAGTCCTGGAAGGGACATAGAACCCTAAAAGAGTCAGCTGTAGGGAGGAGAAAGGGAGTGAGAAGCACAGGAAGAGATACCACATGGCACGGGGGAGGGGTAAAGGGGAAGACTATGCTGGGCATACTGGCCTGAAGGAGGGCAGCCACCAAGTCATGGCCCATAAGTAGATTTTATGGGGAAAATTTAACTCAGGGAAAAAATAACCAGGCCTGACTGGTATTTTTGATAGGTTGTAAGACTGCCCGAGAGCCCTACAGAAGGTGGGTGGGTCTTAGGGGTTTGATATAACTTGGATTTCAGACTGTAGGACCTCCCCAGAGGGTGGCACCCCAAAACTAACTGAGTTCTATCAGTGCCCTCTCCCTGCTTGCCTCAGGGATCAGTACTTGGGTTTCTCTGTTCAACACACTATTCAGGACCTAATCGCTAATAGTCACATAAATAACCATGAACTAAAGCTCCTTCAATTTATTTCAGGGAAGCCCTCTCAATGTCTATTTACTCTTCCTTTACACATAGTACTAAAAAGCTCAGGTGTCTATAGTCTAATCTATAGTAGATTAGAAGTCTAATTTAGAAAAAGGCAGTGCCTAATGGTGATCAGAGGACCTGGATTATAACTCCAGCTCCAATACTTGTTAGTTGTACAATAGGAGTAACTTAATAACAAGGGAAGAAGCACAGAAGCCATAAAACGCAGGTGCACAAACAGCTCCCCATACCTCAACAAGTCCTGAAGATACTCCTACATTACAGGATTATAGGATCATAGGATTTAGAACTGGAAGAGACCTTGGAGATCATCTCTTAGAACTTGGAAATTATCCAGCCAAACACTGTCACTTTACTGGGGGGAAACTGAGGCCCAAAGAGATTGAGAAGCTTCCCTTGCTCAAGTTCCCATTGGTAGCTGCGTAAGGGCCAGATTTGAATCTAGGCCTTTTGCCTCCTTATAATACTCCTGAGTCATAAAGAGAGGCTTAAATCGCTTTTAGTATTCTCTACTTAAGAAGACTGAAGTGTGTTGTACATTTTGGAAAGATGGAAAATTTCACATGAAATGGCAAAAAGTCATGTTAAAAAAGGTTTGCTGCTTCAAAGGGAAAGCCTCAGTTAGCTGGAAAATTCACTTATTCAGAATGTTCTTTTCTCCAAGATCTCATAAAGAAGTAGTTATTACTATATCTCCCTCTAGTATTGAAGAAATGCATTCAACAAGCATGCATTAAGCGTCTCATGTTTGGAAAGCACCATGGACCAAGAGCCAAAAAGGAAAAAGGCTCCCAGCTTCAGAAATTTATATCCTCCTAAGGGAAACTATGTAAAGGATAAATAAATACAAAACACATAGAAAGTAAATATTAAGTAATTTGGAGAGAGGGACAGGGAAAGTAATAACAGTTGGGAGAAAGATGAAAGTCCTTTTGTAGGAGGTGGGGCTTTATCTGAGCCTTGATAGGAGCTAGGTAAAAATGAGCAGTGAGAACGTTCTATTCCGGACCTGGAAAGAGAAGATGGAATGTTGTATAAAGGAAGGACAAGATAGTTCAATTTTTGCTGAAATACAGATTATATGAGGATGTCTGATGTGAGCTCAGTCAGAGAAAATAGCTTAAAAACAGATTTGGAAGGGCTTTAAAATTCATTCTAGTTCCAGAGGCAATAGGGAGCCACTGCAGCTTCTTTATCAAGGGTTTCAGTTCACACTTGTGCTTTGGGAATACTGATACTGGAAATTGTGTAGAAGATGGAAGCTATTTGTTCTAAGTGATCATGGATAGATCACTTCATTCTCTGAGCCTTTTTCCCTATGAAATATGGTGTTTGTACTACTGCTTGTAATAATGCTTGTACTATCAACTTCATAGAATCATAGGAACTAGAAATGACTTTTGCAACCTGTCTGGTCTAATCCCTTCTTTTTACAATGGAGAAAGATGAAGGTTGTGAGGCAAGTACTTTGTGACTCTTGAAGTACTATGGGAAAATCCCTCTTATTTCTTAAATTTCTCCCTTAATTGATCCTGGAAGATAAAAGTAAATTTTAAAGAAATAAAAAATAAAACAAAGCATTTTTCACTAGTACAAATGTATCAGGTCTGAGACTTTCTTGTTTTTCTCCTTTTATTTCCTCTGAATTTCACTGTCTTCTAGTAACTTTATTTTTATTAACCACTGCATCTAACCATCTCACCCATGCTGCCATTTTGAATCTGAGTTGACATTGGCTATCTTCTTCTTTCCTTCATTTATTCTTTATTTTTTAACTCTAAGGTCACGGTTTTTACAGGAACTTTTCAAAGTGCTTTGTGTTTCAGAGAGTAAGAGAGATAGTTTGTCTGTTAAAAGATTCTTCTGGTCTGTCTGTGTTCCCACAACTGTCGAGGTAATCTCCAGCCATTTTGATCTATATCTGGTCACTAGGCCCAAATAGCTCTGGAGGGAAAAGTGAGGCAAGTGACTCTGCCCAACCCTCCCTCCCTTAAATCCAACTCACTTGCATGTCACGGCATCCCCTCAGATGTCAGGGTCCTCTTGGGGAACAATGAACAAACAACAAGTTCCTACAATAGTCCTTTCCAAACCCATATTCACAGTGAATGGCTCAGGCTTGTCCCTCACCAGTCAGATGATGCTGTGAACACTGATAGGACTGAACTATGGGGAGAGAACCAAAGGACTACAGAGGTGCTTTAAATTCTTGGCCTTCTCTTGCATACATGAAATATCATTCAACTTCAACCATGTTCACAAATCTTGCTTAAAACACCAGAACGACCTTTTACTTGGTCTCCGTAGGTAAATGAACTCAACATAAATTATCACCAGGATTTCTAACTCCACTGATATATAATCACAGAATTTCAGAACTCTATAGCTGAAGAAAATGAGACTCATGTTAGGCCTAAAGTCACACAGCAAACAGTAGAAGATGTCCTGACAGGTCTTTTGACTTTGATTATTTATTTGAGCACTTTCTTCAGTTCACTACATTTTTTTCACAATTTTTTTGTTGCCAAAGAGTACATATTCTGGTTACTATCCTACTTCAATACTGCTGTGGGAAAAAAGACTGGCTGGTACTGATTGACCCTAAAAATACTGGAAACATTGCTAATCTCCAGACTAGAAAGGGTACTCAATAGTGACCACACAAGAACTAAACCTGGCAAACAATTCATGACACAAAGCTCTGTAACCCTGTACAGTACATTCACAAAATCTTATGGATTCTCATTTTCCCTTCAGCTGAATCAGTATTTGATAATGGTGTCAACAATGTCCTGTTTTGTGGAAGAGACAGATGCAGGCTCCTTTGACCTTTTGGTGTCCCCCTCCACCCATCAAGCTTACCCTGGGAAATAGAGAGCTAACCATTGTTCCCACACCCTAGAATCTTCTCTCATCTTAGAGCTCTTTTACAGCAACCCAGTATTCCCTATAGTACCTGCACTTTCTACAAGACTTGGGTAACATCTGCAGCCTACCAGCCTGACCCCTTGGCACAAGAGGGAGAATTCATAATCCATACCAGCATACTTGCCTTTCTCTCAGCCTCTTTGGGCAATTGCTGCTTTTCTTAAGAATTTTCTTTCTGTGGCAGGTGAATAAACCCTCATTTTAACAAACTGGTCCAGACCCCCTCACTGGAATGTGAAGGCACATATCAGACCAAATGCACAAAGATGGACCCAGTTACATTCAAGAGCTCTTTTTAAAGACCTGTCAAGTTGGACGGTTTAATTTAAGAGGCTACACATTCTCTTCTGAACAAAAGGAATCCTAGGAAAGAGAAAAGTAGTCAATCTGAAAAACTGGTGGTTTCTAAGGATCTTCATCAACCTTACATTCTTCCCCTTTGTTAAGGAAGGTGGCAGTCTAGTAAATGAAGCAAATTCCAGTCTCTCACACAAAGATCTGAGCCAGTTAAAAGTGGCTTGGACCTGTAGCAATCAGTGAAGCAATAAGCATCTATCTGTTGGACAGTTACTGTGTACCTAGCATTGTGTTAGGCACTATAGAGTACAAAAGTACACACATATTGATCTAGAAGGCCCCTTTGATCTGGTTGGGAAGTGAAGATTCATAGAATTTCAAGTTGGATGGGATATTAGAGCATTTGGCACAAGTTCTTTATTTTATAGATGAAGACATCTCAGAGAAATTTGATGATTTGTCCAAGGTGATATAGGTAGAAATGGGCAATCCCTAGATTTAAGCTTGGGTTCTCTGATTTCCAAGATCAAATTCTTTCTTCACAGATATATACAAATGAAGCAAGGAGGGAATAAGACAACAAAAGTGTGAATTCTGACTGTAGAGATCAATGATTTCTAGGAAAAGAGTATCTTAGAAGAGGTAGGTTGGATTGGTTTCAAAAGACAGGAAGGTGATAAGAAGAGGAGGAAGGCACTACTATATGGGCCAATATGTCTGTTTCTGTAAGCAGGCTCTGTCCCAGTTCTCCCAAACACCTCCTGCTCCTCAATGGCACCAAGAAAACATCTGGGGAGGTAAGATTATGCAATGAAAGCCCAGATTTAAATTATGCTTTCTGCATATATTAGTTATATAGGGATAGGAAGGAAAAATGGAACGAAGGAAGGGGAGAAGGAAGGAAGGAAGGAAGGGAGGGAGGAAGGAAGGCAAGAGGGAAGGAAGGAAGGAAGGAAGGAAGGAAGGAAGGAAGGAAGGAAGGAAAGAGTGTTTCAATTGACCAATTCCAGTTCATGGGTCAGCTTTACTTACAGAGGTTGTTTGTTCTTCATTCTCAATGAACACCATGACTTCAGGGAGGTGATGCCCTGGCATGTAAGTAAATTGGATTTAAATGAGGGAGAGCTATGCAAAGTCATCTGCCATATTTTCCTTTTTCCTTCCTTTCCTCCCTCTGTCCACACAAAGTATCATATCCTGACATACAGATGCTTTTAAAGGCATTTTCCCCTTTCTTTTGCACCTCTGAACTCTTCCAAGATATCTTGGGGTTTCCTGGCTAGATTTCTTTCTTAAGGACCATTCCTTAAGCCAAGACCAACCTGATTCTAATTAGCCACCAAAAGGTCTTAGATCAAGCCTCATTTGGTCATTGTTTGGGTACTGATTGGTAAAAATTGAATGTAAATAGCAGTCATTTCTGCTTTGGCCAGAAACACCAAAGGTCTTCCCCTTCCAGATGCATTCATTCACTTATTTAATTTTTTTTGGACTAGATGAAAGAAGAGATTCTTTGCCTCAATTGCTACTCAGACTTAATCACTGACTGGGTGCAGCCTTAGTCAAATGGAAATCTGTTGAAAACCCAAGCTTAAAAAGGTCAAAGTTTCCCATCGCATCCAGGGTCATCTCCAGTGGTCCCCATTTACATCTTGTCACTGGACCCAGATGGCTCTGGAGGGGAAAGTGAAGCAGGTGACCTTGACCAGCCCTCCCTCACTTATGTCCAACTTGCACATCATGGTATCACCTCTCTGATGTCATGGTTCTCGTTGAGAACAAAGGACAAACAACAACAACAATAATTATATGAGCAAGCTCCTTAATCTTTTTGAATTTTAGTTTTCTTATTGGTAAAATAGGAATAACAGCACTTGTTAGTCCTGAGCAGGACACATACTGATTTATTAGAATATAATCTTTCTGAGGAAGGAGAGCATCTTTCTTCCTACTTGTATTTGTACTCATACGGTTGTTGTGTCCAACTCTTCCTGACCTCATGGACCATTGCACACCAATACTGTCCATGGGGTTTTCTTGGCAAAGGTACTGGAGTGGTTTGCTATTTCCTTCTCCACTGGATTAAGGCAAACAGAAGTTGAGTAACCTGCTAGGATCACAGAGTTGGGGAGTCTCTGAGATCTGAACCTACTTTGCAACTCAGAGTCTTAGATAATTGCCTTGAAGCACTCAAAAAATAAATTATTTGCCTGAGATTATGTTGGTCCACAAGCATTTATTAATTGTCTCCTATGTAGCACCAGATCTGGAATGAGAAAAACATGAGGTAGAATCTGGCCTCAGATACTTCCTAGTGGTGTGACCTTAGGCAGGAGACTTAATCCTGCTTGCCTCAATTTCCCTAATTGTAAAATGAATTGGAAAAGGAAATGGCAAACCACTCTAGTATCTCTGCCAAGAAAACCCCAAATAGGGTCAAGAAGGGCTAAGCACACCTAAGGAATTAAACTAGAAGTGAACAAATTAATCTGTGTGGCAAAAGAATTTGTTTCACCTAGGAACTTCCTAAGACATCTAAGTAATAGGGGATAGAATGCCTGGAATCAGGAGGAAATGAGTTTCAAGACAGCCTCAGACACTTACTAGCTGTGTTACGCTGGACAAGTCACTCAACCCTGTTTACCTAAGATAATAATAAGGGATAATAATGGCGCCATCTTCACAAGGTTGTCCTAAGGATCAAATGAAATCACTGGTCAAGCACTTAGCACAGTGCCTGGCACATAGTAGGTGCTATATAAATGCTTATTCCCTTTATTAATTCCCATTAATTAATTAATCACAGATCCAGATCCCCTTTTCCTGCCCCCCCCTCCCCAAAGCCTACTTTGCAGGATTAATGTGAGAAAAATCTCCATAAACCTTTAGATGCTATAAGAGTCATAGTATCATAGAATTAGCAGTGGAAAAAAACTTAAAAATCAACTTGTTCAACCTTTTTTTCTTACAGAAAAGATGGAAATTAAGGAACTTGCCTAATAAGGTCACCCAGATAGCAAATGGCAGAACCAGAATTTAAACCCAGATCCTCAGACCTCAGTTCCAGTGATCTTTGTATTGTAGCATATTGCCTCTTCAATATGAGAGCTGGTGCCTCTTGTCATATAATCCTAGAAGGCCTCACAGGTTTTTATATCTTTGGGCAGAAATAGGCATTCTCTGACTTCTCCATATTTTTTGTGACTTGCCTGCCACCTTTTAATTGAGAAAGCCACAGGTCCATATGCTTCCTGTACTCCTCCCCCTGCCCTCTGCCCTGGGAGAAAGGAGAACAGGGGCTCTTTTATTCCTCTTCTGTTCAGTCATGCTGCTGTATTTCTAAATCCTGCTCAGTATGGAGACAGGCCTTGAAAGACTTACAAGACAAACTCAGCACCTCTCGGCTCCCACTCCTCTCTCCATGATAGTCATAAAATGGGCCTGATACATCCTGATTTTCTCAATTCCCTGAGCTAACACTCCTGTGGATTTATGTTCCACTTTTCTTTCTCAATTAGCTGAAGGGCGCTGGGAGCTTAATGGTTTTATTATTTATGACCTCTACTGGAGGTGGCCAAAAGAGAAGCCTGGGAGTTCATCTGTCACCAGGAACATCTGTTTTCCTGGACAAGAAGACTTAGAATCATAGAACTCAGAGCTGGAAGCGACCCCAGAGGTCAAAACACCCAACTTCTTTGCTGTACTTTTAAGAAACCGAGACCCTGGGAGCTGTTATTTGAGGGGTAGATTAAAGTCTCCTATCACTAGGAAATCAAACTGAAGATATTGGGAACCTGATGTTAACCCTTCCCACATATTAATAGCAGAGACAATCTTAGATATGGACTTGGTTAGGAAATAAATTTGTTGCCTCTGCTATTACCTTTATAGAATTACTTCTATTTTATTTTAATTTTGGTGTGAAAAAAAAGCACAATGTTTTTCCTTTTTTCTGTCAAGAAAATTAGAACTAAAGATGCTTCAAAAGATAAAATCAGTAGGAGGCTAGGTACACCCACTCTTTTTCCCCTAAAATCCCATTTTATGCATCTTGTTCTCTGCTCATGCTGACAGGAGTTTGCAGCCTGATTCTTGGGCTGCACAACCTGGAGCTCCTGCACTCCCAGCTGTACCTGGCTTAGGTGCTGTACAGTCACCTACAGCGGCCCTCTCCATGCTCACCAAAAGACCACCGACAACCGCTTCTCTTGTGTTCAGCATACGCCTCGCCGCTGCTCCCTCAAACACATCATTTCTTACAATGCATCTACTTTCAGGTCCTGTTTGTTGGCTCTGAAGATATGTTTACCAGGGAGAAACTGGTTCAGAATTGTGTCTAAGATGCCTTTCAGACCGTGACTTCCCTGGTTGATGTTATTTATCCTTTATTCTCGAAGAGGACCATGACATCAGGGAAGTGATGCCATGATAAAAGTGCACTGGCTGCAGTCCTTTAGGACTGGTCAGCATTTGAGAATTTCCATGATTTAATTTTGCTCCCTAATTATCTGCTTTTCATAAAATAGTCTAAGAGGCTTTGGAATAACTATCCTTTCTCCTGACCTTGGATTCTAAGGATCAAGATTTGTCTATTTGTTTCCTTATCCTATGTGAAACAGGGACTGAGTAAAATACTTTTCAAGATCTTCAAAAATGATATAACTTCAAATTATATGGAATCATATAATATAGGGGAACAGATTCTGGAGATCTTCTAGGGCAAAAGTTCCTCATTTTAACAAATGAGAAAACTGATGCCCCTGGAAGAGAAATGACTTCTTAAGACCACACCGAAAGTCACCATAGAAGAGCTGGCCCAGAACTACCTCTCCAGATCCCTGGGGCTAGTAGTGATTTTTCCAGTATAACTTTTTTCACCAGTGTTATAAATTGGTGTAGTTGCTTCTCTTTCTTTCTTTCTTTCCTTCCTTCCTTCCTTCCTTCCTTCCTTCCTTCCTTCCTTCCTTCCTTCCTTCCTTCCTTCTTCCTTCCTTTCTCCTTCCCTTTCTCCCTTTTCTTTCTTCTTCCCTCCCTCCCTCCCTCCCTCTCTCCTTCCTTCCTTCCTAAAACACGAGTTTTGGCCATATATGTTGTTATGTAATGGTTACTGCAGAGCCAGAGAGAGGTAAGAGCAGACTACATAATAATACTCATGGGTATCCCTTCTCCTGCTTCTCACTATGACCAAGCTCCAGGATTTGTAAATGAGATATGCATGTGAAGGGTAGCAAGACCTTATCTATATTTCTGGAAAGTCTAAAAAGTTAATCTGTTATCCAGAAAAAGAAAACAATATTGCAAAAGAATCATCTCTAAATCTATTTATTAAGAATGACGCCACTATCAATCACATTACCCTCCTAATGTCACTGGCTCTCTTCAAGAATGAAGGACAAATAACAACAATCAATTTAAAATTTATCAAATGCTTGCTGTGTGCCATGTGCCAAGGATGCAAAAACAAAAAGCAAACAAACAAACAAATCCCAAACCCCAAATCAACAATTCTTTCAGGGAATTTACATTTTACTGAGGGAACCAAGATATGTATGTGTATGTATGTGTGTGTGTGTAAAAATAAAATACAAAATTATCTTGGGGAGAACGATACTGGCAGTTAAGGGACTCAAGAGAGGTCTTATTAATATATGCAACAAAAATGAAGAAAGGAAGAAAAGAATATGTTTTAAGTTTTGGTATAGTTTGTGTTTGACATTGATAAGCTATTTTTTTTTTTAAACAGTAAGATACTTCAAATGTCTTTAGTTTCATCCATGGGTATGTGCTCTACCAATACAGATTATAAACTCTCTATGACTTAGTATATCATTTGTCTCCTCTGGAACCTGTTAACCCTATAGAACTTGCATGAGGCACAGAACTCTGGATCACTTTCAAGCCATGATGTAGTGCTACATCATGCAAAAGTAATGGCTCTGGGATCAATAGGACCTGGGTTCCTACGATGCCTCTTGTTACTCATTCTGTAACTTTGGCAAGTCACTCTCTAGACCACAGTTTCTTTATCTGTTAAATGAAGAGACTGGACTACCTGGCCTCTCAGATCCCTTATAGCTCTCCAGATAGGATCCCCTTGGGCACTGGAAGAGGTCTTCTTTAGGTGGTAACAAGAAAAAGGCTTATAGACTTTTGAGAGAAAAAGTGCTTTTGAGGCTTTTATGACTTCTTTGAAGGAAGGGCTGGTGGGACCTTTCACACCTCTCAGAGAGCTGTGCCAATTTAACAGTGAAGTTATGACCCTTTTAAATAGGGCTATTTTCTCTAAATTATTGTGCCTGATCTCTGATGTGATTCTAATCACATAGATTTACCATTTGGCTGGTAAAGAAAAACATGCTCTTCATTCATGTGACATTTAATTAAGTTTGAAAAAAATTCTAATTGGCTAATTCATAAAAATTTGTAATTATTGCTTATATATTATATAGCTGTATTTAATATTATACTTTGTTATATTTTTAATTCAAATATTTATATCATTTAGGAATTGTTGAAAATGCAAAAGAAGTTGCAAAAAAGTCACTGCCCCTAACAGAGTATTTATTAACTATACTACAATGGGTTTATTTCCAAGTGTCAGAAAACATAAAATGTGAGAAAGCTCATATGAAATAAAAAATAGCCACAGAGGTGGGGAAAAAGCACAAAGCTTATAAACCAGAAATGAGCTCATTCCTGAATCAGTGATCTTCTTTCTTGAACAGATGTAGAGTTCTAAAAAAGAACAATACAATTTGGGAAATACTATACAATAACCTCAACCACAAAAGACACATGCAGTTCAATCTTTATGTACCACAGGTCTAACCAAGCCCAAAATGTTGAGCAGTCAATTCTTCTGTATTTCTCTTTAGCCACCTCCATTCATCTTGGAGCCTTTACCTTTCCTGTGATTGACCAAAACACTTGCAACAAGCAGAGAGATTTCTTTTTAGAATCTAACCAGTAATTAGACATCAAGAATTTCCCAGCTGATGAGAAATCAGATGGACTTTATGCTATTATTCTGACATAAAAATCTTTAGGCTTATGGAATAAATAAAGGAAAAAAAAGTGCTATCCATCAGCAATAGAAAATTTGCCTTCTATTCTATCCAATACCATTTTCATCTCAAGACATATCAAGGTACATCCTTTTGAATAAGTTTAAAGAAAAGTAGAAAAAAGAGGCAACTGATACCTGAGATAATGTTTTCCTAAACCAAAAAATCTATAAATTATGTGGCTAGCAGCATAAATCTATCTAAGCTTTTAGAAATGTATCAGAGGAAATGTTCTGAGTTTTTATCTGAAGATAAAGGATGTAACTGTCATTATTGTTTATGAAGTAATTTTTATAGCCTGTATTTTTTTTTCTTACAAATTTAAATCAGAATAGCAGAACGAAACCAGTAGCTTTTCTCACAATAGGTGATTTCTTGTAAGGATGTTGAATGACTTTTTCACTGGATGGGTGTAACCTGCCTAGTATATTACATACAATAATATTGGTCAGGGATAGCTATATCTTAGGTGAGGAAGAAGTCTTCAGATTACTAATATGTTTGAAAATGTCACTGAATATATCCTTTTAGGGATCAACATCCAAACATGATACTCTATTTCACTGTGAAAAAAATCTGAAAAGTTAATTCATAGTTATGCAAAATCTACAAAATCTACAAAACCTTAATGTATAAAGTTAACCAGTTAAATCTTGTACCAAGCCACACCCCTCTTCTCTATGGACTACGGTCCAGTCTTTCTAGAAATTCCATTATGTTCCAACAGAAAACAGCCTGAATTCTACAATCTGGCGCCTGATAGTGGGAAATGAACTTTAAGTGAGTGGACTTAGCAATTGCCTCCATATTCACTTTTAATTTTCATCAAATATATGGCCCAATGAGCTACCACTAATTATTTAAAACATATGAGCCAATTAGATTGTTATTTTGGTGATTCTATCCCATATAAAATATAATTCTTTATAATATTCCTTCATGAGGGTGTTTTTCTGTAATTAGATAAAATTGACACATCCATTTAAAATCCTGATTAGTCTGGATGTAAAAAAGAGCCATACAGATTGAGCAAAAAAATGAGAATATCTAACGGGCAAAGTCACAACCCTTAATGATCAAAAGTATTTAAAATGCTAAAAACAGCTACTTAATAATCATAGAATATTTTAAATTATATTAGTGCTGTCTCAATTATCATTGTTTATGTCTTAGCTCTGAGATGTTTTTGGAATTCTATTCCATGCCACAAACTAAACCAAACACTAATTCAAACACATAAATACAATTTCAGCACCTCCCCCCCAAACTCCAACCTCCACTCTCACCCCTACCAAACCCTACATTATTTTCAACAAAATTTTTCTGTTATGGGTATTCATTATCATCATAAAACATATTATATAGCACTTTAAGCTTTACAAAGCCATAAAAGACAACCTAATTGGAAAACAGACCACATAAATGATTACAATTTCCTCCACAATACCTTCTCTAAATCAGTAGTAATTAAAAAGAAATCAAACCATTTCTGCAATGTTCTTAGCCAGGTGTAACATTTTTTATCTAAGCAGCATCCAATACCCATTCCTTTATTTGATTATTCACTATCAGCATATCTGTTCTAGCATTCTGAACAACACATTACAACATGGAAGCTATTGAAAATGAAGTTAAGAAATAAAGTTGTTGCTTTTTTACTAATAGTGACTAAAAAATAGGGTGCCAAAATAGCCTTCATCACAACCGAGGGGCCAGTCTGACAATTCTCTATCACCACTAAGAAATCACGAGGTTCTCACTGCGCTTCATGGACATGGCTTATTCTGTGTAATATGAGACACAGCGATCTGGGTGAAATAAAAGAGCACCGTAGCTGATGTTGGCTAGCTTGGTGTGTTAGTCTTAGCTTCCTAGTTGTGAGTTAGGGGATAGCAGAAAGTGCAATGAATGGACATAGGAGTCAGAGGGTTGGCACCAAGTGTTTCTCCAGGGCTCACTGGCCAAGCAACCTTAGGCAAGCTATTTAACCTCTTTGAATTTCAAGCTTTCTCATTTGTAAGGGAACTTTTAAAAGAATCACAGAATTTTGGACTTGGAAGGGGCTTTTGCAGCCATCTAGTTCAATCCATAACTGAATAAGAATCTCCACTTATAAATTTTATTTTTTTCATTCTCAGCTTCCAATTGTCTATCTCCCTTTATCTCTCCTGCTCCCCATCCATTGAGAAGGCAAGAAAAATAAACTTTTAACATGTATGAAGACACATAAACATAGTTCTGCAAAGAATTTTCACTCATAACATACTTGACAAATGGTTACTCAGCTATTGCTTAGAGGCTTCCAAAGGAAAGAAATCCAATTTTTTTCCTAATGAAGCCTTTTCCATTTTGGGGTATTTCTCACTGTAAGGAATTATTTCCCACTTAGCCTAAATGTACCACTTGGAAACTTCTGCCTGTGCTCCTAATTCTGCTCTTTGGAGTCAAAGAGAACGAGTTGATCACTCTCTCAAATGACAGCTTTCCAAATAACCTGAAGACAGCTATCATGTTTCCCCAATGTTCTCCTTCCCAAGCTAACCAATCTCAGATTCTTCAACTAATGTTCACTCAACTCAAGGCTCTTCTTCACCCTGTCTCCTTACTCCTGGAAGCTATAGCTTTCTTTATACAGACCAAAATGGGCTTTTTGCAGGGCTACCATATTGCTTTGCACTAAGCTTACAGTTTACTGATATCCCCTAATCTTTTTTAAAGGCAAACGACTGTCTAACCGTGACAAACCCATTTGTATTTGTGAAATCAATGCATCTTCATTCCAAGTGTAAAACTTTGCATTTATCCTTTAACTTTTTAAGGCTTGATTGGCTTTCTATCCTCTTATGATATTTATAGATTCACATTCTATCATCTAATAGATTAGCCATTCTTCCTAATTTTACACCAATTGCCAATTTGATAAGGATACTATCCACGCCTTTATCCAAGTCACAGATAATACCAGTACTTTTATATTTCAACGGTTGTCTGGTAGAATGTTCTACATGTTATTAAGAATGGTATTTTTGTATTGTAGTTGCACCAGCAACTACTCTCTAAATATTTCTCCTGGGCATGTGGAGTCACCATCTTGGTTTCCTTACCCCACCCATTACACAATCCCTTTGAATTTCTCCCTAGAAATCTGTGCCTCATAAGCTTCAAGTCATGATTTTGTAAATGAAAACTACTTACAAGAATTGGTTATTGGAATACCACTGTCACTAGCCACACATTTCATAGCTAATATAAGTTGAGCTTCCTATCTGGCACACTGCCTTTAGAGCCGAACACACAGGACAGTCAGTCTCTGTCCATGGGTACCATGGCTTTTTACAGGAATCCTTTGGAGGGCTGTCTTCGACTATGGTTATGCATTTCTTTTTGAACAAGCTCAACCCCTTTCCAATAATAATCTTTTGATCTTGTGCTAGTCACTTTCCCCCCTCAAAATTATTTTCGAGATTCTAAAATGTGGGGAGAGATAGTCCCAACATTTCTGATTATTTGTAGCCTTCCAACACTAGCTTGTCCTTCCCTACCTAGGATTACCCCAAATGCCATTGGGCAATGAAAAACCATTTGGGACATCAGAGACTTCCAAGGATAAGTCTACGTGCATCTTTCGATTAGATTTCCTTTATATGCAATTAGGAATTTTCATTCTAAAATGGCACACTGTTCTCCTCGGAGAGTTCAGCTCTCTTTGAATGAAGAGGTAGATAATATTACCCTTTTGGGGAATCTGTATATATTTTTAAACACCTTATTAAGTCAGTCTAATTTATGTAGCATCTTCAAGGAAGTGTGGAAGTCAACGTGGGGAGAACTGCTGCTTGGCTGATGCAAAGTTAATTTGCAGAGATTTCTTCCCTTCCCCCTCCCTCTCAGCCTAGCCCGAAATGCGAACACACTCGGCTGTTTCCGAAGTGGCTCGGCTCTAGCCTCCCGGGGAATCGAATAGCACCCGAATATAGCCGAGACTCTCCGAGTTTCAGCACCCGGTCAGTCCCTGGGCTGAGCCCGGGGGCTGCTGAGCTCTCGGACCCAATCGACTTTTCCAGCCTGAGCTGGGCGCTGTCCACCACTCGCAATGCCTGAAACACAACGCAGCGCCGAGCTGCACTGGCTTTTAAAGGGCCCGGGAACCCGGCTCTGTCGATTAGAGACTTTAAAAAAAAAATCTTGCTTATTGTTATTTATTTGAATGTGTGTATTATAAATGACCTGTAATGCAAATGCAGCATGCACCTTGTTGCAGAAAGAAACTCCCTAGGCCCCACTTCCCAAATCCACTTAGGTTGGACAGGGCTCTAAAGAAGCCCCAAGTCAAATTAATCGCGACTCCAGAGGGGTGCAGCAAGCTGAGATGCCCCCTTGCAAAAACTCCCCCCAAGGGGATTCTCGTGCAAATATAGCAATATGAAAAACAGATGGGAATTTTTAAAGAGCTGCTTCACGGTACAATCATGGCGCCGCTTCGAACCAGCTTGTCATGCCAGTTATACGTGCAAGATTGGGGCTTTAACTCCCCCCCCCCCCCATCTTAGTTCTGAAATCGCAAACAGGCGTCCTCCCTCACCCACTTCCCCAAGAAAGAGATTTTTATTTTCCATTGTTTTCCTGCGGGATGCAATTACTTCAGCCATTCTGTCAATTTAAAAAATAATCATTTTTGTTTACTGCATAGCAACCCCTAATTAGGAACCCTGTGTATATGTAAAGGTGTCACAGCAAACCGACGTGGAAGCCTCACTAAACGGTCTCAAACGAACTCCAAATGGGGAGAAGAACGGAAGTAGCAAAGACACAAGATTGGTGGGGGGGACTGGAGCATAAAAATCCCAGTACCTCCACCTTCTAAGCCCCCCCCCCCCAATCTAAAGCAAACCTGCTTTAGAACTCCCTAAGAAATGGTTGATGTCAAGAGCGAGGAACAATAAAGTGTGTGTGTGTGTGTGTGTGTGTGTGTGTTTGTTCAGGAAGAGGGTGAGGCTTTTATGGAGATTTTGAGATTTTTCTCTCACGTAAAAATAATATCAATAAAAGAAAACATTTCTATCAGTCAAAATTGATTTCCAGATACCTAATTACGGAAAGACTGGCCCCTTGGGCAAAAGGGGATTTGGGGTGGCGGCAAGACTTGTAAATCTGCCTGGTAGGTAGATTTATATATAACAT
Organism: Sarcophilus harrisii; assembly: GCF_902635505.1. Classification (NCBI taxonomy): domain Eukaryota; kingdom Metazoa; phylum Chordata; class Mammalia; order Dasyuromorphia; family Dasyuridae; genus Sarcophilus; species Sarcophilus harrisii. Next base: position 473,573,083 of record NC_045427.1, on the reverse strand, counting down.
ACCTTATTCAGCAAACAAATAATATAAGTGGCATGGAGCTAACCCAGCTGCCCATGTCAAGAGATCATCAGGAAGGGTGGGGGCAGAGAGGAGAGAGCTGAGAGATAGAAAGCTGACATTAAGCCTATTTGACACTGGTCTGTCTGTTTGATGGCTCTGCTCTGGTTACATCTGTGCCATTCACATCAACCTGGAAAGCTACTTTCCCCTCTCTTTTTTGAGCCTCCCAACCCATAGGGGAATATGTGTATGTTTATATATATGAGAAAGAGAAAGCTAGAGATAGAGAAACCCCCACTACCTCCAATTCAGCACCAAAACCATGAACAGCAGACACTTGATTTTTCCACCCAGAGCAAAAGACAAGGTCCCCTCCCCTTCATCTTCTAGTCAAGCTAGAAATAAATCCCTGCCACAGGTGCAGCTGTGAGAAGGGGAGGGGAGAGAAGGATGGAGGTTGGGGGTGGGGTGGGGAGGGAAGGGACAGGGAAAAACACCCCACTAGTAGGAAATAACATTCACAATATTGCCAATAGTGATGATGCTCTGATCAATATGGCGGACATTGTCATTCATACAACTACAGCCCCCACCATCATTCTTTTTCCTCACCCCTCCCTAAAAACAACCCTCCTGGGAGAGGGGATGGAAGGAAGAGAAACACCTAAGGTGGGAAGGGAGCTACAGGGGGAGTCAAAGTGTGATGTGTTAGTGAGCAAGAATTACAAACAGGGCCTAAAGAAGAGCTGGAAAAGGAGTAAGGGAGGGGGGATTAAAATCCCAATACAATAGGGACTTACTTCATCTGCTTCACAATGGTGCTTTTGCCTGATTCTCCGGCCCCTGTAGGGACAGACAAAATGTAAAGAAGCTAGTCAGTGTCAGGCTGGAAGAACTGGGAAATCACGCGGGGAGGAAGAAGGAACCAGCTGGACTAGAGGATGCAGGGGATCAGGGTTGGGGTTTTTTTTTTTTTTTTTGGCGGAAGACTTGTGTGTATGCAATGGCTTGGTTATCTTGTAGCAAATCTAAGAAGGGAAAGATCTCTCTGGACTCAGGACGAGTCTTCCTGGGCGCCGGACAAGGGAGAAGGGTGAGGAAAGGGGTAAAATAGAGAGGCGGCGGTAGGGGCGTTGTTTGGAATAGGATGCAGCCTGGCTGTTCAGGGGGCCTGGTGGAGAGGGGTGGGGGTGAGGAAGTGGCCAGGGCTCTCTTACCCAGCAAGAGTAATTTCACGTCTTTGGCGGCGCTGATGCCATCCTCTTTGAGGTTTTTCTCAATCGCTTTGCTCCTCTCCAAGGCGGCTCTCTCCTCTGCGCTCAATGTACATCCCATCGTGACACCCAAAACAGCCCGCACGCCTCGGCTGGCACGGTTCCCCTGCTCGGCTTGACCCCCCCACCCCCCCAGAAATATTTATTTCTGTCCTTTTTTTAAAAATCGCTAATTTTCTTTCCTTCTTTCTTGTCTTTTTTTTTTTTTTTCTTTTCAAAAGAAATCAAGTTCCCCAAACACAATAAAAATGCAGCCCCTCCCCCCAAAAATTCGCAAGGTGGATTTCAGGCTACTGCCCCCTTTTCCGGTCACCTGCAGGAGGAGGCTGGAGTCGGGGCTGGGGTTGGTAGCTCTAGAGACAGGGTTGCGGGTCTCTCTCCGCTGCTTGCGAGCAAAGCATCCGAAAAGAGACAACCACCGCCGGGGACCCGGAGCAGCGGCAGGGGAGGCAGCAGCAGCAGCAGCAGCAGCAGCAGCAGCAGCAGCAGCAGCAGCAGCGCGAGGCTGCGGACACCGAGGATTATTTAAAAAAAAAAAAATTTAGAAAATTAAAAATAAAAATAAAGGGCAGAGACTCGATGGAGGCAGGAGCCGGAGGAGGGTGGGGAGGGGGCAGGGTGGATCCTTAGGCTAGAGAGGATTATCAGGATGGTGATTAGTATTGCATCCCCTCCCCTTCTCTTCTTTTTCTCCCTTTTCCCTCTTCTTTGGGGGGCTTTGCAAGCCGTGGGGAAGGGGGGAAGGGTTTCTAGCGGGCGGCGGCGGCGGCGACAGCGCTGGCTCCCAGGGATCGCATCGTTCAGTGGGTCCTAATGGAGAGAGAGAGAGAGAGCGAGAGGAGAGAGAAGAGAGGAGAGGGAAAAAAAAGAAGGGGGAAAGAGAGCCTGGGAGGGAGGGGGGATGAGAGGGAAGGGGGAGGGAAGGAGAAGAGCGGAGTGCGCGAGTGCGCCAGGGGTTCTAGCCCCCACCGCACAGGCTCGCCGGCCTCAATGACGTCAGCAGGGACGCGCGCTGCCCGCCCTGGGGCTCGCGAGCCGGCTGCTTCGCCGGGCCCTGGGGAGGGGGGGCGAGCGCGCGCGGGCACGCGCACGCGCGCGCGCGCGGACGCCGGAGAGCTCTCTCCCCTCCCTCCCTCCCTCCCTCCCTCCCTCCCTCCGCCAAGGCGCTGCCGGGAGAGGACGGAGGGCGGAGTCTGGCGTCCGGGAGGGCGCGCTCGCGAGAACGCGCCCTCAGCTGCCCGGCCCCGCCCTTTTCTCCTTCTCAATGGGAGAGCTGCGGCGCCAGGGCGGTGTAGCGAGGTGGGGGCGGGGGGCGGCCGGGCCGCCTGGCCGATTCGTGCGCGTCCTCCCTCCCTCTCCCCGGCCTTTCCTGCGGCTGGCGGCCCGCCGCACCGGCCAAAAGAAGGCCCTTCTCACGTCCGGGCCGCTTTCTCTGATGGGATTTTAGCCGGGCTCCCCATTACTTTTCTGGGGAAGACACGACTTTCCTGAAGCACTCTGGGCCATCCGCGGAAGGCCCTAGAGCCTGGGAGCGGTGTGATGCTGATTAAGGCCCTCAGAGGTCATCCAGCCCCATCCCCTTATTTTATAGTTAAGGAAACAGACCCGGAAGGACTTTATAAGCTATTTAATCCAACCTCCTCTTCCCCCTATTTTACAGATGAGGAAACTGAGGGCTAGAGAGTAGCGAAGCTGGGATTCAGACCCAGATCCTCCGATTTATGAGTCATGCAGCACTGCCGGCTGTAAGGAGCTAATGATCATTTAATTAATTCTTTATCTACAAAGAAATTTAGATCCAGAGTGGCTAAGCAATTTCCCCACAAGACTTGAATTGTCAGAACTAGAAAAGGATCTTGGATTATAGATTTCAACTCATTCCTTACCATGGGAAAATTGAGGCCTAGAAAGAAGAGATCTGCTCAGTCACTGAATGATTTTGAAACCCAGTTCTTTTCTGAATCTATGTTTTTTTTCCCCTTACGAACTGCTAAGGAAGTAAAGGCATTCTTCCCTCTTAAGAGCATGCATGAGAACATCAACAAACATTTATTAAATGCTAAATATACGCAGCACGTTGGGAATGGTACAAGCTGTGAATAATAGAATCCCTGCCTTTAAGGAACTTCCAATCTTAACTTTTTGCTTCATACAAAGAAAATGTTTTATGATTTTAAAAATGGCATCTTTTGACTCAAATCATTGGCTTTGGATAGAGTAGATTTAATTTTGACAAATTCAGGGCATTTAAATCCTTCCTGAGAAGGAAGTTTTTTGAGGTAGATTCTTAGTGAAGAAAAAGCTTTCTCCTTACTTCTTTCCTTATGTATTTTTTTCTCCCTTTCATTTTTCTCATTCCAAGTAGAAATTGGATAATGAGCTAATCCATCAAAATATTTAGCCGATTCAATATTGTATTGTAATGTCAAAAGAAACTGAGCAAGACAGAGATTAGAGACCAATGCAATAGTTTATTAAATGGAGAGAAATACTGGGACCAATGGATCCCAGGGCTAGACGAGAGTAGCATCTCAAAGAGTCTGGACAGCAAGCCTTTTATGGAACAATGACAATGCAGAGACCTAGGTGGGGATGGCCTCATAGATGGAGGTTACTGATATTCTAATGACATTAAGGAATTTCTATAACACCTTTATCTCAACCATTTAGAGGGGACGGTCATAACCGTCAGGCAGAATACAAAATAGGACAAATGGAGGAACTGGTCACCCCATTAAAAGTGACCTTTGTCATTACAGTATATTTCCTCCAAATTCCCCAAATGAATTCCCCCAAATAACTGGGTTTGTTTTCTGAGGAAGCCCATTCTAAGTGTAAAACAGTTTTTAATAATTGATTCAAAGATGTAACTTCTTCAGGAGAAATCGCTCCTGAACAACCAAACTAGTAGGAAAAGCTTCAAGAACAACATAAACCAGTGAAATCCATGTCTAGAACTCTGAACATCATCATGGTTCTGAACTTAAATCCCTTTGCTTCACTGCAATAATAAGAGGAGACATTCCTGTTTTGGGAATGTTGATAATCGAAATAAAGGTCTGGGGATGTTTGGGATCACTCAGAAGAAAACACTTGTTTTGAACTTGAAGAATTCTAGAATATTGGATTAGATAGATTAGCCAAAAGATGTGAATAAGAATCACATAGCCTGAGAAGAATGGATAAATTGCACTGGTAGAGAGAGGGGTTAAAGTTGCATTGGTAGAGAGAGGGGTTGTCTAAATCAATTTGATCTCAGATCCATTAGTCCACTGAAGTAGACAGACAAAGATCTATCTAGCTATATCAAAGTAAATATTTCCTAGTACAGATGAAAAGACTTACATCCTCAAATGTTGTATGTAATTATATTATGTTAAAGGAAAGTAAGGCTATTCAATAAAGAATTCCATGATAAATTCTGTTGTAAAGTGAAGATTTAGAACTTTAATGATCATATTTGTTTTAAAGTGAAAGGATACGTGTAATTCTAGTCTTCAAAAAATTTTTCTGGTAATCAAAGATTATAAATTAGAATTCAGTTAGAAATCTCTTTAGATTCTCTTTAAATTTCACTTAGAAGAGTTTGCTATCCCCTTTCCCCCACCAAGGATACTAAGGCAGTGGTGCATAAATGCATGCTCAAAACTTCTTACAAGTAGAAATTAACTGTCCTTTACAGAGATGCATTTTAAGAATCATGGAATAGATATAGTGCTTGAAAGGACCTAGGAGGACAAGGACTAAAAGACAGGATAAGCCATTATTCCATTGCAGGAAATGGTGATATCTTATATTTGAATTAAAGATCTGTCTTGCCACCTAATACTTATTTACCATCACCACTTCTTGGGACAAACATTCAACTGGGAATCAGAAGAAAAAGATTGTACTCCAGACTTTATTCACCAATTACATGAACTTGGATAAATACTTTCTCTTCTTTGGACTTCATTTTTCTTATTTTTAAACTGAGAAATTGGACTAGATTAGCCTTTGCCATTCTAAAGTTCTGTGATTTTTGTTGTTATTGTTTGGCTTTAAGGCTTAATCCTATGAGCACCTCCTGTTGTAGTTGTTGGTCTTTTATACTTAGAGTATCAATGACATCATGATGTTGAGTTCCATATTGTATTATCAGTTTAGGAGGGTCTATCACAGTTTGGGCACAAATAGTCTGCATGAACATTTGAGATGTAGATGTCTCTAGATTTGTGTATCTCACATTTTCTTTTGTGCTACTGTAATGCTGCTTTGTTTATAGAACATAGCACTTTCTTACTGGGCAATTCTGTGCCTGAATCTTCCATGTCTCATACTCGAAACCAAACTTCTTCAGAGTGACCTTGAGAATGTCCTTGAACTACTTCTAACTTCGTGTTGACTTCATAGTTGTGTGCCTCTGAAACCTAGATAGTCTATACTAATACCATGTCAGAAAATCGAAGCTCTTCCATTTGGTTTAGGAAGAGTCTGAAGATTACTTGTACTGGACACTGAATTCCTCTCTTAGTGATTGCCAAGCAATCAAAATCTTAAAACAGAGAGTATAATTCCAAAGGACTGGTCATGTAGCATAAAAGCCAAAAACCCACACTTAGCTAAAAGGTGACTTTTTGGAGAACTCAAACAAAGCAAGAACTCTTTTTTTTTTTTAAATTTTAATATTTTTATTTTATTTTCAAAATTCCAAAACCATTGGACACTTTCTAAAAGGCATACACACACACACACACACACACACACACACACACACAAGTGTGTGTGTATTCCTTATAGCACAATTATCAGATTTTGATTATGTGAGAAATACAAATTTGCTTGTCTTTTTTTTTTTTTTTTTTAATAACTTTTTATTTCCAGAACCCATGCCAGGGTAATTTTTTACAACATTATCCCTTGCACTTACTTCTGTTCCAATTTTTCCCCTCCCTCCCTCCACCCCCTCCCCCAGATGACAAGCAGTCCTATACATGTTAAAGAGGTTACAGTATATCTTAGATACAATATATGTGTGCAGAACCGAACAGTTCTCTTGTTGCTCAGGGAGAATTGAATTCAGAAGGTATAAGTGACTCGGGAGGAAAAACAAAAATGCAAGCAGTTTACATTCATTTCCTAGTGTTCTTTCTTTGGGGGTAGCGGCTTCTGTCCATCCTTGATCAATTGAAACTGAGTTAGATCTCTTTGTCGAAGAAATCCACTTCCATCAGAATACATCCTCATACAATATCGTTGTTGAGGTATATAATGATCTCCTGGTTCTGCCCATTTCACTCAGCAAAAGCAAGAACTCTTGATAACATTCCACTTTGCATGATAATCCAAAAACCCCCATGACAAACAAAACATCCTTGGCTTCCAGGATCTTTCATTTCTCTTACTAGACCTGATAAAATAAAAGCATAAACTTGTGTTTTGCGATTTAGTTTGGATTTTTTTTTTGAGGGATGTTTTCATATAAACATTGTTGTTTGTCATGTTTTATTTTTTAAGGTAATCCTGATGACAGGGGTGTGAAACAGTATTCCCTTTAACCTGTAAAATTAATCACCCCATTTTGATCTGCAAAAGTAGAGAGATTGGGGTTTCCCAGACTCCAGAGAATCTATGAGAGAGAGAGAGCATATCCTCCTGGCTGGGCTTTTCTTTCTTCTTTTTTTTTTTTAATTATCATAGCTTTTTATTTATAAGTTATATGCATAGGTAATTTTACAGCATTGACGATTGCCAAACCTTTTGTTCCGATTTTTCCCCTCCTTCCCCCCATCCCCTCCCCCAGATGGCAGGTTAACAATACATGTTAAATATGTTAAAGTATAAATTAAATACAATATAAGCATACATGACCTAACAGTTATTTTGCTGTACAAAAAGAATCAGACTTTGAAATAGTGTACTATTAGCCTGTGAAGGAAATAAAAAATGCAGGCAGACAAAAAATATAGGGAGTGGAAATTCTATGTTATGGTTCTTGGTCATCTCCCAGAGTTCTTTCGCTGGGTGTAGCTGGGTCCATTCATTATTGCTCTATTGGAACTGATTTGGTTCATCTCATTGCTGGAGATGGCCACTTCCATCAGAATTGATCATCATATAGTATTTTTGTTGAAGTAAATAATGATCTCCTGGTCCTGCTCATTTCACATCAGTTCATGTAAGTCTCCCCAGGCCTTTCTGAAATCATCCTGCTGGTCATTTCTTACCATAATATTCATATACCACAATTTATTCAGCCATTCTCCAATTGATGGGCATCCACTCAGTTTCCAGTTTCTGGCCACTACAAAGAGGGCTGCCATAAAATATTCTTGCATATACAGGTCCCTTTCCCTTCTTTAAGATTTCTTTGGGATATAAGCCTGGCTGGGCTTCACTAAGGCAAATCACCCTATTGATCTTTTGGGGATGCAGACAAAACGATTTCCATTCAATTGGAGATCTAGATCTGGGGACTTTGGCTTTCTTTTCAACCTGAAACCTGAGCCTCAAGATTCCCTATTAAAGAGCAATTTTAAACTCATTTCTTTGCAGAATGTCCAAAGCCTTCCAGGTCTTCTGCCCTCTGTGGAGAGACCCTCTTCTCAGTGAAAAACCTTTCGTTATTTCTCTGCCAGGACTTTGCCACTGAAGAAGTCAGTCTTTCTAGCAAAGCTGGCCTCTCATCCAACAATAAACTTCCCTTTTAGCCACCTAAAACTTTTAGGGTTCGTGAATTCTTTCACGAAGGACCTAAGCCAACTAAAAGGGGATTCCCACAACTCTCTGACTGCCACTAGAACCCCATCACTAATATCTTAAAGTACTTGGTCCTTATAAAACATTAAATGTCCATGAAGTACTTTATAAAATAATATGGTGCAAAAATTCTGCTTAATGGAAACCTCAAAAGAACTCACAACGCAGAACCAAGGTACAGGTGCGTCTTATTTTATTGCACATTCAAGATATTGGACTCCCCCCTTTTTAAAACAAATTGAAGGTTTATGGCAACCTTGAATTGAGGAAGTCATTTGGTATCATTTTTTCTAATAGCATGTTCTCATGTCTTGTCATATATGGTAATTCTTGCAGTATTTCAAACTTTTTCATTATTACTCTAACAATTCTGGTGATCTGTGATAAGTAATCTTTGATATCACTATTGTAATTCTTTTGGGGGCACCACAAACCATGACCATGTAAAATGGGCAACTTAATTGACCAATGCTGTTTATGTTCTGACCAGCCATTCCCCTGTCTCTGTCTCTGTCATTTGGTCTCCCTCTCCTCATATGTCTCCATTCCGTGAGACACAACAACACTGAAGAACATTAAATAAACTTGACTGAAAGCAGTGTCACTGGTTTTTTGAGAGGATTGACTCCAATTCTGAAAGTTCTACTGTGGATAAAATGTTATCAAACAGCATTGCAAACTACATAGAAATCTTTTGTGAAAGGAGGAATCAATGCAGCAAACTTTAATGTTGCCTTACTTTCAAAACTATGGTATAGCGTAAATGTAACAAAAAAGTGACTTTCTTTATTGTAATATTCACTTTATTGTAGTGATCTGGAATCCACAATATCTTCAAAGTATGTTTGTATTGCTCTGGTTCCCTCAGAGGACTATAAGTAGGTTTAAATGGCTACTAAGTTTATTTGGCCTTTAATTGATTCATTCATTTTGTGGATCAATGGTCTTTACTGTTTCCTCATCTCAGCTGAGTGTTTTATATTGGAATTATTTCAATTTCCCTTTCTGTTTTTAAAAAATAATTGTTTGACTAAAGTTGTTGACTGAATGCTAACTAAAATATGTAGCTGAAAAAGTCATTTTCACTTCTTTTTGAGGCATGCAATATTGGTGTTTAAACAGTAACATTGCCACTTAATTTGTGGATGAACTAATTGATATGAGATGTGGGAAATGTAACCTTTACAGCAAGGATGGGAAATCTTCATATTCAAGGTCAGATTTAGCTCTTAGATTTTAGTGTTTTGGGTTCAGGATTATTATGTAAGGCAGCACTCTTAATCTGAGGTCTGTAAAATTACTTTAAAATACATTTTTATATTGATTTCCTTTGTTAATACAATGTACTTTATTTTTGTATTTAAAAACATTCTGAAAAGGCATGCATGACACAAGAAAGAGTTAAAAACTCTTAGTCTAAAGAAAAATTTTTACTAGGCAGTTGCTTTTGTTTTAAATAAAGTTTTATGTTCCTTGATCTTCATTTAAAGAGGAGTTGGTTGAAATGTTTTCTGCTTCTCTTTCAAAGAAAAAAAAAGCTAAATTAAGTTGCTTTTTAAAAATTTGTATCTGGCCTTTAATTGATTCATCCATTTTGTGGGTCAATGATCTTTAATAGAAAAATGGTTCTCCATCTCAGCTGAATGTGTTATATTGAAATTATTTCAATTTCCTTTCCTATACCTTTTAAGAAAATAATTGTTTTTGCTGAAACTGTTGTCTGAGTGAATGAAGCACTATGAATTAATGTTGTAGGCTGAATTTAAAATTTATTAAGATTACATGAATTATTATATCCTGCACAGAACACACAGAACATGGGGAAGAGAGTAAGAATTTATATAGTATCTACTATGTCCCAAATATGGTACTAATTACTTTACTAGTATTATCTTATTTGATCTTCACAACAACCCTGTAAGATAGATGCTGTTTTTAATTCCCATTTTTGTGTTGAGGTAAACTTACCCAGGATCATAGAGTGTCTGGGGCATGGTTTAAATTCAGATCTTCCTGATTCCATCCTAATTTTAGCCCTTGCACCATCTAGTTGCCTTTTTAACTGTTCTTTATGGAAGTAAGTTTAAATAGCTACTTTGCAATCTAAATGAAAAAACAAAAATACGAGATTTGGAGGCTAATGCAAAGTTTGTCAGACAAATAAAATTTTTGTAGTCTGCTCATATTAGAAGATGATCTTGTAAACTCTAGGAACTATCTTTTTTTATACTTTTCAATGAATAAAAATATTAATTGGCATTAATTCTGAAAAAAAAATTAGTTGACATCTTCATTGTTAATGGGGAACTATCTTGAAAATAAATCAAATATTAATTATTTCCAGATGTTTCTTAGTTTCAGTCAGAAAGTTTTGGGCTAACTCTTGAATACTAGTTTTTTGTTTTTTTTTTTAAAAACACATTGTTTTTCAAAATTTGTTTTTCTAGTGGCAAAGATGCCCAGGAAGGAGCTGGTTTTGTGTGCTTTTGAGAAAAGGGACGTTTATGAAAGAGCAGATTAAGGTTTGTAGGTAATTGAATTGAGCTCTTAAGTTATTGGAGTCCATTATGTGGTCACTGGAAAGGACGTCATTCAGTGAGTGCTTTGATGCTTCAGGATCCCTGAAGGGAATGAGCTATGTGATTTTTCTCAATTTGGATAGGAAGAATATCCCACAGGGGTGCATTTGGGGATATGGAGTGAAAAGGGCTAGGTCTAGTGCTTTTATATTAGTTATAGAACTGCTCAAGAGCAGCTAAAGTTGATGGAGGAAATTAAGTCTAGAATGGAGTCTGCTTGACTGCCATTGGTTCCTTGTAATGTAACTTGCTTCAGAAACTCAGTTTCTCTTCATGTGTAATGAAAATTAAAATATTCTCTATCTGCTTGTATTTTAGATAACAGTTAAGATAATTGAGTGCATGTTTGTAAAGTGTCTATCGAGTACTTATTAAACCTTGTAGAAGACTTGGAGCTATATCAATTCAATGGTTTATTGCATTATTTGTAATATTTTCTATGTCTGTAGTGCTTTTCATACAAGTAACACAAACATTTTACATTAATCATTTCTGGCAACTTCACTGTCCAAAGTGTTATTGCTCTATTTTTCTTTTGCAGAATAATAGAAAGAAAACTTTTTTTTTGGCTTCAGTTCATAAGTTGTTCCTTATGTCCTTTAGTTATGAAAGTGAGTGAAATGGAGAATTTTTTAAAAAAAATATTGAGCCATAGTGAAGACCAGCTAGGACCACAATAAGATTAAATAGGTTATACCATTTTTAACTTGCAAATGTTAATTAGTTTGATCTGATTTTGAGGAATGGTTTGAATGGGTCTGAACTCACTTAGACTTAATACTGTGATTTGCCAATAAACTGTAAAATGCATATAGATTTGATTGTTCCTAGAAGCCTGAGGTATGAAGAACATGACTGGCTTCCTTCTGGCCAATATGGCTTCCTGACACATTTTACATGACATTTAGACATGTTATCTGTTTCCCAAAGATGAGGTGAAGGAATCTAAACACTAGTCCCTGTTGGAGAAAAAATGTTTTTATGATGTTACTCCATGATGTTTAGAATACATTTATTACATTAAACAGAGATAATTCAGAGAAATAACAATTCTCAGCCCCTCATTTTTTGAGAATTATCACAAATTTTATACATAGTTTGAGAAAAGTAGAAGGAACATACATTATTTATCTTTCAAACTCTGAATACCTCTACTCATGACCTATCAAAACTTTACTATTGCTATTATTATATATCTTATATTATACTTTAGAGAAGAATAAGAGAGAGAGAGTTGAAAGGAAAGAGGGAATGTAATTATTAAGAAGTTCATTGGATGATTTAAAATTGGAAGAGAACTTGTCTCTTAGCCATCTAGTTCAAGCGCCACATTTAAGTTGAGGAAACTGAATTCCATAAAATAAGTGACTTGCCTGATGTCATGCAGATAAATTATATCTACTTAGATTAGAAAGCAAAGCAAAGAAAAAAATAGAATTACATACTATGGGGGAAGAGGAGCATGGAAAACCCACAGTAGTATTTCTCTGTCTTCTGTCTAGGATGTGGGGGGCTTTTTTCATTATTTAATATTTTAATGTGGCTACTGATAGCTTTGATTTCTTCTTCAGAAAACTGTCCAAACTTTTTGACCATTTTTTATTACATACTTTTATAGCTAAGATTAAGAAATTTTTTTTGGCAAGGCAGTATGGGTTAAATGACTTGCCCAGTCTCACATTTTTAGTAAATGTCAAGTGTCCGAGTCCAAATTTGAACTCAGGTCCTCTTGACCAGAGACCATACTCTGTCCACTGTACCATCTACCTGTCCCATTAGGCGATGTATTATTAACTGAACAAGGGATAGAGACAATTACAAATTATCTAGATGAAATAGGTAATTTTGATATGAAATTAAAAATTTTCTGCACAAACAAAATTAATGCGCCTAATATCAAAAGAGAAATGGGGGGAATCTTTATATCAAATTTTTTACACAAAGATTTGATATCCAAAATATATAAAAAGCACACACATACGTGTACCTACATATAAATATACATACATATATAAATATACAGACTCACATATATACATATGTATGGTCATTTTTTAATAGTTAAGTAGCTGAAGAATATTAATAAACTTTACCCTCCCTCATTTCCCCCTCATACCTTGCAATCCAGATGCTGCCCTCCTTATTGTTTTTCAAAGAAGTTATTATATCTTCAAATTCCAGAAATTTTCACTGCTTCTTTCTTCTCATCTCTATCTCCTGGCTTCCCTGGCTTTCTTCAAATCTTAGCTAAAATCCCATCTTCTATGAAAAGCCTTTTCTTATCTCCCTTAATGTCAGTGCCTTCCCTCTACTAATTATCTCTTTTTATTCTGTTTATAGTTTGTAGGTTATTGTAGTCATATTATCTCCCTCATTAGACTGTGAGTTTCATAAGACTATCTTTTACCTTTCTTTGAATTCCCAGAACTTAGGAGAATGCCTGACTTATACTAGGTGCTTAATAAATATTTATTCAATAACAAATAGCTCTCAAAAATTGCAAATTATTAAAAATTTTGTGAACGTTCCAAATCATACTAATAATAAAAAATGGAATCAAAAACTCCTCCTGAAATTTCATCCTTTACTCAGCAAATTGCCAAAGATGACCAAAAATGATCTGCATGGAAATTTTGATCTGCTTCATTTCCTACCTGTTAGTTTGCCCCTTCTTAGCAACTTGGTAGCACCTCCTTTTTTCCACCCACTATATTAATGCCAAACTTAGTGTATACACCTAAATAGCATAGCCCACTGAAGTTCAGTACTTATAGATCAAGAGATCTAGTACCTCAATCTCTTGGGCTATAAGAATTACAGGTACATGCCACCATGTTTCACCAGATCTCAATGACAAAAACAGATATAAGAATCATATCTTTGAGTATTTTGTATATTAAATTGTATTATAATCAAAGAATTCTGCAACCTTTACATGGATACCGATACTTGTATTGGCGTGAATAAGGCTGATGAGTAGCAAAAGAAAATCTCCAAGATCCAGTCAGATGTAATTCATCTCTACAACATTTCTCTACATCTCTACAACAACAACAGTTTTGCTTTCATCTTTTTAGTGGTACAAAGGTAATGTTTATGACAAAACTATTTATTGAGAAAACATTTTCTGCTCAACTTTAAGGAGTGGCCAGAAGAGCCCAATCACTTCTCCAACCCCTGGATTTAGCTCTGTGAACCTAGAACACCTTTTTAGATACTTCATGCCCTATTTGGGATCTCAGTAAAGACAATGATGATACTGGAATTCAATTCAACAAACATTAAATGGGTCTATTCTGTGCTAGACATTAGGAATAAAAAAAAAAAAAACTACACAAATAAAATCCCAAATAGTCCTTTTGCAAGGAACTTAGGTTCTATTGGGGAGAGGGGGAAACTCAAAACAACTATTCAATTCAGTAAATATAAGATTATATGAAGTAACTTGAAGAATGAAAGAACATTAGCAATAGAAGAAGAATGAGAAAATGTCTTGTAGGTAGTGTCATGAACTATACTTTGGAGGAAGTCAGGGTTTTCTGAGGTGGCGATGAAGAGGAATCAAAGGATCATAGATGCATCTTAGATAAAAGATCTTTCATTTCACAATTGGGGAAACTGAGTCTAAGAGAGTTTAAAGTGAATGAATAAATGAATGAAAAAAATTATTAAGAGCTTAACTATGTGCAAAATACTATGTTAAGCACTTCAGGGAGTGGGGGAGATACAAATAAAAAAGTTAAATATTACTTTAGGAGGGAGTAGGTCTCAAGGAACTCACATTCTAAATGACCTACCCCAGTGTCACAGAGATTGGAAGTAGCAGAATCAGAACTTGAACTCAGATCCTTTAACTCCAAATTGAGGGCTCTTTGCATTATACCTCCAGATATGGGGAACTATTTATCTCTAAATAAGAGAGAGATAAATTTCACATTTAGTCTGGTGGATCTCTCTCAGTCTGCTTGCTCACTCTACCTTTATCTAAAGGATTAATAATAGCTTCACTCTCCCTGATATATAGGCAGCCCCCTAACTAGGACTTTTTTAGGGAAAAGAATCATATAGTACTGTGAAAAATTTGCTGATGGTAAAAGCAATAGCATCTTTAATATAACACTTCTAATTCCCCCCAAACATATTTGTTCACTTCATTTTCCAAATAAGTGGGACTTCTGAGCAATGTAAAAAAAATGGGGAATGTTTGAACTAGAAATGGGAAAAGTGAGTGACGACATGTTCAGTCTGCCTGTTTTTTAGGACTCCCTCTTTCTCATTAAACCTCCTTTGTCTTCTACATGAAAACAAGGTGTCACACTTCCAGAGGGAAAGAGAAGAGACTGATGATCTCTGAAGGCCCCTGTGATCCCATTCTATCTGTACATGAATGAACTTCAACTATTTTTTTATGTCTTCCTAAAACACAACAGCATGACAGCCTACTTGAAGACAAAACCAGTGATGCATTGAATATGGAGAGTGGGAATAGAGGATGTGGGAAAGGAAAGGCAGAAGGGAAGGAGGACTTAATGAGGGAAACTAGACTCCTCTTACATCTCTAGATCCTAAGACCCTAAGATCTTAAGATAAAAGTTGTAACCTCTGCATGGGGCAAGTAAATGCTTAATAAATTATTTTTTATGACTTTGATGTAGCAGTTTGAATGTGCTGTTGTTGTGGTAGATAAATTCCTGAAGTGTAGCACAGGTTTGGGTGCCAAGGATAGAAGAATCCAGGAAAACTCATACAGTCCATGCTTCTTTTGTTCATAGTTTTTTGGTTCACAAAAATGTAATTTATATAATATATAATTTATAATACATTTATATATTGTGAGTCACCTGGAGAAATAATAATGACTGAGATTAAAGTTTCTCTTTGTTTTTATTTCTTTGCCCATCATTTTAGAGGCTTAGAAAATTGTCATAGACTGCTCTGGGGACAAGCTTAATGTTCAGCTACCTTTCTATTTTCCAACCTCACATCTGGGACTGGATATGTCTTCCACTTTCTTCAGACTCCAGATTATGTAATCCTACTAGTCTCTACCAAGATGTTTAGCTGTAAACACAAAGCCGGACTGGCAACCTTTAAACTTTTATATATAGTACTAGAATAAACAATGGTGAAGGAAAGGACAGACATCATGAAGAAAAGGGAAACTGCTGTGATTGTATGCTAACTGGGTCCAATTGCCCCAGGAACTGGGACTTTCATGGTCAACTCTTTCTGCTCATAAGGAAGAAATGAAACAAACTGCAGGAGAGGGGCAATTAGAAGAATTTGCAGGGCAGCCAGGATCGTCTCACCTAAGTTAGACTATTAGATTCTGTGCTCACATGTCACAGTCATTCCCAACCACATTGTTAAAGTGGATGTCAGTCATTGTCTTAAAGCAGAGAACTATCATTGTTATGCTAAGTTTTTTACTGTACAAGAGTGCACAGGATGGAAGATGTGAGCTGACTCCTGAATAATGTGGTTCTCTCTTTTCAGGGTCTCTCAGGTGTACACTCTCTTCCTCTCCTTTCTTCTCCTCCTTTCCTTTACTCTCCTGTTTCTCTCTGTGTGTCTGTCTCTGTCTCAGTCTCCCTCTGTCTGTCTGAGTCTCTCTCTGTGTCTGTTTCTCTGTCTCTGTTTCTATCTTTGTCTCCCTCTGTCTTTATCTGTCTGTCTGTCTGTGTCTCTATGTTTCTGTCTGTCTGTCGGACTCTGTCCTTCCTTCAGAATACGTTGTATCATCCCAGAGGCCTTCACACAGATAATGATCTCAGTGACCAATCTAATCCTGGGAAAGTATTTGAATCTTGCTGGTTACCTTGAAGCGAATCCATGTTTCAGTGCATGGTTACAGTAATTATATTTGGGTTCTGCTGTTTCTGGGGCTTCATGGTATTTTGGTTCTCCCTGATTTTGATCTCTATTGCCTTGGCTACTCCTTTTAGTGATGTAGATCACAATACATCTGGGTTTGCTTATTCTGGACTGAATCATAGTCATGTTCTGTAAATCTTCCAAGGGGATCTACCCTCTGTTCTGGGGACCTGATTTTGGATCTCTAAGGATTATGGGGATACTAATGGAGCACTATGACTTTTAACTGATTATCCTTTACTCTTACCTTGTGAGTAGTACAACTTTTCCTTCCATCCCATCACTTTCTTTACTATACCACTTATGCAGTATAACTCTTTGTGTTACAACCTGCTCACTTCCATCATGCACCTTCTCTTTGCCCTCTGGGTAATTCTTAATATCACCTTGTAATCCACTACTTGCAGCCAAATATCATTCCTGGGAAAATATTATTATTAAAAAGGATGGATCTTTGTTTCAGAGAGAAGCTACTAGTGCATAGTTTCCCAAAGACTGTCCAGCCCACTCTCCAGGCTCTTCTCAATTCCTGGCCCAAGTTTCATGGTGATGACATTTAAATACTGCTCTTCCCCCACATTATCTTGCTTCTCTCTCCTGAGGTTGAGGTAAAAGTTGCTATACTCTTAATTTCTCAACCTTGTTCCAGGCCACTGTTGACTTGAGTCCAAAATGAATGCCCTGCCCTACATTCTATTCATGAATCTCCACTAGGGTAAAGGTAATAACTAGAAACTGGGGCTAGGTGGTTTTAATGCAGTGGATCTGAAAACTTCAATCCCCTTGGATTTAGAAACAGTATGAGAGGAGAGAAGATGGGGTGAAAAGGGAGAAATGTTCTTGAATGATGGACAGAGAAACAGGAATTTAACTCGGGACAAATTGCAAATGGCAAAGTGGCAGTGGGGAGAGATCTTACCGGGTGGCAAAGGAGAAAAATGTTATAATTTGATTCACTCCTTGATTCTGTGTGCAACTATTCTGCTATTTTGTGGTTCTCATTCCTTCTCTTCCATGTCCATCTCCCTTAAGGCAAGAATAAATCTTTGTTTGAAAACTTCATGTCACTTTTTATTTCAAAAACTGTAGCACCTCTGTAAATAAAACTTGCAAATACTGTTACAGGAATGTTCTCTGACTTTGATTCTCCAACATAGTAAAGATAACAAGTTCCTGAATTTTTTTTTTTAACAACCCACAAACAGGAAACTTTTCTCCATGCTGCCATGCATCCCTTTCAGCACAGCAGGCAGATAATGGCTTGTAATCATCACCCAATTGATCTTGAAAGCATTATTATTATTATTTTTGTGAGAGGATGGTCTGAGTGGAGTAGCATCTCAGGGGACTGAACAAGATTGGCTGGAAGAATGCCATGGATCCAACAGACAGTTTCATTCTCCTAAGGTTTGTTTCATTTTGTTCTACATGTACATTTTTTCTTGGTCAACACTTCCCACCTTTCTTGTTTCTGCCATTCTTTTCTGTATCCTTAGAGTATGCCAACTGACATACTCAGCCCATACTTAGGTAATTAACATATCTAGATTCCTATTAATGCAGATAATGAAGAACAGTTATCCCTTCTACACCATGACTTACCCTATCATGATTTCAATTTATCTTGGATCAGCATAAGAAATTACATGACATTTGGGGGGTAGTTTTGTGGAAGCTGTAGACAACCTGCAAAAACCAGTAGACAACACAGAGTCTATTACTAAATACTTAACCCAAATTTTACAATAGGGTATTGTACACACTCTATAAGAGAAAAAAACAAACAAAAAATCTCAGATTTATTCTCTGGAACAAAAGGAGGGTCAAAAAATTTGATTTTTCAGATTGCAGGGACACAACACCCCTAACCCCTGAGATGTAGAAGGAATAACTCTAGTTGCATTTGAATTTACTCTATTCAAAGTTATAATTATGTAAAAGATAGCAATTGGTTCTAAACTAATGGAAATATGCTGTATGAATTCAAATAAATGCAGCTACTTCAGGGGATTCATTATCCATATTAAGGGGAAGCAAAATGTAGCTACTTTTTGTCTTGCTGAAAGTGACAGTGCAGGAATAAGTCTACCCAGAGCTTCTGCAGCCTTGTAGATATTGGTGTGCCAGACAGTGAACAAACAGAGCCATACATCATAGAAAAATAAAGGTGGAGATATTTGGGCTTACTCAAGAGTAAGTAAACATTCCAGGTAAAATGACTACCCACGACCAAGGAAGAGTTTTCTAATCTCTTGTCTGGGAAGGCAACCTACTATTTAACAGAGAAAGTAAATAGGGCAGAGGACAACTGAGGACCTGGGTTCTAGAGTTCCTGTCCTGGAGCTATTTCAATGATCTGGGTGCCATGGCATTTATTCAGAAGACAGAATATGATATTCTGTATGGGGTATCACATTTTAAAAAGGATATTGATAAGCTGCAGTGTCCAGAGGAGGACAGCCAGGATTGTGAATGTGGGTTAGGACAGTGGTGGAGATGTTGAGGGGGTAGTTGAGTTGACTCCCCCTACTCCCAGTATACCAAGAAAATGCAGAGCAAGCTTGTGGCTAGTGGAGTTATCTTTGTCCCCAAGTGGATTGTTCAAGGCTTCAGCATTTTGAATGTTGGTTCCAGAGAAGACTTTTGAGAGTCCTATGGATGGCAAGGAGATCAAATCATTCAATACTAATAGAAATTAATTCAGGCTATTCACTGGAAAGTCAGATACTGAAGGTGAAGCTTAAATACTTTGAAGGTAGGAATTATTGGAAAATATCCTGATGTTGGGAACAATTGAAGGTAAAAGCAAAAGAGGATGACAGAAGATGAGGTAGAGAGTGTCATAGAAATGATGAACATGAATTTGGAAGACTCTAAGAGATAGTGGCGGATAGATGGGCCTGCTGTGCTATGGTCCAAGGGCTCACAAAGAGATGGACACGACTGAATGACTGAAGAACTACACAAAAGCTCATTCTATGTGAAGATCCAGTGTTTAGAATGGGCAAGAGAAGACTTTGGAGAATGGGAAAGTATTATTACTGTTTTTAAACATTTAAAGGGCTGTCTCATAGAAATGAACCTAGACTTGTGTGGTTTGACTCCCAGTAGGCCAAACAAGGGGCAATGATAGGGACTAGAGAGGGGAGCTACAAAGAGGCTTAATTGATATAAGGAAACACAGAGGTTCCTAAATCAAAACCTTTCATTTTTCAAATGAGGAAAAAAGCCTACATAGATTAAATGACTTGCTCAAGTTCCCATAGGGAGTGAGTAGCAGAGCTGGGATTCAAGCACTGATCCTCTTACTCCAAATCCAGTATTTTTTCTATGCTTCTTCTCTAGGGACATCTCCAAAAACTCTCCCGAAGTAGAATGGGCTGCCTCCAAAAATAATAAAGTCCTTTTTCATTAGAAACATTCAAATAACAGCTGATTGACCATTTGTCAAGTATATTGGCATGGGAATGATCATTCAGACAGGTTGAACAAGATGGCCTTCCAACTATGAAATTTTATTATTCTGTGATACATTTCAGAATCTACTGGGTAAAGGTAGGGGAAAGAGGTCATCAATCAACCTCTCAACAATCTTTTATTAAGCTTCCATTATGGATGAGGTATTGTACTAAGTGTTGGAGAAACAGACAAAAATGGAATAGTCTCTGACTTCAAGGAGCTTATATTAGAGGAGACAATGTATATGTATTATAAATATATACAGAATAAATACTATTAAGTATTAATAGTTAGGAGGAAATAAGGAAGGAGAAAAAAACCCATTTATTAAGTGCCAGGTACTGTGCTAAGAATTTAATAAAAATCTCATTTGATATTGAAAGGCTTCATATAGTAGGCAGAACTTCAGCAAAACTTAAAAGAAGTAATAGATTCTATCAGGGGGAGAGGAGGAAAAAGAACATTAAGTAGAATGGCCTATGTAAGAGGAAGATTGCCTTTTGTGAAAGTCAAAGGAAAAACCAAATTGACTGGGACCATAAAGTTTGGGAAGGAGGGTATTATTTTATAATGAGGCTAAAAAGTAAGATTGGGGCCAGGTTGTAAAGAAGTTTAAAAGCCAAACAAAAGAATTTATATTTTAACCTGGCATAATATGGACATTTCATACCCCTATTTTAGTAATTTCAGAGAACCCAGAACCCTTAACTGAATCAATCAGAGATATGGACTAGGTATGATTGAGATCCAAATTAATGAATCAAAGTATGCTAGATTTTAAATGATAACACTGTACAGGATTAAATGTGATGAAGAAAGGATGCTTCAAGGTCCTACAAGGAATCTAGCAGCTAGGCTATTTCATACCAAAGAAAATGTTTATTACCTGAAGAGGAACTTCATGAGAGTTCCATGAATAGGAGAAAAGAACTAACAACTAGGAACTGTGACTTAACCCATTTTCCATATATGTTTTAAAGTAGAATCTATTTTCCCAAAATCTCTCAACTTATATGGGAGAGTGTGCCTCAGATTTTGAGGGAGTTGCTTTGTACTACTCCAATGAATAAAAAAATTAATTAAATTTGGCTGATTAATTATATCAATTGATAATCTTTAGAGGAAACATACCACTCACTGGGAGCTTGTGAATTATAGCACTGGGAACCCTATTCTCTCCAACTTGAGGGGGCATAGTAGCCAATTGAACTCTGGGGACTGAACCTGTCAATCAATGTGAGTGAGAGTTGAGACAATATATCTAAAGCATGTGCTATATTCAGTCCATAGGGAGCTAGTTGATTTTTATTGAACAGGGAAGTGACATGGTCAACTCTGAAATTAAGGAAAATCACTTTGGCAACTGTGTGAAGGAGGGACGGGTGTCAGGAGAAATGTGGTAAAAAGGCCAGTTAGGAGGCTGTTGTTTTCTAATTGTCCAGGTGAGCATTGTTAAGTGCCTGAACCAATCACAAAAGTAACTGTGTGCGTAGAGAGAGGAATGCAAACACAAGAGATTTTGTAAAGGGAGAAAAGAAAGGATTTAGCAGCTGATTGGATTTGTGGACATTTACTTGACATATGAACTCATAGGACATAGAGTTAGAAAGGACATTGAAAACGATGTAGTCTATTCCCTTTATTTTATGAATGAGGAAATTGGCAAAAAAGAATAAAAATTCCTTGTCCAAGGTCTTATAGTAAAAAAAATAGCAGGGCTAGGAATCAAATCTAAGTTGCCTGGCTCCAATGACAAATCTTCTTCCCTTACATCTTATCATTGGCCTCAGAAGCAAGGCTCTCAGATTAGTTGTTGGGGTTTTTTTTTAATAGCTTTTTATTTACAAGTTATATGCATGGGTAATTTTACAGCATTGACAATTGCCAAACCTTTTGTTCCAATTTTTCCACTCCTTCCCCCCACCCCCTCCCCCAGATGGTAGGATGACCAATAGATGTTAAATATATTAAAGTATAAATTAGATACACAATAAGCATACATGACCAAACTGTTATTTTGCTGTACAAAAAGAATCGAACTCTGAAATGATGTACTATTAGCCTGTGAAGGAAATCCAAAATGCAGGCAGGCAAAAATAGAGGGATTGGGAATTCAATGTAATGGTTCTTAGTCCTCTCTCAGAGTTCTTTCACTGGGGGTAGCTGGTTCAGTTCATTACTGCTCCACTGGAACTGATTTGGTTCATCTCATTGTTGAAGAGAACCACGTCCATCAGAATTGATCATCATATAGTATTGTTGTTGAAGTATATAATGATCTCGTGGCCCTGCTCGTTTCACTCATCATCAGTTCTTGTAAGTCTCTCCAGGCCTTTCTGAAATCATCCTGTTGGTCATTTCTTACCAAACAATAATATTCCATAATATTTATATACCATAGTTTATTCAGCCATTCTCCAATTGATGGGCATCCATTCAGTTTCCAGTTTCTGGCCACTACAAAGAGGGCTGCCACAAACATTCGTGCACATACAAGTCTCTTTCCCTTCTTTATGATCTCTTTGGGATATAAGCCCAGTAGTAATGTTGTTTTGTTTTAATGAAGCTTTCTTGAGCATTGGCATTACTAGCAGTTTGTAATAAAAATCTCAAAACTGCCCAAATATTATTTCCAGGACTTTGGCTTGTAGAATGCAAGTTAACTGAATATTGCTTATGTGAGTGGCATAAATTGATGTTAACACTCAAAGCTTAATTTAGATGTTAGTTAACTATTGACAAGTTCAGTCTCCGGAGTTCAACTGACTACTGCATCCCTTGGAGGGAATAGGGTTCCCAATGCTATATTGTTCACAAGCTCCCAGTGGTATGTTTCTGAAATCTAAAGATTATCTAGTCAGCCAAATTTACACAGGTTTAAGGGGTTTCATGCAATCTTAGATTCATGGTCTTGTTATTGGAGAAAGGCCTGGGAAATGAACTCTTTCGCTGGCAGAGGAAGGAAAGAATCTGGCACCTATTAGTTTTCTATTAAAATTTTGCCAGTATCCACAGTTTATTAGGCATTCCACTATCTTAAGAAAATGAGATGAGAGATCCGATGAATGATGTTATTCACTAACCAACCAAGCTAGAGAACAATCAACCAATTAGTCAGAAAATATTCATTGAACACCCACTTTATGTAGAGAATTCCAAAAGACCCATAAACAATATGGAGAAAATACTTCAATTCTCAGTCTTTTCTAATTCTTTTCTTAGGGAATTTCCTTAGACATTTCCTTTCCCCCTCTTACATTCTCTTTTGTTTATTTGAGTATGTGCCATACCCACTATTAAATTGTAAGAGAGTTTAGAGCAGGAATTGTCATAGCTATCTTTCTATTACAAGGCCTAGCATAATGTCTTATACCTGTCTGACATTTGACATATATTTATGCAGTTGAATTGAATTGAACATAATGGAAGATAATTACACCTGAGACCAATCATAGCTGGACAGTTGGTATGGGAGATTTCTGAATGCAAGATAGTCTGGTTTGTAGTACCAGAGGAAAGTTTTTTAAATTAGTGGTTTATTGTTGTTGATGACGGTATTATTATTGTTAACAATTATTTCTCTCTTTTCATATATATATATATATATTAATGATATTCAAATAGAAATGTTCTGGTCCATCTCAATATCCTGCTATGTTATAGTAAACATTTTTCAGACTATTATGTGGTGGGCAAAAATCTGCTTTTTTGTTGAATATTATCTTTGGTTATTATTATTATTATTGTTTTATCTTACTCTTTATTCAAAACATTTTAATGGATACCAGTTATCTGCTGAAGAAAAGAAAATCTATTTTCCTTAGTCTGACATTCAAGTCCATTCACAGTTTGGACCTAGGTTACCTCTCTAGACCTATCTTATGCCTGTATTCTACATATTCTGTCCTCTACCCAAACTAGATTACTTTCTGTTTCCTATCCAATTTCTGCATTTTTTCCCTATCTTCTTTCTGATTCTTTTGCTGCTTGAAATGCTCCCCTTCAGTATCAAAGATTCAGATCAAATATCAATTCCTTTAGGAAGCTATATGTGATACTTCTGATAGGAAATGGACTTTCCTTCCTTAAATTGAGCACTTGTGTTTTGAGTACTTCTTTTTTTATATGCTGGCTATGTTCTATTTTTACAACAAACATTGTTTTTGTGTTGGTTTCTTCCCTCTACTACAAGGTAGACTTCAGGAACTATGTCTCATTTAATCTTAATATCTTTCCCAGGATCTAGCATAGGGCCATTTATGTAGTAGATATTGAATAAATGCTGAATTAAGAATAATGTATGCCTCTTCACCAAGAGGCTTTATATCAGTACTTCTTAACATTTTTTTTGTGAGTCAAAGACTCATCTGGGAATCTAGGAAAACCTATGGATCCATTCTCAGAATAAAAGTTTAAATAAAATAAAATATATAGAATGAAGAAGGAAACCAATTATCTTGAAATATCTATCACCCAAGTTCATAAACTTCAGGTTAAGAACTCTTGCCTAAGAGGTTGTAATTTTGAAGAGGAAAACAGAAAGGAAACCAAAATGGATTACCATTCTGTTTTTAAGACTAGAAATGTACAGATAATGTATTACTTTAGATTCCAGTGGATAGAGTGGTGGGTCTAAAGTCAAGAAAATATGAGTTCAAACATGGCTTTAGGTATTTACTAGGCATGTAACCTGGACAACTCAGTTCATATTCTATTTTTTTTTTTTTTTTAGTTTCCTCAGCTATAAATTGGAGATACTAATAGTACCTAGCTTCCAGGATTATCTTGAGGATCAAATGCAATACTATTTGAAAAGCACTTAACACAGTACCTGGCACATACTGTGTGCCATATAATGCTTAGTCCCTTCTCTCTCCTTTCCCTTCCTCACAATATAAGCACTGTTCTCCAAACCGAACCAAGAACCACACTTATCAGGACCAAAAAAATTTCCACCTTTGATAATACTAGGTTATCTCCACTAAATTTCTACCTTGTTGACTGTCTTTATTAAGAAAGATGAGTCTGTTGGACTCATAAGGACCCATGGGATTATAGTCCCTCAAAACTAGTAGGTACCTTAGAGCCCATTTAGTTCCATCCCTTTATTCTACATTTGAGGCGTTAGGACCAAGATGTGTAGTGACTTGCTCAAAGTCACACAAATAGTGTCAATTCAGGCAGTGCCAAAATAATATAAATTCTAACAAGTTCTGAAAAGGCTCTGAGAATGAATTCAACCAGAGACTCATCATATCAAGAATAGTTTGGCTGAGTTCAGGGCAATTTAACTCTAGATTGTCCACTAAGTGATGAATTATTTTAACCTTATGGCTTCACAAAGACTATCAACTAAGCTATGGAGGACTTTTGATCTTTTCCAGTGGAGACTGTCCACAGACACATCCCCAGATATTTTAAGATATTGAATGTGTGCCACATGGGAGACTATAGTCCAGGATCACTCTGCTTATATAAAAGCACTAAGGAACACAAGTAAAATTTTAACCTACATTTTTTGGACATAATGGCAATGGCAAATGGCAATCAGAAGGAAATGATAGAAAATGGAAAGTTGAAAATCCAAAATGAGGAAGTAGTTCTCCAAATTATGAAAAATTAGCTGGTCCAAATAAGTCTCATGCATCATTTAAGAATGTATCAATAGGTCATGGGAAAGTCATCTTCATCTGTGTGGGGTTACTGATCATCACCATCATCATCTGTGCCCATTGCTCAGTTTTTATTCTTTGTTTCAATTTCCCAGCTGCTGTTCAGAAGAAATGTCAATGTCTCTAATGTCCAGCTGGCTGAACTCTGTGGCTTATATGGATTGTTCAAGGAAACCACAACTTGAAGACTCCCAGCTGTGGTCCACAATCTGGGCCCTACTCTTTCTGTGGGAAAGATAACATACTGATGGATGCCAGAGAAATTTAGAAACAAATGGATAGACCAATCACATCCCAAGCAGTTTGAATTTTAAGGTAATGAAGGACAGTCATTTTCCCCTTGGGTCTTGTTTTATAATATATTTTGTCAAACAGTTTATGTAGGTAACTAATAAATGTGACATACATTTTATATATGGATTAGGTTTTTTTTGAAAAAGTTATGAACCCATAATCCTTTGCTTAAAGAAAACCTAAATGTTTTTGCTGAGGTTTTGGGTAGAAAAACCACATACATTTATATTTCTTATAAAGTAGATGTTACAGGATGGACTTTGATATTTGGTAGTCCTCTAAGAAAGGGTTTCAGTGTGAGGAAGTGTGAGAACCTTTTTAAAAAGCCACAAAATAAAAATGGCCTTGATTCTGGAAATCATATGGCTATCTCTTGCATGTAAAAGGCAGGAGACCTGGCCATCCCTTCTTCAATATTGAGTAATTTATTTGACAGCTCAAGTATCCCCATTCCCCAGAAGAATTTAACTTTTAAGTGAATTTATTTTTTGTTTTCTTGACACTTTCCTTACTTAAAAGTCAGCAGTAATTCTCATAGTTACTTCCATATCTTCTTTGACCTGTTTAAAAGAAAAGATTTGGGACATTTTTCATGAATGTTCTTTAAACAATCTCCCCATAACATTATTTCCCCTTCTTTTTTGTCCATTTTATAACACACTCTTTGTTAAAGTTTATAATATGCTATTTTGAAAGAAGCAAAATATATCATAGAATTCTAATATAAGTCCAGGAAATAAATGTTATAATTTAATTTTGTTCAGAACCAAAATATGCTACATGTTTATATAATTTTGATTATATATACATATATAAAATTTCCATTACTCTTCACATTATATCAAAATATCAAGGATCTATGATTTCCTTCTCTGATATCACTTAAATGAAAATTCTTGGAAATGTGATTAACTGCTAAAGTAGTTAAGTTATTTGTCCATAGCTAGACAGAAAGTAATTGTCTCTAGTGATATTTGAGCCTAGGGCTTCCATATTTTATTCTCTCAGTAGAATAAACGTCCATAGAGATAAGAACTATCTCATTTTTGTATTTGTACTCTTTATCTAATACAGTACCTGACATGGGTGCTTAATAAATGTTAAAATGATTGATTCCTGAATAGCACTCTATTGACTGGACTATATGACTCCTTACTTTTTTTCCTTCTTTTACAACAATACGAACAACATGTAAGTTAGCAATCTGAATTTTAATCATGTAATGAAGTCCATTGTATCAAGGAGGTAGCTTGGAGTCTCCAAGACTGTGGTGATAGATCCCAAACTCTAGTTCTATCTTGGCGGAAAATATGGTCCAATATAGTTTGAGAAACAAACTGTGTCTGACTAAGATGGAGAGGCTCATTTGGTGATGAATTCTTTGGCTATAGAAAACCAAAATAAAAAAAAGGAAGAAATACACAAAATAACTTATCCTTGGGTGGACCCCAATTCTGCAGTGATCATAGCACAAAAACAAGGGGCTTGAAGATGCTAGGAATCTGTTTTTACATTGTCCAAAAATGTGAGTTTAGTTATGGGTTATTCATAGACAAGAATTTCATCATAGAATCATAGGTTCAGATTGATAGCTAGACGAGACCTTCTAGTTCAACCCCCTCATTTTACAAATAAGAAAACTATGGCCTAGGGAGGTGAAGGGACTTATCTAAGATTATACAAATAATAAATGACAGAGGCAGAATTTGAACATAGATTTTCTGATGCTAAATCCATGTTTGGAATAGAAATGTGAGGAGAGAAGATTTGGAGCCGATGCTAATACTAAAACCATACAAGGCACAATTTCAGAAGGTGAAATTAGTAATGAGCAATGAGTAAATGTATTTCTAAATGACTAGAAATTCTTGAAATTCTTGCTATAAATGAAAGCAGTGGATTATCAATCAATTGGCTGATTGATGGTGGACTTGATGTATACTGCTAAGATTTTATGGACGCATCTGTCCCTTAATTGTGGGTTGATGAAGGAATAATTTACATTTATGCAATTATTTCCGCATATCAGCTCTGTGAGTTAGCTGATTTAAGGATTCATGGAAAAAGGACATAATTCACACTCAATGAATTTACTTGACTACAAAATTAATCAATATTCAAACAGTGAGGATGCAAGGGCTCAGTGGCAGTATGGCCACCCATGGGACCATGCTTGTCTTGATTTTGGGTTACAGTGCAACCCATGTCTAATGCAAAACTGGTGAGCTCTTTTCAGGATTGCAGATTGATTTGAGCACCCATTGACCTCTGGGGTTCATATTCTTTTATACTGAAAATATGAACAATCTCCTGGTATTCTCTACAAATGTATGAGCTTATGGTAAGAAAACTCTCTGAATCTATAAATATACTGATCATAAGTAAGCCAGGTAAGAACACACACACTCAGATCCAATTTCTGGACATATATAGATAAAAAGAATGTCCTCATATATGCCAAAATATTTATAGTAGCACTTTTTATAATGGCAAAGAATTGGAAACAAAGCAGATGCCAAAGAATTGGGGGATGGTTAAATAAGTTGTGATACATGAATGTAATAGAATTTTCCTAAACTTTAAAACATGAATAATATGATGAAGACAGAGAAGCAGAGGAAAAAAAATATGAATTAATGTCGAATGAAATACACAATGATCAACAGCAAGTTAAGTGGAAAAAAACTATAGCAAAATAAATTGAGACAGTGCTGAAAAAATATTATAACCAAGTTTAGTGCTAAAGAAGAGATGAGAATGAATCTTTTTTTCTTCTTTGCAGAGGTGGGGCACTGTATATAATGCCAAATTTGGCCAATATGTTAGTTAATTTTATTGAAGTATTTTTTCTTTCTCTTTTTAGTCTTTGTTATAAAGATGGCTTTCTCAGAGGGGTGGAACATATTGAAAAATGTAAGTAATATAATACCAAAATATTTCAATAAGAATATTAAAAAAAGAAAACATGGGAAAAGATACACACTTTGAATAATGTCATTTCTTTGTTAATCTATTAAATTTCACGAATTCATTACCTACAGTTAGAAGTTTCTGTTGTATTTAATGTTTCAGAGGTGAATAATCTTGAGTAGATAAATATAAATAATATTTATTAAACACAATCTATATGCTAGGCTTTGTGTTAAGTCCTAGGGACACAAAAAGAGGTAAAAAAAAAAAACCTCCCTGACTTCAGGGAGCTTATAGTCTAATGGGGTGAGACAATGTGCAAACACTATAAATACAAGGCAGGCTACCTATAGAATAAATAAGAAATAATTAATAGAGGGAAGGTTTAAGTTAAGAAGGATTGAGGAAGGCTTCCTGTGGGAGATGAAATTTTGATTGGAACTAAAAGAATTATCTATTTTGTTAGATATTTTATAAAACCAACTCTTTGTTTATTAGTTCAATAGTTTTCTTACTTTCAATTTTATTAATTTCCGCTTTTATTTTCAGAATTTCAAATTTGGCATTTAATTGGGGATTTTTAATGGATTCTTTTTCTAGCTTTTTTAGTTGCATGCCCAATTCATTGATCTTCTCTTTCTCTATTTTATGCAAGTAAGCAAGAGATATAAAACTTCCCCTAAGAATTGCTTTGCCTGCATCCCATAAATTTTGGTATGTTGTCTCGTTATTGTCATTCTCTTGGTTGAAATTATTGATTGTATCTATGATTTATTGTTTCACCCCCTCATTCTTTGGGATTAGATTATTTAGTTTCCAATTAATTTTTGGTCTATTTTCCCCTGGCCCTTTAGTACATCTAATTTTTATTGCATCATGATCTGAAAAAGATGCATTTGCTATTTCTGCCTTTCTGTATTTGATTTTGAGGTGTTTATGCCCTAATACATGATCAATTTCTGTGTAGGTTAGTTGGCACTAAAAGAAAGTCAAGGATAGTAGTTGGAGTGAAGAAGGGAGAGCATTCCAGGAATGAGTGATAGAATTAAAAGTATTTTTATTCTCATTTTACAGATGGAGAAACAGAAGCTCTGAAATCTTACATGGCTTGCCCCTTTGGTCCTTCAGTCAGTATTGGTATCTCTTTCAAATCCCTTGGCACTGCCTACTATACCACACCAACTCTCTATAATAACATGTGATTCAGCCAATAAAGTTAGATTTAGAAATAACCATCCCAATTTGCATTGGACTAGAAGTATAGTAAAGCATTTACAAATCTGTATAGCAAATCAGTTATTCTGGATTCATTAAACTAACAGGGTCACAGAAATTATTAATAGAGCTCTCTCTGGAACCATAACTAGGATGAGAAAACCACAGATTTTCTTCAGGGTGCTCCAAATTCAGGTAGGCTATTTTCTACTTGAAATGGTCCCCTCATGTCTCATGGTCTTTTAGTGGATATATGTTATGGCACCTGTGTCCTTCAGCACTGTTGCTGCCAAACTCTTGTCCATACCTTGGATGCCATCTTCTCTTAGGGTTATAATTGTTAAGCTCCTCTCCTAAGGCCTATTGATGGTTCCAACAAATCATAGTTCATTTTTGCATCTCTGAGATAAGAGAGCTAATCCTGCCTCTGTCCTTTCTATTTATCCTATTGCTACCCCCATTGCTTTCTCAGTAAGATTAATAGGAGGGACACTTTTAAATATAAAGTTTTATAAATGCATATCATTAGAGAATTCTGTGTTTTGGGTTGGGGTCTCTGGAGGATGTGTCCTGGGTACAACTGTACTGTATTTGGGAGGACTGACTATTGCACTTCAACCACAAGGAATGTGATATTTTAATCCTACACACCAATTGAAGCGGAATTTTAAGGACTTTTGACACTACACATGAACTTCTCAACTTGTCTGGTCCTCCCCTGTTCCCTCCCCATAGTGATAGCCTCCTCAGTAGAAAGTCTTCATTTTGAGGGGCAGTGTCCTTGGATCTCTGTCCCTTAGGACTTTGCACTTCAAAGAGATATGTTTGAGTTTTTCCCCATACCTTTTTCCTCACCATCCTGCTCTAAGAATTACTATTTACACTTCTTGCTCTTCCCTCCTATTAATAGAGACGTTGGGGGAGAGAGAGAAACACAGCACAGAAAAAAAAGTATCTCTGGCTGATGAGAGAAAACAAATGGAGAAGTAAAAATAGGCATTATCTTGGCAACTGGGGTAGTTATGTATATATCCACTCCTCAGCTATCTCTGGACAGGACTGGTGAGCTCTCACACCCAAAGATGATGTTTCCAGACAAGAGTTGGTCAATATGGTCACCATGTGTCACATGTGGCCAACCAGGAGTAGTATCACCCCCATACTATCCCTCCTGCTCATGATAAAGCTAGTGCTTCCTGCTCTCTCAAGGATCTTTAAATAAATTGGTTTTCACACACTCTTAATTGGATTCAAAGCTGGTCAAGCAAGGTTTGGTAGTTGGTCCTTTGTGTTACTATTCACCGGAGGCTTTGCAGCTTTACTGCCACACATAAAATTTAGGATTGAAATAGATTATTAGATATTGTTTAGGTCAATGTCTTTCTTTTATAAATAAGGAAAGCCAGCATTGGAAACTGTGATGGGGTCATGTAGCTAGTAAATCTCAGAGCTAAATTGGAACCAATTTGTCTGCAGGTCCTTTTCTAGGACAGTATGCTCTTTATGCTTCCAAGTGAAGGGTTTAAATAGTAAACATAATGATTATTGCTTTAACAGGGTGTTTGGTCCTTAGAGCATGCTTGGGTTTGCCCTTACTGGTGAGTTATACAAAACACATGCACATAATTACTTCATGATCCCAATACCCCCAGAACTTTAGGCAGCCTGTTTCTGTGCATCAGAGAAAGCTAGAATGTGATGATGAAAAATCTTCTAATTGGCTTTGGATCCAGAAGTACTGATGACTCAGGGGAGGGAGAACTGGAACAGAATGTGCATATAAAAAATTTCAAAAAGACTATATATTTTTTTCTTTTTCTGGCTTTTCCAGAGCCAGTAGTTACAAGACATCTTTTGGTTCAATGTATTATCATGAGTGCTTGACTATCTTGGTGTATTTAAGTTTGGGTCCACTCTCCCCAGGGACTTTGTGTGTAAGGAGAGAGTGTATCCCTCTGTTTAAGAGAGGGACTGTTTGCTTTGTAACTACTTTTCTTTTATGCGTTCTCAGTAATAAGGAATAGGGATGGGAATAAGCAATTATATAGCACCTACTATGTGGGTGACACTGTGTTAAACACTTTATAGATATTATCTCATTTCATATATTGCCATTTTATAAATGAAAGGTCAAGTCAACTGATTGATATTGAATTACATAATAGATAAGGATTTGTCAATAATAGTACTAGAAAGCTCAATCTTTAAGGGTATTCTTAGACTACCAAGAAAAGTAATCATTGCCCTCTTGGAACCCAATCTGCTAATCCAATGCAAATTGGGAAGAAAAACCTAGAGAGGGGTCATTCCACTGATAATAATAATAATAACTTAAATTTGTATGGTACTTGGTCATAAAGTGAAACTTATGTTTTATAGAAAGTGGGATTTCTGGCATTAAAATGATATGCTTTTATAAAACTTAATATTTAAAAGTGTCCCTCCTAGTAATCTTACTTCTATGTTGTTCCTAACCAACTGCCACTTTTTTAAAGCCAGTTTTTATTAGAGTCTAAATTACATTAATTAATTACATTAATTTTATTACGACTCAAATTCACTTTCACTAAATGCTCTCATAATTGCCCTCACATTCTCTTGCTGAACTACTTACTACAAGAGGGGTAAAACACTAAATGCTCTTGGATGCTGTTGTTGGGTACCATTTTTATCATAGGGCTATGAGACTAATCTTTAAACAATACATAATTATAATGAACTTAGACAAAATTACCTATGCTGCTACAGATTTATAATTGACTAGTTTGAACTAAGAAAATGAAATAACAATTGTGAGTAATAATGAAGATTAAATGACTACCCCTTGCTAAAAATGTCTTGCAATGCTTCATTGAGAATAATGTTGAAATGAGTATATTTGTAATTAAGAGATCTGAGGTCAAATCCAAATCCAAATACTTCTCAGCTATATAACTATGGGTGAATCATATAACCTCTTTCAGCTTCAGTTTTCTCATCTGCAAAATGAGGATAATAATACTTTTAATTTCCTTTCAAAGTTGTGTGGAAAGTGTTTTGTAAAACTGAAAACATTATAGAAATGTGAATTGTTATTATTTCATGGTTTCTGGTTGTCATTTAAAATATTCAAGTATTCCCTTTTAAAGAGTGGCTCCCATTAAGTAGAGTTATATCCTTGAATATACATACAGTTCCTTGTTCTAATCATACATATATATATCTTATGTGTGTTTCGTGTTTGTGTTTATATGTATGCATATACACATATATAATAGCTGTAGTAGTTTTTTCCCTGATAGATATTAAAAATTTAAACTTATTTTTTAGTGTTATTTAGTGTTACTTAATTTATAACTAAATTAGTAAGCTCTTGGGGGAAAAAAAAACAAACCAAAGAACAATCAAAAGAAGCAATGCGATTTGTGGAGAGAGAATCTGGGGGTTCAAATAAAGCCATTGGCTCTGATTGTCTGACCAGAATCAATTCCTTTAACCTCTGTGAACCTCAGGTATATGGACTTTAAAAAAATTATGTTATAAATCTTTGTAATTAATGTCTGCACCAGAGAGAGATTTTCCACACTGGGAATTCCCTATCCTGATTAAAACCACAGATCTTAATTTCTTTTAACCACAAATTCTTATAGACTGATAGACAGATATGCTTTGTGAATCACCCTAAGTATGTGGGTGGAAAGCTTATTCTGTTATATTTACTAGGATTTGGCATGCTCAGGGGTGGAGAAAGGGTGGGAGAGTAGAGAAGGAGGCCTGGCCTTTTTCATCTAATTGCAATGATTGTTATAAGAAAGGAAGGCGCTTACTGAATGAAGTAGAAGAGGTCTCTCTCGTTTTTTTTTTTCTTCCCTGTAAGAAAATTCGGTAAGATGGAAGTTTACAGAACTTCTTAACCATAAACTTAGTAGGGTATGAGCTTCTATTTGAAGGAAAAAAAGAGTATTATTTCTCCATGTCAGGGACAGCTCACTGGAGCAATAAGTATTCAGGATGCAGAGGGAGAAGATGTTATTAATAAACACAATTGACATCATTGAGCCTAGAGCAGAGAGAGCACAGGGCTCAACTATGAATCAGCCCTGGTATTCCCTTTTGGATGAAATAAGAAGGTAAAATTTCTATATTGGTGATTTTGAGAAGTTAGGAAGTTAGGAAGAGGGAAAGATCTTTTCTAAGGAAAAGAGAGCAAAATCCAAACTAAGCCCTAAGCCAATATAAACTCAAAATGCAAATCCAGTTAATAACTTTGAAATTCTTTCAGAGTATTGAAATCTAGAGAGGGGAACAGTGATAGAGTAGAAAGAGCCCCAAATTTAGAATGAGGCAACCTGAATTTGAATCCTGAATCAACTTTTTAATATTTTTAACTGAACAAAAGGTACAC
Organism: Sarcophilus harrisii; assembly: GCF_902635505.1. NCBI lineage: Eukaryota > Metazoa > Chordata > Mammalia > Dasyuromorphia > Dasyuridae > Sarcophilus > Sarcophilus harrisii. Next base: position 473,538,684 of record NC_045427.1, on the reverse strand, counting down.
TTGCTGGGTGCTAACCTGACTATTTTACAGTAAAAGATCAGGAGATCCAGAGAAGTCCCCATGCTCACTTTGGTAGTTTTCCCTTCCATTCACTTCACTTTGCATCAGCTCAAATCCTACTCAGGTTTTTCTGAACCTAACCTCCCTGACCTTCTTATAGTACAACACAATTGTAGAGGGCTGAAACTCTGTATGACTGATTTAAATAAGATGTTAACTCAGTGGAATTGATAAGACAATAGTTATCTAGTTCAGCATGGTGTGAGGGATGTGGAAGACCCTTAACCAAAATGCCTATTCAGAGATCACTCAGTAGAAGGCAGAAAAGTTGTTTAAAAATCTCCGGAGGATGAGCTGCCCCATCGTGAGATAAGAAAGAGAAAGCTCGCAGTAGGAGGGCTAAAGAAGTAGTAAAGATACACACCTTTTATACAAGAAATTACATCACAAGTAAGAGAGCATTGAGAAGGGGTGGGGGAGGTATCTAATTGGTTGTTGCTATTTGGAGAGATTGGAATGGAAGGTTTCTGTTTCCCCGGAAATCTCCTGATTTCTAGGAAACAGAAAATCAGGCCTTCAGACTTAATCAAGCAGACAATGGTCCAGCTAATAGACTAAATATTGATAAATGTCAAATACTAATAAATGTCATCAGCTCAGGTTAAGTAAATATGTTTCTAACTGGCCAAGGCTCAAGTAAATATGAGCCTGCACATATTATAAAGGTCATAGGGGAAACACAGAAATAATAAAATACAGAAAGAATTCATACATTCCTGTAAATTCTTTACCTTATCTCACTCTATTCCATACAATGGTGATCAATAGTTCTCTAGTTCAGTATGACTGATTTAATCTTACAACAAATAATGGTTCCCTAGTGATATAATGATTGGCATAAGCCAGTATGATGAATGGATTTAATTGTAATAGAGTATTTAAGAGGTCAGAATCAGACCCAGAAGAAGACTGGAATAGATCTGGGGAAGACAGAGGACTGGAGGCTGGAGCACAAGCTCCTGGACTCAGGGAGACTTCAAGACAGAGACGTGGTGGTGGTCCTCCTGCCTCCCTCACAGAAACCAAGACACATTCCAGAGGACCTCAAGAAAGCTGGCCTGGGCCCCAGGCAAGGAGACAAGACTGTGAAGGAGACAATGAAGATTTTTGGACTTTATCTCTGGCCATCTCATGGTGATTACTCTGTTGAAACAATGGCTGGTCCAGAGACCCCCAGAAAGCTAACCAGAGCATTACAATAATCATACAATGTTTGACAGAGAAGGTGAGCCCTGCCAGGAGAGTGAGCCTAAAACCCTGGCCTATTTTGCCAGAAGACTTTGAGGGGGTAGTTCAAACAGCAAAGAGTGAGGGGAAGGGGAAATAACCATTGCACAGCCCCTGCCAAACTGTCTCATGTTTTAAGAATCAGCCTCTTGGGAAAGTATCATGAGAATTAAATTTTACTGTATCATATCTTAAGTCTGTGTCAAGACATGCTTATGAGTTTTAAGTATTTCTTTCATGTGGAGTGAATCAATAGCTGTTCTGTACTAGATACGAAGCAACTTTCAGGAAGACTTACAAATCTAAGCTTGAATTTATTTTTCTCTTTTTAAAAAATCTTATTTTTTAAAATAAATTTCTATCTACCTCTATTCTACTTCTAGAAAGACAAAAACAAAATCCTCTTAACAAATATGTATAGTCAAGAAAAATAAATTCCCTCACTGGCCATATTCAAAGAACATTTGTCTCATTTTGCACCCTGAATTTATTTCTTCTCTGTTAGGAGGTAGATAGCATGCTTTATCATAAGTCTTCTAGAATTGTGGTTGTCAATTCTTAAGTCTTTCAAAGTTGTTTGTCTGTTATTGTATAAATTGTTCTTCTGGATTTGCTCATTTCACGTTGAACTGGTTCATACAAGTCTCAGTTTCATCTGACATCATTCTTTTCTTTATTATGGCACAATAATATTTCATTATATTCATATAACTTTTTGGACATAGTTCCAAATTGTTTTCCACGGGGGCTGGATCAATTCATAGCTGAACCAACACAATGAAATATGTATCATTATTATTTTTATTTTCCTTTTACAAATGAGAAAACTGAAACAAATGGAAGCGACTTGCCTAGGCAGGATCACACAATTGTGTCTGAAACTGGATTTGAATGCAGATAATTCATCCACTGCTCTATTTACTGTGCCATCTAAGTGTCTGAGTCCTGTCTGCAGGTAGTTTACTTTTGGCTAGGAAGAGCTAACTCAGAAGGTTTGAGTACCCAGAGTTGAAGCCATTTGATGGAATAGGACACTGTATTTCCAGCTGTTTCTGTTGGTATGCACAGAATACATAGATGGTATAATTAAATAAATAAATAAAAAAAATAAAATTAATTAATTAATTAATAGAACACCAGCTACAAAGCCTTATGCTTTCAGCTCCTTCTCCCTAGACCCAAACCATAACAGTCCATAAACATGCTGCAAATCTAAGAGTTCCAGAAAAAATAGTTTCATTTATTTATTTCCTGCACTGAAAGTGTGCAAAGAAGTGTAGAAAATATGACAGAGTTCCCAGTTGATGTTTAACTCATAGCATCTGGTACATCCAATCAGATGAAGGACTCAGGTGCTCTATCTTAGACCTAATTCCTTTTGGCTTGGTACTCTTGGCAGGCAGAAGTTCCGAATTCTCAGTGCTTTTCTGTGCTGCATCCTGTCACTGGTGAGGAGGGGCCTCTGATTACATCCTGCCACAGCTAGTTTATGGCTTGTGGAGTAAGGGTATATTCAAAGGCAGACCCCAGTAAGAAGAGCTGTCCACTGGGCCACTGTGACATCTCTGACCCTGAGATCTTTGGTTTATGTTTCTGTTGGCCAAGCAATACGTTACATTTTCATATTTTCCTTTGGCCTTTCTCAGTTTTATGTGCAGAGTTGATGGGAGGTACAGACCTGTAGTTCTCACCTCTGATATTTAACAGCCTCTTCTAGGTGTGTTATATCGGGCAAATAACACATTCCCTGGGCCTCAGTTTCTCTAACTATAAAATAAGGGGATTGTAATGGTTGATCTTTAAAGTCTTTTCTAGTTCTAAATTCTATATTGTATTTGAATAACATGCCTGTGTATGAGCATTGTAAAATTTTGGGATAATAAAGTATGTAGAGGTTAGGTAACTTGGTAGAGTTTACAATGGAAAATCTAGGATTAAAACTCATACCCTGGGATTTACTGATTTTTCCACTAGTCTTACATTGCTCCTTAAAAAGATAAGATCCTTAGTCACTTGGGAAATCAATTAATTTATGTATGATAACATTTTGAAGAATAGATTCTTTTGGATGCAGTTTCCTAATTATAAATCCAGAGTTAGAAAGGAGTTCAGAGATGAACTAATTTTAGAGATGAGGAATGGAGCTCCAGGGTAGTTAAGTGACTTTCCAGGTAGTAAGCTTCATAAGTAGTAAACTTCAGTGGTAGAATTTGAACTCAGGTTTTGACTCCAAAATCTCTTTCCACTGTACTATAACAACCTCCATTGACAGGGAATGCTTCAGAATTTTAAAACCTGTTTTGTTTTTGACAGAGAAATGTGATTAATAAGACACTCTTCTCTGATGTTAGAAAATGGTGAGATCTATATTTTGTTGCATTATGCGCCAAAACATTTGTTTCTATTTACCTTAAAAAAAATCTCCTTCAGAGACATCATGCAGGGAACGGCCATCTGTTCAGGATTACACTTCTGAATCTCTAGTTTCTCTGAACCTTCCTAGTCTCCATGTATGTTAATTAAATAGAACTTTAAAGACATATTCTTTTTTGTTTCCTGGTCCAATGTACCTGAAGATTCCAGGGTGACTTGATAAACATTGAAGCACAGATCAGGAACTTCTGAATTCCATTTTTGGCTGCTCTGCTGTATGGATCAGTGACCTTGAAGGAGTCATTTACTCCATTTCATTCTTATCTCATCTTGCCAAAAAAAAAAAAAAAAAACAAACCAAACAAACAAAAAAACAAAAAAGAAAAAAGGCTTGCAGATGGTCTTATCAGGCACAACTTGGGGGCTTTTAGCTGGTGGGAAATCTTAGCAGAATCCCTTGCCAGTTAAAGTGGAATAGAATTCAAGCCTTGTAGCTGTGGGAGGGAAACAAGGAAATTCCTGATCCCTCTTGCAATCCATCCTGTTATTGGAATTCAGGCATCAAAGCAGTGAGAGTGCTACTTCTGAGGAGAGAACTCCCTTCCCCTAATCCATGAAGTTTCTTTTATAGAATAAAAAAATAAAGTCATCACAAATTTGCAGTTGAACAAAATCTTAAAGGGTGTCTAGCATAACCACTTCCTTTTCATTTTACTAATGAGGAAACTGAAGTCCTGAAAAAGTCAGTAATTTGAATAAGTTCCCACCTGTATAAAGTGGAACAGCCAGGATCCAAATGTAGGTCCTGAAATACCAAATCCAGTCAACTTTTCCATGGCACCACAAGGCTCTCTAGGACAAGGATTTTTATTCATCTTTCTATGCAAGATCCTCTTTGGAAAAATGGTAAAGCTTATGGATTCTTTCCCAGAATATTATTTTTAGTTTATAAAATAAAATATATAAAGATACAAAGGAAACTAATAATGTTGAAATATAGTTATCAGAATACTAGAAGATAAAAATTCATGGGTTCCAGGAATACAACAACCACTCTTTTCAATTTTTGTAGAAACTATTAACTTTAAATGGTAGCCTTTCTGCAAGATGTGTTTGCCATTGGTGATGTGAGCCCAGAAGATTGTGAGCCTGTCAGTGTGCTCTTCTATTGGTCTATTTGATGGGAATCTCTTCTTATCTTTCCCAAACTACTTTTTACCTTCCAGGAGAAAGCAAAGCACTTGTCAAGGCTTTTATTTACATGTTTGTTTTAAGCTATCATGCTTCTGAATGAAGTTACCTAATTAGTTATCAGAAGAGAGAGTTGATATTCTTAGGAAAAGGAAAACTTTCACTGGAATCAATGGATTTGACTTTCATTCCTAGTTTGTTTATTCCCTTCAACAAGTAATTTCATCCTCTGGGGACATCAGTTTCTTTCTCTGCAAAGTGAGTGGTTTTGTCTAAAATAATCTCTCTTTTCAGCTGTAGCCTATAAGACTAAAATTATCTCAGAATTTTGCAAACAAAAATCATTGTTTAAATATGGAGATGATAGTATAGTCCTGCTTGATATGCTGGTTGGAGTGGAGGGGAATTCTGGGTTCTAGCTGTAGTTAATCCTGGGGACTGTAATCAGTTCTTTAGTTTTTTCGTGCCTTAGTTTAGGGCTTCTTAAACTTTTTCCACTTACAGCCCTTTTTCAACGGACAAATTTTTACGCGACACTAGGTATATAAAATGGGTATACAAATCAAACATAGATTGATAATAAATAACAGTTTTATGACCCCCATATTCAGTTACAAAACCCCATATGAGGCTGTGGCCTACATTTTATTTAAAAAACTGGGTCTTAGTTGACAAGTTCAGCAATTAGCTGGATTGTTTGCTAACTGGGTGATGTGGGCTAGGCTTTCCTTATAGAGTTTAGTTTTTGCAACTATAAAATAGGAGTTAAGACTTTAATTGGAGCAGATTGGATTCGAAGGTTACTTCCAGTTTTGCTATGTGCTACAATTCTGGTTTAGCTCTTAGTGCTTCATACCTTCATCTTATAGAAACAGCATAGTAGGCTGTGAAAGATCTTTTAAATTCCTTTTTCTTTTTTTTTACTTAACGAGTGACATAGGATTATAGGATCAACTATAATGAAAAAATTGAAAATAATGAAAACAAGGAGACTAAAAGAATTGACAAAGAAGTTCCCTGGGATCTCAGGAAAACCCTTCAGAATCTAGAGCTGTCTTTATAACCCCTTTCCTGAAATTTTTGGCAGCTGGATCCCAGATCAATTTCTTTTGGGAACTTAACTTAAAGTGTCCCATTGCTTCTTGACTCACAGAACAAACCCACTGATGGTGTGGCAGTATGGGAATTAACATCAACTTCCCAGTTCTACTAGTACTCTGGTCCCCAAATCTTCTGTTATCTAATTCCACTTTATTTTTCCAGACTATTTTCATAATGTTCCCTACTTTGTACTACAACCAAATTGGATAGCTCTTTGCTTCCCTTCTCCTAACTATGTCCTGAATTCCTTCAATCCATAACTACACTTGCCATAAAATATTGACTATTGGGATAATAGAATTTATATCTGGAAGGGACCTTGAGACAATTTAATACACATATTAATATCATCTTCCTTCTAGGTGATAAACTCCATGAGGGGAATTAGGGCCTATTTCTTATCTAGATCTTATATTTTCTCCAGCACTTAGTCTAGAGATTTGGACATGGTGAGTGTTTAATAAATGTTTGTTGAGTAGTTGAAAGATTGAATGGGCTATGTCTTATCCAAGCTTTGCATTTTCCCCAGTACTTTGCACACAGAGTTTGATAAATTTTGAATGAATGGTACTCCTTTATTCCATATTCATTCCCTAACTGAAATTGTAATTGCTCCAGAAGAGAAGGTACTATCCATGATTGCTACTTTCACTACTTTAATAAACAATTATTTGTCTGATACAAAAAAGATTTTTATTTGTTAAGAACTTTCACTATCAGTCATTGAGTCAATAATTCAAGAATGTAAACAATTTAGCTATCATTTATTAAGTTTTACTGTGTGTAACTTATTGTAGAGCCTCAGAATACAAAAACAAAAATGGTATTTATTAGTTGTGTGACTGCTAGCAAATCAATGTCTTCAGGGAGCTCTCTAAATCTACACTTAACATGAGAATCACAATCTGTATCTGTGAAAGGCTTTTCTACATCTGTATTGATGAAATCACAGAGCTAAAATTCAAAAGGAAAAAGAGAATCTGCAGAGGAAAAATACAGTTAACATTACTGTCCTATCTTCCTGTATGAATGTGCCAACCCACATTCTTGCAAGACTTGCATTTTGGAGCAGTTTATTGACCACCCAAAGGACCTTGAAAAACTACTGATTGTCTGCAGATTGTGATTTCAGAGCCTTTGCTCTGAAGGCTCCAGGCAAAACACTAAAAAGTAGGCAGAGAAGTGAACTTGTACTTGGAGACTCCAGGTAACTCAGAGAAGCTATGAATGTTCTTTGACTTTCTAGCACAGATCAGCTTATCACTGTTCATCTTTAGAGACTCCTGGGGTTTCCTTGGGAAAAAAAGGTCTTATGAAGTCCAGTGAGCAGGGGAGACAGTTCCAGATATAGGAAACCAAATAGAAGCTTATAATTCATTGGATTAGTTTCTTGAAATCTAAACCTCTGGAAAGTTATTGTTAGTGCCAGAATCACACAGGCAACATTCAGAGAATAAACACAGAGCTGCTGCACAGTGTTTTCATGTAAGCAAAATGAGAAGCCTGACTCCTGAATTGGACCCGTTGAGTCAGAAACATGCTTCTTTGCCCAAAGGTTTCAACCCAGGTATCCTGACCTGCAGATCCACTTTCTCCTAATTTGTGTCCTAGTACCTAATGCTTCCCTTTTCCCATTCAACATAGTCATCAAAATTATTTTCAAAGGGCATAAGCTTGACTATATGACTCTCTTGCTCAAAAAACTTCAGTAACTCTTTTTTGCTTACAGAAAATATATAAATTCCAATATTTGACATTCATAGTCCCCTGCACTCTGGCTCCAATTTAACTGTCTATGCATTCTTTACACAACTTTCCATTCCTTCATTTACTCTATGTTCCAATCAAACTATTTCCCAACCCTGTCATTCTGCTTTCTTGCCTCTGTGTATTCCCACAAGCTATCACCCATGTCTTTTCTCACCTTGACTTTTCAGGATCCTTATTTTCTATCATGCTCAAGTGCTACTTTTTGAAGCCTTCTTCTTTTTCTCAAACTGTCAGTGTTCTTTCCTACTTTTCTTGTGAGTACTCTCCTCTTTGTCAAATTTCCATATATTAATTTAGGTGGGTACACAGCATCAGATGTTGGAGAACAACTTTCTGACTTCTTGCCCCAGTCCCTAGCACAATGAGCTAAATAGGCATTTATCAAGTATTCCCCAAGTTGCATTGATTGAAAAGTACCCATACATTGGCACAGATCAATTTGCTAACTGTGAAGATTAATTAGTATCTACTTGGAAAATTCCAAGAAGAATAATACCTGTATAACTTTTGTGAAACTGGGTGTATTGGGCATCTGGGGTCAAAGAGAGGCTTTATTTATAAAATCTTATCATTTCTCTCTGTCTGTCTCTCTCTCCACACTTCTCTACTCTGTTTTTTCTCCTCTCCTCCTCCTCCTGTCTCCTCTTCCTTTTTCTTCCCCCTCTTTTTTCTCCCCACCTCATCTCCCTCTTTCCCCTATATCTTTTTTCCTTCCCCCTCTTTCTCTCCCCTTACTCTCCCTGTTCCTCTCTTTCTCATTCTTTCCCTCCTTTCCCTTGCCCTTTTCCTCACTGCAAAATATTCATTGTGGCCTAAAGCAAACCAGGGACATTAATCTCCCAGCGTTTCTTGGAGAAGGCATTTTGTTAATTGGAAACTTTTTTGTGATAGTCCCAGGGCTTGCCCCTAGTTGCAGATGTGGTTGTGGACAGGGGCTTCCTGAAGGTGTTTTCCAGTGGTCTCTTGAACTGACTCTGTTGATACTGCTTTCTAGTAGTCTATTTAAAATGCTCTTTTTGCCTGCTAATTCTTGAGGAAATTATGTACTTGTTTAAATGAATCGTGGTAGATCATTGAGAAATTGAGGAGGAAGGGAAGAAGGAAGAAAAATGGCGAGTGTGTGTTGTTGCAGCATTTCTCCCTCTGTTCTTTCCTTTCCCAGTTGCACAGAGACTAGTATAAAGCTGCATCTGTAATAACTAACTGATTTGCCAAGTGTTTTTGTTCAGAAGGGACACTGCCTATTTTTAGCAACAATGAAGTGTCAGGCAAGGGGAGGGAGGCCTACCTCAGAAGGACAGATCTGAAGCATGGCCCAGAATAATGGAGAGGGTGCTGCAAGGGAGCCAAACAGAGCCTGGCTGGAAGGTCTGCAAGACAGAGCCCACAGAGCTCTGAGAGCAGCCGGAGCTTTAAGGCTGCTGTTTTTTTCTGCCCAGAAAAGGACGTTCCAGTCAGTGGGGATATAGCTGTTCCAAAGCAATCAGAATGTAAGGAGCCGAACTCCCTGTTCAGCTTGTACAATTCTCCTGATTTTTTAGGATCAAGGTAATTGATCAATCACTGAGATAATCAGTGTCCGAATGCCCACCGTGTGTGAGGTACTGTGGGTAACACAAAGAACAAGGTATGGTGCTTGTCCAAGGAGCATGCTGTCTGCAGGTGATAACTGTTTATAACCTCAATGTGTTTCTGATAATAAACATCCACCAAGTTGGATTTTCTCAGCTTCTCTTATCTAGAAATGTGTTCAGGGCACATTTTAGGGTTTAACCTCCATTTCACGAGATAAAAGCCTTATGGTCCACTCAGAGAAAAGCAAGTTGATGAAGAATGCATATTGCTCACATTATGATGTGTATGTGGGTGGGAAGCCAACTGAATTGAAGGGAATTCAATTAAAAAAAACATTTATTGTATCACTTACTATGTGTCAAGGACTTTGCTAAGCACTAGGGTACAAAGATTAAAATAAAAATAGATCCTGCCTGCACGGAGTTTACATTCCACTGGGGAAAAACATGTGGAGAGATAAGTAACTACAAAACATGCAGAGAAACTTGAAGTATTTTTGTGGTGATGGTGTGACCATAGAAAGAAATAATAACCAGGATATGAAGAAGAACTTATTATTATTAAAATCACTTGAATTAAATCTAGGCAACTGCAATTATGATAGTACCCTGGACAAAAATAGCAAAGTTAGGAGGAAGGGTAGACTTGGGGGTGTGCTGTGGAGGGCAGTGAATCTAGTTTAAATATGTTGAGTTTGAGGTGCCAAACTTAAACTTTACCCATATAGGTGGTAAAGTGGGCCCCAAATTCAGGAAAGGACTTTGCTAAGCACTAGGGTACAAAGATTAAAATAAAAATAGATCCTGCCTGCACGGAGTTTACATTCCACTGGGGAAAAACATGTGGAGAGATAAGTAACTACAAAACATGCAGAGAAACTTGAAGTATTTTTGTGGTGATGGTGTGACCATAGAAAGAAATAATAACCAGGATATGAAGAAGAACTTATTATTATTAAAATCACTTGAATTAAATCTAGGCAACTGCAATTATGATAGTACCCTGGACAAAAATAGCAAAGTTAGGAGGAAGGGTAGACTTGGGGGTGTGCTGTGGAGGGCAGTGAATCTAGTTTAAATATGTTGAGTTTGAGGTGCCAAACTTAAACTTTACCCATATAGGTGGTAAAGTGGGCCCCAAATTCAGGAGAGACCCTAAGATTATTTGTATAGATTTGGGATGTCACCTACAGAAAAATAATAATTGAATCACTGGAAGCTAATGAGATTGCCAAGAAAAACAATATATAGGCAAGAGAAGTGGCATAGACATACTAGAGGAAGCAGAATGATGATCTAGCAGGGGCCTGGGAAGAAGTAATCAGACAAGAGCAGATGAAAACCAGAAGAGAGATGGGAGAAAAACTAGGAAAATTTAGGGAGCAGCCAAGTTAGGAAAAAAAGAATGGGTATCCAAGAGATCAAGAAGCATGAGCATCTATCCAAAATCATCAGCAAGCATTATATGTAGGAGGGATAAACTAGAAGCATTCCCAATAAGATCAGGAGTGAAACAAGGATGTATATCATCACCACTATTATTCAATATTATATTAGAAATGTTAGCTTAAGCAATAAGAGAAGAAAAAGAAATTGAAGGAATTAGAGTAGGCAATGAGGAAACCAAACTATCACTATTTGCAGATGATTTTTGGTATAGAGAATCCTAAAAAATCAACTAAAAAACTACTTGAAATAACTAAAAATATTAGCAAAGTTTCAATATATAAAATACATCCACATAAATCATTAGCATTTCTCTTTTTTTTCTTTTTCTTTCTTTCTTTTTCCCCTGAGGCAATTGAGGTGACTTGTTCAAGGTCATACAGCTAGGAAGTATTAAGTGTCTGAGGTCAGATTTGAACTCAGGTCCTCCTGACTTTAGGACTGGTGCTCTATCCACTGTGCCACCTAGCTGCCCTAATCATTAGCATTTCTATATGTTACCAAGAAAGTTAAGCAGCAAGAAATAGAGAAATTATATTTAAAATAATTGTAGACAACATAAAATATTTGAGAATCTACCTGCCAAGACAAACCTAGGAACTATATGAACGCAATTACAAAACACTTTTTACAGAAATAAACAATTGGAAAAATATCAATTACTCATGGGTAGGCTGAGCTAAAATAATAAAAATGATAATTTTACTTCAATTAGCCTTCTTATTCTGTGTCATGCCAATCAAACTGCTAAAAATATTTTATAGAGCTAGAAAAAATAATTCCAAAATTCACCTGGAAAAACAAAAGGTCAAGAAAATTAATGGAAAAAAATGCAAAGGACAGTGACTTAAACCACTACCAGACTTAAAAATGAATTATAAATCACCAGTAGCCATTACCAGACCTAAAACTGTATTATAAATTACTAGTCAGCAAAGCTATTTGATACTGGCTAAGAATTAGAGTAGTGGTTCAGTGGAAGAGGTTATATATACAAGATATAATAATCAATGACAACAATAATCTACTGCTTGATAAAACCCCAAATTGTAGCTTCTGGGATAAGAACTCACTATTTGACAAAAATTGTTGGGAAAATTGAAAAAAAAGTATGGCCGAAACTAGACATAGACCAACATCTCACACCCTATATCAAAACAAAATCAAAATGAATTAATGATTTAGACATAAAGGGTGATTCTATAAGCAAATTTGGAGAGCAAGGAATAGTTTACTTGTCATATCTTTGGAGAAGAAAGGATTTTGTAACCAAACAAGCAATAGAACATTTTGAAATGAAAAATGAACAATTGATAATATAAAATTAAAGAGTTTTTGTACAAACAAAATCAATGCAGCCAAGATTAAAAGGGAAGCAGAAAGTTGGTAAATAATTTTTACAACCAGTGTTTCTAGTATTCTTACCACCATAACATAATTAAGTTTGGGTTCAGTTATATTCATATGGCAGAATTAGTATTCTCTTTACAAAAGACTTTGCCACAAGCCTCTTTACAATGGTGAATGCCTATGTGTATTTAAAATATTTTAATATTTTGTTTATAAAAATTTGATTTGCAACTTTTCAGGAACATATCTTTGTAAAATTTTATTTATTTTGTGTGACTATTTCCAATAGGACTAAAATTATCTTACAAGGTAAATATTATAGAAGATGGTACAATTAAGGTTAAAACAAAAGAGAGACTATAGGAAGCAGAGGAAGCTTATACTCTCCAGTATGATGCAATGAGTATGTCATTGGGTGCTGAATTTGGTTCCAACTTTTCAGATGGTTAGTACAAAAAGAAAAACATTTAGACTTATATAGTTTGTCTTAAGAATTAACTAAAGAAAACATATGTATTTATTTTCAGAAACAAACTTTTTTCTGGAACTGAAATGAATCAAGAATTTACTACATAGATCCTTATTGAGGATTGTCAGATCATGTCTGTCATATAAGGGAAGCTATACCTGTATAATTATTATTTATGTATTTCTTTTCTTTTCTTTATTGTTATGTTTTTTACCTTTTCTGAGATAATGCAACCATTATCATTATCTGTGTCAACACACAGAAACCAAAGGATCAGTAATTTAGCTGAATACAAAGAAGTATACCTAAAATCCATGGATTCACTTAGCTGATTAATACACGTCCTATGTTTCCAATTATGCTTCTGTAATGTCATTGCGGATAACCTTTGAGACTGCCAGTAAGTCCTTGAAACGGAAACTGTAATGTTTTGTTGGAAAGGTCTTCTAAAAATTTACTGTGGATGAAAAAAGAACTTCCAAATTTATCCAGGTCAAAGGTCAACTTATTTTCCAACCACTTTTTTTTCTTTTCCTAGAATGATTCCTGATCCTTCAACCCACACCCCACTCAAATTAGGAAATTGAATAATAGTCCAGTTTTATGTTTTGCAAGATTTGACTTGTTGTTTCCTTTATTTTAATGTAAGAAAGCAAAGATAGAGGTAGAGTTAAGAAAGCCAGAGTTTTCTTCTCTAAGGTTATTGACATTACTAATAATTGGTATAACTTGTATTAAATTTAATTCTACATTGGGTATTTTTTTTTCTCTTTTAAATGTGCCATATGCCTAAATAATCTGCTTTGGTAATGATTAGAGATTAGTCCTTCACACACTCACAGAGAATCTCAGAGTTGGAAGGTTTTACCCGGATGTACTTTTTTAATCCTCATGTGGTACTAATTCATACTTGAGATGGGAGTTTCTCCTTTGCTTGAGGGACTGGATTTCTCTGCTAGGAGTTGAATGAAGTATCTCTGTAATCTTTGTGTCCCCCACAGAATATGGCACAGTGTCTTGAGCAAAGTAATTGCTTAAATCATTACCATCACCATTACTTATGATAAATGCCACAGATCAGCCACAGTATTTAAGACCCTCCAAATGTGTGGGAAGTGTGTTGGGTTTGGAGTCAGAAGATAAAAGTTCCAACTCTGACTCTATTTCTTAGAGCAGTACTTTTTCATCACTTCTCACCTCCCCACCCAGCATCTTTCCAGGTTTCTCACATCTCCTCCTTATGCTCTCCACATACTCTTTAGCTCAATGATTATGGTCCCCTTACTCTCCTCAAGTAGCAGGTTCCACCTTCCGACTCAAGGCAATTTCACTGGCCCCTCACCCCTCACTCCCCACACACCAGAAATTCTTTCATTTCATCTCTGCCTCCCAACTTCCCTGGCTTCCATCCGAAATCCTGCATCTACTTTTTCTGATCCCCCTCATTTTAGGGCTTTTCTTCTGTTGATTATTCCTAATATAGTCTTCATACGGCTTGCTTGTACATAACCCTCTGCAAGTTGTCTCTCCCATTAGATTGTGAATGCTTTGAAGCAGGGACTGTCTTCTACCTATCTTGGTCTCCCCGTCGGCATGTAGTAGGCATTAAATAAATTTTTATGACCTTGGACAAATCACTTAGTCTCACTCGAATCAAGCTTTCTTAAGTTGTTTTTGTGTGTCATGGAACCCCTTTGTCATGGAAGCCTGATGAAGCCTGTGCTCATTGTTGAAAAACATGCTAAGTTAAGGGTTAGTAAAAATAAAGATGTTATTATTTCCCATCCAAGTTCATGGGTACCCTGAAAGCTAGCCATGGATCTAGGTTAAGAACCCCTGGGCTAGATGTTGATTAAGTTTCCTTCTAGTTTGAAATCCAGGGTCTTCTGATGTGAGGAATGGAACTGAACTTCCTCCGGGCTATAGCATGGTCCTTGGGGACAGTTCCCCAACAATATTTAGCTGGCTTCCCTGCAGGGAGGTCAGGGGATGACAGTCACTGGTCATATAGTCAAACCTATTGACCAAGGACCTATCTGAATAGATATAGGGATCTACTGGTGAGCGTCAGTACGATGTGTGGAACCCCCCAGTGTCCAGTGATGAAGATCGAAGAGCCAGATTCTGTAAGTTTTTCTTCATCATAGTCTGGCAGTTTTAAAAAAGTTCTTGCAACTGCCCTTTCCTGCTCCCAGCACCAATTCCAGATAAAGGGCTTGGAATAGCTGACGAAGCAGCTGCCAGCTGAGTATGCCAGAGAATATTGGGGTTTTGGGCTGAAAAACTGAAAAATAAGTGAAGCCAGAGTGATGACAGAAAATAACAGATGTGGTGAATGCTTTTAAGTCTTTGGCTGTCTTTCAACATAAGGATGACTGACAAGTCAGGCAGTCAATGAACATTTATTAAGTGCCTACTATGTGCCTGACACAATTGCTGAGGATATAAAAAGAAGCAAAAGATTAGAGTGTCACAGTGGGTAGAGTGTCGGACCTGGAGTAAGGAAGGCTTAAATTCCAACTATCCACTTATTTACCGGCTGTGAGACCATGGGTTACTTACCTTTATCTGTCTCAGTTTCCTCATCTTTAAAGTTGGATAATAATAACACCAGATACATATATGGTAGATAATATGTAAAATGTTTATTCTGTTCTCTTTTTTCTAGGTAAAGTTATCTTTGCCAAGTTACTATTTAGTATCTTCCTCTGGTTGTCTCCTTAAGTCATCATGTCTGTCCCCATTGCTGCCTAGTATTTCCTACAACAGCAGGATTTCTGTTCTCTCCTCTTCCTTTCAAAATGTACTCACCATTAGAGTGCATGATCCTTGAGGGCCCAGATTGCAGTAAACAGTCAGATTAACTACTTGTCATGTTTGATGTTTTCTTTCAGCTAGCTGTCCACATGGGGAAATGATTTGATAAATTTATTTTGGCTAAAGACTAACTGTGCTTCAAACTTTCAAATGTTTTGCCTTTCTAATGATTGTATTTAATTAATATTCCTTAGATTCAGGTTTCTCAATGACTCTGTAGATTACGCATCAATCAATTCAATCATTAAGTAGCATTACTAAATCCCTACTACTGTTTCAGCCACTAGAGATACTAAGATACCCAAAGATTATTCCTGTCCTCAAGGAACTTACATCCTATTGGGGGAGACAACATGTGTATGTGGGTACATATGTGTGTATATTATATATTTACATATGTAAAGTACTCACAAAATAAATACAAAGTACTGGGTGGGGATAGGGTAGCTCTGGGATAAGATTTCATATAGAAAAAAGGCATTTCATTTGAACTTTGAAAGAAGTTTGGAATTCTAAGAGGTAGGAGTGAGGATGGGGCATTTTAGCAAGTAAATAAAGAAATGTCATATTTGAGGGAAAGTAAGATGTCCAATTTGCGTGGACTTTCTTAAGGGAAGAATTATATATAATGAGTTTGAAAATAGGTTCGTACCAAGTTGAAAAGGGTTGACAATCTAAACAAATAAGTTTATATTTTGTCCTATAATCTATAGGGAACCATTGGATTTTCTTGAATAGCAGAGTTGCATGGTTGGATCTCCCCTTAAGGAAAATCTCTTTGGCAACTGTATGAAAGATAGGTTGAAGACAGGAGAGCCTTGAGACAAGGACACTAAATAAATAAACCATTGTATTGTTTGGGCTAGAGGTGACCAGTACTTGACCTAAGGTGGGATCTGTGTTGGGGGGAGAAGAATAAAATTTGATAGATGTTGTAGAGGTAAAAATGGAAAGATTTGGAAAGTGATTATATAAATGAGGTGAGGGAGAGTGTCAAGTCAAGGTAGATGATAAGGTTACAAACCTGGAAGACTGGAAAGATGGCAGTACCTTTGACAGAAATAGGGAAATCTGGAGGAGAGTTGGGGAGGAGGGGAAGACTGTGAGTTCTGATTTAGACATGTTAAGTTTGAGATGTCTTTAGGATATCTAGTTTGAAATGTCCAACAGACAGTTGTTGGTATGGGACTAAAACTCAGCTGAAGGGATGGGACTAGATATAAAGGAATAATAATTTTATAATGAGATAAAAATAAATTAGAACCAGACAGCTGTGTAAGAGAAAGATGGAGGGAAAGAAGGAGGGAGAGAGGAAGGGAGAGAAAGAAACAGAAACAGAGAGAAAGAAAGAGAGAGAGAGAGAGAGAGAGAGAGAGAGAGAGAAGAAGAAGAAGAAGAAGAAGAAGAAGAAGAAGAAGAAGAAGAAGAAGGAGAGAAAGGGAGAGAGAGGGGGGAAGAGAGAGAGAGAAAGAAAGAGGAATTCAGAGAAAGAGAGAGAGGGAGAGAGGGAGAATGAGAGAGAGGGAGAGAAGGAGAATGAGAGAGAGGAAGAGAGGAGAAAGGAGAGAGAGAGGGAGGGAGAAAGGGAGAGAAAGTGCTTCTTTGTAGCCAATGAGAGAAGATGAGAGAGGAGATAGAGATGCTCAGTCTCAGTCAGACTTAATTGAAACTGATTCCTTTGTTGGTAACATGAGTCATATGTATTGTATGGCTTCAAAGACAGAGAGACTCTGTGAAAGTAAGGGAATTTTTCTTGACTGTTAAGGGATTTGAGCGTGTGCTTATTCTGTTTTCTGCTCAGGTTAAATAAAATATGTTCTATATTTTATTTCTTGTTAGCCCACTGATTTCTGGAGAGTTGAATATCATTAGATACACAAGCCAAATATAGCTCTTCCTGCATGGGGGAAGAAATCAAAGAGGATGTGCCATAACCCCTCCATATTGTATGCAGATCCATAGTGTCAGATCCTATATCCATCTGTCCAGCAGGTTACAGAGATAATATATACAAAATGTTTTGTAAACCTTAAGGTCAGCTAACAAAAGTCAACTGTTATTATCATCGTCTTTATCATTACCCTAAAGTCCCATCTGGGACTTCATTATGGCGTGGGTATGATTTTGGATGCTCAAGGAAGCCATACCAATGGAGAACAAGTTCTGGAAGATCTTTCCCAGCTTGAGTGTGAATCTAATGAGAGACTGCATGTCTTTGTTCAGGACTAGCTTTGACAGGTTTGCAGAATTTAATAGTTGTATTACCCCAAAGTTATTATTTCGGCCAAAACAACTCTCAACAACCAAGCGTAGTGCTGGGTTTAGACTCAAGAAGACTTGAGTTTCAATTTCTCCTCTGATTCTAGTTGTGTGAACATGGACACATCATTTAACTTCTCTGAGCCTCTGTTTCTTCATCCGTAATTATTTTGCTTAGTTAGGGTGTTATGAGGCTCAAATAAGATGATTTATGTAACATATGTTACAGATCTTAACTAGTTATATAAACATAATCATTATTATTACATACACTAACAATTTATTGTGAAAAATATAATTGACTTTGCAATCAAGAAAACTT
This sequence comes from Sarcophilus harrisii, assembly GCF_902635505.1. Lineage (NCBI taxonomy): Eukaryota > Metazoa > Chordata > Mammalia > Dasyuromorphia > Dasyuridae > Sarcophilus > Sarcophilus harrisii. The sequence continues at coordinate 473,520,725 of NC_045427.1, read as the reverse complement.
GGGTTCCAGTTTTACTCCTGCCAGATAATAGCTGTTTGAGTCTGGACAACGCCCTTACCCTTGTGCTCAATATTCCAGGTGACTTTCTAAGATTATCAGTTGTGGAATATTTCTGTTAGTAGGGGGAAACTGATGAAATCACAAGTCCCAGACAACTACTCCCTTGCAAGTAGGGCTGAACTAAACATAAAGTGTTCACAACACTGACAAAGTCCCAGGTACTTGAAGTTTTAGTATTCTAATTTCCATGGACATTTGTATATTAACAAAAGAAAGAAACAACTCTAATGATAGGATTTTATCTATTCTGCTAGATCAGGGAGGAAATCTATGAATCATGTTGCATAGACTACATGAACTAACACTTTCTTTATGCAGATTTAAGGATTTCCATATACCCTAAAAGACTGCTAGACTAATCCAAGTAACCTCTATTGTTTTTAAAAAAGTTTTATTAATGTGTGTTGTTTTTATATTGCAAAATTTACAAATTATTTCCACTTCATGAAATATGTCTTGTAACAAAGTAAAGTAGTTAAATGAAACTGATAATAGTGGAAGCAGTTAGATGATGCAAGGGCTAGAGTACTGGTCCTGAAGTCAGGAGGACCTGAGTTCAAATCCATCCTTGGACACTGGGCAAATCATTTAACCTCAATTGCCTCTATAAAAACAAACAAAAAGCCCCAACCTAATAAGAGTAACCTCATTTGAAAGTGCATGCAACATTCCTGTTATACTAATCCCTACAATTTTCTGTATTAAAAAAAATGAACAGAAATCTATTTTTCTCCTGACATCTATTACCGCATCAGGAAACAAAAAACCAAACCAAAACAAAATTCCTTGTAACAAATATGCAAGCTTAAACACCACAAATTCCTTCAAAGGTTCTTTGTTTCATTTAATACTCTAAATCCATCACCTTTCTGTAATGGATAATATGTTTCATCATCAAGGCCCTATTTAAATTCAATGGGCTTTCATGGAATTTTACTTCCCTTCCCTCAGAATCTTTACAAAATGGTGACAATTGTAGACCAAACACAAAATGCTATCTAAAGAATCTCAAATGCTATCTGGGTCTATTTTCATCTTAGGCATGGATATAGGATCTGATTAAAGGGAGGCTAAAGCAGGGGAGTCAGCGTCCTAATATCTGAAAGCTTAGGCAGAGGAACTGGGGCAGAGGCATGTTTGGATATTCAAATCCAGTGGGAAATTATTCGCAACTCTGCAGTTGTGTACTGCCCCAACTGGCTCCGGATTCGAATGATTGAAGATGTACCAGGAAACATTCCTCGTCCATGCCAGCTGTGCAAATGCCTCCTTTGGCCACCAGCAGATAGCCACTTCAGGCTCATCCAATGTGCCCACCCTAGCCAGAAGCTGCATCCAAGCCCTGGCTCAGATGTCGAAGTCAGCATCTCTGCAGATCATGCTGGGACCCAGCCAGGAGAGTCAGCTGGGCTTGGGGCTTAATTCTCAGGAAGCCCTTCCTTTTCTTCTGCAGCCCCGAGTTACACGTTCTAAGGACTCTCTTGGAGAAGACTCCAGAGAGAAATTCTCATTTCATTTCTTCTCTATACTCTGCATTACCAGCATGTGTTAACTGATTTATGTACAAGGAAGCAGAGTGGTGGAGCGAGGATTATACTCATGCTGGAGTCAGAGGATTTGGGTGCAAATCTTGCCTTGGACACTATCTGTGTGACTTGGGGTAAGTCATGTAACTGCTCAGGTCTTCAGTTTCTTCATCTGTAATACGAATGGGTTGCATTAGGTGGGCTCTAATCCTGAGGTCACTTCCAACCCTAGATCTGTAACTCTAGTATTTGGACTAGATGGCTTCAGAGGTCCCAAGATCTCTGACCCACAAAGCTGTCAAACATAAAGCCTTCAATTAACAAACATTTAATATCTTCTGTATAGAAAGCCCTATAGTTGCAAAAACTAATGGGATATAGTTTTTGCCCTCAAAGAGCTTACATTCTATGGGGGGAAATATAGCATGTTCACAGAAAATAGATAAAAAAATAAAAATATAGGAAAGGGGAGCAAAAACTGAAGAAATCAGAAAAAGTCTCTTTAAGGAGCTAGTTTTTGACGTGAGCCATGAAGGGGGTTAGTTCTGCCACTTGGACTACATGATCATGGTCTGTCACTTTACTTCTCAGTCTTATTTTCCTTATGTAAAAATGGAAATAATAATAATTACCCTACCAAACCCTAAAGGATAATTGTAAGCATCAATTGTAAGGTTTGATGATTTATGGAAAATGTTTTTTAATCTAAAATGTGTGATAGAAATATTATAATTATTACTACAAGTCTAAATAACTTAGCTGGGATCTGTTGAAATCCCTGAATTGTTCCATGGGGGTGGGGAGGAGCTGGGTGGACCATGTGATAATCTTACAATTTGATCTTCTTTAATCATATCTGCTTCAGTGAGTGCATGAGAGTAATTTTGCAGTTTATCTGCAGCACAGTAGCAGCAGCATTTGCACAAAATAGCTTGAAAACATTTTGTTGGCCTTCCCCCTGAACATTTCCATTATCTAGGCTATAATTAGCATAGAGGCAATGTGGTAGAAAAAGGGACCTTAACCTAGAGTCAGAAGATCTTGGTGAAGTTCCAGCTCTGCAACATCTTGGGCAAGTCACTTTCCTTTGTGAGTCTCAGTGTCCTCATCTGTAAAATAGGGCCAACCATTTCTAGCTTTAGTTGTTGATGTTGTTCAGTCATTGATCAGACATGTCTGCCTCTGTGATCCCATCTGGGGTTTTCTTGACAAAGATCCTGGAATGATTTGCCATTTCCTTCTCCAGCTCATTTTACAGATGAGGAAACTGAGGCAAACAGGGTTAAGTGACTTGCCCAGGGTCACACAGCTAGTAAGTGTCTGAGGCCAGATGTGAATTTATGAAGAGAGGCTTCCTGAACTGGCTCAGTACTCTATTCACTGCCCCACCTACCTGGCCTAGCCTCATTATATAGTGTGAGGATCAAGTGGGATTATTGATGTAACTGTGGGTACTAGACCAACATCAGATATTTTTAGTAAACTTGTTCTTTTTTCTTAGTTATTGACAAGGCAAGCTTTAGCTTTCCCTCAGATTCCCAATAAGTGTGTGGGAATCCAAAGGTTTTGTTATATAGTGACAATCTTTGTCCAAAGGAGTTTATAGCCCAAAGATAAAATCTATATCTTCCAGACATACAAGAAGAGACAGAAGCCCAGAATTTTTCACATGTGCTGTAGACAATCAATCCATACAAATAAAATTTGTTGTTGAGATACCCTTGACTATTTCATTTAATAAACATTGAGTATATATTGTATGCAAGTCAGATCAGGAATATAGAACATTTGCCTTCCCTTTAGAAATTTATAACCTAGTAGCACTAGCATGGATAACTTTTAAAAAATTGTAACTCATATTTATATGAGTATTTTGAGGCATTGAGAGTGTTTTCCTACCCATGAGGTAGAATTATAAATATTTAGAACAAAAAAGGAACTCTGAGTATATAACCAAATCTCATCCTTTTAGACCATGTGGCCTTCAATTTTTAAAGTGTGGTATCTTGAATGTAATACATTTGATTTCAAAGGACTTGGGTTCAACTCCTGCCTCTAAAATTTACTACATGTGTGACCTCAGACAAGTCACTTTAATATTTTGGGGCCTTACCTGTAAACTGAAGAAGTTAAATCAGATGGTCTTTGAAATCTTTTTAGAGCTATCGTTCTGTGACATTATTTTTGCCTCATTGTGTGTGCATGTGTGTGTGTACATTGTGTGCGTGTGTGTCCCTCCACTGATGCAGTTTACATCCCCTCTATGCCCCAGGAGATGTTTTTCATGAGTTGCTATAGTCCAACAATTGAATTTTCCAGAGTCACTTGGTGAGATAGGATCTCAGATGATAGAAATGCAGTTTACTACTACGCCTCTACTCAAAACTTTTCTGCATGACAGGACCTACCAGGAATTGTGTTTTTCAGGTGTGACCTTCAGTGGTCTAGGGTTATCTCCTTGCTAAAAAGAGTATCAGAAGAGGACTTCAGTGGAGAAATACAAATACTATAATTCCCATTTTACAGGGGAGAAAATTGAGGCAAGCAAGAGACTAAATTATTGACTTAGGGTTGCTTAGGCAATAAGTGGCAAAGCCAGGAATTGACCTCAAGTCTTCTGAATGTAAGACCAATGTTTTTATTTTTCTTGTACACTTTGCTGCCTCCTAAAGTAGAATGTGAAAATTCAATAATAATGGAACAAAGTGTTACGTGCATTCAGAGGGTTGAATGAGTGATTAGATAATACAGTATCATTAGCAGAATGAATATCTGAGGATATTCTGATAGGAAGTACCTTGTCCTTGGAGATTTTTGCAATTAACTGTGCTCCATATTACTACTATGGAAACTATCAAAATGTGGTGATAGTTTATGAATATCCAACAAATGGTACAAGGAAGAGATTCTAAAGGCTTTCTATTCATTACTTTTTGAAGCCAGTCTAAGGGGATCAAAATGTAGGTTCCATTTTGGATTTGCTAATTTTTTTTGCTAACTGTGAACCTTTGCTTAATTAATTAGTCCAATTTAACTTCAGTATTTATTTTTGCAATAACTTTGTATAGCAACTATAAAATTGTTTTTATTGTTTCCTTTTGATTGATCTTGTCAATTTTCTTTTGATTAATTAGTATTTGAATTTATAGGATAAAAATAACTGACATTTTTGTAGTACTTTCAATATTTTAAAAGCTCTTTGCATATATAATCTTGTTTGATCCTTGTAACAAACCTATGAAGAAAGTAGGTACTTACAGGCATTTTAACCTTTATTTCCAGAGAAGGAAACTGAGTCTCAGAGAATTTCAGTGATTTGCCCATGGTCATATAGTTAGCTAAGTATCAGAGGTGATTTTTGCACACAAGTATGATTGAATCCAAGTCTAACATTTGAGCCATTACAAGGCACTGCTCCTAAGATTTATAGATAGAAATGGGAATCTTAGAGATTATTTAAACCCCTCATTTTATGAATGAGGAAGCAAGGTCCCATTTCATATATATCCTGACTCAAAGTTCAGATTATCACTTGTAATGTTCTTCTCTTAAATATAATGTTCTCTGGGAGCAGGTTTCTTGGGGGACTTCTGGGAGCAGCCTGAAGGCTCAATGCAATAATCACCTCAAATGCAGCCAGGAGTTAAAGTCCAAATCCTTTATTGTCTCCATCCAAGTCTTGTCCTTCCTTGGGCCTGGTTAGCTTTCTTAGAGACATATCTCTCTCCTTGGTTCTGAGAGCTCTTGCCACTAGTCCTTTGCCTCTGCCAGCTTCAGCCTCTCATCCTCCCAATGTCTCCAGCCACACAAAGGTGGAAGTTGGAATGAATCTGACTCCGCCTAGGAGAGCGGGCTTGTGTCTTAGTCAGCTTGTCTTTTAGTGGAGCCCTCCTTATATATGCTCTCTTAAAGGTTTGAATCTTGTGGAACTCTAATAAGTACTAAGTACATCTAGAGAACTGTTAAGCACCCTGCTAAACAACATTGTCTCTTTCAATTCCATTGACTTAGCACCTTGTAAGAATTCTAACAATCACCTAAACCTAAAATCAAAAAATATGTTAGAAATCATCCATGCCAACTCCTTTATTTTATAGATTAGGAAACTGAATTAAAGGTCCTTACTTTTAATATACATGTAGTATCAGACCTTGAATTTTAACAAAAAAAAATCTTCCTGCATCAAATCTAGGACTATACCCATTATTTCATCTTCTATTTTCTTCCTTATATTTAGGGGAAATACATTCTCTTTGTTAGGGGGAAATAAAAACTAAGATAAGCAGGTGACTTCTTCCCATGAATGGAATAATCTCCATTTTTATTTTCATTACTTAAAATCTCTTATTTCCTTCAAGTAGATATTCACTTCTACTCTTGGATTTTCTAGATCTCTTTAGTTTCTAGTGCTCTCCCTCCCCATACTATCTCTATCCATTTTGTATATATATGGTCTATATTTATGTAAGAGAAGTATATCATACTCCTTAACTCCAAATGAAGTAATTAATGAGATGTTCTGAGGCCCAATTCCTTTATCAGGCGAGAACATCTTTTTGATTGGGTTACAGATTCAATTAATTAAAGTTATAGCCTAAATGTGAATAATCCTTAGAGCCTCTCTTAAATTCTTCCATCAATCAAAGGTATAAACATAGGTGTCAAACTTGTTGACTGACCAAAGCAGCTACAACATTCCAAAATGTGGCTAGAACCATATTGAAATGTAATCTGGGAATGCTTAACAAATTAAATAAAAACATAAAAAATATATAATATATAAAATATAATACAACATAGAAATGCTAATCTGTGGTTTTTAAAGTCAATATATGGAAGTAAGATTCTATTTGAATTTGATACCACTGGTTTAAGTATGTGGGAACTAAAGGAAAGCAAGTTATGCTTCTTGGTTGGTTGAAAAGAGTCAGTTAAACCCTATAGATTTGAATAAAACAACATGAATTAAGTCTGGAACAATGTGTTCTCTAAGTCTCTGTGCATTTCCCCCAGAGACCCTGTGTGAGTTAAGGGAAAGTTTGTCACAGATATTTGTGGAAATGTTTTTGTGCTAATTTGTGCTAATCTCATAAATTACCATTTCTAAAAGTAAGACTGCTAATCAACAGGGAGCACACTGAATGGGGGCTCATGAGTGACAGTCCTAGGGTGAAAAATACAATTCCTTATGGTCATTCTTGGAATTCTGAGGGAAGGATACCCCATCTTCTGTGAGATTCAAACTACAAATGTGATGGAGAGCTAGAGACTAAGCTCCAGAAGAGGGTTGTAGTTATTGATGTTTTGATGTTCACACTGCTTACCTCATTAGAATGTAAATTGTTTGAGAGCAGAAGTTTCATTTTGTCTTTTCATTCCCAGTACTTGGCACAGTATCTGGCATATAGTAGGTGCATAATTAATGTTTGTTATTTGATTTCCTTTAGGCTTGAAAGAGAGTTGTTTGACTGGTCTTTTTGAATGTATCCTCTTTTCATCTCTACTTTATAGGATTTCTAACTTCCTTCAAAGTGTAGTTCAGGTGCTACCTTCTACGTGAGTCTTTTTCCTTATTCCCCTCTGGATCAGTACTTCATCTTGAAGTAAATTTATATTCCTTTTTATTTATTGACTGTACACTAGTAGTATGTCTCCAGAAGAATCCTCAAGGACCACCCTTAATTCCCTTTTGATCTTCATTCACTTTTTTATATTCATATGCCTTTTATCTAACAGGGTGCCTTGCAAATAGTAGGTGTTTAATAAATATTTGTTCAATTGAGTACAATTGGCTCAGAAAAGTTAGTGTGCACACAGAATAGATGGTAACAGAATATATTCACAAGGAATTTTCAGAGATAGAAGACTTTGCAACACTGAATGAACAAGCATGTGTTTCATTTAAAAATGTAAGGGGGTTGAGTTCATGGTTCCGGATGAAAGGGGAAAGATGCTCTCAGATCAGTACACTGAGCTGAAGACAATAGGTCAAGGTCTAATTCAGTGAACTGATTCTCTGGTCAGGGTACAGTGATCCAAGAGTGAAAAGGGTGGGTCGCTTCTAAGTCCAATTGTCAGGAATAATTTTTAAATGTTAATTGCAAACTTGGTTGCTAAATTCATGTCTTATTCACCAATAGAGTTTGTAAGAATGCTCCCTCTCTCCCCCATTCACTCTGTCTTTTTTTTTACCCAGCCAGAAACTGGAGCAAAATGAGACTGAACATATTTCCCCAGGTTACATGGAAAATGAATTAGTGACAGAGCTGGCACAAATGCCAACTTTTTCCCCCTCCTGGATTATGTGCTAAGCAACAGTCTCCCATTGCTTTCACTAACCTTACGCATAGGGTTATTATTCGAGACAGAAAATAATTTCTGTATTCTTTAGAAACACACAGGATCAACAGCAGCTATTTAAAGAATGCAATGCCCTATCTCCTTTTATATCCATCCTGGGGGCCAATAGCTTCACACATCTGGTTTTCTTCAAAGGCCCACCAGCTGTGGAGCAGAAAATATTATTTTGCCTAAGAAGTGGATGATCTATGGATGACAAATGGAAAAACACTGTTGAATGCTATAAAGTGCATTAGGAGGAAGGAAACAACATTGTGAAACTCCTAAGATACTTAGATATAGGCTAAGAGATAAAGTTCACTGTTACTTAAGGCATCCTTATTTGTAAGACTATACAAGAGGTGTGTGCATGTATGTGTAAATGCAAAATTCAATTAGATTTCAATTCCACAAATAGCAATTAAGAATCTATTATGTAAGGGTACTCTGCTAGTCTTGGGGAGATTTACTGGCTCCCCTGTATCTGCAATCTAATTGATTCAGGAAGCTATGTCCAACATGCCAATCAGGGACCCCAAAAGCTTTGTGCACCTCTCCTGACACAAATTAACTTTAAGGAAGACCACTCAACATGCTTGGGAATGTTTCCATTTCTCTCTTTTCAATCTTTTAAAAAATTGACATCTTTTGTTTTAAAATCACCTCAATTTCTGAATACATCTTTTCCCTCTCCTTTACCAAGAGAACCATTCTTTATAATAAATAATTTTAAAAGAAAGCAGTAAAACTAACACTTCAACCTTGTCTTACATATTTATCAAGTGTTTACTATGTTCTAGGTGCTCACCCTCTTAGATCACTGTCTGGCACATCACAGGTGCTTAATAAATATTTATCAACTGATTGACTAAGCACGGGGAAGATGCAAATAGAAGGTAAGGACAGCTCCTGCCCTCAAAGATTTCACATTCCAATGGGGAGGAGACACCACATACAAATCAGGACATGCAAAATAAATATAGAATTAATAGCAGGGGACCTTAGAGGGGATGGCACTAGTAGTGGAGGGTACCAAAGCAAGCTGCCAGAGACATGGCACTTGAACTCAATCTTCTAGGAGTCCATGATCCTCCACTTATGTAAAGAGGGAGGGAGGTACAATTTTTCAACTCTTCTTCAGGGGCAAGGCTGGCTACCATAATTGCAGAGACTATCTGTCTGTCTGTCTGTCTATCTATAGATATATAGTTTTTTTTGTCTCCTCTCTTTTCTCAATTTCTTTTGACATTGTGAGGATACCAGTGTAGCTTTTAGGCTTTGGAGTTGATTAACCCTCAATCTCATCACACGCCTAAGCTGACTTATTTTTTTGTTCCTACATCCTTTAATAGAATCCTTTATGTAGTTTCTTCTTTGTAATTCCTTATTTGTAATGTCATAACCCATAGCACCTCCTTGTTATGCCTCTCCACTGTCCTTTGGGGAGCACTCCATTAAAAAAAAAGACCCTGTAGATACAAATGTTAATAATTAACCCCTGCCCTCCAGGACTTTACATTCTACTGAGATACAAACAGGAAAACAAATAAGTGAATATACTACAAATACAACTGAGGGAATAAAGAAAGGCTTCATGTAGGAGGAGTCACAGGTTTTGAATCTTGAAGAAAGCTATGAGATGGACACAAGAAAGAAGCAGGTTCCATGCCTGGAAAGTAGTCTATGTAAAAGTCACAGAATTGGGAGATGGAATACCACACCCAGGGAAGAGCAAATAGATCAGTTTGGTGGGAAAGAAGAGTTTGTGAAAGGCATTAATGTGAAAAAAAAGTGTGGGAAAGTGTGCTAGACTGGAGCTAGACCATGAAAGGCTGAGAAGTAGAGGTGACTGAGGAAAAAATTCTGAGATTTGGAACCTTCAATATCAGGGATGAATAAAGAATTCTAGGGGCAGTTAAATGGCGCAATGGATAGAGCAACATCCCTGAAGTCAGGAGGACCTGAATTCAAATCTAGCCTCAGACACTTAACAATTCTTGGCTGTGTGACCCTGGGCAGCTCACTTAACCTTGATTGCCTCAGCAAAAAAAAAAAAAAAAAAATAATCCTAATGGTTCAGGATTTCTAGTAATAACAATGGCAATAGTTACAATGATATCTCAAATTTGTGTCCTTTAAGATGTGCAACAATGCTTTTGGCATGTGCCAAATGTAGGATTTTAATACTTCAGAAAAAGCAAAAAAGAGAACAGATTTTAGAATTTCTTTTTATCTCAATTCCCACTTCCCAAGATGCCAATTGAAATATGAAATCCCAATTCCCTTTTATGTATATATGTGTGTATGTACACACCATGTGAATATATACATATATAAATTACCACTTCTGCAAGTCCTAATAACAGAATTTTTCTCACCATATTACATGGCAGAGAGGCTAGTCCATTGAAAAGCAACCATAGCCATTCTACCTTATTATTGGGTCATATTATGGAGGAAAAAACTATGCATTTCAAAAGAAAACAGCTCTCTTGCAATTAGTTGTCCTTATAGTGCCTTTCCCTTGTGTTTTATGGAACATTTTATAAGTGGATTGGCAAAATACATAAATTCTGTTTATTAAAAAAGGTGGGGCAGAATTCATATGAATTGGATCCTCTAAAAGATTCAGAAGAAAACTTTTAAAAATAAGACACAAAATATGAAGTATCAGATACAAATTAGTTAAAGAAAGTTTCTCAGAAAAATTCAGCCAAGCTATGTAAATGGGATTTCTCTCCCACTCCTGGACAATTAGAAAAAATAATCCTCTAATCCTTTTTCTCAGTTAGTCTTCTGGGTTAGAGTTTCTATATCAGCTGTTAGATCAGTTTTATCCTACTTCTGAAATTTGTGGATTCTTAAATGCAAGTCAGAATATTTAAAATCCCTTATATTTGGACTTCCTAACAAATGAGTTTCAAATTGCAAATTCAGGATCAATATTTGAAATATTTAGAAACAGGTCCTACCCAGGACAATGTAATGGAATGGAAAGAATGTAATTCTTAGTGGCAGAAGACTTGGGTTTAGGTGCTGGCTTTGATATTTATTATTCACATGATCTAGTTCAAGTCATTGAACCTCCCTGAAGTTCTGTTTACTCATCTCCCAAATGCAGATAATAATAGTTACACCAGAGGGGATAGGGACTGAACCTGTGAACTCATTAATATAGAGAACTACCAGATAAGGAAGCTCCTTCTACCAAAGCAAATCAGCATTTTCTCTGCAATTTATAGTCTTAGAGAGTTGTCTGGGGCATTTAGAGATTAAGTGATTGCCCAGAACCACAAAGCCCAGTATGTGTCAGAGGTGGGGCTGGAACCCATGTCTTGTGGTTTTGAGGTCAGGTCTCTGTACACTATACCATGTCTGTCTAATAGTTATAATTCTGAACTTAAAGCATGGTTTCCTAACCTAGAGTATGCATATTCTGAGTATGAGATAGTTTTGAGAGGTTATAGGGATGATTTAGTAATTCATACTCTCCTGTTGATACAGTAACTGTGTTGGGGAAAAATTGTGGATTGAAGAGAAAACAGTAAAGTAGCAAGGTCAAAGTGGGAAAGGGTGGAAATGTTATAAATGTGTCTTTTTTTGTTTTTGCTGAGGCAATTCAGGTTAAGTTACTTGCCCAGGGTCACACACCTAGGAAGTGTTAAGTGTCTAAGTGCATTTAAAATTTTTAAAAAAAAGTTGAAGAAATCTTCTGACCCAGATCAAATGCATGGAAGTTTGAATACAAAAACTTTTATATACTGAACCAGAAGAAATCAGTGTCAACTGCAAATAAAAGATAAACTAATGAATCTCTGCAAATAATCAGAAATTATGCATTGATTTTTAAACATTTAAGTTATAAAATTTTGTTATACTCTTGGAGAAGCATACCCTATCCTTCGTAAATGGCCATAAACTTTGGGTTCTATTTATAACTTCTTTCTGTGAATCAGGATTCTCAGTCATATTGTCAGTCAGACCCAAGGCCACTCACAGACTGGAGGCTAGACACAATATGTGGTGATTTCTCTTAAAAACTACACTGAGAATAGTTGGTTGATAAGAAAGAAAAGCCCGGAGTCTCACTAATTTATGACTCTTCTAATAAATACTGAGTGAACTTTATAATGCTAAAAATTATGTACTGATCAAAGTTTTCTTAATGAAAAAAGTCTATCGAATTTTTTCATGAATATGAATGGCAAATTATAGAAGTTATTTCTTTTCACATTAAAAAGGGGAAATGGGCAGATTTGCTGAAAGCCAAATGAGATGGAGACTGAAAAAGGTTAGAAACTCCTACCTTGCAGAATTATTTTGAGGAAAGCACTTTTTAAACAGAAAATCTTAATAGCTATAATTGTATTTCTATAGTACATATTACAATATATTCTTTCCAAAAGTACAATGAAATAAATACTACAGTTTAAAAATAAGCATTTTGTGAAATAAAGACATCTTTTATTATCTGGTACTTCCATATATTCATGGATTCATGTGATTGAGGAAGTGCTATCCAATTATGAAGTGCTTTCTGAATCATCACTGAATAGAAAAAAATTGTTTACCTTGATTCTTGGTTGAGCAATGACAAATATCGCTCATGTGGAAATTATGCCTACATTTTTATTTGCTTGACTTTTATTCATCAAACATTTAAGGAGAATTTCATGACATAAAAATGATAATGGATTTGAAGGGAGAAGAGTTATTTTCAAGTCCTGGCCCTGCTATTGACTAGCTGTGGGATATCATCTAAGTCACTCTTTGAGTCTCAAGTTTCCAATTTGTATAATGAAAGACTTAACCTAGACCAGAGATTCTTAAGCTTTTTGTGTGTCAAAGACTTATTTGGCAGTCTAGTGGAGTCTATAGAACTTTTTTTGAAATGATGTTTTTAAAGGCATAAAATAAAGTACATAAGATTTCAAAGAAAATCAATCACATTGAAATATACTTGTGAAAAAATTAAAAAAAAAATTCAGGGACCCAGGTTAAGAATCTCTGTGTTAGATATTCTCTAACATTCATTCTACTACAAGCCTCTGTTAAACACTGAGGGAGATTCAAAGATAAATAAGATATAGTTCTTACTTATCTTCAAGAAATATGTACTCTGGAAGCTTAAAATGTCTTTCAAAGGTATCTAAAATGTCTCAATTTACAAAAGAAGTTTACAACCAACTTTTCAGTATTGTAAGAAGGTAAGAAGTAAGATGGTTAGTGGAATCAACTACCTAAAATGTAACTAAATTTTCTTTTTTCTTCTGAATTTATTTTTTAAAATTATATTATTTTTTATTACACAGTATGTGAATTAGCAATGAAATTATTTAAATGTATAAGTGCTGTTCACTCTAAATCCTGTGCACTTAACACATTTTTCAATAAATAATTCTCACTCCCAATAAGTCCTATCCCATTAAGGGAGGGAATTGAAATACATTTTTAGTAGCAAAATGATGTTTTCACCATTTTGCTTAAAAGTGTGATTTGGTGCCTGAGTTTTAAATCATAATAACCAATTTACAGAAGTAAATTATATTCAGTTAAATCATAGTATAAACATACTTTTAAAAATTATTAATTTGTCCAAGTAGGCAAATTTAAGAAGAAAAAAAAGTCCTCAATTCACATTCTGCCAAAACAAATTTCCACATTGATTAGATCTAAAAACGTGTATTTTTCTTTTGCATTTTAAGTTCATTACTTTCTGTGAATGATATGTTTCAACTTAATTTTTAAAAAATCTTGACCCAGATATCTGAGAATTTGAATGTAAAAACCTGGCAACACTGATGCCATGGCCATGCTTATGGGGAGATAGACAGTTGTTTTACAAATGAAATCTCCCAGTCGTTATTTAAACTTATGCAGTGTCTCCACTAAAGCAATGACATTGGGCATAGCCATTCTGTTATGAGACACAGCTGAATCCGAAGTACAAAAGGAAAAGCAATTATCTAGATGCTTACCACACATTTAAGACTGCAGTTTCCATGTATATTTAAAAAATAAAGAAAGAAATCAGCCAAATGACTTGTTTAAAATTCACTATGTGCTAGAACCAATTTAAAGCAACAACAGAAATCCCTTGCTATTACTCTGAATATTCCTTTTCTGTTCCTACTGTTTTGATTCAATTTTTAAAATTTGAATTATGGTAGGTCTTCTGCAGCCAGTACTCTCAAGGATACCTAATATGCCATATAGAAAGGGAGATAACCTTAATAGTAATACTAGTTAGCATTTTTATAGTGCTTTACAAATATCCTCATTTAATCCTCACAACAACCCTATGAAGTAGACTCTATTACTCATTTTTATAGTTGAGGAAACTGAGGCAAAGAGAGGTTAGATGACCTGCTATCTTTATCCTATTAAAAATTATTGAGGATCTCTCCAAAGTGTTTTTGTTTATCTGGGTTATATTTATAGACATTTACCATATTGGAAATAAAAACTGTTTTTGAATTTGTAGACCCTCTAAAAGGGTTTCAGAGATCCCCAGGATTCTCTAGACCATACTTTGAGAACCACTGATCTAGAGAATTCAGAGGCCATATTTGAACTCAAGTTTTTCTTACTCTAGGTCCAGTACTCTATCTATTAGCTGCATTAGAGGTTCAAGAATATTCCATGCAAAACCCAAATTGGAAAGTTCGTTAACTTGGTTGGGTGGAGTAGCTTTTTTTGTTTGAACTGCTGTAACAAGATCTGCTTCCTCCAGAACTCTGAATTAATTAAAAATCTAACATCATCATCATCTTCATTTTCTTTTCTTCACTACTATCACCATATATATTATACCCAAGAAATATCATATCTGATATTTATTAAAGTGCTTTATGGCTCACAACAAATATTACCTGCCTCATTTAATTTGATTTGCACAACTGTTCTGTGAGATAGATGTACTGGTCATTTCAAACATGAGGAAGCCAAGAATCAGAGAAATTAACATCTCCATGTCCATCCAGCTAAGAATGCTGGACAAAGTATTTGAGCCACATTTCTTGACTGTGAGTAAAAGCAAAACAAAACAAAACAAAACTACACTGCTGTCTAATTCCTCATTTCATCCCTTTCAGAATACTCCATTCACCCAAACAAAATCTAAGACTGACACACTATTAGATTTTAGGTATTATCTAGTTTGATTCTTTCATTTTACAGAGGAGGATCATCGATTTAGAGCCCAAAAGACCATTGACCATCTAGTCCAACTCCTTGATATTAGAGTTGAGGTCATCTTGCCATCTTTCCTGTTGCTACAACTGTACCCTCTTTATGCCTTAGAGAACCTAAACACTTAACTATGGAACTCTTGTCCTGGGTACAAGCCTGTTATATTTGTGTCTGTCACAGAGCAGCCCTCGATAAATGCTTGATAATATGTTGACTTGATTATATCTAGTTGGTTTTAGACATGATCATGCTTTCCCTCAGACATATTCTGGCCATTTGCATATCTGTGGTTTGCCTATATCTTATTTTAAAAATGATAATTGAATAAATCATTCTTTCTGAAAAGGGTATGTCAGTAAACTACCCTATTGCTCCACTCATCATCCCTGTCACTTGCATTACTTCTTTATGTGCATAGGGCTCTGCTATTAAAATTTGAGCTCTTTGAGATAAAAGGGCTGTCTCACCTTAGTATTTGTGCACCCACCACTTGGAAAATGTCTGACCCACATTTAATGCTTAATGAATGTTTTTTCATTTATTCATTCATTGAGAATGAAGATCCCTTAGCTTATACAATTAGAAGTTCCTGCCCTTGTTATATTCCTATTTCTGCCAGAATGTGGTGTTCTTGAATCCTAACCCCACTACACGCTGGCAAAATGTATACATTGACTGACTGGCTTTCTCATGTGGCCAGAATACCCGTCATAGCAGATGTCAGATAGAATATTATTTGAACCTTTTGTCCTGTCCTTCCTGACTCCTCTCTTTGCCAAAGGGGCATGTTGTAACAACTTTGCACTGTTACCACTCTGCAATGTTGGCACAGAAGCCAGAAGTCAGGTGATTGGAAAGGCACAAAAGGTGTGAGACAATTACTCTGGCTTTAAAGCTAGTGCTAATGGAGTCTAAAATTGTTGGAGAAAATGCTAAAGGTCTAAAGATTGTCACCTTTAAGCTGCAAAGAGGTATGTAAGACAGAATGAATCAGAATGAATCCATATGTTTTCCCTTCCAGTACCTTTATTTATGACTGAATCTGGATATAATAGAGTACTATTAATATAACAAGCATTTCTCCTCCATCAGTACATTTCTTATGCTGCTGCTGCCGGTTTAAGCTTGCTAAAAAATATGACTTTCTTCATTTCATCTCCCTACATAAAAACCTTCAGTGGATCCCTATTACCCACAGGATAAAATTCACTCTTATTGTTATTGTTATTCAAGCTTTATTTCCCATAGCTTCCTTCACAAAAAGCCTCTAAAAAAGAGAGACCCCTGTGTGATTGGATAGAGCTCAGAACCTGAAATCAGAATTTAGCATGGAATAGTGAAGGAATGTTATCTCTGGAGCAAGAAAACCTGGATTCAAATCTTACCTCAGCTGCAGACATCTTTGGTTTTCTTGCTTCTGTATCTGTACTTAAATTCATCTTCCTTTTTGAAAACACATCCTTTGCTGGGCTCTAAAGCACTACTGATCAGAGGGATGCAAATTAAGACAACTCTGAGATACCACTACACAGATTGGCTCTCTCTCTCAGATTGGCTAAGATAACAGGAAAAGATAATGCTAAATGTTGGAGGGGATGTGGGAAAACTAGGACACTGATACATTGTTGGTGGAATTGTGAATATATCCAGCCATTCTGGAGAGCGATTTGGAACTATGCTCAAAAAGTTATCAAACTGTGCATACCCTTTAATCCAACAGTGTTACTACTGGGCTTATCCCCAAAGAGAACTTAAAGAAGGGAAAGGGACCTGTATGTGCAAGAATGTTTGTGGCAGCCCTCTTTGTAGTGGCAACTGAAAACTGAGTGGATGCCCATCAATTGGGGGATGAATGAATAAGTTATGCTTTATAAATGTTATGGAATATTATTGTTCTATAAGAAATGATCAGGAGGATGAATACAGAGAGGCTTGGAGAGACTTATATGAACTGATGCTAAGTGAAATGAGCAGAACCAGGAGATCATTGTACATGGCAACAACAAGACTATACAATGATCAATTCTGATAGATGTGGCTCTCTTCAACACTCACATGATTCAAACTAGTTCCAATTGTTCAATGATGAAGAGAGCCATTGACATCCAGAGAGAGGACTGTGGAAACTGAGTGTGGTTCACAACATAGCATTTTCACTCTTTTTCACTCATGCTTGCATTTTATTTTGCTTCTCTGTTTTTTGCTGGTTTGATTTGACTTTTTTGTGCAGCACAACAATTGTGTAATATATATGCATATATTGAATTTAACATATATTTCTATCATGTTTAACATATATTGGACTACTTGCCATCTAGGGGAGGGCATGGGGGAAGGAAGGGAAATTGGAACACAAGATTTTGCAAGGGCTAATGTTAAAGAATTAATTGTCCATGCATATATTTTGAAAAATAAAAAGCTTAAATAAAAATAAACAAATAAACAAATTTCCTCAGGGGTGGAAAAAAAGAAAAGACATCCTTTGTTAATAATTCTCTAACTATGGTCTGCAGAACTTTTGGTGTCCCATATCATGTGAACAGGGGTCTTGTGAGAAAAGCCTAGTTTTTAGTGATTTTTTTCTTTTTCTAAAATATTAAATAGGGAATCACATATATTAAAATTCATTATGTATAACAATTTTGGGGGACACAAGCTTAATTTGCGCTATTTTTACTCTAAAATTTCCCTAATTCCCAAGGTAAGTGACCTAATCTTGAATGGAGTTATATTAAGAAAAACTGGAGAGAATTAAGGATAAATAAAAAGTTCTGTCTGGGTTCATTTTCGCA
Source organism: Sarcophilus harrisii (assembly GCF_902635505.1). Lineage (NCBI taxonomy): Eukaryota > Metazoa > Chordata > Mammalia > Dasyuromorphia > Dasyuridae > Sarcophilus > Sarcophilus harrisii. Next base: position 473,502,817 of record NC_045427.1, on the reverse strand, counting down.
GAATAATGCATACTATGTCTATCCTTTAGAGTTTAGGAGTACCCTGAGGGATTTGGAATGCTTTCCCTGAAGTTATTGGTTATTTTACTCCCAATAATTAGATGCCAGTGAATAGCACCTAATTCTATTTAACCACTTCACATCAATTAACTTTTTGAAAGTGATATTTACTTCAAAGATATAGCAATAATAAAGTACAAATGTTTACTCCCAACACATCAGGGGCTCACTCTCCCCTATTTTATTTTGAAATTTCACAAGGCTTTAGTCTCCAATTTCTTCATCTAAAGCAAAAGCAAAAATGCCAGTGGTAGTCAAAGAACCCAAGTACACATTCATAGGTCATTTGTTGGCCTTGGGGAAGAAGGCCTAATTCTTTTCCCCTTATAATATTGTCTCTCACTGACTATCCTAATTAAAAGAGAGAGAGAGAGAGAGAGAGAGAGAGAGAGAGAGAGAGAGAGAGAGAGAAAGAGACAGAGAGAGAGAGAGAAACGCTTGAATAAGAAATACATAAATCTCTCTTATTATTCATACTGTTTTAAAGGCACTCTGAAAAGATTTCTTCTAACTATATGGTTAACAGACTGTCATCAGTTATAGAATGTCCAAATGTTCTAGTCTCTCCAAGGCATTTCTCTTCTGCATCATCATAACTGTCCCAGAAACAGACTTCATAATCTCTTCCACATGACATGAGGACAATCAAAGGCTCTTTTTTGCATGTACCAGTGTCCTTTACATTTGGACTTGCCTTGGTGGGCTGAGTCAAAATGCTTGAAATTGGAAATATAAGACCACCAAGGTCTTAGACAGAGGATGAAAGGAAAGATGAAAAAAAGCTATTTCTATTTCTAGACCCCCCCCCCACCATTTTTGAACAGCAAGGAACTAAGGTCAAGTATGACTAGGATCAGGATACTTCAAAGGAGCTCTGATACTTTGAATTAGAACTTATTATTTTTTCTTACAAGGCAACTGGAGTTAAGTGACTTGCCTAGGGTCACACAGCTAGGAAGTATTAAGTGTCTAAAGCTGGATTTTAACTCTGGTTTTCCTGCCTCCAGGGCCAGGGCTCGATACACTGCAGCATCTAGCTGCTCCATGGACTAGAAATTACTTAAGAAATATGCAGAGACCTCTAGGACTAATAGGCACTCAATCAAGTGTGACTATTCACTGTTATGTTTTTTTCTTTCTTTTCCTGAAATTTCCTCCTGTGAGGTTATCTAATTCATGCTTGCAAGTGAATCCAGTTTCTATAAATTTCAGAGCACCATGTATATGTTGCTCTTAGATTCTTAGAGGGTGGAGTCTATGAGCCAAGACTTGCCAAGATAACAGATGATACAGTGGTGCAATTTGTGGGAATGAATCTCCTGTCTTTTCAGGAAGGAAGAAGAGTGTGGGCAAAGACACAGAAGCAAGAAAGCCAAAGATGTCTGCATCTGAACCCAGGTTTTCTTGTTCCAGAGACAACATTTCTTCCACTCCTCCATATTGAATTCTGACTTCAGGTTCTGAGCTTTTTCCAATCACACCAGGGTCTCTCTTCTTTATAGAGGCTTTGTGTGAAGGGAGCTGTGGAAAATAAGGCTTGAATAATAACTGGTTTGATTTAATCAAGATGGAGTTCATAAAGGAAATAGATATCTCAGAGGGCCATGTGTACCTGCATTGAAGGACTAGTATAATGTAGGATATAACTTACATTTTTTTTGACAGGCTGATACTGATTAGTTGGAGGAATTTAGTAACATTAGTAAAACTGGTGAGCATGTCTGTAGTCAGACATGCCCACAGAGTCTCTTTTTCAAGTTCTTTTCTTAAGCTTGCAAGCAGACCATGGAAGTCTCATGCCCCAGTTTATATCTAGAATACTGTGGTACAATGGAAATTGAACTGGATTTTGAGTCAATAGCCCTGTGTTAAAATCTCATTTGTGTTACTTAGTATCTATGTGACTTGTGGCCAGTCACTTCAACTTGCTGGATCTCGGTTTCCACGTTTGTAAAATGCAGGGATCGCAGTCGTTGTCTGCTCTAATTCTATGATCCCTGCTTCCTCAGTTGCCTCTTGATATCTGACCATAGTGGTGGAGGGAGAGCTGTCATTTCTACATGCAGAATTAATCTTTTAAATCCAGCATGTGCCTTGGGGAGGGGGGTGTTGTTATTATTAATATAGTAACTGGATTCTATTAGTGGAAAGCAAGGGGAAAGAGGATGGCAGCTGGCAGCTGAGTGAGCTGGAGCCCACGACATTCTGTTCCAGGGCGTGGACTCCTGAGCACTGCAGGGCTGGTTACTAGTACCAGCTCTGAGCTCTCTAGGACAAAGCAGCCCAAGCATCCGCAGCAGCAGCTTCAGCACTAGCAGTAGCAACAGCTACAGTGAAAGCTCCCACCCCATCTGAGTCACCAATCAGAAAATACTTGGCCATCTACTTAATCTCCCCCATTCACATTTCCCTGGAGTCCAGCCCCATTCAGAAATTGCCTAGCTTCCCACCTCCCGGATCCTGAGCTGCTGATCAATATTGGCTACAGTCTCATGGTCCTAATGGAGTTGTGGGCTGGAAGCAGTCGATACAAATCATAGAGACCATCAGCTTGTCTCTCACAGGCCAGGTCAGAGTTCGAGAGAAATAGTAATAAGTATTTTGATGCTCATTATTTATTAATATGGTGATAATGCATATCTTAGATCAGAGGTTCTTAACCTTTATTATGTCATGAATCCCTTTGACAGTTTAGTGAAACCTCTGGACTCATTCTCAGAGTAATGTTTTTAAATGCATAAAAAAGTGTTTATGATTACCAAGAAATTTGATTATATTGAAATGTAGGTCTTAATATACATATATACTCACATATACACATAAACATTATATTCACATACACATATACATACATTATTATATGTACATGAGGTCCATGAATTTGGGATATGTGTGTATATCCTAGGTCATCTTTCCTTAGATACATCATCTTTAACTTTTTCACAATAATTAATATTCATATTTATAATAATTCATGAATAATATATAGACTATTGGCAAATGAATAACTAGATATTTACTTAGATAAAATACCCTCTCTCTCTCTCAAATATTTGGAATTTTTTTTTTCAGCAATTTTGGACAAACATTTTGAAGTCAAGGAAGGATTACAGATTCCAGGGAGGAGCTGCATGATGAAATCAAGGAACTTTGAAGTACTGGATTGTACATAGTTCTTCCCCCCAACTAAGGGACTTACATATATGTATGTGCATACATACAGATACATGTAGGAAAAGATTTATGTCTATGTATGCAATACCACATATGTATTTCATATGAGCTTGTTTTATGTTTTGAATTATTTTCCCTTAAATAAAGCACCTCTTCCCTGCTCATATTAAAAGCCATCTTTCCCTATTTAATTTATGTTCATTGACTCAGGAGAATCTTCATACAATGATCCATGTTAGTTTGTTATTCTATTATGCAGAAACTTGTGTCATATGCCCTGAAACTTTAAAAATACATTTTCATAATCTACTCCAACCTCTACAATGGAAGATCTTCTTATATCTCTTCTTTGGGACAAAATTTATCCTTCAGAGTTTCTCATCATCCAATTTTGATTGTTTTGTGGTTATTCTTTTTATTTACAGATTTGTCATTGTGTATATTGTTTTCCTAGTTTTGTTTACTTCATTTGCATCAATTCATGGCAGTCTTTCCATGCTTCTCTGTATTCATCAGGCTTATTATTTGTTACTTTATATGCATGCATTTTATTTCCTCAGTTTTGTCCTGAAATTTATAATTGTATTTAGGCTCATAGAGCTAAAGCTAAAGGGAACATCAGAGATCATGTAGTTCAATCTTCTTTTTACTGTTGAGGAAACAGATGCAGAGAGTGACCTTGAACAAGGTCACTCTGGGTAGAATGGCAGAACAAGGATTTAAACTGAGGTTCTTGGAATCTAGAACTAATGCTCTTTCCACTGTCTCATGCTTCTCCCAGATAATTTGTGAGTGTTAAATGATCCCGTCTCCAACACAAGTGCTATGTACAGACATCACTATTAATATCTATTCAGAGATGTGCTACCCATTTATCTTGACTACAGCATGCTGAAGAGTTCAGAATCAGGATCAATTCAAAACAGTCGGGGGTGAGGAATGGGTTGGAGAGAAGACATATCCTTGGCATTTCACATTGGCAAAGGCTCTTTTCCTCTACCTCACCGCTGCTCTTCCTCTGTCAGGAATAAGGCAACTGGGGCTCTGTGAGCATCAGCCAGACTAGAGTTGCAGGACTGGGAGTTTTCTGTAATCGAATAGAGCAAGTTTTATGACTCGGGAGAGATTTGCTGTCTGTTGCAGTTCAGGGCTTATGAAAAGATATACTACATTAATTTCCTGAACTGTGCCTCTTTGGCTAGAATACCTTATTTTGGGACCATCTCTCTTGAATTACTGTAGTTTGTCTGCAGCACTACACTGCATACATTGCTCTTGAAAGGTATCGTGTGTGTGTGTGTGTGTGTGCGCGCATGTGTGTGTGTATGTGTATGTTATTTATTATTTTCCAAGAGAACCACAGAAGGAAGTGGACAAATAGTTCTAAATAATTTTTACATGGTACCAGCAAAGCAGGAGCTTTCTTAGCCTATGCAAGGAACTTTTCTTGTGCTGATAAGTTTGGAGAATGAAAACTACTATGATTAAATTCAGCAAAAATAAAAGTTTTTCAGAAATGGTTATTTCCACAGGAGAAAGTTGACCTCAAGCTTATAATCTCTGATCGTCAATGCAAGGAATGATTAAAACTCATACCCCTTTTCTCAGGAGTTCAGGATCATGCAACTAAGGTCTTTTTAGTGGCCTGGGGACTCTGTCAAAGGAAATAAATGACTTTCATTCCATCATGGCTTTGCTAATAGTGTGCACCTTATATAGTAAGAGAATAAATATACAATATAATATAAATACAATAGGTAGATAAATAGGTAAAAATTCATATTTGCCTCCTCCCTCCCTCTACCAAGATAAATTAGGACTTGCTTGCTGCTTTACAGAAAGATTTGCCATAGAATTTCTTCAAACCATTTACTTCATGAATTTATAATATCATAATTTTATAAAGTGTTTATTTAAACAAAACATGTAAGGAAGAGAAGCAAAAGATCATGGATTTCAAATAAGAAGGGGCCTCAGAGGCAACCTATTTAAATCCCTTCATTTTACAGATGAGGAGACTGAGGCTACATGACCATAAATGTATGAGGCAAGATATACCTTAACATTAGATTTCTTATGAAATCACCAGTATGGAACCAATGGAAGACTAGATAGCTATTTCTACAGGATGCTGTTATCTAATTGTGTCATACATAAGCAGAGGCATGAATTATGGGTGCATGGTTATATTTTTAATGAATATGAACTGTTGTTTAATACTATGCTCATTCAAATCTCTGTATTCATTTCCCTTATTCAACTCAGTCTCTATATCATGACATGGAGGTGACCTTGAGTACTCGAAAGTGTTCCCAACAAAACACCAGCTTGTATGAATCCTACTAAACTACAAAGGTTGAGTAGAACTATAGGCACATATATTCAGTTCAATAAACATTTATTAAGCAGGGAACTTTGCAAAGGACTGGGGTTGCAAAGACAGAATGAAAAGTAGTCCCTTCAGTCAGTTGATTGTCTAATAGCTTCCCAGGAGCATATTTTTGAAGGTTGGAGGGCCCTCAAACCCAAACTTCTTATGTTACAGACAAAGGGGTAGAGCTCAGAGAGATTAGACCCAATAGCCATTTAAGTAACTGATGTGGGATTCAAATACAATACTTCTGGTAGCTCCACTTTCTTTTAAGATGCCTAAGGACTTTTGTCCCAGAGAACTCCCCACGCTGCCCATGTTGCACTGATGCATGAAGTGAAAATGGATTCAGGAGTTTTTGGTTTAACAGGACCAAGAGTGACCTTCCACAAGACCACTGTGGAATCCTAGTCCTGTGATTCGTAGGCCATTGGGCCGGAAGCTTTATGATGACATTGGCTGATTGCTTTTTCTTTCCTCTGCCCTGCCCTGGAACTATCTGACTGTCATTCAGTATGCATATGTTTTGAAATAGAGGGATCATCTTTTCTTTGGAAGTGTCAACTTCTATCGTATTATGAGAGGATAGATATTTATACAGGACCCTTATCTTATTGCTTTGTCCTTCCCTTTCATGCTCCCTTGGTTGTCTCTAATCAATACACATCAAATGTGACTGATAAAAGGACTTAGTATTTTTGCGCATGGATCAATTCCTCTAATTTTTCTGGGAAATCCCTTAAATTTTATTTCCTATCTTTTAAAAAAAATATTTATTTTTAATACACATTGCTTTATGAGTCATGTTGGAGAGAAAAATCAGAGCAAAAAGGAAAACCATGGAAGAGGAAAAAAAAACAAAAAAGAAGTGAACATAGTATGTATTGATTTACATTCAATCTCCATAGTTCTTTTTCTGGATATAGATGGCATTTTCTGTCCAAAGTTTATTGGGATTGCTTAGGAGAAGTCCCTTAAATTCAAATGACAACCCTTAGTAGATCATGTAACCCTAACTTTAGTTCGGAGGCCATCTAGACCAAACTTTTCATTTTACAGATAAACAAATGGAGGCTGAGCAAGGTGAGACCATCTTTCCCAGAGTCACACAAATAGTATCAGAAGCAGGATAAATCTAAAATAATCAATAGAGGGAAGGCATTAGAATAAAGGGAGATTTGAAAAGGCTTCCTGTAGAATGTGGGATTTTAGCTGCAACTTGAAGGAAGACCAGGTGGTGAGAGGGAGACCATTCAGGGCACAGGGGATATAAAGAAAAAAAAAAGTCTAGTCCTACTCAATGATGGTCCTTCAAACATTTGAAGAAAATTATCCCTTCCCACTTTCCCAAATCTCTTCTTCCTCAAAATAAATATCTCAAGTTCCTTTAATTTTTCTTCACTGTCATGAATTTGAGGTACTTTGACACCCCAATTGTTTTTCTCTGAAAATCACCTGTTTATCAGTATCCTCCTAAAATATGGGTCCACAACTTAAAAGAATGTTTAATTGAACCTTCATTATATAGATAGGAAAAATGAGCCAAGTGAATGGCCAAAGGTTATAAGGGTGGCAGCAGGATTCGAACCTATATCCTCTGACATCATATTCACTTATTTTTCTACATCCCTACATAACAGCACTAAGTATAGAAGACATATTTCAGGATATTTTCTGAACATTTTTCTAGTAGAAACATGTTTTCAGTGAAATAGCTATATTGTTTTTAGGAGGTAAAGTTCCTTATGACCCAGGACCCATTTAGAAGGGACTGGTTAGGATTAGTGTTAGTTTTTAATTAAGAAGTGAAGCCTTTGTACCACCAGGTGAAATGATCATGTGGGGTTTGAAACAAATGATCCCAGTGGGTTTGGATTAATCTTAATCTTCTGTACCCTCTAGACTAAATCATTGAGCTAATTGGTCTATAGAAAAAATGACTTGTCAAAATGTTGCTTGGTTTCCTAATGAGATTGTTCAAAAATCTGAATATTTTTTCTAGTATATGAAAAATATGAATATTTTTAATAGTACTGAATGCAAACTATTTTTATTTTCCTTCTAAATCTTGTGGATAAAATTAGGGGTAGACAGGCTCCTTCTGGAGATTAGAACAGTGATTCTTACTCTAACCTTCTGCATATAATTGGATTAGAAAATTGCACTGGTTGAAAGGCCAATCTTATTGCCTGAAAAATGTCATTGTGTAGTTCAATTAAAAGAGTGTTGACTGAGCAATTTCTTGAAAAGCTTTCATGATTGTGAAAGGTGCTTGACCAAACTAATTTTAATAACATCTAAAATCATGATGATATTTTTGTGGGGACAAAGCTCAACTAATTATTCAGAGTTATGGCTTAGTTAATTTTGCAAGGAAAAATATATACATAGTTCCTACCTGTTTTAAAATTGGTTCTTGCTGTCTTGAATAACCCTTTCAGTAAGCAACATATTAATCCACTTAATTAACATATTGTGCCTTTTCTAAGGGCCAAACAAAGTCCAATTATGGACTGCAGTTAATCTTACCTTTTTACTCTTCCTTCCCCTCAATTCTCCTTTAACCTATCTGCCTGCAACAAAAGCTCAATGGGAGATGAGCAGAACAGTGTTAAAATTAAATAGGATGTCACAAAAAGTGTTGAGGGGTTGAAAGGTAACTCTAGGGAAGCCAAAGAGCACCACTCTTGCCCTTGGCATGGGAATGAGTTTGTGTGACAAGGGAATGATTGGTATTGTATTTGTTTGCTATTATTGAACACTATTCTCCTTTGCATGTGAGATGTGTCTTCTGGGGCTGTGGCTCAGTGTACAAGTTCCCCCAAAAGGGGAAATGTTGTCGTCCTTGTGATGCTGTGGAAGCCTGTTAGGACTATTTATTTTACTGTTCATTTAGTCATGCATGGTTGCCACAGCAACACTAGCAATATCATAGCCCCTCTAAGCCTTTATGAGAAGCTAGCAACTGTTGAGATTCCTCCAAAGGTGCCATAGTTTCTATTCTTCTTGAATTCCCTTTCTCCTGCCTTATGAGTAGCATATTTATTTATGGAACCCAAAAGGGAAATTTTTGGGAAAGAAAGGTCTCTATTCTGAAAGTTGTATTTTCTTAGCAACTGAGAAGACACTTGTCAGATAGGTATGAGAGGGAGAGTGGGAATAAAAATAGGAGTTTAAAGCAAAACACGTCACACTTCTCTTTCACTGCCCAGAATTTATCACAATGTCTGGCAAATAGTAAATGCCTAAAAAGCTCTTGTTAATGGGCTGTAATTATTGCAAAAGACCTCTGAATGCAGGATTTGAAAATAATTATTTTTTGGTAATTATTTTTATGTATTTTGGTAAATATTTCCTGATTACATTTAAAAATATGAATGATCATTTTTTAATGTTTTGAGTTCCAAATTCTTTTTCTCCCTCCTGCCCCTCTCCTTCCTTGAGAAGAGAAGCAGTTTATTGATTTTACCTGTGAAGTGATACAAAACATTATTTTCACATTAGCCATGTTGTAAAAGAAAACACAAATAAAACAATGAAAAACAAAGAAAGTGAAAAAAGTATACTTCATTCTATATTCAAATATCATCAGTTCTCTCTCTATAAGTGAACATCATTTTTCATCATGGAACTTTAGAATTATCTTGGATTATTGTCAGTCAGAGTAGCTAAATCTTTCACAATTGGTCAATTATTAATATTGCTGTTACTTTGTACATTTTTTTTTCTGGTTTTGCTCATTTCATTCTACTTAAGTTCATATAAGCCTTTCCAGGTTTTTCTGAAATCATCCTGCTCATTATTTCTTATATCATAGTAGTATTCCAAAATGATCATATGTCACAACTTGTTCAACCATTCCTCAATTGATGAGTATCCCCTCGATTTCCTATTCTTTGCTGCCACAAAAGAGCTGCTATAAATATTTGTGGACAAAGAGTTTTTCCATTTTCTCTGATTTTGTTGGGGTATAGACATAGTATTATTGGTATTTCTGGGGTCAAAGGACATACAGTTTTATAAGCCATTAGGAATCACATTAGGCATGGTTCCAAATTGCCCTACAGAACTGGATTACTTCACAATGCCATCAACAATGTATTAGTGTATCATTTTTTCCACATCCTTTCTAACATTTGTAATTTTTCTCTATTATATCAGTTAATCTGATAACTGTTAAGTAGTAACTCAGAATTATTTTAATTTCCATTTCTCTAAAAATAGTGATTTGGAGTATTTTTATAGTGACTACAGAGAGCTTTCTTTTTTTGTTTTCAGGCAACTTCCTGTTCATATTCTTTGACAATCAGTTGGGGAATGGTTCATAGTATGCATTTGACTCAGATCTTTATAAAAAAAGGCCTTTATCAGAGAAATTTGCAGCAAAATCCTCCCTGCCAGTTTCCTATTTTACTTCTAATTTAGACTGCATTGGTTTTGTTTGTACAAAAGTCTTTTAATTTCATGTAATCAAAATCATTTATTTTACTTCCTTTAGTCCTTTCTTTCTCTTGTATGGTCATAAACTCTTCCCTTATTCATAGATCTGACAGCACATTTTTTCCATGTTGCCCTATTTTTTTTTTATGATATAATACTTTGTCTAATCATTTATCCATTTTGATCTTATCTTGGTATAGTGTGAGATATTGGTTTATGTCTAATTTCTTCCAAATTGTTTTCTAGTTTTCCTAGCAATTTTTATTCATATATGAAGTTCTTACCCTAAAACTTTGGATCTTTGGGTTTATCAAACACCAGATTAGTATTGTCATTTAGTATTATATATTATGTACCTAATCTTCTCCAGTGACCCACCATTTTATTCCTTAGCTTGTACCAGATTGTTTTAATGATTACTGTTTTCCAATATGGCTTGAAATTTGGAACTACTAGTTTGCTTTCCCTAAGTTCCGTCATAATCCCTTCCTTCTCTCTTCTATCCCCTCAATCAATTCCTTTAATATTCTTGAACTTTTGTTCTAGATGAATTTTGTTAATATTTTTTTCTAGCTTTATAAAACAATTCTTTGGTAATTTTATTGGTATGGCACTGAATAAATAAATTAATGGGTAGAAATATGATTTTTATTGTATTGAATTGACCTACCTAGGAGCAATTTATATTCTAATTATTTAGATCTTTATTTGTGGGAAAAGTGTTTTGTTATTATGTTTATATAATACTTGGATTTATCTTGGCATATAGACTTCCAAGTATTTCATATTGTCTTCCATTATTTTAAATGGAATTTCTCTTTCCATCTCTTCTTGCTGAATTTTGTTTTTACCATATAGAAATGATGATGAATTATGTGAATTTGTTTTATATCCTACAACTTTGTTGAAGTTGTTGTTTCAATTAATCTTTTAGTTGATTTTCTAAGATTCTCTAAATATATCATCAAAGAGTGATAGTTTTGTTTCCTCATTACCTATTTTTATTCCTTCATTTTCTTGTCTTATTGTTATAGCCAATATTTCTAGCACAATATTAAATAATTATGGTGATAATGGACACCCATATTTCAGCCCAATCTTATTAAGAAGGCTTAAAGTTTATCACCATTACAGATAATAGTTACTTTTGGATTTAGATAAATATTACTTATCACTTTAAGAAAAGCTCCATTAATTCTTATGCTTCCAAGTAATTTAAATTGTAATGTTTGTTATATTTTGTCAAAGGCGGTTTCCTGCATCTATTGATACAAACATACAACTTTTTGTAGTTTTTGTTATTAATATGGTCAATTATGCTGATAGTTTTCCTAATAATTGAACTAGTGCTTCATTTCCAGCGTAAATCCTACCTGGTCATAATCTATGATACTTGTGATATATTGCTGTAATTTCCTTCCTAGCATTTTGCATTAATACTCATTAAAGAAATTGGTGCAGTTTTATTTCTTTGTTTTTTCTTTCCCTGGTTTAGTCATCAAAACCATATTTGTATCATAAAAGGAATTTAGTAGGACTTGTTTTTTAACTATTTTTCAAACAATTTATATGGTATTTTGGTTAATTGCTTTTTGAATGTTTAGTAGAATTCACTTGTAAATCCATTTGGCCCTGGGGATTTTTTTAAGCACAGTTTCTTGATGGCTTCTTCTAAGTTATGGTTATTTTAGTGTTCTGTTATCTTTTCTGTGAATCAGAGCAGTTTATGTTTTTGTAAATATCCATCCATTTTACCTATATAATTGAGCAAAATAAGTCCTAATAATTATTTTAATTTTATCTTCATGGGGAATGTGCATTCATCTTTTTCATTTTTGATACTGGTAATTTAGTTTTATTTTTTCTTTTTAAATTAAATTAACTAATAGATTATCTATTTTTATTTCCCCCCCCCAAAAAAAAGCTTATAGTTTTATTTTTTAGTTTAATTTCTTTTCACTTTTAAAAATTCTTCTTTGATTTCCAGATTGTTATATTGTGTATAATTAGAGATTTTTAATTTGTTCTTTTTTCTAGTTTTTTTTTGTTATATGCTAAATTAATTGATCTGCTTTTCCTCTCCTATACTGACATAGAGATATAAATTTTCCTCTAAGTACATCTTTGTTTGAATTCCATGAATTTTGGAATGCTGTCTCATTGTCATTCTCTTTAATGAAATTATTGTTTCTATGATTTGTTCTCTGACCCACTTACTCTTTAGTATTAAATTTTTTTATTTCTAATTAACTTTTAATCTGCACTTTTATGGTCCTATATTGAGTGTAATTTTTGTTATATTATGGTCTGAAAAGCATGCATGTAACCTTTCTTCTTTTCTGCATTTGCTTGTGAGGTTTTTATGCCTAATACATGGCAAGTTTTGTGAAGATGCCATGTATAGTTCAGGAAAAGGTATATTCCTTTCTATTCTCATTCAATTATCTCCAGAGGTCCATCATTCCGAACTTTTCTAAGAATTTATTCATCTGCTTGACTTTTTAATTTTATTTATTTTTATTTAATATTCTATTTACTTATTTATTTTATATTTTGTTTTATTATTTTATTTAAAATATATTATCATTTATTTTATTTTTTATTTATTTTTATTTTATTTATTTTACTTTATTATTTTTGGTTAGATTATATGTAGCTCTGATGTGGGAAGATTGAGGTTTCTCAATAGTATGGTTTTACTGCCCCGTATTTCCTGTAACTCATTAACTTTTCCTTTAATAATCTATCTACCATGCCATTTGGTGCATATATGCTTATAAAGAAATATATATATATATATATATATATATATATATATATATATATATATATTTGGTCTATAGTTCTTTTTGGCAAGATGTAGTTTCCCAGCTTAATCCTTCTAGTTTCAGATCATGATTGCTACTTCTACCTTTTTTTACTTGAAGCCTAATAGAATCTGCTCCAGTCCCTTATTTTAACTCTGTTTGTGTTCTCTATTTCAACTGTATTCTTGTAAACATATTGTTGAATTCTGGTTTCTAATTCAATTTGTTATCTGTTTCCATTTTATGGGTGAGTTTATGCCATTCACATTCATAGTTATGATTACTGCACATTTCCCTCCATCCTATTTCTTCTTCTCTCTCTCTTTAAATCTTGTCCCTCTTCTAAAATGTTTTGCTTCTGACCAATGCCTTCTTTTATCTTCTCTCCCTTTTATCCCCCCCCCCCACCTGTCCCCCACTTCTCATCCCCTTTGACTCCTATTTCTCTGTTAGGTAAGCTAGATTTCTGTTACCAGTTGAGTACACACACATACTCACACACACATACACACACACACACAAACATACATACATATACTTATAAACATGCATAAATATGTATATGGTATGTATATGTATGTATGTATGTGTAAACTGAAACAATTTAAATGTAAATAAGGTTCAAGGATTGTCTACTTCCCCCAGTTTCCCCTTCCACTGTAAAAACTCTTGTGCACATCTAGTATGTGAGATAATTTTCTTCATTTTTCTTTTCCCTTGTCTCTTCTACCAGGTCCTCTTTCTTTCTTGTCTATCAATTTTTTTGGGGGTTTTAATAGCCTTTTATTTACAGGTTATATGTATGGGTAACTTTACATCACTGACAATTGCCAAACCTCTTGTTCCAATTTTTCCCCTCCTTTCCCCCACCCCCTCCCCAAGATGGCAGGATGAGCAGTAGATGTTAAATATATTAAAATATAAATTAAATACACAATAAGTATACATATCAATTTTTTTACATCATATCAACATAATTGACTCCTGCACCCTCTGTTTATGTAGAATCCTATTGTCATTACAATGATAAAGTTCTTAGAAGATACATGTATCATCTTCTCATAGAGAAAAGTTTTTTGAATCCTTTATACTTTTTCTTTCACATTTTTCTTTTTATGGTTCTCTTGAGTCTTATATTTTAAAGTTAAAGTTGCTACTCAGCTCAGTCTTTTTATGAGGAATGTTCATAAGTGCTTTATTTCATTAAATATCAATTTTTTCCTTTGAAGTATTATATTCAGAATTGCTGGGTGGGTTATTCTTGGATGTAATTCCAGCTTTTTTGCCTTTCAGAATATGGCATTCTAACCCTCTGCTCCTTTAAGATGATAGCTGTTAATCTTGTGTGGTCCTAACTGTAATCCTATGGTATTGAATGGTTTCTTTTTTCCTGTTTTAAGTTTTTTTCTCCTTAATCTGGAAGCTCTGGAATTTGGCTATTTATTCCTGGGAGTTTTCATCTTTGGATCTCTTTCAGGTAGGGAATTGGTAGATTCTTTCCATTTTTATTTTACCTTCTGGTTTAAGGGTATTGGGGTAGTTTTTCTTGAAAGTTTTTGGGAATATGATGTCTAAGCTCTTTTCTTGATCATGGCTTTCAGGTAAACCAATGATTCTTTTCTTTGAATAATAGTAATTGGTGTTTATTAGACAACTTATATATATGAACAGATTTAAGCCTCATAATACTTCTGTGAGTTAGGTACTAGATATATCATTATATTCATTTTATAGATAAGGAAATTGGGCTTCAGTGGATGAACTAATTTGTCCATGTGAAAAATATAATATGTCATAGGCAGAAATGAATTTGTAATCTAATGATTCTTAAATTATCTCTCCTGGATCTATTTTAAAGGTTAGTGGTTTTTCCAGTGAGATATTTCACATTTTCTTTTAATTTTTTTATTCTTTTGATTGTTTTTTTTTCCCTCAATGTCAACATTAACTTCTATTTGCTCAACTCTAATTTTTAAGGAATTATTTTATTAAGTGAGCATTTGTAATTCTTTTTCCATTTGACCAATTCCATTTTTAAAGGTGTTGTTTTTTTCCATATTTTTGGTGCCTCTTTTACCAACCTATTATCTTTTCAAATTTTTTCCTTTGCTTTTATTTCTATACTTAATTTTTTTTTACTAATTTCATTTGATTTTGAAAATAATTTTTTAGCTTTTCCAGGAATTATCATTAGGTTTGTGACTTTTTTTTCCTTTGAAGCTTTGCTTGTGTGAAGAAAGACTTCATTGCCTTTTTCTGAGTTTATGTCTTGATCTTCCCATTTAATGGTCAGGTTTTTTTTCTTGTTTGCTCATGTTTTCTATCCTATTTCTGGATTTGTAACTTTATGTTAATGTTGAACTCAATTCTTGGCATGGGGCTGGGGATGGAGTAGCATTGCCTCAAGCTGCTTTTAGAGCTCTCTCTGGGTGTGTGGAAGTTTTTGGTGTTTCCAAGTTGGTCTGCACTATGGTCTTTACCCAAGAAGGATCCCTGATGCTTTGGGACTGGAAACAATACTGTTCCTCAGGGTGCTGATCCTTGGGAGTGAAAGCCATACCTTTTCATTATGACTCATAGTTTTTGGATCAGAAATTTAGAACTGGGATTAGTTTCTACAGTTTTCTAGTACACATCTCTCACTTTACAGAGGTGAGAATCAACACCCAAACAGGTGAACTGATTGGTCACATACGTATTTTGTGGCATAACTAGAATTTAAATCTGCATTTGTTCACTCCAGATCTATCATTCTTTTGATTACTCCATTCTGCCATAAAGGATGTATGTCTTAAAGGAAGTGGGTTCTCATTTCTTCCTTATTTAAAACTTGTGTATTCAACTTGAATGTTGACTTTTTGTTGGAGTTAATAGATAACTAGCTCCAAGATGCTGCTCATGATGAACCCGAACCTTTGATCCTTTCCTAATTTATCTCAACTGCAAATTATATCGTCAGGACTGGGGGGATAGTTACAACTTACAGATAAATCACATGCCAGCCAAATGAGAGGGAGATGAGATAGGCGGGCAGGTTTCCTGTTAGAGCTTTGAAGAGTGATCTTGAGTCCTTGTGGGATACTGAGTTGAAACTTACATCTAAATGTTAGGGGATCATCCTGAGTTCAATTTAACAAAATATCATTACAGAATTAATAGTCTCTGTGTCATTACTATGATTGCACTGAGCAAGAACATATTTCTGTATTCATCTTTGCAGAAAAGCTAACTCATTCACCTCTCAAAAACTTCTCTTCCTTGATGATACCTATTGTTCAGTATAAATAATGTTTCTCAGTAGCATCTTTCCCTTGAACTGAATTATCCCTAAGAGAACCTCATCTCAGAATTCTCTGCTCTTGAAAATAACTGTCAACTCTCTCCCCATACCCTCCCCCAACACACATCTTGTGTTTAATAAAGGAAGCAAGCTCAATGCTATTTCCTAGAGCAGAGGATAAGGTTCAGCTAGATCTACAAAGCAAGAAATTATATACTTTGGGAACTTTTTCATGGGACTGAATGGGACTCATGGGATGAATGAATAACTGAAATCTCTTGATGTGTATGTGAGGTGGGGCTCCCCTTTGTGTAGGACCTCTGATCATATTACTCTTCTTTGCTTATTTTCTGTTTTCGGAATTAAATATATGGTGGGTATTCTTCCTTCCTTCCTTCCTTCCTCCTCCTCCCCAATCATATAAATTATAGGGTCATAGATTTAGATCTAGAAGAGTTATTCAAGGTTATCTAGTCCCAGTCACTAATTTTTTATAAATGAGGAAACAAAGGCTGATTGAAGAGAAATGATTTACCCAATGTCATATAGGTAGATGCAGATTTTGAAGTTAGTTCCTGTAATTCTAAGTTCAGAATTTCAAATTTAGGACTCTTTCTGCTGCATCAAGCTGCATTACTGGTTACCCAAGTTTATAACTATTGCCTACTCAATAAAGCTTAAAATCTGAATATGCAGTTCAAATCCCTTTATAAATTGGTCCTAATTGATCTGTCCAACTTTATCCCTAACTACTACTCCTTTAAAAAAAATTAAGTTTTAGTTATACTACGCTATTCATTCTCAATTCTTTTGTGTTGCCCTCTTATTCCTCTATGCCTTTGTTCATGTTATCTGCCATTCTTAGAATGGATTCCTTCAGCTTTCTGTACCTTTTGTTGTTCTACTCTTCCCTTACAACCCAGCTTAGCACCATGAAATCTTTCTTAGTCATCAGCTTTTTACTATTGAAAGTAATTCCCCTCCCATTTCTCATTTTTCTTGGATTGCCATACTTCTTTCCTGTGTGTCATAACTATTTGTCTGCTTATTCTTCTCCATTCTCTTAGTAGATTGTAAACTGCCTTAACACAAGGGTTGAACTATATAGATTCTTGTATCTCTAAATTCTAGCAGAATATCATATGCTCATGGGCATTTAGTAACTATTTATTGCATTGAAATACCTGGCCTAAAGCGAGGGAAAAGTTCAGCTGGACTTGGTCATACTTAGGATTAAATATTCATTCTTGGACAGCTCTCATGATTAGAAAGTTCTTCCTTACATTAATTTGAAATTTGCCTCCTGTCACTCCTACAATTTGGTCCTAGTTCTACCCTCTGGGGCCAAATAAAATGAGTCTAATCTTGGTTCCATATGATAGTTCTAGAAATGCCTTATGGGTTTACTGAAACACAATTCCCAAGGACAGGACCCAGCTGTGGAACTGTGGGAAAAATACAACAGCTCAGAGACCAACCTGGTGTGTGGCAGATGGAGGGGAGGAGAAATAAGTCAGGCAGCTCTCAACTTGAAGGGACCGAATGACAAAGGAGAGCAGTTACAGTCACTGACATCAGAAACAATCCTGTTGTGGATGTGGGGAAGTCCAGAGAGCCCTCTGCCTTCGGTCTTTTATGATTTTTCTTTTTTTTTTCTCCCCTTTCTCCCAGCTGCTTCCTTGCTTCTGTGCCTAGCACAGGTGAAGGTGTGTCTATTTAACTCATTCCCCTTTGTACTCCATTGTCTATAGCCTGAGAAATACCTTGAAGTCAGACCTTCCCTCTAGGGAGGTCACTGAAGATTGCAGCGCTTTGCTTCATGCAAACAGCCCCTCTAGGGAAGGAAACTTCACTCTCTGGTGCAGATCCTAAGGCTCCCGAGACTTCAGCAGCAAGAGGCAATGAAGTCAACATGAATCCAGGTTCAAATTAGAGGGAAATCCAACTATGCACTCTAAAGAGAAGGTTGCAAACTTCAAAATGAATTTAATATCTGTAGATCACAATATGCTCCTCCATTTCCAAAGTTACTTCCAGGGTAAAACCATCCTTACAGTCATGATGGCTCTAAATCTAGATGTCATCCTGGACTCCTCATTCTCTTTTGAATCCCCTTCCCCACATCCAATCAGTCACCAAGTTTCTATTACTTCTATTATTCACTTCTCTTCTTTGAAACTGCCCCTACCTTGGCTCTTACTCTTATCACTCCAAGCCTGGACTCTGACCATAGCCTCCCTCTCTCAAGTCTTTTTCCATCTCCTAATAGTTGACAAATTGATCTTCCTAAAGTCTAACTCTGATATCACTATCAATCCTTTTTCAGTAAACTTGAGCAGCTCCCTTTTACTTCCAGGATCAAATAGAAAATCCTCTGCTTGGCTTTTAAAGCCTTTCATAACTGGGTCTTTTTCTATCCTGTCAGTCTTTTTACACCTTACTTTTATCCCTTCACACACTCTACAATGCAGTGGCACTAGTCTCATTGTTTTTCTAAGTGCTAGATATTCATTCCATCTCTAGATTTAGGACGTTTTCTCTGTTTGCCAACCCCCTTCCTGGAATGCTTTGCATTCTCATCCCTATCTCCTGCTTTCCTAGCTTTCTTCAAGTTCCATCTAAAATTCTACTTTTTATGAGAAACCTTTCCTGATGCTCCTTAAGGCTAGTAGTGCTAACCTCTGTAGATTATTATTTATTGCACTTTTTTTCATATTATCTTTCCCCTTAGGCTGTGAACTCTTTGAGAGCAGGGGCTTTTTTTTTTTTTAAACCTCCTCAGGCTTATCACAGTGTCTTAAGAAAGCAGTTAATGTTATGCCATAATTCTCTTTAACTGTTCTGACTTGGTTTCCCTGAACTAATTTCCTTTGTCTCAGTTTCCTTAACTGTTCTGTCAAATCCCCTTAGTCGTAAAAACCCACTCTGGTCCATTAAGATTGGGAACCATTTTTCTAAGGTTATAAATTTCTAGCAAGATAAACAAGAAGAGCAGACCTCCTGTCCTCAAGAATTTAAAATATCCCTCAAGACCTCACTGACATCTTTATCTCTGGGTATTCAGACATCCTGTCTCTGGGCTTTTGGGATTTATGGTCTCCCCCCCCATCCTCTTGGTTCTTTGTCTCTAGAAGGGTATTTAAGGAATTGGGCAGCTCCTATTGATTGCTGGATTCTTTGAGATGACAGCCCTGGGACCAACATGGTTTCCTTGGTCCCAGTATATCTTTATCCTTATCTGACTGGATAATTTGAGACGAGAGTCCTGTCCAGTCAATTATACTCTCCAATTAATAAAATATTGAAAACTCTCTAATCTCTCTCCTGCCTCAGTTTCTCTGGCATTACATTAACAAATACTTACTTACTTGATTTGACTTTATCTGAATAACAATGTACTCCAAAGTTTCAGGACAGATCTAGACATGTAGGCTGGAAGAGACTATAAAGATTATTTATTCCAAGACGCTTGCTTTAAAGATGGGGAAATTGAGGTCCATAGAGAGGAAGTGACTTGTGGCACATTTACTGTGCAAATAATGAACATCAAAACTAAGATTCAATCCTGGATCTACTGACTTCTAATCCATTATTTTTGCCAGAGACTGATGGACCTTCTTGATCTTATAATTGGACCTTTTCAATTAAGTTGTACTTTTAAGTTCCTGTTGTTGTTTTTGATAGTCTATCAAATTTTAAATGTACCTTGCTTAGCTCAATTTCTCTAGCTTGTGAAAGGCCTCTCATCTCTCTCTCTCCCTGTGTCTCTGTCAATCAGTCTCTGTCTCTATCTCTCTCCCTCTCCTCCCTCTCCCCATTCCTCTCCCTTCTCCTCTCCCTCTCCTTACTCCTCCTCTTCTCTCTCCTTCTCTCCCTTCCCCTCTCCCTTTTCTCCCCCTCTCCCTCCCCTCCTTTCTCTTCCCCTTTTCCCTTTCCTTCTCTCTCTCTTCCTCTCTTCCCTCCCCTCTCCTTTTCCCTCCCCTTCTTCCTTCACTTCTCCCTCTCCCTCTGTCTTTCTATGTGTATCTTTATCTCTTTGTCTCTGTGTCTGTCTCTCGTGCAAAAAGAGTCACAACTAAAAAAGATTACTTCCTTTGGGGCAGGGCGTCTTTAACTTTTTCTACTTGTGACGCCTTTTCACTGGAGAAATTTTCATGACCCCGAGTATATAGGTATATAAAATAGGTATACAAATCAAACATTTCCTGATAATCATAATTTTGCAATTCTCATATTCAGTTACATGACCCCATATCAGGCCACAACTTTGCTCTAGGGTTTTGTTTTGTGGTTAAAGTTATCAGTGACACAACATGACTAATATGGAAATAGGTTTTGCATGATTGGACATGTATAACCTATATCAAATTTTTTGCTGTCTCAAAGAGGAGGAAGGGAAGGAAGGGAAGAAGAGAATTTGGACCTTAAAATTTTAAAAAAGCAAATATTAAAAAATGTTTTTATGTGCAATTAGGAAAAAAATAAAATGCTATTGGAGATTAAAGTTATCAATGACCATTTTAGTTCTCTTATAGTTCTTTAGTTCATGGAAAGAAGGACTCAGAAATAAGGTTGTACTTTCTAGGTGACTCTAAAATGGAACTCACTACAAGTAGCTCTTAAATCATCCCTAGGGGCGTTGTTCCCTGGTTCCCCTAGAGAAGGCAAGTGTGAAGGTGCATAAGAAAGAAGTGCAGCCTTAGGTACTAGTAGCTAAATTATTTCGTCTCAAAAACTTGTGGTCTAGCTCATAAGAACTCAGTGTGGGCCACTGAAGACTGTTGCTTTCTAGTAGGATTTGCTTGGAAGGATGAGCTGTTTGCCTTAAGCCCTGTCACAACCCACCTAAACTCTCCATCCTCAGCTCTGCCTTGTCCATTCGCTCATGCAGTACTTAATCAGGTATCAGGAGATCTGAGTTTTAGTTCAGCTTATGCTCAGTGACTTTGGATAATTCACTTCTGTTCTCTTAGGCTCTGTTTTATTGTTTGTAAAATATCCAGTGATAAGACTATACGGTTTTCAAGGTTTCTTCCAGCTCTGATATTCTGTGTTCTGAGGTCTCACACCTTTGGCAGTTATGTCGAGGTATTTGTCTAGTTCTGATGTATGTTCAATTCACTTGTCGCTATGGCAGATTATGTTCTAAGGGAATTTAGATTTGTTTTCCTTGGGGATAGTAAGACAAAGAGAAATGCCTGGCAAGAAGTAGACAGATAGATATTGGCTCCATGTAAAGAAAAATTCCTTATCATTAGACCTGTTGAAAAGTGGAACTGGCTGCTTCCAGAAGAAATGAGTTCCCCATCTCTGAAATTCTTCAAGCAGAAGCTGGATGACCAGTGATTGAGGATATTGTAGAGAAGATTTCTGCTGATGTAGGGGTTGGACTAAATGACTTTTGAGGTCTCTTTCTGGTCCTGAGGCTCTATGATCTTAAGTTTTCTTGAAGAGCCAGCACTTGATTATAATCCCTCTTTTTCATTGCAGGCATTTGAGTCAAGCTGTTCTTCCATCTCAGAACAGCTGGCACCAAACTTAGTACAGACTTCAAACACAGAGTGAGAAAGACAAATATTTATTCCATTCAACTAGGGGACTGGGAAGCTGAACTCAAATGGATTAGTACACAGATTGCTTTCTTGTTCTGAATATTTTTGCTGATTCAAGCAAGGATAGTATTTTTTTTAAATAACAGAGAGGTACAAATCATGGCCTATCCTTGGCTGTGCATTTTGAGAAGATGGGATGAGTGGGTACAAATCAATAATTATTTATTGAAAATCCATTTATATTCCTTACAATGTATTGGCTTCTGCATGTGCCTAGGTGAGTGTGCTTCTGCTGAGTACCACTAACTGAGAATACTTTTCCTGATTAGGCTTACTTTAAGAGGAAGGAATGAAGGTTGTTAGTCCCTTGCTTAGTACTTATGGCAAAGATCAAGGTATTGGCTGATTCAGCACTGAGATGGTGGATCCCAAGGAGGGAAATTGTTCTCTCCCTCCCTCTCTCCTTCTCTCCTTCTCTCCCTCCCTCCCTCCTTCTCTCTCTCTCTCTCTCTCTCTCTCTCTCTCTCTCTCTCTCTCTCTCTCTCTTTTCTCTTTTCCCTTTCTCTCTCTCTCTTTCTCTTTCTCTCTCTGTCTCTATCTCTCTGTCTCTCTCTTTCTCTTTCTCTCTCTGTCTCTTTCTCTCTCTCTTCTCTTTCTCTCTGTCTCTATCTCTCTGTCTCTCTCTTTTCTCTTTCTCTCTCTTCTTTCTCTCTCTCTGTCTCTTTCTCTCTGTCTCTGTCTCTCTCTGTCTCTCTGTCTCTCTCCTGTCTGTCTGTCTGTCTAGATCTCCCTATCTTGCCCAGGCTGAGTACAAATTCTACTTCCTATCAGCACAGGGGCTTGGATTTGCTCCCTGTCCTACCTGGGCTGGTTTGATCTTCCTTGGGTGGCCTAGTGGATCTGGGAGTGGGAGAGGGGTTGTGGCAGTTGACACTGGTGCCAGACAATGCTAGCACTCTTTTGCTCTAAAACTAGACCTCCTGAACTTTATTAATCTGCAAGCCCTTGCTTCCCCCACTTTCAGAGATTACAGGTTTGCATAACTACAGTGCCTCCCCCAAGATATTTAAAGTGGAAGAAGGGACATCGCAGAGACCTCTAGATGTAGTTAAGACTGGATTATTTTTGTGGTGTGGATCCCGGACCGAATGCTGCCTGAGCTAGATAGATTAAAATGTACCTGGGAAATGTTTAACAAAATAAATAAAAATGCAATGCAACACAGATAATGCTAATTTGTGGTTTTCCAAGTCAACATGTGGTTCCTATTGGAGGCTGACACCACTGATTTGGATTATTAACATGGTGAGAGTAAGAACCTGGGGACCTTCTGAATCATGCCTGAGACAGAAGCAGATGAATTTTCCTGGTTTCCT
Organism: Sarcophilus harrisii; assembly: GCF_902635505.1. Lineage (NCBI taxonomy): Eukaryota > Metazoa > Chordata > Mammalia > Dasyuromorphia > Dasyuridae > Sarcophilus > Sarcophilus harrisii. Next base: position 473,479,757 of record NC_045427.1, on the reverse strand, counting down.
TGGAGATACTTCCCCGACAGAGATGTGTTCTTGTGTTTCTTCCTCCCTGAGCTGACTGGTGTAGAAGCAGCTAAGGATAGTGTGTATGTTTGCCTGTCAGTTCCTCAGGTTTTGGGTTTCTTGTGGTACTACTTGGTATTATTTTCAAACAGCAAAGGAAGGTTCAGGATTGAGTCTGTGAGAAAGTTTCAGAGAAGCCTTTGGTTGCGATTTTGATACAGCAATGGTTAGATGACTAGCACGGTTATACTGATGAATGTTTAGAGAACTAAGAAGAAATAACAAGTCCATGCTTCCTGGAGTAGCCCTGGTCTATATCTCTGTCTTGAGGAAAATATTTTTCTCCCTACCATATTCAGTTCTTTTATTTTTAGGGAATAACAAAGTGAGTTCTTCTGTGGCTAATTAAAACACACATAAATTGAAATTCCAAGGCCAGAAATTAAACTAGATAGCTCACAGGGAACTCTGGCACTTGGACATATAGATTTTTGTCTTTATTAATAATAATGATAGCTAACATGTGTTACTTTAAGGTTTACAAAACATTATTTAATGATTATTGACTGATTAGAGATAGCTACTCTCTCAAGTAGTATTATCTTCATTCTTCAGATGGAGAAACTGAGATTGGAACTCAGAGAGATGAAGATATAGTACATCCATAGTAAGTGATAGAAATGAGATTCTAACTTATTTATGTGATTCAAATCCGACACTTTTTTCTGAACCAGCCCTATGGCTGGGGAGACATCAGCAGAGGTCGTAGAGAGTTGTAGGAGGACTGGAAAAATAGTAATTTTATGTATGTAATAAAAATAAAGTTTGAAGGTAGATTTGGTAGAGAGACCTTGATCCATACCACTAATTTGGAGATTTATAGGCAAGACTTACTACTTACTTACTCATCATCTAGTTGGGAACCCACTTTTTGGTCTCTGGGAATCCTGAGAAGCAAAATGCTATCTTATTGATGTAAAGGGCACAGAAGAAAGATAAAATTATGTCTCTGGCCATAAGGAACTTATACTCTAGTTGGGATGAAGAAAAGGATTCACGATTTGATAGCAAACTACACAAGGATTTAATGTTCTTGAGTTTTGTACTAGCCTCCCCTCAGGTAAGTTGTAATGGCCATCCATAAGTCCAGTTTATTTAGCATGGCTTGCTTATGGTCCTTTTCATCTCCTGATAGAAGTCAAGAGGATGGTACTTCTTACTAGTGAAGATCAGGGACATTAACAGAAGAAAGAAGGAATAAAAAGTTGAGTTTCATTTCACATGTCAGAGGAATCTGTGATTCTGCTGGTCTGAGATTTCCTTCATTGAATTTAGATCTGCCTAAGATTTAGAGTCTTTGAAAGTTGGGTGAGGGATGGTTAAATGACATGTACACAGCTAATTAAATTTAAGAGATGGTATTTGAACTTTGGTTTTCCTAGTAAATGTACTACACTATCTTCTATGCCATCTTCTTCTGTCTCACATTTTATAATATAGAGAATTTTTATCTCAATATTTCATGAGAAATATTCCAAGATAGTAGCTTTAGTTTACTCACAACTACTTAGCACATTGTTTCCTATAATTCTCATGACTGAGAAAAACAAAGTGCTGTCATGAGCATCTGTCAGGAGATCTGGGTTCTAATTATGGCTCTGCTACTTGCTAGCTTTCTGGGTTGATTAGTCAATAGACATTTATTAAACATCTATTAAGTACCAAGCACTGTGCTAAATTGGGGATACAAAGGTAAAGGACAGATTCTGAGCAGCTCAAAATCTAAGGGGGAGAGAAACACACAAATAACTATGTACAAATAAATCACATACACAATAAATAGGAAATAATCAACAGAAAAGGCACTAGAATTAAGAGAGAATGGGAAGGCTTTTCTGTAAAAGATAAGGTTTTAGATGGGACTTGAAGGAAACCAGGAAAGCCAGGATGTAAATATGACAAGGGAGAGCATTTCTTGTATGAGGGACAGCCTAGAATCTAGAAATGGAGTGTCTTCTTTGAGGAATATAAAGGAATCCAGAATTAATGGATGGAAAAATATAAGAGGACAGTAAGGGTAAAAAGACTGGAAAGGTAGGGAAGGAGGGAAGTAGGTTTTAAAGATCCTTGAATGCCAGAGGCTTTTAAATTTGATCCTAGAGGTGATAATATCACTGGAATTTTTTGAGTAGAGTAGTGATGGGATCAGACCTGTACTTTAACCAAGTGGAGGATAGACTGGAGTGGGGAAACACTTGAGGCAGGGAGGCTATTGCAATAGTCTAGGCAAATGTTTTGATGAAGTTCTATACCATGGTAGTACTGGAGGAGAGAAGGGATTAAATTTGAGAGATGTTACAAGGTAAAATTGACAGAGTTTACCAACAGATTGGATATGGGGGGGGTGAGAGAGTGAGGGGTCCAAGATGACATCTAGGTTTTTTTGTTATTTATTTATTTATTTTTATATAATAACTTTTTATTGACAGAACCCATGCCAGGGTAATTTTTTACAACATTATCCCTTGTACTCACTTCTGTTCCGATTTTTCCCCTCTCTCCCTCCAACCCCTTCCCTAGATGGCAAGCAGTCCTATATATGTTAAATATGGATGACATCTAGGTTACTCTAGACATGTAACTTCTATAGATTTAAGAGGCTGGCCAGATGATCTCTGGGGTTCTTTCTAGTTTAATATTCATTGATTCTGAGAAAACATGGGAAGTATTTTGAGAATCCAATAGACAATAGTATTTCAAGAGCAGCAGCAGGGAGGAGGAAATACCACGTAGAACTTTGGACAGAACAGAGGCAAACAATGAGACTTCATTTCTTCTCTCAACTGACCCTCCTTCCCTCCCCACCCCCAACTTCAGCCATAGTCAATTTATTTTGTAGAGTTTAGGGAATATTAAAAAATTCTGGATCTAATTTATTTTTGTTTCCCATATCTCATGGCTATTCATAAAGAAATAGTATTTAAACCCTACTTTTTAGCCGAACTGGTCTATTCACTGTCCCTAAAGTGCACCCTTGGCCTAGAATTCAGCCCTTCTTCTCCTCCCCTCTTCTGATTAGATAGAGGTGCCATGAGGAAGAGAGATGAACCAGGAGTTTTCAAGCCTGGGAGATTCAGTAATGGCTCAGACAGAAATAGGGAGGTCAGGAAGGGCAGCAATTTGAGGGGTTGGGGAATTTAAGATGAGAACTTTATTATAAGTTTTTGCTTTGCTTCTTCAGAAGTGCTGTTTCAGTGACTACTGAATTATGTTTTTTTGCAATTTTCCCCCATAACTTTCTGGTTATGACATTCATCTAAGAACATTATTTATTGAAACAATATCCATATTTTATTTGTATTCAAGAAGTCAAATACCACAATATCTCGTCTTTGCCCCAAATTCTTTGTGCTCAGCTTTATCTGGCATGCCTTGGATAAGATTGAGAACAAAGATAAAAATTATCCCTTAAAATATTTTTTTCTCTCTCCCACAGTCATATCTATTGTATTCAGGGAATAATAGGTAAGCCCTTCCATGATTAATTAAAATACACATAAATTGAATTTCAAGACCAGTAATTAAACTGGTAGCTTCACTGAATAATGTTTACTCTCCAGTTCTAAGATTGTGAGTTTTATTCCTCTTCAATTTATATTTTCTATGCTTTTGAAAAAAATATAAATAACAGAAATTAAAGTGACCTGTATTCATGATAACATCTTTCTAAAGAACAGGTGTGTGCATGATGGTGATGGTTGGGGGTGGGTTGGGGAACACAATGTATTTTTTCAAATAATGCCTTTTCCTGTCCTTGACTCTAAGTGCAGATTTGAGAAAGGTCTGATGTATCTCAAGGTAATGGAATTTTAGAGTTTATGACTAGAACTGTATTCAAAACAGAAAATGGACAAAGAAGCAGAAATTGGCATTCATCTCCTGTCTTCTTGTTCTGCTTTTCTATTTAGCTCTGCCATTCTTCTGAGTGGGAGTACAGGTAGCATAGTGACTTATGGACTCCTGGCTGGTTTTGGCAAAGTTATTAATAGCTGCTTTATCTTGGCTAAAAGCTTCGAGGGATGAACTTGAATCTGGTAAAGAAAGGTAGAAAGAAAAGAAGGACTCTCTAGGAACAGGTTGTGATTACCCACCACCCATCCCCCTTCATTTCATTCTCCTCTGTGCTCTAGCTAATGTTTATGGAACCATTTCAAGATGCCTCCCCCCCTTTTTTGTTGACCCTTCAGGAACACCTGCAAAAACCAACAGTGTTTAATGATTTTTATCTCTAGGTTGGCATTTGTCAATTCAGCTGGCCTACTTTCCTGTGAAGGGGTTGCTGTGTGATTTTAGACATTTCAGGGGCTTTTGTCCACACTCACAGACTCCTGGGCAACTAGAACCTTTTAATAAACACTGGCTACTCCAGAGCATATGTTTTGAGAGTTAGCTCTTAATCAGCACCTCAAGACAGCACCTAGAATCGTGTCTGGTGTTTGTCTTGAAATAGGATGTGGGTTCTTTTTGTTGCTCCCCCTTATGTTGTCCCTATTATGCTTGTGATGTCATGAATGGTTACCATGGAGATGATTTTCACCACCCAGGGATTAGTGAGTTCAGGTGAGGAGAATATAGTACGATCTTTGAGAAAGAATAATAATAATGGTGATAGCTTTTGAGGCCTTCAACAATCTGGCTTCAAAGTTACCTTATTAGGATTATTTAATACTACCTTTCTTCATCTGAGTCCAACTGGATAGCTAGCTTTTTTTGGGTATTCATGTTGAACTGCCTGCCATCTTTTGCCTCCGTGCATTTGCTCCAGCTGTTTCCCCTGACTGGAATGCACCATCTTGGCAATGAGCACTTTAGAGTAATTATCTTCTCTCAGGGCCTACTTTGGGTATAGCCTCTTTTGGAAGATTTCCTTGCTAATACATCTTTTCTTTCTTCATTTCCCCCCCAAAGTGTTCTCCCTAATTTCAAGTTATTGGAATTCATTGTTTCATTATTGTATGGATCCTTCCTCCTTTATCTATACCATCCCCCTACCCTAAGACAATTAGTGTTTATCTATATTTATATCTATATCTCACCCCTTCTAGGAATTTGTAAGCTCTTTGAGGGTAAGGACTGTGCAGCTTTTTTTTTTTCTAATTTGTCTTTATATGTTTGACTTAGAACAATGCCTTCCCCATAGTAAGAGATATTTGAATATTTCCCTGATTATTGTTGAATGAATGTTGCTTTCCTCAAAATACCCCTGGTGAGGTAAATTATATATCACTTCTTATCCCCATATTATACATGAAGATTTTGAGACTCAAGGAGGTTGAATAATTTGCCCACAGTCACACAGTAAGTGTTGGAGCTGTTAAGTGCTGAAACAAGGAACCTTCTTTCACACCAAATTCCCTAGTAACAAGAGAGTATATAGCACATGCAAATGTGTGTCTTTTTTTTTTCTCTTCTCTCTCCTCTGTTCCCCTCCCCTTTTCCTCATTCTCTTTCCTGTTCTCCCTCTCACAACACCCCCCCCCCCCAGTAGAGAGAAAATTAGCTTCTGAACAGCCTGCCTGTCAATGCCTTTTCTGAGACATTGGCAGGACTTCCAATTTCCTTAGTTTGTATGCCTTGGTCATATATCTTATAATGTGGTGACTAAAATAGTTTTGTGCTCTCCCTTGGAGGAGAAAAAAAGAAAATTTTTCTGATAGCTGGAGAAACTACTATTCTATGAAATCAGTACAAAATGTGAGAATGTTTTAGGCTGAGAGATGTCACTGGCAGTTCAAAGATAGCTATATGGTGTGGTAGAAAGAGCACTGCACTTTTAAAGGCTCTCTCTCTCTCTCTCTCTCTCTCTCTCTCTCTCTCTCTCTCTCCCTCTCTTTCTCTCTCTGATCTGCCTTATTTTCCAGTTTTCTTGAACTAGAGATCTTGAAAGTCTCTTACAACTCCAAAATTCTATGATTTTTGATATGTGTTCTCCAAGTTAAGAAAAAAAAAAAACTATGATGTTTTGAACCCTCCCTCCCTCCCTCCATTTTTTTTTTAAAGCTATGGAAATGAAAGGAAACAAGGTAAAGAACTTTGCTTTTGACATTTGAGATGGAGGAGATGAGACAGCAAAAACCCATGTAGGACATTGCTTCCCATCACTGCTTCTCTGCTGTGATGAACTTACTTGCTCAATTTACAAAACATTGTAGAGTCCTCTCCTCAGTTACCTGGAGCAATTAGCATCATTTCTTTTGTTTTGGAATATTTGCATTTTGTTGAATAGAACACAGAGGTAGAGGAGGAGGATGCAGTTGGTAGTGGAAGTCATATTCCCCTCCAAGAATTAGGAACCAAAGGAAGCCTCTCTGAAGAGGCAGGACAGGGGGAAGAAGGGAAAGAGGAAGGGAAGGAAGAAGAGGGAGAGAGGGAGAGGAGAGGAGAGGAGAGGAGAAGAGAGTAATGGAGAGGAGAAAGGAGAAGGGAGAAATGAAAGGGGGAGAGGGAAAGAGATCCTCTGATCTGATAATCAGTCCTAATTCCTGTTCCTTGATTTAGCAAGTGATTTTGTGTGTGTGTGTGTGTGTGTGTGTGTGTGTGTGTATGATCTTGAGGGGAATCCTTTATATTCCTGAGTCTTAATTTTCTTCTATATAATAAATACACTAATTACTACCTCATAGGGATTTCATGGGGACAAAGTTGAATATCAGAAATAATGACATTTTGCTTTTAATTGTACTTTGTTTATACTTTTCTTATTTATGTAGCATTTTTTTTTTACTATGTATTGTACTTAGTTACATGTCATCTAGCTTTCATCTAAACTATAAGCTTAATGAGGGCAAGTACCTTATCTAATATGGAATCAGAACTTGGAAGAGATTTCACTGCATGACTAGTCTAATTCATACTCTCATTTTCACATACCTGACATGGGATTATCCAGTGAGGGAATCTCGACTGCCTCCTAAAACAAATCTTTCCATTTTTGGATAACTAACTGTTAGCAAGTTTTTTTTTTTTCTAATGTCAAGCCTAAATTTGCCTATGTAAAACTCCAGTCATTGCTTCTGGGTATGCCTTTTGGAGCCAAATAGAACAATTCTAATCTTTCTTCCAAAAACCCTCTTCCACATACCTGAAGATAGCTACTGTGTTTTCCATGAGTCTTCTTTTCTGTACGCTTCCCTGTGTGTATATCATGGAGGTCATTTTTTACATTACATTCATGTAGAAAAATTTGTTAGTGATTACCTAATTAATGGGCATCTATGTTATTTCCAATCATTTGTTACCACAAAATATACTGGTATGATTATTTGGTTTCTATAGAGCCTTTATTTTGTCAGTGGTCTCTGACATATATTTATCTTGTAGTGGAATCTCTGGATCAAAAGTCACTGTATGTGCATAATTCAAATTGCTTTCCAGAATAGTTATATCATTTCAAAGTATCAACAACAATGTGTTAAGATACCTGTCTTTCCACAATCCCTTCAACATTGATTGTTCCAAAATTTTTATTATCTTTGCAAATTCTAGTATATTCTTTTTTTTGAGAGAGAGAAAAACAGTTTATTTTTAAATCCTGTCAAACAAAAATTATATTTTCTGCAGACTACAAATAAAATATTCTAAAGTGATGTCTCATAAACACAATAAATCAGAAATTCAATGAACATCCTCTAGAATAGGCATAAAGGGAATGCAGATTTACTCTCCAACTAAATGATGGGGATGATAGGTATACAAGGACAAATTCCTTCCCTCTATGCCAGCATATTCATGTAGCTCTATGCACAGAATGTACCTAAGAATAGCAGATATATTCTTATGAGAACTTTTGTTAGGTGTACTCCATTCCTGACAAGGAGTTTGTCATATATATTTTGGAAGAGAGTTGTTGGCTCAAAAGTTGATGTCTTGGAACTGCATTTAGATTTTTGGGCTACAGAATCTGAATCCAGGTCTTTCTGAATCCATGTCTAATGTCTAATCCATTATACTTCACTGTCCCTCAAAATTGAAAACTATGAAGGGATTTGATTCTTAGATCTTATTTTTTATATTGCTTTTAAAAACAACAGGAAATATTTATACTATATCACTAAATACTTCTTTGGGACCTTTACAATTTATTATCAAATCCTGATGACTTTGCAGCCATACCACACTCATTTTCCTCAGTCTTTCCAAGTACATAGCCATGTTTCACCTCATCTCTCTCTTCCTATTAACCTCCTCTGCATCTCATCAACTTGTACCACTCAATAATCCCTTCTACCATTTTGCTTTACCCATTATTTTGTTTTCATTTTCTTACCTTGCCTTGTCTTGCTACCTTCTCCTTTTCCCTTTCCTGAAGTCTTCTTTAGGTTTTTATTACTTAATCCTCCTTAATTCTACTCTTTCTCCTTTTGTTTTTTAATCAAAGAAACCAGAAGTAGAATCTGGACCTGGTGATTGTTTTTCTTCAGATTTTCCTAATTCCTCACCTACTCCCAAATTTCTTTTCTCTAAATTCCATCTTCTTCTCTAGGGTTGCCAAACCCTGCCAAATCAACTATATAATTTCTTTCTTTTTATTCAGCTCAAATACTTCTCTTCTATCTCTTTTTTCATAGAATTCTGAAGTAGAAATTATCTCAGTCTAATCCTGCATTTCTTTGTTACCTTGTCTTAGTAAAGTTAACATAGTAGCTGCTTAAAAATGTTTTAATAAAATTAATTTAAAAACACTATACAAATGCAAGGGATTCTAACATTTAGAATGACTGATATCTTCCAGAGAATTGCTGTCCTCCTATAACCTAGTACATTAGAGCTAGGGAAATACTAAAATGCACTACATTCTAGCGCATTAACGCCAGGGAAAGTAGATCAAGATCATTTAGTCCAACCCTTCTACATCTATTACACACACAAGTTAAATGAGAGTCATGGAGAGTGTATGTGGGAAGGAATATGACTTGTTCATGGCCATACCCCTTTTGCTGATAATGGTGGGCACTTTTCCCAACTGAATAGTCTACATTTCTATCTTCTGCCTAAAATGCTCTTTGCCTCATCTCCTTCAAATCCTAGCTAAAATCCTCCTCTCTACAGGAAGCCTTTCCTGATCCCCCTTAATTTGAGTGCCTTCCCTCTGTTCATTATTTTCTATTTATCCTGTATTTAACTCTTTTGAATACAGTTGTTTGCATATTGTATTTCCCATTAGATTAGTGACCTCCTTGAGATCTGAGACTTTCGTCTCTCTTTAAAATAAAATCCAGTGCTCAGCACAGTACCTATCATATAGTAAGTCCTTAATAAATGCTTATTGAGTTTAGTACAGGGGTAAGAGACTTTATTTGGAAAGTCATTTCAAATCTTACATACCTCTTATATGATCTTGGGCATTTGGAGTGGAACTTCTTCTATAAGGTTAAGATTGACAAGAAGATTTTTTCACAGCACTTCTGTGAGGTAGTCTAGACAAAATACTATTTTATTATCCTAATTTTCCAGGTGAAAGGATTGAGGCTCAGAAAGGTAAAGTCAATTTTTCATAGTAACACAGCAAGGAATTGTTGGAGTTGGGACTGCCATATATATCTGAGTCCAAATCCAGGGCCCTTTCTTTCTACCATTTTGTGCCATCTGGGTTTGTCATACTTCCCCATGCCCCAGACTCCCTCTGTGTCTTATTCTTTCAAAGCCTTATTCTCACCTTAATGTCAACTAATCCCTCCTCTAAGATGTTAGATGATAACTAAACTAAGATTTTGTCTTTTCTAAGACTATGTACCGTTCAAGGACAAAATCTTGAAGACCAAAAATCCTTCAATGTCCCAAACAAACAAATAAGTGGTAAAATTGTGGGTCCACTGATAGGTGACAAGGAAGACATTTTGGAAGGATAAAAGTATAGATCTCAATATCATTTCACTCATTGTATTGGGTGGCTTCCTTTGTCTATGCACTAAACAGTACCAGAGAATCTTAAGTTTAGATCTAAAAAGGATCTTAAAGATTATCTTATTCAGGAAATCAATTTTATTCATGTCATGTACCCTGTGGGCAGCCTGGTGAAGCCTCTGAACTCCTTATCAGAATAGTCTTTTTAAATACATAAACTACAATATTAAGGACTACAAGGAAACCAATTATACTGAAATTTAGTTATCAAAATAATTTTCAAAAAAGCAGATTCATAGACTTCTTGTTAAGAACACTTGAGCCAGTATAACCCTCTTATTTTACAGTCAAGGAACTGAGACATAAAGAAATTAGTCCAAGTTATATTGGTAGAAAATAACAAGGTCAACCTTCAAACCTCTGAAACCTCAGACTTCAAATCTGATGCTGTTTTCCACTAACAAAGCCCAGTTCACTCAGGGCCACTCTATGCAATTCTGAGAGGATAGAGTTGGGAGTGAGGGAAAGGGGAAACAAGGAGTAGGGAATATAAAAGGGAGGGGGGAAGGAGAGAGAGGCGGGGAGACAAAGAAGAACACTATAGAAGGGGTGTCCTGGGCCCCATAATAACCCCAGGCCCCATGCTCTTAAAGGCCATTATGAAACACAGTACAGATGAGATCTCATTTATGATTTTCCTATCAGACTAATGCAGTGGTTGGGTGAGGTGGGGTGATAGGGACTGGCTGGAAATCTCCCTGAGCAGTTGGAAGGAGATTATAATGCTGAGTCGACCTCATCTCTGTAATAAAAAGGGGGAGTTATGTTTATCAACTCATCAGTCCTGCCCATTTAGACGATTACCCCATTTCCAATCCCATTTCTGGTGTAAAGAGGATTGCTGGCCACTTCCTTCCTTCCTCTCTTCCCTGCCCTCCCAGCCCCTCCTTGTTTCTGTTGGCAGAGCTGCATAGGGATGTATTTGTGGCTGGCAGGCACAGAGATGGGAGTTTTACCCTTTCTGTCATTGAGAATTATTTAGCCACAGTTAGGAAAACACTGGGAATAAGAGTACCCTGACTCTGGGAATAAGTAAAAGAATAGGGTAGTGATCTGGAGGCTGTAGTCAACCATCATGTCTGATTTTTGCAGGCATAAATACATTCCTTTTCTTCTCTCTTCAACCATACATTACTTAAATGAGGAACATAATCTTTATCTGCACAAATAGAAATGCAGAAACATTAACTATCTAGAATCCAGCAATCAGGCAATCTTATTTATCTCAGAGTGTGATCAAGAACCAGAAAATGAGTTAACTTCCCTTCCCTCCCACCAGCCAAATGCATGTCATAGTTCTAGAGTTATTGAATTTTTGAGATGGAAGAGACTTTAGTAGTCAAGGAGGCCAACTTCCAATGCATGAACTCCTGAGCTCTTCCTTTCTTAGTTCTAATTCTTCAGTGGGCTTGGAAATCAGAGAACCTAGCTTCTTATAATTGTGTATAAAGAAAGTAAATAGGAGATGAATTAAGGCCTCTTATGTGAGTAAAGTATTTTCTAATGTATGATAGTCTGATCCCTCCAGAGAAACTCAGGATATTTGAGTTGGAAGGTCTCTTGGAGATGACTTGGCCCAAGTCCCTCATTTTTCAGAAGAGAAACAGGTGTAGAGGAGGTTGTGAAGAAGCATCTTTGGATCAGAAAACTCAAGTTCATATCTTGGGTCCAATACTAGTTATGAGAGTTTCTAAACTCCCTGAGATTCGCGTTCCTAATACTACTATGACTTGTTTTAGTAGTTTTTAGATCTAAAAGCATAATAACAATAGCAAACATTCAGCTATTAAAGTCATATAGCTAATCAAAATGTTCAGAAATTATCCAACAAGTTTATGTTGTTCTTCAGTCATGTCTGACTCTTTGTAACCCCATTTGGGGTTTTCTTGACAAAGATACTGGAGTGCTTGCCATTTCCTTCTCCAGGTCATTTGACAGATGAGGAAACTGAGGCAAACAGGGTTAAGTGACTTGTATAGGTCATATAACTAGTAAGTGTCTGAAGACAGATGAATACTCCAGAATATCACTTCCTGAGTCCAGATTTAGCATTCTATTTATTGTGCCACCTAGCTAGCTATAACAAACTTCTAGAATAGCTCAAATTACTGATGAATTAATTTTCTGCATTTGTTCCTTATTTTGAGAAAGGATGCATGACTCCTATATGTCTTTCATACTTACTTTCAATGTCTAATATTCCTTTTTGCATTTTGCTCTTGTTATTTTTCTTTTTTTTCTTTATTTCAAATCTAATGAACAACAAAAAAGAAAATTTATATATTTAAAATAGAAAAGAAAAATACAGTTATATATGAAACTATGAATCTGTTTTATCCAGCTTACTTTAAGTTATGTATTATATATAAAAAATTCATCCTGTTACTTTCAAAGCTGGCCTCCTTCTCTGTGTTTTCCTTTGAATTTCTTTTCTCTTCTGTGTATTCTTTTATTCTGCTCTTGGGTGGGGTAGAATGAGAGTAATATTGCTAGCTCTCTCATCTGTTCAGTTTTTTTATATCCATGTGGGAATGTTATATGGCCTATTGTCTATATCATTTAGGATTCCTGGTATGCTCCATGATTCTATAGAAAGCACAAAAAGATATTGATCTGAATGCATGGAGGAAAGACAGAAGCTAGAATTGCTTTGCCTTTGATGAGGAAGGTAGAGAAATGATCACTTTGCCAGTCCATTGGAGAGAGTGTTTAGGAGCAGGACTTCTAGTATTGGTGAATATGTCGTAATTACATTGCTCAAGGAACAGATAACATATGGAAGCAGTTCACTTATGGATTGCTACTTCCCTCCTCTGTCCTGGAAAAGTATGAACTCTTTGGCTAACAGCTATAATCAGTCAATCAAACAAACAAGTAATTATTAAGCACTTACTCTGTACCAGGCACTGTGTTAAGCATTGGGTATATTAGGACAAAGAATAAAACAAGCCTTAACTCAAAACGAGCTTATGTTCTGAAGGGGGAGAAAAGAAGTACAAAGATACACATCATAAATGTGAAGTGAATATAGGATTATATACATCACACACACAAAATAGGGAGGACCAGGAATGGTTTTGTGGAGAAGATGTCTACTGTTGTCATTATTGATATATCTTAAAAGAAGGCAGGGCTGCAATGGGGCAGAAGTAAAGAAGGATTGTATTCCAGAACTGGAATGCCAAGGAGTGCTATGGAAATAGAAAATGGAGTAATTTTGAGTGAGGAACAGAGAGACCTGTTTGGCTGGACCAGATATGCAAAATAGGGAAAAATGTCCAATGAGGTTGAAAAAATAGATTAGAGTCAAGTTATGAAGGACTGTTAATATAGATACATATTTATATAATAACTTCCTTTGAAAAAGTTGGGGCTGGTAGAAATTTGTACATGATTTAGAGATGGAAGATGATACCATAAACAAATTAGGAGAGCAAGGAATAGTTTACTTGTCAGATTTATAGAGAAGGAAAGAATTTATAGCCAGATCTAAGAGAGAACATTATGAAATACAAAATGGATAATTTTGATTACATTAAATTAAAAATGTTTTGCACAAACAAAATCATGCATGCAACCAAAATTAGATGGAAAACAGAAAGATGAGAAATAATTTTTTCTGATAAAGGCCTCATTTCTAAAATATATAGAGAACTGAATTAGATTTATAAGAATACAAGTCATTCCCTAGTTAACAAATGGTCAAAAGATATGAACAGGCAATTTTCAGATAAATGTCATATAAAAAATGTTCTAAATCACTATTGATGAAAGAAATCACTCTGAGGTAGCATCTTATAACCTATCAGATTGGCTACTATGACAGAAAAGGAAAATTACAAATGTTGAAGAAGATGTGGGAAAATTAGAACACTAATGTATTGTTGGTGGAGTTGTGAATTGATCCAAACATTCTGAAGAGTAATTTGGAACTCTGATCAAAGGGCTATAAAACTGTGAATACAATAATACCTGTACTAGATATTTATCCTAAAGAGACTATAAAAATATAAAGGGAAAATGACTCACATATACAAAAATATTTATAGTAGCTCTTTTTATGATGGCAAGGAATTGGAAATCAAGGGGATACCCATCAATTGGAAATGGCTAAATAAGTTGTGGAATATGAATGTAATGGAATACTGTTGTGCTATAAAAATGATGAATTGTAAAGACTTATAATACTGAGTGAAGTTCTCCTAGAACCAGGAGAAGATTGTACACAGTAATAACCACCATACTGATGATCCAGAATGAACCATGATGATCAACTATGATAGACTTAGCTCTTCACTGCAATATAATGACCTAAGATAATTTCAATGGACTTTAGATGGAAAATGTTATGCACGTCCAGAGAAAGAATTGTGGGTTCTTAATACTGAATGAAGCATACTATTTTTACTTTTATATTGTTGTGTTTTGCTTTTTTTCTTTCTCATGTTTTTTCCTTCTTCTGATTCTTCTTTCACAACATGACTAATGTTGAAATATGATTAAGATGATTGCACATATATAATCTGTATCAGATTTCTTTCTGTCTTTCTGTCTGGAAAAGGGAAGAGAAGTAAGGGAAGAAGAAAAATTTGGAGCTCAGTATCCTGCAAAAATAAATGTTGAAAACTATCTTTCCATGTAATTGGGGGGGGGGGAAACAATCTAAAAATACTTAAAAAAAGGTAGGGGCTACAGTATGTGGAATACTACATATATAGTCAGACTTATATAATATGTTGATTATTATTTCTGATCTGTTTCCCCCCTTCAGTTTTATTCTTTGCTGCAAATGATATTTTGCTACATAGGAGATAGGGAAGAGTTTTTACAGAAATGAAAATGAAAAAAAAAGCTATCAATAATTTGCTTTAAAATGAAAAAAAAGTAAAATGAATTCCTATGTATATTTCACTTTATACTTCCCTCAAAACAACCTGAGAAAGAATTAGTGCAAGTATTATTCTATTATTTTTCTTTATTTGCTAGATGAGGAAACTGGTACTCTGGGAAATGAAAGGACTTGCTCCTGGTTAATTGATAAACATGAATCTGTTCCATGTTGAGTATGTGTGAGGCTCCATATTAAATGCTAGATATACAAAGTTACTGACAGAAACAGACCCAGCCCTCAAAGTCAGCTTATTCTATTGGGGGAGATATAGGAAGTGGTATGTGGGTCCAGAATCTAGCACTTGTGACTCCAAGTTAAGTTTTCTTTTTCTGATACTACTCTGTACCTCAGATTGGCAAAGATCAAATTAAACTCTTCTCTCCTTATGCAAAAATATTTTGTTGCTGTTTGGTTATTTTTTGTCACAACTGACTTTTTGTGACTCCATTTGGTGTTTTCTTGGCAGAGATACTGGAATGGTTTGCCATTTCCTTCTCTGGCTCATTTTACAGATGAGGAAACTGAGGCAAACAGGATTAAGGGATTTGTCCAAGGTCACAGAACTAATGAGTATCTGAGGTCAGATTTGTATTGACTCCAGGTCCTATGCTTTATCTACTGGTCACTTAGCTACATAAAACTATTTAGAATGGGCCATTTTACTCTTCAGAGTTAATCAGAATATACAGCTCTCTCATCTACAGGGCCCTCTCTTTTGTGATTCTCTCTGCAGATGAGTGGAAGCTTGGATAACATCCATGCTTTTAGTGATTACCTTTCTCAGGAGTTTCTTGGAACTAAGGATGCTAGGATAGAAATGATTAAAGTACTGCTTTGAATGGCAGAAAACCTGAGCCTTAATCCTGGCTCCTACACTTAGTAGAGGGGTGACTCTCAGTAAAACTCTAAACCTTGGTTTACTAATTCGTAGAATAAGGATGAGGTCATATTTACACTTTCTCCCTTAACTATTATGAAGAAAAGTTCATGAAAATGATACAGAAATGGGAACCATGATGAGGGCAAACTCCAGGAAGTAGCCTTGCTTGGGAGAGGGCATTAATGAGAACAAAGACTACTTAATGCCGAATAATAAGCACTCACATTTGTTTAGAGATGTAGATACTTAAAATCATGGATTTAAAGTGGGAAGGGAATCTAGATGACTATTAAGGTCTCCTCCATCTACAAATAGGAGATTCTAAAGTGGAGATGGGGGGATAAGTATTTATTAAGCCTACTGTGTGCCAGACACTTTACAAATATCTCATTTGATCCTCACTACAATTCTAGGGGAAAGGTGCTGATATAATCCCCCTTTTATAGTTAAAGATATTGAGGCAGAGAGAAGTTGAATGCCTTACCCAGGATCACATTAATAAAAAAGTATCTGAGGAACCATTTGAACTCTTCTTGCCTTTTGGGCAATTACATTATACCTTGCCTCTGAGTGTCATAGAGATTCTATGATTGTTTCATTGACTCCCTTCATTATATAAATGTAGAAACTAATTCCCAGGGAGGAAAACTACTCTGTCAAGGTAAGACAGATAGTAAGTAGCAGAATCAGGATTCAGACTCAGTTTGGATTTCTGCAAATCTACTTCTCCTTCTCTTATATCACTTTGCCAAATTTTTTTCAAATAGTTCTTGCCTCTCACTAATTCATTTGATTCTTTGATTCAACTGCTTCATGAAATAGTCAGATAAAGTATTTGACAGAAGAGCAAATTGAGGTGGAGAGGTGACATGATTTACTTAATGTCATACAGAAAAGTTAGTGGTATAGCTAAATGTTCATTTGACTCTCAGTCCAGAGCTTTCTAACCCATAGGGTGGCATTATAAGGTTGGCTCCTTGGTGGCCATTGACTTGGCTCCAATCAGGCAGTGCTGAAACAATTGGATTCTTGGTGGAAAGGTGAGGGGCAGTGTAGGTCCTTGGGTCCTTGGAGGCATATCATGTAATTGGCTACCATTAATCATTTTCTTCTCTGCTGTGTCCAACTGAGCTTTTCCTGAGTCATAGGAGCTCAGATGTTTGGGAAGCCAGTCTCCCCTTTTCCCTCTGCTTTCCTTCCCCTGGGGTACAGCAGGCTGCCTGTGATGCACTTGTAATGAACATTACATTGGAGCCCTTTAATGAATTTGTAATTGGAATCAAGTATTGTACAAGGAAAATTTGTCACACGCCAGCTCCCAAGCAGGAGCTGGGTTCCCACTAATCCTTGAGCACAGCTTCAGAACAATGGCAGCCAGAGAAGTAGCCGATGCCAAAGGTGGAAGGTCGTCCCTCCCAGATCCATCCATTCTATTCTTAACCATTTTGGCATCATAGACCCCTTTGAAAGTCTGGAAAAGCAAATTTATCCCTTCTTAGAATAATTTTAAAAGCTGTAATTGAAAAAAAGATGCTGAAGTTCAGTTAGAGGTTAGTGAGAAAAAAGACATTAAATTTCCCCCCATTCAAGTTCATAGGTCTTGTGAAACCTGTCCATAAAGCACTTGGAGCTCCATGGACCTCAGATTAATTACACTTGCTTTTCCAACCCCCTTATTCCACCCCACTTATTTAATAATATTTTATTTTTCCCCAGTTCATAGAAAGATAGTTTTCCACATTCATTTTTGTAAAATTTTGAGTTTCAAAATTTCCTTCCTTCCTTCCTTCCTTCCTTCTTTCCTTCCTTCCTTCCTTCCTTCCTTCTTCCCTTTCCTTCACTCTCCCCAAGGCAGTAAGCAATCTAATATAGATTATATATGTAAAATCATATTCAAGATATTTCCATTTTATTCATGTTATAAAAAAAATCAGAAAAAAAGGAAAATCTACAAGAAAAAAAATGAGAGCAGTTTGCTTTGATTTGCATTCAGATTCCATAATTCTTTTTCTGAATGTGGATGGTATTTTCTATCAAGTCTATTGGAATTATCTTGGATCACTGTATTTCTGAGAAGAGTTGAGTCTATCATAGTCTACTATGTACAATGTTTTCTTAGTTCTGCTCACTTCATTTAGCATTAGTTTATGTAAATAGTCTTTCCAGGACTTTATGAAATCTGCCTGCTCATTATTTCTTATAGAATAAAAGTATTCCATTACATTCACATGCCACAAGTTGTTTAGCTATTCTCCAATGGATAAATTTCCCTTTGCCACCACAAAAAAGAGTTGCTACAAATATTTTTGTATATATAGATCTTTTCCCCTTAATTATGATCTCTTTGAGACACAGACCCAGTAGTAGTATTGCAGAATCAGATGGTATGCACAATTTTATGGTCCTTTGGGCAGAGTTCCAAATTGCTCTCCAGAATTGACCTTATTTTTCCAGAAAGAGGACCTGAGGTTCAGGCAGAGGAAATGACTTGGTTAAGATTACACAAATAGATGTCAAATCTCTTGATTTTTAGTCTGATCTATTAACCATTATTCCTCTCTACCTCAAGTCAAGATTTTTCTATTTGGAACATGCTAGAGCTTTATAGGATCTCATAGAAGCTCTATGATCTATAGCTGGAAAAAACCTCAAGATTCAGTGTAGTCCAACCTTCTCATTTTACAGATACAGAAACTGAAACCCATGAAGGTAAAATGACTTTTCTAAGTCTATGTTATAAGTGACAGAGCCAGGATTTGAAACAGCTCCTTTGACATCATCCATAGTCAGGCTTTTCCCCACTGTTCCACTATCCCACAATCCCGTGAAGGATTATAGAGGTTATCTAGTGCAGCCCTTTTCTACAAAATAAGCAGTCTCTACTGCATAATCTTTAAGGTTCCCTTCAACTCTGAATTTTTTGATCTTGTGACCCTTTTTCAAATGAAAACCCCATGTCTAGAACATCCTTACTGAGAACAGAATCCTCTAAAACTTTTCTAGTACAGACAATCTAAATTTGAATTTTGGAGACTGTTTTTTTGCTAATATATTCTAAGATATTGAATTTTGTTGGAGGGGTGATGGTTGTTGATTTTTATGCACAGTCTTTTTATAAGGAAGGAGAGTCCCAGAGCTCAGAAAAAAGGGAATCATAGGAAATTCTTGATGTTGTTATCATTTCAGGATCACACAAAAAAAGAGATATTCCAGGAGAAGAAGAAAGAATCAGGTTTCCCCAAGCTGGGTTTGGGGAGTTATAGTAAGTAGTAGTTATAGTAAAGTAGTAGCTAAATGCCCTGGTCTGGGACTCTGCCTTAGTGCAGTATTTATGAGTCATGGAAAGAGCATGATTATCACACTAATTTTGAGCATTAAAATTAGAGAATCAGCAAGTAAGGGGATGAGCAAGAGGATCTGAATTCAAATCCTATACCATTATGTCCCTGGGCATATTGTTTGACTCCATCCTGGACCCCAGTTTTTTTTTTCCTCTTTAAAATGACAGGGTTGGATGCAATGACTTTCCAGGTCTATGCCTTAAGTAATTTGAAGGTCCCAGATAGTCATACACCAAAGCAACTTTTCTTAGGGTGGTACTTTTTTGATCAGTGGTCTTTAAACTTTTTGGTTTCAGTATTCCTTCACAAATGATTATTGAATAACACAAATTATTGAAAAACTATTGAATAACCTAAAGAGCTTTTGTGTAGTGTTCTCTTCTTTTCTAATATATGATGGTTCTCTGGGAGTAGGTTTCTTGGAGAGGTTTTCTGGAGGCAGCCTTAGTTTCAGTTCAAATCAATAATCACTTCAAATACAGCCAGGGATTAAAGTACAGTCTTTTATTGTCTCTTTCAAAATAGCCCAGTTATTGGTCCTTGGTTCCAAGAGCTCTTGTTGCTAGTCCTTTGCTTCTTCCAGCTTCTGCCTATCTCCAACTCTGACTCTTGGCAATCTTCTGAACTGACTGACTCCACTGACTCAGCTCCTTTTTATGATCTTTTAGAGGTGTAAACTCAAAGGTTGACTCCTCCAAGAGTGGGTTCATGGGAGGTGTAACTTTGTGAATCTCCTGGACTTGTGAACACTTGTGAATCTCCCAAATTTGTGAACTAATGTGTGAGCTAATGTGTGAACTTTCAAAAGTGTAAACATAAACATTGTTTCTATCAATTCTATTGAGTTAACAACTGGTTTCAAGTTCTGGCTCATAACACTTTTGCTTGTGTATCTATCATTATTGTATTGTTACTGTTATCTATTATTGCATCTATTAATATCTACTCTATTAGAAATTAAATGTTTTTTAAAAATTGATTAATTTATTTATAATAATAATAAATCTATCATATGCTAATATAAATAACAATTTTTAAAATGAAAAATAACTTTTCCAGGACAAAAAAAAATTAGTGAAAAGAATGGCATTATTTAAATTTTTTTTTTTTGCAAATCTCATTAATATCTAGCTTAATAGAAGACTACTGAATTCTCATAACTGCTTTTACATTCAATCTGATATAATGTGTTGTTTTAAGCATATGGAGAGAATCCCACCTTCCACAGATATGTAGTTGGAAAATAGGATACTATTTTAATAGACAAATAACATCTTAGCATTATTATAAAAATAATTTTGACCCAGCAAAACTCTTGAAAAAGTTTTAGGGACCCCCAGGTCCAAGAACCATTCTTTGAGAACTGTTGCTTTAGTGCAATAAGATAAATAGGCAGATGTAGAAATACTTTAGAGAAGTTGAGACCTCACAGAAGATCAAATATCATTCTGTGGATGATGGTCCTATTGTACTCTTCTGTCTTGGAGCAGTGGATTCAGTTAGAACAAAACATTTTACCAAGGATGTTAACATATTGAAAGACACCCATAGGAGGGGCCAGGATGGAGTGGGAAATGGAAATCATGCCTTATGAGTTGATTCTGAGTTGGGGCTATTTAGTTTAGGAAAAAAGAAGACTTGGTGCTGGTAGATGGAGAGAGGGAGAATGATGGGATTATTTTTAAGTATTTAAAAATGTCCATGTGGATGGAAAAGGGAATAAATTTGTCCTGTTTGGCCCCAGAGACTAGAAAAAAGAATAATGGGTGAAAGTTTCAAAGAAATAGATTTTCACTGTTGACATAAGGAAAAATTTTCTAACATTAGATCTGCCTTAGTAAATAGTATGGCAACATAGAATAGCAGATTAAATGTTTATAAATACATTTTTAAAGGCCGATTTTGTTTTAAAAATCTCAGTGAACAATTTGTTTTGGTAATTAAAGAGTCATTGTGGTATAATGGATAAAGATTTTATATCAAAGCTAGGAAGATCTGGGTTCAAGTAAGTCAGTTAGCAGCTAGTCAACAAAAACTTATTGTGCTATTTGTTAGTGTTTTGTTTAGTCATTTTCATCTGTGTATGATTCTTTGTGGCCCCATTTGGAGTTTTGTTAGCAGAGATAGAGAAGTGGTTTGCTATTTCCTTCTTCAGCTCATTTTACAGATGAGGAAACTGGAGCATTCAGGGTGAAATGACTTGCCGAAGATCTCCCAGCTAGTAAGTGAATTTCCTGACCCCAGGCTGAGCACTCTTCCAATGCACCACCTAGCTGTGCTACTGTGTCACCTTGGTGACCCATTATTGTGCCCTCAAGAAGGTTGCATTCTATTGGCGAAAGACAACACATAAAAAGAGCCAAAAAAGGAGGATAGGAAAGTACCTAAGAGGGGCAAAGTAGACAAAGTCCAAGGAAAGAAATCAACAATGAGGGCATCCTCCTTAGATTAGAGGTTCTGAGAGGAACCAGATAATTAATTCCAAAGTGAGAGGCAGTCTAGAGATGAACTGAGCTTCCAAGGAAAAGAGGCTTGATAAAGAAAATCCTGGAGAGTCTATCTTGGGTTCATGCTGCTTGTAGCCAAATGACTTGACCTTTTAATGGAAGTTGAAGAGAAAATACCAACCTTCATTGGGATGAAATTTTTTTCATTTAGGAGTTCCCTATATCAATGAAATCACAAGTCTATATCCTATCTTAATGCTCCTCAAGTAGTAAGTTTCCCATCACCAAGTGTGTGAAGGCAGGGGCTAGATGACAATTTATAATGGGGATTTCTCCCACTGCCTCTCAGATTATAGAATTTAGATTTGGGAAGGATCTTAGATGTCATCAAGTTCAATATGTTTCTATCCAGAAATCTCTTAGACAATAACCTGAATGAATGATCATTTATTCTAGGAGATCAATGCAAAACTTGGAGTGATTTTTCCTTTGCCTCAGCTGGACTTCATCCCACTTTTTCTACCACCATTCTTCCTTCCTTTTCCCAAAGAGTAACTAATAGTTCAGCAAGTTCATTAACTTTCCTTGATGCTTGGGGACCCACTTCCCCTAGACCGCTGATTTGTATACATTTAAATTTTCTAAGTATTCCCTTACCAGTATTTTATCATTAGCTATGTGTACCCAGACTTAATTATTTCTTAGTTGCTGTATTTTCCCTTCCTCTTTTATCTCTTTTTCTAAAAGGGTGGAGTTAATCAGAACCTTCTGAGAACATTCATTTTATTCATCTTCTTGGGGGAAAGATTCATTTCTTTACCTGGAATATTACATATATTTAACATAACTTTCTCAAAGTCATAAACTTATATTTTTAATATGTGAGAAGGAACTACTTTTCAAAGCTTGCTGTCATAGAATTCTGATGAGACACTACTTGATAATAATTCTCATTGGTTCTCAGGCATTAGATGAGTAAATGATGACATTAGAATAGATTATCTCTGAGGTCCCTTCCAGCTCTGGATCTATTTTGATCTTATACTGCTAAAGAATTTGGAATTTGAAGTCATATGACATGGAGTAGAGTTCCAGTCCAAATTATCATAAACCAAAAACTTTATCTCTCTGAACTTCAGTTTCTTCATCAATAAAATGAAGATAATAAAACACTGCATATTTTAAAAAAGGAAGAGAAAAAAGAGTGAAAAAATAATCTGAAATCTTTTTCAAAACACATGGAAGGGAATAAAAAAGCACAAGAAATTATAGACAAGATGGACAGCTTTGAAGATTATCCATTAAATTTATTATATATTTGAAAAGTAAGCCATACATATTTGAAATTCATATTTTTATATACAATTCTCTTTTTCTGTTTTACTGTGGAATATATGGAAATACTACATATGGAAATGCTTATTTTATCTGGTGTTTGTTAAGTTCAGAATAAAAAAGAAAAAAAATATGACTGAGGTTAGAGAAATGGTCTTAGAGACAGGAAGAATTGGATTTAAGTATTTCTGACATACAGGGATAGCATATGATACAATGCATGAATCATTTCACTTCTCAGTGCCTTGGTCAATCTCTAACATGATTGGTTACAGACAGGTTGTAGACCTACATCGGTGGAGGGAATTTACAGACTGGAGATTCCCTAATAGAGATTAAATCACAGATCCAGACTCATCCCCATGTGTATAATAATGTTGTTGTTCAGTCATTTTAAGTTGTATCTGACTTTGTGATCCCCATTTGGGGTTTTCTTGTAAAAACACTGGAGTGGTTTGTTATTTCCTTTTCAAATTCATTTCACAGATGAGGAAACTGAGGCATACAGGGTTAAACAACTTGCCCAGATCACCGGGCTAGAAAATGTCTGAAGCCAGATTTGAACTCAGGAAGATGAGTGTTCCTGATATTAGGGTACGGTTCTACCTACTATGGCTCCTACTTGTCTAATAGTCTATATATGCATACATATATAATGTCAGTCAACATGTATATATGTTCATATATATGTATATATGCACATATTTGAATTCTGTAAGTCCCATGGCAGGCTGAAGTTGTTTTTTGTTTACCTTCATATCTCCTAGCACAGCCCTCCCACCCAATATAAGACTTTTAATATCAAACAGCAAACAAATATTTATTGTGTCCACAATGTACCAAGCACTGTGCTAGGAAATGGGGTTTCAAAGACAAAAGTCAAATGGGTCATGCCCTAAAAGAGTTGTAGTCCATCTAGGGAGACAGTATGCACATATGTAAGCATATACAAAATAGATATAAGGGGATTTGGGGGGAAATAATTAGCAACTAAGGAGATCTCAGCTCTTCACTCCTCTTTGCATCTCCTACCTTGCCTGGTTTCAGCTCCAAAACCTGGTGTCTCGTACCACTCCCATTGCCTACTTTCCACTTTCCTGACTCCTTTTATGTTTCGTTTATCCCCTTTAGATCGTAAGCTCCTTGAGGGCAAGGACTATCTTTTTTCATTATTAATTGCATTACCTGTGCTTAGCACAGTGACTGGCACATGGTAGGTGCTTAATAAATGTTTGGTGAATTGGACTATGGAAATGCTTAGTGAACTTTGAAGGAAACTAAGGATTCTAAGAGACTGGATGCTAGGTTTAAAAGCTTAAATATAAGGTTTGGAAAGTTGTGACTAGGTGATTTAGTCACAAATTCTAGGTTCACATTTAGCTCATGTTATCCCCAGCCTTTGAATTTGGTGAAAGGGAATCTTGTAAACCTTCCAAATCTGTAAACTTTTCATGAGTATCCACTGTATACAAGGCTCTTTACTTGGCTTTTTCCATTGAGAGAGGCTTTGGTGTCCATGATGGAATTGTGCTTTGAAGCCTTCTGTGCACATGACTATTTATGGCCCTTTAGGGCTTATGGGGCTTATGTCCAATAAATCTGTTTAAGCAAGTGAGATTTAGGCTTTTTCCTTGAAAGGGAGGGGTGTGTGTGGAAAGCTAACTGCTCTCCCTCTTCCCTCATCCCTCTCACGCCCTTCTCCACTCTCCCCTCTCCCCAATATAAGTCTGAGAATTGAGCTGTCATGTGAGAAAATCATGGGACCTAAGCCAAAATTGACTTTACCAAGAAAACAATAAAAACAGAAACATTTAAATACCCAGAGTGAGAAGTTTAAAGAATATTTTTAATGTGATTTCTCCACATACAATTAAAAAAAAAGTGACTATGAACTTATCTTGCCATTTTAAAATGTTAACTTCTAAAAGGGCAGTTAGCACGGGACATGTGGAATGGCACAGAGTGGGAGCTTCCTTCCTAGGGAAGGGGATAAGGTGCTGTGAAAACAGGGAGGGCTGCCCAGGGAAGGAGCCATTGGATCCCCCATGCAGTGGCTTTACTTCCACCCCCTCCTCTCTATTCTCACTGCTGCCACCCTCACACAGGCCCCCTCATTAGCACCTGCCTGGACTATTATGAGAGATTTCCAACATATCTTTCCACCTCCTCTCTCTACCCCCTCCAAACCCTCCTTCCTTCCAGTGCCAAAGTCATTTTCCTTATGCAAAGATAATGTAAAATGAGGAAGCAGTTCTAAAAAGGACCATTAAGGTCCTTCAAGCTCAAAAATCCTTTGACTAGGTCAGATTACTTCTCAGAGCAAAAATTTTTCAGGGCTCTCAGGATTTCTCACCAAGTGGTGTTTGAAATGCTTTGCCTGGCATCCCAGGCCCTCCACCACCTGATAATAGCCCTCCTTGTCTGCAACCTTGTTTTTCTTACCTCTTTCTGTCTTTTATATTTCAGTCAAATTGGATCCTTCTCTTTGTCCCTGATACACCCTGATATCTTATGCTTATGAACGATTTCTCCTAGTTTTCCATAGATGTAGACTGTCCTCCTAACCTTCACAACAAAAAGCCTCTTGAATTCCTACCACCTTTAAATCCTGGCTCAAATGCCATCTCCTCTATTAAACCTTCCTTGCTTCTTGGTCAGTAACAGCATTCCCTCTCTGATCTCACAAGGTAATTTGTTTCAAAATTCCTAAATATGAGTATTAATGTATAATATAGTGATGGGTTACTTTCTTATCCTTCTACTAAAGCTGAAACCTGATTTTACCACCTCCTTGCTAAATGAACTCTAGGACTCCCTATTATGTCTTGTATCAAACTCCTCTGTTTGGTCTTCAAAGCTCTTAAAAAACGGATCCCTTTTTACCTTTACCAATCTTCTTACACATTATTTTCTCTCCCTGAACTCTTTGTTCCATCTATACTACCCTATTCACTATTCTGCACAAAGGACATACTCCATTTCTGTGTCAGGGCAGGTCTGACCAGGCCAGTTGAGTACCTTAGATTTGAAACTGAAATAAAATGAGACTCCCAAAGTCCATTTAAAAATTGATAAAATCAAGTTTACTTAGCCGTAGGAAAAGCTAGACATTCAGAACAAGGAAGAGATGCTCATCCAGAATATAGCCTTGATTCACCTTTTCTCCGTCCATGTTAGCCATTTTGCTGATTGCTGGTAAGACATTTAAGGGGAAAAAACAGTAGAGAAATATAATGAAATTTTAGGGAAGAGAGAGTGCCCAGCAAAATGATCAAAGGTCAATAGTGTTAAATGCAGCAGATAGATTAAAAGTGAAAACTGAAAAATGACCATTATTAATAACTTTGGAGAAAGCAGTCATACTTGGGTTCATTTAACCTTATTTATGCATTTGGATAACAACACTATAGAATCTCAGACTCTAAGAATTGGTAGAGGCTTGGAACAATCTAGTCCATTCCATAGCTAATCAAAAAATCTCTCTAATATTCTGAACAAGTGGCCATCCAACTTCTGCTTGAAGAAGTTCTATATTAGCAAATCCGTTACTTTTTCTAAGTAACCCATTCAACTTTTTGACAGCGTTAGTACTGAGAAATTTTTCTTAACATTGACCCTACTGTTCCTAGCTCTATCCATAGGCCCAACTAAAAACAAATCCAATTCATTTCCCAAATAACAGCTCTTTAAAAATTTGCAGTCTATCATCAAGTCTCCCTTATTCTTCTCTTCTCCAGACTAAATGCCAGTTTCTTCCACTGATTCTCAAGTAACATAGTCTTTAGGATGCTCATCATCTGGATGTGATCCAGTTTATTAATGTTCTTCCTAAAATGTGTCGCTAAGAACTGAATGTAATCTCCAGACATTATCAGACTAGAAATCTGACCATGGTCTAATTAGCATTCTTTAAACATGAAAGACAACTATATATGTATATGCATTTTACAAAGGCACAAAAAGATCCAAAACCCAATAACAACAAAAACCAAAGAGACATTAGCTTCCAAACAGAATAGTCTTAATGCAGACCATTTTAACTGCTTGTTGGAGAATGCTTTAATCTTGACATAAAAAGAGAGGATAGTAGTAGATGAGAGAACAGAATACAGAAAAAAGAACTGCTGAAAGTGAGGCAGGCAGAGAGCAGTGGATGCTCTAAGCCAAAAGACATTTACTAGACCGTACATTCAAACTTCAGATGGGATGCCTCCATGACTTTGGCATATTTGTACTAACTCATAAATCATCTGCTGAAAACCCAAGTGTGCAGTTACAATGTTCTTCTGATTATTATGTCAGTATAACCCATGGTGATTGTTTGGTTTGGTGTGATTAATTTGCATAATGTGACTCAGTGCCTCATGGGAGTGAACTGGAGAACCATTAGGGTAGCCAATTTCCAGGGCAGCTTGCCAAAGCTGATATGCTACATGGAAGGAAAAGGTACTGATCTGAGAACTAAAAAATTCTGGATTCTAATCTCAGCTTTGTCAGTAACTTGGTTGGCGGTCAGCTAGGTGGTACAGTGGATAGAATTCGAGCCCTGATGTCAGGAAGACCCAAATTCAAATGTGACCTCAGACCAATAGCTGTGTGACCCTGTACAAGCCACTTAACCCTATTTGCTTCAGTTGCATCATCTGTAAAATGAGCCGGGGAAGAAAACAACAAACCACTCCATTATTTTGGCCAAGAAAACACTCAATGGGATCACCAAGAGTTGGACACAACTGAATCACACCACATAACCTTGGCTGAAGAAGGCTATGAGATGATCCCAAAGGTCCACTTTAGCTTTAAATGCTTACAAAATAGACACAAGTGAAAAGGACATGTTTCTTATAAAAAACACATAAAATAAGGATTCTAGAAATTTGGTATTAATTTTGTTCTCCTTTTGGGCACTTATTAGATGGCCCAAGTTCAGAATACTGAACTTAAAAGAAGGAAGACCTGAGTTTGGATTCCACTTCAGATACTTGCTCTGTAATCTTGGTCAAATCACTTAACTTTTCTCAACCCCGGTTTCCTCATTTTCTAAAGGAGGGTAATAACCTCTCCCCCCCCCCACACACATCCCCCACTTCATAAGGTTATGGTCAGAATAAAATGAAATATGTATATTAAAGCATTACATATTGATATTCTCATTATTAGCTATTATTTCTTCTTTTTTCCCCTGTACTTTTACCTTCCATTCCTTTGTGCATCAGAGAGAGGCTTAGGAAAGAAACCTAGAGAAAAGGGCTTTTGGAGGTTAGTGCCCCAGGGCTCTGGGTCCCTGCCTGCCTCCAAAGCTGGGGAGAAAACCTTGGGGATGCTTCAGGAACCAGCTCTGAAGCATACTCAGCTTAGGTTCACCCATGAATTCTCATTTCTGGTTCTTTAAATAGCATAAAACCAGCTGCACAGGGAGAATGAGACATTCATATCTTATACCTTTGATTTCTGGCTGACTGTGTTCATTAAAAAAAAAAAAAAGAAAGAAAGAAAGAAAGAGAGCTTTGAAGTCCCAAGACAGAAAGGGCCTAGAAATCTATGTTGTACTTCTCAGAAGATATGAGCATGCACATAACCCAGCCTTTAGATGCTTAATTTATTTTATGTGAAGTTCTTCATATTTCTTTTATTATTATCAGATCATTGATAATAGCAATATGGTGATACATAATAGCTGATATTTATATAGCACTTCAAGCTTTAAAAGCTGTTTATATATTCAGTATTATTTCATTTGATCCTCACAACAACCTTAGCAACTTTGTGCTATTATTATCTCCATTTACAGATAGGAAATTGAGGCTGAAAAAGGTTTTACTTATACAAGGTCACACAACTTGAAGCAGGGTTCAAATAGTTTTTTCTGATTATAAGTCCAAATTTCTATTTACTGAACATCACCTATCTGCTCTCATAACACAATATTGCTATCCATTATACAGCAAGAGGTATCACCATGGAGCCCTAAGGATTTTTTCCTCTTCTTTCCTTCCCCCCCTTTCCCCAACACTTCCCCTTCCCCATTCTATTAGGCCTCTGACTTACATGACTAAACAGCCTTTTAGTTTTATCATCTGATTGGACAGACTGAGAGAACTAGGTTTGTATTAATTCTGTTCTTGAAAGTTATTCAGTCATAAACATTTATTAATCACTATATGTCAGGTACTCTGCCAAGTCCTAAGGAATACAAGGAAATATAAGAAAAAAATCTTTTAAGGACTGTAGATTCTAATAGGAAAGATAACATATATATATATATATATATATATATATATATATATGTGCATGCACAATTACCGAATATATGAAAACTTCTCTTTTGTTTTGATCAAAGCTTTTTTATTTTCAAAACACATGCATAGTCTTCAACATTCAGTCTGTAAAACCCCATGTTCCAAACTCTTTTCTCCCTCCTTTCTTCCCCCTTCTCCATCCCCCCACCAGACAGCAAGCAATCCAATATGTTAAACATGTGCAGTTCCTCTATACATATCCTCACAATTATCATGGTGCACAAGAAAAATCATATCAAAAAGGAAAAAAAAAAACTGAGAAAGAAAACAAAATGCAAATAAACAATAAAAAAAGGTGAAAATACCATGTTGTCATCCACACTAAGTTCTCATTGTTCTCTCTCTGGGTGTAGATGGCTTTCTCTTTCACGAGACCATTGGAAAGGGCCTTAATCACCATTGAAAAGAGATCTATGTCCATCAGAATTGATCATCACATAATCTTGCTGTCTCAATGTACAATGATCTCCTGGTTCTACTCACTTCACTTAGCATCAGTTCATGTAATTCTCTCCAGGCCTCTCTGAAATCACCCTACTGCTTGTTTCTTATAGAACAATAATGTGAAAACTATTGTAAAAGGCAAAGGCATTAAAAATTGGTAGAATAGATAGAAAAGGTCTCTTGTTGAAGATGGGTTATAATTTTATTTTTTAAAAATTTAATTTAATTTTTTCTTTCCCACACCCTCCACCATTTATCATTATCTTTTCCTGTCATCTTAGCTAATCTAATAGATATGAGATGTATTCTCCAATCAAAGGTGATTTAGAACATTTTTTTCATGTGATTACAGATGGTTTTAATTTCTTCAGGTAAAAATTGTCTGTTCATATCTTTTGACCATTTATCAGTTGGGAAAATGACTTGTATTCTTGTAAATTTGATTCAGTTCTCTAAATATTTTAGAAATGAAACTTTTATCAGAAGCACTGGCTATAAAAATTCTTTCCAAGCTTTCTACTTCCCTTATAATGTTGACTGGTTTGGTTTTGTTTGTGCAAAACCTTTTAAATTTAATTAAAATTGTCCATTTTTCATAAATGTTCAAAAGTTCTCTATTTTTTGCTTAGTCATATATTTCTCCTTTCCCCAAAAGTCTGACATAGAAATTATCCCTTGTTCTCCTAATTTGCTTATAGTATCACTCTTTATGTCTAAATTATATTCTCATTTTGATCTGATCTTGGTATAGGGTGTGAGATGTTGGTTTATGCCTAGTTTCTGAGGTACTATTTCCTAGTTTTCCCAGCACTTTTTGTTAAGTAGTGAGTTCTTATCCTAGAAGTGGAGTCTTTGAGTTATCAAATAGTAAATTACTATAGTCATTGACTATTGTGTTTTCTCCATGTTATTCTATTTGTGCAATTCCAATTTAAGTTATTCCACTGATCCATCACTATATTTCTTAGCCATTACCAAATGGTTTTATAAAATAGTTTTAAGTCAAGTATGGCTAAGCCATGAAAGTGGATTTTTAACCAAGTCTTGAAGGAAGTCAGGAAACTTTAAGATATATATATATATATATATATATATATATATATATGAATAATTCAGTTATAATCTTGGGTAGAGAAAAATTTTCTACCAAGGGGTTGTATCTTGGCCTTGTGGTAGGAAAGGCTGCTATAGTTATCCCTTCTGCATTGTAGAGGTAGGGGTTAGGGGTTGAGTCTTCCTGGGATGTAGAAGATCCTTATAAAATTTTTTGTTGCTCTCTTTGTACCAGAGAACACATCTGAATTTTCCCCCTTTTTCTTTTGTGGAATTACCCTACCTTAATGTAAAATTTGGGTTTTAAGTATTTGGTCATAGGTTATGTTATATGACTATACAATTATCTTATGCATTCTGAGTTTCTGATTTTCTCTGTGTCATCTACTGATTTTTGAGTGTTATCTGCAGCCTTCATAAAACTTTCCAAAAAAATTCTCAGCTAATTTCTTATGCTGATCCATAATATTTTTAAAATTTAATTTATTTGGGAAAAAACAGTAAGAAAAAAAAAAGAAAAACAGAAAAGAAATATAAAACAAAATTAAGCAAAACAAAAGAGAACATTGTCATGTGCCCAGAAGAACATCAGGGAGGATTCAAAATATATAATAATAAATTATCACATCAAGAAAGTATATATGTTAGTAGAAGAAATTATATTCATCAGTGCCCATTTTTCTTTACTTCTTTGTAAATTGTTCTTTGGTTCTCTGCTGCATACCTTATTCTTTTTCCCCCTTTCATTCCCCCCTACCCCCAAACAAGTTACAATTAAGAAAAAATATATTTATGTATACATATGTAGATATATACACATTCCTACACATATACCACATACATACATGTCTTTCCTGTCCCTGCTGCCTCTTTAATTAAATTCTGCTCCATAACTTGCCTTGCTATTGCTTAACCTTTCTCCATCCAAGGATTCCTCCCTTGTCTTCTTCCCTCACCCTTTGCTTCCCCATCCGCCCATCCCTCTTCCCATTATTTCTTTATATATTTTGGAGGGTGCTATACCCTTCATGGTATATATGTAATATTGCCTACTGAACCTATTCCTGATATGAGTAAGTTATCAGAACTATGAACCCTTTTTCCCATCTAATACCTTTCTATCTATTCTTCCTTTGCACCTCGTTTTTATAACATGATTACTATTTTTACTTTAACTCTGCCAATCTTTCTTCTCAGCTGCCCTATTGTTAATGTGAATCTTAAATATATAATATACATATATAAAAAGACATAAATTATTTGTCCATGTTTAAACAGTTTGTCCATGTTAAGTTCCTTAAAACTGATCTTTCATATTGGCTCTTATATGTTAAATTTTCTGTTAAGTTCAGGTTTCGATAGATATAATTCTAGGACCTGTGGTCTTTTTTGTAGCTACTGATAAGTTTTGTACAATTCTAATTGTAGCCCCAGAGCATTTGAATTGGTGTTTTTGTTTGTTTCTTGCAAAATTTTCTCTTTGACCTGAGTGTTTTGAAATTTGACATTAATATTCTTGTGTTTTCTATAAAGGATTTATTTGAGGTGGTGATTGGTGGCTTTTTTTTTTTAATATTTTTACTTTCCCCTCATGTTCTATTACCCATGGACAATTTTCATAGATTAGTTTTTGCATTATTGCATCATAGTTCTTTTTTTTTTTTTTTTTTGGTCATGGCTTTCAGGTAGTTCATTTATTCTTGTATTTTCTTTTCTTGTTCTGTTGCCCAGATCTGTCATTTTTCTTATGTTTCACATTCTGTTCTATTTATCATTCTTTATAATCTGTTTTTGATACTTCTTGGTCTCTCATAGCTTCCCTGACTTCCCCTTGCCGAATTCTAATTTTCAAAGAATTATTTTCATCTTTGAGACTGCACCTACTTTTTTATTTGGTTAACTTTTTTTCATAATCTTGTTTTTCTTGGATGGTTTTTATTTATTCTTAGTTTTTCTTCAATGTCTCTCATTTCATTTTTAAATTCTGTTTTGAGTTCTTCTATAAATTCTCTCCGGTCAGGGAGCCAATTCACGTTACTTTTTGGGGTAGAAGTTTGTGTGTGTGTGTGTGTGTGTGTGTATGTGTTTTATTAAAGTGTCCTCCTCTGAAAATGAACCCTGGTCTTCCCTATTCTCATAATATGTTTCAGTGGTGGGGTTCTTTCTTCTTTGCTGGTTCATTTTTTTTTAGCATATGCTAACACGGCTTATTAAAAAAAATGAGAGGATGGTGCCTCAAGCTTCCTTTAAACTCTCCATTCTGACCAGGAACCCCAAATCAAGAGCTCCACCCTTTTGCAAGTACCCATAGCCAACAGTGTCTCTTCACTGCTGCTTCACCAAGTGCTGGTTCCTTCTCTCCCAGAGCCACATCTCAGCAGCACAGCTGAGCCTTGTATTCCTAATCATTCAAGGTTCCCTCAGTTTCCTGGACTCAAACCTTGACTCCACCAACAGTAATGGCACTTCAAACAAATTAATCCCTAGCCTTGGGGTCATTTTTCAGATCTTCTCAGATTGTATCTGGAGGACTCCTGTTCTGCCCCAAGTCATGTTGATTTTTCACTAGTCTATGTTCATTCTGAGGTACAAATTTATTTTATTGGTGGGAAAAATCGGGAGAGCTTGAAATTTACCAACCTACTCTGCCATCTTCTCTGAATCCTCCACCCATGAAATTTTGGTAGAGAAAATTGTGGTGTGAGAGAGTAGCATAGTGATATTTCCTAGAATTTAACTGAGAGAATAGGAAATAAGAATAATTCAGTTTGATAAATCACTAATGATGAGTGGATGAGTGTGATCCATATCTCTTTAATTGTCCCATTGTCTTGCATTCCTTGGTCTTTTCTTATAGCCCCCATTTATTGTCCTCTCTTCCCCTTGGTTCTGTCCCTAACTAGCCGCACTTACTAAAGTGGGGGTGAAGGAGGGGGATGGTGATGATTGGGAAAAGGTTGTTCAATCATTTAACAAGTACACATAAAATACCTACTATGTTCTAGGCAACAAAGCCAAATCTTGAAAATTCCTGCCTTCAAGGAGCATACATCCCTGTGGTTCTTGGAAAGTATGAAAAGGAAAAATCTCCTCACTGTCTGTATTTCTTAGCTGATGTTTTTAGGTTTAGAAGCTCAATTCAAATCAAGTCAAGCATTTAATAAGTATCTACTACTTGAGATCTGGGAAAGAGCTTAAAAAAGTCAAGATCTCCCACTGCATTCATGATCCATTTCTGGCCACTAGACACAGATGATTCTGGAGAAGAGGTGACTTTGCACAGCCATTTTTCAGTTAAATTCAATTCACTCACAAGTCAAAGTGACATTGGTTCTCTTTGAAAATGAAGGACCACCAATAGCTATGTCAGATCCTGTGCTAAGTTCTAGAAATAGAAAATACAGGAAGCAGCTAAGTATAATGGAAAAAAGTCCAGAATTTGGAGTCAGAAGACCTGAGTTCAAATTTTACCCCACCCATTTACTATCTTATATGGATTTGCACAAGTCACCTCAGTTTTCTCATTTGTAAAATGAGAGTTGGATTAGATGGTCTCTGGCTCTAAATACATGACCAGCTGAATGACAAAAACAAAACAGTTCCTATTCTTATTGGATTCAGATTCTCCTAAGAGAGGAAGAAAATCTATATCCACAGTCATTTACAATCTTAAATAGGTTTCTTTCCCTGCTGTTTCCAGTAGATGTTGCCATTAATGTTCCTTTATTGACTTCTCCTTGTGGTTCCACATTATTCTTACATGACAACTTTTACAATTCTTTGTTATTGTTACCAGCCTTCCTTAGGAGTTGCTTTCTAAAATGACTTCTTTCATGACCTTTCTTTTATTATGAGGATTTGATCCTTACAATAGCCTTGAGAAGTAATTAGGAAAGGCACTATCCCCATTTTATAGATAAGGAAACAGAGGCTGAAAAAAGAGAAATGATTTTTATTACCTAGCTAGCAGTGCTGTTTTGTATCATACATTATCTAGATCTATTTTTTTTTTTTTTATAAATGCTGTCATCTTCTGTCTACTTTTTAGTTACTACAGTATCTAGAACCATGTCTACACATGGCTGGTATTTAATAAATATTTGTTGGATTTGACTTTTGAGTGCTGGGGCTGGGGCTGGAGCTGATATATGTTCCAGACTCCATGAGTGGTGGGTGAGTCTTGTGATAGATTTGCAATGGAAAACAAAGGATGCATTTTCACAACTGAGGTAATTAGAAATTGTAAAAAAGAAAACTACCCAAATTAGATGCTTCTTAAGCTTTCTAATCTCATCTTTAATGAAAGTTCTCTTGGCCTATTTTAATTCATGACCTTTTGTTGTGTTCATTCTATACACTAGAGGAGAATCATATCTCAGATATCTTGTTAGTTTTTGAATTGGTCACATGGGCGCTCTGGATTGAGTTCATTAATCTATTATACAATTCCAAAGGGATGGATCCTAATTTAACTTGAGAGAAAAATAAACATATTCTGATCTATTTTTGGACTAGTTAATTTCCACATTCCTTCAATTGGAGAAAAATCAAGGAAACACCAAATAGGTGAAGCCAGAATTCCTATTACTTCCTGAATAATATAGTTTAAGTGCCATCTCTAATACACCTTTTCCTAATCCCCATCCTCCTCCACATTTTGCTGGCAATCTCTTTGAAATAACTTTGTATATACTTTAAATTTACTTATTGATTTGCTTGTTATAACCTTCTCTTCTCCAGTAGAAGACAATCTTTTTGAGGGCAGGTGCAATTTTCTTAACTGCTGGATAATATTGATAGCTGCCATCCTGGTTCTGTTCAGCAAAGAAGAATTAGGAACTGGGAATCTCATGCTCAATCCATCAGTTATAGTGCTTCATCCTAATGAATGGAGGTGTTGGGCAAAGGCCAAGCTCTCTCTGGATCTCAGGATAGATGATCTGAATCCTACTTCTACCTTACTCTGGATGGACAAGCTGACTCAATACTTAGGGAGTATGAGTTTTTGTAGATTATCTCAAATCAATACTCATTTTTTGAGTTGGCATCTTACTGGTAAACTCCACCTCTTCCTTGAACTTGTTCTATTTCACTGAGCTCTAATCACATGATCTTGACTTAATGGAGTTGCTTCCCATAGGAATAGAGAAAACATTCTTGATTCTACTCTTGGCACAGCATCGATAAAAACACACAATAAAGAAATCTGCTCCATAGCTGATTGTTTCAAAACTGGAAGTTTAGGAAATGCACAAGGGATTTGCTTTGTCTTCCTG
Source organism: Sarcophilus harrisii (assembly GCF_902635505.1). NCBI lineage: Eukaryota > Metazoa > Chordata > Mammalia > Dasyuromorphia > Dasyuridae > Sarcophilus > Sarcophilus harrisii. The sequence continues at coordinate 473,443,828 of NC_045427.1, read as the reverse complement.
TCTGTTCTTTATATGAGTGTATATAGAAAGCAAACACAGTTTGTAATTAATCTTCAATTCATATCTACACTAAAACTAGTCTTTAGGTGAAGAATCAGGGACCTGCATCTTGGCTATTCTTTCTTCTCAGCACAGGGCAGGGGATTTGGCTCTGGTGAAAGGTGGTAGAACTGGTACCTTGCCATTCATTGATTCAATGTCTTGGTGTTGGTGTGGATCTCTTATTGCTTCTCACAGATGAGCTCACCATGGTGCAACAGTGAGTGGATTAATTTACTAGCCCAGGCAAGAGAAGCTGGTATCAATTTAGTTAAGTATCTAGCCTGTAAATTTGATCTTTCGTCTACATTACCTCTCTTCTGGTGCTACATCCTATCAATTGCTGCTGTATTCTTCTCTTTTCTCTCATTCACAATCAAAGTACAACATTTCCTGCACACTACAGTGGAGGAACTACGGAGAAAGAGAGACATTAAATTTATATCCTTAGTGCCCAGCCTATAGAAGGTGCTTAATAAAACTTTGTTAAAGTGATGAATGGGTAATGGGCCAATGAGCTCCATCCTTATAAGGAGGCATAGAGTATTTAGTGACTGAATCCTCATATGTTTTTTTGGCACATGCTGAGACATACTAGTTTTTTTCTATTAGTCACATGATAAAGCTAGAACCATGTATGTAAGTGGAACTGGCCTACATACAAAAAGTACTGGCCAGTCAAGATTGGATAGGCTTTTTATAACTAGTTCCTGGAGAATGAGGTCATGCTGGACTAGAGTTCCTTTGGAGCTGGTATGAAGTTGAGATAGCCTCACTCTCTTGTTGCTTTTTAGGTGACATTAGAATGACAATGATCTTGTGTACTTCAAAAGGTGAGGAAAGTGAGCCATCAGAAGCTTGATTCCAGGTTGGAATATTTCCCAAGCTAAATAATGAGGCACAAGGTCCCAAGCAACTCATCTGACCCACTTTAAAAGGAGAGATACAGAGCGATCCACTGGCCATGCCCCATTGGAAGTGAATTTAGTAGGATGAATACTAATTGATACTGTTAAATATATGAAGGCACTATCCTCAGGGACCAAGTTGGTAAAGGGGAAACTGTTACTAACCCTAAATTTTGGAGGAAAATGTAACTTTTATTCTTGCTATATTTTTGCAGTAAGTTGTAAATGCTAGTTGTACTAATTGGCTAAATGGAACTGTGTTCCATTTGGTTGATAATTAGTGATTAATATTGGGGAACACTGGAATAGAGGCTTAAGCTGGTACATTAGAGAAAGATACCTTCAACACTCTGAATTCTGAAGGTAGATGTAGCCTTCCTAAGCTTTGGCAAAGTAAGTTTAGGGTCATCAAAGTGAATGAATACAAATGAATAAATGAATGAAATTGAATGTAGCAAACTTCTGAAAGCAGGTGAAGAGGAAAGCATTTATTTTAAGCCTAGTCCAAATAAGAATTATCTACCTTTGAGTCTCTGATTCTGTAAATCCATTGAGAATCTCACTTTACTATGATGATCTCATTTCTTTTACATTATTTGCCCTTAAGTTTTTGATCTGGCAACTTTCTTCTTTAAGCAAAAATTCCAGTGTTTGCTGAAGGAGGAACCTCAGGGGATATCCAAGTCCTGCCCTATATGAAAAATGGTAACTTGGATTAGATAATAATGACAAACGAATATTTACAGATCATACAAATAGCTAAAGCGAAAATGTTAAGCACATGATAAAAGTGTAAAGATTGAGCAAACACATAAATAGATAAGACTAAATATTTATATTATATTCAATAAAGGACAATTAGATTTGGAAGGAAGCTATAGTGACAGTGAAAGCTGGAATTTCATATTTGGACATGGATTCAGGAAAGCATTATGTTTCATTCATTTGGGGAGGCTTTTTGGAGAATTCAGGATTCCCAGATATCATTTTGAAATTGTATTTTAGGCTTGTACATCTATCATATTGTCACAGTTTCTATAGTTTTAATTAGGATGATAATCTCTGATAGTGAAGAACGAGGATAGTAGTCACTATGCTGGCCTTGCAGTCAGAAAGATTTCAATTTAAATTCTTTCTTAGACAATTACTAGCTCAGTGACCCTGGGAAACAGATGTAACCAAAGTGACTGTTTTTGTCTTGGTTTTTTCATTTGTAGAATATTGAAAATAATAGCAACTACCTCATGAGGTTGTTATGAAGATCAAATGAGGTAATGTATACAAAGTATTTTGCAAATCTTAAAGTACTATGTTAATGTTTAATGTTTTTATTATGAGTACCTGTTTATTTATTCATTCATTGTCATTCATTCTTGAAGAGAACCATGATTTCAGGAAGGTGATGCCATGACTTGCAAGTGAATTGGACTTAAATGAGGGAGGGCTGTGCAAAGTCATTAGCTTTACTATCTCCTCCAGAGCCATCTGGGTCCAGTGACAAGATCAGGACAACAGAACAAAGCCCTGGATGGAGTGGAAGACCTTGGTCTTTTTAAGAAAAGGTCCTCAACGGTGTGACTGAGATAATGCCCTATCAGTGACTAAAGCTAGGTAAGAAATGAGGCAGACAATAACCTCTTTTACCTAGTCAAAAAAAATCTGTCTGGGAGGGGAAGACCTTCAGGATTTCTGGCCAAAGCAGAAACAATTGCTATTTACATTCAATGACCATCAATGACCAAATGAGGTTTGGTTTGTGACCTATTGTTGGCCAATCCATGAGAGTAAGAGTGATTTGGGTTTAAGGCAACTGTCTTAAAGCAAGAAATCTAGTCCACAAGCTCCAAGATATTTTGGGATGTCTTAGTGATCAAAATTTTCATTTCTTTGGGCAGAGCAGATAAGAATATGATATCCTATGTGGACAGAGAGAAAAAACAAAAGGGAAAGGGAAGAAAAGAAGAAAAAGAAGGAAGGAAGGAAAAAGGAAGGAATAACTACATTATTTGAAAGAAATATAAGAGATTACTTTCAGTCCACAGCTTCAAGGTGGTGGGAGGCCTACAGGTGTTGTAAAACACCAGTTTTTAAATTTTTTTCAATAAATTGATTGGTTTTATTTCTTTTTATCTTTAAAAGGTACTATTTGTTATATGTGATGGCTTTCTGGGAGGGTCATCTGGGACAAATAATGGAGAACATCATGAGTGATGAGTTTTGGGTTGTGTCCCCAAATGATGAGGTTAGGTATGGGGTCCCTTTGATTCCCCTAAGATTCAGCACAGGGCAGAGAGTTGTGGGAACCCCTTTTGGTGGCAAAGAGGTACTTCATAAAGGAATTTATGAACCCCAAAAGCTAGACTGGCAAAAAGAAGTTTATTATTGGCATTGGGAAGTCACCTTTTTTCTATGCATGAATAGAAAGACTGAATTCCTTGGTGGCAAGATCCTGACAGAGGAATATAAAGTTTTTAGCAGAAAAATCTATCTTAGTAGAGAAAGTGAATAAGGTCTTATTAGGGAAATAGAGAGATAAAGATAAAGAGGGAGTAACACTGAAAGAGAATATCATTTCATTGGGCAGAGGGTTGCAGCTTATGCCAAGGGGAGGGAGAGGTTCCTTGGCATGGCATGTTAGGTCCTCTGCAAGGAGATGGGTTGAGGGAAACTTGTTTTATGAGCAGCTCTGGGAGCAGTGGGCTGGGAGCAGTTTGAGCTGGAATCAGAATAGAAAAGCTTGGAACTGAATGAGTGTCTTTGGGCTAATCCCCAACTCAATAGAAGTAAAAGTGGTCCTGGACTTAACTAGTCCCACCCAGATAACAGAATGAAACCACTTTATCTTGATTCCCTGAGGTGGGTCTCTCAGGGGAGAGCTTAGCATTCCCCCCAAAGTCAGAGAGAGAGAAAAAGAGTTTTGGGGCTCCCCTCATCAATGAGGATATCAAAAAACAAAAGATAATAAAAATTTAAGTTTTATGATGAAGAATATCTTTTGTAAAAATTTTGCTCTATAATTGCATGGAGAGTTAAATTCATCCATGAGTAGATCTATCACAGACACATACTGCAGATATATAATAATGAAAATCTCTTCAAGTTTAAGATTTTAAAACTGAGATTTAATTATTCTCAGATAAAAATCTTGATGTGTATTACAAAAGAAGGTCCAGTCTGAAGGAAACTATGGTCCATCTATGTTATTGGGGGAAAAAAAAAATCTTTCAAAGAAAGAGTATATAGCATTCTCTTGTTTTTACTACTACAAGAGGCATTACAATAAAGATTGAGGTTTAAGGAGGAAAAAAAAGGGAAATGTTCAGTCTGAATAAACCACTCACACTAGACATAAGGTACGAAGGTCCTTGAAGAAAGCTAAGATAGGTAGGTAAGGAAATAAGTTTTATTAGCCAGCAGGCCTCTAAAGGGTAGATCTTTACCTACTTCTCCAGTACCAAGGTCACCATATTTTCCTGTAGTTTCTCATGACATTCCAGCTTTTTCTCCATTCATTCTACTTCTTCTTTCAACATGATGGGGTGAATAAAACACCAACAAAAAGGCCAGGTCTTGGGTAGTCAGGTGGGCCACAGGAAGTAGCATTGACTGAAATAGTCTTTGTTGAGTTTAAGTGTCCTTAAGTGGGCCTTTTTTGAAGTGTGCCTAGTTGAATTCCTTGTTTTGCAATCCCTGAGGTTATTCCTTAACTATATAAAGTCCTACCCTTATCCCTTATTATTCACTGACTCTTTAAGAATTTTGCCCTTATGGTAGCAAGTCATTATTCCCATTTTTCCCTTTGTTGATGGCTAGCTCAGCTAGCTCAATGTCTTCCCCCTTGTTAATTGTGTTTTAATTGTGTTTTGCTAGGAAACTTAGCCACGTTCTTTCCCCTTGTTAATAGCTAAATTGCCTTTTGGAACTTAGCCCACTGTAGTAAAGTCTTCTTGATTTAGAGATGGTCTAAGTCCACAAATTCTTTTTGAGGTATCTTGTAATGCCAGTCTGAAATCCCAGTATATTTTGGGGTTCAGCCATTGCACTCCATCAAACAGATTGCGAAAAGCAAAAGCTCTAATATTTGTTTTCTATCTCTAAAAGGTCTCTTGCACTATCATGTGCTAATGAAAGGAAGTTTGATGTGAAAGTAACAAGAATTATTGAGGAATGGCTGATGGTATTTTGATTAGGGGTAGAGGAAAAAGCAAGAACCTAATGATTATTAAATACATTTTTCCTCTGGGATAGACAAAGGGGTAATGAAAACATGTACTTATATGGACTAGGAGAAAGAACATTAGACTTTGGAGTCAGGAGCCCTAGATTCTAGTCTTGGATCAACCATTAACTTGCATTAGGAAGACACTTTTCCCCTTTGGGCCCCTTTTCCTCCTCTTTAAAAGTATTTATTAAATACTTACTATGGAACAGATACTGAATTGGGCCATGGAGATTCAACAACAATAAAACTATCTCAGCCATCAAGGAGTTTACATGGGGAGGAGAGAGGATGGGGGGAAAGGAAAGAGAAGGGGTAAATATAGAAGAATATGCAAAATAGGCAGGATGAATAAAAAGTTTTGGGAAGGAGTCTCTAGCAGCTGGGGAGTGGGGGAAGATCAGGAGAAACTTTCTGTAGAAGATGGCATTTAAGCCAAATTTAAAAAATTAAAGATGTTAATAGACAGAGGTAAGGAGAAAGTGCATTCTCTCCAAAGAGGACAGCCAGTGCAAAAGCACATGAGATGAAGTGCACGTGTGAACAGTATGAAATTTAGTTAAACTACAGAGTGAGAGAAGGAGAATAATTATATAACAAAATTATATATAGCCCATAGGTTGGAGCTAAGTTATGAAGGCCTTTAAACCCCAGAGAGAAGTTCATATTCCTAAAGGCAATAGGAAGCCGTTCTGTGTGTGGGAAGAAAGGGGGAGGGGAGTGTGGGGGCAGAAGATCACATGCTGTCAGTTGGCAGTTGCTCCAAATCAGTGGCCCCAAACATAACTGTTTAAGTTGATATCACTATTCTGGCGTGACCCAGAGCTGTCCTTACTCCTAAGATATAGCATGGGGGTGTCATATGGCTAACAGAAAGTCAGAATGAACTTCTCTGTGTTAGGTTATAGTTATCTCTTATCAGTCTCTTTAAATAGTTAGTCTAGGGGATATGGTTGTAAGGTTCAAATTAACTTCTGGTTGTTATTTCATAAGTGAGGAATCACAGGACCCCAAACTCTATTTCCCACAAAATACTAGTACACAAATTTTATATATATATATATATAATATAATATAATATAATATATATATATATAATATATATATATATAATATATATATATATATATATATATTTTTTTTTTTTTTTTTTTTCCCCCTTCTCTATATATATCCCTTATATGGTACAGAGTGAAGGAGTTCTCCCATTGGGAGTGAAGTCATTTAGCTTAATCAACAGAGAAAGAAAGAGAGACAAGTCCTTGATCTCGCCCAAAGAGAAGCTTCCTTAAGTCACTAGTGTAGCAAACTGGGGATAGGGACATGATGCCAGCTTCTCTCATGTCAACTTTTACTCAGTTTCTTTTCCTTCAGCAACCTCTCTTTCTCTTTCAAAGATAGAAAGCCAGAAGTCCAAAGAAACTCAGTAACTCAAAGACAACTCCACTTCTGAAGAGACTTAAGACATTAAAACTCTCTCTCCTACCAGCTACATCCCATCCCTCATTCAGGTACAGGGAATTGCTCTCCACCAATGAATGAGACTCAGAGAGTCTCATCCCAAAGGGCTTTGGGACTAGAGTCACATGAATTTAATGATATGAAATTTAAAGATAAATATATCTTGGTTCTAAAAATGTTGATTCACATCTCAATTCTATTATTTCTTTAGCTTTAGACCTTACCAAGTCACTTTCTTTAGGCTTTTGTTTACTTTTATTAAAATTATTTTGAGCTCTAAATTCTATTTTCCTAAGTTTCTGTGTCAATCTATAATATTACTCTCTGGCTCTTTATTTCTCTTCATAAAGAGTTGTTAATCAAATTATTTATTTGGCTGAGCAAAGGGACAAAGGCTGTATAATATAACTTGAGAAAAGGAAGTATTAAAATCTCAGTTCTAAGTGACCTCTAAGGTCAAATTAGACCTTGGGTAGAAGAAAGAGAGGAGAAAGGAAGGAACTCTTCCTTTTTGGACATGTCCAAAGCTAGTCTGCTTCTGTTAATTATATGAAGCTGGCAAAGTTTAGAGTAAAGGGAAGGAGTGGTGGATTGGAACAGGAACTTGACTTTGAAATGTGATTATGTAGGTGACTACTTATCATACTAGAGATATTAGGGAAGGTAAGAAAGACTACCTGAAAGAGAAGTGTTGGGAGCAGGATGCATTTCTAGGGCAGGCCTCTTGTAGCACTGGACATGGTAAGGAAGGAAGGAAAGAAGAAAGGAAGGAAGGAAAAGAGGAAGGAAGGAAAAGAGGGAAGAAGGAAACACTTATTAAGCACTTATTGTATGTTAGGAAATGTGTTTTGTGTATACAAATCCAAGCCAAAAGAAAGATCTTACCCTTAAGGAGCTAATACTCCAAAACAAACTGAAAGATAGATTTCTGGAAGAATGTTGGGAGACAAATTAACCTCAGCCTGGGATCCTCCCTGAGGCTGGCAGGAAGGAGCACTGACAGAATTATAAATAAGCTCCTTTTTTTCCCCCTGAGGCAACTGGGGTTAAGTGACTTGCCCAGGGTCACACAGCTAGGGAGTATTAAGTATCTGAGGTCAGATTTGAACTCAGGTCCTCCTGACTTCAGGGCTGGTGCTCTATCCACTGCACTATTTAACTGTCCCTAAATATGTCGTTTTGATTTTGTTTAGACCTTTTGCTTTTAGGTAGGCCTTTTGTTCAAATGGACTTTTGATTACTGTCCCACCCCAGGTGGAAATCTCTAGAAACTCCACCTTTACTATATCTAATCATATTTCCTTTATAAAAGATCTGGCCTGTAGGTCCTTGCTAAATTTCTCTGTAAATTTAACATGCTAATCAATGGCATCATTCAACCTCATGGGGTCTTCCTCCTTGTTATAGTTAACTTCTTTTTGGGTTAGTCTATTTGCTAAGCATGACACTAGTTAATGCCTATTAGAATTCTAAACTTCTTTTAGAGTTAACTCCGTGATTCCCCATTTGCCACACTTTAATATTATTTTTCTTCTGGTGATTTTAAGTTCTACTAGGGAACTTCACCCCCTTCCCCTCCCCCCTTCCCTCCCCTTATTAGTTGCTAAAAACCCCTTTCCTTACTAAAAATATGGGTTTGACCTGCTCTTAGCAGCATAAAAAAATCTTTGCCCCTTGATTTAGAGGATGCCTAAGCTTACACATTCTTTTGAGATCACTTGTTCCATGGTCCTGTAACCCCATACTTAAAAAAAATTTTTTTTAATAACTTATTTTCTCCAATACATCCAAAGATAGTTTTCAACATTCACCTTTGCAAAACCTTGTGTTCCAGATTTTTTCTCCTTCCCTTGCCCCAGACAGTAGTAATCCAAGAGACATTAAACATAAGCAATTCTTCTAAATATTCCAATATACTTTTGGAGCCTACCCTGTACCCCAACATTTTGGTAGTCTGGTATAGGGAGAATCTGACTACACCCAGTAACATGAACAGTAGCAGCAAGAGCAGCAGCCACCACTGTAGCAGCAGCAGCAGCATAGTAGTAAATTTTTAATAATAGTAAAAACAATAAAATATCTAGCATTTATATCATGCTTTAAGATCTGTAAAGGGCTTTGTGAATATGATCTTATCTTATCCTCATTTAAACTCTGTGAGGTATGTGCTTTATTATCTTCATTTTATGGAAGAGAAAATTGAGACAGAGGTTAATTGACTTGCTCCATGATCACAGTTACTGTTTCTTATTTTTATTTATTTATTGCCAGGCAATTAGGATTAAGTGACTTGTCTAGGGTTAGGGTTACATAACTAGGAAATATTAAGTATTTGAGGGCAGATTTGAACTCAGGTCCTCCTGATTCCAGGGCTAGCACTGTATAGCTAGCTGCCCCTATTAAGTTTCCAAGGCAAGATTCAAACACAATTCGTCCTGACTCTAAGCCTTACAGTCTATTCTTTTTACAATGTCAGATTGTCCTGTTCTTTATGACACATAAGGTTTTCTTCTTTCACATGACTAGACAAATCATTTATCCTTGAGTTTTGTTTTCCTTATTTATAAAAAGAGAGAGTAAAATGTATAAAAATGAGGTCAGAGCAAAGGCCACTTTCCTCTAGAAATCCTTTGATCCTTGGATGTGTTTGTCCAGTGTTTTGTGGTAAAGGCTCCCCAAATGTTCAGCAGACAGTAATATAAAGGCAACACAAAGGTTTTGATGATAAAAATAAATCAAAGGATATTTAGAAGTGGAAGGGCCCTCAGAGCACCTAATCCACCTTCCTCAGTCACATGGCAGAAACTAGGGACTGACAAAGAAGATAGTAAGCATCAAACAAAAGAATTTAAACCTAGATCCTCTGACTCAAAGGTCATTCTACTACGCTGCCCTCTGGGTGTCTCCATATTTAATCTTTTCCAGTTTTATAAAGCAGTTTGTGTCATTTCATGTGAATCTCACAAAAAATCTAATATCACTATCTTTATTTAATAGATGAAGAAACTGAGCTCAAGAGAGAGAAACGGATTTGCCCAAGCTTGCATACTTAGTAAATGGCTCCTTCTTCAGTGTCCATTGGATTTACAACCATAAGGCAATGTATAAATGAATTATTCTTTATATTATAGATGAGAAAACTGTGGCTTAGAAAGATTTTATAGTTTTCTTATGTTACATAGCTGTTAAATAATAGAGCCGAGATTCAAACTCAGGTTTTTTAGCTCCAAATCTAATGAACTTGATAGGAAATATAAAACTTAATTTCTTAGTTTTTTTTTTTTTTATGATTCACAATATCCTAGGAAACCAGTTGAAATACCAGATCCTAAAAAAGATTGTAAATGACCTGACAAGCTATTAGAATGAAATTTATTGGAAAGGGTTGGATATTCTCTCATAAGACACACATGGCCCAGATGACCAAATCTGGGGGTAGATTTTCTAGGGGACTGCTCCTTCCATTAAAAAAGATAGCAAATCCACATTTTCTGAATTTCTAAGTGGTTTCATGTCTGAATTAATAGGGATAACTATACTGTCCATGCATGTATCTCTTTCCTATGTTTTTGACTCTTTCTGTTAATCGTTTATAGAGAGTGTGCCTGGACAAAGTAATATCTTATTCCTAATTCTTGTGTATGGGGCAACCCTGGATTCTTGAAGGCTATTTATTTTAAGTGAGTTGTAAGCTCAAGCAAACTGCCTCTGAAAAGGCTGTGGAAAAAGCAACAGATTGTCTATTTTCTAAGAGTGAACATAGTTAATTACAGAGAAATACATGACTGATCATTTGTTAAATATTTTTTGGTCAAGTCAGCCCATGAAATAAAGACATTTAAAAAATGCTTTTCAGTCTTGTGTGCCTTCTTCTGTCTCTACCAAAATGCTGGCAGAGTGGTGAGAATGGGGACAGAGAGTGCCAAGAAACTTTACCAATGATCATTAGGGAATTTAAATTTGATTATTGCTACTCTAAATGTTACATTTGGATCTAATGATCTTTGAGGAAAGCTAGAGCTAGAAAAGCTGAATCATATACATCTAGACTTTTTTTTTTTTTTTTTGCTATAAATAAAGTCAGAAGAGAGAACGAAGTTTTAGTTAAATGGAAGAAGGGCTAACAGGTTTTTCTTGGAGAGATATAGGAAAAGGAGTTGGCGGAGTAGGTTTTATTGTACTCTCAAAGTCAACAAGAAACATTGTTTCGTGGACTAATTGGTTATCACATTTTGCAATACTAATGATAAGTATTTTTAAAAAAGATTACCATGGAAATAATTTTAATTTATGCACCAACACCTGTTGCTGAGGATGAAATGATAGAAAGATTCTACAATGAACTTCACAAGACCTTTTATAAGAAATCAGCATATACTCTGATATTTGGTGAGTTCGATGCAAAAAGTGGGGGAAAATGAGTTGGGAAGAAATATATGGGAAAGTATAATTCAAAAAAAGGAATGACAGAGACCAGAATTATAGATTATACATGCTTCTATATGATGAATACTTTCTAGAGAAAAGAATTTGAAGAAACAGACATACTAAATACTATTAACATTATAAGGAATGAAGAAGATTATATTTTAACAGAAAGGAAAAGACTTGTTTTTGACATGAGAATTATCCCTGAATTAGGTACGTGAGTAGAGTAAAACATTAACTTGTCAAAATTAAAATCAGAATTAGTTAAAAAAAAACCCTAACAAAATAATAACAGTGATAAGAATCAATACATAGTTTAAATAATTTAAACTTGAACAACTTAAACAAGTAGTTGAAAATAAAAAAAAATAGGTAATGGAAATCAGAAATGATAACTATATTAATTTTATTTAAACAATTAACTAAAGCAAATTAATTATTAAAACAAGGATGGCAGAAAGTATCTTAGCAAATATCTGACTTACTTGCCAAAACAAGAGATATCAACCCATAAGACTGGCTTATATTATATTTTCGTTTGCAAAATCTCATGAAAAAAAGATGGATGGTTATGACAATATTGCCATTTTATAACAATAAAACATAAAAAAATGAATAGTAAAAACAGTTTAATAAAAGTTTGGGAAGAAACAATTGACAACTTTAGCATAGTTGCAAGATACAAAATAAATCTACATAAATCATCAGCATTTTTATATGTTACCAACAAAGTCCAGCAACAAGAGATACAAAGAGAAATTCCATTTAAAATAACTGTAGATAATATAAAATATTTGGGTCTCTCTCTGTCATGGCAAAGTCAGAAACTATATGAACACAACTACAAAATACTTTCCATGCAAATAAAGTCAAATCTAATCAATTGGAAAAATGTCAAATGTCAAATGGAAAAAGGTCAAGTACTCATGGGTAGACATGAGTCTACTTCCTAAATTAATCTACTTATTCAATGCTATATCAATCAAACTCCCAAAAATTATTTTACAGATCTAGAAAAAATAATAATAAAGTTCATCTGGAAGAACAAAAGGTTAAGAATCTCAAGGGAATTAATGGAAAAAATGCAAATGAAGGTGGCCTAACTGTGCCAATCCTAAAACTAAAGCAGTGGTCATCAAAACCATTTCGTATTGGCTAAGAAATAGTCTGGATCACAATAGCATTTTCACTCTTTTTGTAGTTGTTTGCTTGCATTTTGTTTTCTTTCTCATTTTTTCCCTTTTTCATCTGATTTTTCTTGTGCAGCAAGATAGTTGTATAAATATGTATACATATATTGGATTTAACACATATTTTTAACATGTTTAACACATATTGGATTATTGCTTGCCATCTAGGGGAGGAGGTGGGGGGAAGAGAGGGAAATCTGGAACATAAGGTTTTGCAACGGTCAATGTTGAAAAATAATCCATGATTTACACATATATTACCATGTTTAACATATATTGGATTACTTGCCATCTAGGAGAAAGGGTGGGAGTAAGGGGAAGAAATTGGAACACAAGGTTTTGCAAGGGTCAATGGTGAAAAATTATCCTTGCATATATTTTGAAAATAAAAAGTTAAAAAATGAAAAAAAGGGAAAAATTATCCATGTATATCTTTTGAAAATCAAAAATTTTAATAAAATTTTGAGAAGAGATCTAATTAAGCAATATTATCTCCAAGGCATGTAAGATCAAGAATAGAAGAAAGAAAATACTAAGAAAAATGAAAAATATATATGTAGGTTACTTTATGAAACTGTTTTCATAAGGATAATGGAACCACCACAATTGAACCATAAAATCATATGCTTCAAACAAAAAAAGTTTGAATGGCACTAAAGAAAATCAAAAAATAAAATAGATTACTTGGACTAAGTGTATATGAAAGACATCCATGCTAGAGAATAACCAGTTATGAGAGTGTTGAAAGATTTATTTGTAAGTGTTATCTAAAGGAGAAGATACCAAAGTCATTGACAATATCTCAGAACTTAACACCAAATAATCTTGCCTATAAAACATCAATAATTATTTATATGCCTATTCTCCATATATATATATATATATATAAAATCTATATAGGAATTAAGAGAATCTTTAATAACTGTGTATATATATATATATATACATATATATTTATATATATATTTCTAAATTTTGCCTGATATATATATAGAAATGGACCACATATTTACCATTTCACAATTGACAGCAAGATAAAGAGAATATAAAATACCATTGTGTTTATTGTTGGTTGGTTATGAGAAAGCATTTGATTCAAATAAACAAAATGTCATTTTAACAACTTTTCCAACACATTTTTTTCCATATGTGCATTAATATCATCCAAAATTTCTTTGAAGATTTAACTGTTGGTGTTTTTTCTTCTTTAAATATAATAGTTCTCTCTGGGAGAAAGCAGGTTTCTTGGGAGGTTTTCTGGAGGCAGCCTTAGTTTCAGTTACAATCAATAATTACTCCAAAATGCAGCCAGCTGGTAAAAATGCAAACATTTATTTCTCCTTCCAAAATAGCCTGGTTAGTTGAGGCTTATCTCTCTGCTTGGTTCTAAGAGCTCTTGCAGCTTTGTCCTTTGCTCCTGCCTCTGCTATCTTCAGCCTCCAGCCAGCACCAAGGTGAAAGTTGTAATGAATCTCTCTTGCCTCGAACAGAGGGCTTGTGGGCTTCCTCGCAGAGTGCTCCTCTCCGACCCCTGGGAATGTTCCCAAGTAATTCTGTCTAAGCTCTAAGAGGTTCCTCTCTATATATGATCTCCCAAAGGTTAACTCCTCCTCTGAGAGAGAGGGATTATGGGTTATCTCCCAGAGTGCTCTCTGGCCCTAAGAACTTCAAGGGAGGTGTGAATTCTGATATCTCTTTCTAAACCCTGAAATGTCCCAAACATGTGAACTCCAATGAGTACTTAAATATTTCTTGCTTCCATGAGCTCTCTAAAGGTGTGAACACAAGCATCATTTCTATCAGTTGTACTTAGTACCTTGTTTCAAGTTCTGGCCCATAATATCTCCTTCTAAGATCAAATCAATCATACTGAACCATGCTAAATTAGATAATTATTGTCTCTATCAACTCTAATGGCTTAACAGTTTGTAAAGATTCCAACATTTAAAAATAAAAATGATGCTACTAAATTATATCAGGTGATTTCAAGCTGCATGTTTGTGATGGAGGAGATTCAACATACAGTCCAGAGTAAAAAGATATTTCTTGACAGTGATGTCTTCCAGATGCTCCTGTTTGTGGATGACGTATTAATTACATTACAAGTCCAAGAATATCATAGAACATTCTGAAAAATATCTAATTAATCAAGGGAGTTTAGCTTATTCAATCACACAGGGAAGACCAAGTGGATGAAGAATGTCTGTTGTCCAGATATCAATCTATATTTGGATAGAGAGCTATATATGTATGTATATCTGGGGCAGACAGTATGGGAGGACAACAAATTGGACCCAGAGTTGAAAAGGTGTTTGGATTACATTTGGGAAATTGAAAAACTTGTACTGACCTCGAATTTCCCATTGAAAGCAATGATTTTTATTTTTAGTATCAACATTGTATCAGTGTTGATATATAACATTGAGACATGGAATACAATTACCTAAAAAAACTAAGATGAATATGGCTCTGAGGTCCATGGAGAAACATATTGTAGGATTAAGCAATTTCATTATGATGAACAATTAGGAACTCTGAAGAAGAATAGGAATGATACAAGAAATTGTATCATAAGAAGAGAAAATGATCTGACCACATGGTGATACAAAGAGATGTTAGAGTGCTCCACTGATAGCCTTGTAATAGAGAAATTGAGAAATGCTTCCACGATTTTGACTGTGGTGAACTTAAGGGAATACATGAATGAGTTAAAAAAGTTGAGAAGGCATGGATGAGTTGTAATCTAAATGAATGAAAGGAACACTGGAATCAATGATATCACAGATCCATTTGAATATTTGAGAGAGTCAGTTCAATTTATTACAGATCTGCCACTGAGCCAACGAATGAAAAATATTTATCAAGTGCTTTCTAGATATAATTTGTGATGTTGTTCAGTTGATTCAGTCATGTATGACTTTTGGTGACCCTATTTGGAGTTTTCTTTGCAAAGATACTTGAACAGTTTACCATTTTTTTCTTCAGCTCATTTTACAACTGAAGCAAATGGGGTTAAGTGACTTGCCCACACAGTATCTCAAGTTATATTTCACCTGAGATTTTTTTGACTCCAGACCAGGTGTTCTATCCACTAACTATCCCATTAACTGCCCCACTCCAGTATAAAGAACTGTGCTCAATAAAAGAAATTTAAACTGAAAATCAAGATAATCCCTGTCCTCAAGAAACTTTCATTCTAATAGCCAGAGAGGTGGTTTAAGTGACTAATCAAGTACTGAGGATTCAGAGACAAAGCAGATGGTTACCTTTAATGCCATTTCCATTATTAGAACTATACAGGCTTCTGATGAAGAACTATTTGACAGTACTAAGAATTTTGGTGGTAAGTAAGATATTTTCCTTCACTGGGTCTCATTTTCCTTAGTCAGGTGTCAGTCTGGATAATTTCTAAGATCTGCTCCACCTTGAAGATCCTTTGATCTGAGAAATTTGACTGTCTATTCAGTATGGCATCAGGCCCAATGGGCAGCATCTCTCACTGGAAAGATCTTGTATCATCTGGCATGAGATTTGAAATTCCATCACTATAGAATTACTTCTTTGTGTCTTAAAGACTTTTTGATGATGGGAGGTTCTCCCCTCATTAGAAGTCTTTAAGGCATGTTATTGGAGCACTTCTTTTGGGTATGTCTTGGACTGAATGCCACTGAAGTTCCTTCCAAGTCTGAAGTTCTGTGACTCTGATCTCCAGAGGTCTTTCATGAAAATGCAACAACCCCTTGAAAGGAAAACAAAGAGAAAAGAGGGCAGTCTATTACCATAAGGCTCTGGTTTCTATTCATGTTGAGATTCAAATTAGGCTTCCTGAAGGTCTGCAGTTAGTCTTCAATGTCCCTTGTAGAGGCTTGGAGAGTGTTAAACACATCTATATGAGAACTACCTGGACATTATATTTAGTAGGCAAAAGCTCCTTATAGACAATGGTTCTTTATGTTCCTGACCTATCCATGAACTTGTGGGAACAGCCCAAATCAAATTTAGAATGGGGGCAGTTATATTAAGAAAGCTCATTATATTCCATTGTTGTCTATCCTGGGTAATGCACTGGTATTATGGACTTCTCTCAAGTTGTTAATAATGGTAAAAACCAATACCATGAATGGAAAGAATAATGCATACTGTTTTCAGAAAGGCCATGCTGTAAGAACTTTGCCCTAGAGTGAAATTTCATGGCAGCTTTCTACCCAGGATTCATTGACCCAGATGTAAGAAGATGTCATGATTTTTTAAAAAAGTGTTTCTTATTTTACTTTATCCAATTTTGACTTTTTATTGGCAAGGGGAAAAGGGAGAAAATTATCTTTTCATTGTGCTGCTTCAACATATAAATGACAAAGTCATATACCTGACTCATTTCTGCTTTTTCCAGGCAAGGTGATGATATATTTATGAATTTCTTCTAAAATGAACATTGACAAACTACAGTGTCACCTTTAGAAGATAACAAGAATGGCAAGAGGATTCAAAACCATGTCAAATGAGAAACTACCTAGCCATGTGGGATAGTGACTTTCTCAGTCCTAAAAGCATCAAAGCTCAGGTCAGACAGTCACATGGTGAAAAGAGAATTAATATTTCAGGTAGAGGTTGGTCTAAATGTCCTTTGAAGTATAGACCAAACCTAGGATTCTGTAATTCTGGGATAATCCTCTCAAGTGAATTGCAAGTGGTCATTGGGAAGAGCATTCGTTTTGGCTTCAGTTAACCTTGGTTTAAAGTTCTGGCTCTGCTACTTATTAGTTATTAGCTGTAGGATCTTGGATAACTTGTAATGTCTGGGCTAGCTTTCTGGAGGGTCTTGGGATGGGCCTTTGGTCTTTAGATGGAGAAGTGATGAAGGCAGGAGAGCTACCACAAGGCTGGTCAAAGATGGAGTTTGGAATCTGTAGTCTCTAGTCTTTGTGTCTGTGCCTGAGAGAGAGGCTCTTTCTGTGTCTGAGACTCCCTTAAATATCTCAGTACCATTATATCAACATATTCCATTAAGTATATGTTTAGAAACCATTATCTTGAACTGAGTAGGTGCTTAACTATAAACACCCTGCTGTCCTTGATTCAAGTACACCTTTTCAGAGTTCCACCTTCTACAATAAATGATTTTACTTTTCTGAGACTCAATTTCTCTGAAAAAAATGAGGAAATTGTGTAAAATTTTAGTCATTAAAATTTGAGCAGGAAAGCAGGACTACCTCTTGCTTTTCTTTGCATCCCCAACACTTAGTAAAATGCCTGGCATATAATAGGTACTTAATTAATACTAGTTGATTGATTGAGGGATGATATTTTTCAATCCTAAGATTATGGTTCTATGACCTATGTAATGAGTATTGGATAGGTTTTATGGGTTCTTTGAACTTCTTTCAGGTGGGCATGCTTTGGGATTATGGCTTTTCATGATCCAGTGCGTATGATTCAATAATCATTCAATGGTAATCAAATACTGATAGTACTTGCTATATTTAATTCAATTTTATAAACATTTATTAAGTACCTATTATGTGTCAGGCACTGTAGTCAGATCTAAGGAAAGAAAGTAAGAAACAAAACAGTCCCTGACTAGGAGGTAGGTACTTATATGGGAAGGAGTGGGAAAAAGAAAGCAACTTGTTCACAGATAAATAAATCAAAACAAAGAAAATAAGTACAAAATCATTTCCATTGTGGGAAATATATTAACAATTAGGGAAATCAAAAAGACCTATTGGTAGGAGAGGGTTCCTGAGATTAGCTATGAGGGAAGTTGGTTCCAAGAGGTGAAGAGGAGGAAGAACATTTCAGGCATGGGAGGAAGCCTATGAAAAGACACAGAGGCAGGAGATGAAATAGATGTCAAATGAGTCCAATTTGGTAGAAATGGAGCAGGTCAGGGAACTAGTGAAATGGTAGCTGTAATGTTAAGCATAAAATGTGATTGAAAACCTGTATACTATTTTATATGCTTCCCATCCTTCACACCCTCCCCTGAATCTTTGTGGCTACTCTGTGCTACAACTTCAGAGGAGGAAAGCCTAAAACAGATATGTCTGGCAGGGAATAAAAGAATATTGAGTGCATACAGTCCATGTGCAACTTCTAGTTTCCATAGTAACCAAGCAAAGAAAATTTGCTAAAAGAAGACTAGAGAATAAGTGGCTCCAAGTCCGTATGATTGTGTCTTAAATCCTTTAACATACTGAACAGGCTGTTATTATCTTATTTCTCTGTTCATATCCTTTATTATTGTAAACTGTGAGGGGCTCCAGTTCCTTCCCCAATGAGGGGACTGGCACAAAGGATAGGATTTCTCTGTCACTTATACATCTCTTATTATGTCTCCAAACAACAGGTGCTTCCAAGACCAATGAGCAGTTGTTCACCTAATAGAGTGTGGCTGGAGTCAGGCTCCCTGAAGCCTGCGAATCTATGGAGACTCTTGGTCTGCTGTCATGGACAGTGCACAGAGAATGCAGACCATTAGTTTAGGATGTGGAAGAACAACCTGCATGCTCCAGCCATGGAATATGGAATAGGGTAGGTCCTCATTGGAACAGAAATGCCCAATTCTCCCCCATCCGGAATTTCCATGTCACTTTGGGGCTCCCTGTGATTGTCTGTTATTGGAATCAGTGCCTGGACATCTTTCTTTAGTCTGACAGTTGCAATGGCAGGGAAATATACAAAGACGAGTGCAGTTAAATCTTGCTAGCCTCTGAACTGATAATTAAGCCAATCTTGCCTCAACTTCCAGGCAATCTTAAATCCTCCTTAAAGAAAATAATATAATTATTATCAATTAATGCCTTTAAGAAGGGAGGTGGGAGGTAAAAAGAATGTAAGAATCTGGAACACTGGAGGGGCCACCATTATTATAGGAGTTGGAAGATTTTGGAGTTGGAAAGGATCTTGGAAATTATTTAGTTCAATTCACTCATTTGGCAATAAAAATAAGCTTACATTTCTGTAAAATTTTCAGAATTATAGAGTGGGTGTTTCACAACAACCCTGCTAGGGAGGTAGTAAATGTTTTAACTAATGTGTAATCATTTTACATTAGGAGGAAGCTAAGACAGAAAAATTATATGACTCTTCTAAGATTTCAGAAAGAGGCAAGTGGGTGGTATAGGAGATAAAGTGCCAGGCCTGGAGTCAGAAACATTCATCTTCCTGAGTTCAAATTTCACCTCAGACATTTACTAGCTATAAAGTCACATAACCCAGTTTGCCTTAGTTTTCTCATCTGTAAAATGAGCTGGAGAAGGCAATGGCAAACTACTTTTCTTTGCCAAGAAAACTCTAAATGAAGTCAGGAAGAGTTAGACATGACTGAAAAAACTGAACACCACCTTGGTACTGGAAACAGGTCTTTGACTCCCAATCCAGTGTGTTTCTTGCTACCCCAAATTTCTTCCTATTAAGTTGTAGTGTAAAGTGACTTACTTATAATGTGGAGATTTGGTGACCCATACATAGGAAAACTTGTGGCTCAAAATGTAGGATGGGGACTTTCTGCTATTGTACAGGTTTGTATCTCTGATGGAGCCTTTCTTCATGATGCTTCCTCTTTGTAACATTTCATAAATGCCTCATTGTTGCTAAGAACAAAACAACCATGGATGAAACCATGATTCAGGATTTTAATTACTTGTGTGTAGTAAACTTTGCTTTGGGCTCTATCTAGAGGTGGTAGTCTTTATCCTCCTCAATAATTCAATGTCAGTCATCCCCCTGCTTCAGGACCCTTAATGGATCCCAACTACCTTAAAGATCAGACTCATTCAACTAGTGTTGAAAACACTTCATTATTGGTCTCAAATTTATATGACCCCTTTATCTTTTATTTCTTCCTTCCATTCTGAAGCTGCATCCAAACTGGTCTACTTCTTGTTTCCTGAAAGTCTCCTTGTATTCATTTGAAGCACTCCAAACCTTTGTGTTCCTTTTCTTGGAATGCTGTTCCCACTATCCATGTCTACCTGTCAAAAAACCTGAAAATTCAGCTTAAAAAGTCAAATGAAATTGCCCCTATTCTCTCAGAGCCAGGAATTTTAGCCAACTCCCCTCTATAGTGTCAAAACATTTCTTTCCTCCCTCATTCAGTAAAATGAGGGCAGGAGGTAGATGATTTTAAAAATTGTTTCCAGCTTGAAATCTATGATCTCATTTCACTTATCGCCTTCTGTCTCATTTGCCTAAATATCTTATATTTTTTCTTAGACTGGAATTCCCTGAAGGCAGGCCCTCTCATTTTATTTTATTCTATTTTGTTTCTCTCATAGCTTATAGTCAGTCAATCATTAACATTTGTATTAAGAGCCTACTACATGCCAGGCACTATACTAAGTGCTGGGAATATAAAAAGAGGCAAAACTCAGTCCCTGACCTTAAGGGCATGGGGCTCTACAGAGAAGAGGTATGGTATACGTGTTGGTTGAATGTATAAGGGACAAAAAGATGGAGTGTGGTTGCCCCTACCACCAATAATGAAAAGACCACTCACAAAGTACTTTTTCTCAGTGGTACAAAAGTAGAAGAATGACCATTGAAAAAATTCAATTCTACAGACAAAATTTAGCACCCACTATGTGCAGACTAAGACTCAACATAAACAAGGACTAACACATCATTCTCTTTATGGAATAGATAATTACATGTCCAGTATAACTTCAGAGTAATTTAAATATTTCATGTATTATGCATTTATATACACTTGTCTGAATTACAGATGATATCACAGTAATAAATATATTCTGTCCATAAAGTCTAGATGAGGAAACGGGAGTAAAACCAAATTTAAAATCAGTTTCAACTTCCTGAAATCATTTCTGTCTGTTAACCATTTGAAGTAAGCTTACTCATTAAACCCTGAGCCAACAGAAATGAACCCCTGGCAGGGAAAGTGGGCTGAATGTGGAGACAATAGACACAACTACATATGTGGGAAGTAATTTTGGTCAAATCATTTAGCTTCTCTGGGCTTCAGTTTACTTTTACTAAAAATTGTCAAACTAGCCAATCACTAAGTTCCTTCCAGTCCTAGGCCCCTATTCTTATGTTTGTTATAGTGATGAGCAAATGACTTTTAACTCAAAAGTTATGTGGGACTTTTAAATTAAGTCTTCTCTCCACTCCCATCCTTGGGACTTGTCTTAAAAAAAAAAGCTGGATCAAGAATTTTTTCTGTTTTCAGGAATGGGCAGAAGCTTCACTCTTCTTCATCTTTGGGAGAATGGAAACAATGACTGAAGGAAAAGAAGAACTTAACTGAGGTACTAGGGTGATGGGTCAAATGAGCAACCTGGGTTTTAGTTACTATGACAACCAGACCAACAATTAGGTCACATTAGCTGTAGATGCACCCAAGGTCCGAGAGAAAGGGATGAGGGAATGACACTCCACATGTCATCGAGGCTTCCTGTTTCTCTCTTTGCACTTTTCTTTACAGTTGATGATGAGTTAATCCTCCCAATGGGGATCTGATGAGGTGGATCAATGCTATTATCCCTGTTAGAGCTCAATATTATTATCCACTCTAGAGCTCATTATCCTATCAGGCCAATTACTCTGTTGTTAAGGTTTCCTGTAGACCCTATTGCAATGATGCACCATTTTGGGAGTGCCGTCTCTGTTGCCTTGGAAATATTGGTCCTATTCTCTTGGGAGATGCAGGAACAAGGGTAGTTTGTTTATAGGAAGGAACTATTGCATAGTCTGTTAATAGTCTGAAACTGGCAGTCTAAAGAACTGAGACTAGCTAACTCTCTTTGGACAAGTATTCCATTCTACTTTTCTGAGATTCAGTTTTCCTATTTATAAAACGAGCAAAGTAACTTTTCTCCCTTCTTCCAGAGCTGTTAAGATAAAATGAGACAATACATATAAAATGAAAATTGAGATATTTACAGTTATATATGTATATATAAAAGGTTATATATGAAAACATATCATAAAGATTTTATATTTCAAAAGCATATATAAATATCAAATTGTGTATGCATACTTAAATATGTAAAATATATCATATATATAAATAGGTATATAAATTATATATGTATATATACATATTTATATTTATAAAATTTCTTTAGAAATACATGTACTAAAGAAGTATCAGAGATTATAAAGACTGCATTTACCAAAAATAGAATTAAGGAAGCTAAGTAAGCAGGCCAATTTTGAAAATAATATCTTGAATTTATACTTTTTAAGAATGCAAATGGTATAAAGTAAAAATTTGCAATTTCACATGCAATCTTCTTTTTGTGTTCTATACTGTATGTAGAAATGCTTATTTTGAGCATTAAGTTCAGAAAAATAAATTAAAAAATTAAACAAAAATGGAATTCAAACCAGGTTCATTCTATTTCTAATTTCAGGATCACAAAGTACAAAGTCTATGGTCATTTTTTTGTGGATTTATTAGGTCAACTTGTTGAAAGGACAGATCTCAAAAACAGTCTTAAATAGATTAGAATTAGTTGGTAGTAAAATCTTTAGTGGAGCATCCTAGGAATCTATCTTTCATCTTGCACAGTTCACCATTTTAATTAATGATTTGGAAAAAAGCATGGGTGGCAGTTTTTTCAACTTTTCAGACGATACTGTGAGGGAAAGCCAACATGTCAGATTACTTTGGGAGGATCTCATTGGAATGCAGCAATTGGATGAATCTAATGAGATGAAATATAATAGAAATAATGTAATATCCTACTATTTAATTAAAAAAAATCAACCTGAAAAGTACAGGAAGACAGCAGGATTGTTAGAGAAAATTAACGTGGAAAGAAAAAATTTGAGTATATTGGTGGACTGCAAAGTCAGTGATGTGACATAACAAACAACTAAATAACAACAAATTACAACATAACTAAAATGAAAAATAAACAGTTTGGCTGCATAGTGGGTTTAGGGTACACAGTATTCAGACACTTATAAGGTTTAGAATAAAGAAAATGAAAGTTCCATTGTTGTCTGCCCTGATCTGACTAAATCTGGAGTAAGTTCTGGATGTTACATTTTAGAATAGATACTGGCAGACTGGAACACATCCCAAAAAGCCTTATAGGCTGTTGTAAAGACTGGATTGGGTACCATACCATATTGTTGATAGGTTAAAAGAACTAAGAATGGTTAGTTTTGAGAAGAGAAAACAATATTTATATATGACATACTAATTGTTTTTATTTTTTTTTAACAAAGTTTAATTGTTCAAATATCAAGTATTTATTTTTTCCCCTCCTGCCTCTCAACTCTACTGTAAAAAAAGCAAAGCAAAGCAAAATCTTGACAGATGTAGATTCAAACAAAATAAATTCTTGTATTGGCCATGTTCAGAAAGATGTGTTTATATATTTAGTCTATGGATCTCTCTGTTAGGAGGTATTGGCCTTCTGAAATTATGGTTGATCATTGCATGCATTCGGTTCCTTAAGTCTTTCAAAATTGTTCCTTTTTGCATGTTTTCAGGTATAAATGGTTTTAGTTTTGTTCAGATTGTTGTGCATCCATTAACATGTCTTCTTAGGTTTCTCTGAAACTCTCTCCTTCACATTTTCTTATAGCATGATAGTATTCCATTTTATTCACATACTTTAATTTGCTTAGCCATTCCATATTTAATAGAGATCCTTTAGTTTTCATTTCTTTGCTACCAGAAAGAAATTTATATTATTGGACATGGATTCTTTCCCTCTTTCTTTGATCTCCTTAGTATATGTCTAGTAAGAGACAACTGTCTTTAAATATTTTAAATTCTGGTATATCGATGAAAAATTAGACTAGCTCAGCTTGACCCCAGAGGACAGGGCAGTGCATTGTGAAGAAATTATAACATAAAATTGTTAATAATTAAAGTTATCTAGAAGTAGATTGGGGGACCTGGTGGAGATAATGATTTCTCCATCATTATAGATCTTCAAGGCGGGATGGCATTTGTCATGGATATTGTACAGACAATCCCTAGACCATTACTTTGTTATTTATTAAGTACTAACTTTGTGTAGAATTCTGCACCACTATTGAAGATACTGAAAATGCAAACACAAAAATAAGAACTGAGTTTACATCACACTAAGTCTCTTCCAACCCTGAGATTATATAATATTGTGGCTTCTTCTTGGGAGAGAAAGATCTCTTATTGCTGGAGCCATTATAAGATTGTTCATTCCATTGTTAGAATTTATTAACATTCCTGGAATATTTTTGTTCTATAAGAAATGATGAGCAGGCTTATTTCAGAAAAGCCTGGAAAGATTTATATGAAGTGATGCTGAATGTAGTGAGCAGAATCAAGAGAACATTGTACATATAACAACTAGATTATGTGATGATCAACTGTGATAAACTTGGCTCTTTTCAACAATGAGATGATTCAAGGCAATTCTAATAGACTGGGGATGGAAAATGCCATCACATCCAGAGAGAGGACTATGGGGACTGAAGGTGAATCAAAGCATAGTATTTTCACTTTGGTGAAAATTTTCTTTTCTCAATGTTCATTTTTTTTCTTGATCCTTTTGCATTTTTCGACATTACTAGTCACATTCTCCTTCTACATGCTATTTATTCTCATACCTTTCATGATGCTACTCCCTCTGGCTTTTCTACTCTCCTTTCCAGCAGAGGCTAGATGGTCACTTGTCATCATGTTAAAAAGGTGCTGCATCCACTAGGCAAGATTCTTTAAAATTCCAGGCTTCTATCACTCTTTTCATCTTAATAGACATGAAACTTTGGAAAACAGTATTGAATTGATGGTAGTCAGATGGGGTGGTGAGACACAAAGCCAGAAAATCAAAGCAACTGTGGTAAGCAAACAGGACAGGAGAAAATATAATCCTCATCCTTGAGCAATTTGGAGTCTAAATGAATGAATTAACACAGACATGGCTGGGATAAAAATATAATATTGTGTAACAAACAATTGTGATGTGAGTTAGGGGACTACCTCTGGAAGCAGAACCAGAGTAGTTAATACATTAGAATGTGTATCATTCACATCAACATAAGTGCTATATGATTTCTGAAATAAGTGTTATATATGTATATGTACATATATATATATATATATATTATGTAAAATAAACAGAGAAGAATTTTTGAAGGAGATGGTTCTTGGGATGACTTCAGGGATTCCATTCCCAAACAAGACCTATGTGCTGCTTGAAATCTTAGTAAGAGGTCCACTTGTAAGGATGTGCCAGGTGTCTCCATTTATCTCCTAGACTTTTCCTTCCAAAAGAGAGATGATTCTGCTTAGGACTGAAGTCTGGAGATAGATGGTACTATCTTCTAACTAAGGGAAGAAACGTTTGGAGATTGATAGTCAACAGCATTCAATCGATACCACTAACCATAGTCTATTGATGGATTTTTATCTGGTTATTTTTCAGAATCACATATCTTCCAGTGGAGAAGGACTTAAACATATACAAAGAGTAAAAACTGGTAAGTTTGGGATATGTTCCAACCCCTTAAGCAGAGAATGATTTTTTTTTTTGGTGGAATTTATGTCTTCCTTAAGGTCCCTCCTCTGGCCACACATTACTTTTCCCTTCTGTAGATAGAGTGCTCTCCTATGCTCTAGAAATGAATGAAAAGAACAACAATTATTCATGAATGATCCAAAGCGTGTGGTAATCTTATTAATTTTCTATACTTAGAAGCAAAGGCTGATAGGCTTCCTCCATAGACATGTTGACACCTCATTAGAACTTGAATTGGGCTAAGATGATTACATCTCTCTTATTTTTCATATCTCCTATTACTAGCTAAAAATGATCCTAAACAGCCACTGAAGGCTGCAAGAAAATGATAAAATGAAGAAGTAGGATGCAGATACCTCATTCTGATCAACACATTTACCCAGATAAGAAGCCCTGACATGGAAGGAAAATCATTGGGTTAGGGACACTAACATTCTTTGGGAAACTGATTACCAACTGGTTTTTCTCATGACTGAAGACTAAAGTGAAATTATATTTTTATTCGAGTGACTTAAATTGAATTTTATAATTTTTTTTGCTCTTGTCATGTGACTAGCCAGTCTTCTTTCCCTCTCAAATATTTTCCTTGATTGTATCTTTTATTTCTCATTTCTTTTAGAGATTCTCATTAGTTAAATGTTGTAGCCTACCCAAACCCACCACATTCCTTTCCATTATTTTCTCTGTGATCCTCACTTTTAGTTTTGAAAGAAGTGATTTTCCATGTCCTTGCTGCCATATAGTAACAGTAGTAAAATGTTAGTGTTTGAAAGATGGGTCTTTCATGGGAAGTTTTAGGTGAATAAGAGCTTCACAGATTTACTCCAATGGTATATTTGTGATGATGTCAGAAGAAAGTTAGAAAGACCTCTGTATATTGGGTGGAATTCTGTGGGGTACTTTAGGGATGATAAGGACAAGAGGGATATGGAATGGGCAGGCTCAGATAGACTTCTATTTACATCAGTGATGGGGATTTCTGAATTGATGAAATCACAGATCCATTTGAGTATTTAGAAGTTTATATACATAATTAGTTCTTTTCTCCAATATCTTTAATCTCTTTCCCGCCTTGAATCTATCTTTTTTTGTTTTTTATTTCCAAATCTGCATAAATTTCTTTATTTAAAAACAAGCCTCAAATTCTTCACTCACCTTGATTGATTCTGTTACTCCTTCAAGTTATAGCCTATTCATTCATTCTCTCTTCTCTCTCTCTCATCTCTCTCTGTTTGCCTCTTTCTTTTTATTTTTTGTCTCTATTCCTAGAATCTATGACTTATATCTAATGCCTCCAAGAGATATGGATGTGGATGTGTATGACTGAGTTGTTTAAAAAGCAGCCCAATAAATGAGAGAGGAAAATGAGATAAGATAGAGATGGCAGACAAGAACTTATGTGAAAAAGATATGTGTTATTTAGTGGAGAACAAGATACAACTAAGTCAGTAGTGTAACAGGACAACCAAAAAATGAATCTTAGGTTTCATTAAGAAGCATGATATTCAGAACAAGAGACATCCAGCTTGACTCTGATTAGATCATAACTGGAATATTGTATTCAGTTCTAGATACCATATTTTTAGGAAGAGAACTGACAAGCTGGAGAACATCCAGTGAAGACTGATATAAAGACTTGAAAACATATCTTCTGAAGACTGGTCAAAGGAATTAGGTGTGCTTAGGTTAGAGAAGAGAAGATGTGTATGTATGTGTGTGTGTGTGTGTGTGTATGTGTGTGTGTGTTACACATAATGAGAAAATTGATAGCAGAGCTAGCTTAATGTAGAATGCCTTAGGGAGTTGTAAATTCTTATCCAATAGAAGTCGTTATGTGAAATATTTATGGCTATGTGGCCATTCTTCTGAGATCTTATAGACAGGATTCCTGTTTAGGCTGGGAGGAGCCCTTCCAATGTTGTGTTTCCATGATGCTATATTTCTATTTACTATTTATTGTTTTTTTAAAAAATTATTTCTCTTATTTTTAGCCTAAAATATGTTATATATATGATATATAAAATATAACAAAATAAACATTTCTACAACAAAAAGAGATGATTGCACATGAAATTGCAAATCTATTATGCACAACTTGCTATTCCTTTAAATATATAATAAAGTTATCATGTACTTTTTTCTTTTTTTTTTCTTCCCTCCTCACTCCCTGCTTTTTTATCCTTGTCGTCTTCATTCTCTTTTTGGTATCTAAAACTGCTGACTGTGCACTAAAGACTTTTCTCCTCCCGGTTGAATTAGTCTAGTTAAACTAGGTTAGTCTTTCCCTGAACTTTTGCAGCTACTAGAGTCATTTGGCTGCTCTCTTGTAGTTTTCTGTGTGTAGCCCTTTCCCTACCTATACCCTGTTTTGGTGCCTTGTTGGTTGCGATGGTGTTCTCAAAAGGCTGCTCTCTCACTTTTATAAGATCTTAGAGCTGGAAAGATATTTGGAAATCATCTTGTCTGATCCCTTATCCCTTAGAGGTGAGGCAAGCATAAATATCAGAGTGGAAGTTAAATTCCAATCTTTCCACTCTAAATCTAAGGTCCCATGCTTGCCCCCAAGAATAGCTTTTTTATCCTCCTTGGTTTGCTTGTCTCAGTGTTTCGATCATCTTGATAATCAAATTTTCCCTTATATCCAACTACAGTTTTTCCTGCTTTGATGTAAACTATTTATTCTTCTTGGATATTTTGTAGGCATTTAGAACAGCTAAGGTAGTATTTTCCCTTCCTTCTAATACAAAGCCTTATCTGTAGGTGGAGATAAATATGCATATACACATACATTTGATATATGCATATAAATAAACCCACATGCATATATGTATATATACATATATATACACACAAACACATGTATTATACAGATATACAAGGGACATATAGGAATTTGTATACACAAAGCACATGGACATATAATATACATGCAAACATATATGATGATGAATACAGTATCTTTCTCTTTGGAAATTTTTTCTCCCTATGAGAAGAAAAAAAGAGAGACATTAATTTATATATGCTCTGAAAGGTCTCATAAGAATGTTTTTAGTATAAGTGTACTGTTTATTTAAATGTACTGCAAATGTAGTATTTAGTGTACTGCATAGTTCCTTCTCACCACATACTGGTTATAGAAAAGACCACCACAGATAGCTAATAAACTTCTTTATTAAATTCAGGCAATAAACAGAAATTGAGTAATTTATAAAAATTAAAATAGATGAGTCACTATATAAGAGTAAATAAGAATTTTAGCTGGGAGAAAGTTAAGATCCCAACTCAAGCATGAATAGATAGAATGATCACACCAATGGGAATCTAATCTTAGCGATCTCTAGGGTGACAGACAATGTTTACAGCTTTGGGGAGATTCAGAACTGATTCAATGTGTGACCTCCTCTCATCAGCCTTTTCTGAAATATATTTTCAAACCTACATGAATTGACAATATTGTTGGCTCAGGAATCTCTCTGGTGATCAAGAGACAAGACTCTCTCCCTGTAGAGAGCAGATAGCACAACAAGAGTGTCATGCAGAAACAATACCAAACTTGAGAGAAAGTAGGCCTACTTGTAGATTTAAAAAACAAACAAAAAACAGCATCAAAACCAAAACCTTCAGTCTCAGAGGAATTAACTCATTTTCTCAAGGTCATACAGCTAGAACTAGAACTCTGGTCTTCTAATTTCCCCAAACTTTTGTGCTCTTTGCACAATACTGCAGCCTTAAGTCCAGAAGCAGTGAACTGTATCCCTTTGGGTGGGAAAATCTTTAGAGCAGATTATCAGGAGATCTGGATCTGATTTTTGGCTCTACTTTTGACCTTATGCAAATATCTCTTGCATTTGAGTTCATAATTCAACAGATCACAATAACTCAGAGTTGAGAGTCCCTTTAAAGACCATCTAAGCTAAAATATAAAACCCCTTCCACCCTAACTTCAAGTGGTTATCCTGAAGATGTCTAAAGAGGGAGAACCCACTGCCTCCTGAAGCATCCCATCCTAGGTTTAAATAGCTCATTATCTGGGCAGTTTCTAATTTTCTTTATTTGTAATGTGAATGTCTGGGTTAGATTAAATATTCTTTGAGGTTCCTTCCTGCTCTACATTACTACTATCTTATTTAAATTCTAGTCAACATTTTCACAGAGAAGAAATTTGGGATCTCTTTATCTGTTTTTCTCCTGAATCTTTGGGAGAAAGTGTGTGTGTGTGTGTGTGTGTGTGTGTGTGTGTGTGTGTATACGCAAGACCCCCAAGTGGTAGTTAGGTCAGTTATTAAATTGCCTGTAGCCCCTGGCTGCTGAGACAACACCCAGACAAGAACATTGGGTTTCTGACTCAGAGAGTGTAGCAGGATACGGTCCAGGTTAATCTGCAAAAATACAATGTATTGCAATTCATGTGAGTATGTGCTGCCAATTACAAATAGAAGCCCTCAGATTTTTTTTTTTATACCAAAACTTGAGATTGAATTTGAAGCTTTTTTTCTTTTCTTTTCTTTTTTCCCTTTCTTTCTCTCTCTATCTTTTTAAACCATATTTTAAGGTCATGGCTGGGAGTGAGGTAGTGGACCATTGGATCTCTTTTCTTTCTTAGAGCAGATATCAGTCCGTCTCATTGGGATGTCATGTTGAGGTGGAGTAATGTTTTTGACCACCTTTTTGTCCTTTCATCTACTCAGCTGGTTATGTTGTCACACTGATCCCTGGCTCAGTTCTCACTGGCTCTAATTCCTCTGGAAAGATTGCTGTCCAGATGTTTAGCCATTTAGCAAATGTACTTTCCTGATTCTTTGGCAGTGTTACTTTCGGATAGTGATAAATATTTGATGTTGTTAGTCCTGTGGAATGCAAGTACAGAAATGACCAGAAAGTCTCTTCCTATCTTGCTCCACCCCTACTGTTGAGTCTCTTATAGTTCTAATTCCCTTTGCAGCATTCCAGAGAGTCAAGTCATTGAACGTTACAACATACTAATGTGGTAACTCACTAGGGAAGAGACAGAATGGAGATTCTTGGTGTCTTATCCGTTGCAGTCTCTCTGGGATTCATGTACAGAGCCTCTCAGACTGAAGAAAGAAGGTGTGTGTGTGTGTGTGTGTGTGTGTGTGTGTATGTGTGAGATGGGATGGGATGGGGGGAAGGACTTGATTGGCTTCAGGGAAAAATTGGGAAGTAGGCAGCATTAATCTTTGGTGCTGTTCCATCTCTTTCCTAGGGGACTTGTACTTCTCTCAGAAAATCCCTTCATGCTCTGCTCAAATGTTCCCTTTGAGCCAAGATAACACCTGATTCTGTTAACTTCTTAGAATCCTAGAAACATGAAATTTTCTGGAGGGGTCTGGAGGGACCTCAGAGATCAGACAGAAGAGGAAATAGAAGCAAAGAGGGGAAGCAATTTCTCCCAAATTACAGAATGAATTGGTGTAGTTGGGTCTCCTGACTCCCAACTCCTGTGCCGTTTCTACCATTTCATCTTCTTTAATCTAATTATCAGTTCAGTGCAAGTGATTTCCAAATCTATATATCCAAACTTGGACTCCTCTCAGAGTTCTATTCTGTGTTACCTACCCCCTTCTGGACAGCTTCATCTGAGTCACATTGGTACCTCAGATTCAGTGGATTCAAGGATAACTCATCATCTTTCCTCCCACATAGGACAGACCCCTCCTCTCAGCTGTTTTATCCTCAAGCTCCAGGATTTAAATTCCAGAGGCAGGTTCCTAGGAAAAATATGGAGTACACATGTTACAAGGGAAGAGGTCAAGAGGATGATTAGGGTGGAATGTGAAGGACATCTGGAGTTAACTCCATATAGTAGACTATGAAATGTCCACCAACTAGGAGAGTCAGGGCTAAGAAAGAATGATCTCTAGTTCAGAGAAGTTAGTAGCAGGCAATTCGTCAATGAGTGCAATGATAGGCAATGTGAATGGCAGGAAGAAAGAATATAATCTTGGACTTTGTACTTTTTCATATTTATTCCTTCAGTATGCTGTTACAAAGGAGTACTCTGACAAGGCTTTTGTTGGCTATCTGCTGTGCACCTTCACAGCATACATTAGATCCTATTGGGAGGTGCCATTCTATTCCACTGGTAGAGTGGAAAGAGCACTGGGTTGAGAGTCAGAAAGTCTGGGTTACAGACCAGATTATATGTCTTGGTGGCCCTAGACAAGTCATCTTACCTTGTTGCTAACAGCTACAAAATGGGGATAATAATATCAAGGAATAAAAGAAAGTGTCCTATATTAGAAGTTGGGAGGCCTGAGTTCAAATCTCAGTTTTGACACTTAGAAATAAAGGAATAAAGGTGCAAGGAATCTTAAAAATCAGCTACTCTACTAGCTGATATAAAGAAACAAAACTATAACTAGGATGGGATGACTAAGACTCTGCTTCAGGGTGACTAATTTAGATGACACTGACCACTCTTCTGTAGCAATATAGAAATTGCATAGCTCAGTACTTAACAAGAAAAATTATTTAAAATAGAAAACTACCAGATGGTGTGCTCCTCACTTTGTCCTTCCCCCGAATTGGCATCCTCAGAAGCAGTCTTGTATTGGGGTCTTTGACTTTCCACAGTGTTCTGGTCCTCAAATGAGGGAAGGTTCATTTTGCTTGTCCTCCCCCCTTAATGGAATGTGTATTCCATGCTGTTTGCTCCAGGAGTGTTACAAAAATTCTTTGTTACTTCTCTCAGTGAAATTATAGCTAAGAAAAGGAAAGTTACTAGCTCAAGATCATACAGTTACAGAAAGCAGAAGAGCCAGAAGATGAATTCTCATCTTTAGACATCTACTATGTTGCATAACTCTTGGTATGTAACCATCATTACCGTATCTCTGTTTCTTCATCTGCAAAACTGAAACATTAATACCTGAAATCTCTCTCATTGGTTCGTTGTGAGGAAAGTGTTTAGTAAATGTTAAAGTGGTACAGAAATATTGAGTTATTGTCTACTTTACTGAGGTGAGGAATGCCAAAGTGTTCTAGAAAGCACCGAATGTCATAAATACAGAAAAAAAAAACTTTTTTGGGGAGTGTAACTTTTTTTCCTTTCCCTGTTATATCTCTAATCTAGTGAATTCTTCACAAAGTTTCATGATTTGAAAATTAAGACTAGATTAGGCCTCGGAAATCTCTAGTGGAAAAAGCATTTGACTAATCAGAGGACTGGGCTCCAATCCTAGTATTTACTACCTGGTCTCCAGTTTCTCACTTGAAAATAGGGGGACTGGTTTGGAGTGAGGGCTGGTAGCCTTTTATGTCATAGAAGCCTTTGGCTATCAGTCTGGTGAAGCCTATGGACTCCTTCTAAAAATAATGTTTTTAAATAATTGAGGGAAATACTAAATTTTGATTAGAGAAGAATAAAATGAAGATATTATTTTCCCCCCTCATTTAAATTTGTGGATCCCTTGAAATCTCTGTGGAACTATGTAAGAACCACTGTTCTAGAGCAGGGATTGTTAAACTACTTACTATCTGTGAGTCAAACCTGGCCTTCTCCAAGTCTTTTCACCATTCCAAGAGCCAAGAATGTTTTTCATTTAAAAATGTAAAATCATTCTTGGCCTTCGGGGTTGACCAAAAGCAGGTTGCCAGCAATTCAGTCCTCCAGATGTAGTTTGCTGATCCTCTATTCTAGAGTGTCCCCAAGGCCACTAAATCGCTCATCCTGAGTGAGCAACCACTTTATCATTATAAGATGATGTACTTTGGGTCTAGCCCAGCATCACTTTATTCACATTTAACAAGACTAGTGATCCCTATCATCTCTATGTGCAAATATGGTAGAGAGGACTAGTAGCATGGAAATAGGTCCTCTATTACTTAATTGTGAGTGTGAACTTGGGGAGAAAGCTACTTGTAATGACACTCAGCGATACTGTTTCCAATGAGAAACAAATGCTGAACTCTAGCCCATTTCCCCCAAGACCCATTTTAGAAAAGGAACCAAAGAGATTTCTCAATGTTTTCCAGCAATAAATCAGATGCTTAGTGCATGCCATGTGAAATGGAAAGGACATAGTGAGCATTCAAATTCAAATGTCCCATTCAATATTTAAGGGAAATCAGAGAGAATTGGTCTTAGTCATGGACTGGGCTCTTTGGGTGCTTTGAGGACCACTGAAGGGCAGGATCAAAGTCAACTCAGATCACAGAAAGATACTGCCTATATCTTTCACATTTTTGTGCAAAAATTTAAAGTGACCTTTGGGTACCAAAGGAACATGGATCATGGATCTCAAGTTTAAATAGAGTTCTAGAAAATTAGAAATGTTCAGTTTTGGTGGCTAGGTGACACAATGGATAGAGTGCCAGGCCTGGAGTTAGGAACACTCATGTTTGTGAGTTCAAATTTGGGCCTGACATTTACTAGCTATGTGACCCTGGGTAAATCACTTAATCCTTGTTTACCTCAGTTTCCTCATTTGTAAAATGAGCTAGAGAAGGAAATGGCAAACTACTCCAATATCTCTGCCAAGAAAACACCAAATGAAGTCATGAAAGTCAGCCAGTAATGAAAAATGGCAACTCCCTACTCCCCCCTCCCCCAAATTGTATAGAATTTTAGGGCTTACAAAGGGTTTTGTATATGTTATTTCTTTTGATCCTGGAAATAGTCCTAAGCAGCTGATTTGGACCTTTTATTTTTTTCATTGGAATGGGAAGCTCCCAGTATCAGCAAATCTTTACTAGTTTATAGAATTGCCTGGGATCCTTAGGGTTTAAGTGACTTGCCAATAGTCACACAGCTACTCTGTGACAGAGGCAGGACTTGAAGTCAGATCTTCCTCACTCTAAACCTGGCATTCTAGCCACTGTTCTACACTGTCATTCTCTGAAACAGGTACTACTTAGCAATATCATTGCATTTCACACATGAGAAAACTAGAGGTTATGACATGGCCGTGGCTATAAGAGGATAGGGATAACAATGTGAGAGTCAAGCTTTGAATCCAATGATGCCTTAGTCTCTCCTATGCTACACTGAGTATTTGAGTGTGGGTAAGAAGAGAGAGCAGAGACAAAGCCATAGACTGTCAGAACTGAACAGAATATCTAGACTAATATCCTCTTTTTGTGTTGTTTGGTTATTTTTCAGTCTTATTCAGTTATTCATGACCCAATTTTTTTTTTGGCACAGATACTACAATGGTTTGCCATTCCCTTTAACAGATGGGGAAGTTGAGGCAAACAGGGGTAAGTGACTTGGCCAGGGTCACACAGCTAACAAATGTCTAAGATCATATTTGAGCTCAGGAAAATGAGTCTTCTTGACTCCAGTCTGGCCTTCTACATTGCACTACCTAGCTGCCCTCTTTTTACCTGTGGAAAAAACTGGGGCTCACAGGGCTTAAATGACTTGTCTGATCATGTAAATCTTAGAGCCAGGACTAGAACCCAGGTTTCCTTACTTATATGACAATTTTCTTTTCAAATACCATGAAACCATTTTACAACCAGATGCTACTCAGATACTGGTCTCTATTTCTTAGCCAATGGTTTTGTTTTCACATTATTCTCTGCAATTTTTATTAGAAACCTCCAAGAGCTAAAAATGGATGGGAGGGCCACCATATAGCGTTGGACACACAAGGGCACAGTGAATGGGAGCTGAAATCACTCCTCTTATATGCTTCCCCTGCTCAGTGGAGAAAGTCTCTTCCTTCTATTCCTAGCAGTGATAGAAAGGGATACAAACTGTATCCCTTTGACTTAATTCCTCTTGTGAAATGGTTTGAGCTGCAGGATTTTGGATCAGGTTGGCAAACCCTTCACTGTTGGGGGTAGGGGAGGGCGTTAAGGTCTAACCCCAAGAAATTGATGCTCTGGTTCTGGGCCAGTCAGTCGTGTCTATGCCCACGCAAGCACTCATGCAGACAATGACACTCCTGACAATTTTGTTGGGGTATGGGGGTGTTACGTGGGCGAGAGCATTACTGACCTCTGCTGTTTCATAGCAGTAAAAGCAGCTCAAGTGCCTGTATAGCCTTCTCATTGGGTGAGAGAAACTGAAAAAGTGGCCTTGGGAGGGCCCTTCCCTCTGAATCATGGTGAGTTGAAGCGTGCCCCAAGCACAGTCTCCACCTCCTTCCAGCTTGTGCCTTACTCTAGCTTCAGTATCACTCTCTTTCATTGCTTCTGAAAAGTTTGTATCTAAAATTCTCATCTCTTGGTTCCTCAAAGCTCGTAGAATTCTACGGAACTCATGGAATGTTGGTTTTCCTTAGCTTTCTTCTTGCTATTATTTTCACTGAAAAATTACCTTTGATTTATAATCTCTCTATCTTGCATGAACATAATTATTGTCATGTTATCTCCATGGTTAGAATGAGAACACCTTGATGACCTTTGCTTTTCTTTGTATCTCCTGGGCTTCCTTAGCACAGTGCTTGGCCTGGCAGGTAGTAAATACTAATAAATATTTGTTGATTGACTAATTGTTAGTCTGACCACCAGCCATTTCTCCACTGGAACTTCTCTGCTCAGTACTGAAGGCCAAGGACTCTGGCTAGAGGGTCTGGCTAGCTCTCCTAACAATTTCTTTTGCTCAGCAGAGGAGTCAGTCTTTAAGATTATCTGGCTTCTCTTCAGAGGATTGAATCTAAAAACAAAGAAATCATTTGTAAATGAAAAATTTAGAACACCGTGCCCTGAGCTCCCTTTTCTTTCATATCTGTCATAAGATTTAAAGCTGGATGGGATATCAGGCTGTATATTGACATCTTTAGGATGGTAAACTAAGGTCAGGAAAGGGGAATGACTTTCTGAGAATCACATAGATTGTAAAATGAAAAAGCATGATCTTGTGAATGGGGCATTGGACATGTAGATCTGGTCGTCACCGATAAGAGTGCCTGGTTGACCCAGCTCTGCTCGAATTAAGAGACTTAGAGCTGTGCCAACTATGCCTGCTCAGGCGCCGAATAGTAAATAAAGAGTTCCGATGTCTTTGTGGTTTGTAGAGAAAAGTCATCGAGTAATGAACATAGGTAAAATGGCTGAGGCTAAGCATTGAACTGTAAATTCAAAGACATTCTTGGAGTTAAAAAGGCCTGGGTTTTCAAAAGAAGGGGGGTGGACTTGGTGGTCAACATTATGGTGATGGAACCTCTCCAAATCCAGCATGGCTTATCCTTAGATGCCAAATATAGAATTAATACTGGAAGCCTTTCTGACTTGCTGGGATCTACCAGAGCTCAGACTCCATAGGGGTATCTATGAGAAGCCAGGGTCAGTTTCTTGCTATACCTGCAGCATGGGACAAAATCCTTAGTGAAGAGTTGTTTTTAGCTAAAGAGAAAGCATCTCACTCCTCATCTTGTTCTCTGTACCTTCAAGTAAGATAAATACATTCTCTGCCATCCAGTTCTATCAAGCTTTAGACCTTAATTGATTAAGGGTAATCCAGGGCTAAATGTATCTAATGCCAAGGAAAACACTGAAAAATAATTGAACTACTATACAGCCAGTGACTTTGCAGGTAGTATTGTGGAATGCATTGAATTGCTGACCATAGAATCAGACTGTGTAGCAGAAGGATCCAATGGAAAAAGAATTGGAAAGAGGAAAGTCGGCCATTGTGTTGACATTTGAAGTATACCCCAATCTTCCTAGTGTCCTGAAATTCTTTGCATCAGTATCACTCTTTAAGAACAGGGTTCTGAACTGGTTTTTTGTTGTTTTTGGCATGTCCTGGCCCCGTTTATCAGTGGTGAAACCTATGAACTCCTTCTTAGAATAATGCTTTTAAATAATTGAAAGAAATGCTAAATTTCAGTTAAAGAATAAAGATGTATTTTTCCATCTAAATTTATAGTACTCCTGAAAACTATTTATAGACTCCAGGTTATAGACTCTAGTCTAGAGGGAGCTAGTGGAGAATCATATTGAATCATATTGTTTATTTTTTGTTTCAAAGAGGATCAATGATATCATGGGGCAATGTCTGACTTGCTAGTGAATTGGATTTAAATGAGACAGAGTTGCACAAAGTCATCAACCTCACTTTTTCTTCCAAAGTCACAGAAGTACAGTGGCAAGACGAAAGTCAGAATGACTGGTAATAGCCCAAGATACAGTAGATGACCTTGGCATTTTTGATGTCTGACCAAGCTTTAAGAACTCCACAGCATTGCTTAAGCCACCTTTATGCCCATTGGAACAGATTGCTCTCATCAACCCATTCTGTAAGGGGAAATCTTCATAAGTTTGAGGTAAATATCCCTTAACTCACCAAAAGGTTTGAGGCTTCATTTACCCTTAATCTAGTTTAGCTTGTCGGATTTGAGGAGCCCTGAAAAGGTCTTTGCAAGCTTTTGTACCAGAAATGCTCATTCTCCCTGAATGCTCCATGTATCCTACAATGAATAGGATATTGGACCTGGAATCAGGGAGACCTGAGTTCAAATTCAGCTTCAGACACTATCTGTGCAACTCTGGACAAGCCACTTAATTTCTGTCTGTTTCACCTTCCTCAACTATAAATAAATTAGGTATAACAATAAGATCTATTTCCAAGGGTTGTTGTGAAGGAAAAATGTGATAATATTTGTAAAAAGTTTTTAGCACAGTGCTTGGCATATAGAAAGTGCTATAAAAATGCTTATGAAAAATTTTTGAAAAGGCAAAATCATGGCAAATGGAAATAAAAGGAGTTGTAGGTTCTATTACTAGCTTTGCCATACAAAGTCTCTGGAACCTTAATTGCTCCAGATTTTACTTTCTTCCTCTGTAAAATGAGGGAGTTGGGCTAAATGGTCACTGAAATCTCTCCCAAAGCTAAATCTTGTGGTTTGTAAATTCAACCATTTATACATAAAAGTGAAGAGAAAACTTTCTAGGACTCTTATACTTGGCAATTTTTTTTTAAATCTTGGAAGCCTGATCTCCAAAATGTGAAATGTAAGTCTTTGTTTCTGTGAAGTATATTTCAGACTTCAATGAAGTGTCATTGCAGGTATTTTTCGAGTTTTTTTTTTTTTTTTTGGTTATTTGGGAGTATCTTGATAATTCTGGAATTTTCTCACACAGAAGCCACCCATTCTACCTGTGTATGAGTATGGTTCTAGAAATAGAAGGACATACAGGAGGGTCCTAGCATCCCAGCCAAATGGGATTCCTCTGCTCTCTTTGTGCACTTTCTCTCTCTCTGTCTCTGTCTCTGTCTGTCTGTCTCTCTGTCTGGCTTTCTCTCTGTTCTCTCCTCCCTCCTTTCTTCCTTTCCATCCCCTCTCCCCATCACTCACCTTCCTGATGTAGAAGACAATGAAACATTTGAATTTAGCTTCAATGTGGAGTTGCATGTGTAGAATGATTCATCCGGAGAGTATGTCCTTCATTTCTAAGTTGAAAAGAAAATGAAAATTGTCAGAGATGTTTCAGGAGGGCAGTACTAACCAAAATGGGAATTAAAAAAAACACATCAAAACTGAAACCCATTCCTAAAATAGTGACATTAAAAGCAAATGGGAGAGAAATAATCTTGGAAAGGGGTGACCTAGTTAGTAAAAGAGCATCCATTTATGATCAATCACTCAAGAAGAGCAATGAAAATGACTGAAAACTGAAAAGTAGGGCCTGGCAAGGACAGCTAAAGAAATTAGGACTAGATATCTCTAGAAACAGAAGACTAAAGGGTCAGGACAACTTTATGACAATCTCTAAAGGTAACTAGGGAAGTTCTGTGGAAATACTACATGATATTAATAGACTGTGGACTATGTTTAGTTGCATTTTTACCTGAGGTCCCTTAGGAAAAGTATGCCATTGACAGCTCCAGACCTTCTGTCAGAGACCCAGGAAAGTATTTTGAGGGCAGAGACTTTCTTACTTTTGCCTTTGTATCTCCAGTGGCTTCCACAAAGTAGACATTCAATACACAGTTTCTGAATAGTATAATCACCATCATTATCATTATCAACATAGTAGACATTAAGATAGCCCCGTAAGATATATAATACCTTTATATAATTACCACAACAGAACCTCATAAGAACATTGTGCAAAAAAAAATGCTGTTATTAACTTACTTTCACAGCTGGGAAAATTGAGAAGCAGAGAAGTTCTGTAACTTGCTCAGGGTCACACAATGACCTTGAGCCCCATGTCTTCCTGATTAAGTATAAGAAGTGTAAAAGACATAATTTCTGGGAAATTAATCATTGTATTAATCAGGCTAACAAATAATTAATGAAAGGGATCAGTGGTGCTCATGAATGCCAAAAGACACTTCATGGAACCCACTCAATGCCTATATTTCCTTTGAAGAATGGATGTTCCTGAGGATGGCAATTAGAGTTGTATAATTGGTTAACAAGTAATGAGATAATTAATATTATAATGAAAGATGAATGACTGATTCCTCTTGCTCCCAGATCACCTCTAGCTTTGGGTAATATAGATGAACAATCTATTTCTATGCAGACTAGGTTGAATGGAACATTATGGGCTGGGATTTACCTTAGATTAAATTTCTTGTAAGGTTCTTTATTGGGTGGAGATTTCATTTTCTCATTCATCCTGCCATTCAGAGAACTAAGCTTTGACCTAATCTCCAAATGAGCAAGGCAAAAAATCCTGGATCTCCCCAATATTAACAGTTGGTTATTTAATAATCATTTTTCTCAAGTGTCCTATCCACTGTGCAACACTGTATCTCGGCATATCAAAACCTTGCTAGAACAAGGCTATACTTTTTTAAAA
This sequence comes from Sarcophilus harrisii, assembly GCF_902635505.1. Lineage (NCBI taxonomy): Eukaryota > Metazoa > Chordata > Mammalia > Dasyuromorphia > Dasyuridae > Sarcophilus > Sarcophilus harrisii. The sequence continues at coordinate 473,403,378 of NC_045427.1, read as the reverse complement.
AAAGACCTTTTTCATATTGATTGTATCATTTCCTTCACCTAATAAGACTGTGAGATAAAAACATGATTATCTCTTCTTTTCCAGATAAGGAAAGAAACAAAAACATATGAAATGAATTGTCCAGAGTCAAATAACTGTATCTAAATGAGTTCCCAGATTTCCTGCCTTCTATTTCATGAGATTTTCTAATAAGCCACAGGAATTATTTTTGTTTCATCATGTAATCCAAATGAAAATTGTTAGATTTTTACATAAACATTTTCTTTAAATCAGGGCTTAGGGAAACTAGGACATGTTCTATGTTAGCTGGGCAGTATTCCTTCATGGAAACCCTCAGGAATATGATTAGTGTCCAAATGCTTAAAGCTACCATTTTGCTAGAGGGATGGAATAAGTGACTTTGGAAAGAACTTCCAGGCTTATTATTCAGTCCAATCCAACAAATATTTATTTACATAATGAGTTTTTTTATCTTATTTCCACAGTGGGCTTTTGAGTGTTAAGAATTCAGGGAAGCTAGTCCAAATAGGAATCCAAGATGGCTGATGATGACCATGTCTGAAGTGCTGGAGCATTTCAAAGGCAGCCTAATATTAACTCATTTATGAGGTTTTTTTCATTTGAACCTACAAAATGGAAATTCCAGGAGAATTTAGGGAAGCAAAATGTAATGTTTTAAGGTGGAATTCAGCCAGTGCTTTAAAATAGATATTTCCTCTAAAGGGTCCTGCTTTCAATATTTCTCATAGTCATCTGACTCCATTATCAAGGTTTCATCAGGTAGCCTATAAATCAATAACCAATATGTCCATTTCTTTCTCTTGGACATCTTCTCCCTTGGGCTTATGCTGGTATGAGTTCGGAAGTTCTATCTCTAATTATAGTAACTTAAAGGGAGCACAGATCAGTTCTGGTGGGATGAGTACCTTCTCTCTAAAGTGGCAGAGAAGAAAAGACATAAGGGACTAGCCAAAGTAAGGAATTTGGGGTCATTGCCACATTAATGGGAATAAGAGTACTAGGATAATTGTATTTTTTGTTTTAGATCTAGACTTGTGATTTCATGAGTTTGGGGAAACAGATTAGCAACTCATCTGTACCTTCAATCCCAGAATTGTTGTGAGGATTACATGAGACAATATTTGTGAAGTGCCTAGTCTACTGTCTAGCATTTAGTAGGTGTTTCATAATTGCTTTTCCCTTTCTTTCAATAACTTTCTCAAAGCTCTAAAGAATAATTTATTATGGATCCAGGAGAGACATCCCGGATCAGATGGCAATAGCATAGCAATTGGGTAAGATTTGGGATGGGAAGGGAGTACTGTGGAGGCTAGTGTAATGTGCTAGAAATAAATATTGCTTTACAATGTGAAAAAAGAAGGAAACCCAATTAGGTGAAAACTGTTTAGTTGCATTTTTATTTGGGGCCCCCTAGGAAAGGTGTACACTGAACACTTAAGCATCTTATGACCATCCTAGACATTCTACAAGAGGCTCAGGATCAATAGATTCTAAGATGCAGTGAGCTGTTATAGAATTTAAGAAGTATTGGTTTATGGATTACAACGGGCAGGGTTGCCCTCAATAGTATTTCTTCTTGTCAGATTCTCATCCTGGTTCTGCTCCAGCAAGTTGCTTAGGTTGGATAGAAGGGCCATTAGATCTAAGTGGATTTTTACTAAGGAAGAACTATACTAATTGTATTGAGCTCGGTGGACCCTGCTGAGGCTTAGAGATACTTTCACTTTTGTATACAGGTACTATTGATAGAGAATTGATTGTAAAGAACATTATTTACTTCTCTTCTTTACCCCCCCTTTTCTTCCCTTTCCTTCTCTCTCCTTTCCTTGCTCTTCTCATCTTTCTCTCTCCTTCCCCTTATATTTTCCTCTTTTCTTTTTCTCTTTTCTCTTCTCTTCTCTTCCCTGTCTTCCCTTCTGCTCTGTCCTCCTCCCTCTTTACCTCTCCCTTCTTAGGGAGTCTCAGTACATGTTGATCCTGCCTCTTCCTGGTTTTCTGTGCTTCTGAGATGAAACATAGGCTGCTGATTCAAGGTTTGAGAATTTACTGGCACATGGCTGCCAGAATGTTCTAAATTTTTGAGAGAAGTTTAGCTTTTTGATTTCTAGTTGCCTAAGTTGGGAGGCAGGGCTGAGAGAGAGAGTTCAGAAGCATCACTGGGAGTCTAGACCAAATTCAGACATACCAGTTAGCTCAGTGCTGAGACTAAGTCAAGACTCTGAATAGGGTTTGTTTTCTCCACAGGCAGAATAGACTTTTGTGGTATACTGTGAGACACTGCCCCACCCATGAGTTTGAAATACTAAGAGTAGAAGGCCCTGTTTATGATAGTCACGCTGTCCACAAAGTGTCTTTAGCATACGTATATATTATCTGAGAGAAGTAATGATAATAGCTTCCATTTATATAGTGTTTTAAAACTACAAGAAGCTATCATGCATTATTATGTTTCATCCTCACAATAATCTAATACTCCTATTTTATAGATCAGGAAACTAAGACTCAGAGAAATGAAGTAGCCTATCTATGTTACTTCTCAATGTGGATAATATATTATTAACCTATTAATCCTCGGGGATGGTAGTGCTATAGAATACTAGTTGGGAAACTAAGAGAGCTAAATTCTAGTGCCACATATGCCTTAGAATTTCCATCTGTTAACTGAAACATTACACTAAATAATCTTTAATATCCTTCTTCACCTCTAATATTTTATGATTTTGATGCCTGACAGTTATTTACCTTTGATACCTTAATAGGACATTAATTTAACTGACTAGCTTGCAGTTGTTTTAGGAAGCAGAGGGGAAGGGCCCAAGGATTACTGGGGTAGAAGGGAAAAACCATTTGATTCAGGTACGGAGGCTGGGAAACTTATCAGAGAGATTTGAATGGGATGTTACAAAAGGGACTTTAGATGTGTAGGGGCACAGTATAAAATCTCTATTTTGAATCTGCCATCTTCCTGGGTTCCCATTTGCTGCAAGGCCAGGACGCAATCCCAGCCCCAGCCCAGCCCCAGGCTTGGCTGACTTTCTCAGATTCTTTTCCTGAGGTGAACCACATCATTTACAACTGCTCTTTAAATAAACCTGTCTCTGTCTCTTTTGATAGGTGATGGCAGAAGAAAAATTCGGAGAGAGAGGCAGCTCTGGACACTGAACTCTGAGCTAGAGCTAAAATTGCACAGTGACCATAGCCACTCAACCATTTTCCTGAGGGTGAAAGGAATTTTCTCTTGAGAGAATGGGGGGAAATGCACTGTTAAAAGGTAAAGTCCATGCTTGGGTTCTCACCCTGATTAAAGAGGCCAGACTCAGAAAGAGGAGTTTATTTACATCCCAAGTAGGCTTGCCACTGGGCTGTTTGGGATTCTAATGGAGCCCTGCTTGTACAGAGGGACAAACCTCCAAACAAGGACAAAGGTATTTTGTTAGGATCCCGCAATCATGAGGGATGGAACTGATGCCACTTCAGTTCCTTCCTAATTATTTTGATTGGCCCACATTCCAAATAAGAAGATGGGGTTAGTGAGCATGTGTGGCAGCTGTTGACATGTACTCATTATAAGGAGATGGGATTATTGCCAAAGAGAAAGGATTAGTGCATGTGAGACTACCCTTCCCTGCCAGCTGGCTTCACATAGCCAAGGTCAAGCAAGGTTAAACTATGTGGTCCTTTCAAAATAAATCTGTATTAAGGACTGGTTTTTACAAAATAATCCCCTTTGGTGCTAACCATACTCATGGTACAACGGCAGAATTGGATCTATATCACTCCTCTATTCTCAAGTGCATCATCCTCATCTCTGCTGCTTGTGCAGAATCAATTTGATAAACATTGATGGCTATGAACTAGGGAATTTAAATTTGCAGCACTAAACAAGTTTACTATGGCCATGAGTATTGCAAAAATAACATTTCCATATTTCCTTCAATATCATAAAAAAAAAGTTGAACAAACTTAGTTGAGTTAAAATCTAATAGGATCCCTTAAGGAGACAAATCTTATTAAAGAGGTTTTATAGGCAAATGAAGTCAGGTTACAGATTAAACGGCTTAGAGGGTCTCACTATGTATTAATATGAGAGAGATCTATATATCGCTAAAGTCACCAAGAAAATTCAGTAAACATTAAACACCATGAAACAGAAAGAAAGCCAAAGTAATACAATAAATACCTAGTTTCCTTATAACCTGGTAACCCATTTTCAATGTTCATTTAATCAGCACATTTTATCTTGAGTCCCAGATAACTCATGTAGTCATTTGGTCCTTAGAAACAGCTTCTTTTGGACATTTTGTTATAGGTCTCATTCTCAGGGCAGTTCTGATGGGGGCTCCTCCTTGTAGATTTGGCTTCTTTGGCCAAAAGTCACTTGCAGGGATTCCTAGATAATTTTGCCAAAATATTCCAGTAACAAGATACTCTCTTTGAGCAACATATGACATTCCTCTTCAATGGTGGACTATTGGCTTCATGACAATTAAGACAATTATATCTAAAAATCAAAAGTTAGAGCAATGAAAATTGTGGACCCAAGAGATTTCACTTCAGATAGCAAAATTTCACTAATCATAGGTTAGGATTAGATTATTTTTATTTTTCTCATGTTTCAATAACAGTTCAAATGAGCACATAAGGACATTTTATTTATCCTTTTATGTATAAATTAGGAATAACCACATTATGGAATTTTACAACAAAGTAAATACAGGATAGTTGAGTCAAAACCTAGAAAAATTTTGGTCACTGTAAGCTTCTGATGTGTTTCTATTAATCTCTAAGGCAAAGGTGAAATCTTTGACTCTTAAGTTCTATTGGTTCAAAAATGTAACTTTAATACATACTATATATCAACTGATACAATTTTATAATTTTCATAAAGTGATAGTCAAATAATTTCAGATGAAATTCACTCTTCACTATAAGCAAATTTGTAAGTTTCCCACTTTGGTTGAAAGTGGTCTGAGTTTTTCAAATTTTAGCTCTTGAGAATTTTTCAACAAGCTGACTAGTGTGGCTGATAAGATCTTGTGATTTTGCCCAACTAGAAAGTGCCAAGGACCAAGAAGGATAATTTAAGAGGGCTATGTTGAGAATTCTGGGAAGATGGTGGAGTAGGTTGGTGAATTTCAAGCTCTCCTGATTTCTCCCACAAATGGAACAAATTTGCGCCTCAGGGCAAACATTGATGTGAAAAATCAAGAAGATTTGGGGTAGAACTGGTGTCCTCCAGGCACAACCCAAGAAGATCTGGCAAAAGATCACAAACTGGGGATTAATCTCTATAAAGTGCAAAAATCTCTGGGCTAGGTCCTCAGAAACACCAACGGGGGACCTCTCCAGCTAGCTAAGTGTGGCTGGAACCTCAGCAGGAACCATAGAGACTTTTACAAAGCTCCCAGACTGTCAAGTGGGGGTTTGAGTCCAGAAAAACTGAGTCAACCTCTGCTGATTGGGAATAACAGGCTCAACTGTGCTGCTGAGATGGTCCTGTGCAAGAAGGAACCAGAGCCTAGGGAGTGCAGAAGCAGCGGGCAGAGAAGCTGCTGGCTGTGGGCACCTGCAGGAGGGTGGAACTCTTGGTTTGGGGTCCCTGGTCAGAGAGGAGAGGCACCATCCCTCTCCCCCCACAATTAGAAGTGCTTACACTAATACCATTTATTAAAAAAAGATGAACTATCAAAGAAGAAAGAACCTCACCATAAAAACATACTATGGGAACAGGAAAGACCTGGGTTCATCTTCAGAGGAGGACACTTTCATAAAAAAAGCTTCTACCCCAAAGAGTAACATGACCTGGCTCTCTAGCCAGAGAGAATTTATAGAAGAACTTAAAACAGAATTTAAAAATCAAATGAGAGACTTGAGGAAAAACTAAAAAAAAAAAAAAAAAAAAAAAAAGACCATCCAAGGAAAACAAGATTATGAAAAACAAGTTAACCAAATAGAAAAGTAGGTACAGTCTTAAAAATGAAAATAATTCCTCGAAAAGTAGAATTGGGCAAGGGGAAGCCAGTGAAGCTATCAGAGACCAAGAAATAACAAAAACAGATTATAAGGAATCAGAAAATAGAAGAGAATGTGAAACATGAGAAAAATGACAGATCTGGAGAACAGATCAAGAAGGGAAAATGTGAGAATAATTGCACTGCCAGAAAATGGTGACCAAAAAAAGAGAATCTTAACACAATAATGCATTAAATAATTTAAAAAAATTGTCCCAGAGGGAAAGAACATGAAGGGAAAGTAGAAATAGGAAAAAAAAATCCATTGATCACTACCTCAAAGAGGAACTTTGTGGAAAACATATTGGGATATTTTTGCCAAATTTTAAAACCTCCAGATCAAAGAGAAAATTTTGCAAGAAACAAGAAAAAAAAAAAACCCAATTCAGATATGCTGGAACTACAATTAGAATTGTACAGGACTTATCAGCAACTAGAATAAAAGATCACAGGTCCTGGAATCCTATCTACTGATAATCAAAAGAACTAAGCCTGCGGCCAAAAATATCATATCTAACAAAATTATCTATAATTTTAAATGGAAAAAGGACATTCAACAAACTTGCAGATTTTCAGGACTTTCTATCAACCAAACACAAATTTAACAGAAAATTTAACATAGAAAAACCAATTTCAAAGATTGATTTTAAGGAACTCAACATGAACAAATTGTTCCCCTCTCTCCCCCCCACCCCCAAGGGAAATGTATATTATATGTTTAAGATTCACATCAACAATAGGGTAACTGCTCAAAAGAAAGACTGGCAGAGTTAAGGTAAAAATAAGGTAAAAAAAATCATGTTATACAAATGAGGTGCAGAGAAAGAATAGAAAAGGAATCTTTAGAAAGGGGAGAAGGGCTTGTAGTTCTGAAAACCTACTCATATTGCAAATGAGTTTAATAGGCAACACTAATGTATACCATAAATGATATAGCACACTCCAAAATCTATTAAAAATTAAGGGGAGAGGGTGGGTGAATGGGGAAGCAAAGGGTAAGGGAAGAAGACCAGGGAAGGATGCATCCTTGGGTAGGGAGAAATAATGGAAAAGAAATAAACAAAAAAAGAGATCTGTGCTACTTTCCTCCCAATAGTAAGTTTTTATTATTATCTACTTTAAAGCAAACATTTACTTTCTTTTTTGCTTGGTTTGTTTTTATTTTTATATTTATTTTTTTACCAATAGTATTTTACTTTTCTAAATACATGTAAAATAGTTTTCAACATTCATTTTAGTAAGACTTTATGTTTCAATTTTTTTACCTACTTCCTCTCAAGACAGCAAACAATTGTTTGCTGATTGTAAGGTTAATATAAATTTGGATTTTGCATTCAACAGGCATAAGCTCAGAAAAAGAGGATATAGAAGTTTATTACTACTCAGATCTTAAAGCAAATGAGGCATAGGAGGAAAAAAAAGAAGCTTATGACAGAAAGGCAATACACAATAAAGACAACATAAATAAATAAATATAGAAACATGCAACACACAGCATCACCACTCCAAGAAAGCACCAACACCTGACTTTTCCAGCTAGGGAATCCTGGTCATAGTTTTCAGGGTACATGGGTGGGAGAGTCCCAGGCAAAGTGTCCTTTTTTGAGAGAGATTCTGAAGCCTCTTTTCTGCTAATAGGCTGAGAATAAAAAAGGCACTACACTATTCTCATTTGATGCATGATTCTTGAGATGAAGCAGTCTTCTAGGTGCAGGATGCTCTATTTTTAGATGCCCACCAAGGAGAATATTTGTCCATTTCTTTAGGATGACTGATTACTCAAGGAACTGGCCAGTTTTCCAAAGTAACTATAAGTCAGCAATTTAGGAAACTTATGCACCTGGAAGATGGCTTTTCCCTCCCGGCATTCATTCGATAACCAAAAACATGTATTCATGTTCTCAGCAAAAAATTATACAAGAAAAATGCCTGGGAAAAGACATTGGAATTATTTAGGATTCCTTACACTGATATAGATTATACATATCTAATACTTTTAAGCATATTTCCATTTTGTCATGTTGTGCAAGAAAAATAAAATGCAAAGGGGAAAACATGCGAAAGAAAAAGCAAATAATTAAATAAAAAAGGTGAAAATACTATGCTTCAATCCACATTCAGTCTCCATAGTTTTCTCTATATATGTGGATGGCATTTTTCATCCTAAGTCTATCAAAAACCATGTTGCTGAGAAGAGCCAAGTCCATCACAACCGATCATCAAATAATCTATTACCTATTCATTTCACTCTGCATCAGTTCATATAAGTCTTTCCAGGCTTTTCTGCCATCAGCTTGCTCATTATTTCTTATTGAACAATAATATTCCATTAGATTTATATATTCTTCATCTGATGGGCATCTACTCAATTTTCAGTTTCTTTCCACTACAAAAAGAGCTGTAAAACAAACATTATCAAACTTCTAAAAACACATTCTTTTGACAGTTCAATTCATAATCTAACAGCAACCAAATTAAAAGTTACTTTTCTAACAGCATTTCTTATACAATGGTTTCTAAAGTTCATAATATAAAAAATGTAGAAACACAATAATAACATATACAATATCATGTTAAAAACATACAAAAAATTTATTGCCAGTCAGATGATATCAATTCAGTTGAATGCATTTCCATATTATCTTAGGAAATCAATCATTTTATCACTTTTAGTAATCTATATTGGTTGCATTCAAGACCAATACAGAATAACATTTACATAGTGTTTACCATATCTCGGATACTATACTAAGTATTTTACAATTACTGTCATTTGATCCTCACAACAACTCTGGTAAATGGGTGATAGTTTTTTTCTTTACAGATTAGGAAACTTTGGTAAATATGTTGTAACTTGCTAATAAATTACACAGCTAATAAATTTCTGAGACTGGATTTGAATTCAAGGTTTTGCTGATGCACCTATTTCCCCAACATAAGGATTTTGCATTAAGTTATAATTTACCACAATTGTCCTAATTGGAGAACACATGTCACTATAAATGAGATCACATTATAATACCGCAAATTTCAACCAAATTAAATCTGGATTTATGCTCACTAATTGTTACAATTCAAAATCTCAGTTTCCCTAAGGACCATTAGCTGCCAGCACCTCAATTTCAGGGTCCATTGTTTTCAGCTGTTAAAAGATTTCATTTTTTTTTCTTTTCTCCTCTTCATAATCCTTTTTTGGTTCTTTAAAAATAACTCAATGAATCAAATCAATTTCTTAGTATTTTAACCTAATCTTACTTGAATACTTTAAGACTATTGATAAAATTCACACCTCACCTTTCCCCAGAGTTTTTCAATTTTAACTGAAGCCCTAATGGGATGGGGTGAAGGAGGTCTATGTGGCAGTCTTGCATTGCTAACCCTCTTCTTTGGAGATAATGAGATTCTAAGAATTGGGACCTTTGAATGGTCCTTCAAGGATGGAGTGTTATTTGGCTATTCAAATAATTTTCATACTTCAGATTTACTTCTAAGAGTTTTCATTGGGTTAAAGTCATTTCTTGATATAATACATTTTTGTTTGAAATTGCTAATAAGTATTTCTCTAAAAGTTTTTCATATCCTTCTTATCTCCATGGAATCAAACCCTTCTCAAACCTTTTTCCAAAAACCCCAAATTCTTTACTTTCAAACCCTCCATTCACACAATCAATGCAACCAGACTAACTTTCTTTAATTTTCTACACATTCTCCTACCTACTTAAACTTCCTCTCTTTCTTTTTATATCCTCCCAGTGGACTTTAATTAAAGTTTGCCAACTTCGAGATTGAGCTTTCATTTTATATTCTGATGGTTCACTTCTCTTTACCAACACTATTTTCTTAAGTCTATCTTATTCCTCAACCACATTCTAGTCTAACATTTAACTGAATCTGTCTAGTATAGATTTCCTTATGCAATACCATTTGCATAGTCTAAATTTTGATGTCTTAGATATTATTTTACTTAAACAATTAAATATTTTTGAATCATTTCAAACTAGCTTCAGTTCTGCTTATTCTTTAGTAGTTGAAATCAATTTCTATCAGAATAAAATATATCTATTCTCCTCCAAGGAGGAAAGAAAGGCTGTTTACACTTAGCCTTAATCCTAATTGCAAATATTGAAAACAAATATGTTTTTAGCAATTACAAAAATCTTTAAACCATAGTTTTAGAAATTTACAATAAAGATATTACATTTTAGTTACAAATTTTTAGTCTATAGTTTATAATGCCATAATTTTCTACAAACCAGAAAAAAGATTTCCTTCCTTTTCTTCTCTGTCTTTATCTCTGCAATCTACCACTTGACCAAGGTAGTAAAGACGGAGAAAAATAATCTTGATCCTAGATAGTTGAGAGGGCTGTTTTGAGATTCTACCTTTCAAAGCCTTTCTTCTATTTTTGTCTCACATCAGATTTTTTTTTTTTAATGTGTGAAAGTGTTCTCCTTTAAACTTTTCCAAGGTTAAAAAAAAAGACTTTGTGTGCTAGAGAGCTTCTGAAGTAAAAAAATTCATCAAGCTCACTTCACTGCCTACCTGGGGCTGCCAAAATTTTCACTTCCTTCTTCAATCATTATTCCCTACAAAATTGGTTTCTGGCCCTCAAACTACGGCTGGTGGGCCAGATGCGGAGCTGAGGATGATTATCCCCCTCAACCAGGGCTATGAAGTTTCTTTATTTAAAGGCCCACAAAACAAAAGTTTTTGTTTTTACTGTAGTCCGGCCTTCCAACAGTTTGAAGGACAGTGAACTGACCCCCTGTTTGAAAAGTTTGAGGATCCCTGACTGACATTCACAGTGTCATGGTCTTTTGTTTTTATTTATTTTTTCTTTCTCCCAGATTCTAGTTTTTCAAGTTTGGTTTATAAATGCCTAGTTGATAATTATAAAAAATTCTATATTTGCATGGTTAAATTTATTTCCCATAATTACAAACTCTAATTACTGAGTTTAGCTGTAAAATAGTTGAATGATTTAACTGCCCAAACTTCAGGAATAACGAATAAATAAGTCCCAAACCTAAACTGATTCTTTATGCCCAAAGAAAAAAAGTGGCACAAGGCAAGAAAAGTGATGAATATGAGGTTTTACCTTAACACTAGATTGCCAAAAAAAAAAAAAAATTCAAAAACTTTATAACTAACTGGAGGATGGATGGTGAGGGAAATCCACTCACAACTATAATCAGGCAAAGGTTTGAATGTCAATGTGGAAGGAGATCAGGCTTATTTTACTGCTGGTTATAGTCACATGCTCTTGAAGATGTCTCCTGTTTTGACTTTATTAGATTATCAGCTTGATTTGAATCTTTGGGCTGTTCCACCATCAATGACTGCTGCTCCAGTGTGATAACATATTAATATTGTTAATTAATATAAATATCAATAATGTTAACATGTTAATATTAATATTTTATATAGTATCATTGCTAATTATTAATATATTATATATTAATAATGTTGTTTAAGTTATTGTTGTCATGATCACCTGCAATCAATTTAAAGAATCACAGAATAAAAAATCTTGAGAATTGAGAGAGACCCATTAGTGGCCATCTAGTCCAATCCATACATGAAACAAGTCTTCCCTATAGCACAACTAATGAGTGTTTACCTAGTATTTACTTGTAAGACCTTCCAAAGAGGTAAAAACCCAAACAGATCATTCTTCTTTGGAAAACTCTAATTAAATATTTAATCCATCCATTGATCAGTGAATTAGCATGGATTACATTTTTACTTTGTGTTGGAAATGTGTTCCCACTTTATCTTTGCCTTTTGGCTTCTCTGACTTCAAGACTCAGCTCAAATCTCACTTTCTTCAGGAGGGCTTTTCCTTTTCATTCCTTCTTGCACTTATTTACACTGTATATATCTCAAAAGTACAATTTCCTAGGTGTCATCTGCTTCATTAGAATGTGCCCTTAGGACAGAAACTGTGTTCATGCCTTTCTATGTATCTCTGACACTTAGCACAGTGCCAGACACTTTTAAGCTGTTTTAATTATTAAGAAGTTTTTTTCCTGACATGGAAGAGATTAAATTGACCTTCTTTACATCTCTACCCATTGCTCCTATTTCTGTTCTCTGCTGCCGCAGAGAACAAGTCTAATGTCCCTCACTTGGAAGTTTTTCACATATGGTTGAAGGTAGTTAATATGTCCCCATTAAAACTGCTTTTTTCCAGACTAAAATTTGTCCTGTTTTTTCTTCAGACCATCCTTATTGATCATAAACTCAAAGCTTTTTGCAATCCTGGTTGTTGTTCTTTGGAATCTCTTTAGATTATCAGTGTCCTTCCCAAACCATGATACCCAGAACACAATATTCCACATAAGGTCTACTAAGGACAAAGTACAGTGTGACTATCTTTATTCTTGGAAGCTTTGCCTTACAATGCAGTCTAAGATGGCATTAACATTTTGGCTTCCATATCCTACTGCTGACTCATATTGAGCTTGCAGTCCACAAAAACCTCCAGATCCTTTTCAGAATAGCTAATGTCTATCCATGCCATCATGTTTTTATATTTGCAAAGTTGATATTTTGTACTCAGGGCAAGACTACACGAGGCAGCTGATTTCTTCAGTGGCCAGGTTTTGGGAAGACTTGAATTCAGATCCTGCTTCAGGCAGTCAGTAGCTCTGAGACACTGGACAAGTCATTTAATAGTTATCTGCCTCAGTTTCCTCATCTGCAAAATGCAAATAAAAATATCAGCTAGTTCTCAGACGTATTGTGGAAATGAAAATAATATCTGTAAAGAATTTTTAAATTTTAAAATGAAAAATATACATAATTAATACAATGGACACAAATTTAAAAGGTAATGTAAATTCTGTTGTTACTATTATTGTTTTTATTTTATAAAATTAAAAAAATTAATTATTTTAATTGTTTTTATTTCTCCTATTGAGGTTCATCTTATTTGATTCAGTCCAGTGCGCAAGCCTGCCAAATCCTTCCAAATCTTCACTGTCATTCACTGTGTTGGCTATCTTTCCCAGGTTGGTCCCGGCTGCAAACTTGTTGAGCACACCATACATGCCTTTCATTTTATCATGCAATTTATGCTTCTCAATGAAAATAACAAACATCTGTTTAGCACCTATAATATTCCAGTCACTGAACATATGGAGAGAATGCAAGTCATATAGTTCCTGCCCTCATGGAGTTTACAATTTAGTTGGATGATGAGGCATGTATAGAAATGGTTGTAAACTTTAAGTAGTTTGCTGTATAGGTATACTCCCTTTACTAGTACAGTCTGTATTCATGGCTTTTCATCTTGTGGTTCTGAATCTGACTTAGATTTACTTACATAAATTCTCTCTAGGGTACCAACCCAAGGAAGCCCTTTTCTTGTTTTTTTACTATTTCATGGATCTCTTGATTGCTTTGGCTAAATACAACAAATTGGGGCAGTGAATATAGCCTGGGACTGATCTTTGTGAGTTCAAATCTGGCTTCAGACACTTACCAGCTGTATGACTGTGGGCAAGCCTGTTTGCTTCAGTTCTTGCTTTGTAAAAGGATCTGGAGAAGGAAATAGCAAACTATTCCAATATCCTTGCCAAGAAGACCCCAAGTGAGGTCAAGAAAAGATGCGACTGAACAACAAAATTGTCTACACATGTGACTTAATTCCTTTTTTGATCATATATATTCTTGATTGTGTTTGTAACATCATTTCTTATATTCCTATTATCACTGAAAATTTACTATAGTCAATTGACATCTATTGGGCACCTCTGCAATTTGAATTCTTTGAAGATACTGGTAGTTCATGATTTGCAGCCATCTAATGTTCCTGGGAAGATGTCAATGTTAAAAGGAAACAAAGAAGAAACCAAATATTTATTAAGCACCTGCTATGTGCCAGATACTGAGCTTAGTGCTTTATAAATTTCTCTTCTGATTCTCACTATAACCCAGGAGGCAGATGCCATTATTATCCTCATTTTATGCTTGTGAAAGCTAAAGCCAACTTAAGTGACTATCTCAGGGTCATATAGTTAGTAAATATCTTTGACCATTTGCCATTCAAATATTCCTTATTACTATTGCTTTATTTGCTGCCCCACTTAGCTACTTCTAAAAGATGTGTGTGGATGTGTGTGTGTGTGTGTGTGTGTGTGTGTGTGTGTGTGTAGAAACAAGATGTAATCATTCAGAATACTAGATAATTTTCTAAAGCAATTATTTCAAATCTTTTCTTAATATTGATTATGGGTTCAACTCTTCCTCTATCTGCAGACCTTGTGGTATTGATTGACTAATTCAGTGGGCTGATCATCCAACAATATGCTATGGTTTGTACAAGGTATACTCTTTCTGACTTTGGTTTTTCTGGCCCAGATTGCCAGACCAATCTGCTGAATGACCAATGCTCATTGAGAAGTCTTTGTGATGTTTTGGAGTTTGAGGCAATAAACATCTTAGCAAATAAGTACAAAAAGTAAGTCAAATATGTGTTGCCTGAGATATATTTAAGGGGAACAGGTTCTTTCTAATGAGAAAAAATCAAGGAAGATTCCATGAAAGTGAGTTTGTGCAGAACCCTAGAACCAGTCCCTTTGGGAACTGGAATAGCTGTGGTTGGTGTCTCCTGCGTGTTATGAACAAGTGCTTGAAGAAGAGCTTTCAGGAGCCCAGTGGATAAGAGTGCTGGGACTGATGTCAGGAAGACTCATCTCCCTGAGATCAAATCCGGGCTCAGACATTTACTTTCTGTGTGATCCTGGGCAAGTTACTTAACCATGTTTGCCTCAGTTTCCTCATCTGTAAAATGATATGGAGAAGGAAATGACAAATCACTCTAGTATCTTAGCTGAGAAAACTTCAAATGGGGTCACAAGCAGTTGGAGATGATTGAAAATTACTGAACAACCAACAATAATCAATATATTTAGACCTGGAACGAACTTTGGTGATCATTTAGTCCAATGCCTTCTTTCTATAGTTGAGGAAACTGAGGCCTGTTGAATACTATGGGCAAATGTTCTGAGAGAGTCTTTAGGAGTCTGGACTCTGTCCTACAGGAATGAGGAACCATTGAATGTTTTTGGGTGAAGGAATGGTAGATACCACATATCTGGCCTGGACCTTTAGGTATATGAAATTGAAATATATGGGAAAGTGAGATTCAATTTATAAAAACTGAATTTAAATGAAAGTGCCAAGGGCCATGTCTTTGATGTAATAGGAGCATGGATTTATATCTGGAAGGGACTTTGCTGGCCACTGAATTCAATGTGTTTCTTTAATAGAAGAGGAAACCAAGAGACAACCACTGATAGGTGTCTGAGGAGAGAGTTCAACTCCAATCTTCTTAAATGTGCCTTTTAAGACACATTTCTTCTGAAAAGGCCTCTCAGTGTCTTTTCGGTTTTACTAAAAAGTCCATCTATATTGCTCACTAGAATGTGAGAGTGAGGCATAAAAGACTCCATATTTAAAGATATGTCATCATAGAGGGAAGAGAAAAAGGACATACCTTCATCAAGAGATATCATCTGCAACCAAATCATTTCCAATGGAGCAGTAATGGACTGAACCAGCTACGCCCAGAGAAAGAACTCTGGGAGATGACTAAAAACCATTACATTGAATTCCCAATCCCTATATTTATGCCCACCTGCATTTTTGATTTCTTTCACAAGCTAATTGTATAATATTTCAGAGTCTGATTCTTTTTGTACAGCAAAATAACGTTTTGGTCATGTATACTTATTGTGTATCTAATTTATATTTTAATATATTTAACATCTACTGGTCATCCTGCCATCTGGGGGAGGGGGTGGGGGTGTAAGAGGTGAAAAATTGGAACAAGAGGTTTGACAATTGTTAATGCTGTAAAGTTACCCATGCATATAACCTGTAAATAAAAGGCTATTAAATTAAAAAAAAAGAAAAAAAAAGAAAAAAAAAAGAGATATCATCTGTAAAATGAGGAGGTTGGACTAGGTGACATCTTTGAGGATCTTCTCCAATCCCTATACCTGGCATCCTGGGATCTAGATCATAAAGAAAGAAGTAGATTAGAATAGTTGGAAGAGCTGTGGGCTAGGAGCAGGAGATCTCCTAGGTCTAGTTTTGCTACTAAAACTTGGGGCACTTCTCCAAATCACTCAATCAACTAAATTTATTAAGCATTTAATATGTGCTGGGCACTATGCTAAATGTTGGGGATACAAAGAACAGCCACAATATAGCTCTTGATCTCAAGAAGCTTATATTCTAAAGGGACAACAGCATGCAAATAACTAAGTTTATACAATTTGTGTGCCATGTAAATGGGAGGTAACCTCCCTTAAAGAAAAGGCACTAATAATGGGAAGGCATAGGGAAAGACTTTATATAGAAGGGTGGATTAAGCTGAATCCTGAAGCAATCTGGAAAACCTAGGAAGTAGAGATGAAAAGAGAAAGCAATTGTAACATGGAACATTTTGTATGGGTAATTACATGTAGGCTGGTATCACTAGATTGTAGAGTAATAGAAGGAAATAAAATATAAGATAACTAGAGAGGCAGGGAGGGATCAGGTTGCTATATTTTATATTTGATCCTGGAATTCATAGAGAGCCACTGGGATATTTTGAGTAGAATGGTGACATGGGCAGGTTTGCACTTTAGAAAAACATTTTTTTTTTTTTTTTGGCAGACTAGTGGAGAATGGATTGGAACCAAGTGTAAGATGATGAGAGCAGTATCAAAATGGAAACTGTATAAGAGATTAGGGATGGATGAATCAGTCTGGGAATCATTTGTATAAAGATGATAATTGAATTCATGGAAATTGATAAGGTTTCCAAGAAAGATATCATAAAGGAAAAAAAAAGGATCCAGGAAATAGTCTTGAGGGATACTCCCAAATATGAGCATAATGTAGTTAAAGAACTAGTATGGGAAACTGAACAGAAATAGAAGAATTGGAAGAATTAGTCATGAGAAGAAAAAATATCCAGGAGAAGAGGGTAATGGACAATTTCAAAAGTTGCAGAGAGATCAAAGAGTATCTACATAGTTTAATAACTTTTTGGGCATAATTCCAGATTGCTCTCCAAAATAGTTGGATCATTTTACAATTCCACCAATAATGAATTAGCATCCCAATTTTTTCCATATCCTGTCCAACACTGATCCCTTTCCCCTTCTATCATTTTATCCAATCTGATAGGTGTGAAATATTACCTCAGGGTTGTTTTAATCTGCATTTCTCTAATCAATAATGATTTAGAGCATTTTATATGACTATAAATTGTTCTGATTTTTTTCATTGGAAAACTGCCTGTTTGTATCCTTTGAATATTTATCAATTGGGGAGTGACTTGTAGATTTGACAAAGTTCTTTATATATTTTTAGATATGAGATCTTTATCTGATTGACTGTATAAAAATTCACCTCCTCTCCCAATTTTCTGTTTTCCCTTTAACCTTGAATCTATATATATATATACATATATATATATGATATAAAACCTTTTAAATTTAATTTGGTATCTTTTGATTCAGGAATACCACTACTTGCTATATCCCAAAGATGATTAAAGAAAAGGAAAAGAACCTATAAGTTCTGCTATGTTTATAGCAGCTATCTTTGTGGTGGAAAAAACACTGGAAATTGCAGGGGTGCCCATCATTTGGAGACTTGCAGAACAAATTGTGTTATATGAATTGTGATGGAATTACTATGCTATAAGACATGATGAACTGAATGATTTTAGAGAAATATGAGAAGACTTACATAAAATAATGAAGAGCAGAACCAAGAGAACATTATGCAATATTGTTTTAAGAACAACTTTAAGTGAATAAGTTATTTTGACTATTGAAAATGCTCAAATCAACTATAAAGAACATATGAAGAAAAGTGTTATCTGTGCATAGAATGCTTATGTGTGTACACACACATCTATTTGTATCTAATGGTAGCCATCTCTAGGATGGAGTGGGGAGAAAAGAAAAAAAGAAATTTCTTTGATAAATTTGTTGTATATTTTAAAGCAAAAGCAAGTTGTGCACAATAGATTTGCAGTTTTCTTGTATAATTATCTTTTTGTTGTATTATGTTATGGAACTGCTTGTTTTATTCTATAAATTAAGAATAAAATAAAACAAAAAGTTGCAGAGGTGAAAAAGGAAGAGAACAGATCATTAAATTTGGTATTTAAGATCATTGGGAACTTTGGAGAATTAAATTCACCAAATTTATTAAGCAGCTATTATGTGCAAAGCACATAAAAGCCGCCTGACCCCAGAGTCAGGAAGACCTGAATTTAAGATCAGCCTTTAATATATGCTGACTATGAAACTTTGGCTAGGTCCCAAACTCTCAATACCCCAGATATTTCTCTAAAACTGAAGATTGTTAGAGAAGGTGCTGAGAGATAGGGTTTTTCTAGAGGAATCTCTAGGGGAAAAATGTACAAGACACTTTGCTAAGAACTGGGGATGTGCTCTACTTCCTATTCTTAAGTCCCTTGATGTCTAATGCATAAAGACATATAACTTAATATTTGTGTTCAAAGAAATGATAAGGTAAATTCTAAAGAGAAGTCCAGGTAAAACTGTGAGCAATTTGAGGAGCTAGAGGACTTTATTTGGGGCAGGTTTTGTCAAGGAAGGACCTAAATTAATATTTGAAGGATGGGAAGGATGTCAGCATTTGGATGTTGGTAAGTTACTTTCCTTCTATGAGACTCAGTTTCCTCCTTAATAAAAAAGGTGTTGGGGCCTATAATCTCTGGGGTCTTTTCCAATTCTGATGTTACTGTGAGTGGGCAGTCCTGAAAAGGTGTCATAAAGAGGAAACTAGAGCAGATGAAGAGAATGACAGCCAGCAAAGAGCACGTCAACACCTCAGCTAAGCATGCTCATCAGCTTCTGTCCTGCCTTGATGAAGAATCCTATTAACATTTAGTCAGCTTTCTATTTAGAACAACTCTATCTCAACTGGTATTTTCACTTGGAACTGGCATTCCTGCCTGCAGATGGGAATCATTCTGAAATCCGCTCTCTAAAGGATCCTATCATAAATAAGCCCAGTGGCTCCCTTGGGATGAGAAAGTTGGGCAAAGCTATTTCAGCCTGGAGAAAAGGTCAGGGACAGGCAGGGGGTGGTGCCGGGGTCCTGGGGGATGAGGGATGATGCTCACCCAAGCAACTGTTCTTACAGTTCTCAGGGATCCCAGGTATAGACACTGGCTCTGTTCTCGGGCACTCATCTCCATAGAAAGGCAACATATTACAATGGAGAGGACAGTGGGACTGGACTCTGGTCCTGTAGCTAAAATCTTGTAGACTCTGGGGATCTAACTAGGTCCAACTTTCTTTCTACATAAAAGAGTTTGACTGGAGAGCTTCTCAGGCCCCTTTCTTCATGGCAGTACAAGTTCTTAGAAAGCTGTGGAGAGAGGAAGAGCTGGCTTCAGAGACTAGCTCAGATGCTTACTAGTTATGTAATCCTGGGTAAGTCTCTACCTCTGTGACCCTCAGTTTCCTCATTTGTCCTTATCTGTGGGGATAATGATCATTTATTAGTATTATTATTAGTAATATTTTCTTGGTAGGGTAGTTATGAAGCTCAAATGATAAAATGTTCTTAAAGCATTTCACAAACTTTAAGACATTTTAAAAAAGTGACAGCATTCTCCTCATAGAACTGCTGTGAGGACCAAATGTATATATAAAGCACTTTATAAACTTTAAAGCACTATATAAATGCTATTTTAAAATAATATTACTACTAATAAAATTAACATAATAATACATAATATAAAATTATAATAATATTAGTTTTAACACTGTACAAAATAATAAGGGTAGTCTTGCTTACTCCCAACCCCTGTCCTCCTAAAAAATCACTCCGTCACCACAAAAAGAAAGAAGTGAATGAGAGGAAATAAAGGTGTGTTTTACAGATATTTGAAAACTTCTACTGGGTTCAAGGCATCCTTCCAGGTTTCCTAATCTGGAGTTTAGATGACTGGGCCCTGCCCTCAGTAACCTTACAGTCTTATAGGGGGCTATAGTACAAACATGGTACACCATGATATACAATAGTTAGAGAGATGAAGAACAGAGGATTGTATGGAACAGGTCATTACTTTCGTTCTTTCTTTCTTTCTTTTTTTTTTTTTAATAAAGTGGTTTATTTTTCTATTATATTTTTAAACACTTGCAGTGGATCACAGCATGACCTCATTCCCAGTAATATAACTCTCCTCAGAGTTGTACTGTGAGCCAAAGAATTATAATCAAATAAATCAGGTAAAGTCCTGGTGGACTACAATATGGCTCATACATTTCAGTATAAAGCTTAACAGCAGATCACTCCTTTAGTAGCATCAGGGAAGACTTCCAGGAGAAGACATTCGAGTTGGACTTTAAAGGCTATGTAGGAATTCTGGATGATTGTGCATGTGCACACATAAGTCAGTTCTGTCTCTGAGGTCCCATTTATTCCTGGGTGCTATGATCAGGCCTGGAGCTGATCAGTTTAATTTCTCAGTATTGCTGAGCTTACATCCTTAGTAGTCTGATGACCTTTAGTGTCTCAGGCACAGGGTTTAGAATGAAGAGAGGCAGCATGATATGGTGAAAAGAATGCTGGACGTGGCACTCATTACAGCTGTGTGATCCTGGAATGTCACTCTCTTTAAGAACCTCCATTTTTCTGTATGTCAGATGGGCACAATAATAATTATAATACCTACCTAATTGGATTGTTTTGAGAAAAGACACTTTACAAACCTTAAAGAGCTATAGAAATGGGAGTTATTCTCAGAAGCTGAAGGAAGTCTAGAGACCACCATATTGTCTAATTTTTTTTAAGACAAATGATAGTCACAAAGGTGTCTTAATTCCCCAAGTCACTTTGCCTTTAACCTCAGTCATTTGTTCTTCATTCTAAACCACACAGGCTCCTACAATTCCAGAAGACAAAAGATCATAGCCTGAGAGAGAAACAGAAAGAGACAGACAGACAGAGATAGAGATAGAGATAGAGAAACAGAGAGATAGAGAGAAACAGAGACATAGAGACAGAGGCAGAAAGACAAAGAGACAGAGACAGAGATAAAGAGACAGAGACAGAGAGACACATTGAGACACACAGAGAAAGAGACAGAAAGAGAGAGAGAGAGAAAAAGAAGAAGAAGAAGAAGAAGAAGAAGAAGAAGAAGAAGAAGAAGAAGAAGAAGAAGAAGAAGAAGAAGAAGAAGAAGAAGAAGAAGAAGAAGAAGAAGAAGAAGAAGAAGAAGAAGAAGAAGAAGAAGAAGAAGAAGAAGAAGAAGAAGAAGAAGAAGAAGAAGAAGAAGAAGAAGAAGAAGAAGAAGAAGAAGAAGAAGAAGAAAAGAAGAAGAGAGGGAGAGGAGGTGGGAGGGAGGGAGAGAGAAGGAGGAAATGATCCTTATTCTTGTCCTGGAGAATGGCAGGTCTTCTTTTTCAATGCAGGAAAGAAAGCAGCATTAAAGAGGAGGAGAAAGTAAAAACTAGCATTATTGAGTTCATGATCAGAAAAGTCCAGGATTTAATGCGACAGAACTGCCTTTACATTCAGTGTAGCAGTTTCAGTTTTTTAAAATCATTGACATCTTTGGTTTATACAACATCTTCATTTCTGAATGACTCCTCCTTTACATAGTGAACCGTTCCTTGTAACAAATAATAAAAAAGGCAGTTTAGTAGCAAAAACATGTTAATTGACTCTTAACAGTATATGCAATGTTCTTTACCTATAGTAACCTCTTTTGCAGAGAGGGTGAGAGGTTCATTTCCTCCTTTCTTCTTCAAGGTCAAGCTTGGTCATTATAGTTAGAGTCCATCTAGTTTTTCTTTTGTTGTTCTGCATTGTCTCCAACAGTTTTCATTTTCCTTTTGGTCATCTTTGCCAAACTGATGGATATGATATGAAACTTCAGAGTTATTTTAATTTACATTTCTAAAATTATTAATTTGAAGCATTTTTCATATGGTTGTTGATTTTAGATTTCTTCCTTTAAAAACAAACTGTTCATATTCATTGACTATTGGAGGGTGACTCTAATATCTTGGATATGAGACCTTTATCAGAACAGTAACATACAAAGATTTGTTTTCCTAGTTAATTGCTTTATTTCTCATTTTAATTGCATTATTTTTATTTGTGCAAAATGTTTTAATTTTATGTAACCAAACTGTCTATTTTATCTTCAGAGATCCTTTCAATCCTTTGTTGGTTTTGAAGTCATCCCCTGTCCAGAGTTCTGAAAGGCTATTTTCCTCTCATTCCTCTAATTGCTTTGTGATATGAGATTTTAAGTCTAAAATAAGTATCTATTTGAAACTTATTTTGTTATATGATGTGAGATGTTAGTCTATACTTAATCTACACCAGACTGCTTTTAAGTTCTCCCAGTAGGAATCTTTGGATTTATTGAAAAGTACATTATTATGTTTATTTGTTTCTGTTCTTTACCTAATTCGTAGCACTAATTCACCTTTCTATTTCTAGAGAGAGACCACTATTAAATTGGCTTTTGAAGATAACAGTTTTGTAGTAAGTAGAGTTTGAGATCTGATATTCCAAGGCTTTTTTCCTGACCACTTTTTCCTTCATCATTTCTCTTGAGGTTCTTGACCTTTGCATAGTAGTTTTCCATTTTATGCATAATTCACAATTTATTTGACTGCTGCCCCCTCCTCCATTTAATGGGTACTTACTAACAGGACCCATTGTAAATATGACTATTCCCTTCAGTCCTTGTAACTTCCATGATTTCATCTACACAGATGCTTTCTCCATCTGAAAATCACAACTCCTATATGCTCGAGCAGCTTGGTAAAATAAGTAATTATGCTGGCTCTGAAATCAAGAAACTTTGGTTTGAATTCTGAATTTGACTTTGACCAGATATGCAATTATATGACAAGTTGTTGAATGTTTTGAGTCTCATTTCATTTGTAAAATAGTAAGAAAAATTGGATATATAAATATGAGGATCATCATTTCATGGCTGCCATGCCAAAAAAAATTCCAAACAAATATTCAATTGGTAACCATCCCAATGGTTCCTACATTTAACCTAAATCATGGAAAACCTATTGCTGGGCATTTACTTGAACCTTTTCCAGTTTGGAAGGATTTGACAGAATTCACATTCTACTAGACTATCCTTTGAGAGCCTAGGATTATTACCATGCCAGAGGTATCACAGAAAGATTTGAGTGGAAAAGTACCTTCCTGCTGAGTTTCAAATCTAGTGGCCTCCACAAGTACTCAGAATTATAATCTCCATAGAGACTCAAGGGCAATTCATCTTCTGGCATGAGGGAGACCATCTGTATATTTTCTATACCTTCACAGGAAAAGAGAATAAAAATGGCCTCTGCTCAGTAATCTTTGCCTAGTGACTTCCTGAGGATTTGGTGGGTCAGATGTAGGGTCATTTTTAACTGTTTTTTCAATCCCTTCACTACTTTAGACCATCCCTTTTTTCAAGTCAGAATTTAATAGAAAAATACAATTCAAGAGAGTTTTCCTTTTTTTTTTTTGTTTCTGGATCCAGGTAGAATGCTAAGCAGAGTCATAACTAGAAATTTGACAGTGGAACAAGCAGCATGAAATATGTCCTCAAATCAACTGAATGAATTAGTATGTGTGTATATATGTAAAAGATAGAAAGAGAAAGACAAAAAGAGGAGGGGGAAGACTTGAGATATTATGAAGCTACTGATGAGAAGGTTGTTACCAGGAAAAAACAGAGTAAGGTGAATAAAGAGAGATCATGGATTTTCAGACTTGAAGAGTGTATGTCTATACTTTTTGATTTAACTCATTACCCTTGATAAATAACTCTACACTGCTAAAGGGATGAATTGTCAAAATGTAAATGTGATTAATAAATTGCCTAGTCTTAAGAATTCTCTAAAACATTTTTGATTTCTAAATTTTAGCACCTTTAGGCAAATATCCTAGTGTTTTACTCAGGCTATAGTTCTGGTATTAGCCTGGTTCATGAAAGAAACCAAAAAAAAACTTTACTGCTACAAATTAAGAATAGCCAGAGAAATCTCATATGAGTAGCATCTCTTAATTAGAACCTGGAATCATGAGAATATTGCTCCTTTGTCCTGGCTAAAAACACATAGTGACACATAAAAACAACAGCAGAGGAAGATTATCTGGGGAGACTCACTTGGAATAATAAAGGCCTGGATTTGTGAACTTATATTTGATGTTAAATAAAAGGGTTCATGTCTCCTGGAACCATAATACCAAGCACATACAATGTGGAAGTCAATGAACTGGGAACTCATTATATAATGAGCTTCATAGCTTCTGGTTTATTGCAAAATACAAGCTCTTAATGAGCTATTTAAATATTAACAAGAAGCCAAAAACTGCTTTTACTACTCATTGAAGCAAATTTACAGTGCAGTAAAATGGCATTAGATCACATTCAGGAGAAAGGTGAAGAGAAAATATTCTAAGGGTGAAGACATTGGTCACTTGGGAATTTTGACAGGATTTTCTTTATTTCCAGACTAAAGAAGTAAATCCAGAGCATGTCAGAGGGATAATGAGGTTTGGCTTCAATAATTGGATGGTATTGTGAAAAAACAGCCTGATAAACTGTCTCAGTTTAGGGATTAGTACTAGTTGTTGTTGTCTGTCCTTCAAGTGCCAAGGGGACCAAAATGACATCATGATGTTAGAATTAGTAGTAGAAGTAGAAGGAGAAGCAACAGTAACAGCAGCATTGATGATGTTGATAGTGAGGTTAATAAAAAATACAAAGATATAAGCAAGATACTAATAACAATAATATTAAATTCAGATCTTTTAAAAGGAAATGATAGAAATAATGCTCTATATCCCTGCAGGCTGCAAAAATTTAGCACTTACTGAAAACCTAGCAAGATATGAACTGTTGATAAAAATTATATGCCAGAAATTTACTGTTTTCCATGAGCTAGATTTTAGATGACATTTAGATGACATATCTTCATTCAGTACAAGAAATGTAGATCTTTAAACATTCCTGAGATTTCAACAAATAAATTGTATGGTTGCTCATAATCTTCCAGACATAATATCAATCCATCAAAACTGAAGAACATTTTTAATAGATGCTGCTATGCTGAATATTCATGATATCCAAAATCTAAAAATCTTTCAAAATACAGAGACCTTGCAGAAGAAATTAAAGTTAGGTGAGAACAGAATCATCATTATCATCCTTCCTGCTACTGGATTTGTCCCAAAGATGTTTTCACTGAACCTATAGAAGAGGCACTTCTATGCCAATGCTTTCATTCAATGCCAAAAAAGCTGTTATTTTATCCACCTATATAATATTCTCTAGAACATTAAATAAAAAATATATTAAATAAAAATGATTTGTTCTGAGGTTCTTTCTTATCTGAACTCCATTAAAACCAATGAAAAAGCTGGCAATAATAATTATTATAACATAAAGATCTATGTGAAATAAAAATAATGATGGCAACAATAATGATGACATCACATTTCTAAAGTTGTCTAATGAAATGCTTTCCTCCCAACAACTTTATGAGGTAAAAAGTTCAAATGTTCTTCTCATTTTAGAGATGAGGAAACTGGGGCTCAAAAGGAATAACATGATCAACATCAAAAAGCAAGGGTTAGAACCTGAGTCCAATCTAAGTGCTCTTCCTTCACATTTCCATTATGTCATGCCCTCTCTGTCCCTTTTATCAAGCTGACATCTATTTAGTGTTTAAGGTTTACAAAATACTTGCCCTGCAAAATCCTGTCAAATGGAACAGTCAGTTGATCAGAATAAGAAATTTGTTAACGTGAAATAATAAAGAAGGCCAGAAATAACAAAGAAGGTAGTGTAGGGGAAAAGAATCTTGGTGTGTGATGCTATTCTTAACCTTTTTATTGCTCTGAAGAGTCTCTACTGTGGACAGCCTCCAACTGATATGTAGTATTTCCCTCATGGAGAATAGCTATATCTGCAGGGTGGGAGGCAAAAACCACATTGGTGATTCCAATTTTATTCCTTGATTATCTTCTCTCTATTTGATCTTTGGCAGTTTGGAAGTTAGAAGCAGGAGGGTCCTGTGCTTGTTGAAGTTCAGTTACTTCAGCCATGTTTTATTCTTTGTGATCCCATTTGGAATTTTCTTGGCAAAGATACTGGAATGGTTTGCCATTTCCTTCTTTAGCTCATTTGACAAATGAGGGAACCGAAGCAAACAGGGATAACTGACTTGGCTAAGGTCACACAGCAGCCAAAAAGAATAGATTCTTTTTCTCCTTAATTCTAAATATCATATGTAAACCATTCTATATGATGCATATAAAATTCTTCTTCCAACCTCCATTAAAATTAATGAAGAGTGAGTTGATGATCTCCCCTTTTACATGTTCTGGCAATAAAACTTAGAACCTTAGACATAGAAGAAAGTACATTTTATTGGGTGCTCCTGATTCCCAAGTGTCTGGGCAAAGCTCTATCTGGCAGATGGGAATCATGGGTGACTAACCAGGAGTACAAAAAGATAGGGCTTTTAAAATTGGGTCTTCTATATTATAATGATATTATCACCTAGAGCCAAAGCTTGTCCTTTGGGTAGACACTTTTTATCACATTATGTGATGTGAAGGCTATGGCAAAACAAGTTTCCTGATCCCAAATAGCAGAAAGTAGAGTGGAATGAGCACTGAGCTTTGAAGACAGAGGTCTAGGTCTCTGTCCTTATTGCATAAATAACACACTGAGTTGTGTTACTCAACTGGTCAATCCTAATTGTGTCCTCAGTGGGCAGATCCTACAACTACTCATGGAGGTTGTTGTTTGCCCTTTGTTTTAGAAAGGCACCATGACATCAAGGAAGAGAAACCACGAAGGTATTGCAAAGCCACTTGAGCCATCTGAGTTCAGTGGCAAGATATAGTTTAGGATGACTGGAGAGGTCCCCTAATTCCCTTGCATGTCATGAGATCACTGCTGTCATGGTCCTCTTCAAGAAGGAAAGACAGAACAACAACAACTCACTGAATGGCCTCAGTCAAGCTTCTTAAATAATTATCCCTGTTGTTAATATGGTCCTTCTCAAAACTTCTTAAATAATCATCCCTGTTTTTACACAGTCCTTCTCTAGAACACATTTTTATATGTATGTATATATACACACACACCAACTCTTTCCAAAAAAATGTAAATTCTTCAGGGTAGGAATTGTTTTGTTTTTGTGTTTTTATCCTCAGTACCTTGAACAATGCCTGGCATGAAGAAGGTGATTAATGAATATTCATTGCTTGAAAAAATGCCCATAAGTCACCAGCAAGTTGAATCTATTAACCTTTTTGCTAACCATTTACACTTGGGTAAATAGTTACCTAATTAAAAATACAAATGTAAAAATTTTTATTAAGTACTTACTTTGTACAGAGAACTATACTGATTAATGGGGTACATAATAAAATTAAAAAAAAAGTTTCTTGACATAATAAACTCCCAGCCTAGTAGGGAGGTAAGACATAAACACAGACAAGAATAATGCAGAATATTATATAAGTACACTGAAGAGGTGTGAAGTAAGTTATTATCAAAGACATGAGGGAGAAAGCTGTTACCAAATTGGTGGATCCAGAGAAGCTTCTTGGAGAAGATGGCTTTGGATCTGGGTTATAAAAGATATGTAGGAATTCAAGAAATGAAGGGTTAAGGCAAAGAGAACAGTGGGATCAACTGGGATGAAGGCCAGAGAACTTAAAAGAAATGTTTGCTAGGCAGTGAGAGGAGAGGGATATGAAATAAAGCCAGAAAGGAAAGTTGGTACCAAGTTGCCTAAGGCCTTGAATAAGAGACAGAGACATAAAACTTATTTTAATAGATAGCAGGACACTATTGAGGATTTTCTTTTAGAAGAGTTATGTTTTGGTCAAATTTCTGAATAAAAAAGAAACCTCATGTTGTTTTGAGGAATGCGCTTTATAAACATTTTCCTAGTGAAGGGACTGGGGATTGAACCTATGATTTTATCAGTGTTAGAGAAGTCCCAGTATAGAAACTCCCTCTAGGATATAGATTAATAAGTCTTTTATAACTCAGAGTTAGAGAATAGTTAAGGCTCTAAGGGTTTAAGTGATTTATTAATGATAACAGTATGTGTCAAAGGCAGAAGCTGACTGCCTTCTTACTTCCAAAGTCATCCTATCCACTGTGCAATACTGTCTTTTTTTTCTCTCATAACTTTAAAATATCCTCAAGATGTTGAGCTATGTTGTTGGTTTAGTAATCCCTGATGAAAAAGCCTATGTGTTTATCTATTTTTCATGACTATACATATTTTTTTTTTTACAAAGAAAGGTTTGTTTCTATTGGTGAGAATAGTCAATTAGTGGCTAGTGCTACGAGAATTTTTTATTTCCTTTTATTCAACTTTATTATGTCATACCTTCTGGAATATCTGACTAACTGAAGCATGTTTCTTTTTTTTTTATTTAATAGCCTTTTATTTACAGGATATATACATGGGTAACTTTACAGCATTAACAACTGCCAAAACTCTTGTTCCAATTTTTCACCTCTTACCCCCCCCCACCCCCTCCCCTAGATGGCAGGATGACCAGTAGATGTTAAATATATTAAAATATAACTTAGATACACAATAAGTATACATGACCAAAACATTATTTTGCTGTACAAAAAGAATCAGACTCTGAATTATTGTACAATTAGCTTGTGAAGGAAATCAAAAATGCATGTGTGCATAAATATAGGGATTGGGAATTTAATGTAATGGTTTTTAGTCATCTCCCAGAGTTATTTTCCTGGGCATAGCTAGTTCAGTTCATTACTGCTCCATTAGAAATGATTTGGTTGATCTCGTTGCTGAGGATGGCCTGATCCATCAGAACTGGTCATCATCTAGTATTGTTGTTGAAGTATATAATGATCTCCTGGTCCTGCTCATTTCACTCAGCATCAGTTCGTGTAAGTCTCTCCAGGCCTTTCTGAAATCATCCTGTTGGTCATTTCTTACAGAACAGTAATATTCCATAATTTTCATATACCACAATTTATTCAGCCATTCTCCAACTGATGGACATCCATTCAGTTTCCAGTTTCTAGCCACTACAAAAAGGGCTGCCACAAACATTCGTGCACATACAGGTCCCTTTCCCTTCTTTATAATCTCTTTGGGATATAATCCCAGTAGTAACACTGCTGGATCAAAGGGTATGCACAGTTTGATAACTTTTTGAGCATAGTTCCAAACTACTCTCCAAAATGGTTGGATTCGTTCACAACTCCACCAACAATGCATCAATGTCCCAGTTTTCCCGCATCCCCTCCAACAATCATCATTATTTTTTCCTGTCATCTTAGCCAATCTGACAGGTGTGTAGTGGTATCTTAGAGTTGTCTTAATTTGCATTTCTCTGATTAATAATGACTTGGAGCATCTTTTCATATGACTAGAAATAGTTTCAATTTCTTCATCTGAGAATTGTCTGTTCATATCCTTTGACCATTTTTCAATTGGAGAATGGCTTGATTTTTTATAAATTAGAGTTAATTCTCTATATATTTTGGAAATGAGGCCTTTATCAGAACCTTTGACTGTAAAAATATTTTCCCAGTTTATTGCTTCCCTTCTAATCTTGTCTGCATTAGTTTTGTTTGTACAAAAACTTTTCAGTTTGGTATAATCGAAATTTTCTATTTTGTGATCAGTAATGATCTCTAGTTCTGCTTTGGTCATAAAGACCTTCCCCTTCCACAGGTCTGAGAGGTAAACTATCCTATGTTCCTCTAATTTATTAATAATTTCATTCTTTATGCCTAGGTCATGAACCCATTTTGACCTTATCTTGGTGTACGGCGTTAAGTATGGATCAATGCCTAGTTTCTGCCATATTAGTTTCCAATTTTCCCAAATACTTTTTGTCAAATAATGAGTTCTTATCCCAAAAACTGGGGTCTTTGGGTTTGTCAAACACTAGATTATTAAAGTTATTGGCTGTTTTGTCCTTTCAACCTATTCCATTGATCAACTAGTGTATTTCTTAGCCAATACCAAATGGTTTTGGTAACTGCTGCTTTATAATATAATTTTAGATCTGGTACAGCGAGGCTACCTTCATTTGATTTTTTTTCATTAATTCCCTTGAAATTCTTGACCTTTTGTTTTTCCATATGAACTTTGTTGTTATTTTTTCTAGGTCATTAAAATAGTTTTTTGGGAGTCTGATTGGTATAGCGCTAAATAAATAGATTAGTTTAGGTAATATTGTCATCTTTATTATATTTGCTCGCCCTATCCAAGAGCATTTAATATTTTTCCAATTGGTTAGATCAGACTTAATTTGTGTGAAAAGTGGTCTGTAATTTTTCTCATAAAGTTTCTGATTTTCCCTTGGCAGATAGATTCCTAAATATTTTATATTATCAGTAGTTACTTTAAATGGAATTTCTCTTTGTAACTCTGACTGTTGGATTTTGTTAGTGATATATAAGAATGCTGATGACTTATGTGGGTTTATTTTATAACCAGCAACTTTGCTA
Organism: Sarcophilus harrisii; assembly: GCF_902635505.1. NCBI lineage: Eukaryota > Metazoa > Chordata > Mammalia > Dasyuromorphia > Dasyuridae > Sarcophilus > Sarcophilus harrisii. The sequence goes on along the minus strand of NC_045427.1, from coordinate 473,372,790 downwards.
AAGTTGTGGATTATTTCTAATAACTTTTTAGCAGAATCTCTGGGGTTCTAGCATGTTTCTTCTTGATATTCACCTCACTTGGAGAAAACCTGACTCATGGAATTTTGAAAAATAATAATAGGTTTTTATTTTCCAAAATACATACAAAGATAGTTTTCAACATTCATCCTTACAAAATCTTATGTTCCATTTTTTTCCTCCCTTATTTCCCCTCTCCCAACTCACCTAGACCAAATAATCCAATATAAGTTAAACATGTGCAATTCTTCTGAACAACTTCTACATTTATCATGCTGTACAAGAAAAATCAGATCAAAAAAGAAAAAAAAAACATAAGAAAAGCAAGCAAACAAACAAACAACAAACAAGGTGAAAATACTATTCATTGATCCATATTCAGTCTCCATTTGTTTTCTCTGGATGCAGATGGCACTTTCTATCACAAAATTATTGGAATTGTCCCAAGTCACATTATTGTTGCAAAGAGCCAAGTGCATCATAGTGGATCATCACATAATCTTGTTGCTACATACAATATTCTCTTGGTTCTACTCACTTCAATTAGCATCAATTCTTGTACGTTTCTCAAGGCCTTTCTGAAATCAGCCCATTGATCATTTTTTACAGAACAATAATCTATAACATTCATATACCATAACTTAGCCATTCTCCAACTGATGGGCATCCATATTAAGGAAAAATATACCTTGACATACCTATGCCAAGAGAAGATGAAGGGAATATAGTATCCATAAAACTTTCAAACCTTTCTAAGGGACCTTAGTTAATTTTATTTTTAGAAGAATTTCTCTGAAATTGCACCTTTGGTTATCTTTGTGACATGTAAATCCTTTTCCTTCATTGTGACTTTTTGTAGTCTTATAGTTTTATAAATGTAGGATTTTTGCAAACTGAATGTTTAGATCTATGACAATTTGTTTACTAATTTATTTGTATCCTGGGCCATTGCCAGTCACCTTGTCACTTAACTTGTCACAACTTCTATAGCTCTAGAGGAGAGAGTGAGGCTGACAAGTTTGTGTATTTCACTTAAATCCAATTCATGTACCATTCAAGGTATCACCTTATGATGTCATTCCTCCTCTTGGAGAAGGAAGGACAAACAACAAAGTTCATGAGGGTTAATCTTTCTTCTGAGAGTTGGAGTGAGAGTTTAATTTTACTGCCCTAGAGAGGGTCTGATTTCCTCTCCATTCTCCACATGTGCTGTGTTTATTCCACTTCCATACTTTGCTCAGGTTATTCCTCCTCCATGCACTGGGTTTTTCCATCTTTCTTCTTTGTCTGTGCAACATTGTATGATGGAAAGAACACTGATTTGAAAATCCAGACAGCTGGATGTAAGTCTTTCCTACCCCTGCCATTAATAGACAAGGAACCATGGATAATTAATTATGTAAACATTTATAAAGCCTCTGTTATATGTGCTCAAGATGGTGTGTAATTGCATTGAGGTTACAAGGCTAAAAAAATGAAACTGTTTCTGCTCTCAAAAAACTTGCAACCAAATATAGAGAATATGATATGAAAGCAAGACATGGAAGATGATACATGTGTCTACAAAAAGGCAAGATTTTACAATGAAAGAGCAGTGAATGCTTGTAGTCCAGTTTGATGGGAATGTAGAGTATGACAGGAAGCATAAATAAATGGGCAGAGGATTCTCATGAACTTCCTCTTTCCTACCAGACCATTAATATTACTCAATTATACTTGCTTATGACAGTAAGTGGTATAACATAAAGGAGGCAACTAAGCACATAGAAAGACAATAAGGAATTTTATTGGTTGGGTGAAGAAGTTTATGTTTTATTCTTTTGCCAAATTGGGTATATTTGGAATTGTTTGGACAGGAGGAGAATAATATGGGTAATGTCCAATGCATTAGGAAGATTGTTTTCTAAGCCTCAGTTTCCTCCTCTGCAAAATGAAGATAATTAAGACTTGTCTTACCTATTTGAAAGTTTGTTTGTTTTTAGGAAAGTGGTTTCTAAATATTAAAGTGCTATGGAAACGTGAGCTATTTTCACTCAGTATACCAGTATTCAAATAGGCCTCTGAACTCACTGATTTGAAGGGTCTAATAATGAAGATTGAAACCCATCTATCTTACTCATCCTATGCAACTCATCTATATTTTCACTAAAGTTCATCAGAAAAGGTCAACTTAATATGCTGAATGTAATTTTCCCTTTCTTCTGACATTATGAGTGGAGCTAATTTTTCACCATTTATTAATTTATATTCTCAAAATCCAAGGCACATTCTATTTCTTTCAGGAAACCTTTGATTAGCTCTAGTACACAGTAAGTTGCTGTGGCACTTAGTATATGTACAAGATGGAAAAGGGAGCAGGGTAGGAAGCTATCTAGGATAGAAGATATCATAGGTAATAATAAAGGACATTTTTGAGCATGACTTTTTAAAAATTATTTTTTTTCAATTTCAAGCATTAATTTTTCTCTTTCTTACTCCATTCCTGAAAAAAAAATAAACAAAAAAAACCTCTTGCAACAAATAAACACAGTCAAGCAAAACTAATTTTTGTCATGTCCATGACAAAAATGTCTGTCTCAGTCTGCATAAAAATTCATCACTTATCAGTTGAGAGCTGGGCAGCATCCTTCATCACTGAGCTTCTGGAATCAGTCAGCAGTCAGTCAATCAACATTTATTAAGCGCTTACTATGTGCCAGATAGTGTACTAAGCACTAGGTATACAAAAACAAAACAAAAAAATCAGTTCTTGCTCTCAAGGAGTTTACAATCTAAAAGGGACAAAAGGAAGGTCCGATGGCCTCCAGTCCAAAGGAAGTAATAGATTGTAGAAAATGAAGAGAGCCTAGAGTCCTTGTTAAGTGGAGACTTTGGGAAGAGTTCTTTCCTTTGCCCCACAGCCGTCCAGTTAGAAGAGTAGAGAGTACTGATGAGGATTAAGGCTGGATTAAGGCTGGTGCAATCTCTCAAGATTATGAGTTTCCTGATAGTGAGATTCCTGGATGACATGGTAATGTCCAGTCTATCAGAACATAGCTGGGTGGTAAATGAAGAGATGACTGGCTTGGGAGTCCTCTTTAAGCATAGAAAATCATGGTGTACCTTTGCATTAGTCAGAATTCTTCGTCTTTTGCAATTGTTCATTTTTGTAATGTTATTATATAATTTTTTCTCTTGTTCTGCTCACATCATTTTGTATCAGTTTATATAAGTTTTTCCAGATTGGGAAACTATTTCTTTCTTATAATATAGTGAATTCATAACATAGTTAATAAATAATTAATAATATTATAGCATAATATGATTCCATTATATTTATGTACCAAAATTTGCTTAACAATCCCCCCAGTAATGCACATCCCCTTAGTTTCCAGTTCTTTGCCATTACAAAAAGAGCTGCTGTAATTACATTTGTCTTTATGGGGTCTTTTCTTCTTTCCCTATCCTCCTTAGGGTAGAAGTATAATTGTGGTATCTCTACGTCAAAGGGTATGTGCATTTTAGTAACTTTGGGGCATAGTTCTAGATTTCTTTATAGAAAGGCTGTACTCCTTTTACATCTCCACCAACAAATTACTTATAAACACATGTCTTTTTAATACCAGACAAATTTCTTCTCTATTAAATAGGGGTTCATTTTGCATAATATAAAGATGAATGTATTACAATGAGGGTTCATAGACTTCAGTGAAGGTTCATAGGACTTGATGAAGAGTAATATCCTGAGGGTGTAGTTATATCACATCACACAAATGTCTGGTCTACCTCCTGTTTATAGTCCTTTTTCACATTAGTATTGTCTTCTCTACTAGCCTGTGAATTCTTTGAAAAAAAGGACTATTTTTCCTCCTTTTCCTATATCTTCCTTGGTATCCAGGGTTAGACAGATTGAAAATGCTCAGAAACTGTTTAGAGCAGGACTTTTTTATGAGTTTTGTATCATGGACTCCATTGACAATCTGGTGAAGTCAATGGACTCCTTCTCCAGAACAATGTTCTTTAAATGTATAAAATAAAACACATAGGATTAAAAAATAAATCAATTATATTAAAATACAGTTATCAAAATTAAAACAAAACAAAACAAGTTCATGAATCTATATTAAGGACTTCTAATTTAGGATTATGGGAATCAGAAATGGAAATATCTAGGTATCATCTCTTATTTTGCAAATGAAGAGATAGAAGCTCAGAGAAACAAGAATTTGTCTGGTCACACAAGGAGTAAATACTATACTTGGCTTTTCAAACCTTATTTTTTGGATTCTAACTCCAAGTCTAGTGCTTTTTTCACTATGCCATTACTGATGATTTGAAAATTATATATGTAATATGATCTATTTAAAAATTCTTACCTTTTTAAAAAAGGGGGAGAGGAGGAAGAAAAATTTGGAAGCTCAAAATTTGAAAAAATGAATGTTAATGATTAATGTGAAAATAAGTTTAATATAATCATACATGTATAATCTATATCAGATTGCTTGTTTTCTTAGGGAGGAGAGAGAGGGTACAGAAGGAGGGAAAATATGGAACTCAAAATCTCATAAAAGTGAATGCTGAAATCTCTCTTTACATGGAATTGGAAAAATAAAATATAAAATCCAATGTTAAAATTGTCTTGATGTATAATTATAAAAAATAAAATGGAAAAAAAGAAAATTATATATGTATCCTAGTCTTGTCAAGGATCCATTTCTAATTAGATATTTATGGATGGGAGATGGGTACTATGTGAGATTTGCTTTTCTGAAATGCCTTCATCTAGGGATCTGGGTTCAGCAATAATGAAATTTTGGGGAGTGGTGATGCTCACACTTGCTCTCCTAAACTCTAGATTCCCAATATCTTTGTACTACTTCCCAGGAGTCTCCCTTCCACCAACCCCCAGCAACTGTTAGCACTAAGCAGTGTTCCAGTTTTATGATTTTATCTCTTTTTCTGACTTCATCAAAATTTACCTGACCTAGGGTGCATTCCCTCAGAACTCTCCCCTGCTATTAGGGAAAAGGAAATAAGCCTTTATATTGCATCTCCTAGCTTTACAAATATCAACTCATTTAATCTTCACAATAACTCTGAGACGTAGGTATTATCACCCCCATTTTATAATTGAGAAAATTGAGGCAAACAGAGTTGGAGTTTCTTGCTTAGGGTCAAGCACTAGTAAGTGTTTGAGGTTAGATTTGAACTCACTGCCACCTGCTTCCAGGAGAGGAGGCATTAATCAGAACGAATATCCTTCCCAGGTCCCATTTGCATTGGAGGGAGGGCCTTTAATGTCTTGCTCAGAGAAGGTAGGTTGGTAGAAAGGGGTTTAGAGATTTTGGGAGCAAATGAAGGCTTCTTCTGGGCAGTGACTCTTTATTTTGACTTTAACAGAGCCATGCATGTATATAGGCATGTATGAATGGGTGTAACACATGCACACATGATTCATATGTGTCTATGTTTGGGTATGCATGTATACATACACACATGTACATATGAAATCATTTTGCCCAAGTATCCTTGCCTAGGGATTATCCCCAGAGACATACGTCTGTTTAGGGATTTAGTCTGTCGCAGCTTTTGCTTTTCTCCCCCCCCTCCCCTCTTCTCTTCTGTTCTCTTCTCAGCAGACTTGCATGGTTCTTGCACAGTTTAAGTGTGCTGAATCTTCAAGTCAGATGAAACATAAGACATAGAAGTTGGATTGTCATTGTTTCTAAGGGGTCTACTTCAAATATTTCCATTAGCACAGATATATCACAGCACAAACAAACAGTGGAATGTATGAACCAATCTGATTCTCCTGTGAAAAGGCAGAGATGTAAAGCTCTATCCCAGCCAATGACTAATCTTCCTAGAGAAGTAATTAATTGGTGGGCAGTTGATTCTCATATCTTCATGCACCAGAGCATGAAGGTCTATTTCAAGGACACAGGATTTTTCATTAGTTCTCTTCATTCACCCAAAGAACAGAGGAATGTCCTTAGTCCTGGAGAGGGTCATGATTTGGCTTCTCTGAGGTAGCCTGGCTTGGATATAAGGTAAAAGGTGTTATCTTATCTCTGAATGTGTGTAGGCAAGTTGCATTGCCTTAGGACAAATGGACAGTACCTTTAATGGTTTTACTTTTCTCTCTGAAATCAGGACTCTTGATAACAAACTTCCAATATACTTCCAGTCAATCAATGAGCATCTATTAAGCATTATGTTCCTGGAACTGTGTTGGGGATACAAAGACAAGAATGAAAGTCTCAGCCTCCAAGGAGTGCACATTCTAATGGGGAGACAAGATGCACATGGCTAAGTAAATACAAGGCACATACAAAGCAGATAGAAGGTGACCTTGGATGGGACAGCACAGATAGCTGAAAGAAGCAGGCAAACGCTCCTGAGAAGACAGCTTAGTTTTAAAAGAAGACAGAGACTGTTCTAACGTGGCTTCCTTGAGGTTCAGGATCCCAGGTGCAGTACAAGGAGGTGCAGCATGACAAGACACAGGAGAGTGGAATTAGTTGAGAGAATGTAAAGCAAGCAGTCTTTATTAAGGAAAAATACAATGTAAGGGACCAGTTAGGGAACTCAAGAGAAAATCAGTAAAGCCTGCTGGTTTTTTTTAAATAGGGTTCTTATCATTAAGGAATGGGAGAGGGGGTACAGACCCTGGATACTGATTCATTCTGGGGGAATTGCCCAAGGAATTGGCTTCTGGTTGATTTTTTGATAGGAAAAGTGACTTTTGGCTATTTCTTTATTGATCCCCAGGCTGTATTCAACCCTAAGGGCTTTATCATGCACCCCCCAGAAACCTCTTTATTCTACTGGAATTCTCACTTGGAAGGACTGCCCATCCCTGAGACCATCATAATCTTGCTCTGATTGGTTCTTCCCAGAGCCTCCATTTTAAAGAGAATGCTCAGCTGCTCTAGGGTACACTCCTAACTCCTTCTTGACTTTCTCTACCATACCCCTTGTAGGTACATCATTGCTCTCCCCTTCTTAGCTACCTTTTCTGTACTGCCATGCCCCAATTAGAATACTGGCTCCTTGAGGACATGGTCTGTCTTTCTGCTTGTATTTGTATTCCCACAGCTTAACACAATGCCAGGCACATAGCAAACACTCTATGCCTTCTTGTAGAATTGTTAAATTATTTTAGGACTTACTTTGACTGGATGATTTAGGATTTGAACTTCCTTGGCATTTAATAGAGCAGAGAGGCTGCTGAAGTCCTTATGGACTCCAAGAGGTGAAGGAGGGAGAACATTCTAAGCTTGGAGGACAGCCAGTGCAAAGAAGCCATGACAGAGGATTGAGTTTTGTGTATGGAATAGCAAATAGATTGGTATGACTGGACTGAGTAATGTGTTGGGAAAGTGAAGATGGAGGAAGGGGAAGGTTATGAAGAACTTTAAATGCTAAATAAAGGATTTCCTATTTGATCTTAGAGGTAATAGGGAACCACAGTGTGGGTGGTGGTGGTGACATGGTTAGATCTGTACTTTAGGAAATGAATTTTTTGGCAGGAGGATAGACTGGAGTGAGAAGAGACTTGAGGCAGGAAGACCAATTAAGAGGCTATTCCAATAATTAATATATGAAGTCATGAGAGCCTGTCTTAGAATGGGGCTGATGGAGTGGAGAGAGGCTGCATGGCTGCACACTGTGGACTAGCAGAGTCCCCAAAGAACAGCAAAGAAGTGCATGGTGGGTATGAGTAGACACATCACCAATGAAGTCAGACATATGTAGGACTGGGAGAGAGAAGATGGAATGGTCATGTGGGGAAGTGAGGAATTACACAGCTGGAATATTCCTCTGAAATCTTTTAATGTAAGGAAATATAGAGGAAGCATCTTTACCTTCTCTCCCAGCTTCCTGCTTTTTGGGCAGGATTCCTGCATTGTGGGTTCCACATTGTGGGACGTGATCTATTGCCTTCCTAAGGGAAGCACATACATGACCAAATTGATCTACCAAAGTGTTGCAAGGAATAGCGAAAGAAATCTATTTGCGATCACCTTTTACTCCTAAGACAAACTACAGAGATGTTTTAAAGGAAATGTTATAGAAAAGTTGCTGGGTTGGACTAGATAGCCTCTGAGTTCCCTTTCAATTGTGATTTTGGATCAGGTAGAGGCTAGGATGAATGGTGTGAAAAATAGAAATTTGGGTAGAACTGTCCAAGGTGATGATGTTGATGATGATGGCATGATGCATGATTCAGCAATGATGAAAGCCTACTGAAATCCTATTCTACTGAAGAAGTCCTGAAAATCAAGTTAAAATCAGAAAACTTCAGAGTTCATTTAAGAAAAGAGTGATCCTTGCTCAAGAGCAAAGAATCATGGGGCTTCTATTAATGGCTGCAGGATGCCCTGATTTTAAAAATTCTATTTGCCTACAGATGCCCTAACTGGAAAGAATACCCTTTGCTCATCTGAATTCAGTTGGCAAACACAGCTGCAATCCTAGGGTCATTGGAGCTCCTTTGAGGGCCATGGTTGGTGGTATAAGGCAAAAGGCCTTTGGTTTAGGGAGAACTTATTTAGAGCAAATAGAAAGCATCCTCTGGGGTCTTGGACTATGTTCCCACTGAGTCTGGGAAGTTGATTGCAAATGTGTTAAATAATTAAGAAACTGTAGCTGAGGTTATAGTTGGTGCAGTGCTCCATGATGTGTGAGCCGGCAGTGGGAAAGTAGCTGATGCCATGAAAAAGGGAAGAATGACAGAGTTAGTGAGGGGAGGGCTGCAAGGATGTGCAGGGGAAGTGCTTTGGCACTTGGGAAAAGCGAGTCACAGAGAAATAGAAAGGAATGAAAGAGAAAAAAAGCCAACCCTAAACCCCATGTAGACATGGGGGAGATTTATCCAAACAAGCAGGCACTGTGAAATAGTAATTAAATAGTCGAAACAAGTGCTGGGAATTTCAGCCTCTAATTAGCACTGAACAACATCGACAATTCCTCCCCCCCCCAAGTTTGGCTTGTGGATCAAAACCCCCAAATTTGGCTCTCCCATCTCCAGACCTAAGCTGCATAGCTAAGCTCTCTGACAAGCAAATTCTGGTGTTTTCCATAGCTGACCATGGGAGAAAAGCCACAGGAGAGATTGGCATTTTGCCAGTGGGTTGCAAATGGCTCTTTTGTCAGTTTCCAAATGGAATATATAAAGGAGGATTGGGAAACACAGCTAACAATAAATCCTATTTTTTGATGAGATAGTTTTATCCCAGAAAACTCTAGAGGAATGTTCCCTTCAGCAATCCATTCCATCTTTCACTTTCCCAATTAGGGATTATAAGGTCAGCAATTTAGAATTGGAAGAAGCCTTAAAGGTCATTTAATCCAACCCTCCTTTTTTTAGATGAGGATATTATGAAGTTTCCCCTGGAAAAATATGAATTACAAGTTGTACGTAAGATAAATTCCCCCATTGCCTCTCCCCTGATTCCAACCACATATCCTATACTCCAATCTAACTGGTTTATTTTAGCCCTTCACTTCCAAGAAGACTCCCTGATAGCAGGGCATTCTCTTCTCTCTCTTTTTTAAAATTTCTAGTACATTATGCCTTTAGCACTCCTTATCAGGAACCTATCATTACATTAAGCATTTAAGCTGCTTGAGGGCAGGGATCAAATCTTTTATTTTTTCTAACTTTCCTCAGTACCTAAAATATAGCGGTATATAGGATAACTAGCTGCTCAATATATAATTGCTGAGTTGAGTTAAATTGAATAGGAAGGTGGTTCCAAAGAGGGTCCAAAGGATTCATTTCCATTATCATAGATAGAAAGTTTATATGTCAGTTAAATGGTGCAGTGGACAGAGTTTTGGATCTGGAATCTGAAAAACCCAAATTCAGAGCCAATCTCAGATACTTACTAGCTGTAGGATCTTGGGAAACTCACTTAATTCTACCTATCTTAGTTTCCTTGTTTGCTATGGAGAATTATAATATTTTATCCCCTAGTGCTGTGATGAGGAAAAATGAAATAATATTTATAAAGTGATTTGCAAATTGTAAAGTGTATATAAGTACTAGCTATCATTATAATGCATTATTTATGGGGTAGAAGAAGAGATTGAGCCTTTAGTGATTGATGTTTTCACTTTCTAGTTGGCTATTTTTCTTTCCTTTTTTGAAAGATGTTTTTGTTTTTATATTACTTTCATTTCCAAATCTCTCCTCCCTTCTGAGAAAGCTATTCCTTATAACAGACTTTTTTTTTAAAAGGAGGGGAAAAAGATGGCTCAGCAAAACTAAACAACACATCAACCAAGTTTGACATCACACACATTGTACCATCTCCATGATCTTCCACCTCTACAAAGAAGGGAGAGAGGTTCATCTTGTTGCTCTGATACGTGATGGTCAGACACAGGTCTAGATCTGTACACTGCAGATAGGATGCAGGCCTGACTACTAAATAACTCTGAGAAGGGAGAGAAGAGCTGAGCTTCTAACTTGGGACCTTTTGAGAGACAGTTAAGATGCTGAGCTGTCCAATTTACAGAAGCTGCCTCTTTCCTTGCTCATTGGCTGGGCTGTTTCGATTTTGAAATCCCAAGCAGTCAGCACTTTTAAGTACCCTGGGATGAGAGAAACGTCAGAGGGAGTTATTGACCCTATTATTGATTTAATCAGACAGTTTTGCATGAATTATGTCCCATAAAAATCTGGGCTCCAAGCAACCTTCAAGAAGATAGACAGCTCCTAAGGGCATCTCTTCCTAAGACTAAGTTTTTCTAGTAATTCACTTCCAATCTAATACATTTCAATTCAACAAATGTTTATTAGGTGTGCATAACATTAGGAGAGATAAAATTTGAAAAAATAAAATATAGTTCCTCTCTATGGCAATATACTCTAATAGGGATATAAGGAACAATTTAAACATTTACCGAGTGCCTACTATTTACAAGACACCATGCTAGGCACTGGAGATGCTAAAACAAAGCAAAACAATCCCCTGATTCAAGGAATTTATATTCTTCTTAGGGATGGGTGGGAAGAAGGAAAAAAGAGAGGATAGAATGTATTTCAGGAAATATAATGTGTGCCATGTGTGGGTTTATGAAGAATCTGATGAAGAGCTGGGGATGTTTAACCTGGAGAAGAGAGTGTTGCTCTTGCAGAGTCGATGACTGCCAGGAAGAAGAAAGCTTAGACATGATGCAAGAAAAAAGCAACTTCCTAACAATGAAATCTATACAATGTGGAATGGGCTGCTCAGGCAGTAATGGACTTTTCTTCACTGGACATTTTCAAAGAAAAGTTGGATGAACAATTGTAAAGTAGATTGGAGAAGGGATTTTTTTTCCAGTTATGGGCTGAATGAGGTGGCTACTGACATTCTTTCCATCTTGGAAATTCTGTGATTCAGGGTGGCGGGTGATAAGGCAATATGGATGCTAAGGATTGATTCACAGAATCCCCAAATCAGGGGCAGATAGATAGCACAGTGGATAGAACACTGCCCTGGAGTCAGGACACAACATTTCCTAGCTGTGTGACCCTGGGCAAATGAATTCATCCCTATTGCCTTGCCAAAAAAACCAAAAAACAAAAAACCCCAAAAACAACAACAGAAAAACAAAACAAAACAAAACAAAAAACACCCAAATCACAGACCTCCTTGAGCAATCCTCTCAATAATTCTTTGAGATAAGAGTTCAGAGGAAGCCAAAATCACTAAGAGCTGGAATGTTCTAGGAAGGGATCATGGAAGTATTGGAGTTTAAAATAGGCTTTGAAGGATGGACAGAAATTGGATCAAAAAATTTATCGAGAAGAATCAGGATTTCTATGATCACAGGGATAATAGAAAATGTAATTTGAAAATAAAATGGGGGGGAGAAAAAAAGAAATTTATATGATTACTATTACATATTTAAAGTTGTACATAATAAATATGCGGTTTCATGTACAATCAACTTTTTATTATTCTTTGTTATGAAAATGCTTGTTTAAATATTTTTTAAATAGCCATGTTTCTACGAAAAAAAGTCAGCTTTCCTCATCTTTCTGAAAGATTCTGAGTCTGATTCAAAGTTTCAAGAAGTTAATCAATAAATTATTAACTATTTATTAAGTGGCTAGTATGCATCAGGAACTTTACTAATAACTGGGGTATAAAACTAAAAATGAAACAGTTTTGGCCCTCAAAGATCTTATATTCTATTGAAGTAGACATCATGTATGTGTCTATTTTATGCCACTTAAATACATAGTGGTAGAAGATGGAATTAACAGTTGTGGTAGTTTCTACTTAGATTGATAAAGACAGTTAGCCTATGACCATGTCTACACATTATTACAACCACTAGTTGAAAAATGAAAATTCCATTTACTCAATTGATGAATTAGTCTACAAGAAGGAAAATAGCTAATTAGCTGCTTGTGTTCTTTCCCTTCTTACCTATTACCTCAACTGGGCTAAATCAGTTTGTGTCTCCATATGCAAAATGAAAAAATAGAAGACATTATGCAGATTTTTACTTTTTTTGGAAACAGCTTGAAAATTTAGCAAAGTTTCTTTGGGACTGAATTATCCAGATAATTTGCCTGAAAAGATTACTTTATTTCTCATTCATATTTTAAAAAAAATCTTCCTTTTACAAAAATCACCATTATTAATCATTCATTACTGATTATCCTCAGTGTTACTCAAGAAGTAATAAAGACAGGAAGCGACATGCCTTTTGTGTTCTTTTTTGTCTCCTAGATTCCATATAAATCAGGATATTTAGGCTTTAGTATGAAATAGTAGAAAATATGCTGGTCTAGATATCAAGAGAAAACTGAGTCTGAATCTTTTCTTTGATGTTTGTTAGTTGGGAGATGATGGACAAATAATTTGATAACTTAGAATCTTGGTTTCCTTACCTGTAAATTGGGGATAACAATATCTATAGTTTATTATGTATTTGGTACAGGGAACTCTTAGTATGAAATGCAGAAATTGTTTACACTGCAGATTATCAAATCATCTCTAACAAAGTCTTGAAGAATTGCTTGAGAGGTTAAATAATTTGGTTATGTAGTCTAGAATGTGATAGAGGAAAGGCTTGAAGCCTTGCTGACTCCAAATCTATTCCATCTTACTGCTTTATGTGATATAAATTATCCTTATTATTATTATTATTATACTAATTATTATTAGTCATGGTAGCTTTTTTTTTTTTTTTTACAATCATAGCATATGATCTTGAATTAGTAATATTCCTTCTCTGGGGCTTAATTTGTAAAAGAGAATACCAGAGTAGTTCGATGGCATAGTGAATAGAGTGACAAGCCTAAAGTCATAAAGACTCATCTTCTTGAGTTCAAATCTGGCCTCAGACACTTGACAAGTTATGTGAGTTTACCTCAGTTTCCTTATCTGTCACATGAATTGGAGAAGGAAATGACAAACCATTCCAATATCTCTGCCATGAAAACCCCAAATAGTGTCATAAAGAGTCAGATATGACACAAAATTGTGTTTTGGATGAATCCAGAACTCAGAATCAAGAATCCAGAATCTAAAATTCCCTGGAGACATTTTCAGCATCCCTGGAGAGTTACAGAGGTCAGAATGACTCTTTGGGTTCAAAAATAACGAGTCACATGAAATTTGATTTAAACAATATAGTAATTAATATTTTCCAAACAATATGAAAAAAGTATCCACAGGCCATAATAATTTGATCAAAAGAACTCTACAGGGCTGTGATTCATTGACCAATGAAGTCATTGATGTGAAAAGACTTCTATCCTATAGTGTCTCTCCTCTTCAATCTGTCCTTCTCACAGCTACGAAATTGTTAGTCCTAAAGTAAAAGTCTGGTTATGAGACTCCTCTGCTCAACAAGCTTTAGTGGCTCCTTCTTGTCTCTAAGATAAAATATAAACCCATTGGCATTTCAAGCCTTTTACAATCTGGCTGCCTTTCTAAGACTTCTGCATAATACTCCCCTTCATTTACCCCACATTCCAGGCAAGCTTGCCTATTTCTGTTTCCCATGCTTGTCATTCCAGTGCTCATTTTTGTGCCTTTGTCCAGGCTGTCCTCCATGGCTGGAATGTACTCCCACCTCATCATGGCCTCTTAGAATCTCTAGCTTCAAGGTTTAGTTTAAGTACCAGAATGCCACAAAATGCCTTTCCTAATCATCCCCCACCCCAAGGAGCTAGTCCCCTTCTTCCCTCTCAATTTTTTGTATTCACTTTGTATATTTTTTACATTTATTCATCTGTGAACACATTGTGTTCTAGCCCTCCAGCCCCACCTACTCCCTCTCGCTTAACAAGCTTTTTGCGGTCAGGGGCTATTTCTATTTGCTTTTGGATCTCTAGCATCTAGTATAGTAACCTCAGTGGTTTCAGTTATGTCTGACCATTTGTGACCGTTTGTGGAGTTTTCTTTGCAAAAATACTGGAGTATTTTCCTCTTTCCTTCTCTAACTCATTTTACAGATGAGGAAACTGAGGCAAACATAGTTGAGTGACTTGCCCAGAATAACACAACAAGAAAATGTCTTTGGCCAAACTTGAATTCAGGAACATGAGTTCTGACTCCAGCCTGGTTTATCCACTGTACTTCCTAGCTGTCTTGACTGCACATGATAGGTTAAATTTAATCAATGCTTGTTGATTGACTGGGTGAATGAATGAATAAGCTCTTTGGGGAACAGGGGAGATGGAAACTCCAGAAAGTAGGGATATGAGAATCATGATCCCTGGGTACAATTGTTCTTTTTCACTTTCTGTAAGATGGCCCAGATTGCAGAATCTTTCCATGTTGCAGTTGATTTCTGCTAATAGACTTCGGCTGGAACACGACGTTTATCTCCTTCACATTTGTACCATACAAATGAAGCTAAAATAATGGCACTTTGTTGGCACTAAAGCAAGGCAGCTCCAAGCAGTGCCCCACTTATTCTCTGTTATTCAGCATTCAGAGTTGATGCAAGATGATAAATCTTCTTGTTTTATTTGAGAAGGGAGGGTTATAGTCCAGTGACGCTCTCCAGAGGGCTGAAGCAGAGCTGGTGGGTGGCTCATAGTTGGAGATGCTGGTCACCTTTACAATGTACTTGTTCTAAGAAGACCCTTCTTGGGCTGTATGTAGGCAAACACTTATGTGCAGGCTTGTGATGGCTTTTTGCTGCCCACTGGATAATGGCAGATCAATATGAACTGTCCCGAGATCCATTTAACAAAGGAATTGGTTTTTAAAGTTCTTTCTCAGCAGATTTTAGTCTTGTGCTTTATTCATTTCTGGGCCAGCTCTCCTGATCTCATGGCATGACTCCTGTGCATCTAATTCAACTCAACGACCATTTATGGCAAGTCTACTATATGCAAGGCACTAGGGCTATAGTTAATAAGGATTGCAAAGACTAGAACAAAAACCAGTCCCTACCCTTGAGGAATTACATTCTATGGGAGTTAGGGTCTTGTAGAAAAGAAAATACAAGGTCATGTGAGGAAGGTGAGGAAGCACTAACAACTATGTAAAACCTTCCCACTAGAATGGCCTTGTCCTTACTTTATTATATGTCTACTATACGTCAGGCCTTGTACTAAGCACTTTCCAAATATTATCTCACTTGAACTTCACAACAACCCTAGGAGGAAGGTACTATCCCATTTTACAATTGAGGAAATAATGCATGATAATGTAAGTTCTTTAAGTTCAGCATCTACCCATTTTTGTGTCTGTATATCTAGCACCTGTTAGTGTCTGGTGCATAATGTATGAAGGAAGAAAGAAAGTGAGCATTATAAAGCACGTACTATGTTCCAGGCATTGTGGTAAGTGCTTTATAACCATTATCTTCTTTGATCCTCACAGTGACCCTGGGAGGTAAGTACTATTACTATTTTACAGCTGAGGAAGCCGTACCCAGGGTTATATTGCAGTAAGTGTTTGAATTTGGATTTGAATTCAGGTGTTCCTAACTCCAGACTTGCTACTCTATCCACAGAGAGACAAACTGCCCTTATTTATATCTTATAAATACTTGTTGACTGATTTGTGGTGTAGAAAGGGGTACAGGAGGTGAGCTAGGAATTCTAAGAGATAAAGGTAAGAAAATAAATTCCAGGTATGGGGGACAAGAAATAAAAGAAATGATTTATATAATTGTGTAGAACATATTGTTAAATTGGATTCAGTAATTGTTAATTAAGTTTGCATGATGTGCAAAATATTATTCTTTGTCTTAGGAATAGAAAGATAAAAAATGACATAGTTTCTTGCCCTCCGGACACTTATAATCTAATGGCAGAGACAGCTAGGTGACCAATGGAGAGACAACAAGCTTGGACTCATCAAGACTGACTTCAAATCTGGTCTGGGACACCTACTAGCTATATAACTACATCTATCTGTTTCTATTTCCTCAGTTGTAAAATGGGATAATACCTTCCTTTCAAGGTTTTTGTGAGGTTCAAATGAGAGTATTTGGAAAGTGCTTAGCACAAGGCTTGACACACAGTAGGCATCTAATAAATGTGTGCCCTTCCTTGTAGGGGAAAATGTTGGGTACATAGATAATGCAAAGTGGAATGTAAGGGGGTAAAGAAGAAAGCCAGACAACCTTAGGAAACTTTGAGGAGGGAGGTCATTTTTATCTAGAAGTGAGAATAAAGGGGATTACCTTTATCATATGCATATACACTTTTTCCTATTTGTTTGCTTAATTACAAATTATGATTACTTAGCTTTTCTAGATCATTAAAGTGTTGACAACTGTTATCAACTAGCAGGAGAGAAGGGTTTACTGAGGAAGTGGTTCCTGAACTGCCCTTTTAAAGAAAAGAAGATTTTGTTAGGCAGAGAAAGGAGTGAATTCCCTGGGAAGAATAAGAGATCCCTAATAGTAGGCTTTAACTAAAGTGGGATGATACAATGGAAAGAGGACCCTCTTCTTTCTGAAAGGCACTTCTCTTCTCTGTGTCTCAGTTGTCTCATCTGTGAAATAAGGGGATTGGATCAGATGACCTCTGAGCTCCTTTTTTTAGCTCTAACCTATTTATAATCTTATGATCCTAAAGGCAGGAGGATGCAGTGAATCAAAGGGAGTAATATAAGATAAAGGTGAAAAGGTAGACTGAAGAAAGTCTTAAATTTCTGTTTTGTATTGTATCTTAGAGGCAGTAAGGAGATGGGGAAGTTTTTCTAACTGCACAGGTCACATTTAGGCTGTAGAAAGATTATTTAGGCTTCTGGGTGGAGGATGAATGAGAGCTTGATGTCAGGGAGACCAGTTAGAGGACTATTAAATACTATTTGAAATATTTGCTGCACATCTGTGCTATAGTATTCTCTACCCAAAGCCTTCATGCTACGTGGTAATGTGGAGGTGACTTTCCTTTCTCAGAGGCTGTTATCACACAGAAAAGCACAAAGTCAGCTAGTTCTACCACAGCAAAGCAGCTCAGACAATGGGGATCTTGAGACTCCAAAAAGCTAACTCATTCTGAACCCTGTCAAAGGCTCCCCCCAACTTAGTCCTTATGGACAGAGACTCCCAGAAACATGGACCTTGTAGGGTCATGAGGACCCAAGGGAAAAGCCAACCAATTTACTGTTCATCATCAGGACTTTTCTGTTCTGAACCTCACTTGAAAGAGGCAGACGTGTGACTTGATCAATGCAGGCCATCAGGATATCCAAGTGGGGAATATACCCTAAGGAAGAGAGGGTCCTTTCAGTGCTGTGCCCACCGTGATGTGGCAGTCTGGGGGAGAGTTCAGGTTGTAAAGGTGTAATGGATTTCTTCCCAGATTAAAGCAAACCACTCCTGACTACCATCAGCCGTATGGATAGAGAAAAAAAAATCACAGGCAAGATTGATAAATCCACAGCATCCACATACTTTACAACAGCTCTCCGGAGGCCATTGTGAGTTTCCAGGTACATCTTCTTTCATTTTTTGAAAGGGGGGCTGATATCACCAAGTACTTTAGCTCCCTTCATCACCATCACTAGAGAAGAAATATGTTTTATTCCCCCAAAGATCCTATATTATACTCTGTAAATTATATGAGATGGTTTGGGTAACCCTTTGGACTTCCACTTAGCCACAGTAAAATGTCTAGAGATTGGTGAAAGGATTCACACAGATTCTGATCCCTTGTTTCCATGGTCTGCCTTCTGTAGCCTTGCCTAAGTGATCCAAGTGGGGCAGGGGTATAGAGGATGTCTCAGACTTCAGTAGGGCAGAATGATTCCTTGTGCTCTAGTACAAAATTTTTTATATAGTTTTATTAGCAGCCTGGTAGGCAGGCTATCAATTATATTCTTATCAATCCCGTTTCAGGAATTATTAAAATGGAGAGAGCTTTCACACCCAATTTTCACACACCTTTTCCCCATTCACCAGAGTGGTGAGTTCTATGATTCCTCTCCTCCCCATTCCCAGAGTGCCTATTAGCATGGACAACAATATTTTCCCAAGCTACAACAATCTGAATTTCCTGCTCAAATTTTACCAATTGATCTGTCTGGTTGGGTGGTAGGGCAATGCACAGCTAAAACTTGAAGCCATATGGGTGGGCCTTCACATAGAAGACAAGATCTAATTGCCACTAAAAAAGCTGGTTTTAGGGTATGGTAAGTAGTGGGAGATCACATAAATGCAATCTATTAAACCTATTACTTCTAGGAACTTCATTCCCCCTCTTTGTAGGTTCCCACTGGGGAGGTGACTCAAATGGAAATTCATCTTTATCAAGTTAGATGTGAATAACTATTTGTCACAGCCACTTAAAGAGCAACAAAAAAAAAATCCTAGTCTGGAAACTAAAATTTTGGTGACTCTGTAAAAGTACATTCTCAAAGAATTCTCCTAACTTATAGAAGTAAATTTCAGAGAGTGGTTCAACATTAGTTCCATTAGTCCACATTTACAAAAGCCATTACTCCTGAGAGTTTCTTGTTTTTACTTTTCCTGAAAGCATCTTTTCCCGCCTACTGCCTGCTCCCTCAGAGCAGAGTCATGATTCTCTCAGAGCAGAGATAGGATAAACCTGGAGCTTTCTTACTGCTAATGGGATTTCCCAAATCTCTATCCCATATCTCCTCTCCTTTTTCAGTCTCGTGGTTCTGATCTGAGAAGGAACCTGAATCTCTGAGTAAAGGCCTTATTTTCAGTTCCTGCTTGGCTCTTTCAGTCACCATCTCCATTAGGAGAGATTCTTTCATTTGTGGGGTCACCAGTTCCATTTGCTGTCCCTTGGCTTTCATTACCCACTCCCCCTCCTCCCCCCAAAAAAGCAACTAAACACTATATTTAGCTACTGAATGGCTGGATAGTTTGTTTTCAGTCTTATTATGCTAGCAGCATAATTTAAACAGAGTAGTCAGAAACAACTAGGGAATGCTAAAATTTCATGCTTTCTTTATATTCCTCTGAACTACAGTCAGAAGCCAGAGAAAGATCCTGCTCCTTGTCCCATACAGCAAATGCCCCATTCACAATCAGGAAGGCTCCTTTTGATTTGAAGCAGTGTCTCATTATCTGATTACTCTATTTTCAGGACTCTTCTCCCCAATTCATCCAGGACACTAAGACAGATATTAGAGGTGGATTCTAATGATAACACTCTTAGTTTAGGTCTTTTATTGGGATTAAATGAGGCATTTATAAGTCATTAAAAGTTTTAAAAAAAAGTTTAATTTGCTTGAATGTGGATATGGAAACAAGGATACAATGGAACTTATCGTCTCTAGAAGCTTTGTCTTCTTATGGAAATGCTCCTGGCTATCAATGAGCTTATGGTGAAGGACAGAGTGGCTCACATGGTCTTGAGAAATCCAGCAAGTTGGAAGAGTTCTGATTTGTGGCTCTGACTTTTTATTCCTTTAGGTGACCAAAAAGACACATTGAGAAAGTAAGTTCTTTTTTTTTAGGGAAAGAAAATCTCCATCAATGGAAGGAAAGAGGAAGAAATGGATTTACCTTATGTTGTGGTTTGGGGAAAAGAAGCTGCTAGGGAAATAGTGGTAGAGACTACTATTACCACAAGATGTTTAGCGTCTTCTAGAATAGTGGCGTCAAACTCAAAGAAAGCCATTAATCTGTACATAAGGATTTCTATGGGACTTTGCTTTTAATGTGATGTTATCTATGTTTTATTGTATTTTTAATTATTTAATTAAGTATTTCTCAATTGCATTCCAATCTAATTTAGGAGCACCTGGGAGTGTTGTGGCCCTCAAACCATGTGTTTGACATCTCTTTATAGAGGATCTTTCACAACTTAGATGTTTATAGGGTTTCATGCCATCTTGGCATGAAAAATACTAAAGACAAAAGGAGGGAAGGAGAAACAAAACCATAGCACTCCTAGGAGTCCTGATAATGAAAGAAAAAAAGAAGAAATAAAAATAGAGGAGAACAAAAGTCAGAGCCTTTGGAAAGACCAAGTTTCAAATCTCAGCCATCTGGTCCATCTGGTAAGTGGTACTAAATCTTTACAATTCACAGTGGATCTTCTAACACAAAGTGGTAAAGATGAACAGATGCAGCACCATGAATTTTAGAGTCTATGGTACAGACTGAGCAACCTTCACACAGTTATAGATTTTTTCACCTGGTATGAGTTGCTGCTGATGAATGGGAGCAATTCCAGGAACATTAGGGCCATAATGTAGAGATTTTAGGTACAGTAAACAACTCTTTATTATTCATCAGGGTGATCCTTAGTAAAATGGCTAAGATATCATAAGACTTATGAAAACAATTTGTGTTGGGATCTTAATTTATATAGAGATTTTTCCAGTACCACCAATGTTTCCTGACCCATCTTCAAAAATTTCTGTATTATAGAAAGCCAGACTTGGAAGGAATTACTTTTGAGATCATCTAACTTAAAATCATCATTTTATTGATGAAGAAATTGAGGCCTAGAATATGATTAATCATGAATAACAGAGCTGGGACTAGAACCTGGATCTCCTGACTCCTCTAAGTTTGTAGTCTTGAAGGTTCTGAGTCATGGAATCTGGATATCAATATAGAGTATAAAACATGTATTCTATTTTTGAAAACTCTAAAAACTCATTGTCATGACCAACTGTATCCCAGAGGACTGATGAGGAACTCTGACATTTTTGAGCTGTTAGAGGTGACATCTCACTTGATAAATTTAAGGGTCAGAATAAGACATAGAATTTTGAACATGGACAATGTGAGAATTTGTTTTGTTTAAGTGTGCATATTTACTACGAGCTTTTTTTCCTCTTTAAATTTAGAGGAATAGAAAGAAGGAAAAATATTCATCAATTGGAAAAGAAATTTAAAAATAAACTATGCTTTTTTCAGAATTTTGAAAGGAGAAGGCAAGTGGAGACAACATAAACAAAAGTCTGGTAGTAGGGTATCCCACTTTTTAAAAATTTAAATGTTAAAATGTATCATTTATCTGTGTATAGGAAAATTGGCCCAGAGAGAAGGGTAAGGCCACATAGCAGTTTGTACTCAGGGAAACCCTACGGGCAGAGACCTGACTCAGCAGTACTGAGGTATCACCAAGTTCTGCTCTCTCAGCAAGAGCCTGACAAGCTTGGCCCAAGCAGAAAATTAGACTGATGAAGCCATCCTTTGGGAGAACTATTTGCAGTCCTGGTAACACACATAATATCAAGAGAGTTCCAGGTCAAGATGGAACTTGATAGGCCATGGTTGTAGTTCACTTTTCCAATGGTTCCAACACGTGATCTTGGGCTTCCATATCTGTCAGGTCAAAGACTTAACTGGCAGTTTTGTCACATCAAAGATCCAGCCTGTAATTGGATTTGGAGCTGGGCCAGCCCATTGGGTCTGAAGCTCAGGCTGTTTGAAGCATCTGCACTAGAAAGAGAGAGAATAATTGGAAAACCACAGAGCTGCTCTAAAGAAAGATAGGGATAGCCCAGAGGAAGACTAAAAGAAGTGTGATGAAGTGGTAAGTAGGTGTCAGAGGTAGGGGCTCAAATCTTAACTAGGATGCTTCTTAGCATCCAAATGCTGGGTGACCCTGGGCAAATCTCATGTCTCTGGGCCCTCAGTTCTTTCATCTGCCAGATTAAAAGGTTGGACTGGATGATTTTTACAAACACTTTCTGTTCCAAATCTAAGTTATATAACATATTAAAGTTTAGTCTTAAATATTTGTTCATGGCATTGATAGGAAAATTAGTCACAGACTGATAATAATTATTGGTTTATATATAGTGTGTTATCTTTAGAAAATTCTTTGTATATATAGCTTGGGGTGAACGTAAACAGTCTCTCTGGTATTGTCTTATTGCTTTCAAAGGTCTACTCAGGACTCAGGTTCAATAGAGACTTTACCTACTATACACTGCACCTTGTTAGACCTAGCTTTTGAAAACAGCTAGACAGAGTACAAAGCTTGGAATCAGGGACACTCATCTTTATGAGTTCAAATCTGACCCAGACAAGTGCTGCTTGTATGACCCTGAGCAAGTCATCTAACCCTATCTGCCTCAGTTTCCCATCTGTAAAGTGAACTGGAGAAGAAAGCAGTAAATCTAGTATTTTTTGCCAAGAAAGTCCCCAAATTTTTCAGGCTGAAAAATGACTGAATAATAACACATTGAATTAAATTGATTTAATTTAATTGAATATTAATAATTAATTATATAATTATAATATATGTTATATATTGAAATTTACTTAGCGCTCAGACTGCAATAAAGCAATCTTTTAATTGAATTAGAAACAGGATGGCAATATGAAGAAGTATCAAGCAACAGATAACATAGCATGTGACCATTGCTTCCTTCACAACTCCAATGTTATTTGTTATTCACCCAGATTGGAGTCCACTTTCTCCTTATCTCTTGAGCTATCCCCATGTTGATAGGAAAGGAAGGGAGACAGTTCTGCTGTCTTCTGATAAGTTCTCCTCTCGCTCCCTCTCAATGCAGTGGCAGAAAGAACAACTCCATTCTGCAAAGAATTGGCTTAGGTAATTGGTGGCAGCACTTTGTGCTGATCTCAACTTATTTCAAATAATGATGGAACTCTTTGCCACCACTTAAACTGTACTGGTCCCTCTAGCTCAACAGGATATTCTACCTAGTTGCCCTGGTGCCTTTCCTATTTAATAATAAACTCCTCAAAAATAGGGATTGTTTAATGATTGTCTTTGTATTTAAAGAACCTAGTACAGAGCTTAGAACATCGCAAGAGTTTACAAAATGCTTATTGATGGATTATAGTTACAGGACAAGATTAGTGCCTACTTCATCCTGTCCCTGAAAGGGAATCATAGACCATTAGCTTCTCAGCTTTTTCTATCTTTCTTTTATTTCTATTTTGCACCATCATTTTGTACTCTGCCAGGCTGATCATTACAGTTCCTCCCTATTTTCTATCCTCTCCCCCCGCCCAATGTACCCTGTACACAAAGCATTCTGTGAAAAAAGGAGAGGTTCAAAATGTGACCAAATTGTACATATCCTTTGACCTAACAATACTACTAGAGCTATACCTGAAAGAGGAAAAGGTCCTAAAAAGATGAACATTTATAGCAGTTCTTTGGATGACAAATGGGTGTCCATCATTTGAGAAATGAATTAAGTATCAAATGTGAATATAATGGGATATTGTGTTTTAAGAAATGATGAAAGGTTCAGTGTCAGAGAAACCTGAATAAAGTTTTTTCAGGTATGAACTGCTATAAAATGAGGTGAGTAGAACCACAAGAATAAATTATAAAAACCCTAAAATGAACAACTGTTGAAAGAAGGTAGAAATTGATTAGTGCAATGATTTACTATGATTCCAGAGGATCAGGATCTCCTGCAAGATAATTAATTAAGTAAACAGAATTAAACAGTGATTCCAGAGAACTCAAGATATAGTATACTTTCTCCTGACAGAATGAAATGAAACACATTTTTGGTCCATGACAAATTTGGTATATTTTGCTTGACTGTGCATCATTTTTACAAGGGTTTTGTTTTTCAGTAGGGGTTAGAGATAGGAGAAAGAGAAAAATAATGCTTATTAGTTGAAAAAAATTAAATTAAAAAATTGAAAAAGGAGCAGATAATACTGTATCAAAAGAGTCTCACTGCAGACAGTTTTTAGCAAACATCTTTCAGATCTGGTGCCCTATTGCTGTAAAAAATTCATCATCCACCCATAAATTATCCCCTTTTTTACCCATTTACCCATAAATTGATCCTCCTAATAACCCCCAAAAGTAGTTAGCACAGCTAGTGGTAGAAAAAGTCTTGTATGTGAAGCCTAAAGAGCTCTGTGACCTTGGGTGATTAATTTGTCCATATGAAAAACTGAGTGTTTAGATTTTGGAAGTTATTCTTTAAATGTGATAGTTACAACACAGCTCTGCCTCTCTCTTCTGCTTGCAGCAGAAGAATGTCATTGACTTGACTTTAGACATTTCTTAGAGATATTTGAAACAATTAGTCTGTAACAAAGAGGTTCAAGAATGAGGTCCAAGGGGGCTATTAAAACACTTTAGAAGACTGTTATGGGAGATGGAGCAAGATGGGGATTCTCAAAAGTATATAATCATGGTTCTGTGCCACTGGATATTGATTTGAATAGGTCACCTTAGGTCTGTCCTTCAGGTCACAGATACCTCTACTAATATGATTGCACTTGGAGAAATATTTCACTGGTTTCTTGTTACTCTGTCTGTAAAAGGAGGGGGTTTGACTAAATGGCTTCCACAGTCACTTCTAGCTCTGATATTCTATGATTCAATAATTCTGTTCTTTTATAGTTTTCCTATGACACTTATCACATCTTTACTTTGATTCTATTTATGTATATGTCATCTCTTCTTCTATACTGGAGGCTCCATGAGAAGAAAGATTAATTTTGTTTCATCTTCATAAGCTCCTCCACCATCCTTATGACTAGTACACAATCTTATATGTATAAATACTCCCTAAATAATAGGAGAAGAAAGGAAAGAATGAAGAATGAAAAAAAGAGATTAAAGAAGACATATATAGCAAGAGAAAAGAAGAAAAGAAAGGAAAGAGGGAGGAAGGAAAGGAAGGGAAATGAAGGGAGAAAGAAACTGTAAGAAGAAAGGAAGGAAAGAAAGAAGGAAGGAAGGAAAGAAAGAGGGAAGGAAGGAGAGAGGGAAGGAAGGAAAGGAAAGAAGGAAGGAAAAAGGAAGGAGGAACAGAGAGAGTAAGGGAGGAAGGAAGAAAGCAAGGAATGAAGGAGAAAAGAGAGGGAGAGAAGAAAGAAGGGAGGGATAGAGGGAAGAGAAAAAGGAGGGAGGGAAGAAGATGAAGAAGGAAGGAGGAAGGAAAGAAGGGAGGGAAGGAGGAAGGAAAGAAGAAAGGAAGGAAGGGGCAGAGAAGGAGAAAGAAAGGTAGGAAAGGTAGGAAGGAAAAAAAGAAGGAAGGAAGGAGAGAAGGAGGGAAGAAGGAGAACAGAAATTTTAAAAAATGGGGATTATCAGTGATTATCAAGTTTGTTAACTCAGTGTGTTTTAGAGACCATGCTAATGAGCTGAGGTGATGGTTTCATCCCAATATAAGGTAGTTTCATCCTCTTTCTGTATTTCATGGCCACAAATTATGATTCTAAGCCTCGCCACCAATTTTGGAAATATTAGTCCTTTTTCCCAAAAGATTTCTGGGAGAGTGGGTATTATTTAGAGTATCATCTTTTTCCTAAATCCTTCCATACTTCCCTAGTTTCATTGAGGACACATCATTTTTCCAGTCATCTGACTGGGTAATCTGTAGTCACCCTCACCCTCAAGACTTCACTCTTCTTCACCGCCCCCCAACAATCAATCACTTTTCAATGTTGTAGATTCTTTCTCCACACCATTTTTTATTTCCTTCTTTCCACTCACTTGACCATCACCTTAGTCAGGTCACCATCATAGGTGCTATTTGGAGAAGGGAAGCAGGGACTGGAAGCAGGGAGATCAATTAGGTGGCTATTGCAATAGTCCAGATGAGATATTCTTTCTAGGATAAAGTATACATTTCTCAGGCTAATATCAGCAGTCTGCCAGAATCTATCTCTAACCTATCTCTCTAGACAAATTTCCCATTACAATCCTTCATGGTCTCTATGCTACAACTAACTTAAATGACTAAGTTGCTCATCAAAATCTATATTCCTACTCTCAAGGAGCTTATCTTTGTTTTAGCCTCAGTTCAGATCTTTTTATAGGAATATTTTAACTGATTTTTCTAATTATGAATACTTTCTCTCTCCTTAAACTGCCCTGTGTTTTCCCTTCTATGTACATATCATACTCTTCTCCACTTTCTCCCCTAGAATGTAAACTCTTTGAAGGTAGGAGATAATTAAAAAGTTCTGTATCTCTAGATTCTAGCAGAATACCCTCCATACAGTATGTTTTTAATAGATGCTTGTTAAATTGAATTGAATTTCAAATCTATCCCCACTGCTGAAAGGGTCATAAAATAATAGAATTGTAGATTTAGAATTAGAAGGGACTTTAGAGGTCAGCAGGGTCAATCTCTTCATTTTAAGATTAAATAAATGAGGCAATGAGGTGTGTGTGTGTGTGTGTGTATGTGTGTGTGTGTGTGTTAAATGACTTCTCTAGTAAGTGATAGTAAATGTCTGAGAAAGGATTTGAACTCAGGTCATCTTGTCTCCAAGTTCAGTGGGTAGAAAAAATGATGTCCATAAAAGCAAAATTTGATAGGAGAAAGAAAAAAAGATCATCAAGGCCCTAGAGTTCTCATGAAGAGCAGAAAATAGCATATGCCTTATCTCTCCCATTAGACTTTAAGGTCCCTGAGAGTAGAGTACATGTCTTAGTTACCAACTTCTTATGTCTAGTACACTTCATAATTTTACCAAAGGCCATACTTGCCTTAGAATTGCACCTTGGTGATGGATTTCTAAGGATCTATTTCTTAGATGATTTCCCTCTTTCCCCATAATTTTTGGCTCAGAAATAAACACAAAATCCTCAGTTATGCTTCCTCCAATAATTTACCTATACAAAGCAGAAAACTTCTCCAAATTATGCACAAAGAAGATTTTCTTTTCCCCCTTTTGACACAGACAACACTGGTGCTATGCATACATATTTATATAGAATTAAAAGCATGTGATGTAAATGAAGACAGACACTCACATTGCACATGCTATAGACAAGACTCTTACAGGTGGAAGATGATTGTAACATAAATTGTCCCCTGCTCTTTGCGTCTCCTCTGTCAAATCCCTCCTTTAAATCAGCTTACGCTGATACAGATTTCTCGTGTTCCTGTTTTCCTGCTCTCTGACTCACCTGTATCACGTCACATTTATTTTCTTCTCTAGAAGGCAGCTGGTCTTGGAGTCAAGAAGGCCTAAGTTCAAGACCTGCTTCTGACAACATATTAGCCACGTGACTATGAGCAACTCAGTTAACTTAGTGCCCTAAGCAACTCCATAATATCACACATTTTATTTTTTGACAGTTACCAAAGAAAACATACATTTTGTATACATTGTGGAACAGAAGGAGAAAATTCTATGTGAAACTAGAAATCTCTATTAGGTAGAGCTTAGTTTCCTTTTTAAGAATATAAAATTTCAAAATGTAATTTTCAAAATTATTCTGCTTATCTCCTGGGGCTGTGGGACAGCCCTATTCATACTACCCTTTCTCTGACCACTTACTTCTTTCCTCTGTGGAAAAAAAAAAGGCAAAACCCTTGTAACAAATAGCAAAGTCAGGTAAAATAAATAACTTATATTGACTATGTTAAAAAATACATGTCTCTTTCTGCATCTTGAGTATAAGATTGCAAGTTACTGGGGAAATGCTGATCTACCTTGGTGTGGAGGGAGTTTCTATAATGGGAATTCTTCTATGTCAATGAAATCACGGGTCCAGATCTCTTAAAGAAAACCTTCCCAATATAAAGTCTACCTACTTTTACAGTTCTTTGAAGTTATCAGTGAAGAAAGACCTTTGTCCTGAGCAGACCAGTGACGTGAGATGATGAAAGAAATAAAGGGTTGCAATTCCAGTTTTCCCAACTGCAACCTGTGGGAAAGTTTGGACAAGATGCTTAATGACATCAATTTCTTCCTTTTTGAAATCAGAGGGTTGGAAAAAATAATTTCTCAAGCCTCTTCTAACTTTGAATTTTGTGATTATGATGAAGAAACCTAGCATAACAATAATTATATTTATACTAATGATGATGATGATGAAGCTAACATTTATATAGTACCTACTATGTACAAGACACTATGCTAGGAATTTTATGATTATTTTATTTGATTTTTCACAAAAAACTTGGGAGGCAGGAGCCATTATGAGCCCCATTTTATAGATGAGGAAATTGAGGTAGACAGAGGTTAGATGAATCATACTACTAATAAACTTCAGGCCCCAGGACTCTCTCTCAAATCAACTTTGCCATGAAGCAGCCCTAGTATAAGGGCCTGCTATCTTAGGTACCATAAAATGAAAAAAAAATACTCCTACCTGTCACAGTGCATATTGAATTGGCTTTGTAGTCAAATCCTGACTGAAGACTATATGATGCTGTGATATTTTCACCTTTTTTCATTGTTGGGATTGTTTGTTTGCTTGTTTTTTTTTTTTTTTTCTCTCTCTCTCTCTCCTTTCTCATGTTTTTTTTTTTCACCTTTTGTTGTGATTTTTTAGGCAGCATCATGAATATGGGAATCTGTTTAGAATAATTGCACATGTTTAACTTTTATCAGATTATTTGCTGTCTTGGGAAGGAGAGAGGAGAGGAAGAAAAATTTTGAAAGGTTTTGCAAAGGTGAGTTCTTAAAAGCTATCTTTGCATATATTTAGAAAAATAAAATACTATGAAAATAAAAAAAGACTATGTGATACTGAGAAGTCATTTATTCTTCATGATCTAGGTAACTATCTGCACTAGTACAATGAATTTCTATACAAAGTTCCCTATGTCATAAAAATTAAAGGCCAGGACTAGGGATCAGATCTATGATTTCACTGGTAACTGGGGATTCAAGTACTTGCTAAGCATATGACCTTGGACAGGTCACTTTCTCTCTGAAAATTCGTTTTCTCATCTGTAAAAGGGGTACAATATTCTCTACTTTCCTTAATCTTCACAATTGTGAGTATCACATGAGCTTATAAATTTGATAATGCTATATAAATGGAAAGTGTTTCATCTATTATTTATTGATTCAACAAATTTTTATTCAGTATAATGTACTGTGCCAGATAACAAGTGAGATCTATAGAGATATGATATCATCTATACCTTCTGGAAAACTACAATTGAATAGATAGCTAGACTAAACACAATGAGAGATGTTCAAAGATAAAAATCCTGAGGACAACAAAACAAAAAAATTCCAATGAGATTTTAAAGAAATGGAGTTTGAAGAGATGTTGTGGCATAAGGAACTCACCAATCAACATAGATTTGAAAAGAAAGATACAGAAGATGTTATCACGCCAGATAACAAAGAATAAACATTAGAGTGTAACAGTGCAATAAACTTAATGCTAGAAATGCTAATGATCAAAATGAGGCTGAAGCTGGTGAGGGAAGCTGAGAACAACATCAAGCTTTATTGAAAGAGAAAGAACTAGACCTTTTCATGAGGTAGATGGGATGATGATAACAGAGAAGAGACAGGCTTTCATTTCTTATTTTATTTCTGTTTTCTCTGTAAAGGAAGATAACATTTATATAAAAAAAGAACAAAAATGACTAACAGGGAAGTGATAAGTAAGGAGATAGTAAGAATGTACCTACCTATTTTTGATGAATTCAAATTCACTTGGCCCCAAAGCACTATATACTTATCTTGAAAGAAATGGCTAATGTAATTGCTGAACTACCATCAGTGACATAAAAAAAAATCTGAGAAAATGGAGAAATCATCACAAAATTGAGGAAGAGTAAATAATCTGATTTTTTTTAAAAAATGTAAATGAATAGAAATTGCAAGTCTTAGGCCAATGAGCTTGATCTGATACTTGAGAAAATTCTATTCTAGATTATTAAAAGGATGTTTGGTGGAAATAGAAGCACTGTTTACAAAGAGCTAGAATGGATTCATCAAGGACATGTCATGCCAGATTAATTCCTTTTTTCAGTTTTAAAAGACTACCAGATGAAGGGAATGTTATGGTTATAGTCTGCCTTACCTAGATTTTAGTAATTTTTTTTTCAAAACTTGCTGTTCTTCATATGGGGATGATAGAAAGCTATGAATTAGATGACAGAACAATCAGAGGAATTCAGAACTGACTGGAAGGCTGTGGCTAATGGTTCCATATCAAAGGTCGCCAGTGGAGCACCCCACAGATTTTTCTTGGTCATGTGCTATTTATTATTTCTATGAGTGATTTGGACAAGTATATAGATTGTATGCTCATCAGATCTGCAGATGGGAGGAATCCATAAGCATCCTCATAGACTACGGCACTGAGCTTGTCTAGAAAGTTGACATTCATTAAATCAAAGAATATTTGTAAAGTGCTTTGAAAACCTCAGTGCTAAATAAATACTATCATCACCATTACCATCATGATTATTGCTATTAAAAATATAAAATCTTGCACTTGAGCACAAAAATAAAATTCACAAATACTAGGTAGAGGGGGAAGGGAAGATAGAGGAAAAATAGTGATTGATTCTGGAAAAAGTCTGGGGTTTTAATAGATTGTGTACCCAATTTGGGTTATGAATATCATATAGTGGTCAAAAAGCTAATGTAACCTTGAAATGCATTAGAAGGGGCACAACTTCCAGGAATGAGGATATGATAGTGCCATTGAACTCATCTCCATCAGATTTCATCTGGAGAATTCTGTTCAGTTCTGGAGATCATAGTTTATGAAAGTTATAGATAAGCCAGATAATTCCAGAAGAAGGTAATAAGATTAGTGAAGACCACATCACATTTGGTTGAAGGAACTAAGCTTATTTAGGAGAAAAGAATACTCAGAGTCTTCAAGTATTCAAAGACTCCCATATGGAATATGGCAAAAATTGGACTTGCTCTATTTGAACCAAGAGAAAAGAATCAGGAACATTGAGTAGAAGTTGCAAAGAAGTCAATTTAGTTTTGATTTTTGCAAGAACTTCTCAATAATTAGAACTATGCAAAAGTAGAATGACTTGACTCTGCAGGAAGTGGGTTTCCCTTCCATGGAGGTTTTCAAGCAGAGACTGAAAGAAAATTTGTAAGTTTTGTTATAGTAGAGATTCTTTTCTAATATAGTTTGTCCAAGAGGACATCTTACTCTCAAATTCTGTGATTCTAAGTAATGTGACATACTCAAATATGGTAAAGATAAAGAATTGTAGATTATAATGGTTTTATAGAAGTTTGGGACAGACCTTGGAAGACTTTTTATTTCAACACTTTATTTTACAGATGAAACTGAGATAAAAGAGGTTGAATCATATGGATGGTAAACATTATATTTAACCTAGGGCTATTGCTGAAAGAGAACTCAGAAGTCATCAAAAGATCTTTCTCATATTATAGAAAAATTATTTTCAGAAAAAAGAAGAGAAAAAACCTCCAAAGCCAAAAAATTCCAAGTGTTCTGTCCATCCAACAAAAAGAAATAACTTCTTCCAAAATCATCCTTCAAAGGAGAGCCAATCAATTAATCTTGGGGATAATGTTTTTTGATGAAATCGATCTAACAGGAATTGCAAAGGGATGGCTCCAAAACTAGTGATTCATTTTGGTGCAGCCCCAGCCCCCAATACATAATCAAGCAATATATTTTCCTCACTGCCTTTTAGGTGCCAATGGGCATGTCCATAGTCTTCAAAGCAATGGTTTCTAAACATTTTTGTGTTATAAATCCTTTTGGCAATCTGGTGAAATCTATGGATCCCCTCACAAAATAATCTTTCAAAATGCGCAAAATAAAACATAGAGAATTACAAAGAAAACCTGTCATATTGAAATACAACCTGACACAGAATTGGGAAAGTTGACATTTGAATTGCCTTTTATTTTGCCAAAAGCAGTTCCTCACAACTTTCCTAAGAAAGTAAAACCACACTTTGCAGTTAAGAAAACAGACTCAGATTCTAATTTGCTTAAGATCAGTCCATCTGTGAGGACTTATTCAGATTCTACTATATACCAGACTCTGCTAGGTGCTGGTGATACAAAGACAAAATGAGAAAGTTGAAGAGAGCCAGGGGAACTCTCTCTACTCATGTCTAAGAGTTCTTTTGCTAAGAAAATGACTTTAAACATTGAACTGTAAGTAGAGTGTGGGAGCATAAGTTGCTTTGATATCAGATGGTAGAGAAATCATTTGGGTGGGAGGAAGGATGGGAAATTCAAGAAATCTGTATCCAGGAGAACTTGAAGGTGGGCAGGAGAGGATGTAGGGGGAAAGAGCAGTGGGACAAAGGTGTCCAAGGGGAGCCACCATCATTCTTATTTTTGTAATTGATTCCTAAGGAAAGGCAATGTTTTGGGTTTGAGGTTAACTTGTGCAAAGCCATGTACTTGCTGCATATTCCTTCATATTCCCATTAAGCATCCTGACTTGGATAAGTGCAAGATTTATAAGGTCAGAACCAATGTCTTCATTATTCTTATATTTTCAGTCTCTTCTCCTATCTCCTTTCCCCACTCTTTCTCTCCACCTCAAAACACAAGGTCATGGATATAGCAAGAACCTAGTAAACAACATTTTGCTGAATTGAATTGGCCTCCCTTAGTCTGTGAGATCCCTCTCTAGGAACTCCAAAAGGTCAAGCTGTAAGCATCTGGGGACAATTCTAGTAATTTCTCCAGTGAAATCTTAAAACTACATTCAGAACCTGGGAGACTGAAAACATGTGAGGCAAGTTAGAATTGTCTTTGTCTTTTTCCATCAACTAGATTCAGTTCTTCTCTAAGCAGTAAGCTACTAGTTAAATGGCAATAAGATTTATTGTGCAGAATAGAGTGTCAGGCTCCTTAATGCTAATGGATGATTTTAAATGCAGAGAAGGATTTACTAAATAAGTCAAGCGTGAGTGTCTAAGAGAAGATTACTGCAAGTGAAAACAATTACATAGTTAAACCAGGAGGAAAGGGATTTTAAAGGCATCTTGTCTTTAAAGTTATTTCAATCAGTCTGAGTGAGATTCTAAAGAATTGTGAAGAGGAGAAAAAAGTTTCAGCAAGTCATTCTTGTAAAAAAGTAGAGTGATATATAGACAAAATCAGTTTATTTGGCAGATGGAGAAAAGAATATTGACTTTTAGAAAACCTTGGCTTGGAAGCCAAATGGTTTGGTGTGCACTTCAATATTGAATTTTATGGTTTAGAGGTGGGATTGAAGAGTAGTCTGGTATGCACCTTACCATTTGTCTCAGAAACCCTGTTGTCACTGACCAACAGATTGCTATCTGGCAATCAGCAACATTTCTAGGACTATACTGTAGTATTCCTAAAACCAGGAGACTGTTGGATCATTGACAAATAGATTGTTAGAACAATAGCACTCCTAAAGTCTGGGAACCTCAGGATTACTGCTATATTTCTCCTAGATGCTGCACCTCCATGAATAATGCCAGCTAAAGTCCACCCTTTTAAAGCTCAGCTCATATGTCATCCCAACTCATATGTCTCTAACTCCATATAGCACTTTGGATTAGAGGCATATAATGTAGTGATGAGTCCCAGACTGGGATCTAAAACTAGGGTTCATATATTGCCTTTGACACTGTATGACCATGAGCAAATCAAGTTACTTCTATAAGTCTCTGCAAGCTTCTATAAAATGCAGATAATGATGATTGCATGAGCTACCTCATAAAAGGGCTGTGTGGAAAGCAATTTGTAAATCATAAAGCATTACTGGTAAAAGACATGTCTGGGAACCTTGTGGATCTTGCTGTCCAACCACATCCTCAATCCTAACCAGGCTCCTGCCTCATTTGGTCTTGATATGCCACCTCTTCAGAACAGTTAAATAAGAAGTGAAGGAATTTTAAAGGTATCTTTAAAGCTAAATCAGTCCGAGTGTGATTCTAGGGTGTCGGGGAGGAACAAATTCCTCCTTCAAAAAAATAAAATAAAGCAACACACATACATACACACACACACAATCAAGCTGATTGTCAGGGAGAAGGGATTGACCTTTAGAAAACATTAACCTGAAAGTCATCTTGGGAGCCAATCACATCCCAATCCCCAGAATGTCATGACTGGAGTCCCAAAGTATATACCACCTGTGATCCTCAAGTCCATTTTAAATAAACTATTCACTATTCCCTAACAGCAGCACAGAGACCATTGTCCCCTGGGTTTAGTTCAGCTGTCTCATTCCAGTCAGAGTTCTCATGTGGATGGACAATTCATGTTCTCTTAAAGCAAAATCCAGGATCAAACCTTGCTCCTAAAATTCACATTCATTAAATAAAAGGAGTAAGTTCAATTCACAGTGCATCTATTGAACAGCCTTCTTTACAGTTTCCTCAATTCAAGTCAACAAATATTTATGGAATGTTTGGTGCAATGTCAGACATCTCTCTTCAGATTATACTTTCAACAAACTTATAAAGATGCTCAGTCCATTTTTATAAGAATAGCTCAGATCTATCGTGTAAAATTTAAGTTTTCAAAGTGTTTTCTTTGCCAAAAAAAAAATTCCCATTTTACAGGTAAGAAAACAGACGCTTGGAGAGGTTGATTTGTCTAAGGCCAACTTCTCAGCAGACATTTATTAAATGTATATTATGTGCCTAGCCCTCTATAGATTTTAAAAATACAAAGACAAAAGTAAGATCACATTTGTGCTCAAAAAATTGATTCTTGAAGAGACCTGGAGTTTCTTTGAGGCTGAAATGAGGAGGGAGAGAACTAGGGATGGAGGATCAGCACATAGCTAGAGAACACTCTCATATCAAGGACATTAAGTAGACCTGTTTGGCTGGAGCAGAATGTGTGAGCAGTAGTAGCAGTTACTCATCTTGGAAAGATGGGCTATTGCCAAAAGGGCTTTACATGCCAAACAGAAGAGTTTGTATTTCAATTTACAGGCAAAGAGGAGACAATAAGTGTCTTGGACAGGAGAGTGTTTTGGTTCCTTTAGAATAATAAATTTGACAATTGTGTGGAAGATGGATTTGAGGGGGATGAGATAGGATATAGATGAACCAATTAGGAAGTTACTGCAATAATATAAATAAGATGTGGGGAGAGATTGGTTGGCAGGATTGAAGTGAGTTGATGGAGGTTAGACATGATAGGTACCTTTCTCCCTAACTCCCCCTCTCTTTCTCCCTGGGCTCAATAGGCTCCCACTTATACTGGGACTTTCCCAGGAGGGTAGTCTTGCAGCTGTTACTCTCAAAGTTCTAAAGGTAAATTTGATATTGGGTGAATGCATTATTATTCACCACTGTAGCTCCCAAACTGCTAGTGGTATGTTTCCTGTTTACAAAATCAGTCATAAAATCACCATTAGATCTTTTAAAAATATATTTAAAATATATTTTATTGATATATTTGTTTTAATATCACCTATATTCCACCTATAGATTTTTCCATCTCTCATATCAAAGAGATTTTTTTTTGAAGAAAGACATAAAATGAGTCAGAAGTTAAACCATTCAATAAACTTGATCAATTAATAAAAAAAAAATGACTTTATGTTCAATGTTCTGTGGATCCTGACCTCTCATATTCAATATTTTTTTCAGCACAGTAATATTCCTTTATATTCAAATATGAATATTTATTTATTTATTCCTCAATAAATGGATATTTATTTTGCTTCCATTTGTTTTCTATCACAAAATATGCTGCTATAAATATGTTGGTATATATGGCACTTTTGTTTTTGTCAATGACATCCTCCTTGGAGTAGATTTCTAATACTTTTTAAAATTTTTATCACTTCCTCTAACCCCTCCTACAATCTGGCTAAATATGGAAATATGCTTTGCATGACTTCATCTGTATAATTGGCATCATATTTCTTGACTTCTCAATGGTATGGATGGTGGAGAAGAAATTCCTTTGATATAAATATAATATTTTTATTTTATTCTATAATGGGATATTTATTTTGTTCCATTGGATTTTTAAAAAATATGCTGCTATAAATATGTTGGTTATAGGCAACTTGAATTTTTCAATAGGACACATCCTGAGAATAGATTTCAAACTTTAAAATTTTAACTCTCTAACCTCACAATCTGGCTAAAATGGAAAATGTTTGCATGACTTCATCTTTAATTGCACATATCTTCTGACTTCTCAATGGTTGGATGGTGGAGAAAGAAACATTTGAATGGACATAAACATTTATTTATTTTGGAAGTTTCACTTTGTATTATACAATTTTGAAAATAATTATATTTGCCTACAAAATTTTATCAAAGTGAAATCATGAAAAAAAACAAACAAACAACAATAAATAAAAGATGAAATATATGTTAATTCAAGTCACTCAGAGTTCTCTTGGTGTGGATGACGATTCCATCATGAGTATGGAATTTCCTGATTACTCATTGTTGAAAAAAAGGGAATTATCGAGAGTTGATCTAATAACCTTAAAACATTTTTTTTAAAAGAAGACTCTTAGGGTGGGATGCGTGAATAGAAGAATATTGATATTTGGAATAGAAATAGGGAAGCTTAAGGGAGATGGTTAAAGGAAAGCAGATACTGAGAATCATTAGATAAGTTAAGTTATGAGGAACTGATGAGGAATCAGGAGAAGAAAAGGAGTGAGAATAGGAATGAGAGAGAGCAAAGAGAGACAAGAAGAGAAGAGAACAGAGACGATAAGAAAGAGAAAGAGAAGGAGGGAAGGAAGGAAGAAAAGGGAAGGAAGGAAAGAGAGGGAGAGAGGGAAGGAAAAAGAGGGAGAGAGGAGGAAGGGAGGGAGAAAGAGAGAGAGAGAAAGAGAGGGAGAGAGAGAGAGAAGAAGAGAGGGAGGGAGGAGGGAGAGGAGAGAGAGAGAGAGAGAGAGACAGAGAGAGAGAGAGAGAGAGAGAGAGAAGAGAAGAATAATTGACACAAATCAAAGCCTTGAGGTACAAGTATGCATTAAAGGCAGGAAATTGATGGTGAACTTACAAAAGAGTCTGAGAAGGATTGGTTGGACAGATAGGAAGAGAAGAGGGGAAAAACAGTGTTAGGAAAGCCTCAGAGAGTGTCTGGCAGGGAAGCATTGTCACATCCCTAGTGACTGATAGGCTGGAATTTGAATCCAGCTCTTCTAATGACAAGTGTAGTACTTTGTTGCTATACTACCCTAATTCTCTATCTCTTAGAGGTCTTTTCAGTAAAGCTTCTCCAGGTTTCCTTAGGACAGGACATTATCTGACTAAAGTCATTCCAGGTGAATCCCTTTTTCAAGATGAGAAGTGAAGGCAGCAATCATATCCTTGACATTTTCCCTGAGACGGGTGACAGCTGGTGAGGCTTTTGACTAAAGGAAGAAGGAGCAAGCAAGAGAAATTGCTGTGTTAAAAAGCCATTTAAAAATGTGTTCTGCCATCTGTTTGGCCATCTTGGTGTTTGTTTTTTTTCAGGGGGAGGGGATAGAGAGAGACCTTTCCAGTTTTTTTCCCTTACAGATTGATCCAATGTCACATTTCAAATGGAGTTGGCCAATCACAAAATCAAAAGTTAGAGATCCTCTTTGATTTCCATGGATATACGCTTTCTTCTCTTCCAACCTTGGTCCCACATACTCCCCATGTTTGCCATTGCTGCTTGGAGTTCTCCATAGTTTGTCACTGAATCTAGACCCTTACCTCCCCAGATCCATGAAAGACTGGTTTGTAACTCTAACCATTGAACCATTGGATGTTAATGGCTAGAATAATACCCTACCAAGGAGGCAATCACTATACTTTAACCCAAGCAAAAAATTAGCAATAATGGACTTTTCTGTTATGTAAGAGGCAAATAAGAAAAATAATTTGTGACATAGGTGCTTTTTATTGTTTCCAAATACCATTCTATAATCACCCCCTGTTCTATCAGTGCTGAAGGCTTAAGATCAATTCTGTGTTGGAACTATGCTCAAAAAGTTATCAAACTGTGCATACACCTTTGATCCAGAAGTGTTACTACTGGGCTTGTATCCCAAAGATACATTAAAGAAGGCAAAGGGATCTGTATGTGCAAAAATGTTTGTGGCAGCACTTTTTGTAGTGGCTAGAAACTGGAAATTGAATGGATGCCCATCAATTGGAGAATGGCTGAGTAAATTGTGGTATATGAATGTTATGGAATATTATTGTTCTGTAAGAAATGACCAGCAGGATGAATACAGAGAGGCTTAGAGTGAGATATGAACTGATGCTAAGTGAAATGAGCAGGACCAGCAAATCATTATACACTTCAACAGCAATATTATATGAGGATCAATTCTGATGGAAGTGGCTCTCTTCAACAATGAGAGGATCCAAATCAGTTCCAATTGATCAGTAAAGAACAGAACCAGCTACACTTAGTGAAAGAACACTGGGAAATGAGTGTGGAACATAACATAGCATTTCCACTCTTTCTGTTATTGTTTGCTTGCATTTTTGTTTTTCTTCCCAGGTTATTTTTACCTTCTTTCTAAATCCTATTTTTCTTGTGTATTAAGACAACTGTATAAATATGTATACATATATTGTATTTAACATATACTTTAACATATTTAACATGTATGGGACTATCTGCCATCTGGGGGAGGGGGTGGAGGGAAAGAAGGGAAAAGTTGGAACAGAAGTTTTTGCAAAGGTCAATGTTGAAAAATTACCCATGCATATGTTTTGTCAATAAAAAGCTATAAAAAAGATCAATTCTGTGATGTTAATACATTTTATTTGTATAATAATTGAGCTTAGTGGATGCTCTTAAATTAATTATTTAATTGGATTCTTGCAGTAATTCTATGAATCAGACAGACTATATTCAGTATCATAACATTTAAAGTAGAAAGGGATCTTAGTGCATTGTAGTCTGGTCTCAGAGAAGGGCAATGATTTTCCAAGGTCTCACTGGTAGGAAGTGTGGTGAGTGGTATCTTGATGTGTAACTTGTAAGATATCAAAGTAGACACATATCTAGAGCCTCCTTCCTCCTAACTTTCCTGCTATAATGGAAAGCAGGAGATACATATTTCTGGACTGCTATTCTGTTCTCAGAAAGAGGCAGTATCAGATTAGAATTATATATCTCTCTGAGCTCTTAAATATCATTAATCTAGGAGATGTAATTTCTAGGTTTAGGCTATACTTCTGATTATTCTTCATGCACATGGGGGAACCTAGTGGGAGGCTCTTAGCCAAAATACAATAGCACTGACTACTTCGTCCTGGTTCAGAAGCCAGTGGATCAGCAGACTAGCTGTGAGATTTTCAGTGCAATTACAGTAGACAAATAGTGAGCCTCTGAATCCCAGAATAACAGATAGGACTTGGTCATGGCGACCCAGCACAATAAGGAAACTGGTTGCCAGGTCCCACGGCAGGACAAAATCCTGCCACTTGTAGAGGAAGGTAGGAACAGTCTTCCCTTTGCTCTAGGAGCAGACCTCAACCTTTAAAAATGAGCAAAAAAACAAAAAAAGAGCTCTGACCTTCGATAGCTGTTAAGGAGATAGGGAAGAATAGACCTCAAGCCCTGAAGACAATAAAGGCAAAATACCTTCAGATGAAGGGTCAAAGAGTTATGAGTTGATCTGCAACTCAAAAAGCTTTCTTGGAAGAATTCAAAAAGGATCTTAAAAGAGAGAAGAAAAGTGAGGAAAGGTAATGAGAGCTTTACAGGAGAGCTTGGAAAAAGAAATTTAGAAATTATTTGAAGAAAACAAATCCTTTTTTTATTATACCTTTTTATGTACAAGATATATGCGTGGGTAATTTTTCAGCATTGAAAATTGCAAAACCTTTTGTTCCAATTTTTCCCCTTCTTCCCCCCATCCCCTCCCCCAGATGGCAGGTAGACCAATACATGTTAAATATGTTAAAGTATATGTTAAATACAACATATGTATACATAGCCATACAGTTATTTTGCTGCACAAGAAGGATCGGACTTTGAAATAATGTACAATTAACCTGTGAAGGAAATAAAAAATGCAGGCAGACAAAAATAGAGAGATTGGGAATTCTAGGTAGTGGTTCACACTCATTTCCCAGAGTTCTTTTTCTGGGTGTAGCTGGTTATATTCATTATGGAACAAATGGAACTGATTTGGTACATATCATTGTTAAACAGAGCCACGTCCATCAGAACTAATCGTCATATAGTATTGTTGTTGAAGTATATAATGATTTCCTGGTCTTGCTCATTTCACTCAGCATCAGTCCATATAAGTCTCTCCAGGCCTTTCTGAAATCATCCTGCTGGTCATTTCTTACAGAACAATAACATTCCATAACATTCATATGCCACAATTTATTCAGCCATTCTCCAATTGATGGGCATCCATTCAGTTTCCAGTTTCTGCCACTACAAAGAGGGCTGCCACAAACATTCTTGCACATACAGGCCCCTTTCCCTTCTTTAAGATCTCTTTGGGATATAAGCCAGTATAACACTGCTGAATCAAAGGGTATGCACAGTTTGATAACTTATTGAGCATAGTTCCAAATCACTCCCCAGAATGGCTGAATATATTCCCAATTCCACCAACAATGTATCAATGTCCCTGTTTTCCCACATCCCCTCCAACATTCCGCGTTATCTTTCTCTGTCATTCTAGCCAATCTGACAGGTGTGTAGTGGTATCTCAGATTTGTCTTAATTTGCATTTCTCTGATCAATAGTGATTTGGAATACTCTTTCATATAAATGGTAATAGTTTCAATTTCATCATCTGAAAATTATCTGTTCATATCCTTTGACCAATTATCAATTGGAGAATGGCTTGATTTCTTATAAATTGGAGTCAATTCTCTATATATTTTGGAAATGAGGCCTTTATCAGAACCTTTGACTATAAAAATGTTTTCCCATTTTATTGTTTCCCTTCTAATCTTGCATGCATTAGTTTTGTTTGTACAAAACCTTTTCAATTTGATATAATCAAAATGTTCTATTTTGTAGTCAATAGTGATCTCTAGTTCTTTGGTCATAAATTCCTTCTTCTTCCATAGGTCTGAGGGGTAAACTATCCTATGCTCTTCTAATTTATTTATAATCTCATTCTTTATGCCTAGATCATGAACCCATTTTGACCTTATTTTGGTGTATGGTGTTAAGTGTGGGTCAATGTCTAGTTTTTGCCATACTAATTTTCAATTTTCCCAGCAGTTTTTGTCAAACAATGAATTCTTATCCCCAAAACTGGGGTCTTTGGGTTTGTCAAACACTAGATTATTAAAGCTATTGATAATTTTGTCCTTTGAACCTAACCTATTCCACTGATCAACTAGTCTATTTCTTAGCCAATAACAAATAGTTTTGGTAATGGCTGCTTTATAATATAATTTTAGATCTGGTACAGTTAGGCCACCTTCATTTGATTTTTTCACTAGTTCCCTTGAAAGTCTTGACCTTTTGTTTTTCCATATGAACTTTGTTATTTTTTCTAGGTCATTAAAATAGTTTTTTGGAAGTCTGATTGGTACATTGCTAAATAAATAGATTAGTTTAAGTAGTATTGTCATCTTTATTATATTTGCTCACCCTATCTAAGAGCATTTAATATTTTTCCAATTATTTAAATCTGAATTTATTTGTGTGGAAAGTGTCTTGTAGTTTTGCTCATATAGTTCCGGATTTTCCCTTGGAAGATAGATTTGCCAATATTTTATACTATTGGTAATTACTTTAAATAGAATTTCTCTTTGTAACTCTTAAGTGTTGGATTTTGTTAGTGATATATAAGAATGCTGATGACTTATGTGGGTTTATTTTATATCCTGCAACTTTGCTAAATGTGTGGATTATTTCTAATAGCTTTTTAGTAGAATCTCTGGGTTCTCTAATTATAACATCATATCATCTGCAAAGAGTGATAATTTGGTTTCCTCATTACCTATTCTAATTCCTTTAATCTCTTTCGCAACTCTTATTGCCAAAGCTAGCATTTCTAATACAATATTGAATAGTAATGGTGATAATGGGCAACCTTGTTTCACTCCTGATCTTGTTGGAAATGATTCCAGTTTATTCCCATTACATATGATGCTTACTGATGGTTTTAAATAGATACTACTAATTATTTTAAGGAAAAGCCCATTTATTCCTATATTCTCAAGTGTTTTTTATAGGAATGGATATTGGATTTTATCACATCTGCATCTATTGAGATGATCATATGGTTTTTGTTAGTTTGGTTATTAATTGGCCAGTTATATTGATAGTTTTCCTAATATTGAACCAGCCCTGCATTCCTGGTATAAATCCTACTTGATCATGTGTATTATCCTGGGGATGATTTTCTGTAGTCTTTTTGCTAATATCTCATTTAAGATTTTAGCATCAATGTTCATTAAGGAGATTGGTCTATAATTTTCTTTCTCTGTTTTCAACCTACCTGGTTTAGGTATCAGTACCATGTCTGTGTCATAAAAGGAATTTGATAGGATTCCTTCATTCCCTATTTTTTCAAATAGTTTATATAGCATTGGGGCTAATTGTTCTTTAAATGTTTGGTAGAATTCACATGTAAATCCATCTGGTCCTGGGGATTTTTTTCTTAGGGAGTTGATTGATAGCTTGTTCTATTTCTTTTTCTGAAATGAGAATATTTAAGCAATTTACTTCCTCCTCTGTTAATCTGGGAAGCCTATATTTTTGAAGGTAATCATTCATTTCACTTCGGTTATCAAATTTATTGGCATAAAGTTGGGCAAAAAACTCCTAATTATTGCTCCAATTTCTTCTTCATTGGTGCAAAGTTCTTCCTTTTCATTTTTAAGACTAACAATTTGATTTTCCTCTTTCCTTTTTCTAATAAGATTTATCAAAGGTTTATCTATTTTATTGTTTTTTCATAAAACCAACTCTTAGTTGTATTTATTAATGCAATAGTTTTTTTTTTTACTTTCAATTTTATTAATTTCTCCTTTTAATTTTAGAATTTCAAGTTTAATATTTGATTGGGGGGGTTTTAATTTGATCTTTTTCTAGCTTTTTAAGTTGCAAGCCCAATTCATTGATCTTCTCTTTCTCTCTTTAATTCAAGTAAGCCTCTAAAGATATAACATTTTCCCTTATTATCATTTTGGCTGCACACCACAAATTTTGGTATGATGTCTCATTACTCTCATTTTCTTGAATGAAATTATTAATTGTTTCTATGATTTGCTGTTTTACCCATTCATTCTTTAGGATGAGATTATTTAGTTTCCAATTACTTTTTGGTCTATTTACCCCTAGCTTTTTGTTGAATGTAGTTTTTATTGCATTGTGAACTGAAAAGAAAGCATTTACTATTTCTGTCTTCTTACATTTAATTTTGAGGTCTTTATGTCCTAATATATGGTCAATTTTTGTATAGGTTCCATGAACTCCTGAGAAGAAAGTGTACTCCTTTTTGTCTCCATTCAGTTTTCCCCAAAGATCTATCATACCTAACTGTTATAATATTCTATTTACCACTTTAACTTCTTTCTTATTTGTTTTGTGGTTTGATTTATCTAAGTCTGAGAGTGCAAGGTCAAGATCTCCCACTATTATAGTTTTTCTGTATATTTCTTCTTGCAACTCCCTTAACTTCTCCTTTAGGAAATTAGATGCTATATCACTTGGTGCATATATGTTTAGTATTGATATTGCTTCATTATCTATGCTATCCTTTAGCAAGATATAGTTTCCTTTCTTATCTCTTTTCATTAGATCAATTTTTGCTTTTGCTTGATCTGAGATCAGGATGACTTCCCCTGCTTTTTTGACTTTACCTGAAGCATAATAGATTCTGCTCCAGCCTTTTACCTTTACTCTGTATGTATCTCCCTGCTTTAAATGTGTTTCCTGTAAACAACATATTGCATGGTTCTGACTTTTGATCCAGTCTGCTATTCGCCACTGCTTAATGGGAGAGTTCATCCCATTCACATTTATAGTTAAAATTATTAACTCTGTATTTCCTGCCATCTTATTATTCCCAAATTATGCTTTTCTTTTTCTTAATTCCCCCTCCCCCCCTTACTTTCCTCTCCAGTATTAAAGTTATGGACACCACTTGCCTCACGCAGCTCTCCCTCTTTAGAATCCCTCCTACTC
This sequence comes from Sarcophilus harrisii, assembly GCF_902635505.1. Classification (NCBI taxonomy): domain Eukaryota; kingdom Metazoa; phylum Chordata; class Mammalia; order Dasyuromorphia; family Dasyuridae; genus Sarcophilus; species Sarcophilus harrisii. The sequence goes on along the minus strand of NC_045427.1, from coordinate 473,328,621 downwards.
CTTTTCAATCTCTTCCCCTTTTTTTACCTTTCCCTTATTACTCCTTTCCTTTTCCCTTTTCCTCTCCCACTTTTTACTGAGGTGAGAGAAATTTCTCTGTAAACCAAATATGTCAATAATTTTCTCTTTGAGCCAAATCTGAAGAGAGTAAGATTCACACAATGTTCTGCCCCCTCTCTAAATTCCCTCATATGATAGGTTTCCTTTGCCTCTCCAAGGGATGCAGTTTCCCTCTTTTTATCTCCCTTGTTCCCTTTTTCTGATACTATCCCCTTTCCATTTCTACTTCCTTTTTTTATATTATATCAGTAAAATCAAATTATACATGCACTCTTTATGTATGTCCATAACAGAACTACAGTTCTCAAGAGTTCTTTTTACCTTTTTCTGCTTCTCTTGAGTCCTATAATTGTAAAGTCAAATTTTTTGTTTAGTTGTTTTTTTCATTAGAAACAAATGGAATTCACCTGTTTCATTAAATGTCCATCTTCTTCTCTGGAAGGAAATGCTCAGCTTAGCTGGGTAGTTTATTCTTGGCTGCATTCCAAATTTTTTGGGATATCAGATTCCAGGCCCTTCCATCTTTTAATGTGGAAGTAGCTAGAATTTTACTGATCCTTATTGTGGCTCCTCGGTATTTGAATTGTTTTTTTCTGGCTGCCTGTAATATTTTTTCCTTAGTCTGATAGTTCTGAAATTTAGCCACAATATTCCTTGGAGTTTTTATTTTAGGGTCTTTTTCAGAAGGTGTTCGATGAATTCTTTCAATGCCTATTTTACCTTCTAATTCTATTACATCAGGGAAGTTCTAACTTTGATGACTTCCTATAAAATAGTATCTAGGCTCTTTTTTCATCATAATTTTCAGGAAGTCCAATAATCCTCAGATTATCTGTCCTAGATTTATTTTCCAGGTCTGTTGTTTTTCCAAGTCGATATTTAATATTTCTTTCTATTTTTTCATTTTTTTTGGTTTTGCTTGACTGATTCTTGATGTCTCATCGAATCATTCATTTCTAATTGTTCAGTTCTGTTTTTAATGAGTGATTTTCTTCATTAGCTTTTTTTACTTCTTTTTGTACATGTCCAATTGAGTTTTTAATGAGTTGCTTTGCTCTATGGGATTTTTTTCCATTTCACTATTTTTTTTTTAACTGTTATCTTCATTTTCCAATTCACAAATTCTACTTTCCTGGAAGTTCTTTATATTTTCCAATTGACAAAAACTACTTTCCTGGAAGTTCTTTATCTTTTCTAATTTACAAATTCTGTTTCCCTGCACTCCCTGGGCGTTCTTTACCTTTTCCAATTCACATTTCAGGAAGTTGTTTTCTTTTTCCACTTTATCAAATTTTTCTTTAAGCGAATTATATGCCTTTTCTGTACTCTCTTGCAGAGCTTCTCTTTCCTTTCCCCATTTTTCTTCTAGCTCTCTTTTAAAATTTTTTATAATTTCTTCTAGGAGAGCCTTGTGTGATGTGGAACAGGTTACATCCCGCTTTGGGTTTTGTCTGGAGACTGTCTGCTATTAGTCTCCTCAAGATTGAAAAACTGCTCTCTTTCTGTATAGAAGCTATCAATGATTAGCATATGCTTTGCTTTTTTACTCATTTTTTTTAAAAGCACTTAGGGTCTACCTTCAGGGTAAGGGGGTTATCAGCTTCCTCTGCAGAGCAGGGATAGATATATGGACAGTAGCTGTCCTGCAAACAGGCTGCTAAGATCAGTGGAGCTGCGGAAGTGCCCTGGGAAGAGCCCTGCACCGGAAGTGTCTCTGCCTTGGGAAGCATGGACAAGCTGTGAAGTGCCCTGGAAAGAGCCCTGCACCAGAAGTGTCTTTGCCTTGGGAAACATGGACAAGGTGCGAAGTACCCTGGGAAGAGCCTTGCTGTGTGGATTAGCAGCTGTCCTGAGACTAGTGGCTGAGCAGTGAACTTGTCACTGCCCTGGGAAGAACCCCAGATCAGTGGCTGCCCTGGGAAGAACTTGCATTGGAAGTGTTTCTGCCCTGGGAACCTGCGAAAGTTCTATTGCCCTAGGCAGAGCCCTCCTGCTGTGCAGATTTGTGGCTGTTTGGGCAAAAGCCCTGTGCTGCAGAATGTGGCTGTTCAGCTTTGCTGTGGTCTGTCCCGAGTCATTTTGGTGCTGGGTGAATGTAGCCAGGTCCTGTTAGATTCTGGCATTTTTTTGGAGAACATTCTACCTTTGGACTTTTTGTAACTTCTCTGCTGATCTACTGATTTGCAACCAAAGCAGAGCAGTGAACATGTGGTAGAGTCCTCCCTGCAAATTCTCCATTTGTGGAGACCGCCCCTGCCCCTGTCCACTCAGTGTGCCTCTGCATTCTACCTCCCTGCCTGTGCTGGTCAGCTCCTGTTGATCAGGATAAACCTTTTCTGGCGATCTTCCAGATTATCTTCAGCTGGTTCTTTGTTTTACTTCCACTATCTATGGATTTTACTAGTCAAACATGACTTCTGAGGCTGAATAGGTAATTAATAGTGAGGATAGAAGAGGAGCTTAGAATGAAGTGTGTGTCTTCTCTGCCATCTTGGCTCCGCCTGAGAAAACAACTCCTTAAAAATACTTTTGATGAAATGGAAAAAAAAATTCCTTGAAAAACAGAATTGATGAAATTGAAAAAAAGATCACTCTCTAAAAATAGAATTGGTGAAATGGAAAAAAAATCCAACGAACTAAACAATTCATTTAAAAGTTCAAATGGTCAAGTACAAAAGGAGGTTAAAAAAAAGCTAACTGAAGAAAATAATTTACTAAAAATTAGAACTTATTGTTCTACATTGATGGAGAAAGAGGATCCTATGTTTTTTATTCAAGTATTGGTATATACAATTTCTATGTATTCTTTCCACCACATACCAGTTCCACAATGAACACATACATAGCAAATAGCCAAAAAACAAAACAAAACAAACTTATTTTCTGTTGCTAGCACAACAAAACTCAAAGAAAGTATATATATATATATATATATACTTTTTCATATATATATATATGAAAATATATGCCAGATAATGCAGAGTTAAGGAGCTCTCCTTTTGAGAGCCAGATAACTTAGTTCAACTATGAGAGAATCCCAAGTTTAATGTAAAGGGAAAAAATTTTCTGAAATCTATGGTACAGCAAGTTAAGAATAAGGACAATATCAAAGTTCTACATGTTGGCTCCCTCCCAGAGTTTTTTTCCCTTTGTGATCTCGGAGAAAGGTTTTCAAATATCTTGGAATGTAAGTTAGAAAACTGAAAAGAATGTCTAGCCCAAAGAGACTGAAGAAACTGGCTCTTCCTTACTTTTTGCTCTTGTCAACTTTACTTCACCTTTTATGTAGAAACAATATGATTTCCATCAATGAATTCCATCAATGACAAGATAGTTCTATACTCTGGTGAGATCTGGGGCTCCAATAACAGAGCCCCAGAGATAGAATAACAGAGATAGAAACAGACTCAGGTTGTATCCTATTTCCATCTCCCATGCTGCTTTTTGTGTTTGTTCAATTTTGCAGTCAGGAATCTAAGACCCAGAAAATCCCCCAAGATTACATAGTATATTAGTGGTAAACTTGATACTGGAAACTGGATCTCTTGGGTTCCAGTCTATTGGTCTTCCCACCGTACCATGTCACCTTTCAGTTTAGGGAAATGGAATCTACTAAACCTCTTAAAAGTACCCTGGCTTATTAATATTACTATCATTAAAATGATTATATGATATTATAGAATATTAGGGTGTGCCTAATATTATTATTATATTAATATTATAGAAACACGAATACATTCAACAATTTTCATCTCATAATGTCATCATCTTTGCTCTATAAATTCACAGATGATTGTAATTTTTTTCAATATTTCCTCTCCAAAATAATTGTGCTTATTAGTATTCTCCTACGAAGAAGGTGTTACAGCTACATTTTGAAGAACAACATGAAATAAATTTATTTGGTCCTAAATTTCATGAAAATGGGCTAAATTTAAAGCATGGAGAAATGCCAGGTGGACTTGAGAAAGAACTTTTTGACTTCTTGTGGAGAAGAGAATCATGAGGAATAAGATCTGATTTGACTTGAATCCTAGGAAGAATAGACTAGACTGTCAAGAAAAGGTGCTGAATGGAATTATTTGGGAAGTATCTAATAATTTCCCAAATTTGTGAGAAGGATGGGAAAGGGGAATTTGGACTGGGATGAACTCTCAAGGATGCTATGATTTTTTTCTAGATTTAGATCTAGATGAACAGTGGAAGAAGAAATTGTTTGCAGTGAATCATAGGATTATAGGATCTCAGAAATTTAGTACAACCACTCCTGGAATTTGAATACCCTTTCATTGTACATTTCCTTTCTAATCATCACTTCAGCCTCTACTTACATATTCACATCTTTCATAGTTCCTCATTGCAATGTTAGACAGTTTTGATTATTAGGAAAGTAGCTTTAATATTGAGTGGAAGTTTGAGGGCCAAAGTTCGTATTCTGCTTCAGGTACTCACTAGTTGTATGATCATGGGTTGATCATTTAATACAGCATCTCAGATCCTTTATATAAAATGAAGAGGTTGGGCTCCATGGCTTCTTAAATCTCTTCCTATTTTAAATCTATGATTCCTCTTCAAAAGTTCTCTTGAGACTAACTTCCCTTTTACCATTCAATCACCATCATTTTCTTTCTTTCCCCTAGGAAGCAGTAGCATGGGCAAGGATTTTTCAATTCTGCCTTCTGTCTGGGAATTCCATGTGCTCAGGTCTGTTTTCCATAGGCTGAGATAGAGTGAATGAGTAATACTGGGGAGAATTAAATTCAGAGGGCTCTGCTGGATTCCTGGAATCTGTGTGAGGGACATTTACTGAAAATTACCACATCTGTCAAAGCCAAACTCCAACAAGACTGTGGTTAGCAATGGAGGCCATTCAAACTGCCCTATGCAAAGGTGATAAACACTAGATAACAGCCAATTACGTGACACAAAACATTATTTTAGACTAAAAATGAGCTCTGCAGGAGAGGGCCCTTCCTAATGACTTGAGTCATAATTAATTACCCAACTCCCACCTGCTAGGCATCGGGTGGGAAAATTTCTTAAGTCCTAATATCCTCCTGCTCTTGTAGGGAACTTATTAAGGAAGGTTCTTGGACAAGGTTGCAGTGTCACATGGAATGCTAAGGTGCTTTATTTCAGGGCATCTCTACCTGGCTAGGGGGAGAGGAAGTGCTTCTTTGAAGTCCAAAATGCATTTCCTTCCCAGGAAGCCAGGAACCTTACTTCTCCACAGCTATTGCCATCTTTTCATTTTACTTTGAGGTCCTTTCTTTACTCCCTCCACTACTGTCACAAGGGGAGTCCTCTTCCAGTTCTGCTTTCTTTCCTAACCACCATGTGGACTCCTGAACCCCATCCCCTAGCATCTTCTCAGTGCTATTTTTTCCCTACCCTATTGTTTTTTCCACAGATAATATAATTATTTCTTTATGACTCTACAACTTTGTTTCTTGGTTTTCTTTTTCTTGTAAAATGAAAAGATTGAACTATATAGTCTCTAAAATCTTTCAACTTCTAATAACCAAAATTTCCTAATGCTCAGTCTAAGGACTAAAAATGCCTTTGAACTACACCCTAAAGTAATACTAATTAATTCCTGATCCACCCCACTTCCTTTCCACCCTTGCCCTGCAGCACCCCCTCAGATAAAATGTCAACTCTATGGGAGTGATTTAGATTAGGAATTTCAAGTCTAGTGGTAGACTAACATAGGAGGGATTTTTAATTGAGTTTGATTAAGGATTGAATTAAGAATTAAATTGACTTCTATATTGTATGTGATCTCAGGCCTGGTCAGAGACTTTCAATGCTAATATTGAGCTGTACAAAGGCCCTAGTCCCACTTTCCTTGATTGGACCACTTGGGATTCTGCCATACTGGCCTTTATCTTCCACTTACACCAAGATGTTTCTTCTAACTCGCTTTCTTCCCAGTAATACTGGTAGTTACAAACATACATCCTTGCCTAGTTGAACTTAATATTGTACTTCAAATACCTGCCTTCCTCTCCTACCTTAAATTTCCTCTTTGAGCATAGGTCTGGGCCCAGCAGTCAGTAATTCCTGACAGATGCTTCCAGCCTTAGCAGTTGTCTTATGAATCTGAAAGTTCTTGGGTTCCTGACACTATCATAGTCGCCCAGTGTGGGATGTTTCTTGAAACTATATGTCTTCTTGAAGGAGATGATCACTAACCAGATCATCCTGAATTTCATAAATCTAAGGAGTTTGGCTGGCTGAGAGATTGGGCCTTGTAAGTTTTTTTTTTTTTTTTTTTTTTTTAAATAATGAGGGCCTTAAGGTAAATGTGTAAAATCTGCTCAACTGTCTCACAAAGTGCCAATGTCCTGAAGGAGGACCATAGTGATGGCAAAGAAGTATTGTTTTATGAAGTTATTTTAGCAGAAGAGGCTCAGGTTTTGGAGGCAGAGAACTTTTTGCTTCTGACTTTTCTACTTAGGTAGATCAATTAACAACCCTGGGCTTCAGTTCTTTAATTGTATAACAAAGGAATTGGATAACAAAAGCCTTTTGGGTTTCTTTTATCTCTATATCTATTAATCCTATCATCCTGAGGAAGATCTGGTGTAGAGTCCATGTTATGCTAACCCTAACCCTAACCCTAACTCTAATCCTAAACCTAAATGCCTCCCACCGTCATGACTCTAAACCTAAACTCTCTCTCTTTTTTTTTAATTTTCAAAATATATGCATGAATAATCTTTCAACATTAACCCTTGAAAAACTTTGTGTTCTAATTTTTCCTCCCCTTCTACCACCCCTTCCCCTATATAGCAAGTAATCCATTATACATTGACCATAGTAAAAATGTTTATACAATTATCTTACTGCACTAGAAAAATCAAATCAAAAAGGGAAAAAAAATAAGAAAGAAAACAAAATGCAAGCAAACAACAAAAAGAGTGAAAATGCTATGTCGTGATCCACATTCAGTTCTTTCTCTGGGTGTAGGTGGCTCTCTTCATCATAAGATCATTGGGACTGGTCTGAAACGTCTCATTGTTGAAAAAAGCCATGTCCATCAAAATTGATGATCATATAATCTTGTCTAACCCCAAAATCTAGCCCTAACCTTCTCCATCTCCTGTCTCTTGCCTGCTTGTATAATCTTGGGTAAGTCAATTAGCCAGTCTGAATCTCAATTATTTTATTAATAAAATAAAGATATTAGACTGAATAAATTTTAAGCTTTTAATCCTAAGAATCTATAAAACTATGCTCACAAATTGTCTTTTAAATCTATTTTTTGTAGTGGAGCAATAGCTAACCACCCTATACCTGATAATTGTTATGTGCACAAAATGACTTTTCTAGAAGGGACCCTCTTAATCCCATTTTGAGCAGAGCTAAATATCAGCTATACTTAAGCTTTGTTTTAGAGATTATCTCCAGAGTTCTTCTTTGGAGTTGGATAAAAATGATACAGAGATGAAATAAAGAAGCTTGACTCTCCTGTTTGCTGTCAAGCTCCCCTTAGGATGAATCCTGTTACTCTGAATCCAGAGCTAGAAGTCTAAAGAGAGGGTTCTGTTTGGCACTGAATGATACAAGGCTGGGTGAATTTTTTCTTAATATTACAACAGTGGAAAATGTAACATTTGAATTGATAGTCATAAGGACCATAAAGTCCTCTCTAAGCAAGATAAGTTTTGAGGAGTGGGGAAGATAAAAGGATAAGCTATTTACTCTTCTTTTCCCTGAACAATAAAAAGATTATTTTAAAGGAGACAATAGGCTTCACTAAGTTTCTATCCCTTAAGTGAATTCTGACTACTGCTGTAAATTGCATTCATTATTCATACAAGATTGGGCTCTCAGGACCCTCTAAGCTCCCACAGCTTGTGATGGCATGGTTTCCATTCAAACACTCCCTCTAAGAAGAGCAGGATGGCATAAAAATGTATAGATTGTGGAACTTGGCAGCAGGACAACCTAAGTTTGAATCTTATCTCAAAGATTTAATCAGCTGCATATTTCAGGGCATATCACTTAAATTTTCATCCTCAGTTTCCTAATCAGAAAATGATTAGTAATAGCAACTACCTCACCTTGCTGTTTTGAAGATGAAATGAAATAATGTTATTTAAAGTATTTTTAGTTATGTAAGTTGTTCACTATCATAGAAAAGAGCTGCTGAAGCCTTTGGGAAGAGAGTCTATGTCTCCAAGTGATATAGAATGGGACAGAGAGGGAATGTGTCTTCCTGCTCAGAGTGGATGAGAGTTCTTCTTGGAGTTAGATCAGACCTTCTGGATCTGTCAATGATGAATGATGCTTAATTATCTGTGAGCTCACATTTTTGTTTTTGCATCATCCAGATTTCTTGATTTGCCTTCATTCAGTTTTTCATTCAACACATATGTACTAAGTGCTTGCTCTGTGCTGGACACTGTGTACTGGGGAGATACAAAATTTAGATAAAACATAGCTTCTTTATGGAGATTAGAATTATATAGGAAGTTAAACTAGATATAGGTAACTGCAATATGAAATTTTACATAACACATTAGGAAGACATAAAACAAAATGATATTTATGGAAGAAAAGGTCATTAATATTAAATAAGATCAAGGAAAACACCATGGGGAAGTTAATATTAGATTTGGACTTTAAAAGATGAGTAGCAATTAAAAAAGAAAGAGTTTGAGGGAGAATCACATGAAAAAGTATGAACAAAAGTATGGAGGTAGGAAAATATATTGTGCATTTAGAGGATACAAAGTTTAGTAGTTTGGTGATAGGATAGAATTAAGGGAGGAGTAGAATATAATGATAAGGCTGGAAAGGAAGAGGTGGGAGTGGTGTTGCACTGAAAAGATCCTTGAATGCCCTACAAAATATTTGACTTGTATTTGGTAAGTAACAGGGAGACCTTGAAGGTATTTCAGCTTGGGAGGAAGATAACCAGATATATGAAAAAAAGAAATTTTTTTCTGGCAGCAGTACAAAAGTTATTTTGGAAGAAAGAAAGAATAGAGGTGGGAAAACCTGTTAATAAGGTTATTACAATGCTTCAAGTGGGTGGGAGTGAGAGCTTATGCTAGAGTTGGAATAGTATGCTGTGGAACTAGAGAGATGGACACGGTGATGAGAAATGGTGTTGACAGGATCTGTTAAGTAATTGGATATGGGAGCTGAGTAAGAAGGAAGAATCAAAGATATACTAGATTATAGTAGACTGTGATGAAGATTGTGGTGGTGGTGGTGGTTGTAGTGATATGAACATAGTAGATTAATGAATGATGGTACATAGAAAAGTCAAAAAGAGATGCAGGTTATTTGGGGGAAGTTCATAAGCTGAGTTTTGCTTTTATTGAATTTTAGATAAATAGGGGCAGCCAGGTGGCAGAGTAGATAAAATATCAGGACTGAAGTCAGGAAAACTCATCTTCCTGATTTCAAATCTGGCCTGATACTTCCTAGATGTGTGACTGTAGGCAAATCACAGTTCCACCAACAATGTATCAGTGTCCCAGTTTTCCCACAGATCCTCCAACATTTGTCATGAACTTTTCCTTGCATCTTAGCCAATCTGAGATGTGTTTAGTGGTACCACAGGGTTGTCTTAATTTGCATTTCTCTGATCAATAGTGATTTAGAGCACCTTTTTATTTGACTAGAAATGGTTTTAATTTCTTCATCTGAAAATTATCTGTTCATATCCTTTGACTCTTTATTAATTGGAGAATGGCTTGAGTTCTTATAAAATTGAGTCAATTCTTTCCGTATTTTAGAAATGAGGCCTTTGTCAGAACCCTCTGAAAGTAAAAATGTTTTCCCAGTTTATCACTTCCCTTCTAATCTTGTCTTCATTAGTTTTGTTTATGCAAAACCTTTTTAAACTTTATAATCAAAATTATCTATTTGGTGTTCAATAATGAACTCCAGTTCCTCTTTGGCCATAAATTCCTTCCTTCTCCACAGATCTGAGAGGTAAATTATCTTTTGTTCTTTTAATTTGCTCATAATATCTCTCTTTATGTTTAAATCATGACTTTTTCTTGGTATATGGTGTTAGGTGTGGGTCAATGCCTACTTTCTGCCATACTAGTTTCTAATTGTCCCAGCAGTTTTTATCAAATAGTGAGTTCTTATCCCTAAAGCTGGGTTCTTTAGGTTTATCAAACACTAGATAACTATAGTCATTAACAATTTTGTCCTGCGAACCTAACCTATTCCACTAATTGACTACTCTATTTCTTAGACAATACCAAATGGTTTTAGTGCCAATTGCTTTATAATATAGTTTTAAGTCTGGTACAGCTAGACTGCATTCATTTGCATTTTTTCATTAATTCCCTTGAAATTCTTGACCTTTTGTTCTTCCACATGAACTTTGTTATTATCTTTTCTAGATGTGTAAAATAATTTCTTTGGAGTTTGATTGGTATAGCACTGAATAAGTTAGATTAATTTAGGAAGTATTGTCATTTTTATTATATTAGTTGAGCCTACCAATGAGCACTTGATATTTTTCCATTTGATTAGATCTGACTTTATTTGTATGGGAAGTCTTTTGTAGTTGTCTACAACTTTTGCCTGTCTTTGCCTTGGCAGGTAGACTCCCAAATATTTTATATTATTGACAGTTATTTTAAAAGGAATTTCTCTTTGTATCTCTTGCTGTTGGACTTTGTTAGTAATATATAAAAATTCTGATGACTTATGTGGATTTATTTTGTATCTACAACTTTGCTAAAATTCTGAATTGTTTCTAGTAGTTTTTTAGTTGATTCTCTAGGGTTCTCTAAGTATACTGTCATCTCATCTGCAAAGTGTGATAATTTGGTTGCCTCATCACCTACTCCCTTAATCTTTTTTTTTTTCTTCTCTTATTGCGAAAGCTAACATTTCTAATATGGTATTGAATAGTAATGGTGATAGTAGAAAACCTTGCTTCACCCCTGATCTTATTGGAAATGGTTCTAGTTTGTCCCCAGATGATTTTAAATAGATGCTACTGATAATTTTAAGAAAAAGTCCATTTATTCCTATACTCTTTAGTTTTTTTTTTTTTTTTAATAGGAATGGGTGTTGGATTTTATCAAATGCTTTTTCTGTGTCTATTGAGAAAACCATACGGTTTTTGTTAGTTTGGTTACTGATATAGTCAATTATTCTAATAGTTTTCCTAATATTGAACCAGCCTTGCATTCCTGATATAAATCCTACTTGGTCATAGTGTATTATCCTGGGGATGACTTTCTGTAATCTCATTGCTAATATTTTAGTTAAGATTTTTGCATCAATATTCATTAGGGAAATTGGTCTATAATTTTCTTTCTCTGTTTTGACCCTATCTGGTTTGGGTATCAGCACCATATCTGTGTCTTAAAAAGAATTTGGTAGGACTCTCTTTCTTTTCCAAATAGTTTAGATAGTGTTGGAATTAATTGTTCTTTAAATGTTTAGTGGAATTTATATGTAAGTTGATCTGGCCCTGGAGTTGATTAATAGCTTGTCCAATTTCTTTTTCTAAAATAGAACTATTTAAGTAATTTATTTCCTTTTCTGTTAATCTGGGAAATCTATGTTTTTGTAAATATTCCTCCATTTCACTTAAATTATCAGATTTATTGACATGTAGTTTGGCAAAATAATTCCTAGTTATTGCTCTAATTTCTTCTTTGTTGGAAAGTTCTGCCTTTTCATTTTTGATATTAACAATTTGATTTTATTCTTTCCTTTTTCTAATCAAATTAACTAAAGGTTTATTTTGTTGGCTTTTTTCATAAAACCAATTCTTAGTTTTATTTATTAGTTTGATGGTTTTCTTACTTTCAGTTTTATTAATCTCCCCTATTATTTTCAGAATTTCAAATTTGCTATTTAATTGGAGGTTTTTAATTTGTTCTTTTTCTAGCTGTTTTAGTTGCAAGTCCAATTTATTGATCTTCTCTTTCTCTATTTTATGCATGTTGGCATTTAGAGATATAAAATTGCATGTAGGCATTTAGAGATATAAAATTTCCCATAATAATTGCTTTGGCTGCATTCCATAAATTTTGGTATGTTGTCTCATTGTAGTTATTCTCTTGGATGAAATTGTTGATTGGGTCTATGATTTGTTGTTTCACCCACTTATTGTTTAGGATTGATTGTATTATTTAGTTTCCAATTAATTTTGGTCTATTTTCCCCTGGCCTTTTATTGCATGTGATTCTTATTGCATCATGATCTGAAAAAATGCATTTACTATTTCTGCCTTTCTTCATTTATTTTTGTGGTTTTCATGCCCGAATACGTGGTCAAAATTTTTTTTTTTAAATTTAATAGCCTTTTATTTACAGGATATAAACATGGGTAACTTTACAGCATTAACAATTGCCAAACCTCTTGTTCCAATTTTTCACCTCTTACCCCCCCACCCCCTCCCCTAGATGGCAGGATGACCAGTAGATGTTAAATATATTAAAATATAAATTAGATACACAATAAGTATACCCTACCAAAACGTTATTTTGCTGTAGAAAAAGAATCAGACTCTGAAATATTGTACAATTAGCTTGTGAAGGAAATCAAAAATGCAGGTGTGCATAAATATAGGGATTGGGAATTCAATGTAATGGTTTTTAGTCATCTCCCAGAGTTCTTTTCCTGGGCATAGCTAGTTCAGTTCATTACTGCTCCATTAGAAATGATTTGGTTGATCTCGTTGCTGAGGATGGCCTGATCCATCAGAACTGGTCATCATATAGTATTGTTATTGAAGTATATAATGATCTCCTGGTCCTGCTCATTTCACTCAGCATCAGTTCGTGTAAGTCTCTCCAGGCCTTTCTGAAATTATCCTGTTGGTCATTTCTTACAGAACAGTAATATTCCATAATATTCATATACCACAATTTATTCAGCCATTCTCCAACTGATGGACATCCATTCAGTTTCCAGTTTTTAGCCACTACAAAAAGGGCTGCCACAAACATTCGTGCACATACAGGTCCCTTTCCCTTCTTTATAATCTCTTTGGGATATAATCCCAGTAGTAACACTGCTGGATCAAAGGGTATGCACAGTTTGATAACTTTTTGAGCATAGTTCCAAACTACTCTCCAAAATGGTTGGATTCGTTCACAACTCCACCAACAATGCATCAATGTCCCAGTTTTCCCGCATCCCCTCCAACAATCATCATTATTTTTTCCTGTCATCTTAGCCAATCTGACAGGTGTGTAGTGGTATCTTAGAGTTGTCTTAATTTGCATTTCTCTGATTAATAATGACTTGGAGCATCTTTTCATATGACTAGAAATAGTTTCAATTTCTTCATCTGAGAATTGTCTGTTCATATCCTTTGACCATTTTTCAATTGGAGAATGGCTTGATTTTTTATAAATTAGAGTTAATTCTCTATATATTTTGGAAATGAGGCCTTTATCAGAACCTTTGACTGTAAAAATATTTTCCCAGTTTATTGCTTCCCTTCTAATCTTGTCTGCATTAGTTTTGTTTGTACAAAAACTTTTCAGTTTGGTATAATCGAAATTTTCTATTTTGTGATCAGTAATGATCTCTAGTTCTGCTTTGGTCATAAAGACCTTCCCCTTCCACAGGTCTGAGAGGTAAACTATCCTATGTTCCTCTAATTTATTAATAATTTCATTCTTTATGCCTAGGTCATGAACCCATTTTGACCTTATCTTGGTGTACGGCGTTAAGTATGGATCAATGCCTAGTTTCTGCCATATTAGTTTCCAATTTTCCCAGCAATTTTTATCAAAGTAAGTTCTTATCCCAAAAGCTGGGATCTTTGGGTTTGTCAAAGACTAGGTTGCTATATTTGTTGACTGTTTTATCTCTTGAACCTAATCTATTCCACTGATCAACTAATCTATTCCTTAGCCAATACCAAATAGTTTTGGTAACTGCTGCTCTATAATATAATTTTAGATCTGGTACAGCTAAGCCACCATCATTTGATTTTTTTTTTATTAATTCCCTTGAAATTCTTGACCTTTTGTTTTTCCATATGAACTTTGTTGTTATTTTTTCTAGGTCATTAAAATTTTTTTGGGAGTCTGATTGGTATAGCGCTAAATAAATAGATTAGTTTAGGTAATATTGTCATCTTTATTATATTTGCTCGCCCTATCCAAGAGCATTTAATATTTTTCCATACGTGGTCAATTTTTGCATAGGTTCCATGTACTGCCAAGAAAAAAAAATATATTCCTTTCTGTCTTCATTCAATTTTTCTCCAAAGGTCTATCATCCCTAACTTTTCTAGGATTGTATTTACCTCCTTAATTTCTTTCTTATTTATTTTATTTGGTTCTTCTAGTTCTGAGAGAGCAAGATTGAGATTCCCCACTAGTATAGTTTTGCTGTCTATTTCTTCTTGTAGCTCTTTTAACTTCTCCTCTAGGAATTTGGATGCTATGCCACTCAGTGTATATATGTTTAGTATTTATATTACTTCATTATCCAGGGTATTTTAAAGTAGGATGTAGTTTCCTTTCTTATCATTTTTAATTAGTTCTAGTTTTGCTTTTACTTGATCTGAGATACAGATTACTACCCCTGCTTTTTTTTTTTAATCTCAGCTGAAACATAATACATTCTTCTCCAGCCTTTTGCCTCTACTCTAAATGTATCTCTCTGTTTTAAGTGAATTTCGTGTAAATGACAAATTGTCAAATTCTGGCTTTTAATCCAGTCTGGTATTTGCTTCCATTTTATGGGAAAGTTCATCCCATTCACATTCACAGATAATATTACTAACTTTGTATTTCCTGCCACATTGTTTACCCCTCAATTACATTTTTCTCTTCCCTTCCCCCTTTTCCTCCTCCCCAGTATTTTGTCACTGATAGTCCCTCCCTCAAACAGGCATCCCCTTTGGCAGTCCTTTTCCTTTTCTTATATCTCTCCCCTTCTACTTCTGTTCTCCCTTCTATTAGCCTCCTCTCCTCTTTTTCCCCTTCCCTCACTTCCCTGTAGTGTGAAACAAGCTTCTATGTGAAGCTAAATGTGTCTAATATTTTCTATTTGAGGCAAATCTGATGAGAGTAAGATTCACACAATGCTCATCCCCCTCCTCTCTTTTCTTCAATTGAAATTTTTTTTTGCCTCCTCATGGGATATAATTTACCCCACTTTAATTCCATTTTCCTCTTCTTTCAGTAAAGTCACCTTTCCTCCTCTGGTTTCTTTTTTAAATCATCACAATAAAACCAAATTATACCTGCACCCTCTAAGTATGCCCATAACAGAGATACAGACCTCAAGAGTTAAACATGTCCTCTTCCCATATAGGAATATAAGCTTTTTAATTTTTAAAAGAAATTTATTTTTTCTTTCCTTTTTACCTTTTTATGCTTCTCTTAAGTTCTGTATTTGAAGATCAAATTTTCTATTCAGCTCTGGTCTTTTCATCAAAAATTGATGAAATTCACTTGTTTCATTGAATGTACATCTTTTTCCCTGAAAATTGGTGCTCAGTTTTGTTGGACAATTGATTCTTGCCTGGAATCCAAGTTTCTTTGCCTTCCCGAATATCAGATTCTATGCCCTTTGATCCTTTAAAGTGGAAGCTGCTAGGCCCTGGGTAATCCTGATTGTGGCTGCTCAATATTTGAATTATTTTCTTATAGCTGCTTGCAAAATTTTCTCCTTGATTTGATAATTCTGAATTTTAGAACATTTCAAATTCTGAAATGTTCCATGGAATTTTTATTTTGGAGTATCTTTCAGGAGGTGAATGGTCAATTCTTTCAATAGCTATTTTAGCCTCTGGTTCTAGAATATCCAGGCAGTTTTCTTTGATGATTTCCTGAAAGATAATGTTTAAGCTCTTTTTCTTTTTTCATCATGATTTTCAGGAAGTCCAGTAATTCTTAGATTGTCTCTCCTAGATCTATTTTCCAGGTCAGTTGTTTTTTCCAATGATGCATTTTGCGTTTTTTCTATTTTTTCATTTTTGGCTTTGTTTGATGGATTCTTGAAGTCTCATTCACTTCCATTTCTTCAATTCTAATTTTTAGTGAATTATTTTCTTCAGTTAGCTTTTTTATCTCCTTTTTGCATTTGACCAATTGAAGAGTTTTGTTCATTGGATTTTTTTCCCCATTTCACAAATTTTATTTTTCAACAACTTGGTTTCTTTTTCATATCTATTTTGTAAGGAGTTATATACTTTCCCCATTTCATCAAGTCTATTTTTAAGGAGTTTTCTTCAGATAATTTCTGGTTTTCCTTTTCCATATGCTCTTGAAAAGATCACATTTCCTTTCCCCATTTTTATTCTAATTCTCTTTTAAGATTCTTTTTGAATTCTTCCAAGAAAGCCTTGTGAAATGGTGACCAATTCATATCATCCTTTGGGGTTTCATCTGCACCTACTATGCCTGTAGGATCCTCAGAGTTTGAGGTCTGTTCTTCTCTTTCTCCATAAAAACTATCTATGATCAGAGTTCTTTTTGTAGTTTTGCTCATTTTTTAAAAGGTTGAGGTCTGGTCTTAAGACAAAGGGGCAACAGCTGCTTTAGTTTGCCCTGAGATGATTCTGGTGACTGACTTCTGATGCTAGGTTATCACAGCCAGGTCCTGCATTCTTCTGGGGCTCAGTGGCTCACAATTTGCCTTTTGTATTTGCTCTGGTTGTCTTACAGCTAATTTGCTGATTTACTGGCTTGTAATCAGGACCGAGTAGCCTAAAAGCCTGGCAGTAGATTCTCAGGTGTGTAGATACTGCAAAGCCTTGGCTTGCCACCTTAGTTCCCTGGGGCCCTGTGCTGCAGTCTGGGCTGGACAGCTTCTCTCCTTGTGTGATTGAAACAGACTTTTTCTGAAGTTCTTCCAAAGTATTTTTTTCTGGAAATTTGTTGTACTCCAAATATTTGTGAGTTCTATCACTCCAAAACTAGTTGAGAAGCTTAATCTGCTATGTATTTGAGGAATGCTCAGAGGAGGTCAGAAAGATATATGTCTTCTCTCTGCCATCATGGCTCCACCCCTAAGAAGAGCTCTTTAAGAGCAAAATTGGTCATTTGGAAAAAGAGTTGCAAAAATTCTCTGAAGAAAACAATTCCTTAAACATTAGAAGTGGGCAAGTAAAGATCAATAATTCCATGAGTCATCAAGAAATAATAAAGCAAAATTAAAAAAAAAAAGAAAAATGTGAGAAAATGTGAAATATTTTACTGGAAAAACAATTGATTAGGAAAATAGGTCAAAGAGACATAATTTAAGAATTATTGGATTACCTGAAAGATACTATAAAAAAAGAACCTAGATATTATGTTTCAAGAAATTATCAAGAAAATCTTGTCTTGGCTAGAACCAGGGAGTAAAATAAAAATTGAAAGACTCTATTGATCACTTCCTGAAAGAGGTTCCAAAAATAAAAACTCCCAAGAATATCATAGTCAAATTCCAGTGCTTCCACTTTCTTTCTTTTTTTTTCTCCTAGTGGTTCTGCTACAAGTAGAAAATACTATAAGCAGCCAGCAAAAAATCCAAAACAAAACAAAACAAAAAACACAATTCAAATATCAGAGAGCCACAGCCAGAATTATACAATTTAGCATTTTACATTAAAAGTTTTACATTAAAAGATCAGAGGGCTTTGAATATGATATTCTAGAAGGCAAAGAGATAGGATTACAACAAATAATCAGAATGAAAACCTTTAAGGGGAAAATTGATATATCAAAGATGAATAGAAAAATTGACTTTCAAATACAACATTGAAGAGAAACATTAAAAAGTACAAATGAAATAGAAACCATAAGGGTTTTGATAAAGTTTTTTTTTAATTTGCATTTCTTTAATCAATAGTGATTTAAAGCATTTTTATATGACTAGAAATAGCTTTAATTTAAAAAAAATAATTTTTAATTTTTAAAAAATTTAATTAAAAAAAAAGGGTTTTGATAAAGTTAAACTTTTTATATTTCTATGTAGGAAGATGTTCTATGTAACTTCCGAGAATTTTATCATTATTAGGGCAGTTAAAAGGGGTATACATAGATAGGAGTCAGGGATATGAATTGATGATAATGGGATGATTTCAAAAAAGATAAAAGGGTGAGAAAAAGTTATGCATTGGGAAAAGGTGGGAGAGGAAGAATGGGGAAAATTATCTTATATAAAAGAGGTGTGAAAGGAAGAGCTTTTACACTGAAGGTGAAAATGGGATGTTGGACGGTGGGCAACACGAACCTTACTTTCATTATTATTGGCTCAAAAATTAAATAACATATTCACTCAGGCATAGAAATCTATCTTAGCACACAGGGAAGCTAGAGGGAATGAGGATAAGAGAAGGGGAATAGATGATAGAAGAGAGGGTATATTAAGGGAGAAAATGATCAGAAACCAAAACAGACTTTTGAGGAGAAATACATTAAAAAGAGACAAAAGATGAAGATAGAGGTAAATACACAGTATTAATAACTGTGAATATGAATGGAATGAACACATCCATAAAACATAACATAACACTCATAAAAAGTGGAGAGAAGAGTAGATTAAAAACAAGAATCCAACAATACATTGTTTACAAGAAATATATTTAAAACAGAGACACATACAAAGAGAAAATAAGGGGTTAGAACAGAATCTATAATGCTTTAGCTAAAGTAGAAAAAAAAAGATTTCAGACAAAGCAAAAGCAAAAATAGATTTTATTAAAAGAGATAAGCAAGGAAACCTAATTTTGCTAAAACATATTATAGAGAGTGAAATAATATCAATATTAAACATCATTTATGCACCAAATGATATAATATCAAAGTTCCTAAAGAAAAAGTTAAATGACTTACAGGAAAAAATAGACAGTAAAACTCCACTATTAGGAGACCTCAACTTTCCTCTCTCAGAATTTGATAAATTTAATCAAAGAATATATGAAAAAGAAATCAGGAGATGAATAGAATTTTAGAAAATTCATATATGATAGGCCTCTGGAAAAAAATGATGCTGTATCTGGCACCTTCATAAAATACTTCACAACCAAATTAAGAAAAGCAGGAATATTAACACTTTCCTTTTTCGATCATAATGAAATAAAATTATCTTGAGTAAAGGGCAGTGGAAACATGGATGAAAAATTAATTGGAAATTAAATAATCTAATCCTAAGCAATGAATGGGTGAAAGAATGAATCATAGACACAATAAATAATTTCATTAAGGAGAATAAGAGCAATAAAACTATATACCAAAATTTATGGACTGCAACCAAAGCAGTACTTAGAAGAAAATTTATGTTTTTTTTTTACTGTCTTCTTTTTTATTTTTCTTATTTTTTTTAAAGTAATAGCTTTTTATTTTCAAGAATGAAACATATGCAAAGATAGTTTTCAACATTTATTCTTGCAAAACTTTGTATTCCAAAATTTTCTCCCTATCTTTTCCCCATCCCCTCCTCTATACAGCAAGCAATCCAACATATATTAAACATGTATAATTCTTTTATATATATTTTCACATTTATTGTGCTGCACAAGAAAAATCATCAAAAGAAAAAAAATGAGAAAGAAAACAAAATTACAAGCAAACAACAACAAAAGTGAAAATACTATGTTGTGATCCACAATCAGTCTCAACAGTCCTCTTTCTGGATACAGATGGCTTTCTCCATCACAAGTCTATTGGAATTGGCCATTTTGATTTTATCTTGAAAGCATAGGGTATTAGGTATTGGTCAATGCCTGTTTCTGCCATACTATTTTCCAATTTTCCCAGCAATTTTTTGTCACAAAGTGAGTTCTTATCCCAGAAGCTGGGATCTTTGGTTGAAAATGTATATTTCTAAATGCTTATATCAATAAAACAGAGAAAAGGGAAGATCAATGAAACGGCATGCAACTAAACAAACCAGGAAAAGGACAAATTGAAAATTCCTGGTTAAAGACCAAATTAGAAATCCTGAAAATCAAAGTGGAGATTAATAAAATTGAATGTGAGAAAATCATTGAACTAATTAATAAAACTAGGAGCTGGTTTTGTGAAAAATAAAATAACTATTGATTTTATTTGGTTAATTTGATTTAAAAAAATGAAAGAAAAAAACCAAATGACTAGTATAAAAATTAAAAGAGTGAATTCTATCTATGGAGATGAAATTAAAACAATCATTAGAACCTATTTTGCCCAATTATATGCCAATAAATCTAACAATTTAAGTGGAATGGTTGAATATTTATAAAAATATAAATTGCCCAGATTAATAAAGAGGAAAAAGGATATTTAAATAGCATGGTCTTGGAAAAAGAAAATAAACTAGTCTCTAGGTTTCTAAGAAAAAAAATTCCGAGTAGCAGATGGATTCTCAACTGAATTCTATATGTAAAGAAAAATGGTTTTCAATATTTTATAAACTATTTGGGAAAATAGGTAAAGGAGTGTTATCAAATTTCTTTTTTGACACAAATATGACAAACCAAACCAGATACAGAAAAAACAGAGAAAGAAAAGTACAGAACAATTTGTCTAATGAATATTTATGCAAATATATTACATAAAATACTGGCAAGGAGATTACAGCAACATATTACAAAGATCATGACTATGACGATGTGGGATATATAACAGTAATGTAGAGTTGTTTCAATAATAGGAAAACTATCAGCATAATGTATTATATAAATAACAAAATCCAAAATGATTATCTAAATAGATGCAGAAAAATTTTTGGATAAATACAATACTCATTTCTATTAACCGCTCCTCCCCCTCACTACAAAGCATTGGAATAAATGGAATTTTCCTTAAAATGATAGATACAATCTATCTAAAACATTAGCAAGCATCCAAGGTAAAGCCAGGATGCCCATTATTGTCACTATTATTTAATAGTGTACCAGAAATGCTAATTGTAGCAATAAAAGAAGAAAAAGAAATGGAAGGAATTAGAGTAGGGTTTGGGAAAATACAACTAACACTCTTTGCAGATGACATGATGCTATACTTACAGAATCCTAGAGATTCAGCTAAAAACTTATTTGAAACAATGAACACCTTTAGCAAAATAGCAGGATATAAAATAAATCCACAGAAATCTTCTGTAATTCTATATATTACTAACAAAGACTAATAGAAAGAGATTGAAAGAAAAATGCCTTTCAAAATAACTGTAAATAATATAAAATACTTGGGGATGTACCTGCCCACACAATCCCAAGAATTACATGAACACAATTACAAAACACTTCTCACTTTTCATGCAAATAAAGTCAGATCTAAACAATTAGCAAAATAGTAATTGCTAATGGACAGGGGAGGCTAATATAAAAAAATGACAATTCTATCTAAATAAATTTACTTACTTAGTGTCATAACAATCAACCTATTGAAATATTTTATAGAGCTAGGAAAAATAATAACAAAATTCATCTGAAAGGAAAAAAGGGCAAAAATATGAAGAGAATCAATAAAAAAAATGTGAAGGAAGATGGCTTACCAGCACAAGATTTCCAACTGTATTTCTAAGTGATAATCATCAAAATAATCTGGTACTGGCTATGAAATGGTAGATCAGTAGAGTAGATTATGTACATAGTATACAGTAGTAAATGACTATAATAATCTACTGTTTAATAAACACAAAGACCCCAGCTTTGGGGAGGAAAACTCATTATTTTACAAAAATTGCTGGGAAAACTGAAAAGCATTTTGTCAGAAATTAGATAGACCAATATCTCACACCATAAGGTCAAAATGATTTCATAAAGGATGATATAATAAGTAAATTAGGTAAGTATGGAATAGTTACCTTTCAGATCTATGGATAATGGAAGGGTTTATGACCAAACAAGAACAAGAAAGAATAATGGGATATAAAATCAGTAAATTTGATTACATTAAATTGAAAAGGTTTTGCACAAATGAAATCAATGCAGCCAAGATTAGAGGGAAAGCAAGAAACTGGGAAAATCTCAAAGAGATAAAAGAAAAAAGAAAAAATACTTATATGGGCAAATTATTTATAGTGGCTCTTTTTCTTGTTGTTGTGGCAAAGAATTGGAAAATGAAGTGATACCCATAAAATGGAGAATGACTAATGTTGGGTTATATGATTATGATGGAATGCTATTGTGCTATAAGAAATGGTGTGTAGGATACATTTAGAGAAACCCAAGAAGACTTATATGAAATGATGCAAAGTAAAATGTGAAGAACCAGGAGAACTTTGTACACAGTTTATACACAGCAATATTGCATGATGACCAACTATGAGTGATTTAGCTATTCTAAGCAATATAATGATCCAAGACAGTTCTGATGGAATTATGATAAGAAATACTATCTACCTCCAGAAAAAATTGATAAAGTTTGAATATAGGTCAAAATATATTTTTTAAACTTTTTTTCTTTTTTTGAGGGGGATGTCTGGTTTCTTTTGTAGTATGGCTAATATGGAGGTGTGTTTTGCATGATAGCACATGTATAATCTAAAGTAAATTGCTTACCTTGTCATGGATAAGTTGGGGGAGGAAGGGAGGAAGAAAGAAAATTTGTAACTTAAAGTTTTAAAAAATAATTATTTAAAAATAAAATTATTTTATATGAAATTGAGAAAAGTAAAATAAAGAAAAAATGTATATACAGCACTTTTAAAAATTTAATCTGAATGATTACATTTTCTCCATCACTTTCTTATGTCTAAAAACATCAACAAAACAACAAATCAATCCTTGATTTGCAGCATTTTTTAATTTCTGAGGTATAAATGCTCACATTGAAAATTTAACAATTGTCTCAGGCAAAACTTTAATTATACATTTAAAACTTGAATTATTTGGCCTCTAGAAGAGGCAAATCTTGTTACAGGATACCCTTTAAGATCAAATTTTACTCTATTGCATCATATTTTTTCTGGGTAAACAACAAACAATAAATATTGCAATCTTGTCTTGTCTATATCTCTCAGTCAATTGTGTGACTGGCCATGTGGCCAATTCAACTGTTGATTGAAAATCTATCTATTCCCAGCACCTGGAATAGTGCTTTGTCAAGAAGTAATCATGGATAAATATTTATTGAATTGAACTGAATTCTCCTTTATTTATTGGGTTTTCATGTTATATATTTTGAATATTTCTCATCCTATGTAGAAAGCCATCTTTTATAACAGATTTTTTTAAAGCAATTCAGCAAAAATATGCAATACCTTAATTGAGCCTAACAATATATGTAATATTCCATATGCCTAGATTTGCAACTAAGTGAAAAGGGAGGAAAGTAAATTTTCTCATCTCTTTCATTTAATTTATTTTTTGGGTAAAACTTCATTATTGTTAAGAGAGTATTATATTCCAGGCACTGTGCTATGTACTAGGGATACAAGAAAAACAAAACTACTCTCTGCCCTCAAGGAACTCATAGTTTAATGGGAAACACAGCATGAAAACTTGTACATGCTATTTCACATAGATACACACATAGTATAGATAGGGTAACTTGGAGACAATCAATACAGGGAAGAAACTAGCATTAATGGGAACCAGGAAACCTTTCCTACAAAAGGTGAGGTTTTAATTGAAACTTGAAGGAAGCCAGAGTAGCCAGGAGGAGATTAAGAGGGAGAACACTGCAGATTAAAGGACGATAAGGGAAAATACCCAGAATTGGGGCATAGAATGCTGAAGGAGATGGGTATCACAGGTCACAGAGTATGTGTGTAAGTGTGTGGCTGTAAAGTATAAGAAGACCTAAAAGACTTGGGAAGGGGGCCCATGTAAGACTATGAGGGGTTTTAAATGTCCACAAGGTGATTTTATTTTTGATCCTGGGGGTGCTAAGGAATCAATGGAGTGATTAAGGAGGTACCTTCAGAACTGTACTTTAGGAAGATCACTTTGACAGCTGAGTGGAGGATGGACTGAGTGAAGAGAAACTTGTAGCAGAAAGATCCACCAGCAAAAGCAATAGGGAAGTTTGGAAGGGGAGAAGGTTTGGGGGAAAAGATAGTGAGTTCAGTTTTGAACATGTTGATTTATTTTATAGATATGTCTATAGGATATCCAGTTCAAGATGTGCAATAGGCAGTTGGAGATTTGAAATTGGAGGTCAGCAGAGAAATTAGGGCTAAATAAGTAAATTTGAGGATCATCAGAATATAGATGATAATTGAATCCACTGGAGCTGATAAAATCATCATTTGAAATAGTATAAAGAAAGGAAGAGGAGATAACCACGACAAGAGCCATGGAAGACATTCCCCATTAGCAAGTATGAAATGGATGAAATTGCAGCAAAGGAGACTGAGAAGGAACAGTTATAATTTATATAAATGACTCATAAAATTTTTCTAGAGATAAGAAAGCTTATGTCTTTTTGGTTGCCTTTTGGGAATATTTTTCACTGTCCATGACTCTTTCCATTTTTAATCTTATCTTCTTTAAGATACTTTGAAAATTGATTTCTTTCAAGCTTTGAAAACATGTCACCTCTAGCACAATATTTATTTGTGGATTTGGTCTGCATATAGTTAAATTCAAATGTCCAAAACTGAGTTAAATATCTTTCCTTCAAAATCTTCCCCTTCTGAACTTCCCTATAACTATCCATGGACATATCTAATCTGTTGTCAAATCTTGTATATTCTAGCTTTATCACATTTTTTTTGTACATAGTTACATGTCTACATTATCTCATGCTTAGTTTATTACTGTGACTGACTGGTTTGGATTCTGGGCCTCAGCTCTTCCCTCTCTAGTTCATTCTTCATTTAGCTGCCAAAGTGATTTTCCTAAAGTTCAGGTATGACTATGTCATCCCCTTCCTCTAATTCAATAAGTTTCAATGACTCTCTATTATCTTTAGGATAAAATATAAAACCTTATGTTTGACTTTTAAAATCCTTTTCAACCTTCCTCATTCCTCCTTTTCCAATCTTATACACCCTTCTTTGCTGCTATTCTATGCTCTTTATCTTCTTGATATTAAATGCTTTTTTAGATTCAGACTTCTCTGTCTACACACTTAAAATATTTAAAGGTTCTTTTACAACTATTTCTTTCAGAAATCACCCACATTATTTACTATGGTAGACCTTTATTTCACTCTTTGGCTTGTCTTTTTCACTTATTTTGTAGTTTTACACTAAAAAAAAGTCAATACGAGGAATTTCCTCATTC
This sequence comes from Sarcophilus harrisii, assembly GCF_902635505.1. Taxonomy (NCBI): domain Eukaryota; kingdom Metazoa; phylum Chordata; class Mammalia; order Dasyuromorphia; family Dasyuridae; genus Sarcophilus; species Sarcophilus harrisii. The sequence goes on along the minus strand of NC_045427.1, from coordinate 473,303,456 downwards.
CTTTCCACTAAAGGGGTTCCAGCTCTGATTCCTATCTTGATTAGGCTGTGTAACCTTCCTCTACCTTATACCTTACATGTGGTGTCCCTCCGGTCTTCCTACAATGAACTAGTTTTCTATCACATTTTCTGGGAATAAATGCCCATTCTCCCTTTAGTTCATTCTTTTAACTCCCATGATTCTCCAACGTACACATGTCATTAAACAATGGCTAGACCTCAAGGAGATACTGAAACATTGGCAGAAGCAAGGGGAAACAGTGACTTTTCTGTTGCTTTAGAAAAGTTCTGGCACTTCTTGCATAAAATATAATCAATTTAATTTTGGGGGTGTGTGATGTTATTTGTTGTTTGCATTGTCTAGGATCTTTTGACTTCTTTTTGAAGAAAGCTTTAGTGATCCATATAGACTGTCAGCTTCTGAGAATCCTATGAGCCTCTGGCTACTTTTGATTTTTAATATCCATCTATATTTTACAATTTTTTTAAACATTCTCTTTTGTGACTACTCTTATATTGCAGTAATTAAATATACAACTATACTTTGACTTGGTTTGGAAGATCTTTTTGAGACCTTCAGAGTATTTCTCTGCTTCTTTACTTTCTGCAATAGATGTTGACACATAAATTACAATAATTTTTATTACTTATATTCATTCTGAGTATTATTAAGCCAGATAGACGAGGGATCTTAAGAAATAAAATATCTCATTGTACAACAAAGACAATTTACTGTGGGTTCCTTATTTAGGATGAAAAGAAATAGGATGACTTCCTGTCCTATACTAGAATTCTGTTCACAATCCCTGTGAGTGCCAAGAACCAGCGTCTCTTTTCTGACCACTAATCCCCACTTGGAATATAAGCTCTTTAAAGACAGGGTCCTTTTATATTTATGTATGTAATAACCTTATACAGATGCTGCACATAGTTAGTGCTTATTAAATGCTTTTTGATTGATGACTCTATTTGTCTCTTCAAAAAGACCTAGTCAGTTGTTTTTCCATTTGGTGTCAACTTCTCTCAGATTTTGATTTCATTAAAGTGAAAAACTCTATATTAATAACAGAGAGATTCTTCTGGTGCATAAATTTGTTAACCATTGTACCAAGATATAATATTGAGTATATCAATTGTTAAGTTACTGTTTCTAGACTGGCTAAAAATTACGTGACTCCTTGCATCCTTTCTTGCTTTTTCTTACTTCTTAGTGAGAATTATTACTATAAAAGCAGATCCTTAGGAGTGAGAATTGTGTTGTATCTCTCTTTGCTTCATGGACCACTCTATCCTTCAACTGGTAATCAGTAAGCTGGTGATGAGTCTTTTTGTACTTACTTGGGCTAGTCCTCAGCATTTTTAATCTCGGTAGAACCTTTTGGAATTTGTGTTTGGAGGCCTTACATTTCAAGAATTCTGAGTCCTGGGATCACAAATTTAGAGGGGAACTCACAGGATCATAGATTTAGACTGGAACGAACTTTTAAAAAGTATTACATCCAATTACCTCATCTTACATGAGGAAATTGAAGTCCAGAGAGTTTATGGGATTTGTCCAGGGTTATACAGCTAGTACATGTCTGAGACAGGTTTGAACCCGTCTTTCTGACTCCCTAACCATTTTACTATGCTGTCTCTCCTTAGGATCATTCCAACCTTAAAAAAAAGATAATGGAATAAAGTCTTTTTGACTTATTCAGATACAATCGCCATAATATTACCATCTACCGTTTTACTTAGATTTTTTATCATTATTCTTTCTGTTTGCTAGATCCCATTTCTTCTAGGAAGAGGGAAAATAGGTAATAGAGCTCACCCAGGATAGAGAAGAGAAACAATTAGCTAGGGAACATTCAGCCTTACTAGGGGGTGGAAGCTGGAATCCAGGTGTCCCCTTTCTGCCCTAATCTCCCTCTCCACAAAGAGTCAAAGCTCTCCTGTCTGTCAGGGGAATTCCTGTGGCTTCTCAGTGCTGCAGTGTTGGTAGTGGATTCCATCTGGGGAACAGCTGAGGATAGTCACTCACATGAAGGTAATTAGGAAGTGCACCTGAGCACCTCGGCTGGGGAGAGCTTTGCAGAGAGTGCTCTAGTGAATTCCAGGCAGAAGTTAGTAAATGGGGTACAACAGTCAATCAATCAATCCTGTGACATAGGTAGCTCCCATGATTAGAACTGCCTCCTTATTGGTAAGGATTGCTTACAACATACACTTGTAAATTAATAAATTCCAAAGCATATACATGAGGAATGAGAGTGACAGACCAAGATGGGGGTTGATCAGGGAAGGTAGGCTTCCTAAAGCCAGGGAACTCAATGGGAAGGGATTTGCAAACAGGAGGGGGAGTGGATTGAGCTGAAGGATATTCTTGATAAAGAAAACAATCAAGGCAGCCAATGGCTTGTGGTTGGAGAGGACCAGAATCACGTGGCAGATTGGAGGGAGAAGCCATGACAATTGAAGGTGTGTGTCGGCTGTATAGCACACTCAATCCTGAGAGTTAAAACACCCTTCTGTATGGTGAGCCGGCAGAAGAACAAAAGAATGACTTGAAAACAAGCAGAAACCAGGAAGTTTTATGCTATTGTCCCTGGTAAAAAAAAAAAAGGAAAATCCAGACTGAACTGGCTGCTTTGATTAGAAATGATGTAACAAGCCAGCTCTGTCCTAGTTTCTTTAAAACACATCCATCCTCTCTCCCACACACTCTCCTCTGAACTGGGGAGTAACCACGACCTCCATCTAGTGGCCTGATTAATCCTGCACAGCAAAGAAAGCAAATTGGTCAGAAAGCTCCGGACAAAGAGCAGGGCTGAGTCCTCCAGAGGAAAATGTCAGTTAGGTTTCTATATCAAAAAGTCCATAAAGTTGTTTTTGCATACCAGAAGGAGCACTTCCTCTGTTGGGGTAGATTAAAGCCATCCATACCTACTTCTCCTGAGCCATTCCTGTCTCCATTGTCTGAAATGTCCCTGTTGTGGCGTTTGTAAAGCCCTTTCTCCACACTGGAGCCTACTGCATTACCCCTATTTTACAGATTAGAAAACTGAGGCTCAGAGAAGCTGATTGAACCTACATAGGATAGGGCGGGGCCAGGTAGGTCTTCTGACTCAGTAGTGCTCTTTGCATTAAATAATTCTGCCTTGTACAAAACACGTACATACATATGTCTGAGACATATCTGTGAAATGAGGGGTTTGAGTCTGATGCCCTTTAAAGTACACTCTACAATTTCTAATACCAAGGACCTAGACTTTTGTAGCTCTTCTCAACTTAGGATTCTTGCACACACTATGTGCTTGATAAACTTAACTATTTGACATAAAGCAAGAGAAACTATTGGCTCCACTTAAATATTTTGTCCAGAAAAGTTTTTTTTGACAGTGTAAATTTTGATTATGAGAGATTGATTTCCTAGAGAAATTCCATTCAGAATAACTGCTAATAGAATAAAATATTTGGGAATCTATGTATCAAGGGAAAGTCAGGAACTATATGAACACAACTACAAAACACTTTACACACAAAGTCAGATCTAATCAACTGGAAAAATATCAAGTGCTCATGGGTAGGTCAAACAGATATAATAAAGATGACAATACTACCTAAATTATTCTACTTATTTAGTGCCATACCAATCAAACTCTCAAGAAATTATTTTACAGACCTAGAAAAGATAATAACAAAGTTCATCTGGAAGAACAAAAGAATTTCAAGGGAATTAATGAAAAACTGCAAATGAAGGTGGCCTAGTTGTGCCAGACCTAAAACTATATTATAAGGTAGGGGTCATCAAAACCATTTGGTACTGGCTAAGAAATAGAGTAGTCGATCAATGGAATAGGTTAGGTTCACAGGACAAAACAATCAATAACTATAACAATCTAGTGTTTGACAAACCTAAAGACATCAGCTTTTGGGAGAACTCACTATTTGACAAAAACTGCTGGGAAAATTGGAAACTAGCATGGCAGAAACTAGACAATGACTTACATCTAGCACCATATGCCAAGATAAGGTCAAAATGGGTTCATGATTTAGACATAAAGAGTGATATTATAAGCAATTATAGAATATAGGATATTCTATATTAGAAGAATATAAGATAGTCTACCTCTCAGATCTGTGGAGAAGAGAGGAATTTGTGGCCAAAAAAGAACTGGATTTCATTATTGATCATAAAATAGATAATTTTGATTATATTAAGTTTAAAAGTTTTTATAACTAATACAGACAAGATTAGAAGGGAAGCAATAAGTTGGGAAAACATTTTTACATTCAAAGGTTCTGATAAAGGCCTCATTTCTAAAATATATAAAGAATTGACTCAAATTTATAAGAATTCTTTGCCATTTTCCAATTGATAAATGGTAAAGGATATGAACAGACAATTTTCAGATGAAGAAATTAAAACCATTTCTAGTCATATGAAAAGATGCTCTAAATCACTATTGATTAGAGAAATGCAAATTAAGACAACTCTGAAGTACCTCTATACACCTCTCAGATTGGCTAAGATGACAAGAAAAGACAAGGACAAATGTTGGAGGGGATATGGGAAAACTGGGACACTTATACATTGTTGGTGGAACTGTGAACTGATCCAGCCATTCTGGAGAGCAATTTGGAACTATGCTCAAGAAGTTATCAAACTTGCCATACTCTTTGATCCAGCAGTGTTACTACTGGGCTTATATCCCAAAGAGATCTTAAAGAAGGGAAAGGGACCCACATGTGCAAAAATGTTTGTGGCAGCCCTCTTTGTAGTGGCCAGAAACTGGAAACTGACTGGATGCCCATCAATTGGAGAATGGCTGAATAAATTGTGGTATATGAATGTTATGGAATATTACTGTTTTGTAAGAAATGACCAGCAGGATGATTTCAGAGACACCTGAAGAAGTCTCTGGTGCTGATATAAATATAAAGATTTAGACATAAAGAGTGATATTATAAGCAATTATAGAATTTAGGATATTCTACATTAGAAGAATATAGGATAGTCTACCTCTCAGATCTGTGGAGATATCTCACAAATATAAAGAATTTAGAAAAACATGAGAACGAATATATGAATTGATAGTGAGAAAAGTAGAATCAGAAAAATAAAATACACAACTAGAACAGTAAATAGAAAAAAAAATTGATAAAAATTCACTGAATATTATGAAATTATAATGACCAAGCTTGGCTCCAGAGAAGATTCATTTTCCTCTCTTTATTATAGGAGTTGGAATGATAGGATTGGAATATTATATATATTGTTAGATTTAAGGTATTGATCAATTTTTTTTTGAACTCTTTTTCTACTTTTGTTACAAGGGAAGGATGTATAGGTAGGACAGAAAGAGGAAAACAAGTGTGATATAACATCAAAAGGCATATAAATAAAAGATAAATGAAAATTTTAAAAAGCATAAAATAAATAACAAAGAAAGAGAAAAGGTAGGTAGGAAGTTTGGAAGTCTACAGGGAGGAAAGAACGGAAGAAGGAAGAAAAGAAAAAATAAAGCACTCTGGTGCTGAGTGAAATGAGCAGAACCAGGAGATCATTGTACAAGGTAACAACAAAATTATACAATGATCAATTTTCATGAATGAAACTCTTTCCAACAATGAGATGATTGATCCCAGTTCCGATGATCTTGTGATGAAGAGAGCCATCCCAGAGAGGGGACACATGGGAACTGAATGTGAATCATAATATAACATTCTAATTCTTTTTGTTATTTTTTGCTTGCATTTTGTTTTCTTTCTCATTTTTTTTCTTTGTGATCTGACTTTTCTTTTGCAGCAAGATTATTGTATATATATATATATATATATATATATATATATATAAGTTGATTTCCTCTTCAAGGTTCAAGATTCAGCTGCTTCCCCATATTTCCACAGATGTTCTCAGAACTGAGAAATCATATTTTCCCCTCTATTGACTCTTCACTCCTCAAAATAGTGCAAATTTTTAATTAATCAGTTCTCATCTGCCTTTTAGTCTGATCTTCCCCAAGTACCTAGTCATTGGTGATAGAATCTTCACAAGGAGCTAAAGAATCCAGCTCATCTTGAAAATGATCCTCTGGAGTTGTACCTCACATCTAACAAACTGGCAAAGATAGTAACGGGTGAAGATTGTCAATGCTGGCTGGCTGTGAAAAGATAGGCACACAAAAACATTAATGATAGAGCTGCAAATAAACCTAACCATTGTGGAACACAATTTAGACTTTCTGAGAAAATGATTAAAATAGCTCTACCCTTTGACCCAGAAATCCTTTTGCAAAGCATACAACCTGATGTATCCAAAGACAGAAAAAAGTCCTAATGTGTTAGAAAATATTAATTGTAACACTTTTTGAGGTAGAACTGAAAACCATTTGTCTTAACATCTTGTGGTATGTAAATATAGTACTTCTGGACCACAAGAAACTCACAAATATAAAGAATTTAGAGAAACATGAGAACGAATATATGAATTGATAGAAAAGTAGAATCAGAAAAATAAAATACACAACTAGAACAGTAAATAGAAAAAAATTGATAAAAATTCACTGAATATTATGAAATTATAATGACCAAGCTTGGCTCCAGAGAAGATTCATTTTCCTCTCTTTATTATAGGAGTTGGAATGATAGGATTGGAATATTATATATATTGTTAGATTTAAGGTATTGATCAATTTTTTTTGAACTCTTTTTCTACTTTTGTTACAAGGGAAGGATGTATAGGTAGGATAGAAAGAGGAAAACAAGTGTGATATAACATCAAAAGGCATATAAATAAAAGATAAATGAAAATTTTAAAAAGCATAAAATAAATAACAAAGGAAGAAAAAAGGTAGGTAGGAAGTTTGGAAGTCTACAGGGAGGAAAGAATGGAAGAAGGAAGAAAAGAAAAAATAAAGAAAATAGTAGCATGGGGGTGAGTCAGTGAGTCAATAAGTACTTCTTTTGTTCTAGACATGGTATTAAGTACTGAAGTATAAGGAAATATTTTATTATTTATCTTTTGTCAATATTATTGAACCTAGCCTTATGAGGCTAGAAAATTGTCTGTCCTCAAGTTTGTGGTAGAAGTTAGATATCAGAGATGTTGGAGAAGCTGGATGACTTCAGGGAATTTTTGTTTTGGGTCTACACTAAGCTTGTCTTTGGAGTCCCCCAAATTTTAATGTTTACACTTATCTGCTGATATATACGGCAAATTGTCCTTCTCTAGAAACTGTCTTAGATGGGACTAATGAGGCAAATGTCTTTATAGCTTTGTCTACATAATGTACCTCACAAAAGGGAACTATACCTTTTCCCAACTCTCTCCTTTGCTGAGTGACCTAACACAATTCTTTCTAAACGCTATTTCAAGTTTTGGGGTTTATTTTCAACTAATAGAGAAAAGGAAAACACATGGACCCTGTTTTCAAGGAGCTCAGTTTTAATGGAAGAAATGATATGCAAACAACTATATACATGAAAGATTTTTACAAAATAGATGGAAGATATTTTCAAAGGAAAGCAACTAGAAATAGGGACTCAAGGGAGAGGATGGAGAAAGACCAGGAAAGGCTTCCTGCAGAAGGAAATATTTGAGCATCTTAAAGGAATCTAGGAGGCAGAGATGAGGAGGGAGAACATTCTAGATATGGGGGACAGCAAGTAAAATGGCTTGGAATCTGGGGATGGAGTATAAAGTGTGAAAGGAGCAGTAAGAAAGAGTGTGGATCATAGTATACTTGAAGGGGAGTGAAGGATGAGAAGACTGGAAAGGTAAAAAGATATCAGGTTCTAAAACACTTTAAATGAGAGAAGTTTTTATACTTATTTTGAAGTAATAGGGAACCAATGGAGTTTATGTAATGTATGTTTGTGTGTGTATTGCAGGAGGCTGTGTGAGTATAGAAGAGATTATCTATCTGTCTGTCTATCTGTCTATCTCCATCTGTCTCTCTTTATATATACATATGTACACATGCAAACTCACATTTAATATTGTGAAGGTAGGAACAACAAGCCTTCGCAACATCAGATTGGCTTTATGGGATGAATGAGAGAGAGTTAAGAATGAGAACTAAGCTGGGAGGCTAGGTGACTGAGAGCACAACTCTCTTAACAATGATAGGGAAGTTCTGAAAAGGGAAAGATTCTTGTGGAAAGATCATGAGTTCTATTTTGGATGTCTTGAGTTTGAGATATTTATGAAACATTCAGTTTGAAACTTCCAAAAGGTGGTTGATATAAGCTTAAGTAAATGTATGTATATTTGTGTACATGTATTTATTTGTCTTTTTTTCTTGTATATGTATATATATGTGTGTGTATATATATATATACACATACATCTTCTTCTACTACTCTAAAATAGTAGAAGGAAAAGAGCTGAAGGTCCAGAATAAACTTTTGGGATATAACTATAGTTAAAAGGCAAGATCTGGGTAAAGATGTGGTAAAGGAGGCTTAAAAGGAGTGGACAGGTAGGAGATCTAGGACAGAAGTGTCACAAAAGCTTAGAGAGGAGAAAGCTCTCAAGGGAAAGGGTGATCAATAGTGTCGAAGGCTGTAGATATATGGATAGACAAGACAAAACAAGACAAGGCAGCAAGAATTTATTTATCCCTTTCTGTGTGCCAAAAACTATGTGTTTTGCCAGGGATACAAATACAAGCAAAAGGAAAGGCAGCTTCTATCCTCAAAACATTTACATTCTAGAGTTGGGGAGGAGAGACAACACATAAAAGTTACCTGAATAGCTGAGAGGCCGAAAATATAGAAGGGTCTGACCCACACAGGGATAAAGTGTGAATAGTCCAAAGAGCTAGGAGAAGAATGAAGTCTGGCTAGCTTGATCTCTCCAAAATAGAGGCCTTAAGACAATAATTAAAAAAAATACTTATATAGCACTTACTATATGCCAGGCATTGTGCTAAGTGCTTTCACAAATATTCTCTCATTTGGTTCTCACAACAATCCTAGGAGGAAGGTGCTATTATTATACTTATTTTAGGTCAAGAAGGATTGGAACGGAGAACAGGTCATTTAGTATCACAGGTAACTTTGTAGAGAGCAGTTTCAATTGAATAATAAAATTTTAATTAAAAAACACTTTGGTTCAATTCTAGTAGCAAATAAAATGACAAGGATGACATATACCTCTTCTCTTTCCACATGGTTAAAATTTCTTTCACTTGACTTCTATATTTTGGCCTTCTTCCTCTCTCTCTATGAGAGTTAAATGACTTGATCAGGATCATGCAGCTAATATATGTCAAGTGTTTGAGGAGGGATTTGAACTCACATCCTCTTGACTCTAGGACTGGTGCTCTATCTAGCTTCCCTTTCAGTTTCTGTATTTTGAAAGTTTTTCATTCCATGTTGTTATAATTCATTTTTTTAGTTGGGTCTGACTCTTTGTGATCCCAGTTGGGGTTTTCTTGATAATAGGTAGATAAAAGAGTGGTTTGCCATTACCATCTTCAGCTCATTTTATAGATGAGGAAACTGAGGTAAACAGCGTTCAGTAACTTGCCCAGACTTATACAATTGGTAAGTATCTACTAGAGGTAGTAGGAAGCCATAAGAGGTTATTGAGAAAGGGATGTGATTTGGTTCTATAAACACTCCAGAAAAATTACACTGACTGTTAAGTAGATGATGAATTGGAATAGAGAGAGACTTGCGACAAGGATATCAGTTAGAAGACTTTTGCAATAGTCCAGATAAGATATGGTGTAGGCTTGAACTAGGATGGTATTTATATCACTGTACAGAAGAGAAAATATGAGACATAACATGACGTTTTACTGGATTCCATTCCATGAGTTTATTTTTTGTTGCTTATATTCAGGGATCATGACATTCAAGATTTCTATTATGCATACTGGCAAGAAATTGACATAATCTTCCTATATTTTCCCCTAGATCTTCAATTATTTCCTCTTGTCACTTCTTACATGATGGTATCTGATAAATGCCTTAGAAACATTATAACTTAACTTTTCCTCTTACTATGGCAAATATATTCTTGTGAGTAGATCTTGAAATGCTTTTATATTTTTTGACAAACATTTGGAGAGACTGTTCATGATACTTAAAGACAATGTCAACTTTTTGTGAATTAATTTCTTTTAGTAAAGTGTTTGCATTAGTTGAAATCATGCCATCAAACTCAAAAGGAACCTTCTATGCTCCATTATAAGAATATTCATTTCCTATTTAAAACTATTTGAAACATTAGCATTGTTTTCACCATTCATTTCATCAGTAGGCAGTACTTCCATAGTTTAAGTATAGACTTTCAATGCCTTCAGATTTTTACATTTTTCCTTCTAGATTTAAGTAGCTACTCAGTTTTCCATGTTTGTTTCATCTAATTATTTCTTACCATTGTCATGCATTAATCTATAATGTGTTTTGTAACTTGAAGCTTACAGTATTATCAATAAAAGACAGCATAAAGCCCTTTCCTATAACAGATAAGTTTCAGTTCCAGTTCTGGTATGATGTAATATTGGGGTATAATAAAAACATTCATATCTTTAACCCATTTGTGCATACATTATTTGCCTAGTTTTAGTATTTTCAATAGATGAGGTATTAGTTTTATTTGTTCTGATATATCTCGTCTTCTGGTAGTACTAAAGCATAAAGGACCACTACTTATTGCTATCTTCTGTGTCAAGTGGATCATCATAATAGTTTCTAATAGAACCAATCAGAAACAGTATGTCTCCCTCAATTGTTTCTTGATTGATGGGCACAATATCATCCTCCCAACCAAAGTGCAAGTCTAATCAGTGGTACTACCAGAGCCCAGTTGTCTGATGCTTCAGCTAGGCTTTCACAGCTATGAGAACAATCTCAGAGAAGGCAAAGTCCTTGCTGTATACCTTCCTGATTGGCTTTCCCTGATTTGTGTGCCCCTTTCTAACCTTATCCTTCCTGCATGAAAGGGATTGTGGATTGAGCTTTGAGGGGATTATTATTATTATTGTTAAACCATTTCAACAAATGTTATGTACAATGTTTATACTAGATGTTATAATTTCTGAAGGAGAGAAAGTAGATACACGAGACCCACCTTCCAATAGAGTAACAGAGATAAGACGTGCATATGGAACAGAGGGATAGTTCACCTGTATTGGGCATAAGTAAATTTCCTAGAAAAGCAGTTGCTAATTTAAATCTGCTCTGGCAGTTCAATTGTCTGGGGTATAGGTTTGTTCAGAGTTTTAAGAAAGAAATGGTCCTTTGACTCATAGTTCTCAGATAGTTACTACTTTTTAAATATGACAAGCTATTATAGACTAGAGCTACATGAACACTAGAGCTGTTCTCTGATTATGGGACAAATATAACTTATCTGATTATAATAAAAAATGAAAATTTGTTTACTAGCCATAAGCATAAGTGGGATTATTCATAAAAAGAATTCAGAGTTTGAACCTAGAAATGTAAGAAAATAGAAAAGGAGGTTAAAGGACAGATTTCAGAGTACATCAAACTCCCCAGTAGATACTGAACATGTTGTTGGAAGACTGTGACTAAGGTTTGCAGTATTATTCTTGCATTTATTTTAGTATATAATGACAATGGCATATTATTGCTTCTTTTTCCTTATTATTAAGCAAATGTCATGCTTAAAATTTAAATATATTATTATTGTAAGTAGTTGATTTCGTATAAATGGAAGCCTATTAGTAGGGGCTAAATTGGTAAGTAGCAAGAATAATAATAAAATTATCTTTATGACCTGAAAAAGAGTGTAATCATGTGGTTGTGTGCTTTTTCTGTATAACTAAACTAGAAAGAGCAAGCCAGCTTAGAGAGGGAATAAGTGTCTATATATTCTGTGAGAAGTATGAGATGCTCCATTGTTTAACATGAATGATATAGGTAATAGGTGGATGGAAAATAACTCATAGATGGTTCATGGGTTGTAATCAGGAAAGACTTCATGAAGATGGTGGCTTATTATTTTAAGAACCTTGAAAGAGGGTGAAATTGTGACAGGTCAAAACTAAGACCAGAAGCAGAGAGGGAATTCTAGGAAGAAAGAATAACATAAATGGAATAACAGAAGTGGGAAAACAATATGATAGAGGGAGCACCAGACTGTCTGGTACATGAGGATACATATTGTGGGGCAATAGGAAATGGGACTGGAATGACAGGACAGCACCAGATTAAGGAGGGCCTCAACTATCAAACTAAGAACCTTAGTCTTTATTAGTCATTATGAAGCTATTCCCTCTGATTTTATAGAGGGAGGAAAAGACTTGGAAATGTTCCCTCAATGAATAAAAGTGGGAAGGATTTCTGGGATTTTAATCAAACCCCTAAAGGCTCCGGAGAGTTGAGTTGTTACTTCAAATTTATTCTGCCCCTTGGTAAATAAGTTAGATTTCAGGAGAACAGATGCTCCCAGAACTGTGTTGATGCATTCAAACTAAGTAATTGTCAAATCTCAGCAACAGATGAAGTCATTAAAAATCAGCTCCCCTGTGTCCTTAAAAGGAACCCAGAATTGGGAATGAATTCCAGCTCTCTGCTAAATTGCTGTTTCTTCAGGCAGAGGCCTTCTTTGTGGGTCTAATTTTCTCTTCTGGAATGAGGATGTTTGCAACAGACAGTTTTGGCTTTTTTCCCTTGTCCTGTCATTTACAGAGTTCTATATATCCTCCAGAACCAAGGCTACATCAAGGATGAGGAGGAGCTAAGTAGATAAAGATATCACTGGAGTAAGTCATTCTGTGACTATTAAGATCATATGCAAAATGGAATATAACATTGTCGGTACACAGAACTGGATCTGCATAGAACACTGGCTGCTGAATATTCAGTAGAGAATCAGTACAGAATCTTCACTCACTTTGAGAGTACACTTCTAAGTGATCCAAGGTGTCCAGTGCAGGGCTGGTCATTGGGGGTGAGCAGAGAGTGGACATGACTTAACAGCAATAAGGCTCCTGATCTGACAGTGAAATTCTGGGATGCAGTTTTTACTCTTTCACTAGAGGAAAGTCACTTAACTTTTCTCAGAGGTCTCATCTGTCAAGTGGGCATATTAATCCCTTTTGTCCTTTCCTCACATGGTTTTTTATTAGGATTAGATAAGATAATAACTCTGACAGTGTTCTAAATTTGAGAAAAATGATGATAACACAACATAAATACTGTCAGACTTAAGTACATTTGAGTCATCAGAATGATTTTTCAACCACTATGACACATGAGTTCTATCTACTTAGATGTGTCTTTAGGTTCATTAAATGAGGTCTTGTGTGTGTGTGTGTGTGTGTGTGTGTGTGTGTGTGTATGTGTGTGTGTGTGTGTGAGAGAGAGAGAGAGAGAGACAGAGAGACAGAGAGAGACAGAGACACACAGAGAGAGAGAGAGACAGAGAGAGAGAGAGAGAGAGAGAGAGAGACAGAGACAGAGACAGAGAGATAGAGACAGAGACAGAGAGAGAGACAGAGACAGAGACAGAGAGACAGACAGAGACAGAGACAGGCAGAGAGACAGAGAGAAAGAACAGAAAGAAGAGGAGGAAGAGATACAGAGACACAGACAAGGAGTCAACAATATTCATTTGCTTTTCTGAAGGAAAGTCTTGTTTCTCATTCCAGTAGGTCAGGAAGGCATCCAGGATAGGAAAATGAATACCATCTCTAAAAATTCCTGGTGACGAGAAAATTCTGGCAAGTCATTTTTTCTCTCTGCGTTTCAGAGGGATACAAGGTGGTGCAATGCACTATATTGCGTCAGTTTTCTCATCTGTAAAATGAGACATTTATACTAGATATCCCTAGAGATGGAACTTTTATTCCTACTAGAAATGTCATCTTTTGATTTGGAGTCAGTGGTCCTATGTTCAAATTCAGACTTTCTTACTACTAATGAGCCTTTAGTCAAATCACTAAGACTATGATTTAACATTTTCTGACCTCTCTGAGACTCAATTTCCTCACTTCAACACAAATGAGACAATTGAAGATGATCTAAAAGGTCTTTTATAGCACCTGCCTCCCAGAGTGATTATATCAACTCTAATATTTGTAAAGCACTTAACACAGTGATGCTTAATAAACTCTTCTTCCTTCCTTCCGTCCTTCCTTCCTTCCTTCCTTCCTTCCTTCCTTCCTTCCTTCCTTCCTTCTCTCCTTCCCTCTCTCCCTCCATCCTTCTTTCCTTTCCTCCCTCTGTCCTTCCTTCCCTCCTTCTCTCTTTCCCTCCCTCCCTCCTTCCTTCCTTCCTTCCTTCCTGTTCTGAATAATACAATTCTGTGTGTATCTAGGCCAGTATCCATTCCCATATGATAATAGAAGCCTTTTACTTAACAGATGGGAAGCAAAGCAGGATATTGAAATCTCCCTGCTGTGTTGTTATAGTCATCTTACTCTGGAGTACAGAGGAGGAGGAAGGAGTATGTCTGGGCTTAGAAGTTCCTTTTAAAGGGAGGTGAGTATATTTGTGTGTGAAAGGGGTGGGGAAAGCAGGGAGAGTCAGAATAATGAATGAGCAGTGACTTCTGAAAACAAGAGCTACTTTCAGATGTCTTCCTCTTCCTCCGACCCTATCCCAATCCCCAGGCCACTCTTGTGGTCAGGCTCCAAGTGTAGACATAATTTCTTGAAATCTATTTTAAGGTAGATTTGAAATTGAGTTTCTAGTGCAATTAATAGTATCACCCTTACAGCCGAGATTTTGATTTCAATATGTTCCTTGTGGATAGAGCCAAAGTGGGAAGACTGAGCTAATGAGGTTTTTGAGTCTTGGAATTTTCTTTGCTTTTCACACCTCCCTGCCCTCCCCCTAATCGCTGCTATCTTTGTTGATGATGAAATGATTTGGCTAAAAAGGTCAGCTATCTAGACCAGAATATAATTTCCATCTCTATCTCCAAGTCAATAGAGTTAAATCCCTGCAAAATACCAAGCCTTTGAAGTCTTGCTAAGAGATATTGAAGAGATTTAACTAGTGCCCAAGTCTTTTCTCATCATACTTTGAATAAATGTTACTTAACTATAAACAATTCATTCTTCTTGTGATACTTGAAGTTTTAGAAGGGGTAGTTGGTCTGTTGCTATGGACAATAGCAGCCTGCTTTTGTGGGAAGAGAGAGCTGTGAAGGCAGAGCATAGGGAAGGGAAAGATTTTCAAAACTGGAATGGAAGAAAACTACAAGGAAGAAAAAATATGCAAGCTTTTTTTAGCAGAAAAATTTGAATTTGTTCTAAACAGGACACAGCTGAAATTTCCCAGGGAAGACTTTCTGTTAGGAATTTGTATGTTTATTTGGTTTGCTTAGAAAATTATAAAACTAGTTCCTAATAGGTCAGAAAAGCAACATTCTGGGTTCATGATAATTTTATGAATTCTTGTATGAGGGAGAAATCTACAACTTTTCTATTTGCTTCACCACATCTAACTTAAAAATATGATTTTTTTGTAGATTTTGTAGATTGTAGCTGGCCTACAAGTTTCCATTCAGAATTAAAATTCCATGATTCTAAGATTTTATATGATGATCATTTTTGGTAAATTACAGTGATGAGTAGTTGCTATGGCCAAGTGCTGAATGACAGCTCTGAAATTATAACAAAAATATTTTTTTTATCAGTGGTCGTTCAAGAAAATATTGCAGATCTATGTGCAAGGCCATCTCTGAGATATAGAAGAACAGTATGATTGCCATAGAACCATACTTTGGGGAGGCCTAGAGTACCGTGATTGATGGAGGGGGCTTATTTGGCTCATCTTTGATAGATTGAAGATAATTAATATTATCAGGCAATATATGACAAATATACAAAAATAAGCGTAGATTCTAAGAGCTGAAGAAACCAAGAGAAGGGGACGATTTCTTTGAAGTGCCTAGACAAGGAAAGTTTCTGGAGAATGTTTCTTAATCTGAGCCTTTAAAGACAGGTAAAATTTGAATAGGTAGAAGAGAGAAGGATGGGTATTCCCTTTAGAGGAAGAATATGGAAATAGATGTAGAGGGCACAGGAAAGAGAGGGTATGGGGAACAGTGAGGAGAATTGGTTGGAGGAGAAATTTCCCTTGGGAAACAAAGAGGAAAAGTTGGAGAGAGAAATTGTGCATAGAGTGTGAATAGATATTTTTGAGCAAGGAAATAGAGTTTTCAGTTGGTTTTTAATTGTGTCTGTCTTTTTGTAATCCCATTTGGGGTTTCCTTGGCAAACTTACTGTAGTAGTTTGACATTTCCTTCTCATGCTCATTTTACAGATGAGGAAACTGAGGCAAAGAGAGTTAAGTGACTTGCCCAAGGTAGCATAGCTAGTGGGATCT
Organism: Sarcophilus harrisii; assembly: GCF_902635505.1. Classification (NCBI taxonomy): domain Eukaryota; kingdom Metazoa; phylum Chordata; class Mammalia; order Dasyuromorphia; family Dasyuridae; genus Sarcophilus; species Sarcophilus harrisii. The sequence goes on along the minus strand of NC_045427.1, from coordinate 473,287,151 downwards.
GAGGCCAGATTTGAACTCACAAAGAGAAGTCTTTTTGACTCCAAGCTTGGCACTCTGTCTATTGTACTACCTAGTTATTCCAGGGGAATATAATACTCAACAACAAATCACTATTACATACCCGTGTAGTTCTGGAGATAGAGACAAAGTCTAGATAAGACACTTTCATGGAATTTGAGGTCTACTAGGGGGCTAAAACATAAGCACAAACCATATTAATACTATATGAAAAATACAAAGTGGTCTGTGAAGCTCACAAGAAAAGGACAATAGGATCTCTATAATGACTTAGAGGCAGAAAAACTGGGATTTAAAAACCAACCTGGGGCAATTAATGAAAAAAAAAAAAAACCCTCAGAAGCCATCTTGATCAGCTCCATTATTTTACAAATAAGAAATTGTTTATAAATGTGACCGAGTCATTTAAAATCTCTAGCTGAAACTCCCTAGTTTAAATGACTTGCCCATAAGAGCATCAAGCATTAGGAATAGCATTTGAAACAGGTTATTGTTCTTTCCATCATATTATATTGTCTCCTAGTCCTTTAACACGGAATCCTCAGCACACCTTAAAAATGCTAATAGAAATATCAGTTACCATCATTATTAAATTGTGGCATGGGATGATTGAGAGGAAGAGGATCAGGAAAGGTTTCTCAGAGGAGCTAACATTTGGGTTGGGCTTTATCACTCCTGCTGAATAAACTGCTCTGTCCATGTAATGGAGCCTCCTAATTCCTAATGAAAAGGCTGGGTAGATATGGGTAGGGAATATTATACTGGCCATGATGATATTTGGATCAGCAGAGCTTCTGTTTGATGTTTCTTTTTTGGACAAACACATACTGGGAAGTAATTATTTTCCTTCAGTTATGTTTTCTTGTTTAGGGCACTTTTGTCTACAAACCAAATGACTTCAATGAAAGGGATAGTGTCTTCCATTCCTGTTCACAAGGATAAGGCTAGGAAAGAGAGACCTCACTGAGTAGGGGAAGGGGCTGGGACCACGACTGGAGACCACTACCTTCTAATAAGCAAATGATTCAGGACTTCCTGGTAAAAGGATTAATAAGATAAAGGAAATAGATACTTTGTTCAGGCCAGACTAAATCTCAAAAAAAACCCAAACTAATTTAGAGGAGATCTACATGTAGAACAATCATAGCAAATACTGCAGGACAGAAAAAAAAAAGAGAAATCTAATAAGATAAAAGCCTAATTAATTAATACTAAAAAAAAAAAGTCATCCTTTTTTAAAAGTCTAAAGCTTTTTGTCAACTAACAAATGCTTTCCCCCTCCAACTACTGTATCCAAAAAGAAAAAATAAAAACAAAATCCTTATAATAAGAAATTTAAAATATTAAATAATTAAATAAATGTATGAACCCTTATAATAAATAACAAATAAGCATAGTCAAGCAAATACATTTCCATAATAGCAAATTGTGCAAAAATGTGTATTTTATTCTGCATGTTTACAACATGACTTTTATATTTGGAAGTTGATAGCATGCATTATTACTAGACCTTTGGAATCATAGTTAATCATTTTTTCAAAATTCTTAAGGTTTCAAAATTGTTCACTTTTGCAATGTTATCTTTATAAATTGTTCTAGTTTTTCTCACTTTATTCTGCATCAGTTCATATAACTTCCTCCAGGTTTCTCTGAAACTATCTTTTCATAATTTCTTATAGCCTAATAATATTTCATTATATTCATATGTCATAACTTGTTCACCCATACCCCAACTGATGAGCATCCCCTTAGTTTCAAATGCTTATCTTTACCACATCTGATTTCAAACTCTTATAAGGAACATAAATAGCTTATAGGCCTGTGTTTGAGTCCATTTTGGATCATTCATCTCTGCTGTGGAGATTTTGCCGGCATACTTTTGCCTGTTACTGCTCCTGTACCCCACAAATGGTTGACAATTTTGTCCATTCATATGAGAAAGGGGCAAGGGAAATATGAGTCCTTTGTTTTGAATTGGCCCTAGGTTACAGACAACCAAGACAGCAGAAATTCTGTCTGGCAGATTCTATCCATCCTTTCTAACATTGAAAATAGTGGCAGACATTGATTTACCCAGGAAAAGTAAAAAGGAAAAGAGCCATGGGAGAAAATGGGAGGGGTGTAGGAAATGAGACCGAAAGGAGATAGCTGGGACCAGTCCTCTTTTCCAATAGGATACTCTGAAGGAGATAGCTAAGGCCACAAAGAGATTAAAGAAAAAATAATTGCAATTAAAGAAAAAGAAAACAATTACAATCATACTCATGAATGGGGCATGTAATTATATTAAAAATAACAAAACTATCAAAATTAATTTATGAAATTGCCAATCAAATTACCAAAAGAAATGTAATAAAGCTAAAAAAATATCAAAATTAATTGGGAACAACTAATGGCATGTCTCTGACATATACTGACCATGTGACAGTGGGCAAGTCATGTAAATTTTTTAAGTTCTAGGGCAGTGGTTCTCAGAGTATGGTCTGGGGATTCCTGGGGATTCCCAAGACCCTTTTAGGGGATCCAGAAGGTCAAAAATCTTTTCATAACTACACAGATGTTTTAATTTCTAATATATTAAACATTCACAGATATAACCCACATAAACAAAAACTTTGTGAGCCCCTCAATAATTTTTTGCGAAGTCCTGAGACCCCAAAAATTTGAGAACTAATACTCTAGGAAATTCTCTAAGATAATACATTGCACTAAAACTGGTATCCTTGTGTTTACTAATCTGGGAGTTTCCTATACAAATTAAAATGCTGGTCAAATCTTCCTATTGAGAATCTATTATTATTTATAACTTTGTGTGACACACTATAGCACTCTAGTCCCCAATTTCTTAACTATAAGGTGATGGGACTGGAAATCTCTGAATTCTTTTCCAGTGTCCTTAGTTCATGAGGCTCCTTGCCACTTTTTTTTTTTTTTACCTGTCATTCTTTTTGGGATTCCTTCTTATTCTGAAAATAGAGATCTGATGCCTTTTATGTCTATATAAATATCTCTTTCTTTCTCCCATTACCATCATCCCCACACCTCTCCAAATCTGCTCTCCATCTATTTCTACTTGAAAGCTGTATCTCAGGAGAAAATGATCCTGTGATTTTTTTTAAAACCCAGATTCACTGAGATTAGAATTCTATAGAGGTAGGGAAAAATAGCAAAAACTTTTTCTCCCCATTTCAGAGGAAGTTGGAATGAGATTCTGAGATAACAAGAAGGGCTTCAGATTATTAAAAATAAACCCTGGCCTGCAGCCTACTTGACACATTAATCTTTTCTGACAGATGCTGACTTGCATACCCAGTCTCCAACTCCCAGAAGGAAGCCTGGTCTTCTACTGAACAATATTTTTGGAGTTTTCAATAACTGTCCTCATCTAATGACTGGATTCTTGCTCAAGCAATCTCCAAGTGGGCTCTCTCCTCTTCCTAGGTGGGAAAGACTGACCAGTGTTCTGGATGGTGGCTTATGTTTCCAGAGCTTCAGCTTGAGAATTCCCATGATTTAGGAAGGAATAAAGCTGAGCAATCAACCTTGGGCTCACACAGTTATAATAATCATATAAATGGAGATAGATGAGTTCAAATTCTGACTAATATTTATCAGCTGTGTGACACAACCCCTCTCTACTTTGATTTCTTAGTCTAGTAGAGGAAATTGAACCTCATGGTTTCCAAGATTGCTTCTAGTTCTAAATCAATGAACCTCTGACCTTATGATCTATGGTTTCCATGTGAGAAATACTCTGGAGTGGTAATAAAAAATATCTGACAAGGAATGATGATTCTGCAGATGTGATCATGGACAAGGGACTTATTTGGTACATAGGTGCCAATGAAGATAATTCCAGAATTGGGGTTAAAAAAGAGTATTTGAAGAATGGATAGTGTTCAGTTTGGATCTGGACAGTAAGCATTTGTATGCATTTATGTAGCACTTACTATTTGCTCGGCACTGTGCTTAGCATTTCTCCTAAGAAAGACAAGATCACTCTTCTCCCAAAATGAGTTTTTGTACCTTATTTTCATTATTTTACTAATGTCTTCCTTATTCTCCTTTTCTTAATAAAAATAATAACAACAATGATAAATATAATTTATATATATAGTGTTCTGTTTGTAAGATAGTTTACACCTAGTTGTGGTTGCTACTTTGAACATGGATTCACCTGTCCATTTTCTGGGAAGTTTCTATGTACTGACTTGGTCAGGTACATTTAAAGTAAAGAATACAGATCTAGCATATTATTAGATAACAAATCTCATCTAATTGAGATGTGTAAGGTTAGCAAATTTTATTAATCATGATGTCCTTCAGATTAAAATCTGAACCAGCCAATGATTAGCTGTTCCTAAGATCTCCTTCCTACTCCATCCCTGTGAATCTGCCTAATAACATCAATCAGCTATGAAGACAGAGACCGGATTGATCTGAGGTCTCCCATGTTATATATCAGCCACCATACTTATTGTATGCCCACAGGACTGTAGGGCAAAAGGGCCACTTATAGTTGAAGCCCGATTTGTGATCCTTTGTATTGAGTGCTTTTATTCCTTCTTGGTACCTCCTTACTCATGGTCCTTTTACAATTTGGCCCATACAACAACTATTGGAGGAAGATGGGATTTTTCAAATGAAGAAACTGAAATAGACAGAGGTTAAGTGACATTACCCAAGTCACAGAGGTAGCAAATCTCTAAGATGGGATTTAAGCCCAGGTTTTCCTAGCTTCAAGTGCAATGCTTTATTCACCATGTCTCCAATCCCATAATACACCACATCTTGCAACCCATAAACTATTGTTGATTCTGGCTGAAGGTAGACCAAGCTGGTTATATGGTGATAGTACACACTATCTTCCAGGACCTTGAGAAGATTAGTCAGGAGGAAATGCCCATCTGATTTGGTATAGTCAATATGGACAGTTAATCTGATTTGATGAGATTTGGGTTCACATTCCACCTGAAACACTGGGGAGCAATGTGATCCTGGGGAAATTATTCTTTTTTGAGCCTTGTTTTTCTTACCTGAAAATGGGAATAATAACACATTTAATCTATCTAGGAATGAATGACCCCATCTGCAAGTCTGGGAAGCTAGAGCATTGATTGTGGGCAATATGAAAAGAGGAACTGAATGCTAGGAGAAATGGCATCTGATTACAGGGAACTTGTGCAGTCCTCCCTTAACCACTTTGAGAAACTTTGGACCATTTATGCCCTATAGAGAAATTCTGTCCTTTCAGTCTTGCCAGTGTGGAAAGAGATGGAAAACACAATTAAGTAAATGCATAAAAGATCCAGAGAAAATTTTACAAGTGAAAGAGATATCTTAATATCATTTCCCATTTGCTTTAAAATTAATGGATTACCTCACAGTTATTGCTCTATTTCATAACTGTGCTGAATTATTATTTTTTGAATGTGAATGTTGTTCCTTCTCATGACTGGGAGAGAGAGAGAGAGAGAGAGAATGGAGGAAGGATAGGGAAAGAGAGGACAGGGATAGGGAGAGGGGAGGGGAAGGGGAAAAGAGAGGGAAACCATAAGGGGAGGGAAAGAGAGATAGAGGAAAGAAAGAAGGAGAGAGAGACACAGACAGAGAACCAGACACAGATCCCAACAGACAGGCAGAGAGGGGACGATGCAAATTGCTATTGGAGTGACATTCAAGACAGATCCCACTCTCTTTCATGAAACCTTTCTCAACTACTCACTTCCCTCTATATTGATGTCTCCTTTCTTTAACTACCCTGCCAATGCACTATATTACACTGTTATCAATCACATAATCTAGCTCTTGATTGGATTTTATTTTGTAATTTCCCTAATTATTTCAATATTTCTCTTTTGTTTCTTCACTAACATTGTAAAATCATTGAGGGCAAAGCCCATATCTGATAAGAATGATTTTTCTGGATTAGAGGGTGTGCATAGTTTGATAGCTCTTTGAATGTAGTTGCAAATTATTCTTCAGAATGGTTGGATCAGTTCACAATTCCAGCAACAGGGCATCAGTGTCCCAGTTTTCCCACATGCCTTTCAACATTTATCATTTTTCTTTTTTGTCACATTAAGTAAGCTGATAGATGTGAGATGGTAAGCCTGTTTTTTAAAAACACTTCAACTTAAGTATAACAGATTTTGGTTTAGTCCTTTACCTTTATTGTCTGTATGTACCTCTGCTTCAAGAGTGTTCCTTAAAAGCAACATATTAAATTCTGGTTTTTAACATACTGTGATATTCACTTCTGTTTTATGGATGAATTGATCCCATTCATAGTCACAGTTATGATGACTAATTGTGTCTTTGCCTTCATCTTATGCTTTTTCCTGTTTCTTCTTCTTCTCTCTCTTTTTATCTTTTTGTTTTTTGTCCTCAAAGGTCTGATTTGCTACTGACCACCTCTTTTCCCCAATCTGCCCTTCCTTCTTTCAATACCTCCTTTCCTTATTCCCCTCCCTTCCTACTTCCTTGTAGATCAAGATAAATTTTTATACCAACAGAATGTATAAATTATTCCCATTTTGAGCCAATTTTGATGAGAGTAAGATCCAAACATTGCCCACTATCACTTATTATCCTCTCCCCTCTAAAAGCTTTTCCTTTTTCCATTTACTTTTCTCCAAGTGTATTCCTCTTTTTCACCTCTTAATTCTATTTTTTTGGAAATCATTCTATAATAGTCAATTCAAGTCCATGTCCTCTGCCCATGTAAACTCCTTCTAACTGCCCTATTAATAATAAAATTCTTAATAGTTATATGCATTATCTTCTCATGTAGGAATATAAACAGTTCAACTTTAATGAATTCTCTATGATTTCTTTTTTATGTTTATCTTTTTATGCTTCTCTATGAAGAATTTTTCATTCAGCTCTGGTCTTTGCATCAAGCAAAGAATGCTTGAAAGTCCTCTATTTCATTAAATGCCCATCTCCTCCCCTAAAATATTATACTCAATTTTGCTACACAGCAAAACAAGACAATTTTTTCTTGGTTGTAATCCTAGTTATTTTGCCCTTCAGAACATCCTATTCCAAATACTGTCTCTGCTCTGCAACAGTGCCCAGGAGCCCAGTTTCCCCAGGACTGCAAATTCTAGTGCACCACTAATCCTCTTTGATCTGAGACTACTACTCAAAACTATTTATGAGCAATGAACAGGGTCTTGTATCCAGTGACACAAATGCTTTCCTGCAATCTCCTGATCAGTTGTCCAACCCCCTTGCTCTTTGTGGTCTGGGAGTTCCCAAAGCATCCCTCCTCAGTGCTGTATAGGAGCAGCAGCCACCAAGGCCTCCTGACCTGCTGGAACATGGCCTGTTCTGTGCTCCAGGAATGAACATCACCCAGTGAGACAGACCTTTCCTGATGACCTCTTAAGTTGTCACAGGCTGGAAAACTGTTTTACTTCATCCTTGTTTTTGTTTTACTGCTCTAGACTTCAATTTGAGACATTATTAATGTTGTTTGAAGGGAATTTGGGAAAAGTTCAGGGGAGTGAATTTTACTGTCATCTCTGCCCTGCCCTTCATTCTCAGTTGCTGCTTTCAAGAAGCTTGCATTCAATGGCAGGGGTGCAAGGATGTAAGGGGGCAGCATATGCAGAGAAATAAATACAAAATATAAACAAAGAATTAAAGCAGTTCTAAGAATCCAACATATTTTACTTAGCAGTTTGGCAAGGACAGCAATAAAGAAAAACAAAAATTGTTGGAGAGGAGGCGGGAGGCCTGGCATGGTACAGGAATATACTTTTTATGAAATTGTGAACTGGCCCAAACATTCTGGAAAGCAATTTGAAAATGTACCCCTTAAGTTACTAAACTGCATATTTTTGACTAGCATTGTCACTATTAGACACAAACCTTAAATAGATAAAAGAAAGAGGAAAAGGATCCATAATGTAAAAAAATATTCATAACAGCCCTTTTTTTTTTTTTTATCTTAGCAGACACTGGAAGCTTAGGAATGTATTCATGATTTGGGAATGGTATTTAAATATAATGGAATATTGTGCTTCAAAAAATAACAAAGATGAATTCAGAGAAATCCAGGAAAATTAGTATGAGCTCTGTGGAATGAAAAAAATCAGCAGAATCAGGTGAACAATTTCTACAATGACTGCAACATTGTAAAGTTAGATGACTTTGAAAGACTTAAGAATTTTGGTCAATGCAAGGACCAACCATACCTCCAGAGGACTAATGATAAGCATGCTTGAGGAGATATGATGTACTAGTGAAGAAGAATGAGGCATGTATTTTGGACATGCTCAAGCAGGGATTTATTTTCTTTAGATAAGGTAGAGTTTGGTGGATGAAAGAAGCAGAAAGACAGAACACTTGTATAAGAAAAACTGTTAAAATCTTCTTGTGAAGAAATAGAGTCTGAGAAGAGATCTTGAGGAGAAATACAGACTGTTCTGAAGATCAGGTAGGAAACTTTGAATGTACTGTGCAAACATATTTGAAGGTAGCACAGTGATTAAGATAAGGATGTCTTCAGGGTATTGTGGTCCATCAGCTCATTTGCAAGTGACTATTTTTAGAGCTTTGATGTTTATACTTGACAAAAGGGGAAGATTATATAAGAATTGTCGAGTTCATACCTGACTGAAAAATAGGTTTTTTGAGTTTTACATTATAAATTAAAGATGAGTCACTGAGAACGAGGAGGGTCAGATTTGAATTAACATTAGAAGTTGTTAAGATATCAGCCAGAGGAAAAGCTTTAAGAAGAAACTATAGGACCAGAGAGAGAAGAAGAGAAACAGAATGAAGGGAGTGAGCAAAGCACAGGAAGAATCCCAAGAAGCTGGACACAAGAGACAGAAGGCTTCCAGCTGAGTCAACTGACTTCAGCTATTTTTCTGGGAACTTAGAAAAGTGCTATTTTGCTGATTGGCTGATATAGCTGCTGGAAGAATAGAGCTGAATCCTGTTACTATACCACAAAAACAAAAAGGGAAGAGAGTATCCTAGAGAAGAAGGTCATTGATTATGTCCCAAGTTTCAGCGAGATCAAGAAGAATAATGATTGAGAAAAGATAATTAGTTTTCTCAGTGAAGAGATCACTAGTAATTTTGTTTGTTTTTTCTTCTTCCTTTTTTTTATTAAAGCTTTTTATTTACAAAACATATGCATGGGTAATTTTTTCAACATTAACCCTTGCAAAACCTTTTGTTTCAAATTTTCCTCTTCTTTACCTCCACCCTCTCCCCTAGCTGGCAGGTAGTCCAATCCATGTTAGATATGTTAAAATAATGTTAAATCCAATATATGTATACTTATTTTTACAGTTATCTTGCTGCACATGAAAAATCAGATCAAAAAGGAAGAAAAAGAAAAACTGAGAAAGAAAATAAAATGCAAGGAAATAACAACAGAGAGAGTGTTGTGGTTCACACTCAGCTCTCAGAGTTCTCTCTCTGGGTGTAGACGGCTCTCATCACTGAACAATTGGAACTGATTTGAATCATCTCATTGTTAAAGAGAAACACATCCATCAGAATTGATCGTTGTATATAGTCTTGTTGTTGCTGTGTATAATGATCTCCTGGTTCTGCTCATTTCACTTAGCACCAGTTCATGTAAGTCTCTCCAACAATCTCTAAAATCATCCTGCTGGTCATTTCTTACAGAACAATATTATTCCATTACATTCATATGCCATAATTTATTTAGCCATTCTCCAACTGATGGGCATCCACTCAGATTCCAGTTTCTTGACACTACAAAGAGGGCTGCCACAAACATTCTTGCACATACAGGTCCCTCTCCCTTCTTTAAGATCTTTTTGGGATATAAGCCCAGTAGAAACACTGCTGAGTCAAAAGGTATGCACAGTTTGATAACTTTTTGAGCACAGTTCCAAACCCAGAATGATTGGATTTGTTCACAGTTCCACCAACAATGGTATCAATGTCCCAGTTTTCCCACATCCCCTCCAACACTTGTCATTATCATTTCCTGTCATCTTAGCCAATCTGACAGATATGTAGTGGTATCTCAGAGTTGTCTTAATTTGTATTTCTTATATCAATAGTGATTTGGAGCATCTTTTCATGTGACTACAAATCGTTTTAATTTCTTCATCTGAAAATTGTCTGTTCGTATACTTTGACTATCAATTGCAGAATGACTTGAACTATTATAAATTTGTTTCAATTCTCTATATTTTAGAAATGAAGCCTTTATCAGAACCTTTGGATGTAAAAATGTCTTCCCAGTTTATTGCTTCCCTTCTAATCTTGTCTGCATTAGTTTTGTTTGCACAAAACATTTTTAACTTAATATAATCAAAATTATCTATTTTGTGATTGATAATGATCTTTAATTCTTTGGTCACAAATTCCTTCTTCCTCCACAGATTTGAGAGGTAAACTATCTTATGTTCTTCTAATTTGTTTATAATATTATTCTTTATGTCTAGATCATGAACACATTTTGACCTTATCTTGGTATATGGTGTTATGTGTGAGTCAATGCTAAAAAATATTTAATTTTGTATTAATTTTATTTATAATTCAATAAAAATAGAATTTAAAAAATAGTAATTTCCTTAAAAAAGAAGAGAGGAGAGGGAATTTAGTATATATAGTTTAGTATATATTATGTATATAACATATATATATATATACATACATACATACTAAATTCCTTCTCCTCTCTTCATGTATTTATATATATATATATATGCACTAAATTCTCTCTCCTCTCTTCTTATATATATATATAGTATATATATTCTATATGTATTATTTAGTAGATATATAAGAAAAGAGGAGAGGGAATTTAGTATGTATAATTTAGCATTTAGTATATATAATTTCTCAAGGAATATTTTCATTAGAGGGAAGAGAAATATAATAGCTGATAGGGATGGTCAAATGGAATGAGAGTTTATGGAAGAGGAATACAGACCGCAGGGAAGCAGTCAATAGACAGAGACTGAAGATTAGAGAAGGGTTATAAAGGGATGAAGATTGGATGGAATGAAGCGAAAGGTACATGTAAAGGGATTTGCCTTGTCAAGGAGAATGGTGCTTTTTCATTTGAGAAAGGGTTAAAGCAGGAAATAGTAGCAGAAGATATCTGAGTGATTGGAACCAAGGAAGAGGGGAAAAGAGGGAGCTCTTGCTGAATGGCCTCTATTTTTTTTCAGTGAAATGTAAGACTGAGAATGAAATGGGATGAAAAGCTTAAAAAAAAATAACTCTTGTTAGTAGGATAGTGAATCATTTAAGAAAGCATGTAAAGGTTGCCTTAATGCAATGATGTCAGTGCATTTGAGGTTATGTAACATAAATGTGTAGTGGACCCAATTAGCATGCTTTTACAATTTTAATTCTGTCCTGCCACACATGAATAGGAACAAAGGCATAATTAGTGAGGGCAGAGCATGCAGGGAAATGTAGAGCTGAATCTGTTCACTGAGGAATTGAGTCAAGGAAGGAAAGCCCATGCAAGGATGATGGCCTAGGAAAGAACTAAAGAAGGAAAGGTGTTGACAAGATGAAGAACATAGGACAATAAAAGAGAACTGTGGCATAACAATTTAGATATGGAAAAATTGGAACCAACCTAACTATCTGGAAAGCATTTTGGAATTATGCCTAAAGGACTATAAAACTGGATCATACACTTTGATCTAGTAATACTATTACTAGATCTATGTCTCAAATAGATCAAAGGAAAAAGAAAGGTAGTTATATGTACATAAATATTTATAGCAGTTTTTCATGGTGGCAAAAAATTGAAAATTGAAGAGATATCCATGAATTGGGAAATAGCTGAAGAATTTGTGTTACATGATTGTGGTGGAATATTATAAGAAGTGACAAGCAGAATGTTCTCAGAAAAACCTGGGAAGATTTATATGAATTGATTAAAAGTAAAAAGAGCAGAATAATGTAATAGCAATATCGATGATGATCAAATATGAATGACTTAGCTATTTCCAGTAATACAAAAATCCAAGCCAATTCCTAAAGACTCAAGTTGAAAAAAGCTATCCACCGTGGCCCTCTTCAGCAATGGGATGAACCAAATCAGTTCCAATAGAGCAGTAATGAATTGAACAAGCTACACCCAGTGAAAGAACTCTGGGAGATGACTATGAACCACTACATAGAATTCCCAATCCTTCTATTTTTATCTGCCTGCATTTTTGATTTCCTTTACAGGTTAATTGTATACTATTTTAGAGTCCAATTCTTTTTGTACAGCAAAATAACTGTATGTACATGTATACATATATTGTATTTAACTTATACTTCAACATATTTAACATGTGTTGGTCAATCTGCCATCTGGGGAAGCGGGTGGGGGGAAGGAGAGGAAAAGTTGGAACAAAAGGTTTTGCAATTGTCAATGCTGAAAAATTACCCATGCATATATCTTGTAAATAAAAAGCTATTAAAAAAAGCTATCACCTCCAGAGAAAGAACTGATAGTCTAGATGCAGAACTAAGCATATTTTTTAAACTTTATTTTTCTTGTTGGGTTTTTATTTTACAATATGGCTAATGTGGAAATATATTTAAGTATACTATTGAAAATTATGCTGACCCCTTGTTCTAGCAGTCTTACTTGTAAATCAGTGTGGGAGACAAATTAGGGGAGTCTTCAACTTTTGAATTGTCTGATATTTAGTACTAACTCCAACCTGTGATGCTTGTAAATTTCCTTTATCTCACTGCAAAATTTATAAATAAAAGCTGGCTCTATTTTGAATCCCTTGCTGATCTTCAGTGATCAGCCTGTCAATCTGTTACTACCTTGACATATTTTAATAAACTTCTTTTAATTCTCTTTGTCCTGACTTTTGCTTCTGATTAGGGTAAAAGCTTCAACAAAGATTTTTCTTTTTAATAATTCTGTCATACCATCTGCAAAGAGTGATAGTGTTGTTTCCTTATTTCTAGTGTTTTTAATAGGAATGGGTGTTGAATTTTATTAAATGCTTTTTCTGCATCTAACTGAGTGAATCATATGATTCTTGTTAGTTTGATTATTGATATAGTCGATTTTGCTAATCGTTTTCCTAATATTGAACCAGCCCTGCATTCCTGGTATAAATCCTACTTGGTCATAGTGTATTATCCTATATCTATATCTCATTCTCATTCTATAATCTCATTGCTAATATTTTTTTTTTTGCATCAATATTCATTAGGGAAATTGGTCTATAATTTTCTTTCTTTGTTTTCACCCTACTTGGTTTAGCTTTCAGCATAATAGCTGATCATAAAAGGAATTTGGTAGGATTCTTTCTTTCCCTATTTTTTCCTCCAATAGTTTATATAGTATTGAAATTAATTGTTCTTTAAATGTTTGGTAGAATTTATATGCAGATTTATCTGGTCTTGAAGATTTTTTTCTCCAGGACCTGATTAAAAGCTTGTTCTATTTCTTTTTCTAAAATAGGATTATTAAAACAATTTATTTCCTCTTCTGTTAACCTGGGAAATCTATATTTTTTGTAGATATTCTTCCATTTCACTTAGATTATCAAATTTATTTTGATATATATTAGTTGGGCAAAATAATTCCTAATTATTGCTCTAATTTCCTCTTCAATTTTGGAAAGTTTTTTCTTTTTGATATTAGCAATTTGATTTTCTTTGGAGAAAATTGAATGGAGACAGAAAGGAGTTTACTTTTTCCTCAGTGGCTCATGGAAATTATATAAAAATTAATTATGTATTAAGGCATAAAAACTTCAAAATCAAATACAGAAAGACAGAAATAGTAAATGCATTTTTTTCAGATCATGATGCAATAAAAATTACATGCAATAAAAGGCCAGAAGAAAATTGTCCAAAAATTAATTGGAAATTAAATAATTTAATCCTAAAGAATGAATGGGTGAAACAATAAATCATAGACATAATCAATAACTTCATCCAAGAGAATAACAATAATGAGATAACATTCCAAAATTTATGAGATGTAGCCAAAGCAGTTTTTAGGGGAAATTTTATATATCTAGATGCTTGCTTGCATAAAATAGGGAAAGAGAAGATCAATGAATTGGGTTTATAACTAAAAAGGCTAGAAAAAGAGCAAATTAAAAACCCTCAATTAAATACCAAATGTGAAATTTTGAAAATAAAAAGGGAGATTAATAAAATTGAAAGTAAAAAAAAAAACCTATTAAATTAATAAATAAAACTAAGAGTTTGTTATATGGAAAAAAACAACAAAATAGATAAACCTTTATTTAATTTGTTTAAAAAAAGGTAAGAAGAAAATCAAATTGTTAATATCAAAAAGAAAAAAGAAAAACTTTCCAAAATTGAAGAGGAAATTAGAGCAATAATTAGGAATTATTTTGCCCAACTAATATATATCAAAATAAATTTGATTTGATTTTCTTCTTTCCTTTTTTGAAACAAATTAACTAAAGGTTTTTTTCTTTCTTTCTTTTTTCACTCCCATTTGTTCAATTCTAATTTTTAGTGTATTATTTTCTTCAGTTTTTTTTAAGCTCCTTTTGTATTTGGCCAATTGAATTGTTTTAGTGTATTATTTTCTTCAGTTTTTTTTAAGCTCCTTTTGTATTTGGCCAATTGAATTGTTTTCTTCATTACGTGTTTTTTTTTTTTTTCCCATTTCACAAATTCTGTTTTTCAAAGAATTGTTGTCTTTTTTCATATATATTTTGTAAGGAGTTATATGCTTTTTCCATTTCCTCAAATCTATTTTGTAGGGAATTATGTGCTTTTCCCTTCCCTTCTTGCAAAGATCTCATTTCCCTTCCCCATTTTTCTTCTAACTCTTTTAAGATTCTTTATGAAATCTTCCAAGAAAGCCTTGTGAAATGGGGACTATCTCATATCTCCCTTTGGGGCTTTATTTGGAGTTGATTTGCCTTTGGAACCTCAGGATTTTGGTCTGTTTTTCTTTCTCTTAAAAGCTATCTATGGTGAGAGTTCTTTTTGTGTTTTTGCTCATTTTTTTTAAAAGCTTGAGGTCTGCTCTTAACACAAAGTAGTGACATCTGCTCTAATTTGCCCTGGGGCAGTTCTGCTGATTGACTTCCAGTGCTGGGTAATCTCAGCTAGGTCCCGTGTTTTTCCGGGGCTCAGTGGTTTACAATTTGCCTTTTGTAGCAAATTTCCTAGATCACCCACTTGCAGCCAGGACAGAGTAGCCTAAGAGGCACACAGAAGATTCCCAGGTGCAACACTCTGACTCTCTAGCTGTGCTGTGGTTTGGGTTCAACAGATTGTTCCCCTCCCCAATTGAAACAAACCTTTTCTGAAGTTCTTCCAAGGTATCTTCTTCTGGAAATGTGTTGTACTTCAAATATTTGTGGGTTCTGTGACTCCAAGTACAGTTTAGAAGCTTAATCTTCTGTTGGTTTGAGAGGAGGGTAGAGGAGGTTATAGAAAGTTGTGTTTACTCTCTTCCATCTTGGCTGTACCCCCACTTTATAATAACAATTTCTAGTGTGATGTTGAATAATAGTGATGATAATGAGCATGCTTGCTTCATCTCTGCACTTATTGTGACACTTCTAGCTTATTCCTATTACAGATAATGCTTGCTGATAGTTTCTGACTGATACTCCTTATTTTAAGGAAAATGCCATTTATTCTTTGACTATCTGATGTTTTTAATTGGAATGAATGTTGTATTTTGTTAGAAGCTTTTTCTGCATCTATTGCAATAATCTTGTTGTTGATTTAGTTATAGTTATTTATCTTGAAGATTTTCCTAATATTGAACCAGTCCTGTATTCCTGGTATAAATGCTACTTGATCTTAGCATATAGTCTTTGTGATATATTGTTTTAATCTCCTTTCTAATATTTTATTTAAAATATTTGCATCAATATTCATTAGAGAAATTGGTCTATGGTTTTCTTTCTCTGTTTCAGTTCTTCTTGCTTTAAGTATCATTACCAGCTTGTGGTAGTACTCCTTTTTTGCTTGTTTTTCCAAAAGTTTATGTAGTAGTATGTATTATGTAGGAATTAATAGTTCTTTAAATGTTTGGTAGAATTTGCTCATGAATTCAACTGGTCCTAGGAATTTTTTCTTATGGAATTCGATTATAGCTTGTTCAATTTCTATTTCTAAGATAAGTTTATTTAAGTATCATATTTCCTCTTCTAATAATCTGAACAATTTATATTTTGGTAAATAGTCATCCATTTCATTTAGATTTGTTGGCATATAATTGGGCAAAATAATTGCTTTAATTGCCCTTTTATTAATGATGAATTCACGCTTTCTATTTTTGATACTTGTAATGTACTCAATTTTCTAAGACTTACTTTATAGAGGTGTGGCTGATCTTCATAACTGGAGGGATTTTCCTTTCCAGGAATTCTCTGCATGGATAAAATCACACATACAGCTCCATTTATCCATTACATATGTGTATGCCTATGTGTATATCTGCTATTTGATTTAAATACAAGTACACATACATATACATATAGAAATTCAGTAATGAATTTTAAAAAGGCAAGGTTAAGGGATTGGAAGGATACAAGATGCCATTCTAGACACATTTATTTCCTGTTTAAGCAAAGTTTGTTCTATATCAGAGCAGGAACTCTTAGTTAAAGTGTTAATGGAATTTATATCGAACCATCCCTGTACTCTTGTCCAGTTTGTCTTATCATCAAGACCTTGAGGTGGCCAACTCAAGCCATAATTTGTGGCTACTAAACTGAAGATTTGTGAGAGGATAGAATTTTGGATCCTAAAGAGGATTTCAGATAGCAAGGGAGAAAGCCCTCATTTTCAAAGCATTTTTTTTTAGAAAAAGATGGGGGAATCTTTTACTCCAGTATAAGCTCTTGGGAGGGGGATGCTTGGAAAAGCACATCCCTTTTCTGTTTCTGTCTCCAGGGAACCATGAAGCATGGCCAGTTCTTAAATTTTCTTTGGCTCTGAAGCAAGACAAGATGGGTATTTAGTTATAGTCCTGAATTGAAACTAAATACTATAGGCATGGCAGGTTGTCACCTGGAAGTTTGCTGACAGAAGCAGACAACATCTCTGCCACCTTATTAATACTCAATAACACATATATGGAGCTCTTTCCTGACAACAAGACCACAAACTAAGCAGTAAAAGTATTTTTATTTCCATTTTTTAAAAGATGAAGAATCATAAAATTTAGAGCCATGAGGTCATGCAGTCCAGTCCTTACAGATGAAGAAATTGAAGGCCAGGGGGAAGTGAGTTATCAAAGGTTACACAGATGTTAAGTAATAGAAACAAATTTAGAATTCAAATCCTCTTATTCTGAAGCCAGTACTCTCCATCCTTTACCATGATACTTCTCTATTGAAGTCTAGAGATGTTTAGTATCTTATTCACACACCAAGTGGCTTTTCTGAATAGTTGAATAAACATTCATTTGAAAAAGCAAAATAAGAAAAAAATATAATGCTTATAATGATGTCTCACAGATTGAATATGAGGAAAGTTGGGAACATAAAGAAAACAAGTAGTTCAGGGTGAATGGCAATACTTAGAATTTGCAGGTCTTTGTAGAGATTATGGAAGGGCACTAACTTTAAGTTTCTCTCCAGATGTGAAAGATGGCTGCTTTTCAACTATATATATTATCCTGATCCAAATAGAGGGATAAATTCAGCTTGTATAAAATTTTACAAGGATTTTTCCTGGTTCTTTTTCTTTTCTCTCTTTTGGTGATCTCATCAACTCCCATGGGTTTGTATAATTTCTATCTAGATCTATATTAAAAAAAAAACCCCAAAACTCTTGTCTCTCTTTGGAGGAGGAATATACAGCTAACAAGTATCTGAGGCCAGATTTGAATTCAGATTTTGCTACTTTCAGGCTCAGTACACTACTCACTGCTCCACCTACCTTCCTCTTTGGGGAAACTCTTTTTTACACAGGTTTTTCCAGGGTTAGAGATAGAAGGTGTAGGAGATCTTTGGAAGGATTGTAGACTTGTATATTTAGAGCTACAAGGGCCTTCAGTGACTACCAAGTGTAAGAATTTCATTTTACAGAGATAAAAATAAGCCATAGAGAAACTTTAATGTGCCTAGTGTTCTATAGGTAGTGAATAGTAGAACCACAATTTTTCTTTAGTTCCCTGACTCCAAGTCCAGGCCATTTTCTATTGTTTCAAGAGATGGGAGTGGAAAAATCATTCTACTCTCCAACTTTAAGTCTTATCCATTGACGTTGATCAACTACCTCCATAAACTTTGTCAAAGAAATGGTAGTTTATTGGCCTCCTTTCCCTTATCTCTGACCTCGTCCTTCCTAAGACCTCCACTGGCACAGGTCTCACTTTCTTACTCTGCTTTCAAAATGTCAGCCTATCATGAAATATAAGTGCACCTTGGTGTGGGAATTCCCTCCACCAGCAGCAATAGCTTAGAATCATAAAATCATATGGGTAGTTATGTGGTACAATCTAGTATAAATAAGATCTGAGTTCAAATTTGGTCTCAAATGCTTACTAATTCTGTGTTACCTTGGCAAGCCACTTAATCTCTTATCTACCTCTGTTTCTTTATGAATAAAATGGGGATAATAATAAAAATATGCCTTCCATCCTTGTTGTTGGGATCAAACAAGATAATTATAAAGGACTTAGCAGAATTTTTGCCACATAATCAATGTCATACAATCTTAGCTACTTATTATTATTGTTTTTGTTGTTGCTATTGCTCTTAGGCTTAAGAGGGACCTTGGAGAACACCTAAAACAACTCCCTCATTTTATAAAAGAAGTAAAGTTCTAGAGAAGTTACCTAGTTTGGAAAAGTTTACACAGATAGTTACGTGAGAGAGGCTAGATTTGGGACCCGGTTCCAAAGTCGGTTATCTTTGAACCTTACCTTGCTGCTCCCAACTTATCCTTAACTTAACAGATATCTTAGAGAATTGTATGAAGTTCAGAGAAGTTAGTTTCTTGCCTAGAATCATGTCACTAGGGTCTGGGGCTAAATTTGAATTCAGTCAAATACTGTGAAAATAAGAATGACTGTAGCTTAACTGGATCAGCAAGATCACTGAGCCATGGAGACATAAGTATTATTAACAGATGACCTATTCTGATTAGGCCAGGTGGTTCCCAAGAGATCAGAGCAGAGAGATAGCATGTCCATCCATAAAAGTATGGGATTAAGTTGAGTCCCATGACCACCATTAAAGACCACCAAATATTCTGACTCTTGTTAGTATAGCAGATACCAGTCAGATAATTTTCTTAGTGTCTATGTCACTTTCCTAATAGACATGGTGCTGTGTATTTTGAGGTAGGGTGAATATTCGGGCAAGATTTTGGCAGACAGATAGAAAGTCTAGGAACAGTTAGGTGGTAGAGTGGACAGAGGTCCTGAAGTCAGAGTTCAAATCTGGCCTCAGACACTTAACTGTGTCTTAAGCTGTGTGACTCTAGGCAAATCACTTAACCCATTTGCCTTACAAAATAAACAAAAAAGCCCAAACTAATACAACAAAAAAAGAAAGTCTATATGTCTCCTCCAACTTCCTCAGCCTTTTCTCATTATTTTGTTCACTTTTATTGTTTCCTAGAGGAGTCACTAGCATCAGGTGTATGATCCATCATATAGATGGAGAATATTAAGGGTGAAAATAAGACCAAGGGGAAGGGGTTATGGATTCTCTCAGTCCCTCCAGTAGCCAAAGTCCGGCAGGCAGAAATTATGAAAAGAAGGTTCTGAGCTGACTCCAGCTTGGCTGCTCTGTCTCCCTGTGCTGTGCCCAGAGAAGGTGGGATATGGGCGTGAAAGAGTCATCCATCCCTGGGATGTCAAGGCTACAGCCTGTGGTTTCTGGCTCTTTCGTAGCCCCTGTGATTTGCCACCGAACAGCTCTGGGGGAACAGCAGCCTGGGAGGAGTTAGAAAGAGGGGTGGGCGGATGTGAGAGAAATGTCCAGATTGCCAGAAAATGGACCCAGGGAGCTGTGAGCTCAGGCTTGTTTCCCTGCCTCTCTTCCCGCTCCCTGTCCCCTCCTCCTTATATTCACACACATGGACTTAAGAGCATTTAGAGGAGGGAAGAAAGATGCAAGTTACTCTCTGCTGACAGCTGCCCATATGTCTCCCTATTTACTAACCCAGTCTTGCAAACCAGGCTCCGACTTTCCATTGGTAAGTCTATCTATCTGATTACTTGAACTGGCATAGGATTGTCAGGTCCATTTTAGCTTAGTCATTGAATAAATTTGATTGAATAATGCAACAAGTGCTCATCAATTACTTACAGAGTTTTCAACATCTTTCAAGGTATTTCTTTAGGCTAACAATAATCATCATGATAATTCTTTAAATAGTGTTTTAAGCTTTTCAAGACATTTTAGCACCTCATTTGATAGTGAAAGAAATTGAGAAGATGCTAATATTATCTCCATTTTATAAAGGAGGGAACTAAAGCTGGAGGTTAAGTAGCTTGCCCAGGGTCACTTGCTACTATGTATAAAATATCAGGGAAAAGGGATAGTTAAAGGTTGAAGTTGTCTGAGAAAGCTTCACAGAGGAGGTTGAAACAGAACAGGGCCTTGAAACATTCCTAAGATTCAAATACACAAAGAGGAAAGAGTAGGAAAAAGGATTTTAGTTTGGGGAGAATTCCATGAGCCCAGTTTGGAAGTGAACAAGGGCAAGGTATGTCGAGGACAATGAGTAGACCAGTCTGTATGGAGCTGAGGGCTTTTATGGAAGGGAAGGGAATGGAAGGAAATGTTGTAGAGGGCCTTGAGTGACCAGCTAAGAGTATTTTAACCCTTAGGCAATGGAGTATCACCATTAATCTTCCTGATCCTCAGTTATCCTATTTTCTTTGGGAAGCCAGTTGATCTGCTGAAATCCAGTTCTGTTCTTGCAAAGTAAATTTTTATATTTTTTATGAACAATAAGGGCTGTGAGTGCCTGACACATCAAGCCAGCTCCAACTCCAAACTTGGATAGAACACAGGGTATAATTACTGAGATGCAGATGCTGACGGCAAACCCTACTACAGCCCAGGGAATGACTCATCCTCTGGAAATAAACATGGCCCTGCGGGCAGCCTGTGAGCTAGGTGCTGATGGGTGGGCATTTGCATGGTTCCCCCAGTCAGCTCAGAGTGGTAGCTCAGAGGGGTGGAAGAGGGGACTCCCATGGAGCACAATGGGGCATAATCTCAAACTAGAAGTGGAAAATACTCATTTGATTAGAGGGTCAGGGAGAACAGGGTAGTAGTACTCAAACTCCATGTATATGGCTTCTATCTTTTATGTGCATGAAAATTTGCACGTTCATTTCTGAAGAAGTTGCTTCTGGTGACTGCTGTGTGTTCCACAGCTACAAATTAGTGTTCTTAAGATATTTTAATTCTAAATTTAAAAGCCAAAAAAAGTGCATTGTCATACACATATCAGAACAAACAAAAAAGGATTTCATATAAAACCAGGGATATCCATTTTCTAAAATTGTTCTTTTTGTATCTTTTAAAACTTCTTTCTATGCATTAAATTTGCTACATTGATCCTCTTTTTGGGGGGGCATTACTATTTAATAACTTTATTTTGCTTACACTTTAACAATTAATAACTGAGATAAAGAGGGAAAACAAATCAACAAACCTTACAACAAATGAGCACAGTCAATGAAAATGAATCTACACAGCAGCAATGTCCACAAAAGTATATCTCTGAATTTGGGTCTGTCATCTCTTGGATAGGAAGTGAGTAAACTGCTATATCACAAGTCCTTTGGAGTCATGATTGGTCAAAATTCACAAGGTTTTCAAAGTTATTTTTTCTTTACAGAATTGTTGTACTTATATAAATTATCTTTTTGGTTCTGCTCACTTCTCTTTCCAGAATTCTCCCAAATCATCTTTTGTCATTTCTTATGATGTAATAAAATTGCAATACATTCTTATACCACAATTTATTCAGTCATTCTCCTGTTGCCTTGGAAGAATTTTATATATCTAGAGTCTAGCTGCTCTACCAACTTTAATCTCTCTCTGAAGATCAGGAAGTTTGATTTGTTTGGAGCTTCCTTTCAATATTTTTCTCTTCCTTTTTAACTAGCTCCCTTACTCTGCTTCTTGCTGGCTACTTTGTAATATGCTTTCTTTGATGTGGGAGCTCTGGATTTAGACTATAATATTTCTGGTATTTTTATTTTGGGAGCTCCTTTTGGGAAGTTATTGGTGTATTCTTTCTTCACTTTGCCCTATAATTAGGATAAATCTATTCAGTTTTCATTCATTATTTGGCACCGTTTTCATAAATATCCTGATGCTAAGAGAAGAATTTTCACTTTGTTTTGCTCCAAACCAGGCCTCTATCCCATTTGAACATCTACACAAGATGACATGACATGATATGAGTACCCCATTCTCTCTTCCCTCCTACTTTCCATATTTCCTGATCTTTATATTTTGTCTTTCTCCACTAGAATACAAGTTAATAGAAATCAAGTTACTTGGCTTAATTCACATAATCCAAACTGGGCAGCTAACTGGCCACAGTGGATAGAACATTGGGTCTGCAGTCAGGAAGATTCTTCTTCCTGAGTTCAAATCTGGTTTCAGATACTTGCTAGTTGTATGACTCAGACAAACCGCTTAACACTGCCTCATCTATAAAAATGAGCTGGAGAAAGAAATGGTAAAATACTCCAGTATCTTTGCCAAAAAAAACAAAACAATAAAACCCAAACCCAAATGGGGTGGTAAAGGACATAATTCAAATGATTGAACAATAACAGGAAGGATTCAAACTGAAATCTGTTTTGACTCCAGGTCCAATGTTCTCTCTGTAATACTATGCTGCCTCTGTAGAACTAATTCATTAGAAAACATCAATATTTCTTTGGAGTTATTTCATATATCACTTTACAAATGGTTTCTAATTTCATAATTTAATTTACAGCTAATAACAACCCTGCAGGGATAGTACAACAAGGTATAGATTATTCCTACTTCATAGATGAGGAATCTGAAGAGACCTCAAATAGCCAAGTGAGTTATCAAACATCATGGGTTTAGCACTCAGATCTTATTACCTTTACTTGTGAAATCTTTCTACCAGGCTAACCCAACTTCTTTCTTATTTTTTAGGCTAGGAAAAGAAAAGGAAAATGAATCACTGATGGTCTCTTCTAAAGGTCATTCCTAAGTAAATGTGCCCCTAAGGCTTTCCTCTTCTCTTTGGTGCCTATAAAAATTTCAGTATAATAAGATCATAGATTTAGAGTTAGAAGAGATCATAGAGGCCATATCATGGAATTTGCTCATTTTACAGATGAGAAACCAAAGTTCTGAGAGATTAGGTGGTTTGCATAGGTGGACTTTGAACTCAGGTCCCCTAACTCCCAAATCAATATACTTTTCATTGTACCAAGCACTGAAAAGAGAAAGCAATTTCATCCCTGTAGGCTCTTTGAAAAGGGACAAAAAACAAGAGCCGGATGACCCAGTCAAACATGGACTAATAAAGCATAGATCCCATAAATCATCCCAATTTACTTTTGTTTTCCTATATTATTTTCCCTCCCCCATTTCCTTAGCCCTGGAGTTAAGATTTGAATTCAAATCCAGCCTCTGGCACTATTTGTGTCATACTGGGCAAGTCACTTAACTTTTTTAAAAATTTACTTTCTTCAACTATATTTGAGGATTTATAACATTTATAACAATTTCTTCCATATAGGGTTTGTTGTGAGGATCAGATAAGATAATATTTATTAAGGTATAAAAGACTTAGCACAATGTCTGGCAATAGTAGGTATTATATAAATGCTCATCCCCTTCCCCACTTTTACCCTTCCTTTGTTCTTATCCCTTTTTATATCTTTCCTCTTTCCCCTCTTTGTCCATGAAAGCTTCTCAATCCATTTATCCCTATCCAGCTGTACCTAGAATGCCTGTCCCAAAGATGATCTCACTGTAGTCTTCCTCCTCCTTCCTCCTCTCATTATTGAATGATGAAAGGCATTCTTGCCTCTCCCTGTGCAGATGAATTATGAATGCTCTTCTGAGGGTGCTCCTGTCTTCCAATTAGGGCCTGGGAGGGTTGATGGCACAAGCAAATTAAAATGTAATTCATTGGGGTTGACATTTAAACTGCTATGGTAAATGGCAGGGTTGGGAAAAACTGCACGAGACAGCTTCCAACACAGCAAGGAGGCCTGTCTTAAAGCAGACATAAGGTTTAAATAAATAATGCAAGCTTAGAATTGGAATCCATGATAAGTCTAGGGTCTTTTAATGATGGCTAAATTAGGGTCTAACTGATGGTCAGTCTAGCAAAGACTTCTTCCTTTTATATAGATTTTAAGGAAGGACAACAACCCTCCTTCCCAACAAATACACATATATATAGAAATACATGCACACGCACACACACACACACACACACATACACACACATTCATAAATGCACACTAAATACAGGAAAGGTCTATTTTGATTAACAGTTTCCCTGAAAAGTTAGTCACCAGCTTGTTGATTGCAAGAAATAGGAAAGGGAAGAAAGAGTTAGACTAAATCAGTGTCTTAACCTTCTTATATCTCTGATTGAAGTCATTATTTCTAGGGATTGATGGGGTGCCATTGATTGTCAATACAAAGTAGAGTTCCAGTGATTACAAACATAGACACATAATATTGGAATTGGCAAGGACCTCTGAGGTCATCTAGTTCATGTATAAACAGAGATTTACAATATTTTCTGACAAGGGAATCATCTCTCCTTTATTTAAGTCCTATAAGGTAGGTACTACAGATTATTGGGGTTCTGTATGATGTCACTAAGGTAGAATAAAAAAAAAAGCTACATTCCTTACCTTTCTTTGGGATTTCATAAGGTGATATCATAATTTGATTCAGATGGTTCTCAGTTTTAGATGACTAACCTGGTAGGCAGGTATCCCAGGAAATCCTTCTTGGAGAAATGTAGGATTTTGGATGAAATCTGAAATTTGATTGATTTGTCAGTGAATATGATAAGATGATAAAACATGCGTTGTGAGTTATTATATCTGAGGTAAATTTATAGTTTGGCAGTACCCTAGTAATAATAATGATGATGATGCTAATCATGCTGATGTTGATGACAACAACTCACTTTTATATTTTTGAGGTTTGAGGTGAAGTGATTTCCTCATAACACTCTTAAGGAGTAATTCCATCAATTGCTGATCCCATAAGTATATATTAATCTCTTATTATGTACTAGGTACTGTGTGAAATGCTAGTGATATTAGGGAAAAGCACAAACCATCTCTGCCCTGAAGGACTTCATGTTCTAATCAAGGAAGCACACATACAATTTAGGTTTTATACAGTCATTTTAAATCATTTTTAACTCTTTGGGACCTCATTTGTTCTTTTTTTTTGGCAGAGATACTGGAATGGTTTCTTTACAAGAATATATAGAGAGTAGATGGAAGGTAACCTTAGAAAGGAAGATACCAGAAGCTAGAGACAGGATGACCTGGAAAATCTTCTTGCAGAAGATGGCATATGAACCCAGTCTTGGAGACAAGCAGGGGTAAGAAGAGAGTGCATTTCAGACACAGGAGCACAGCCAGTGCAAAGACATAGGAATGGGGTATTGGGTGTTATTATTGAGTAACAATAAAAGGTCAGTATGACTGGACCATAGCATATGTCAAGGGCAGAAATGTGTGCTCAAAGTATGGAAAACTAGACTAGAGTCAAAGTGGGAAGGGCTTTATATTTAAATTAATCATAAAATGTAAAACAGAGGATTTTATATTTTATCCTAGAGCTGTCATCTAGCTACTGGAGCTTATTGAATAGGAGGAGCTGGTAACATAGTAAGCAGAGATAGAATGTCTATATAATATTTAATTTAAAAAAACTGGTAGGATTAGAAAACACTTTGGTGACAGATTCAGGATTAAAAAAAATCTTGACAGTTTAGAATAGTGGTATGAAATGAAATTTTATGGGGATATAATCCATGGTCTAGTGTCTAGAGGCTCTGGGTTCATATGGACCAACTATGGTCTTGGAGGCTGACTCCAAAAAGCATTCTCTTTTTGACTCATATTGTCCTTACCTAGAGTTTATTCGTAATATTAAAGAATCTAGTTTTTGTGTTAGCTTCCAAAAATTTGGAAAGAGAAGTGCCCAGATCCCATACAATTACTCAAGATAACAAATATTTTATTGGGTATAAGATATATTTATTATGCCCCACACAAAATGCAGCCTGAAAAATCAAATGAAAATAATTAGATATTTACTAGGTGTGAAGTACTGTCCCAAACTCTTTAACCCCTCCCCTCCCCCAA
Source organism: Sarcophilus harrisii (assembly GCF_902635505.1). Classification (NCBI taxonomy): domain Eukaryota; kingdom Metazoa; phylum Chordata; class Mammalia; order Dasyuromorphia; family Dasyuridae; genus Sarcophilus; species Sarcophilus harrisii. The sequence continues at coordinate 473,260,828 of NC_045427.1, read as the reverse complement.
AACCAAGTATCTTAAAGTAACATTTTAGAAGAGAATCTCTCTCTCTCTCTCTCTCTCTCTCTCTCTCTCTCTCACACACACACACACACACACACACACATACACACACTCTTTCTATGTCTCTCTCTCTCTCTTCCTCCCTCCCTTCTCCCTTCCCCACTCAGTTTTGAGAAGAAAATGGCAAACTACTCTAGTATTTCTGCCAAGAAAATCCCACGGGCATGATTTGCATGCTTTGGTCCACAGGATCACAAAGAATCAGACATGACTGAACGACAGGACAACACATCTTTAACCTAATTGAAGGATTTCTAGCACTTGCTCCATTTGTATTTCACTGTCACAGAATAAATGTACAGATAGCTATTCAACACAAAGTATTTGTGATATATTATAGATTTTTGTATTAAACAATATCAGGAAAATATATACTAGCTTAAAGAAATAGTAAGAAAAAAAATCATGTAAACAAAGTCATTAACAAAAAGAAAAGCTACCTAAGCAAGGAAATATTTGTAGCAGCAGTTTATGGTAACAAAGAATTGGAGACAAAGTAGATGCTTATCAATAGTGGAAGGATTAAACACACTGGTTATGAATTTAATGGAATATTGTTTTCCAGTCCTTGCAATTGTATCCAACTCTTCATGAGCCCAGTTAGGATTTTCTTGGCAAAGATACTGGAGTGGTCTGCTATTTCCTTCCCTAGCTCATTTTACATAGGGGGAAGCTGAGGAGGAAAGCTTAATACCCAGTTATTAAGCATCTGAAGTTATTAAGCATTTGAACTCAAAACTTGATGACTCCAATCCCAACACGCTATCCACTGAGCCACTGAATTGCCAGGTAGGAATACTACTGTGCTATTAAGAAATGACAAACATGAATACAGAAAGCCTGGGAAGACTTGCATGAATTGATACAAAGTGAAGTAATCAAAAGTATACACAATTCCAACAATGCAGATTGAAAGAATAATCACAAAACAACTGAAACTGAGTGATGCAAAATTGTAAAGAACAATCTTGCTCCTAAAAATGCTATATGAAGACACTTCTCTCATTCTCCAGCAGAAGCAGAAGAGACAAGATCTACCAGTGTAAAATATAATATAAAATCAAATTTTGTCAATGGGTTGATTGGTTTTGCTTAACTTTTTCTCTCTTTAAAAAAAATTCTTGTTATAAAGGATGCCTCTCTGGGAGAGAAAACTAAGCAGAAAAGCTACATGTTGCAAAAAAAAAAAATCAATTAAAATCTATTAAAAACAAGAAAAAAATTTTTTTTTTTTTTTTTTTTTTTTTTTTTTTTTTTTTTTTTTTTTTTGGTAAACAGATACAGGGAAAGAGAGCTAGGGAGAATAAAACCTTTAGGAGATTTTCCTTAGTTCTTAAAGGAATAGTTGCCATCAGCAGCTTCATTTCAAGGTCTTGATAATATTGAGCAGAGACTGTGCTGGAGCCAACCTGGTATGCTTATTCCCAGCTCCACAGCTAATACTGCAAAAGGCCCGTAGGGGACTGATCACCATAGTGTATTGATGCTACTGCTGCTGCAAAGCTGTTTCCCTCTCTCTTTTCTCAGTTCCATCTCTCTCTCTCTCTCTCTTTTTTTTTTTATTTAATAGCCTTTTATTTACAGGATATATGCATGGGTAACTTTACAGCATTAACAATTGCCAAACCTCTTGTTCCAATTTTTCACCTCTTACCCCCCCACCCCCTCCCCTAGATGGCAGGATGACCAGTAGATGTTAAATATATTAAAATATAAATTAGATACACAATAAGTATACATGACCAAAACGTTATTTTGCTGTACAAAAAGAATCAGACTCTGAAATATTGTACAATTAGCTTGTGAAGGAAATCAAAAATGCAGGTGTGCATAAATATAGGGATTGGGAATTCAATGTAATGGTTTTTAGTCATCTCCCAGAGTTCTTTTTCTGGGTATAGCTAGTTCAGTTCATTACTGCTCCATTAGAAATGATTTGGTTGATCTCGTTGCTGAGGATGGCCTGGTCCATCAGAACTGGTCATCATATAGTATTGTTGTTGAAGTATATAATGATCTCCTGGTCCTGCTCATTTCACTCAGCATCAGTTTGTGTAAGTCTCTCCAGGCCTTTCTGAAATCATCCTGTTGGTCATTTCTTACAGAACAGTAATATTCCATAATATTCATATACCACAATTTATTCAGCCATTCTCCAACTGATGGGCATCCATTCTCCATATCTCTCTTGAGGAAGATTGCTATATTCAAATTCCCCAGTATAACTGGAATCTACCCTTTGCCTCAAAATTCAAGAATCTCTATCTCTTACTAGATGAGAGAAAGAATGAAGTACAATTAGATGACAATTTGCAAGATTACCAGCTAGGTTTAGAACCTTTCCCTGTTGGGGGTGAGGGAATGCTGGACCCTCAATTAGATTGGGGTTACTGGCTGGTATGGTGAAATGTTTCAAAAGAATCTGTAGGCTTAGATCATCTTCAAATCAAGAGCCAAAGATTTTATTATGCTGCTAACAGCAGGCTAAGTTCCATATGGAGTTTAGCAAAGAAAAAGGGTCTCATGTAGGTTTTTGGAGGGGAAAAATAACCTTGGTGGTTGGTTTTATACTTCACCTGTTGATTGGTGCAGTAATTGTGGAATGGTTTTGTCAGTGCAAAGAATTTGGCTAGGAATTCAATCAGGGACCTCAAACAGAGCTAGGGCTGTAATAAAGGTCCACTTAAAGATAAGATAAGATAAGATAAGTCCTAATTAAGATTTTATAGTTAAAATAATCAGTGTTCCTCCCTTCTTGCCTCAAGGAGTAGCTTGGATTGTAAAATTCAGACTTTCTCCTGTTACTGTCACTTCCTGCTTTCAAACAACTGCTCAGATTAAGGATCTGGGGAATCTTTTAAATATCATCATCATCATCATCCCTACCCACAAATTAGCAAATCAGGCAAAACATATCTGAGTAGAAATCAATCTGAGCAAGCCAAACACCTGATTACATGCTGGTCTCTTTATTTTCTGGCCTCCTATAGCATTTATTGTACACATCACACAAACCTGTGGGGCATTGTTCTATTTCACATATGTTAGTCTTGCCTCTCCAGAAAGACTTTAAGCTCCTGTAGAATAGAGGCTGCCTGACCCTTCCTGGGTAAACTCCACATTACCCAACACAGTATGGAGCATATCTCATAGAAGATGTACCATAAAGTCTTATTGCCTTGAATTCAAGTACTTCAAGCTTTAAGGTCAAGTTCTTTCTTCCATAATTTTAATTTGTGTTTTAAATACAACTCTGTGTTTTCAAAACAGCTCTTGGGTATCCCAAGTCCTGAGGATTATTGCTGTACTAAAGGGGAAGAGAAAGAAAAAGACAGAGGCAGAGAGACAGAAACAGTGTGGGGGAAAGACAGAAAGGCAGACAGAGACAGAAGAGAGAAACAGTAATAGAAAGAAAAAGAGAAAGAAAGAGAAAGAAAGATGTGAGAAAAAGACAGAGAAAGATATGAGAGAGTAAAACAAAAAGAGAAAGAGAGATAGAACAGAGATGGAGAAGAGAGAAATAAAGAAATAGAAAGAGAGCTATTGACTCCAAGCATGCTAAGTCGATCAAAGATCTAGATCACCCAAAGATTCTAATGTGTTTTAATACCAGAACCCATCTGAAATCAAGGCAATAATTTCCCACGTCCTTAACACTCTCACAGTGCAGCATTTAATATCATCTATCCTGGCATTCAGTTTTATCCAATCTAGAGTTACAGATCCTAAAGCCCAATCTTCTCTTTTCAATCAGTCAGTAAAAAATAGCAAACAATTATTAAGGGTCTACTATATGCTAGGCATTTTACCAGATGCTAGGGATTCAGAAAAAAACAAAAAGGTTTTTCCCTCAGAAATCTTACTTTCTAATAGGAGAAACAATAAGCACTATGTAGGGAAAGCATCTACTCTGGCACTACTCCCAATAAGTCACAGATGTGAGTGGGATCCCCAAGGGTATAACTACCATCTCACAAAAATAGTCTATGAATCTGCACTTGCAAAACTGGCTCCTGTACTGCCTTAAGAGTCAATCAGCAGGCACAATTAACTCAAAGCATAGATATTTACTACACTAATATTTGTGTTATTCACTTATTTTCAATCATGGCCAATTTTTCATGACCTTATTTAGGGTTTTCCTGGCAAAGATATTGAAGTGTTTTGCGTTTTCTTCTCTAGCTCATTTTACATTTGAAGAAACTGAGGCAAATAGGGTTAAGTGACTTGACCAGGAGCACATAGCCAGTAAGTATCTGAGGCTAAATTTGAACTTAGGAAGATGAATCTTCCTGACTTTAGACCTGGCATTCTATTCACTATGCCATGTAGCTGCCCCAACTTAGCACAGGAAGAACATTACAACATTCTCCCACAAAGCTGGGATACACTATCATCAGAATACCCAATATAAATAAAAAATTGCCTCAAACTTAGAGTATGCTGGTAGTAAGGCATTCATATAGGGAATATGTAGTCAAAGTAACTCATGTCTCCAATACTGAGAAGTCCCAATGTCCTTCTCTTCTTGGGAGCATCCTCACATTCTACCACCAATCTTGAGTGCAGTAACTCTTCTGAACAAGTCACTTAACTGTAATCCTTGGGTCTGGACTCTCCATAACTTAGTGCTTCTCTGCCAGAGCTAATTCTTCCTCGAATCTTCTTTGTTCTCAGCTTCTAACTCCATAGGTGTAAACAAAACACATAAAAAGAAAGATCAGAAAGAAATTAAGAATAAAGTTGCTGTCTTGAGGAGTGACTCAGTCTTGGGGCTCTACAGAACTCCAAGTCTAAAAGGTATCCAGGATAGCTCCATCCCTCTGACTCAGAGCACAATAAAACCTAAACTTACTCTGCGAGATTCAGGTCAAAAAGTATAATTGTAAAGACCCTTCTCTGGTTCCCTTTCCTTCCTGTGTCTCCCATACACATACAATCCATATTCCTTGCCTATTCGTTTACATGTCTAGTTTGCAGCCACTAAAACAACTTTTTAGACATTTTCATATGAGGACTAAGGTTTTGATAAAGTGTTTAAATGTCATTCTCGACACTTCTATGTCAGGGGACCCAGAGTCAATGCAGATCCATCTCCTCTCCTCCATCAGCACAAGGTACTCAGCAACTACACTTGGCAGATGGCAGCAAGAGAGAGAACCAATTGCTTCGATGACTAAAAATAAATGCCTGGCAACATGTCTATTTTAAAGGATATGGTACATTTACAATATCTTTTATTGCCTAAGAGTAACTGCTGTGTCAACTCTCTCTGTATTTCTAATTTAATACTGCAGGGGTGGCAATAGGTTTGGTATGAAGCATTCTAGGAAAACAGCAGCACAAGGATAGATACCCAGGATAAGGAAAAAGAGGAGAGGGAAGGGAGGAAAGAAGGAATAGCAGACACTTGAAAAAAAGAAAAGAGTAAGAAGAGAAAAAGAAGCTGAGGGTAAGAAAGAAAAAGGAGAGTAAGTAAAGTAGGAAAAAGAGAGGAGGAAGAAAAAAAGAGGATGGGGATGGAAAAAGGATAAGAAGGAAGAGGAAAAAGAGAAGACAGAATAGGGGAATGCAGTAGGTAGAGTGCTAAGCCTGCATACTTATCTTCCTGAGTTCAAATCTGGCCTCAGACAACTTACCAGTTGTGTGACCCTGGGCAAGTCACTTAACCTGAATTGTCTCAGTTTCCTCATCTTTAAAATGAGCTGGAAAAAGAAATGCCAAACCACTGCAGTATCTTTGCTAAGAAAACCCCTACTGGGGTCACAAAGTATCAGACACAGTTGAAAAATGACTGAACAAAAGTAGGACAGGAAAAGGGAAAAGACACCATTAATGTAAAATCCTTTTATAGCACCTGAGAATAGGAAGGAGCTATCTTAAAGAAAACCATATTCACACAGAATTTCAGAGTTGAAAAAGACTTCAGTGATCATCTAGTTTAATTTGAACTTAAAAATAAGATCCTTCTTCAATATATCTGACAAGTGGCCACTCAGTCTTTTCTCAGAAACCTCCAATGAGGATCAACTCACCACTCACCAAAGTAACTTCTTCCACTTTTGCACTTTAGATGCCACATCATTCCATTGATTCATCCTGAACTTGCAGTTCACTAAAAGCCCAATACCTCTTTTTTTCCCCTAGAAATGACTTTTTAAAATTAAAGCTTTTTATTTTTCAAAACATGTGGGTAGACAATTCTTCAACATTAGCCCTTGCAAAACCTTATGTTTCAATTTTCTCTCCCTTCCCCCATGCCTCTCTTAGATGGCATAGTCCAATATGTGTTAAACATGGTAGAAATATGTGTTAAATCAAATGTATGCATACATATTTATCATATTTATACAATTATTGTGCTGCACAAAAAAATTAAATCAAACCAGTAAAAAAAAAAAAGCAAAAGAAAATGTAAGCAAGCAACAACAAAAAGAGTGAAAAATGTTATGTTGTAGTCCACACTCAGTTTCCATAGTTCTGTTCCTGGGTTTAGATGGCTCTCTTCATCACTGAAGAAGTGGAACTGGTTTGAATCATCTCATTTTTGAAGAAAACCATGTCAGTCAGAATTAATTGTTGTATAGTCTTCTTGTTGCCGTGTATAATGATCTCCTGGTTCTGCTCATCTTACTCAGTATCAGCTCATCTAAGTCTCTCTAGGCCTCTCTGACACCATCCTACTGATCATTTCTTGTAGAACAATAATATTCCATAACATTCATATACCATAACTTATTCAGCCATTCTCCAATTGATGGGCATCCACTCAATTTCCAGTTTCTGGCCACTACAAAGAGGGCTGCCACAAACATTTTCACACATGTGGGTTCCTTTCCATCCTTTAAGATCTCTTTGGGATATAAGCCCAGTAGTAACACTGCTGGGTCAAAGGGAATGCACAGTTTGATAACTTTTTGAGCATAGTTCCAAATTGCTCTCCAGAATGGTTGGATTCATTCACAACTCCGCCAACAATGCATCAGTGTCCCAGTTTTTTCACAGCTCCTCCAACGTTTGTCATCATCTTTTTCTGTCATCTTGGACATTCTGAGATGTGTGTAGTATTATCTCAGAGTTGTCTTAATTTGAATTTCTCTGATCAATAGTGATTTAGAGCACCTTTTCATATAACTAGAAATAGTTTCAATTTCTTCATCTGAAAATTGTTCATATCCTTTGACCATTTATTAATTGGAAAATAAGCCTGATTCCCCTTACCAAATGCTCTATAATCATGTCTTTCCAGATTTGTACTTTGAATTTAGAGATTTCTTCTTTCTTTCTTTCACTTATGACTTTACAAAGAAGATTGATCAGAGAAATCCCTCCAACCCATTTGATGAATTTATGTGGCAGTGACTTTTGATGGAATTTCCCACACAAGGATAGATGTGCCTGATGATACCTTGTTTACCAGGTTAAATACAGCTGATTAAATGTCAGTGATAGGGAGTGTGACTTCTGGGAGGTAGAACACTAATTGGACCCATTATTCTGGCCTATACAAAACAAAGAGACTTGGGCCTTTTCCATCTTTCTTCTGGAGAGATCTTGAGTATAGTTTTAGCCCTCTTTTATTCTGAGAACTCTCAGTGACTTGCTACATGTTTGTCCTTTAGTCTCAAAGAGCTCCAATGACACCAGGAGGGTGATGTCTTGACCAGCGAGTTAGTTGGATTTAAGTGAGGCAGAGCTGGGCAAAGTCATAAGCCTCAATCTCTCCTCCAGAGTCATCAGAATCCAGTGGCAAGACATAAGTCAGGATGCTTGGTGATGGCCCCTCACTGAGTAGCAGAAGCAAATGATGAGGCAGAGATACTTGCCTATGTGTTCCAAGAGAGGAATTCCTAGAAAATATCACTTCAAGATCTTACTTGATTGGAGGAAAGGAAGATCCCCTAAGTAGAATTATAACAGAAATAAGCCTTCTACCCAAAAAGAAGAATGTGTCATCTGTCCAATTTAATAATAATATCCAGCATTTTATATTGCATTTCCTTTATTCCAGGCACTATGCTGATCACTTTACAAATATTGTTTGATTTTGATCCTCATAACAGCCCTGGAAGGTTATTATTACTCTCCATTTTACATATAAAAAAACTAAGATTAAATGGCTTTCTGAGCTAGCAAGTGTTTTAGGCCAAGTTTAAGTTCAAATCTTGAGTCCAAGCCTAGCATTCGATCCACCTAGCTGCCTTGCAATTTCTAGAGACAATTCACTAGTCCCACTGGTAAGCATCTCTCTAATAGTTGCCCAATAGAAACAATTAGTTCAAAGTAAAAGCATTTACTTAAAGGATAATAAGAATTGTAACTACAAAGCAGCCCACCCTGGGAACCTGGGTTACACTATCCCACAAATATACCTAGTACTGGGAAGAAATTGGGCATATACATAGTAAATACTGATAGAGATAACCCCATGTAGAGAACATATTGGCAAAGTAACATACACCTCCAGCACTGTAGGAACCCAATATCTTTCCTCTTTTCTTGGTCTTTTTGCTGCCGCACATTGGACATAGCATCCCCACTGGGCATATGATTCAGCTTGGATACTTGGGCTACTTCTCTCCATAATTCAACTCCCAACAGCCAGAGCTAGTTCTCTCCTGAATCCAGATTCTCTTCTCTCTTGCTAAGAGTCACACTCCTTAAGACTTTCAACTGTCTCTCCCTAGAGAGTGTCCTGCTATTTAAAAGTCACCAAAAGCATGACCTCCTTGACTAAGTAGTACTGAGTTGTTATCTAATTGAATGGATAAATTTATAAGATGTAGTGCTTACTTTGTGTTAAGCACTGGGGATACAAATAGAAAAATGAGATGGTTTCTGCTCACAGAGAATTCAAATTCTAATGGAAGAAAAACATGAAAGGTTTCAACTGCAAATTAAAAGGAAAAGTTTCATAGGTGTACAGCAACAAAAGTGGTCTTAATATCTTTTTGTAAATTATATCAGTTTCTGAGATTGAAACATTTGAGGGTCTCAAGGATGGTGGTGGCAAGAACTTTCCTTACTGATTCTTCAGTATCAACATCTGGAACACCTACAGGAGCATTTGCCAATCTGCATGTCCACAGAGATGTAGTTCTATTTTAAAGGCTCTAAGGTTCAGAATCCTGGGCTGTTTCTATCAAGATTATGGTGGTTTGACTTGCCTGGCAGTGATGCCTTCCTGGATCAGCAGGGCTAGCTTACTTACCCTGTATTTGACAGTTAGATGGCAGATAGTGGGGGTGGCTAATACCCTAATTAATCATGCTAACTCAACTTGCCTGGCACATACTACCTCCTGTCTCTTCCTCCAAATTAATTAATTAATTCTATTAAGAACATTTTCCTACTTCATCAATAGGTAGCAAAATGAAAATTATTTCTGCTTTTCATTTCAGATCTTGACCTTTTGTCTCTTATCTTCCCCTTATTTTTAATACTTACAACAAGTGGGCTGGGAAAATCTAGTCAAAGAAGGTTGTCCTATTTTCTCAGAAAAACAAAACAAAACTAGAAGGACCTCCATGAGCTGATGCAAAGTGAAATGTACTGTGTACAAAGTAACAGCAATATTGTAAGATAATCAGCTGTTGTTGGGTGTTTCTTTTTCCAAAATACAGCCAGGTGATAAAAGTTCAAATCTTTTATCGTTTTTTTCAATATAACCCGATTAGCTCAGAGGCCTATCTCTCTGCTTGGTTCCAAGAGATCTTGCAGCTTTGTCCTTGGCTTCTGCCTCTGCTTTCTTCAGCCTCCAGCCAGCACCAAGTTGGAAGATGCAATGAATCTCTTTTGCCTCGAAGATAGGACTTGTAGGCTTTCTTTCAGAGTGCTCCTCTCTGACTCCTGGGAATGCTCCCAAGAAAAACTCTCTCAAGTAACTCTATCAAGCTCCAAGAGCTCCCTGTATATATGTAATCTCCCAAAGGTTAACTCCGCCTTTTGGAGGGAGAGGAATTCTGGGTTATCTCCCAGAGTGCTCTCTGTCTCTAGGGGAGGTGTGAATTCGATGTTTCTTTCTAAATCCTGAACTCTCCCAAACGTGTGAACTCCATTGAGTACTTAGATACTCTAAAGGTAAGAACACAAGCACTGTTTCCATCAGTATTAGCAACTTATCACCTTGTAAGGATTCCCTCTAAGGTGTGAACCAATAAGCACTGCATCAATTCTATTCAGTTAACACCAGGATTCTGACATCACCCTTGAGTTTTCACCTTGTTTCAAGTTGAGTTGACACTAGGATTCCAACAAGCTGTGAATGACATTATTATTGTCAGTAATAAAATGAAAAGTCCTTCATAGTTGTCTTGGATCATTTTAATTAAAGCTTTTTCTTTTCCATGGACAATTTTTAACATTCACTCTTACAAAACATTTGTTCCAAATTTTCCCCTCATTTCCCCTTCCCCTCCCCTTCTCCCCTAGATGGCAAGTAATTAAATTTATTTTAAATATGTGCAGTTCTTCTATATATATTTCCACAAATATGCTGCACAAGAAAAATCAAACAGGAAAAAATGGGAAAGAAAATAAAATGCAAGTAAACAACAACAAAAAGAGTACAATGCTATGATGTGATCCACACTCAGTTCCCACATCCTTTCTCTGTATTTAGATGGCTGTCTTCATCACAAGATGATTGGAACTGGTCTGAGTCATAATGTTGTTGAAAAGGGCCCCATCCATCAGAATTGATCAATCTATAATCTTGTTGTCATGTACAATGATGTCTTGGCTCTGCTAATTTCACTTAGCATCAGTTAAGTCTCTTCTGGCCTCTCTGAAATCATCCTGCTATTTCTTATATAATAATAATATTCCATAACATTCATATACCATAACTTATTCAGCCATTCTCCAACTTTTGGGCATTCACTCAGTTTCCAGTATCTTGCCACAAAAAGGGCTGTCACAAACATTTTTCACAGGTTCCTTTCCCTTCTTTAAGATCTCTTTGGGATATAACCCCAGTAGAAATACTGCTGGATCAAAGATATGCACAGTTTCATAGCCTTTTGAACATAGTTCCAAATTGCTCTCCAGAATGGTTGGATCCGTTCATAGTTCCACCAACAATGCATCATTGTCCCAGTTTTCCTACATCCCCTCCAACATTTGACACGATCTTTTCCTGTCATTTTAGCCAATCTGAGAGGTGTATAGTGGTATCTCATAATTGTCTTAATTTACATTTCTCTGATCAATAGTGATTTAGAGCACCTTTTTATATAATTAGAAATGGTTTTAATTTCTTCATCCAAAAATTGTCTGTTCATATCCTTTGATATTTATCATTTGGAGAATGGCTTGAATTCTTAAAAAAATTAGGTCAATTCTCTATATAATTTAGAAATGAGGACTTTGTCAGAACCTTTGAATGTAAAAATATTTTCCCAGTTTATTGTTTGCCTTCTAATCTTGTCTGCATTAGTTTTGTTTGTATAAACCCTTTTAAACTTAATATAATCAAAATTATCTATTTTGTTTTCAGTGATGAATTCCAGTTCTTTGGCCACAAATTCCTTCCTTCTCCATACATCTGAGAGGTAAACAATCCTATATTTTTTCTAATTTGCTTATAATATCACTCTCTATGTCTAGATCATGAACCCATTTCTACCTCATCTTGGTATAGGGTGTTAGGTGTGGGTCAATATCTAGTTTCTACCATATGAAAAAATGCTCCAAGTCATTATTAATCAGAGAAATGCAAATTAAGACAACTCTGAGATACCACTACACATCTGTCAGACTGGCTAGAATGACAGGGAAAGATAATGCGGAATGTTGGAGGGGATGTGGGAAAACAGGGACATTAATACATTGTTGGTGGAATTGTGAATACATCCAACCATTCTGGAGAGCAATTTGGAACTATGCTCAAAAAGTTATCAAACTGTGCATATGCTTTGATCCAGCAGTGTTACTACTGGGCTTATATCCCAAAGAGATCATAAAGAAGGGAAAGGGACCTGTATGTGCATGAATGTTTGTGGCAGCCCTCTTTGTAGTGGCCAGAAACTGGAAACTGAGTGGATGCCCATCATTTGGAGAATGGTTGAATAAATTGTGGTATATGAATATTAAAGAATATTGTTGTTTTGTAAGAAATGACCAACAGGATGATTTCAGAAAGGCCTGGAGAGACTTACACGAACTGATACTGAGTGAAACGCACAGGGCCAACAGATCATTATATACTTCAACAATAATACTATATGATGACCAATTCTGATGGACCTGGCCATCCTCAGCAATGAGATGAACCAAATCAGTTCCAGTGGAGCAGTAATGAACTGAACCAGCTATGCCCAGCGAAAGAACTCTGGGAGATGACTAAAAACTATTACATTGAATTCTCAATCCCTATATTTTTGCCCACCTGCATTTTTGATTTCCTTCACAGACTAATTGTACAATATTTCAGAGTTCAATTCTTTTTGTACAGCAAAATAACAGTTTGGTCATGTATATTTATTGTGTATCTAATTTATATTTTAATATATTTAACATCTAGTGGTCATCCTGCCATCTGGAGGAGGGGGTGGGGGGAAGGAGGGGAAAAATTGGAACAAGAGATTTGGCAATTATCAATGCTGTAAAGTTACCTATACATATAACCTGTAAATAAAAGGCTATTTAAACTTTAAAAAAAATCTAGTTTCTGCCATATGAATATCCAATTTTTCCAGCAGTTTTTGTCAAATAGAGGGTTCTTATCCCAGAAGCTAGAGTCTTTGGATTACTATAGTCATTGACTATTTTGTTTTGACCCTAACCTATTCCACTGATCAACTGTATTTCTTAGTACCAAATTGTTTTAATGATTGCTGCTTTATAATATAGTTTTAGATCTGGTATAGCTAGGCCACCTCCACTTGAACTTTTTTCATTCATTCCCTTGAAATTATTGAGCTTTTGTTTTTCCAGATGGACTCTATTATCATTTTTTCTAGCTCTGCAAAATAATTTTTTGGGAGTTTGATTTGTATGGCACTGAATAAGTAGATTAATTTAGCTACTATTGTCATTTTTGTTATATTAGCTAGGCCTACATATGAGCACTTGATATTTTTACAATTGATTAGATCTGACTTTATTTATATAGAAAGTGTTTTGAAATTGTGTTCCTTTTCCTGGTTTGGCCTTGGCAGGTAGACTCCCAAATATTTTATATTATTGACAGTTATTTTAAATGGAATTTTTCTTTGTATCTTTTGCCATTGGACTTTGTTTGGTAATATATTAAAAATGTTGATGATTTATGTAGATTTATTTTGTATCGTACAACTTTGCTAAAGTTATAAATTGTAATTTTTTTAGTAGTTTTTTAGTTGATCCTCTAGGATTCTTTAAGTATACCATCAGATCAGCTGCATTTTCCTTATTACCTACTCTAATTCCTTTAATCTTCTTTTCTTTTATTGCCAAAGCTAGCATTAGGCAACCTTGTTTCACTTATTGGGATCTTATTGGGAATGGTTCTAGTTTATCTTCATTATATGATGCTTGCTGCCGATGGTTTTAAATAGATGCTACTGATCATTTTAAGGAAAACTCCATTTATTCCTGTACTCTCTATTATTTTTTAAAATAAGAATGAGTGTTAGATTTTGTCAAATGCTGTTTCTGCATTTATTGAGATAATCATATGATTTTTGTTAGTTTGGTTATTGATATAGTTGATTATGCTAATAGTTTTCCTAATATTGAACCAACCCTGCATTCCTGGTATGAATCCTACTTGGTCATGGTGTATTAACCTGGGGATAACTTTATGTAATCTCTTTGAACACATTTAAGATTTTTACATTGATATTCATTAGGGAAAATGGTCTATAAGTTTCTTTCTCTGTTTTGACCTACCTGGTTTAGGTATCAACAGCTTATTTGTGTCACAGGACTCCTTCTTTCTCTATTTTTCCAAATAGTTTGTATAATATTGGAATTAATTATTCTTTAAATGTTTAGTGAGATTCACATGTACATTGATCTGGTCCTGGAGTTGATTAATAGCTTGTTCAATTTCTTTTTTTCTAAAGTAGAATTATTTAAGTAATTTATTTCCTTTTCTATTAATCTGGGCAATGTATATTTTTGTAAGCATTCCTCCATTTCACTTAAATTATCAGATTTATTGATATATAGTTGGGCAAAATAATTCCTAATTATTGCTCTAATTTCCTCTTCATTGGTGGAAAGTCCTGCCTTTTCATTTTTGATATTAATAATTTGATTTTCTTCTTCCTTTTCCTCATAAAATTAACTAAAGTTTTATCTATGTTGTTGTTGTTGTTTATAAAACCACCTCTTAGTTTTGTTTATTCATTCAATAGTTTTCTTATTTTTTCAATTTTTTAAATCACCTTTTTATTTTCATAATTTCACATTTGGTATTTAATTGGGGGGGATTAATTTGTACTTTTTCTAGTTTATTTAATTACATGCCCAATTCATTGATTGTCTCTTTATTTTATGCAAGCAAGCATCTAGAGATATAAAACTTTCCCTAAGAACTGCTTTGATTGCATCTCTTAAATTTTGATGTTATCTCATTATTGTCTCTCTCTTGGATGAAATTACCAATTGTGTCTATGATTTGTTATTTCACCCATTCATTCTTTAGGATAAGATTATTTAGTTTCCAATTAATTTTTGGTCTATTTTCCCCTTGCCTTTTATTGCATGTAATTTTTATTGTATTATGATCTGATACTATTTCTGCATTTTTGCATTTGATTTTGAGGTTTTTATGCCCTAATACATGGTCAATTTTTTTTATTTTATGCATGTTAAAATATTTATTAAATCCAATATGTATAAACATATTTATACAATTCTTTTGCTACACAAGAAAAATTAGATCAAAAAGGAAAGCAAATAAGTAAGAAAATAAAATGCAAGCTAATAACAACAAAGAGTGAGAATGCTATGTTGTGATCCACATTCAGTTCCCATAATTCTCTCTCTGCAATGGCTCTCATCATCACAAAATCATTGGAACTGGCATCAATCATCTCATTGTTGGAGAGTCATATTCATCAGAATTGATCGTCATATAATATTGATTTTGCCATGTACAATGATCTGGTTCTGTTCATTTCACTTAGCATCAGTTCATCTAAGTCTGTCTAGGCCTCTCTAAAATCATCCTCCTGATTGTTTCTTATAGAACAATAATATTCCATAGCATTCATATACATGGTCAATTTTTGTATAGATCCCATGTACTACTGAGGAAAAAAAAAGTATATTCCTTTCTGCCTCCATTCAATTTTTATTGGAATCCTTACAAAGTGTTAACTCATTAGAGTTGATAAGAGACAATAATTATCTAATTTAGCATGGTTCAGTATGATTGATCTGATCCTACGAGGGGATGTTATGGGCCAGAACTTGAAACAAGTACTAAGTAGAATTGAGGAGACAATGTTTAAATCTAGCTTAGCACTGATTTACATACAACAAATAATGGTTTCCCAGTGGTATAATGATTGGTGTGTACTCAATGAACAGCATATAAGCAAGAAGCTCTCAGGGCCACAGAGCTCTCTGGGAGATACAGAAGCTCACAAGCCCACTCTCGGAGGTGGAGTCATATTCATTCCATCTTCCACTTTTGTGCTGGCTGGAGGCTGAACAAAGCAGAGACAAAGGACAAGCTGCAAGAGCTCTTGGAATCAAGGAAGGAGAAAATAAATGTTTGGATTTTATCAGCTGGCTGCATTTGAAGTGATTATTACTTGGAACTGAAACTAAGGCTGCCTCCAGAAAACCTCCCCAAGAAACCTGCTCCCAGAGAACCATCATATATTATAAAAAAGAAGAGAACACCACAAATTTTCTTTAAATATCTATCATACCTAACTTCTCTAGAATTCAATTTACCTTCTTAATTTCTTTCTTATTTATTTTGTGGTTTAATTTATCTAGTTCTGATAGAGCAAGGTTAAGATCCTCTACTGGTATAGTTTTGCTGTAAAATTCTTCTTGTAGCTCGCTTAACTTCTCCTCTAGGAATTTAGATGCTATATACTTGGAGCATATATGTTTAATATTGATATTACTTCATTATCTATGGTACCCTTTAGCAATATATAATTTCCTTCCTTATCTCTTTTAATTTGATTTATTTTTGCTTTTGTTTTATCTGAGATCAGGATCACTATCCCTGTTTTTTTTTTTTTAATTTCAACTAAAGCATAATAGATTCTTAATGCTTTATGTATCATTATTATGTATATTATGTACCTTTACTCTGAATGTATCACTCTGCTTTAAATGTATTTCTTGTAAACAACATATTGTAGGATTCTGGCTTTTAATCCAGTCTGCTATCCACTTCCATTTTATGGGAAGGTGCATCCCATTCACATTTGCATTTAAAATTAGTGACTATTTCCCATTATCTTGTTTTCCCCAAGTTATACTTTTCTCTTTTCTTTCCACCTTCCCCTCCTTCCCAGTATTTTGCTTATGACTACCACCTCCCTCATACAGCCCTCCCCTTTTACAGCTCATTTTTAAAGGTTGAGGTCTGCACTTAGGGCAAAGGGGAGATTGTCCTAAACTTCCTCTACAGGGGACAGCAGCTATATATGGCCCTGGACAGTGCTGGTGACTTCCTTCTGGTGGTGGGTGTGCTGATTATGCTTAGGTTCAGAGGCTCACTATTTGCTTTTTGTATTTGCATTGGATGTCTCACAGCTAATATGCTGATCCACTGGCTTCTAACCAGGACAAAGTATTCAGTGCTGCTGTATTTTTTACAGAAACATCCTGGTAGATTCCCTGTTGGGCAGACACCACACTACCCTCGGTTCCTGCGCTGTGCTTGTGCTTGGCCATCTACCCCATGCTCAATTGAAACAGATCTTTTCTGGAGTTCTTTCAAAATATCTTCTGCTGGAAATTTGTGAGTTCTGTCACTTTAAAACCAGTTCAGTGGCTTGATCTGGTGTTTATCTGAGGAATATCAGGAAGACATGCCTAGTGTTTACCATCTTGGCTCCACCCTTCCCCACAAAGAACTTATGATGAAAATGCTATCCATACCCAAAGAAAGAACTGATGGCTTCTGAATGCAGACTGAAGAGTCCTTTTTTTCACTTTCTTTATTGTTCTTGAGAATTATTTAGTCTATGTTTTTTTTTTTTAAACATGACTATTATGGGAATGTTTTGCATGGCTATAAATGTATAAACTACATTGAATTGCTTAAATTTTCAATGTCAGAGGGGAGAAAGGGAAGAGTAGAAAGAAGCTGAAATTTAGTTTTAAAAACAAATGTCAAAAATAGCTTTAGCATGTAACTGGGGGAAAAGACTAAATATTAAAAAAAATCTTGTCCTAATCATTTCTATGTAGTGTATGTATGTGTATGTGTACCTCTAAGTTTGAGAGTTCAGGGATCCAGCCTTATAGCCATATAAAAGAAGTTTCCAGAGCAGTATTGCTCTTAGGGAGGGGGAAAAACATTTATTCATATGATTCTTAACGCTGAGAAAGTAGTAGAAAGGGACCAAAAACCATGATATATATGATCAATGGTGATGAATTTTGCATTCTTCTATTACTGTGAGGTATTCATTGAGTGGGTCTGTAAAAAAAAAAAGTTTTACATACCTAGCAGCCCCAAGTGTTCCTCCCTTCCTGTAAGAGTTTAAACCTCTGGGTGGTGATATGAATCTGAGGAAAATAAGAAAAATCTATGTGGGAAGAGAGATTCATTTGTAAAAATGTTTGCCCCATTGACAACTCAAATTCTGAATGCCAATAAGAGTCCAAACTTTAGAGTAGAATTAAATCTAGTAGGATTTAAGATTTTGGAAGCATATGGGCTATTTAGTTGGTTTCTAAGCCATTGTGGGCCTCTTTACATGTTTTCCACATTGTGAGGTGAATCTTTTTAGTTTTCTGGCTGTGTGTCAATGGACTTCTCTATGGCAACATTCACCATCCCTGCAACTTCTTAAACAGAACTCTCTTCCAAGGTTACAAGTCACATATATGTATACATGTATATGCAAACACACATATCTATCTATATGTATGTATATATAAATATTTATGCATACATGTACATTGATCAAGGCTCAGTGGTTGTTGCTCTTAATTTTCAAAGAGGAACAAAGTGATGTCATTGAATTGGGGGCAATGTATAGTGTATCTAAGGGTAGCTGATCAGAACGATATCAGTTGAGAAAACTCCACCATAAATCAGACACAAATAGTTCATAGGAACATTTGAAATGGCAATGGCTCTAAATGTGCATATCTTGTGTGTGTGTGTGTATGTGTGTGTGTGTGACAGAGACACAGAGAGACAGAGACAGCTCACAGGCGCAGGACCTTATAGAACAAAAACAATTCTTCCTTAGGACTAAAGTCAAGCAAGCTATTGTTTTAACCACAATCAAATTCCTAGAATACAAGAGTCTCAATGAAAAAAAAAATCCCATTTTCAAATGAGAGATGAGGTAGTCAGGGATATCCCTGCTACTGCCCTAGGGAGGAGAAAGATTTGGTTTGGAAAGAATCAACTCATCCTCTTTTCCTCTAGGGAATTGAGAATAAAAAAGGAGATAGAAACTACCTTTGATAGTGTTACCTATTGTTCCTAGTAGGAGAGCATGTCAGCGAGGCTTTGGACTGGGTACTGCACTTGGCTTAATGGAATGAGAAGTGGTCCTAGTGTGTGAGTACCGAAGTTCAATCTCCTAGTCCTGCTAATTATTATCTGTGTGGTGTTGTCCAATGAACCTCTTTGGGCCTCCTTTGTAGAATGGATTAGAGGGCTTCTTCAAATACTAAACAAGGTCCTACTCTATTCGAGGCACTGTGTGAGATATTGCAGATGCAAAGACAAATTAAACATTCCCTCTTTCCAAGAAACTTGATTCATTTGGGGGTAGGTGATATGTTCATATAGAGATATGAGGATGTGCTCCTATCAGACTTTGACAATTTTGTTGATCAAAAGGGAGAAAAACAAAGACAAATGTGAAACTTGCATTCAAAAAAGAAACCTACTCATAAAGTGACCAATATAGCCAATACCTTTACCTCAGGAAAAGACTATCTTGTTTTCCATTTGCTCTTTTGTATATAACCAAAAATACCTTAGAATTAAGTGAGGACCCATGAACCCCATTACTGTTTTGTGATTATTAAACAAAAGGGTGGGTCCTGCATCAGAGGAGCCCAGCCAAAAGACATTGGAGCAAAGCCACAATTACACATTCACTAGGGAAAGGGACAGCAAAGCCATGTGCAAAAATGTTTGTGGCAGCTCTTTTTGTAATGGCAAGAAACTGGAAACTGAGTGGATTCCCCTCAGTTGGAGAATGGTCAGGTAAATTGTGATCTATGAATGTTGTAGAATATTATTGTTCTGTAAGAAACGACCAACAGGATGAATACAGAGAGACCTGGAGAGACTTACATGAACTGATACTAAGTAAAATGAGCAGAACCAGGAGATCATTACACATGGCAACAAGAAGACTATACAACAATCAACTCTGATGGACATGGCTCTCTTCAGCAATGAGATGGTTCAAACCAATTCCACTTGTTCAGTGATAATGAGAGTCATCTACACCCAAAGCAAGGACCGTGGGAGCTGAGTGTGGACCACAACATAGCATTTTCACTGTTTTTGTTATTGTTTGCTTGCATTTTTGTTTTCCTTCTCAGGTTTTTTTCTTTCTTTCTAGATCCATTTTTCTTGTGCAGCAAGATAATTGTATACACACACATATTGTATTCAACATATACTTTAACATATTTAACATGTATTAGTCTACCTGCAAAATAGGTGAGGGGATGGGGGGGATAGAGGGAAAAATTGGAAACAGAAGGTTTTGCAAAATTCAGTGTTGAAAAATTACTCATGCATATGTTTTCTAACTAAAAAGCTATAGTAATAATAATAAAAAAGAGAACATTGTGCACACACACACCAAAAAACCCCCCAAATGAAACAAAACAATACACATTAATTAGTGAACCTTGTGATGATAGTATCTCATATCTCCTCCTCCCTCCCCCCCACAAAAAAAAGGCACAGAGTCTGCAATTCCATAATGTGACTTGTCTTAGTTACACATGTTCTCCAAATGTGTGCCTCCCTACCATGGTATATATATGTTTGTGTCCATTTTCTCTGTGAGTACTGTATTTGTGGAAGAGTATGTTCCAGGTTTATGAATGTAATATTAGGTAATTTTTGTTCTTTGCCTTTTGAATAAATGCCATTGTCTATGAATGTTTTGATCATCTGGATGATTTGTTAGTGGGAAACACATTTGGTGAAGGCTCAGGTACTAGAGAAGTAGGAATAGCCATTCACAATATTACTCCCAGAAGCCTAAAATTAGTGGAAATTACCCATTGAGGATACAGTGTGCTAGCATGGTTGAAGGTTGGGGGAATAGTAAATCATTAGATATTAGAATAGTCTCTGCAGCAGATATGGAGCTAACTAGATATCTAACTAATTTACTACATAAAGTCCTTTCCTATACCAAAGGGCCTTCCCTATGTGAAAAAGTTATTTTAATTTATTTTGCACCTAAAATTTATTATGTACACAAATAAATATAAGATATTTTTAAATCTAGGATAGCCCTAGCAGCTGGAGGAATTGGGAAAGGCTTCATGTAGTTTTTGGTGTATGAGCTAACTTTTGTTAGACACAGAAGTTTCTGAGATGTAGAGGAGAGGAGAAAGCGCATTCCAGGTGTAGGAGATAGTCCTTGTAAATGCATGAAAATAGGAGTTGGAGTTTTATGCATTAGCAACAAGAAGACTAATTTGACTAGAACATAGGATGTGTAGAATAGACCTCCTAGGAAAGCTGGAAAAGGCAGGTGTGTGGGGCATTGGTGTAGAGTTATAAAGAACTTTAAATGGTGAATATAGAAGTTGATAATTTGTCATAGTGGTCAAAGGGATCCAGAAGAGGCTATTGAGTAAAGATGTGAGAGGGTAAAATTTGTGTATTGGGTAAACAACCTTGACAGTTGTGTGGATGATGGAATGGAATGGGAGAGACTTGAGGCAGGGAAATGACTGCATAACAAGCAAAAAATGAAGAGGGGCTGAAGCAGGGTGATAGTTGTATGAGTAGGACCAGGTTTGTATTAGTAGAGACCAATAGATATGGGAGAAGTAAAAATGAGAATTTTGGTAACTGATTGGCTATGGGGGATTTTCGAGAGCGAGGATTCAAGGATGACACAGATGATGATTTCTTTTGGTCTCAAATAGGAAAGGGGCTATTTGTGGATGGATATGACTAGGGGAGGGGTAGATTGTCATATAGTATATCCTTTCCTGCTTGCATCGCCTAGTAGGTGAATTCTTTGGCAGCTCAGGTTGTCTTGGGCCAGTGGTTTGCTGTGTTTGACAGCTCTTTTTTATTATGAGAAGAGAAAAGAAACCTTTTAGCCCAGAGCAAGTTTGAAGAAATGAGGAGCTGAGGTAATCATTTCCCCTAGGGACTGAACCTGCCATATATTACCATCTCCTTCATCAGCTCAAGGATGGTGATAAAGAGAAAGCAGATGGTCCTTGTCACAAGCTTGGCTTGGGATGTCCTAGCAGTACCAATGAGCTGTTATGGGGAGGAAGGGGAGGTGTTTGGGAACATTAGGTCCCTAGCATCCTACTATCAATGAGTTTGTCATTTCTCTCCTGGGGGGTTCTCCTGCCAACATGAAAGACTAGGCAGTCAGTGATGAAAGGAAGGGGAGACATCAAAAATAAACTTCACATTAATTAGAGACAGACTTGGAATTAGGGGACCTAGGTTCAGATTCTGGTACTACTACTTACTATCTGTGAAGTATTGATCAAATTATTTAGCTTTTACAGGACTCAGTTTTTTTTATCTATAAAATAAAGGAGATGGAATATATGATCTCTCAACCTCTCTCAGTTCCAGTTTCTTTTGTATGAAAGGAAGGTATTGGGACTTGATGACCTCTAAAGTCTCTTCCAGCTCTAAATTTGTGATCCTCTGACTTCAAAAATCCCTTCCAGGTCTACTTATGATTCTGTTCAGAGTAGTGGCTCATCTCAGCAAGCTAATGTCATTTTAGAGGAAGGCACCTCAGAGGCTTGTGATGAAGGTACATTTTAAGTTCAAATGCTTTTATGTTGTTTTTATGTTTTGAATGATGTGGGGTCTTATTGATGCAGGCACTCTATTCCCTGATCAAGAATGCAGCCCACCATTGATCTCTCAGCCTGGACAGTTCTTATCTACTATTCTTTCCCATAATTCTTCATAAAGGTGATTACCAGCATATAGCAAATTTCCTCTAGATCTCTCAATATTTTGTGAATGACAGGGCAACAACTGAGCTGTCAATCAATTAGCCTTTGCTTTCTCTACCCAACCAGACTTCCTTCTTTTCTGATCTGTCTTTTATAGTACTTCTCACAATGCTGCAAAGTATGAATCACATAAAATGTGAGCTAAAACATTATGTAAATGAAACTGATTAATACTATATCGAAAGACAGTATTGCATAATGGATTGAGAACTGGCCTCAAAGCCAGGAAGATTTAATTGGACTCTTACCTATCACACATACTGACTGGGTGACCCAAAAATCATTCCTTAAACTTTCAATTCCCCCAGGCAACTTTCAAAGACTATAATCTGTAGGGAAGGTACTAATCGGCTTTGGTAGAGGGGAATTTCCTTGCCTGGAAGTTCCTTAAATTAATGAAATCATGGATTGTGTTTCTATCCCTACCTCTGTGTTTATTAGCACAGCTGTAGAGATGGAGGGATATGAGAGCAAAGGGAAAGGTAGTGCAGAACAGCAGGCATACACTCCAGTGACAAGACTTTGCTTGGAGAGAGTCCACCAAAGGGGATTTGCTACTGCTTTTACCTCTTAGCTGCCTCCCTTCCTCTCTGCAAATTAAAGAAAACTTTGACATAGTACAGCTAAGTGGGTCTCACTTTAGATGAAGATAAAAGATTAATTATATCCAATTTATTATTACTATAAGCCCAATACATCAGTAATCATTTTACCTAATGGTTTTCCAGGCAACATGACAATCTGAATGAGACAATGCTAACTTTTTGAAAAGCAAGTATCCTCCTGATACCTTGTAAATATCCATAGAAATGGCATTCTCCTTGGAATGATATGGATGATTCAGTTCCATTCAATGGACTTTTGCTGAGCACCCACTATGTGTAAGTCATTTTGTTAGCTAATAGAGAGTGCCAGTCAGTCAATCAACTTTCAGTAAATCGCTAAGCCAGCATTTATAACTTTATGTACCAGGCATTTTGCTAAGCACTGGGAAGAAAAAGGTAAAAGTCAAACAGTCTCATCTTTCAAGCAACTCACATTCTATTGGAGGAGTCAGCATGTTCTATAGGGTGACTCTCTGACCGTCATCTGTAATGGTTTCTCTTGAAACATATAATGAATCTTTCTTCTCTTTCCTAAAAATCACACAAGACTAGGAACTTGGGGACTGCTAAATAAATAGCCTGACCAGCAGAAATATACCAGAGTCCTTCAAAACATGTCTTTAAATGCCCCTGAGGGTGAGACTAAACCCATGATACAAAAATAAACAATAACACAAAAATCCTCCCTTTCAAGTTGTTTTTATTTTATAGATTCTCTTAGGAGAACATGTAATTTTCACAAATGAGATGGAGAAAGAAGGTGACCACTATAATTAGCTTTGAAGTAAACTAAAGCTTTTCACAGGTACAGAAGAGGAAGTAGTATATTCTAAAGTAGTGACCCTCATGACCAGGTATCATTAAATTGATCAGGACCACAGAAATGGATGACTGTTGGTTTTAAGCAGCAGCCTTCCAGTTTCCTTCTTCACTTCTTCCTTAAGAAGTTTTGGTCTGATCTTTGAATAGTCAGAGAAGCTGTTTGATTTAGAAATCTCTCCAACATTTAGACTTATATGAAGAGAAGTAGAAAAACTGACTGAGCTGGGAGAAACAGATATGACAGAAGAGAGCAACCACATTGATGAGGTCTTGAGTAACTATGTGCAGTTGGCAGATGAAGACTGGGTATTGATAAAAATTGATACCTGAAGCAAGTAGAAGAGGCACTGATGGAGGTCAGTTTAACTTCATAGTCCCACCCTTTGTGGAGATTGTGGGCAGCCCTGTCTTGCTTTGTTTGGTCAGAAATCTGAGCTATGTCAAACCCCTGAGATTGAATTTCCCCTATAAACCTATCCATGGCTCATACCATCTTTGCTGAATCCCTTTGGGTCAATCCACCACAACACTCTGCCTTGTGGTATCTTTTCCCTCTCTCCTCCTCCAGGCCACATGATGTCTCTTCTCTCATCCCTCATCATGTCTCATGGTGTGTCTCCTCTCATCCCCTACCATGTCTAACTAACTCTTTTAGGATGTTAAATCTTCTATGGAGTTAGTCTATCAGCTATAGGTATACTCCAACTTCATGGAATTCTCTCTTTCTCTTGGTACTGTGAGTTCCAGTAGAAAACTTGTCTTTTTCATCATTAATTGTTAAAATCCCTTTTCTTGCTAATTCTATACTCTTTCAGCTCTATTTCATATTTATCACTCTTGGTGTCTATTGTATTTCTTCATTTTGTCTATACCTTCTTGTTCTAAATAAACATACCTTTTAAGTATTCATCCATTTCACTTAGATTATCAGATTTATTGGCATTCAGTTGGGCAAAATAGTTTCTAAATATTGGTCTAATTTTGTCTTTATTGGTGGAAAGTGAACCTTTTTTGTTTTTGATACTAACAATTTGATTTTCTTCTTTCCTTTTTCTAATCAAATAAACTAAAGGTTTATTTATTTTGTTGGTTTTTTCACGAAACCAACTTTTTATTAGCTCAATAGATTTCTTATTTTCATTTTTTTTACTCTCCCCTTTTATTTTCAGAATTTCAAATTTTTTAATAGGGGGTTTTAAAATTTGTTCTTTTTCTAGCCTTTTTAGTTGCAATTCATTGATCTTCTCTTTCTCTATTTTATGCAATTAAGCATCTAGAGATATAAAACTTCCCCTAAGAACTGCTTTCGCTGCATCTCATAAATTTTGGTATATTGTGTCATTATTTGTCATTCTCTTGAATGAAATTATTGATTGTGTCTATGATTTGTTGTTTCATCCACTCATTTTTAGGATTAGATTATTTATTTTCCAATTAAGTTTTGGTTTATTTCTGTAGAGGACTGAAACTCTGAATAGGTGTACTTGAATCTGAGAATGCAGAGCACTTAAGGCTAATTACCCATTTGATGTGAGACAAAGGCTTTATTAGCATATATTTGGATCATGGCTCTCCTCACGTTTGGTGCTTGCTGAATGTTTGGTAGTAAGATAATCGTAGGCAACTACAAACTAAATATGTCTGATTTTTTCTCTGAGTCAGATCTGTTGAGAGTAAGATTCACACAATGCTCATTCCCCTCCCTTCTTTCCCTCAACTGTAATAGGTCTTATTTTTGCCTCTTCATATGATGTAATTTACCCTCATTTTATCTACCCTTCCCTTTTCTTCCCTGTTTCACCCCTAGCTTTTTTATATCATCACAGAAAAGTCAAATTATACCTATACCCTCTAAGTATACCCCTAAAAAATATACAGTTCTCAAGAGTTAAATATGTCTCATTTCCATATAGATGTGTAAACATTTTAATCTTTAAAAAACATAGGTTTTTTCCCTTCCCTTTTAACATTTTTATGTTTCTCTTGAGTTCTGTATTTGAAGATCAAATTTTCTGTTCATCTCTGGGCTTTTCATCAAAAAGAAATGGAAATCTCCCATTTCATTGAATGTCCATCTTTTCCCCTGAAAGATAATCCTTAATAGTCTTGGCTTTGTCCAAGTTCCTTTGCCATTTGGAATATCATATTCTAGGCTCTTTGATCCTTTAAAGTGGAAGATGCTAGATCCTGGGTAATCCTGATTGTGGCATCTTGGTATTTGAATTGTTTCTTTCTAGCTTCATGCAGTATTTTCTCCTTGATCTGATAATTCTTGAATTTAACTATAAAATTCCTTGGAGTTTTCATTTTGGGGTCTCTTTTGGAGGTTATCAGTAAATACTTTCAATAGCTATTTTATCCTCTGATTCTAGGACATTAGGGCAGTTTTCCTTGATGATTTCTTGAAATATATTGTCGATGCTCTTTTTTCCCTTGGACTCTCAAGGAGTCCAATAATTCTTAGATTGTCTTTCCTGGATCTATTTTTCAGGTCAGTTTTTTTTTTTATGAAGTATTTTAAATTTTTTTTTCATTTTTAAAGTTTTGTTTGACTGATTCTTGATGTCTCATTGAGTCATTTGCTTCCATTTATTCAATTCTAATTTTTAGTGAATTATTTTCTTCAGTTAATTTTTTTTATCTCCTTTTGCATTTGGCCCACTGAACTTTTAAATGAGTTGTTTTGTTCATTGGATTTTTTTTCCATTTCAGAAATTTTATTTTTCAAGGAGTTGATTTCATTTTCCATTTTGTCAGGACTATTCTTTAAGGAGTGATTTTCTTCAATTAATTTCTGTATTTCCTTTTCCAGAACACTCATTTATTTCTCCCATTTTCTTCTAGCTTTCTTTTAAGATCCTCTTAAATTCTTCAAGAGAGCTTTGTGAGATGTAATCAATTTATATCACTCAGGGTTTGAAGTCTGTTCTTCTCTGCCTCCATAAAAGCTATCTATGAACAGAGCTCTTTTAGTTTTTTGGCCCATTTTAAAAGATTGATTCTACTCTTAAAGCAAAGAGGAGTTTGTCCCAAGCTTCCTCTACAGGCAACAGTGGCTTCACCTTGCCCTGGGGTGATGCTGTTGGGTGGGCATGGCCAAGTCCCACAGTATGCTGGGATTCAGGGGCTCAATATTTGCCTTTTGTAGTTGTGTTGGAGGTCTCATAGCTAGTTTGTTGATCCACTGGCTTCTGAACCAGGACAGAGTAGCAAATGCTGCTGTATTTTGGCTATGAGCTTCCCACTAGATCATCCTAGCATGCAGAAGCCTGTATACTCTGGATCTCCTTGCAGTGCACTGCACTGCATTGCATTTGTGCTAGCCTGCAAACTCCCTTCCCCAATACCCACTTGAGACAGACCTTTCTTGAAGTTCTTCCAAAATATCTTCTGCTGGAAATATTTGTGGGTTCCATCACTCTAAATCTCATTCAGAGGCTTGATCTGGTATTGATCTGAGGGAAATCAGGAAGAGCTCAGATAAAGACCTGTCTATTCTCCATCATCTTGACTCCTCCACAATAAACCTAACTTTTGCCAAAGAAAATGGCAATTTTGAATTCCTCATATGATCAAACTCCAACATTTGGTGCTCTCAATCTCATCATTTGGTTCTAAACTCCAAAAACATCATTTGGAACCAGGAATTGGTCTCCTAAATCACATTACATAATATTTCCAGCATTGGAGTCTGGAATCAAGGCAAGTCATATATGAGGAGTGCTGGGGCTGAGCTACAGATGAAAACTGATTGTTTTTTAGCTCTCCCTACCTCTCTTTTCCTTTTCCAAAAAAGGCAAGTCCTTGCCACTGAATATGATATTTTTACCTTGTTTCTTAAAAGTTTATTTCTTTGTGCTCAAGCATTTGTTTTGTCTCTTAAGCTGGTGAATATGATAAAATGCTTAACAATCTGCATTGCCAAACTATCTATTGTTCAAATACAGAATAAGGAAGGATTGTTTGAGAGCTACCAGGAAAGAAAAGAAATATAATTAAACTCATGATTTTTTTTTTATCAGAGAGAGGTCTCTGATTGAAGTCTAGGAGCTAGAGAAGAGAGTTATTACTTTTTTTACTCTCTTCCTAGGGCAAAAAAAGAATTCTTTTACCAGAGTTTTTCTGGGTAAATTAGTTAGCAGTTCTGGTTGTGGCAGCAACCCAAACTAGGTTGACACTGAGGTAGGCATTTGCTTTTATTACAAGTCTGACTTGGAAAGCCTCTACCCAGAAAAAAGGGTCAAAAGACTAGATAGAAAGTCATATACAAAGAACTGAATAGCTTGGCTCACAAAAAAGTGGAGATAAATAAAAGTATACTTGCCTATAAAAAGTGTGTTAATAAATGTTTAGCAATGTTGCTCTCTGGATAAAAAAAATGTATGCAGACATAATTTTAAGTTTAATTGACATTATTTGTTATTGTTGTTATTGAGTATTTTTCAAGCTTATCTAACTCTTTGTGACCCCATTTGGAGTTTTCTTGGAAGAAATACCCGAATGGCTTACCATTTCCATCTCTAGCTCATTTTACAGATGAGGAAATTGAGTCAGTCAGGATTGACCTATCCAGAGTCACACAGTTAGTGTCTGAGGCTGGATTTGAGCTAAAGAAAATAAGTCTTTCTGGTTTTAAGCTCATTGCTCTATTTATGGTGTCACTTCACCTATAAGATGCATTATTAATACTTTTTAAAGTCTAGACAATCAACAAAACAAGAAACCCACCTCTAATTGCCAAATTCTGAATTGTAAACTTACTTTGAAAATTTAACAATAGGCTCCCATTTTGGAGTAGACACTCTTGCCTACTTGTTTAGCACATAATAACCTCATAATCACAATGGGGTATGCAAGCCAGCCTATTTAAAGTCAGAAAGGCAAAAGATGAATTGTCAAATACAGAGAACTGGAATATTGAGGAAAGTAAAGTGAAATGAGTCTGGAAAAGTAGCCTGGAGCCAGTCTGTGTAAGTTTTAAATGCCAAACTAAGAAACTTATATTTTATTCTAAAAACAATAGGAAGCCTCAATTTCTTGAGCAGGGAAGTGATAGGGTAATATTTATGCATTATTAAGATTATTTTTGCACCTATGTAAAGGAAATATTGGATAGGGAGAAACTAGAAATAGGGATGTCTATTATGGAGTTATTGTTAGAGCATAAGGAAAAGGTGATAAGGACTTAAAGTAGGGTGGTAGCCACATAAATGGATAATGTGAGAGATGTTTTGGATAGAAATGATAAAACTAAGAAATTGTTTGGATTGTGTGAGTGAGGGAGAGGGAAGAATAACGATTGAACCTGAGATTGAAAATCTGGGAGACTGGAAGGATAATTGTGCTCTCTATTGTAATAAGGAAATTAAAAAGAGAGGTGGGTTTTGCATTTTGGGTACCATCTTGGAAATATTGAATTTGAGATGACATAAGATGGACATGTTCAACAGACAATTGCTGATAAAGGAGTAGAACTCAGAAGAGAGATGAGATAAAATAGATTAAAATAGATCAATAATAAATAGATGAAATAAATAGATAAATAATTCTTAGAGTCATTAGCTTAGAGAAGACACTTGAACCTATGAGGTAGAAGAGTTTATTAGGCAAAAGAATGTAGATAGAAAACAGAAGATCTCATATCTTTGAGGAACACTCAAAATACAGGACAAATATGATAATCTAGCATAGGGAAAATCAGATAGGTAAGAGTATAAATAGGAGATAATAATATCATGAGCTTAGCAAGAATGAAGCTTATGGGGTGGTGGTCAATATTTTGAAAGTTTCAGAGAGGTCAAGAAGGATGAGGTCTGAAAAAAGAACATTTGATTTAGTACTTAAAGGGTTATTGATGGGAAGTTGTATGATTGCCAAGTCATTCTAGAAAGTAATTTTAAATTATGCTAACAGTAACTAAAATATTCATACCTTTTGACCTAAAGATCCCAAGCATGGAGCCTAAGCAGGTCAATGACAAAAATAAAAGCTATATATACACCAAAATATTTATAAAGCATTTTTTGGTAGTAATTAAGAATTGGAAACCAAATATAAGTTCACTGACTGGAGGAATGGATAAAAAGTTGTAGTGCATGAGTATAGTGGAGCATTCCTATAAGAAACAATTAATTTGATGAATAAAAGGGACATCAACTGAGGGAAAATGAAGTAGGCAAATCAGTAAAACAACACATATGGTTGCTATGACAGTGTAGTTGAAAAGAATAGCAAAAACAAAACAATTTAAATTGAATTCTAAGGATTATAATACCTTCAGCTGGATCCAGAGAAAATCTTTAAGTTCTCCTCATCTCTTTCTTTTCAGAGATGGAGGATTATGGGCATGGAACAATGATCCTAATTTTAGACTTTTGTAGTATGTTGGTTAGTTTTTTTAGAATAGTTTTCCATTGACATTGATGCATTGTTGGTGGAGTTGTGAATGAATCCAACCATTCTGGAGAGTAGTTTGGAACTATGCTCAAAAAGTTATCAAACTGTGCATACCCTTTGATCCAGCAGTGTTACTACTGGGCTTAGATCCCAAAGAGATCATAAAGAAGGGAAACACGAATGTTTGTGGCAGCCCTCTTTGTAGTGGCTAGAAACTGGAAACTGAGTGGATGCCCATCAGTTGGAGAATGGCTGAATAAATTGTGGTATATGAATATTATGGAATATTATTGTTCTGTAAGAAATGACCAACAGGATGATTTCAGAAAGGCCTGGAGAGACTTACACGAACTGATGCTGAGTGAAATGAGCAGGACCAGGAGATCATTATATGCTTCAACAATACTATATGATGACCAGTTCTGATGGACCTGGCCATCCTCAGCAATGAGATCAACCAAATCATTTCCAATGGAGCAGTAATGAACTGAACCAGCTACACCCAGAGAAAGAACTCTGGAAGATGACTAAAAACCATTACATTGAATTCCCAATCCCTATATTTATGCCCACCTGCATTTTTTATTTCCTTCACAAGCTAATTATACAATATTTCAGAGTCTGGTTCTTTTTGTACAGCAAAATAACGGTTTGGTCATGTATACTTATTGTGTATCTAATTTATATTTTAATATATTTAACATCTACTGGTCATCCTGCCATCTGGGGGAGGAGGTGGGGGGTAAGAGGTGAAAAATTAGAACAAGAGGTTTGGCAATTGTTAATGCTGTAAAGTTACCCATACATATAACCTGTAAATAAAAGGCTATTAAAAAAAAGAATAGTTTTCAATTTCTCTTTTTTTTCTGTTATAGGGAATGAATAAAGACTATGGAGGAGACTGTGGGAAGTGTTATTATTATAATAAAAACAACTATTCACACTTAAAAAACTGTTATTGATAACTTTTGAGAGAACAATTTCATTTGAGTGAAGTGATTGGAAATCAGATTATAAGGGACTAAGAAATGAAGGGGAAAAGTCCAGGTAGATAATTTGCTCCAGGAATTTGAAAGTAAAAAGGAGAGATGTCATATGTCAGCTTGACAGGCTGAAAGAGTCAAGTAAATAACTTTTAAGAATGGCAGAGACCTGAGCATGTGTATAAACTGCAAAGGAGGCATTAGTGGAAAAGGAAAGTTTTAAAAAGAGAGAGGGGGTATATTTGTATCTATATTTGCATTTATATTTGTATCAATATAGCACATATCCAACTCCAGTGTTTGGTGGGAACCTCAGGATTTTTACATAGAGTAGTATTTCTCCAAGTCAGAAGATAAAAAGGAAACAAGCATTTATTAAGTGACCACTAAGTGCTTTACAAATATTACATTTAAGTCTCACAAAACTGTTAAAAAGTAGATGTTCTTATTATCCCTGTCTTATAGGTAAAGAAACTGAGTCACATAAAAGCTAACCTTATAAGGTTGTTTGATTGATTGCTTGTCTAGAGTCACACAGCTAAGTAGTATCTTCTTGTAGTTGTTGTTTGTCCTTTGTTATCAAAGATAACCATGACATCAAAGAGCTGATATTATGACTTGCAAGTATGATTGCATGAGTTGAATTTAAGGGAGAAAGGGACATGCAAAGTCACCTTCCTTACTTTCCCCTCCAGAGCATCAGGATCCAATGGCCAGATATAATCAGAACAACTGGAGATGGCCCCAAAGGCAATGGGAGACCTTGGTCTTTTTAAGCTAAGGTCTTTAACAGATCTCAATTTGGTTGAGGTAACTGCCCTTTCATTGTGTAAGTCTGGGTAAGAAATATGGCACAGAATGGTCTTTTTTGCCTAGTTTAAAAAATTCTATCTGGGAGATTTTCTGGCTGAAGCAGAAAGAATTGCTTCAGAGTGATTGTCGATAGCAATTGTTTCTGGTTAGCAGTTGTTTTAGGAAGGATTTGAACTCTGGCTCTATCCATTGTACCATCTAGCTGCTGTAATGAGAAAAGACATTTCTTTGATTCTGGAGTAGAGGAAGTCCCGATTGGTGGAATTAGCCTCAGAACTGTATGGATGCAGGTACAATCCAGGTAGTTTGCTTTGAGTCTCCTCTGGCATCTGTTGCTGTTGAGTCATTTTATTCACGTCCAACTCTTCGTGACCCCATTTGGTTTGTTGTTGTTGTTGTTGTTGTTGTTGTTGTTTTGGCAAAGGAAATAGCCAAACATGAATAAAGGTAAGAGTGTAAGAGAGCATGGGCTAAAACAATCAATTAGAAGCATCCTTGCCCACTCCTGCCTGTTGTCCTGTTGGGAAGGCAGCTGGACATCTTGTTTGGCTTTGACTCTGGAAAGTAATGAAGATTGCACAGATGACATTCTCAACATCTAATTGAACAGTACCCTGGCTTCCAGAACAACTGGACCAATTGGGATTTTGGTAGAGTTTTCCCACAAGTACCTAAACCTCACAAGGTTCAGCCCCCCACAATTGTTTTATATGGTTGGAGATGCCATTTGGACCCATCTTCCCTGCTAACTTGTACTCTGAGCAATGGGAATTGGGAAGAGAATCCCTACAAGAGCTTTACTCCTGGCCAGCTAATCTAATTGAGAGGTTGAATAACTGATTTAGTTTTAAGCTAGATCCTAAAAGAACCTAATGTGTTCTCGATAGACTTTTAAGTGGTGAGTGTGCCTACAGGTAGATCCCTAGATAAAAAGGGTGATGTAGAAAGACTTTGAGGTAGAGAATAGGCTTGTAGATAGATGGCCTATTTTCTCAGCAAAGTAGGAACAGGTTCTCTGTTGAAAATATGGAGAGGAGAGGGTGATGTAGGAGTGTTCAGAAGACGTTTGAAGTCGATACTTTGAGGAGTATGATTCCCAATCAAAGAAGAATAAAAGCATTGTCATGCATTAGGGTAGACCCATTTGAGATTGAGTAACATAAATTTGTAATGTACCCACTCAGCCCCATTGTAAACTTTCTCTAGCAGTATGCAGCTTGTTAGTGAGAGCAGGGAAGGACATGAGGTTCATATTTGTTGAGTGTGATAACAAGCTGTTCCATGTTCCCACAATCCAACTTTTTTTAGCACTCATATTTTCTTGGTGATACTTATCAAAATAAGATGGTAGAAGCATCCAAGTTGCAAGTGACTCAAAGGTTAATAGTAGGGATAACTAGGCATATTACCAGCAATAATTCACATAAAATATGTAATACAAGATATTGTCAGTGATATATACCAGCAGAAATGGAGATAGACTAGTTACTTAGGAAAGCACAATAAATAGACTGCAAGTGCGTCAGTATTTACAAAATATTAAAAAGAGAGGAGGCTACATGGATAATATAGTGATCCTACATGTATGTCAAATTACAGTATAGAGTGCAGCTTCTTCAATTATGGTTTGTAAACCATATGATGTCTCATAATTGAATGAGGGAATTGTAAAACTATGATCTATTATCAGTAAATATTTGATTTGTATATTTATATATGTAATACACTCAGGATCACAAAAACATTTCTTGAAGAAAAGGAGTCACCATGGAAAAAATTTAAGAAACCTTGGTATAGTGAGTATTCCATTGGGCTTTTATAATTTGCATGTAAATGAATCTTTGAGTATAGTTTCTAATATCTTTTAACTAAGTTTTGAATTTTGTCTTAAACAGAGCTTGCAGGATCCACGATTAATTGTGTGGTGTTGATGTTGCTGTTGTTTGTCTGATTTTTGAAGAGTTGGGTGTTTAAGAAAGACTAGCACTTCTGATGTGAGGGCTTGTTGAGCCCTTTCAAGATTACTCATGCAGCTTGGGTGTCCAACTTTCAATTACATGGTAGGAAGTGGATGAACTAGGGACCAGAGGTGATCTCTTCTTCTTTCCTACTATCACTTTTTTCAGCTGTGACATAGGTGCAAGAAAGGTTTAGAAAGTTAATCCTGGTGAAGAGGGTATAGGATCTAATGAAAAAACAAAAACAAAATTGAACTACCTGTCTGTTATTACCTTGCCTTGGTATATTGGGAGGAAAGCTAGGGAAGGGGCTTCAATAATCTTTTTCTCCTCTTCCTTCCCCTTTTCCAACTTTTCCTCTTCTTCTTTCTCCTCCTTCTTCTCCTTCCTTCTTTTTCCTTCTTCCTTCTTCCTTTTCTTCTTCCTTCTTCCTCTTCTCTTCTTTCTCTTTTTCTTCTTCTTCTTCTTCAATATGTCTGACTTCATGTGCCAGTTTGGAATTTTCTTGCCATTTTCTTCTCTAGCTTATTTTACAGATGTGAAAACTGAGGCAAACAAGATTAAGTGACTTGTGCAGTAAGTGTTTTCAGGTAGAAGAGTCTTCCTGAAAGGTCTGGCACTCTATCCATTGTGCCACCTGGCTGCCCTTAATGATGTCTACACCATGGTTAATTAGGTGATGGAGGATATACTTCCTGTTGTTTGTTCTTGTCTCTCATTCTCTTGTCAACAGCCTTAAAGAAAAGCATAGCCTTTTAATCTATTGTTAAGTTTCTGCAATTGGCAACTTTACCATGTTATTATGGTCCCTTTTTTGTTGAGGGGGAGGGAGTGTATTAGTGTGTGGCTCTGAATCTGAGATCTCATTGTTGTCATAGGGTCATCTATGGTAATATAATGATTCTACATGCATCAAATTGTAGTATAGAGTTTAGCTTCTTCAATTGTCATTCATAATCCTATATCTCATAACTAAATGGGGCAGTTATGAAATTATGGTTTATTATCAGCAAATGTTTGATTTGTATACCTATTTATATGCATGTAAACCTGAGGTCACATGAAAACTCTGGTGTATAAATCCCCTTTCTTGATGCAGATGAGTGACTTCAGTAACATGTTCTTAGAGAGTTGCCTGGGGGGGGGGTCCTCAAAGTTGTGACTTGACCATGGTCATGTAGTTGGTATGAATCAGCAGTCACCCTTGAAACCTGGGTCTTGTCAATTCTATATCCTTCCCTTTGTCTACCATCCTCTGCTGCCTCTCTGAAGGTTTTTTGTTTTATGCTTTGTAAAGTGAGGCACAGAGCACAACATATTTTAGGAGGATTCCTGAATAGAGAGAAAATGATCCATATGTGATCTCTAGCAAAATGTGTCCTTGAAATATGTCCCCTGGCTAATTGAAAGACTGCATTTTCAAAATCTGGGAATAAACCATACAGTCTCTTGTTAAGGGATAGATTCAATTATCTAATAGCTTGTTCCTGTCTCTATTAGACAGTGGTACGGATGGGGTGAGGGAAGAAATTTGAGTTTGTTGCATAATATTGTGTACTGAAGCTGACAGATGAATAAACTCAGTGAAGCATTAATGCTTTTAAGAAGTAGGAAAAAAATCCAGTCATTTAGAGCAATAGAGGGTGGGTTTTAGTGACTTCGATTCTCTCCCCAACAGTTCCTGGGTTCTAAAATCCTACTCTGAGAATTGCTTGCTGGAGCTCTGGGGTTGACCTTAATTCTAAATATAAAACTTGTGATGGAGGCCTCTGCCATGGAAACAGTCTCAGGGAAGCTGCCGGAATCCAGACCGTGGCAAGCAAGAGATGCCAATCTCACCACACTAGGTGAACCCCAGAGAGCATTGCTGAAAATACTACCTACGCTTCATCCATTTAATTAGGCTCTGAAAGTATAAGGAGAGAGGGAGGAGGGAGAGAGCACAGCTGAATTGGGTAATAATCAGGCTGGACCTCCTGCAACCATCCCCAGATCCATCTGGGTGGGTCTGTTCTGCTGCGAGTTTCTTATTTTTATTTTGTTGTTGTTGCTAGAAAAAGCATTTAAGTTCTATCGATGTTTTTGTTCTTATATTACATTCATTTCTGAATTTGTCCCTTCCTTACTGGATGAGAGAATCATGCTGTGGTTCCCTGCTGAGCATTTTCTAGACCTTTTATGTTCTTGCCCCCAGAAGGGGATGGGCTTAGTGGGTGGCAGGTGGGGACTGGTATAGGTGGGTGCAGAGGATTTTCTGTCTATCATAATAAGTTCTTTCTTCACCTCCAAACAAAATGCCCATATTGAGTTTGCCAGGTCTTCTCTTTTTACATGGAAGGGAGGTGATGACAGGAGTTATTAATCAGTTTGAGGAGCTCCTTTTTGTCCCCCTCACTAATCAAATATTGGGATTAGAAGATATTAATCCTTGTTTTGGGCCAGTGTAAGGATTTATGAAATGTGAGCACATCCACTGCTACTCAATTGATATACTTTTAGAGATTGGGATTTCCTGCTCATGATTGGTTGGCTGAGAATGTTATTCATCCCTGTGGTTTTTAAAAGTAGGATGTGAAACCATCCTTGGCCTTTTACTACTTTTACTCTTTTTCCTTAATGTGTTTCCATATATTATCTTCCAGAATGGAATAAGAAGGATTGTTTATATAAATTCTTCTTCTCCTCCCCCATCAAAGTCGTAGTTAGAGTTATAGCAAAAACCCATGGGCAGTGGTAGTTATGCACTTGCATTTGACCTGGGAGGGAAGATCATGGACAATATTCTTGAATCCTGGTTTCTCTGGGAATTTCCCATTGAAACATGTTTCTACAATAACATGCAACTAGAGGCCATCTAGTCTCTGTTTAGTGATCTTCAAGGGGTTAGAACCTACTATCTCCTGAGGCTGTCTATTCTATTGTGATCAGTTCTAATTGTTAAGAGAGCTTTATTTACAGCAAGACTAAAATTTTCTCTGCCCATTACTCTAGTTATATCCTCTGAGACTAGATTAAGTCTAATCCTTCATGTGGCTCCAGATATTATTATGCTCCATCTACCGAGGCTTCTTATCTCTAGACTAAAAATCTTTGGTTCTTTAAAATAAACCTCATAGAAGTATGATCTCTCCCAGAAGCCTTTGCAATTGGGTCACTTATCTACATTTCCATTATTCTTTCTGTGAACTACTCATTTTCTCCAGGGTACTACTAAATAGTTTTACCCAGACCTGAACTTCTGAGTCCTTTCACTCCTCCCTAGATTTGTACCAGTGTTCCACACATTTCCACAAACATTTCCTTCTTCTTTAGCTTCAGAACTAGTCTAATTTACTGGGCTCAGCTCAAGTTGTAGTAGGGTTCTTCTTGGGAAGATGGAATATTAACTCCAAAAGCCTTTGGATAAATCTGAAACAGTCACAGGGACACAGAAACCCCACCATCTGTGTTTGTCTTTCTGAGTCTGACAATTCCTAGGCTTACCCCAGGTAGCTGTGAAGTATTCCTTCAGTTTTCTTTTTCTTGTCATTGCTGATTTTGTTGTTTGGGGCTTGCTTATTTGGTAGAGAAGAGAGCATCATACTCAGTTTTCTGACTCCATCATTTCCCCAGAATTTTTTCATAAATTATTCATCTGAATTATGTCAGTTTCATATTCTTTTTTTGTTATGCATTCATCCTTCTGAATTAATCACCTCTTCTTTGATCCTTTCTATAAGTCTTTTGAAAATCTAAGCTGATTGGTGAATTCTTTGTGTATCCATAGCAGTCTCTTCAAGGATCTTCCCATTCTTTTTTTTTCCCTTATCAGAATTTCATGTCTTTTGAATTTTATTATTAAAAATTATCCCTTCCAATTGGAAAATGAGTGGAGGCCCATGAGTTGCAGAATGGATGAATAAATTATGGCTTATGAAAGCAATGGAGTATTATTGTTTTGTAAAAATTGATGAACAGGCTGATTTTAGAAAAGCCTAGAAAGACTTACATGATCTTATTTTGAGTGAAGCCAGTAGAACTAGGAAAACATTGTTCAAAGCAACAAGATTGTGTGATGATCAACTATGATAAACTTGGTTCTTCTCAGCAATTTAATAATCCAGGAAATTCCAATGAACTTCAGATGGAAGACACCATTTGCATCTAGAGAGAGAACTATGAAGGCTGAATGTGGATCAACACACTATTTTCACATTTTTCCCTTTTTTCCCATGGTTTTTCCCTTTCATTATGATTTTTCTCTCCCAATATGACTCATATGGAAATATGCAAAAAATGAATGTGCATGTATAACCTAAAAAATTAAAAAGGGACAAAAAAGAGAAAGTTACTTCTTCCTATTCAACTAAACTTGCCTTGTAGAATTTGTCCACAAATTTTATCTATCTTTCCTTTGAATCCCTTAAGATATACTCTCCTAAAACCTAGAGGGAATATCAGAACATTTTTATCTTTCCTTTCCTCCATCACAGTTCTAGGAAATAGCCATCACTTATCCCCAAGGGTCCCATTATTTTCATCTCAACAACCAAATATTTCCTTTTGGGAAGATCAGATCCAGAAAAGAATTTTCCTTTTGCTATTTCTCTACCTTTGAAGTATAAAATCATTAAGACAGATGAAGGAATTATTTGGTGTTTTACATTAGCTCTAATAGATACCTCTATCAGGTGTTCGGATAACTGAAGTTTTCCATTGTTATTATATCATTTTATTTTCTTCCACTCCTCATCTATTTCTTTATTCTGCCCAAGTGATCTGTAGTATATGCTGATGATAAAAATCACTTCTTTTTCTCTCCTTGATCTTCACCCAAATATTTCCCATCATTTTCTCACCCTCTAATAACTTTTTTTCCTCACAGGTATATCTTTTTAATATGCATTTTTACTCTATATCCCTTTTGCTTATCCTGTTTCTTTTGAATAAAGTGTAGTTATCTGGAGCTATATTGCAGTATTTGGTAATATTGAAAGGAGAGATTGCTTTACCTTTTGTATTTGTATCTCTAGTGCCTATCACAATTCCTGGCATATGACCAGTGCTGAAGGGATGAATGAATGAACTAAAAAAGTTTATCAGCTTGCAGTGTAGAGGCACTATGCTAAAGATTAAGAATACAAATAAAAAAGTAATCTAGGCCTTTTACGTCATCCCACCCTTCTTCGAATTCTTCTTTAATTTTTCAATCTTACATATACTTTAAATAGACATCAATAAAACAATTTATACCCACAATGCTTCAGAGTACATCACCATGACTAAGCTTTCTTCTCACTCTGTAATTTCTCTTAGTGCCTGAAGTCCACTCATCCTGACACTTCCTTCCAATGTGCCAGTCCCCTTTAGGACACTCAGAGCTCATTCCCCTCCTGCTTATGCTTCTGATTCTCTGGACTTTGACACCATACTCCAATGTGGTTACCTTTCCAACCTTCCCCGTTTGCTTTTCAAATCCATTTTCTCTTTTTTTCTCATTAGAATGTAATCTACTTGAAATCAGCAACTTTCTTTTTTGTTTGTATTTGTAGTACAGTGCCTGGCACATAATAGACACTTACTAATGTCTCTTGCATTGGTTTGTCCCATTGCTTTTTTTCTCTTTTTGGTGAGGCAGTTGAGATTAAGTGATTTGCTTGGGTCATGTAGCTAGTAAGTATCAAATGTTTGAAGCTGGATTTGAATTCAGATCCTTCTAATTCCAGAGTCTGTGTTCTATTCATTGAACCACCTATCTGTCCCTGTTCCACTGCTTTTTAGATCATTACATAACATAGCTTCAAGTTTATAACATTTTTCTATCTCACTCTTGGGAGACAATTTATTGTGATACCTTTATAAATTCATAATTCCATCCTCCTTAGCCACCTCTACCATTGCAATTAAACAGACAGCTCTCTGAGTTGTGATGATTAAAAATGGTATCATCATCCTGGTAGATAATCTACTACTCATTTAACTATGGTGTTCTTCAAATAACAATTAGCCACAGAGTCTATCAACAAACTCATATTTGGAACTATTCTGGCATAGAGAGATCTGCTAGGACTGTGGTCTGTTAAGTACTGCCTTTCATTAATCCAAGATAATCTTCATGCTATAATGGAAATTTTGGAATGATTTTACTGGAAGAGGATCATAGATCTAGAGCTGGAGATTACTTAGTCCAACCTCTTATTTTACAGATGAGGAAACTAAGGAACGGAGAAATTAATCATTCAATAAGAATATGTTAAATATTTACTTAGACACTGTGCTAAATAATGTAGATACAAGAAAGGTGAAAATAGTTTCCACCGGTAAAAAAAAAAAAAAAAACAAAACTCACATTACAATGGAGAAGACAACATGGCAACAACTAGGTACATGCAAACTCTAAGTAGAATAAATTGGAAGCAATCTCAGAGAGAGAACACTACTAGCATGAAGGGCAAGCAGGAAAGTTAAACAATTTGATCAATGTCACATAAGTAGCATTTGACAAAACTGAGATTCAAACTCAGATTCTCAGTACTCCCTACTGTGCCACACTACCTTCAATAGATAATAGAAATAAAGATGCAATTTGTAACTTGAGATAGCTTAAGATAAACTGTTCCAGTACTTAGCAACCAAGGTTTAGGCTTTTTTCTCCAGAAGATACCAGTTTTGCTTTAGAGTAAGGGTTTGCTGATTAATATTAAACAACCAGCTCTCTGAAAAAATCTAGGTACACTTTCAAGTTTAATCTGTCATTTCTGCTTCGTCCAGAAACCCTGAGGTTCTTACCCTCCAAAAGTCATTCATTCATTCATTCATTTTTTTTATTTAGATTATTTTTGGACCAGGTGAAAGAGGAGATTCTTTGCCTCAGTTGCCACCTAGCCTTAATTACTGGATGGGTGCAGCTTCAGTCAAACTGAGACCTATTGAAGATCTTAGCTTAAAAAGGCCAAAGTCTCCCATTTCATCCAAGGTCATCTCCAGTCATCCTGATCTATATTTGGCTGCTGGACCCAGATAGATCTGGAGGGGAAAGTGAGGCAGGTGACTTTGCAAAGCCCTCTCTCACTTAAATCCAATTCACTTGCATGTCATGGCATCACCTCCCTGATGTCATGGTCTTCCTTTAACATCAAAGCACAAACAATGAGCATCATTAATATTTTCTCTATCACTTTTTTAAGTTAGACCAGTAGTGTCAGAAAATCATAACTGCATAATTACAAGTCAACATTTTCTATGTTGTATTGTATCTTTCTTTATTTTGGTAAACATTTTACATTTTAATTACATTTTAATCTGGTTTGGAGTTTCCTTGAGAGAATGGTGGAGGTAGTGTTGTGCTCAATCTAAACTTCTTCCAATTTGATGTCTCTATCCCAGATGATCAACAAAACAATAAATCAAGCTCTGATGAGTAACATTTTCCCATTTCTGAAATACAATAGCTCGCACTAAAATTTAACAGCATCTGGCTGCCATTGAACCTTAACAAACAGCATCTCCAAGTAGGGTGCATAGGTAAACTATGTTTCTGCTGTAAGGCTTGCTGAGCCCTTTTCAGAACTGTTCATCCACCTTTGGTGTTCCCCTCTACCCAACTCTCAGTTTGTGGCTCTAAAACACATCCATGTACAGCAATAACACCCTGGTTAAATAGAGGGTGGAGGATAACTGACAGACTTCAAACCCATCAGTGAGTTAGAGGGATAACTGCTTCAAGCATGTGTAGACTTCCCGCTGGCAGAATGGATGGATGAGAACATTTTTTTCAGTGGTCATGAAGGTAGCTGAAGCAGGACTGGTGAGTGCTTTGGGCTTGGTCAGATATCAAAGGACATCTACTGTTTCCTGGACCATCACCATTTGTTTTGACTTTAATGACTCTGGAAAAGAGAGTGAGATTAATGACTTTGTGCAGCCCTGCCTTACTTAAATCCAATTCACATACAAGTTAACACATCACTCCATGATGTCATTAGTCTTTTTCAAATGGAGGACAAACAACAAAAACAACTTCCCAGGGTTTAAAAATAAGTGACTAATGTATTACTGAGTCTCTGTTGATGATCTTTGAAAACTCTTCAAGAACAAGAGAGCCCTGGCAGGTCTATCTATGTCAGACAGTTCCAAGTATGAGTTTGTTGATGGACTTCGTGTCTGATTATCATTTGAGCAACAACATAGTTAAATGGGTAGATGCTTGTATACCAGGATGATGACACCATTTTTAATCCTAGAAACTTAGAGAACAGTGCTAGAGAAAAGTAAATGTTACAATTTTCAAAAAAGGGACAAATCAGATCTTGATTTTTAAATTTCTAGCAATATTCTAGGACACATTATTAAAAGGATGGCTTATAAGTATTTAGAAAGGAAAGAAGTAATCACTAAAGACAATGTGGCTTGATTCAGAATAACTTATGTGAAAATAATTTTGTCTTTTTCTCTTGACAGGACAACTAGATTGGTTAAATCAATGGAATGAGAGTTGACATAAGATAATTAAAGCTTAGTGAAGCCTTTAACCCTCTCTGGCTATTAAGTTTGTGAGTTAAGTTTGCCTAAGTATTTTGTAGACAAAAAGAAGAGAAATGATCTTGGTGTTAGTACAATTAGATAAATTTGGAACTGATTAAATGACTCATCTAAAGAACCTATCATTCTGGGTTGATGTCATTCAAGAAGTATTTATTAAGATTTTAATATTTGCTAGGCACTCTGCCAAGCACTGGGAAAACAAAGAATGGCAGAAATAGTTCATGTCCTCAAGGGATTCATATCCTAATGGGAAAGAAAAGATGAGAACAATTATGTCCACACAAAATATATACAAGGTAAATTGGAACCAACCTCAGAGAGATGACACTAACATTAACAGACTGGGAAAGAAGTGTTTTCCCCCATTGCACAAGGTACAATTTTAGCTGAGACTTGAAAGAAGCCAAAAGGCTGACACAAGGAAGACAAGCATTCTAGGTATGGGGAACATTCAGCAAAAATGCACTGAGTCAGGAGATGGAATGTCTTGTGCAAGGGAAAATAAGGAGGCCAATATCACTGGATTGTTGTCATTGCATTGTGGAGAGGATACAGTTTAAGAAATATGAAAAAGTAAGACGGACCTAGGTTATGAATT
Organism: Sarcophilus harrisii; assembly: GCF_902635505.1. Taxonomy (NCBI): domain Eukaryota; kingdom Metazoa; phylum Chordata; class Mammalia; order Dasyuromorphia; family Dasyuridae; genus Sarcophilus; species Sarcophilus harrisii. The sequence goes on along the minus strand of NC_045427.1, from coordinate 473,217,723 downwards.
TCTTTAAAATTCAAACAAAGGATTTTAACATTTGATTCTGTAGGAGTCATTGCAGTTTATTGAGAAGAGGAGAGACATGGTAGAATAATGATTTAAGAATATTAAATTGAAAACTGTGTAGAATATGAACTGGATTGGGTAATCGAAATATAAAGTGATGAGAGCCTAGACTGATAAAGTGCCCAAGGAGAGAATACAATATAAACTAAGTTTTTAAAAGAATATTTATAGCTTTTTATTTTTTCAAATACATGCAAAGATAGTTTTCAAAATTCACCCTTGCAAAATCTTAAAATTTCAAATTTTTCTCCCGTTCTTCCCCAGACAGCAAGTAATCCAATATAGGTTAAACATGTGCAATACTTCTAAACATATTTCCACATTTGTCATACAATGCAAAAAAAAAATCAGATCAAAAGGGAAAAAAAAACCATGAGAAAAGAAAAAAAAAACAAGAAACCAACAACAATAAGGGTGAAAATATTATGCTGTGATACTTGATTTCTTGTTTTTTTTTTCTTTTCTCATGGTTTAGTGTTAGTCCTCTCTGGATATAGATGGCTCTCTCTATCACAAGTCTATTGTAATTGCCTTGAATCACCTCATTGTTGGAAAGAACCAAATTAACCATAGTTGATTATCACATAATCTTGTTGTGTACAATGTTCTCATGGTTCTACTCCAAGGAGCATCAGTTCATATAAGTTCTCTAGGCTTTTCTAAAATCAGCCTGCTTATCATTTGTATAGAACAATAATCTTCCATTTCATTCATATATCATGACTTACTCAGTCTTTCCCCAACTGATGGTCATCCATTCAGTTTTCAGTTCTTTGCCATTACAAAAAGGACTGCTGCAAACATCTGTGCACATGCTTCTTCCTCTTTTTTATGATATATTTGGGATACAGACCTAGTAGAAACACTGTTAGATAAAAGGATATGCCTAGCTTTATAGACCTGTGGGCATAGTTTCAAATTGTCCTCCAGAATGGTTAGATCAGTTCTCAATTCCAGAAACAATATATTAGTATCCCAGTTTTCCCCACATTCCCTCCAACATTTATCAGTACTTTTTTCTAGCATCTTATCCAATCTGAAAGGCATGAAATGGTACTTCAGAGTTGTCTTAATTTGTATTTTTCTAGTCAATAGTGATTTGGAGCATTTTTTCGTATGTGTAGAAATGGCTTTAATTTCTTCATCTGAAAGTTGTCTGTGCATATCCTTTGACCATTTGTCAATTGGGGAATGGCTCACATTCTTATAAATTCGAGTCCATTTTTTATATATATTAGAAATGAGGCCTTTATCAGAAAAATTAGATGTAAAATTTTCTCCCAGTTTTCTGCTTCCCTTCTAATCTTGGCTGTATAAGTTTTGTTTGTACAAAACCGTTTTAGTTTAATATCATAATTATCCATGTTGCATTTCATAATGTTATCTAATTCTTCTTTGGTCATAAATTCCTCCCTTTTTCACAGATCTCAGAAGTAGACTGTCCCTTGTTTTCTTAATTTGCTTATAGAATCACCCTTTCTGTCTAAATTATGAACCTTATCTGGTATAGGGTGTTAGGTGTTGGCCAATGACTGGTTTCTGCTCTATTATTTTCCAATTTTCCCAGAAATTTTTGTCAAATAGTGAGTTTTTGTCTCAGAAGCTGGAATCTTTGAGTTTATCAAATGCTAGATTATCATAGTGATTGACTATTGTGTCTTGTGAAGCTAAACTATTTCACTGATCCACTACTCTATTTCTTAGCCAGTCCCAAATGGTTTTGATGACTGCTGCTTTATAATATAATTTCAGAACTGGCAGGGCAATTTCCTTTCCATTTTTTCATTAATTCTCTTGAAATTCTTGACCTTTTTTTCTTTCAGATGAATTTTGTTATTATTTTTCTAACTTTTAAAAGTAATTTCTTGGCAGTTTGTTTTAATGTAGAACTGAATAAGTAGATTAATTTACATAGAATTGTCATTGTGATTATATTAGCTGGACATATCCATGATCACTTGGTATCCTTCCACTTACTTAGATGTATATTTATTTATGTGAAAATTATTTTGAAATCGTGTTCATATATTTATTTCCTGGCTTTGTCTTGGCAGGTAGACTCCCAAATATTTCATATTATCCACATTTATTTTAAATGGCATTTCTCTTTCTATTTTTGCTGCTGGATCTTGTTGTTAATTTACAGAAATACCAATGATTTATTTTATTTTATATCCTGCAATTTTGCTAAATTTGTTAATTGTTTCTAGTAGTTTCTTAGTTAATTCTTTAGAATTCTGTAAGAATACCATTATGTCATCTGCAAAGACTTATAATTTTGTTTCTTCAATACCTATTCTAATTTTTTCAATTTCTTTGGCTTCTTTTAAACTAACATTTCTAGTACAATATTGAATAGTAGTGGTGATAGTGTTTCACCCCTGATCTTATTGGGAATGCTTCTAGTTTAAGCCCATCACATATCATGCTTGCTGCTGATTTTAGGTAGATGCTACTTAGCATTTTAAGGGAAACTCCATTTATTCCTATGCTAATTACTTTTTAAAATAGTAATAGGTGTTGCAGTTTGTCAAATACTTTTTCTGCGTCTATTGATATGATCATATTATTTCTCTTAGTTTGGTTATTGATATCGTTAAGAGATGATATAAAGGAAGAAAAAGGAGAAGTTGGAAACAGATTAGATATTGGGAGATCTCAGGAGCTGGATATGACATCCATCTTGTGAACCTGGGTGACTAAGAGGATGAATGGCATCCTCAATGTTGCCACAGCACCTTAGGAAAAGATGAGGGTTTTTGGGAAAAGATAATAAGCTCAGGTAGGGACATGTTGAATTTAAATTGTTTATATGACATCCAATTCTAGTGGAAACTGAGTGGATGCCCATCAATTGGAGATGACTGAATAAGTTATGGTATATGAATGTTATGGAATATTATTGTTCTGTAAGAAACTATCAGCAGGATAATTTCAGAAAGGTCTGGAAAGACTTACATAAACGGATACAAAGTGAAATGAGCAGAACTAGGAGATCATTATACATGGCAACAACAAGATTATAGAATCAATTCTGGTGGATATGGCTCTCTTCAACAATGAGATGATTCAAACCAGTTCCAATTGTTCAGTGATGAAGAGAGGCATCTATACCCAGAGAGAGAACGATGGGAAGTGAATGCAGATTACAACATAAGATTCTCACTCTTTTGTTGTTGTTCATTTGAATTTTATTTTCTTACTTATTTACTTTCTTTTTTTGATCTGATTTCTTTTGTGTAGCAAAGAATTGTATAAATATATTTAAACACATTGGATTTAACATATATTTTAACATGTTTAACATATATTGAATTGCTTGCCACCTAGGGGAGGGAGTGGGGGGAAGGAGGAGAAAATCTGAAACACAAAACTATGTAAGGATCAATGTTGTCAAATTATCCATGCATATGTTTTGAAAATAAAAAGCTTTATTAAAATAATAAAAAGGGGCAGCTAGATACCACAGTGGATAGAGCACCAGCCCTGAAGTCAGGAGTACTTGAGTTCAAATTTGGCCTCAAACACTTAACATTTCCTAGTGGTGTGACCCTGGGCAAGTCACTTAACCCCAATTGCCTCAGGAATATATATATATATATATATATATATATATATATATATATATATATATGAAAGGTCATGAAGGATTAGAATTAAGAAGAGATCACAATATCCACTATCACCATTACTATTCAATATTGCATTAGAAATACTAGCTTTGGCAATAACAGTTGAGAAAGAGATTAAAGGAATTAGAGTAGGTAACGAGGAAACCAAATTATTACTCTTTGCTGATGAGATAATGGTATACTTAGAGAACCCCAGAGATTCTCCTAAAAAGCTATTAGAAATAATCCACACCTTTAGCAAAGTTGCAGAATACAAAATAAAACCACATAAGTCATCAGCATTCTTATATATCACTAACAAAATCCAACAGTTAGAGTTACAAAGAGAAATTCCATTTAAAGTAACTACCGATAGTATAAAATATTTAGGAATTTATCTGCCAAGGGAAAATCAGAAACTATATGAGCAAAACCACAAAACACTTTCCACACAAAGTCAGATCTAACAAATTGGAAAAATATTAGATGCTCTTGGATAGGAAGAGCAAATGTAATAAAGATGACAATACTACCTAAACTAATCTATTTATTTAGCAATATACCAATCAGACTCCCAAAAAACTATTTTAATGACCTAGAAAAATTACAACAAAGTTCATACGGAAAAACAAAAGGTCAAGAATTTCAAGGGAATTAATGAAAAAAAATCAAATGAAGATCGCTTAGCTGTACCAGATTTAAAATTATATTATAAAGCAATTGTTACCAAAACTATTTGGTACTGGCCAAGAAATAGATTAGCTGATCAGTGAAATAGGTTAGGTTCAAAGGACAAAACAGGCAATAACTTTATAATCTAGTATTTGACAAACCCAAATACCGCAGCTTTTGGGATAAGAATTCACTGTTTGACAAAAATTGTTGGGGAAATTGAATATTAGTATGGCAGAAACTAGGAATAGTACACCAAGTACAGTAATACTGTACACCAAGATAAGGTCAAAATGGGTTCATGACATAGGCATAAAGAGTGAGATTATAAATAAATTAGAAGAACATAGGATAGTTTACCTCTCAGACCTGTGGAAGAGGAAAGAATTTATGACCAAAGAAGAACTAGAGATCATTATTGATCACAAAATAGAAAATTTTGATTATATCAAATTGAAAAGTTTTTGTACAAACAAAACTAATGCAGACAAGATTGGAAGGGCAGCAATGAACTGGGAAAACATTTTTACAGTCAAAGATTCTGATAAAGACCTCATTTTGAAAATATATAGAAAATTGACTCTAATTTATAAGAAATCAAGCCATTCACCAATTCATAAATGTCAAAGGATATGAACAGACAATTCTCAGATGAAGAAATTAAAATCATTTCTAGCCATATGAAAAGATGCTCCAAGTCATTATTAATCAGAGAGATGCAAATTAAGATAATCTGAGATACCACTACACACCTGTCAGATTGGCTAGAATAACAGGGAAAGATAATGTGGAATGTTGGAGGGGATAGGGGAAAACTGGGACACTGATACATTGTTGGTGGAATTATAAATACATCTAGCCATTCTGGAGAGGAATTTGGAACTAAATTCAAAAAGTTATCAAATTGTACCCTTTGATCTAGCAGTGTTACTACTGGGCTTATATCCCAAAGAGATTTTAAAGAAGGGAAAGGGACCTGTATGTGCAGTAATGTTTGTGGCAGCCCTCTTTGTAGTGGCCAGAAACTGGAATCTGAGTGGATGCCCATCAATTGGAGAATGTCTAAATAAATTGTGGTATATGAATAATATGGAATATTATTGTTCTATAAGAAATGACCAGCAGGATGATTTCAGAAAGGCCTGGAGAGACTTACATGAAGATGCTAAGTGAAATGAGCAGGACCAGGAGATTATTATATACTTCAACAACAATACCACATGATGATCAGTTCTGATGGACGTGGCCCTCTTTAACAAGGAGATGAACCAAATCAGTTCCAGTAGAACAATAATGAATTGAACTAGCTACACCCAGGGAAAGAACTCTGGGAGATGACTATGAACCACTACATAGAATTCCCAATCCCTCTATTTTTGTTTGCCTCCATTTTTGATTTCCTTCACAGGCTAATTGTACACTATTTCAAAGTCTGATTCTTTTTGTACAGCAAAATAACTGTTTGGACATGTATATGTATATTGTATTTAACTTATACTTTAACATACTTAACATGTATTGGTCAACCTGCCATCTGGGGGAAGGGGTTAGGGGAAGGAGGGGAAAAGTTGGAACAAAAGGTTTTGCAATTGTTAATGCTGAAAAATTACCCATTCATATATCTTGTAAATAAAAAGCTATTATATATATATATATATATATATATATATATATATATATATATATATATATATAAAGGCAATAAAACTGTTCTTGCAATGGTCAAAAAAGAAGAGATCACTAGTTTGGGCAATTAAGAGATGATTAGCCATCATCTCTTAGAAGAGAGCAGGGAAAGAAGTGGAGACAACATTTTCAGATTGTTTTTTCAGGGTTTTAACCACAAAATGGAGGAGAAAAAACAATAATAGTGAGAGGGAGGGCTACATGGAATGAGAATTTCTTTTTATTTTAAAAATTTTATTTATTTATTAAATATTTTATTTTTTCAAATTTATGCAAAGATAGTTTTCAATATTCATCCTTGCAAAACCTTGTGTTTCAAATTTTTTTTCCTCTTCCCACCCTTTTCTAGAAAGCAACAATATCAATATAGGTTAAACGTGCAATTATTCTATTCATATTTCCATATTTGTCATGCTACACAATAAAAATCTGATCAAAAGAGAAAAATATGAGAAAACCAAAAAGCAAAAAAAAAAGATGAAAATATTATGCATTGGCCCATAATCAGTCTCCATTATTCTCTCTGGATGTGGATGACACTTTCCATTAAAGTCTTTTGGAATTGCCTTAAATCACCTTACAAATCTATCACAGTTGATCATTATAAAATCTTGTTGTTACTGTATACATTGTTCTCCTGATTGTGCTCAATTCACTCAGCATCAGTTCATTTAAGTTTTTCTAGGATTTTCTGAAGTCAGCCTGCTCATCATTTCTTATAGAATAATCATATTCTGTTGCATTCATATACCATAAGTTATTTAGCCACTCCCCAACTGATGGGCATACACTTCTTGTTTTTTTAAAGGACAGGGAATGTGGACATGATTTATAGTTGTCAAAGAAAGAATCAGTAGATGGGGAAAGATTAGAAATTAATGAGAAAATGGGAATAATAGAAGGAGAATTTTGATAGAAAAATTGGGATGGAATGAAATCAAGGTTGCTTGTAGAATGGTTTTCTTGAAAAAAAGAAAACTGACCTTTTGGTATGAAACAAGAGTGAAGGCATCCAAGTGATAAGAAATGAAAAGAGGAGAAGACGGAGCATTTGGCAAATAGTTTCAATAACTTTTAGTGAAATATGAGATCAAATTATAGCTGAGAGGATCGGAAGAAGGGAAGGCATAGGAGATTTAGGAGTAATGAAAAGATTTTGGGAAAGTGACTATGTTGAATAGGGTGGTGAAGCAATTAAAGAAGCATAAAAGAATTTCTTTGCTACAGTGAGGGTCCAGTTGGTATTATGTAGCTTAAATTTTTAACGGACACAGTAAGCATGTTTCTATGATTTTCTCTAGGTCTAACAACACAAGAATAGGAACAAACACAAGAGGTAGTGGGGCTGGGAGTAATGCAGAATTGGGGCTTGTCAGGGCAGATCAATGTTTGTATAAATAGGCAAGGGACTCAAAAGTAAGAGACTATAGTATAGAGATGAACTGCTTCAACAAAGAAAAAAATGTAGCCAGTTCAAGGGTGATGATTTGGGAACAAAATAAGAGGGTAAAGAGTTGAAGGTTATGGTGATAATGAATAATGGATTTAAGAATTATAAAGGTGGGAGCAGAGCCAAGATGGTGGAGAGCAGACATGGCTTTCTGTGACTTACTCTGACATTCTCTCAAAATGGCAGCAGATTAAACCTCTAAACTAGTTTTGAAGTTAAAGAACCCACAAATATTTGGAGTACAATACATTACCAGAAGATACCTTGGAAGAACTTCAGAACACTTCTGTTTCAAATGGGCAGAGGAAGAGTCTACCGAGCCCAGACTACAGCACAGGGAAACAGGGGCAAAGGAGCTGAGAAGGAGAATTAGAGCGTTGTAGCTTCCATGCACCTGGGAATCTTCTGTGAGCCTCTTAGGCTACTCTGTCCTGGTTGCAAGCAGGTAGTGTAGCAGATTTGTTACAAAAGGCAAATTGTAAACTACTGAACTCTGGAAGAATGTGGGACCTAGCTGCCATTACCCAGCACTGAAGGTATCAGCAGAACTGCCCCAGGGCAAACTAAAGCAGCTGTTGCTCCTTTTCCTTTTGAGCAGACCAAATGCCTTTTAAAAATGAGAAAATAATACACTAAAAATTAGATTGAACAATGGAAGTGAATGATACAATAAGACTTCAAGAATCAGTCAAACAAAAACAAAAAAAATGAAAAAAATAGGAGAAAATATGAAATATCTCCTAGGAAAAACAACTGACCTGGAAAATAGATCTAGGAGAGACAATCTAAGGATTATTGGACTTCCTGAAAACCATGATGAAAAAAAGAACCTAGACATTATCTTATAGGAAATCATAAAGGAAAACTGCCTTGATGTCTTAGAATCAGAAGCTAAAGTAGCCATTGAAAGAATTCACTAATCACCTCCTAAAAGAGACCCCAAAAGTAAAATCCCAAGGAATATTGTGTTTAAATTTAATAACATAACATTCATACCAAGGAAAAGATATTGCAAGCAGCCAGAAAGAAACAATTTAAATACTGAGGAACCACAATTAGGATTACCCAGGACCTAGTAGCTTCCACCTTAAAGGATCAAAGAGCCTGGAATCTGATATTCCAAAAGGCAAAGGAACTTGAATTACAGCCAAGAATAAGCTATCCAGATACAATGAACATTATCTTTCAGGGAAGAAGATGGACATTCAATGAGATAAGTGAATTTCACCTATTTCTAATGAAAATACCAGAACTGAACTGAACAAAAAATTTGATCTCCAAACACAGAACTTTAGAGAGTATGGGTATAATTTGATTTCAGTATGATATGAAAAAGAAACTAGAAGTAGAAAGGGGATTGTACTGGAAAAAGAGGAAAAAGGAGGCAAAAGAAGAAAAATTGCATTTCACAGTGAGACAAAGAAGACCTATTATAATTGAGAGAAATAAGGGAGTGGGATGAGCCTTGTGTGAATCTTACCCTCATCAGATTTGGCTCAAAGAGAGAATATTAAACATTTGGTTTCATAGAGAAACCTATCTCATCTTATAGAAAAGTGATAGTGGAATGGGAAAAGAAAGAGAAAGACTAATAGAAGGGAAAACAGAAATATTAGGGGAAAGGTGTGAAAAAGGGGGAGACACTCTAAAGGGGAAGGGCTCTTTGAGGGACGTGGTCATCAGAAGAATTATAAAGTGAAAAGAATAATAGAGAAGCAGATAAAATAAATAATGTAAATTAGAGGGAATAATATTGTGCTTAAATCTAGGAATTTCAGAGTTTATGAATGTCAAAATGCATAAGTAATGGCAAGAGCATATATGTAGCTGAGGTGAAGTGAAGGAATAAGTTATGGGAAATGAATAAATTGAGAAAGTAGGGAGTAAAAATGTTGAGAGAGTATCAATATATATATTTGTATGCCAAATTCCTTTAGTTTACCCTACATAAAGATCTGAACAATTGGAAAAGTGTTAATTGCCTATCAGTTGGATGAATCAATATAATAAAAATGATAATTCTACCTAAATTAATTTATTTTTTCAGTAAATACCAAATATATTAATTTATAGAGCTAGGAAAAATGATGAAAAATTCATCAAGAACAAAAGATCAAGAATATCCAGGCAATTAGTGTAAAAATGTGAAGGAAGGTGACTTAGATCAGATCTCAAACTATATTAGAAGGCATTAATAATGAAAACAATTTGTTACTGGCTAAGAATTAGAATGATGGATTGGTGGAATAGATTAGGTATATAATATGCAGTAGTAAATGATCATAATAACCTAGTGTTTGATAAATGCAAATATCCAAAATTTGGGGACAAGAACTAACTATTTGACAGAAATTGCTGGGAAACCTGGAAAACATTTTGGCAGAAACTAAGCATGGATCAATATCTCATACCATATACTTGACTCATACTATTTCATACCAACTAATAGAAAGGAAGGAGTATTTTACCTGCCAGATCTATGAATAAAGGAAAATTATGAACAAACAAGAGAGAGAGAGCATTACAAGATATAAAATGGATGATTTTGCTTATAATTAATTAACTGTGATATGGAAGCTAAAACAGCTGATGTTATGCTAGGCTGTATTCAAAAGTCATAATAAGGATTGTGAGAGATGCTGTAGCAGCTAGTAGATAGTGCTGGCCTGGAGTCAGGAGGAATTGAGTTCAAATTTGACCTCAAACATTTACTAGCTGTTTGACACAGATCAAGCCCATTAACCTCTTCTGCCTCATTTTTGTCAACTAGAAGATAGTGATAATAATAGCAACTTAGCTCCAGTGAACATTTTCAAAAGCTCTTGGCCCTGTGTCTTACTTATAGTAAGCAATTAATAAATGCTTATGTCCTTATCTTTCCCTAGTACCACTACTCTGATCTGCCAAGGTCAGATAGGATTCTTCTAGAGCATTCTGTATACTTTTAAGCACCATATTTTAAGAAAGACATAAATACATTGGAATATATTCAGAAGAGAGAGAGGATTCAGAAGTGATTCTTAAGAGGATTCATAAAAGGAGTTGGAGAAATTTAGTCTGAAGATTAGAAGGTTTGGTGAGGATAAGCAGGATGTTGGCATTAAGTATCTGAAGGACTTCCATATGGAGGAGATTTTAATATTGTTGATTAGTCCCAGAAATAGAAATAGGGTTAATGGATGAAACATCAGAGTGGCAGTTTTCATTTGATATATGCAAAAATTCCAATAAATTATAGTTAGTGAAAAGTGAATATATTTTGTCAGTCAGAAACAAGATGGTGGAGTAGAGACTAAGTTTTTCAACAACATGAAAATATTGTCTTAAAATGACTCCTGAAATGGCAGAACAAATAAAAGGATGAAGGGAATAATTTTCCAGCCCAAAACACTTTAGAAAGCCGGCAAGAAATTCCTGTCTCACTGGGTAGCATACCTCTAGCACAAGCAGCCCAGGTAAACCAACAGCAAGATCCCCCTATCTAATAGAAGACATCAGCAGACCTTGGCAGCAGTAGCTTTCACAATTCTCTGCCCATGGATGGTAAGGGGATGAAACAACTGGTCAGAAGGAAATTACAGAAGATCTTTTGGTGGCTCCGGGTACAGGGTTTTGTGGCACTACTCATATGTGGTTTGAGTTGTAATCCCAGGGTGAGGAAGAGGACCAGCAGGAGCAGATATTCTACAATTTCAGTGTAGAAAAGAGTGCTCATAGTCATTCATGGCCCAGAGCACAGGTCAGAAGAACATGGACAACACTACTGCTTCACTCACCTTGGGAAAGCTGAATTTTATGAACTTTTAGAACCAGCTCTGGATGCAGAAGCATGGAAAACCTGAAGCTTGGGACAGTGAAGAATAGGATCCAACTTTAATATAAAATTAGAAGTTAAGAAAATATCTGGAAAAATAAGCAAACAACCACTGTCACTCCCATCATTAGATGGGGTCAAAGAACCTGACCATTAAAAGTACTATTGTGAAAGGAAAGATTAAAACACAAACTCAGAAGAATACAGTGAGATCAAAGCAGACCATAAGGGCTTCAAAAAAAAAGAGTGAAAAAGCCAAACTGATCATTGATAGCTTCTATATAGAAAGAGAGCAGGTTTTCAACCCTGAAGAGACTAATAGCAGACAGTCTCCAGACAAAACCCCAAAGGGGGAATATAATCTGGTCCCCATCAGACAAGGCTCTCCTAGAAGAAATTATAAAAAATCTTAAAAGACAGCTAGAAGAAACATGGTGAAAAGAAAGAGAAACTATGCTTCCTGAAATGTGAATTGGAAAAGGTAAAGAACTCCCAGGAAGTGCAGGGAAACAGAATTTGTGAATTAGGAAAGGTAAAGAACTCCCAGGAATGTAGGATTTGTAAATTGGAAAAGATAAAGAACTCCTAAGAAAGTAAGATTTGTGAATTTGAAAAGATAGAGAACTCCCAAGAAAGTAGGATTTATGAATTTGAAAAGATAGAGAACTCCCAAGAAAGTAGGATTAGTGAAATGGAAAAAGAAAATAACTCAGTAAAAAAAAAAAAATTAGTGAAATGGAAAAAAATTCCATAGAGCAAAACAACTCATTTAAAAACTCAATTGCACATATACAAAAAGAAGTAAAAAAAAAGCTAATGAAGAAAATAACTCATTAAAAATCAGAACTGAACAATTAGAAATGAATGATTCGATGAGACATCAAGAATCAGTCAAGCAAAACCAAAAAAAAAAAAAAAAAAAGAAAAGAAAAATTAGAAAAAAATGTTCAATATCTACTTGGAAAAACAACGGACCTGGAAAATAGATCTAGGAGAGTTAATATGAGATTTATAGAACTTCCTGAAAATTATGATGAAAAAAAGAGCCCTAGATACTATTTTATAGGAAATCATCAAAGAGAACTGCCCTGATGCAATAGTATCAGAAGGTAAAATAGGCATTGAAAAAATTCATTGAACACCTTCTGAAAAAGACCCTAAAATAATAACTCCAAGGAATATTGTGGCTAAATTTCAGAATTATGAGACTAAGGAAAAAATATTATAACCAGCCATAAAAAAACAATTCAAATACTGAGGAGCCACAATAAGGATCAGTCAAAATCTAACTATTTCCATATTAAAAGATCAAAGGGCCTGGAATCTGATATTCCAAAATGCAAAAGAACTTGGAATGCAGCCAAAAATGAACTGTCCAGTTAAGTTGAGCATTTTCTTCCAGGGAAGAAGATGGAAATTGAATGAAACAGATGAATTCCATTTGTTTCTAAGGAAAAAACCGGAATTAAACAAAAAAATTGACCTCCAAATATAAGACTCAAGAGAAGCAGAAAAAGGTTAAAAAAAAAAAAACTCTTGAGAACTGTATTTATGTTATGGATATACATAAAGAGTGCATGTATAATTTGATTTTACTGATATAACATTAAAAAAGGAAAGTAGAAATGGAACGTGAATAATATCAGAAAAAGGAAAAGGGGAGATAAAAAGAGGGAAACTACACCCCACAAAGAGGCAAAGGAAACCTATCATATCTGAGGGAATTTAAAGAGGGGGAGGAACACTGTGTGTATCTTATTCTTATCAGATTTGGCTCAAAGAGAAAATAATTGATATATTTGGTTTTCAGAGAAACTTCTCTCACCTCATTAAAAAGTGGGAGAGGAAAAGCAAAAAGAAAAGAGTAATAAGGGAAAGAGATTCAAAGGGGGTGGGAGGGATTCTGAAGAGGGAGAACTGAGTGAAGCAAGTGGTGCTCATAAGTTTAATACTGGGGAAGAGGGGAGGGAGGGGAAAGAAAAAGAAAAGCATAATCTGGGAATAGTAAGAAGGCAGGAAATACAGAATTAGTAATTTTAACCATAAATGTGAATGGGATGAACTCTCCCATAAAGCGGAGGCAAATAGCAGACTGGATCAAAAGCCAGAACGCTCCAATATGTTGTTTACAGGAAACATATTTAAAGCAGGGAGATACATACAAAGTGAAGATAAAAGGCTGGAGCAAACTCTATTATGCTTCAGATGAAGTCAAAAAAGCAGGGATAGCCATCCTTATCTCAGATCAAGCAAAAGCATAAACTGATTTAATTAAAAGAGATAAGGAAGGAAACTATATCTTGCTAAAGGGTAGCATAGACAATGAAGCAATATCAATACTAAAACATATATGCACCAAGTGGCATAGCATCTAACTTCCTAAAAGAGAAGTTAAAAGAGTTGCAAGAAGAAATAGATAGCAAAACTATAATAGTGGGAGATCTTGACCTTGCACTCTCAGAATTAGATAAATCAAATCAGAAAACAAATAAGAAAGAAATTGAAGAGGTAAATAGAATATTAGCAAAATTAGGTATGATAGATCTTTGGAGAAAACTGAATGGAGACAGAAAGGAGTATACTTTCTTTTCAGCAGTTCATGGAACCTATACAAAAATTGACCATATATTAGGACATGAAGACCTCAAAATTAAATGCAGGAAGTCAGAAATAGTAAATGCATTCTTCTCAGATCACAATGCAATAAAATCTACATTCAACAAAAAGCTAGGGAGAGACAGACCAAAAAGTAATTGGAAACTAAATAATCTCATCTTAAAGAATGATTGGGTGAAACAGCAAATTATAGACACAATTAATAATTTCACCCAAAATGACAATAATGAGACATTATACAAAAATTTGTGGGATGCAGCCAAAGCAGTAATAAAGGGAAATTTTATATCTCTAGAGGCTTACTTGAATAAAATAGAGAAAGAGAAGATCAATGAATTGGGCTTGCAACTTAAAAAGCTAGAAAAAGACCAAATTAAAAACCCCCAATCAATTACCAAATTTGAAATTCTAAAATTAAAAGGAGAAATTAATAATATTGAAAGTAAAAAAATTATTGAATTAATAAATAAAACTAAGAGTTGGTTTTATGAAAAAACTAATAAAATAGATAAACCTTTGGTAAATCTGATTAGAAAAAGGAAAGAGGAAAAATCAAATTGTTAGTATTAAAAATGAAAAGGGAGAACTTTCCACCAATAAAGAGGAAATTAGAGCAATAATAAGGAGTTACTTTACCCAACTTTATACCAATAAATTTGATAACCTAAGTGAAGTGGATGACTACCTTCAAAAATATAGGCTTCCCAGATTAATAGAGGAGGAAGTAAATTGCTTAAATAGTCCTATTTCAGAAAAAGAAATAGCACAAGCTATTAATCAACTTCCTAAGAAAAAATCCCCAGAACCAGATGGATTTACATGTGACTTCCACCAAACATTTAAAGAACAATTAGCCCCAATGCTATATAAACTATGTGAAAAAAACAGAGAATGGAGGAGTCCTACCAAATTTCTTTTATGACACAGACATGGTACTGATACCTAAACCAGGTAGGTTGAAAACAGAGAAAGAAAATTATAGACCAATCTCCCTAATGAATATCGATGCTAAAATCTTAAATAAGATATTAGCAAAAAGACTACAGAAAATCATCCCCAGGATAATACACCACAACCAAGTAGGATTTTTACCAGGAATATACGGCTGATTCAATATTAGGAAAACTATTAGTATAATTGACCATATCAATAACCAAATTAACAAAAACCATATGATCATCTCACTAGATGCAGAAAAAGCATTTGATAAAATCCAACATCCATTCTTATTAAAAACACTTGAGAAAATAGGAATAAATGGACTTTTCTTTAAAATAATCAGTAGCATGTATTTAAAACCATCAGTAAGCATCATATGTAAAGCGGATAAACTGGAACCATTCCCAATAAGATCAGAAGTGAAATAAGGTTGTTCTCTATTACCATTACTATTCAATATTGTATTGGAAATGCTAGCTTCAGCAATAAGAGTTGAGAAAGAGATCAAAGGAATTAGAGTAGGTAAATTATCACTCTTTGCTGATGAGATCATGGTATTCTTAGAAAACTCCAGAGATTCTTCTAAAAAGCTATTAGAAATAATTCCCAACTTTAGCAAAGTTGCAGGATACAAAATGAACCCACATAAGTCATCAGTATTCTTATATATCAACAACAAAATCCAACAGTTAGAAGTAGAAAGAGAAATTCCATTTAAAGTAACTACGGATAGTATAAAATATTTGGGAATCTCTCTGCCAAGGGAAAATCAGGAACTATATGAGCAAAACTACAAAACACTTTCCACACAAATAAAGTCAGATTTAAATAATTGGAAAAATATTAAATGCTCTTGGATAGGGCGAGCAAATATAATAAAGATGACAATACTACCTAAACTAATCTATTTATTTAGCAATATACGAATCAAACTTCCAAAAAACTATTTTAATGACTAGAATAACAACAAAGTTCATATGGAAAAACAAAACATCAAGAATTTCAAGGGCACTAATAAAAAAAAATGAAATGAAGGCTGCTTGGCTGTACCAGATTTAAAATTATATTATAAAGCAGCGGTTACCAAAACCATTTGGTATTGGCCAAGAAATAGACTAGTTGATCAATGGAATAGGTGAGGTACAAAGGACAAAATAGGCAATAACTTTAATAATCTAGTCTTTGATAAATCCAAATACTGCAGCTTTTGGGATAAGAATTCACTGTTTGACAAAAACTGCTGGGAAAATTGGAAATTAGTATGGCAGAAACTAGGTATATAGTACACCAAGTACCGTAATACTGTACACCAAGATAAGGTCAAAATGGATTCATGACCTAGGCATAAAGAGTGAGATTATAAATAAATTAGAAGAACATAGGATTGTTTACCTCTCAGATCTTTGGAAGAGGAAGGAATTTATGACCAAAGAAAAACTAGAGATCATTATTGATCAAAAAGTAGAAAATTTTGATTGTATCAAATTGAAAAGTTTTTGTACAAACAAAACTAATGCAGACAAGATTGGAAGGGAAGCAATAAACTGGGAAATCATCTTTACAGTCAAAGATTCTGATAAAGACCTCATTTTGAAAATATATAGCGAATTCACTCTAATTTATAAGAAATCAAGCCACTCTCCAATTGATAAATGGTCAAAGGATATGAACAGACAATTCTCAGACAAAGAAATTGAAACTATTTCTAGTCATATGAAAAGATGCTCCAAATCATTATTAATCAGAGAAATGCAAATTAAGATAATTTGAGATACCACTACACACCTGTCAGATTGGCTAGAATAACAGGGAAAGATAATGCAGAATATTGGCGGGGATGTGGGAAAACTGGGACACTGATGCATTGTTGTTGGAATTGTGAACACATCCAGCCATTCTGAAGAGTGATTTGGAACTATGCTCAGAAAGTTATCAAACTGTGCATATCCTATGATCTAGCAGTATTACTATTGGGCTTATATCCCAAAGAGATCTTAAAGAAGGGAAAGGCACCTGTATGTGCAAAAATATTTGTGACAGCCTTTTTTTGCAGTGGCCAGAAACTGGAAACTGAGTGGATACCCCTCAATTGGAGAATGGCTGAATAAATTGTTGTATATGAATATTATGGAATATTATTGCTCTGTAAGAAATGACCCACAGAATGATTTCAGAAAGGCTTGGAGAAACTTACATGAACTTATGTTGAGTAAAATGAGCAGGCCCAGGAGATTATTATATACTTCAACAACAATACCATATGATGATCAATTCTGTTGGACCCGGTCATCTTCAGCAATGAGATGAACCAAATCAGTTCCAACAGAGCAGTAATGAATTGAACCAGCTATACCCAGTGAAAGAACTCTGGGAAATGAGTGTGAAGCATCACATAAAATTCCCAATCCCTCTATTTTTGTCTGCCTGCATTTTTGATTTCCTTCACAGGCTAATTGTACACTATTTCAAGTCTGATTCTTTTTGTGCAGCAAAATAACCATATGGACATGTATATATATATATATATATATATATATATATATATATATATAGTGTTTGACATATACTTTAACATATTTAACATGTATTGGTCTATCTGCCATCTAGGGGAGGGAGTGGGGGGAAGGAGGGGAAAAATTGGAACAAAAGATTTTGCAACTGTCAGTGTTGAAAAATTATCCATGCATATATCTTCTAAATAAAAAGCTATAAAAAAGAATCTATTGATTCCCTCCACAAAGACAATCCCCAAATCAAAACTCCCCAGAATATTATAGCTAAATACCAGAACTTCCAGATGAAGATGATAATATTGCAATCAGCAGAAAAGAAATCAATTTAAATAATGTGGAAGAAGAGTTAGGATAATACAAAATTTGGCAACTTCTACATTAAATAGTTGGAAGGTTTAGAATATGATATTCTAGAAAGCTAACAAGTTAGAATTACAACCAAGCATCTCCTACCCAGCACTGAATATAATTCTTCAGAGAAATATAGGTATTCAATGAAATTTAGGACAGTTTCCTAATTTCAAATCTGTCCTGACACTTTCTAGCTGTGTGGACTTCAGCAAGTCACTCAACCTATTTACCTCAGTTTTGTAATCTGTAAAATGAACTAGAGAAGAAATCACAAATCATTCTAGTATCTTTGTCAAGAAAACCTAAAACGGGTTCATGCAGTACCAAGACATGGAAGAAATGACTAAAAGAAAAGACTTTTGGGGCACAATTTGGAGGATATATCTTTTAACTTCACTGAAATACACATTGCTGTTAATGTCCCTTTATACTCTCAAATTCTGATTCTGTGATTCGTGTTATATCCCAGCCACTCATCCCTCTGGATCTCAGTTTCCTCATCCAGAGGGACTAGATAACATTTAAAATCCCTTCCAACCCTAAAGTCTGTAATTCTTTGACCCTGCAGGGGTCTAAAAATGAAGCGTACTGAATAATGTAAGGATTTCAGGGCCAATGGAAGATTTAAGGGAGGACAGAGATGGACCTTTTCCAGGCTGTCTTCTCTTGGGCAACCTCTTCTGTCTATGCACTGGTGGATCCTGAAAATCAAATGCAAACACAGCTTTGTGTTCTGTAAACTTCAATCTTTTTTTATTGTTGTTGAGTTTTTTCAGTGATTGACTACAGTTGTGCTGAGGATCCTTCCCCCCCATTCCCCAAATGTTAGTCTACATAATACAGAAATGTGAAGCCTGGATCACAGTGTGCTCTGAGGCAAAAATCAGAAAAGAGAGAGGGAGAAAGGACAAATGTACAGAATGTGAAGAAAGGGGGAAGGCTGACTACTCAACTTCCAAAGCAAGCAGGACCAAAGGGAAAGAGAGAGCTAAAATGGTAAAGTCTCAAAATATGCTAGTTTATATTCAATTTCTATTTTTTTAGTATTCCTAAGTTTTCTAGTAAATTGGAGACATTTAATGTACCATCTTTCCCATGGGATATCCAGAAAACCACTAAGTCCCCCAAATGATGAATGTCTAGTACAATTTTAGGCAACTTGAAGAAGAGATAGAAGTTTTTGTAAAGAGAGTTGGTGGGAAGTAGGAGGGAACTTCCTGGTATCTTCCAAGTTAAATTAAATATTCATTTGTAGCAATGATGGAACTAATCCTAGACTGAAGATTTAGGAAAACTGGGTTCTGTTCTTGGCTTAGCTGTTTGGGAGAATTATTTACTCTTTCTAGATTTCATCTTCCTCCCATGTAAAATAAAGGAGTTAGACTGGATGTAGCTAAAAGGACCTTTAAGATTCTTTGTTCTTTGAGTAAAAGTTAGGTCCAGTCATAAGGAGGAAAGATTTCTCTGGGTTCTGATATGACATAAATTGGATGGAAATCAACATGCAGCATGAATCTAAATTTCCCTTAGTGTATTGAGTAAGAGGAGGAGAGAGATCCTGGCTCTCTTGGCTGAGAAGAAAGATTTGTATCTCCTTCTTCCCTTATGCTGTCCATGGTTTGGCTAACCTGAAAGTTTGAAGTTTGTGGTGGGGTGTTAGTATGTGACCTCCCTAAGTGACTCCATTATTGTCATTGTCCTTTCTTCCCCCAAGAGAAATTGAAGTCTATTTGAGGATATGTTTCTGGGGATATTTCCAGGGGGGTCTGAGTTCCCTGGCTCAGGCTCAATTCAAGGATATAGATCTAAGTGGAAAGCTCCACTGCTATTATTTCTTTAAATGGAAAACCTTTCATCTCCCAGTATCAACTATTTCCTAAGTGCCTTTTCTCTACAGCGCATCCTAAAGACTAATCTCCTTTAATTCTCTGCAGCTGGTCCCACGTAGGACTTGCTTTGGCCAAACACAAGCTCTGTGTGTGTGTGTTGTGTACATACATCAATCCATACATGCATATATGTTTATAGACGTGAAATACATATACAAATATGTAGCTATTTGACTATGTAAATGTGAGTGTGTATGTGTGTATAAACATTTTCACATGGAACAGCCTGGGGGCCAGGGAATACCTTGAACAAAAATCAGTCCTACCATGTAAGGCAATTACAAGTCCTTTTCTCTTCTTTCTTCTGGGCCCCTCTGGGCCCCTGAGGGATGGCTATGAGTGATGAATCTGTGCTTTTCCCTGGTTTTTAGAGCAATTCCTTTGTGAGTCGGTCAGGTTGCTGAGTCTGATCATACAATTTTGATGGTAGATAGTGCCCTCCCCTGTAAGAAGAGAGTTTAAGATAATATGAGCATAAATTCAGAGCTGGAATGGACCTTAGTCATCTGATCCAACTGCCTTATTTTAAAGATGAGGAAGTGGAGTCTCAAAGGACAGAATTAACTTATCCAGTCTTCTGAGTGTTTCTTCCTTCCTTCTTTATCTCTTTCCTGAAAAAGCAGAAAACTAGACCCCCTCAAAAATCTCTGCCACATGGGACCACATATTTAACTTCATTAATAAGACATATTCATAGGTAAATATTAAGTAACCTTATCTTTACCTTCATAGGTAAATATTAAGTAATATGAAAACACTAATAATGGGAGTGACAAGAGTAAGTTTCATGGAGGCAAAAATACTTGTTTGAGCCTTAAAGAGAAGGATTCTGAGAGGTAGAGATGAGAAGGGAATACATTCTATGTAAAGGGAATAGTTTGTCCAAAGGAACAGGAAAAAAAAATAGAAGGTGACATTAGGAAAATAGCTAATAATTTAGTTTGTTTAGATCACAGAGATATTCATGGCATAAAATGAAATGAGGCTGGAAAGATAGATTGAAGTCAGATTCTGGAAGATATTGAGTGACAGATTAAGTTTGCCTTTGATTTTAGAATAAAAGGCGAGTTACTGAAGATATTTGAGGGGAGAGGCAATCTGTGCCTTGGGAATATTCCTTTGGAAATGTTTAGAGGGAAGGATTAGAGAGGGAAAAGATTGAAATCAGGGTGATCAATAAAGAATTTCTATTTATATAAAAAAGACATAGGAGGAAGAAATCTATTTTTTCTTTTTATATCATTTTACTTACCATTACTGATTCTGGTACTCATTTTTAAGCAATAAATTTGATTTCCCAAATAGAAATAAACTTATTAAATCAGTCCAGGCATGAGGTAATGAGGGTATGAACTGGAATGGTAGCTATGTAGGGCCATGTGGGGAGGAATACAAGAGATTCTGTGGGGTGGAAGTGACAAGAATTGGCAATTGATTGAATATGAAAAATGAAGAGAATATAAAGAATATGATTAATGCAGAGTTAAAGATTATTCTGAGGTTATAAAAATGAGTGGATATAAGAGTGACAGATCCCTTAAAAATGGGAAAGTGGATAAGAAAAAGAAGGATTAGGAAAGCCAACGAATTTTTTTTGCATAAATGGATGCTTATTGGACATCCAGGTAGAGAGTATATGGCAGGCAGTTTGTGTGACTGGAGTTCAAGAGAGAGATTTGGCCTGGACTTTATTTATAACAATTATAAACTTTCTCTGCATCTAGATAATATTTATACTCATGGGAAATAGATGAAATAACCAAGGGAATGAGCTTAGATAAAATGAAGAAGAAAGGCATTGAACAGAGTCTTGAAAGACATCTACTCTAAGGAAAATAAATGAAGATACAGCAATCTAGACAGAATAGTCAGGCAGGTGAGATAGGATAGTTAGAGACAATATCACAGAAATCAAGAGTGGAGACAGTTTTAAGGAGGAAGGAACAACTGAAAATATTGAAATGTTTCAGAGAATTCAAGGCCTATAACAACTTAGAAAAAGTTCTATCTATACTTATGAATAGCAACTGCTGGATTTATCAATTAAGAAAGTATTTGTAATTTTTAAGAGATCAGTTTGAGGAGCTGGGAATCAAATCTAATTATTTTAATTCCATATTTGATATTTTCCCCACTAGGATTTTTCTTTGCTACTCATTCTTGTAACTCTTCTGGGAAGACATTTGTATGGCCTGTGTCCTAAGGATGTGCTTAGGACATCCTGCAAGGAGAACTGAGAACTATTACATGTTATGAAGAGAAGTATTTTGGAAGGTCCTACTTGTCCCTGACTCAGACCTAAAGATTTCCCCATGGATCACTCCTTTGAGTTAAATGTATTGAATGAATCCATTGATTTGGGATTGGTTAAAAATGAATGAATTGGCTTGGATAAAATGCAAATATTATTTTCTCAATGTATAGGTCATCAATCAATCTATCACCCAGTATTTCATTAAGTGCCTAATACGTGCCAGGCATTGGGCTAAGCATCCTGACTACAAAGAATGGCAAAAACAGTCCCTGCTTTTGAGGAGTTTATCTTCTAATGAGGGAGAGAACTTGTATATTAATAGGTACATGCAAGATATATACAGCATAGTTGGAAAATAATTTTAGAAAATAAAGCTTTAGGAAAACTCTTGCAGCTGGGGACTAGCAACTAAGTGTCACAATGGATAGAACACTGGATTTAGAACTAAAAAAACCTTTATTTAAATGGAGCCTCAGACACTTGCTAGTGATATGATCTTGGGTAAATCACTAAACTTCTCTGACTTAACCTCCTCATCTAGAAAATGAGTATAATGATTTCCTGAGGATCAAATGAAATGCTATTTGTAAAGTGCTCTGAAATCTTAGTGGTATACAAATGGACACACAGAGAGACATACACAATACATATATATATATGTATGTGTGTACATATATGTATATGTATGTACATGTGTGTGTGACTATATGAGTGCTGATAGTGATATTGACATTCATAATGCAGCAATACCTTCTGCAGAAGGTGGAATTTGAGCTGAGTCTTGAAGAAAGCCAGGGATTCTAGGTAAAGCTGAGGAGGGAGAGTTTTCCAAGTATGGAGCTGGGGTGTCATGAGAGCAGCAAGCAGTCCAGTATAACTGGAGTGCAGAAAGGGGAGTAAAATATGAAAAGACAAAAAAGATAGGAAGAGACAAGATTTTAAAGAGCTTTAAATGCCAGGCAGAAGCTTTTATATTTGAACTTTGAAGTAACAAGAGCCACTGGAACTTCTTAGAGATAGTAATGACGAGGTCTGGTTTGTATTTTGGAAAAATCACTTAGTAGTTCAGTGAAGGATGGATTAGAGGAGCAAGGGAACCAATGAGAATGCTGTTGCAATAGTTCAGGCAAAAGAAGATGAGGACCTGACCTGAGAGGTGGCTTTGTGAATGGAGAAGAGGATGGGCATTAGCATTCATCTATCATCTTCATTTCTTTTTATTTATTTATTTTTTATTTAATAGCCTTTTATTTACAGGATATATGCATGGGTAACTTTACAGCATTAACAATTGCCAAACCTCTTATTCCAATTTTTCACCTCTTACCCCCCACCTCCTCCCCCAGATGGCAGGATGACCAGAAGATGTTAAATACATTAAAATATAAATTAGATACACAATAAGTATACATGACCAAAACGTTATTTTGCTGTACAAAAAAGAATCAGACTCTGAAATATTGTACAATTATCTCGTGAAGGAAATAAAAAATGCAGATGGGCATAAATATAGGGATTGGGAATTCAATGTAATGGTTTTTAGTCATCTCCCAGAGTTCTTTCTCTGGGCATAGCTGGTTCAGTTCATTACTGCTCCATTGGAAATGATTTGGTTGATCTCGTTGCTGAGGATGGCCAGGTCCATCAGAACTGGTCATCATATAGTATTGTTGTTGAAGTATATAATGATCTCCTGGTCCTGCTCATTTCACTCAGCATCAGTTCGTGTAAGTCTCTCCAGGCCTTTCTGAAATCATCCTGTTGGTCATTTCTTACAGAACAGTAATATTCCATAATATTCATATACCACAATTTATTCAGCCATTCTCCAACTGATGGACATCCATTCAGTTTCCAGTTTCTAGCTACTACAAAAAGGGCTGCCACAAACATTTGTAGCATTTTCATTTCTAAGCATCTCCCAAAGTCATGAGGGAAGGCTGAGATGCAGAAGAAGGAGCCCTCGATCAGAGGTCGGAGCACTTAGGTGCCATATCTACAAATGCTACTAACTAGCTATATTACTTTGGGCAAACTAGGTCATTCTTTGTTTGATAGAGATGGGGATTAACTGTGTATTTTAAAAGACCCTTTCCAGCTCAATAGCTTATATTTCCCACTTTTATCATTTATCCTTTGTGCCATCCCATATTCAACTGTGAACTCTCTAAGCATTAGAAATAACATTATAGACATTGTACAAAGTTTACAGAAGGCCAGAGCTCATGTTCTCCTTCTGCTGATTATTGGGCCTTGGATAAATCAATTAACTTTCCTGTATCTCATTTTTTCTTACATCTAAAACAGGGAATGAAGTAAACTAGATAATGTCTGAAGTCCTTTTAAGTTCTGACATTCTATGATCCTAAGTCACCAAATCCAGTAGCTGTATATGAACAGAAATAAAATATGGCTCTCTTCTATCATATTTTGCATATATGGGACCATAGAGTAAGAAAGATGATGGCCTGTCTTGGTAGAGGAAAAATCACTGGTCTATTTCATAAGCCAATTACCATTCCTTGTGATGTTTGACAGATCATTACTTACTCTCTGTTTCTTACTTTTCTTATTTTTAAAATGAAGTAGTTGGATGAATAGATGAAGAATTTTAAACCTGGGATTTATAAACTTGTTTTTATAACTAT
Organism: Sarcophilus harrisii; assembly: GCF_902635505.1. Classification (NCBI taxonomy): domain Eukaryota; kingdom Metazoa; phylum Chordata; class Mammalia; order Dasyuromorphia; family Dasyuridae; genus Sarcophilus; species Sarcophilus harrisii. Next base: position 473,193,220 of record NC_045427.1, on the reverse strand, counting down.
GCTTGGTTTTATTATATCATAATTATAAAATTATACAAAATATATAAAAACATAATTAGTTTGCTTTGGTTTCTTATGTGTTTTACTTTATGTACTTAAAAACATAATTCTGAGAAGGATTCCATGGATTTTGCCTGTCTGCCAATGGAGATCATGACACTCCAAAAAAGGCTAAGAATTTCTAGAGCAGATGATATCTAAATCCTTTGCATTCTGAGGCAACTAAGTGGTGCAGAAGATAGAGTGCTGGTGCTGGAATGAGAAGGAGCTGAGTTCAGATCTGGCCTCAGATATGTGACCTTGGCCAAAAGAAAATAGCAAACTATTCTAACATATTTCCTCCCCCCCAAAAAAAAAACAACAAAAAACAAATAGGGTTACAAAATGTCGGACATGAATGAAATGACTGAACAACAACACTGAATTCTAAAGTGAATCCCAACTGTTCTTCAAAGATGTTAGCTCCATATGGAAGGCAGTAAAGCTACTCTTTCTGATCTGTACATAATTGTTTGAATGCTTTCTCTCAAGTTTTAGTTAATTAGCTAGAGTGGAATCATTAAGATTTTGCTTTATGGAATCAAAGTTTAGAGGGCATTGACAGCATTTGTAGTCTTTCAGAAGTATAAAAACAACTAATTTTGACTTGGTTAGTTATAATTATTAATTTATTAAAATAGGATGCTACCAAAGATTAAGGTAGAAATTTCATCTCTCCCAAATTCATGCTACAGTCTTCCTTGTCAGTGTCTCAGAGCACATTTTTTTGCTATGTACCCAGGGCACAAATGTTGCTACTTATAATTCTTTAGCTAAGGGCAATTTTTAAAGCAACTAATTTGATCTGGCAATACCCTTACTTACAGACTCAGCTGGGCTATGTTGTTTGAAGCTATAAGGTTGACTGGCACACTGGACAGAGAATGGAACAGAAGATTTTGCATATTGTTACTATTTTTTCTTGGATTGGATGTTTTATTGCAAAGCATTCATTGATGCAAGGGTTGATCAACATTAATATTTGCTTTTTGGAAATGATCTACCCATTGGCAGCTCAAGGATAGCAAAGGGTATTCTCTATTTGGGCCTACAATCATTCAGAAAAGCATAAGAGTAAGAGTAGCTGAGAAATGAGGTACCATCAGAAAGCAAGTGGACAAAAAAGTGACCTTATTTCCTCTGATCTGGGTATGATGGCTAAAATTAAACCTGCTTAAAACTAGTAGCATTCTTGGTATTAGAGCCACATTGATTCATTGACTGCCAGGAATTGTAAATGCTTGGACAATAAACTCCAGTGACTTATAAGACAGACTTTTGGTTGCATTGTATATTATGTTATTTCCTGCGAAGATTCTTGGTTTTGAAAAAGGGAAAGTAAAGGAAATGAAATGAGGAGGGGAAAATAGAAGAAGACTGAGAATCAAAGAAGTTCAACTCTCCCTTTAATTATGATAAGCCAAAGGAACAAAAATAACTTTCAAATACTGTGTTATGATTTCATTTCCTTCCCCATCTCTCCCTTTTTTTCTTTTTCTTCCTTTCCTTCCTTTCACTTCCTTTCCCTAGCCAAAGAGTCTTTTTCTCATCTCTGGATTTGGACTAATTAGACCATATTGCAGAATGTCCACACATGACATATAGTCCCTCTAAGGAACCTCTCTCTATTCTACATCATTACAACTTTCTTGAAATCAGGAAGAAGTTTCCTAGAATTTTCATGTAGAAAGAAGCACTCTGAACATGTTGCAGATCCCCATTTCACTAACAATTGCAATGACAAGAGATTAAAATTAAAGGTATAAAGATAGGTAAAGAGGAGACAAAACTAGATCTATTTCCATCATAATTTTCTTAGAAAATTTTAAGAATTATCAAATAAACTGGCAAAAATATTATTTTCAGTCAAGTAGAAAGTGACATATACCCCTCCCCCAAAATCATTAGAATTTTTACATAACATTAACAAAATCCTGGAGAAAATTATAGAAAAGGAGGTCATAATCAAAAGAACTATTAAAGGCATAAACTTTTGGGGAGTTAATCTTAACACATACCTAGGCTTGTATAGATTCAATTAAAAAATACTTCTTTAAAATGGAAAAAAAAGGTAACAAGATGAATATTCAGTGCTCATGACTAGACCAAATCAATATAAGTAACAATATTACCTAGTTAATTCACAAATGTAATATTATACTAATCAAACTACTAAAAGAATACTTTACAGAGTTAAATAAAATAATATTCATTTAATGGAACAAAAGAAAAGGATTAACTAAAAACATAAGAATGAAGGAGGAATAGAGCTTCCATAATTGAGTATATTCTCCCCAAAATACAACAAAACAAAATACAGAAATATATGCCTATAGAAAAAGTATTCATAGGGTCATGCTTGTAAGGAGCATGCGGTTAGATTCTATCATTCTAAATGTAAATATATACTTCACATGCATTGTTTTTACAGGACTACAATATGACATAATATCAATAGAGTAGCACATCAGGTGTAAAAATGTAGGTGTCAATTTTTTTTTTTCTGTAGATAGATCCCCTTCCCTCTTTTTCTTATGACAGAATGGGTTGTAACAAAAATTTTTTGGTTGATTCCTCAGGGCCATAATTATAAGCATAAATGGGGCTATTCACATTTATAAAATAGCTGATCCTGAAGAAAGCCTGGGAAACCAAGAGACAAAAGTGAAGAGCAAGAATATTCTAGACTTAGTGGACAGGTGATTAGTATAATATTGTAGAAAGGTTATTGAATACAGAGGACAGTGTAACACATTTTGCTTCAAATTCCAATTCTGACACATACTGGTTGTGTGAGCACTTAACATATTTTAACCTAACTTTTGTAATCCATAAAATGGGGATAATATTTATAATGTCTACTTCTTAGAATTGTGAATCAAATGTTTTGTAAAGCAAAAAGTGTTATAGAAATGCCTGTAGTAGACTGCTCTTCTTGCACTAGATATCACAGAGAGACTGAAATACTTGCTTGTTTCCTGAATAGGCCACATTCCACACTTTTTCTATATCTATGCCTTTTTTACATAATGAACATATAATCAAGTATATACAATTAGATGCTGACTTACTGAATTATTCATTTATTTCAGTGAGAAAAAATTTAAACTCTTCTATAGTAGCATATGGCTATATTTTCAGATGTCATAACTTGTTTCCAAGGCAACAAGAAATACTAGACTGCTGCATCAATACCCAGAATACTTTACATGGGATTGGACATGCATACAGGTTGGGGTTTGGTGACTATCTTTAGAGAGTTATGAGGAGCCATGAGTGTTTCTAAACTTGTAGGTTATTGACTGATTAAGCTAGATAAACCTTGAATCCTGTTTCTCTCCCAGAGAGAAGTAGGGTAATTGTTCTTTGAAATAGGAAGGGAGTAGCAACACCCAATATGTTTGATTAAGGTCCCAATCTCCCTCCCTCTTTGAGACTATTCATAAGTAGTTTAGAAAAGTAGAGTCACCCCAGAATTTGGGACTAATATTTGCTAGAATGACCTTTATATTGAAGAACTATCTCTGTTTTCAGAAGGAAGAACAGAACAGTCAGGTGAGATTTTTGTGGTGAGATTCCTTTGTGACAGGAGACAAGCCCATAACAGGGAAGGTCTGAAGGATTCTAATTCCCGGTCACTGGGGAAGGTCTGTGTGCACTTTGTTATAATGAAAGTTAATGGAGCTCTTAAGACATAGCATATACCAAGGGGATGATCAATTACTTTTGATTTCTTCTTCTTTCTCTCATACTACCTGTGGTAGGATATCAGAGGACCCTGGAAAGCATTTCATTTGATCCTGACAGATTTTGGACTACCTTGAAAGTTTACTTTAAGAAGGGGCTTTGGCTTATGGCTAGTCACTACCTTTATGCTACCTTCTCTTACTCTTCAGATTCTCTCTCTCATGTGCGAATGTCTGTTCCACAGAGTCATCATGGAGAGTGGTATGATCATATTCCTGTCTTTGACAGCTTCAAATTCGGAAAAGGATTTGTGATGTAGATATTTCATGGTTAGCTAGTTCCTTGTTATTAGCCTATAGAGACCATGACTCACCTAAAACTCACACAAAGGTGAGGAACTGTCTCACCCAAAGTTACAGTTTCATTTTATGATACAACTACCCCAAGCTTACCATTCATAGAACTATTTGGTGCTCTCTCCCAAAGGGAGCCTAAGTTTCTATATGCAAGGCTCATCTTGATTGCAGATATGTTTCACATGTATGATGAAACCCAAGCTTTTTGGTGTTGTGGGAAGTAAAATTGTAAGATTTTGTTTCCATAGTTAAAAAGTTTCAGAGTCTCATAGCCTCTCTTTCCATTGCCATGGTAGAAAAGAATGTGATATAAGTTTTAGCATCAGTATTTCCTGACTGAAGAAAATTAAAGAATGTCTTAAGTCAGCAGAAGTAACTGCAGGTGCTGGTTGAATACAAATAACCTAGGTTTATGCTCCAGGCAAGCTAAATTTTAATTGAGCATGCTTAATAAGCCTCAGGTATACTAACTTCTCCCTTGAGAACACATCCATCATTTTTGCACATATGTAGATATGGCAAGGGAAGAGGGGGGACATGGAAACATATCAAGGAGTATATGTAGTGGGATTGTCGGGAAATATTAGATTTTGGAAAGATTCTCTCCAGTGGAATTTCTGAGCAGGGAATGAGGAGGCAGGGCAAGATTATTGAATATACCAATGCTGGCTATTGCATTTGTGTCCTCTCAAAAGAATATGGTGACTGAATCTTACAAGAAACATAAATAAAGCCTCCCTCTACTCACTCCAAGAATTTGAATCTGAAGTTTTCTAAGGTGTATTGAATAGCTAGAGTATAAGTGTATGTAGATGTTTAATAAATGTCTATTGAATTTCAGTTAAATTACTACTTTTTGGAAGAAATACTGAGTGTAGCTAATGCTTTGCCCTTTGATTTTTTTTTTTTTGATTAATTTGATAATCTAGTTATTGAAGGTTTGTTTGTCCTAGATATGATGCCTGCCCTCAAGGAGCTTGCCATCTCGTAAGAGAAAATAACATCACATGCTTTTTGAAAAATCCCCAGAGAACTATAAAAGTACATCAGCCCTTCTACTATCTAAGCATATGGTATCTTTGTGGGTTTCTTAAGTATCCCACACAACCCAACTTCACAGATGTGGTTGTACAACTGACTGGTGATGAAAAGCTGAGGATCAATAGAGTCACCTTAGAATCTCAAAGACAGAAAATTACATTGGTGGGGAGCATTTTGTAACTGAACTCACCCCATTCCCCTACAGCAGGGGTGGGGCATGTCTAGCTCACAGGCCATAAAGTCTGCATTTACTAAGGGACTGTTGGAGAGGATGAGCTGAAAGAAAACTGGATAGAATAACCTCCACTGCTTAAGTTCTTTAAGTTGATATTTTTATATACTCCGAGAATGATGTTATAAATATTCAAATGGTCCTTGGCAGAAAAAGGTTCTTCATCCTTGCCCTATAGCAAGGATTCTGCCAGCATCTCACTTGGAAAAACTTTCCCCAATTGTCCATTTCTAGGTGCTTCTAGCCTTAACCTTTCTTCTCTCTTCTCCATTCGTTACTGATCCTTGTTCCTTCTCAACAAATAGTTGGAGGCCCTTGTTAGTTTGTACTTTTGTGATAAGAAGGATTCTATCACACTGATCTGGTGCCTTCAGGACAAAACAAAGGATGAGATCTTAAGCATTAGCAGTGTGAGTAGCGAGAACCACAACTGGTAAACAAAGTTATCCTTTGTATCAGCAGTAAAAAAAAAAATCTCTGCTGGGGAAAGTGACACACTATTCCTAGGGGCTTGCCTGAGAATTTTGATCCATGAAGGAATTTCACAGAGCTCATTCATGAAACTGGCTTTTTGTTCATTTTAAATGTGGTAATATCAAAACATTTAGCATTTTATTAGTATGGGGAAACAACCATTGAGGCTTTAAATTCAGAGGCAACACAGCATAATGAAAATAGACCTGGCCATGGATTCAAAAGATTCTGAAGTCAGAAATTTAGCTCTAATATATGCTAACTGTGAAAGGTTGGGCAAAAATCTTTCTTTTCTCTGGACTTTGGTTTCCTCATTTGAAAAAAAAAAAAGATTGGAGAAGGCAAAGAAGTCTAATGGCAATAGTACTGGATTTGGAGTCAGGAAACCTGAGTACTAGACTAAGCTCTGGTATATCTGGCCACTGGACCCAGATGGTTCCAGAGGAGAAAATGAGGCAGGCGACCTTGCACATCCCTCCTTCACTCAAATCCAACTCACTTGCATGTCATGGCACCTCCTCTCTGATTTCATGGTTGCCTTTGAGAACAAAAGACAAAGAGCAACAACAATAGCTATTTACTATATGCATGATCTTGAACTTTATCTTTGTAGAGTGTTCTCCTTTGTAAAGTGAGTTCTCTTGTACTAGATGATCTCTAAGGTCTCTTTGATGCAAATCAAAGGTTTTCTTCTGGCTTTGCCCAGACTTGCCTTAGTGTTTTTGGGTGATGAACTGTTGTGTTTTGTTCTCAAAGAGGACCAAAATGTTATCACTATGTTAGAGTCAAGTTACAATGTGTTCCATCATGATTGATCAGACCCACATATAAGCTCAGAATGCTCTGCCACCAAGTTGAACACAAATAGTCCCTATGAACATATTTGGTTTCTCTAACTTTGCACATTTTCCATTTCTTCTGAGTGAATTCAATTCTGCTTTGCTTATAGAGCACAACACTTTCTCTGATAAGAGCACACCATGCTGGGTGGTCCTGGGCCAGTATCTACAATCAATTCTAAAGTTTTCAAGAAAGACTTTGAGATTGTCCAGAAATTTGTCTACACTCATAAAGGAGATCCTTACTATCTTCTCTATCATTCATCTTTTAACCTAATTCTAAGCATCAACGTATACTTTTTTTCTCCTCTCTTACCATCAAATTTTCTTCTTTTGTTTCAGAATCACAGAATATCAAGGTTGGAAGAGATTTCAGAGGCCATTTAGTTCAACCCCTGCCTGTGGTAGAATGGAAAGAAGACTGGATTTAGAATCAGGGGACATATATTTCAATTACTCCTGTCACTTAATACACATGTGACTGGACAAATTACTTAACCTTATTGGGCTTCAATTGTCTCATATGTAAATCCAGGAAGTTGGGTTTAATGACCTCTAGAGTTCCTTCCAGTTGTAAATTTATGGTTCCTTTTATGGTACACTTCAAAAGTGGTTATCTAGCCTTTGCTTAACAAACTCTAATGAGGTTGGGAGTCAACCAAGAACTTTTTCCTTCCATAAAATCAGAATTTGTCTTTTTCCATTCAATAAACATTTATGAAGTATCTACTAAGTACAAGACAATGTGCTAAGCTTCTCCTCAAAACTCCCTCCCAAACAAACAAAAACAAAACAAAAAATAGTCCCTGTCCTCAAGCAAATTATGATCTATTCTCCAAATGTAAGTCAGTAAAATCTACTTTGTAAAACCAAGTAATTTAAGTTCCATTTATATTTAACAAATAAGTTGGATAAATACCAATGATCTTTTTCACCATACATCATGTAGACAAAGTTTAGATTCATTTGAGGGAGTTTCTTATATCCTAGAGTCAAATGATCTAGGGTTGGTGGAAGAATGGGTCAGAATGGGAAGAGTTCCAAGAGGGAGGCAGATAGGGCAATGTTTTAAATTTGGCTGGACGAATCAAATATTTTGAGCCAGAATGCCTATTATAAATTGTCAGTTTGGACTTCCTCTGCTGGATTTGGCTCTAGGGTATTTCTCTTTTGAGCAGATATAAATAGCTGCATTTTTCTCCTCTGTATTCTGGCTGAAGGTTGATTGCTTTAACTGAGTTGTTGATGGTTAATTTCTTCAATAAAGTTCCCTGTAGCTATTGTCTAATCCTAATTTCAAAGATGTTGTCTTCAGCATTGAAGTCAACAACTATGAAAGTGGCTAAGGTAAGACTCATAACTGTTCCTTCCTTCTAATGCATTTACTCTCCATATGACAGTGGCAAATATTTTTGTTTACTTTTTGTGGCTTGATTAGCTTGGCAATACAGAAATTGAGGCAATGGAGTCCAGTGGAAAGAGCACTGGATTTGAAATCGGAAAACCTAGGTTTGAGTTCCCACATTGAAACATAATAATTATATCATTTTGAACAATTAAATCCCTAAATCTCTCTAGACTCAGTTCCTTCTTTTGTGAAGTAAGGGAGTTGGACTAAATGTTTTCTAAAATCCATTCTGTCTCTAAATCTATGATTTCATGATCTAATTCAGAGCCCTCCTTGGGAATTAGAAACGTGTTCTAGTCCTCTTTATGTCACTAAGGGGCTGAGTGTTCTTGGGCAAGTCATTACTGTTTTTGCTAGACCTCAATTCTGTCATCCACCAAGAAAAAAATGATTGTCTTAGTTCATAAATTCCCTTTTTGTGGTTTCAAATCTAGTCTAGTTTTGTGTTTCCATCTAGTCTGACTCTTTGTGACTCCATTTGGGGTTTTCAACTGGAGTGGTTTACCAAATCCTTCTATATTTTATAGATAAGGAAACTTGAAGTCAACTGGATTAAGAGACATGCCCAGGGTCATGCTGCTAATAAGTGTCTGAGGCTGAATTTGACCTCAGGAAGATGAGTCTCCTGACTCCAGGCTTGGTACTCTATCCATTGTGCCACCTAGCTGCCATCTGTCATCTCTCAAGAGCAATAATTGTTCTAGATGGACCTAAATTTCCTTACAGTTCTAATATTCTAGTATAATGAACCATATCAATCAACTGAATCATGACAATCTGTTCTAAAAAGAAATTCTAAATTAAGGATTTGATTTTAGGAAGACTAAAATTGACTTGCTCAAAGTCACAAAGGTAAACATTTTGAATAGTTGTCAACTATTTAAATGATGGGTGAGTGAATCCTTCCTTTGGGAAAAGAGATAGTATTGGAATATGCTACCTGCTGAGAGTGGAAGGGGGAAGGAAGTGTAACACAAGCTGAATCAAATCAAGGGCAGGGAGATGAATTTGTGTGCTCCCTGCCAAGAAAGAAATGGGATTACATGCTAAATTTTACAAGACAAGAGAGAATTCTTTTTTTTAGTTTTGTTTTTTAAATGACACATTATCAAATCATGGGGAAGGGAAAAGAAGACTAGGTTCACATCCTGACACATTCACTAGCTGTATGATTTTGAGCAAATAATTTGCCCTTTCTGAAACTCAGTTTTGTCATCTTAAAAATGAGGAGATTGGACTTGATGTTTCTCCTTTCTTCTCACTGTCATTCTGGTATACGGCTTAGTGTGGGGAAATGAAACTGAAATAAATGATTGTGCTGAAAAGGAGATTGGTCTGTTTTAGAGAGGGAAGAGAATATACACTTGCATAGCACTTTCAATGGCCGGGCATTGTGTTAATGATTTTTACAAATATTATCTCATCTATTGATCTAAAAGGTTTGATGTGACTTCTGCTGGGCCCTAATGGAAGCCAGAAAGCAGAAAAGGCTCAAGAAAAAGATGGTTTAAGTAAACAATGTTTGGCTTGGGTTAATATAGAACAAAGTTCTTTTTCTCTGACTAGATGGTGGATCCCAGTGTCACAGTAGAGATGAATAAAGAAAATGCAATTTTGTTAACTAACTCTGTCCTAGTAAGTGATCTCTGGATTGTATGACCATTTTTTTTTCCACCAAGAAGGGATTGGTGGACCTACCTAGCAGAGGCCAGAATTCTTACTGAGTAATTCCCTAAGGAATTATCATCAGAACTGTTGGTTCCTTTATAGAGATTTCTATTGTTTGCTGAACACAGCACCAAAATCATGGGTATCAAAGAATCGGAGATTTAGAATGAAATTTAAACACTGTCTACTGCAATGCCTTCATTTTAAAGTTGAGAAAACTGAGGAAGTGGAGAATAGATTTCCAGATTAGAATTTTGATTCTCGTACTTCCTAGCTTTATGTCCTTATATTGCCTGTAGCCTCAATTTCCCTATCTACAAAAATAGGTATAATAATACACTATCTACATCATAGTTGGGGTTTTTTTTTAATGAAGAAAGTACTTTGTAAATCCTAAAATACTACAGAGATGTAAGAGATGCTCTCTTAGTGAGAACAATCTAATCTACTGGAATTAGCATGATACAGGTATGAGGAGAACTGAATTCAAATGTAGACTCTGACATTTGTAAATTTAGTAATTCTGGGTAAGTTACTATTTTTTGATTTTTAGTTTATCTGTAAAACAAATATATACACTATCTACTTCACATAGATGTTTGCAGGAAAAATATCAGCTTTTGTTTTTGAAATGGCAAACACATTGCACTCCTACTAAAGTAAATTTCTCTAATTCATTAGTCTTTTTGCCAGAAACTCTCATTTTGGGCTCTTTTCTTAAAGCATTGAAGGGCCCTATGAAAATGTAAGCAGATGACACTCCTAGGAATTCTTATTAGCTTTATGTTACTAGTAGGAACCCCAACTATTTTAATCAATTCATTTTACAGAAGAGAAAACAGGCTTAAGGAGAGGATGTGATTTACTTAAGGTTATAAAGAATTAGTGCCCTTTGAGTGATTAGACCTTAATTCTTCTAGCTTTAAGTTCAGTGTTTATCTCATTGTTTTATATTCCTTGTCACAAAGTTGATTAGATTGTTTTCCCAACAGGATTCTCAAGTAATGAATCTCAGGAGAGGTAAGTTTTGATGAGGAAAGGTCAGAGCATAGCTCAAATATGAAAGGGGAGAGAAGATAAAGGAAGAAAATAAGCATTTATATAGTGCCAGGCACTTATGCTAAGTAACTTTTTTACAATATTTGATCCTCACAACAACCTTGAGGTTTGCATTTTATATTTTACCCATTTTACAGTTGAGGATATTGAGGCAAATAGTTAAATAGCTTGCCCAGGACATTTCAGCTAGTAAATGTTTGAGGCTGCATTTGAACTCAGATCTTCCTAAATCCAGTGCCAGCTCTATTATTTTGCTCTGTGAGCTTTCTTTCACCCTTTTCTAGGCATTAGATATACCTCTCTGCTAAGGTTCTGTTTTCAAAACTATCTGAAACTCAGTCCTGCTACTGGACATATGATACTTAGCAAACTTTTCCAGGGAGAAAGGACTCTATTTTTCCTCAGTCAATATTCTAAGTTAATAGCTATGAAGTTTGTTTCAATCTTCTCATTTGAAGGCTGTCATTACCTTCAATTAATGATTTCAAACAATTGCCATAATGTTTACTATAGGTGCCTCAGTTAAGCTTCTCTGACAATAGGTATAAAGGTCTTTTTTCCATCAGGCTCCATCAGAAGGTATTGGGGCATCTGGGTAGTACAGTAGACAAGACTCATATTCTGTTTCAGATACTTACTGGCCCTGAGATTCTGGGCAGGTCACAACCTCTGGCTGCCTTGTTTTTCTTAACTGTGAAATGGTAATAATAAGAGCATCCTCTTCCCAGGATTGAAGTGAGGATCAAATGAAATAATGTTTCTGAAGTGTTTAATATAGTGCCTGGCACATGACTTTAGTGCCTGGAATATGACTTTAATAAATGTTTTTTACTTCCTTCCTAAACTGAGATCAACTTTGTCTCTTGAGCTTTTCTAAAAACTCTTCTATTAACTACTTCTTTCCTTCTGTACTCTTCTCTGAACTTTTTTTTTTTTTTAAAGATCTAGCCTTCTATTGTATCTTTTGCAATTATTACCTAAAGTTTGATCAGAAACCCATATTCATTTGTAAAACCTATTATTACACCAACCCCCACCCCCCCAATCTGAAGTAAATCACTCTGGGACTCTATTTCATAAAGTGTAAAAAAAAAAAAAAAGATCAAGAGATGCTACTGCAAGCTAATGCTTATGGTCACCCAAGTAGACTCTTTGTTCTATACAAAACAATAATCATTATGATGATTAGAAAATTCTGAGAGACAATCTGACCTTTTGACTTTTTACCTGAATTATTCCTCCAGTAATATAATATAGTTCTCTCTGTCTCTGTCTGTCTGAATTTTTCCCTTCTCCTTTTTCTCTCTATCTTCCCCTCTCCCCAGCTACAGTATTGTTCCCAAGGAAAAATATATTGCTAGAAGATTACATGAAGTATACTCAACTATTTATAATATACTCATTAATGATAAATCCTCTAAATTAATATTATACATATAACTGAACTACATATATATATATATATATACTTTAAACAATGAACATTAATATAGTTTTATTGTTTGGAATAACATTTCCAACAAATAGAATTTCTATAACATATTAAAATGTATATATAATAATAATGAATACATTTAAACAAAAACCTGTCAGATTCAATATTTAACAGTTTATCAGCCACTCAATTGGCTAACATTTATTAAGCACTGACATATGTCAAGTACTTTACTGGGTTATAAGAATACAAACAAAAAAAAATAATCCCAAATATAAAAAATAAAATAATCCTTGGCCTAAGAATTTAAATTTGATTAAAGCAGATATGCATATATTTAAGTATTTCTAAAATAAATGCATAGCTACACACAAAGAAAGAACACTAGGAAATGAATGTAAACTGCTTGCATTTTTGTTCTTCTTCCCGGGTTATTTCTACCTTCTAAATCCAATTCTCCCTGAGCAACAAGAAAACTGTTCGGTTCTGCACACATATATTGTATCTAAGATTTACTGTAACCTATTTAACATGTATAGGACTGCTTGCCATCTGGGGGAGGGGGTGGAGAGAGGAAGGGGAAAAATCGGAACAGAAGTGAGTGCAAGGGATAATGTTGTAAAAAATTACCCTGGCATGGGTTCTGTCAATAAAAAATTATTAAAAAAAAGTCACCTTAAAAATAAAATAAAATAAAATAAATGTATAGAAAGAATAAATTGAGGGAGGGAAGGCATGGAAAATGAAAAATAAGAAACTGATGGATCTATAAATGGAAAAATTATTAAAATTTTTAAATAATAGCTTTTTATTTTTAAAATACATGCAAAGATAGTTACCCTTACAAAACCTTGTGTTTCAAATTTTTCTCCCTGCCTTAATCCTTACCTCCTACCTCCTTACCCGAACATCAAGTAATCCAATGAATGTTAAATATTTGCAATTCTTCTATATATATTTCCACATTTATCATGCTGCATAAGAAAAAACAAATCAAAACAGGGAAAAAGTGAGAAAGAAAAAAAGCAAGCAATCCATAACAAAAAAGGTGAAAATACTATGTTGTTATCCACCTTCAGTCTCCACAGTTCTCTTTCTGGATACAGATGCTCTCTCTATCACAAGTCTATTGGATTGGCATGAATCACCTCAGTGTCAAAAAGAGTCATGACTGGAAGTAATTTGAAGAATATTGAGTACACCAATTTTCAGATGAAGACATTGAAACCATCTGTAATCATCTGAAAAGGTGCTCTAAATCACTATTGATCAGAGAAATGCAAATTAAGACAACTCTACGATATCACCACACACCTCTCAGAATGGCTAAGATAACAGGAAAGATAATGACAAATGTTGGAAGGGATGTGGAAAATTGTAACACTGATACATTGTTGGAGTTGGTGGAGTTGTGAACTGATCCAACCATTCTGGAGAGCAATTTGAAACTTTGCCCAAAGAGTTATCAAACTGTGTGTACTCTTTGACCCAGGAGTATTGCTATTGGGCTTATATCCCAAAGAGATCTTAAAGAAGGGAAAAGGACTCACATGTGCAAAAATGTTCATGGCACTTAGAAACTGGAAACTGAATGGATATCCATCAATTGGAGAATGACTGAATAAATTGTGGTATATAAATGTTATGGAATATTATTGTTCTGTAAGAAATGATCATCAGCATGATGATTTCAGAGAGGCCTGGAGAGACTTACATTTTACTGATGCTGAGTGAAATGAGCAGAACTAGGAGATCATTATATACGGCAACAAGAGGACTATATGAGGATCAATTCTGATAGACATGGCTCTTTTCAACAGTGAGGCGATTCAGACCAGTTCCAATGATCTTGTGATGAAGAGAGCCATCTACACCCACACAGAAGTGTGTAGGAAACTGAGTGTGGTTTACAACATAGCATTTTCACTTTTTGTAGTTATTTGCTTACATTTTAATTTCTTTCTCATTTTTCCCTGTTTGATTTGATTTTCTTGTGCAGCACAATAATTGTATAAAAATGTATGCTATATTGAATTTAGCATATATTTCTGATGTGGGAAAGATTCCTATCTTTAATTCCCAAACCCCTCTAGTGAATGTAATTGCCCTTTGACTCACAAATCCTGGTCCCTTTGAATTCCAATAGAAGATCGGGACCTGTCCCAGCCCCATTCGGATCTGAGCCAACTTTGGGGCTACACCCAAAAGCCCCTCAAGCTAAGTCTCCTATTATAAAAGGACCACGCTGGGAACCCCTCTTTGCAGAGATTCCAAACATGGTAGCCATGTGAGGACCCTCTGTCCACTGGACCCTCTGTCTGGTGCCCTCCTTATCTCTACCTTCACCTATCTCCTACTTCCAAACCCAATAATAAACCTCTTTTATCAGTCTAGCTCTCTGGCTAATAAATACTTTTATTGGGGACTCGTGCCACTCCTAGACCTCATTTACCTCTGTATCCATGCGCTGAATCCAAAGGGGTTGCAAGGGAGCTCTGTTTGACTCCCTGTACCCCAAACCTGCCACTAGACCTTAACTAAACCCTAATTTCATTTAGGTACCCCAAATCTAGACCTCAACATTTCTACCATGTTTAACATATATTGGATTACTTTTCATCTAGGGAAGGGGGTAGGAGAAGGGGATGGAAAGTTGGAATATAAGATTTTGCAAGGGTTAATGCTGAAAAATTGTTCATGCATATGTTTTGAAAATAAAAAGCTTTAATTTAAAAAAAAAGAATATTGAGTCTATTACCCCACTTTATTTGCCAGATGAGCAAGCTGAAAATGAGAGAGGGTAAGTAAACTGCCTAAGGTAACTAATTAAGATGTCAGAATTTAAACATGTCTTTCTGACCTGAATATAATTTTCCATTGTACCATCTAGCTGATTATCTATGATAAATGATTATCTGTGATAAATCTAGAGATTTCAATGGGGCTCAGACACTTACCTAATTGTGTGATCCCGGGTTACTCATTTAACCTTGTTTGTCTCAGTTTCTTCATCTGTCAAATGAGCTGGAGAAGGAGATGGTGAACCTCTTCAGTATCTTTGCCAAGAAAACCATAATTAGGGTCATGAAGAGTTACATATGAATGAAAATAACTTAATAACAACAATAACAAGAGATTTCAAAGACTTTGTTTTAAGTACCTGGGGAAGGAGGAGATACCTAAGAGCCTAGAAGGAAAAGGCTTTTTTAAACTGGCTCTTTAAAGACTCTTCCCTTCCTCTACCTTGAATCTATTATATCCAGTCCCTCTTTTCAGGTTAAAGCAAAAAGCTTTTAAGTCAAATGCATCTAGATTCTACTTTTAAAAACTTGTTACAGCATTAGCAAAAATTATAGCTATGAGAAATGAAAATGATAATGAAGGTAAAGATATGAAGAGTTTTTATATGACTCTCACATCAAGTTATTTTAGCTGTTTGCTGAGAAAAGTGAAATACAGTTATATTTAACCTTTAAGCCTAATATAATTGATTTTCTTTAATTTGAATCTTCAGGTCAAAAGACTATGACACAGATCTATCCATCCCCTATGAGCCCAAGGATTCTGGGTTCACATAGAAGAGAATGGATCTTGGAGGCCTATTTTCAATAGTATCATCATCTGGAATCTTAAGGCAGAAAGGAATTGAAAGAATCCCACTGATCATCTCAGAAATAAAAATTCCAAGGAACATTATAGTTAATTGCAAGGAAAAAATTCTGCAAGTAGTCAGAAAGAAACAATTAAAATATTGGGGAGCCACAATCAGAATTACATAGGACTTAGAAGTGTAACATTAAAGGATCAGAGATCATGGAACTTGATATTCCAGGAGCTAAAAGAGCCAGGACTTCAACCAAGAATCACTTATTTAGCAAATTAAGCATAAAACTTCAAGGGAAAAAGTGGTCATTCAATGAAAGAGAGGGTTTCAATCTTTCATAAAGAGAACCAGTATTGAAGAAAAATTTTGATCTCTAATATTAAGATCCAAGAAAAGCCTAACAAGGGAAAAGAGAACAAAAGAGATTCAATGGAGCTGAACTGTTTACATCCCTATATGGGAAGATAATACTTGTATTTTTTTTTTTTTTTTTGCTGAGGCAATTGGGGTTAAATGACTTGCTCAGGGTAACACAGCTAGGAAATGTTAAGTGTCTGAGGCCAGATTTGAACTCAGGTCATTCTGACTTCAGGGATGATGCTCTATCTACTACACAACCTAGCTGCCCCAATATTTGTAATTCTTAAAATTTGTACCACTAATTGTACAGCTAGAAGGAATATACATAGAGAGAGGATATGGGTACAATGTGAATATGAGGGAATGATATAAAAATTAAGGGATGAGAAAGAAAAATACACTCAGTGCAAATAGAAGGGAGAGGTGGAATGGAGTAAATTCTTTCACATGAAGAAGAGAGAAAAACTTAGGAGAGTTAATAGGAGAAAAATGGAAGAGTGATTGGCATCTTTTGAACCTTACTCTCATCAATATTGACTCAAAGAGGGAATAATATAAACAATCACCTGAATATAGAAATCTATCTTATCTGACAGGATTTAAAAGGTAAGAAATTAAGTAAAAGGGGCAGGTTGAAAGAAGATAGGGCAGTTTGGGAAGATGTAGACTGAAGTAAAACAATGTTGAAATAGGAAAGGGTAAAAGGAGAGAGAGGAAAAATAGGATGTAATTAGTAATGATAATTGTGAATGTGAATGGGATAAACTCTCCCATAAAATGGAAGTAGATAGCAGAGTGGATAAAAAATCAGAATTCTACAATATTTTGTTTATGGGAAACATACTTGAAGCAGAGAGGCACAGAGTAAGTATAGACAAGGGGCTAGAGCAGAATCCAGCTCCTGCTCAAATCAAAACAGCAAGAGTAGCGATCCCAACCTCAGGCAAAACCAAAGCCAAAGCAAAAATAGACCTAATTTAAAGAGATAAGGAAATTGCATCTTGCTAAAATATGCCATAGACAATGAAGTAACAAACAATGAAAATACTATGTTGTGATCCACACTTAATTCCCACAATCCTCTCTCTGGGTGCAGTTGGCTCACTTCATCCAAGCAGAACCAGGAAAACATTGCACACAATATCAGCAACCTAAGTGATGATCAACTATGAATGATTCAGCTCTTTTCAGCAACATGATCAAGCTAAATACAAAAAGATTCATGAAGAAATCCAGTTATCCACATCCAGATAAAGAACTGATGGATTCTGAATGTAGATCAAAGCATATTTTTTTGCTTACTGTCTCCTTTTTTTTCCCTTTTGTGATCTGTTTCATCTTTCACAACTGTATTTGTTTCATATTATAACACATGTATGACCTATATCAAATTGCTTACCATTTTAGCAAGAAGGGGGGGGAATATTTAAAACTGAAAATCATAAAAATGAATGCTAAAAATCATCTTTATAAGTAATTGGGAAAATATAAAAAACTATTTTAAGAAGAGAGTCATTATCTTTATTTCATTTCCCAGAAATATGTCTTAATATATTAATTATATAGCTTATTTCTAGTCTTTCTCCAACAAAGATAGAAGCTTTTATCTAAGCTTTCAAGGCATCAGAAACATATCATGTAGAGGATGACTTTTGTTTTTCTTCATAGAAAATTCAGGCGGAAATGATTCACAAGACCCCATGAATATATCCAGAAAGTATATAGAAAGCTTAAATAGCTAAATAATTTGCCCTCAGAAAAAAAATTAATTTAGGGCTATTATCAGGACAATACTATAACATTTTATTGAATCCATTTTCCCCAGATAGTTCAATAATCTTTCCTCCCCCTAAGATTCACAGTATCATCCTGTGGTTTAGACTACCCTTGGAAGTTGAATATATTGTGGTGGGCTGCTTACCAAATAATCAAATTTCCATCAGACTTAATTGTAACTTACTGGTTCTATCTTCCAAGAATGGTGCTTCACAGGAAATATGTAGTTGATATTAGTTTTTCTCCAAGTAGCATTTTACATCAAGAAATCTTTCTCTAGAAGGTCTTGAAGTAATTTTTCACCCAATGTGAATATTTCTAATTAAATTACCATCCCATCCATATCTCTCCATCTTCTTTTTGGAATTATCTGAGATAGTTCATCAAATGCTTTGCTGAAATCAAGGTAGATTGTATTTTCAACATTACTCCCATCAATTAGAAATCCAGTTATGGGAAAGAGTTAAGAATCTCTCATAGAGGGCAAGGGTGGTTATTTATCTCTTACTCATTGCCAAAAGAAGGCCTCCTATGAGTTTTGCCCTATGATATATAGGGGTGGACTTCATGACACTTGATGTAGATATGGTGGACCATCTTGGATCCCTAACAGCCAGACACTAGAGATACTTCTACTCTGCAGTTTTCTCTAGTAACAATCTATTTTGCCTCTGACCTGACTTTCTCATTCATGATAGTGTGAAGGATTTTCCCAAGGGAGAGGTAGGAAGTTTCTGGGGGACCAGACACTTAATTGAGCTTGCCACTAAAAGCTTCACATGGCAAACTATCTCTCTCACCTCTAGTCCAAAGTACCTGGCTTAATCCAGAATGGATGTTATAAATTGTGGTACCATTCACCACTCTTTTGCTTTCCCCTTTTCTATGAAATAGAAATAGAAAAATAACCCGGGAAGAAAAACAAAAATGCAAACAGTTTACATTCATTTCCCAGTGTTCTTTCTTTGGGTGTAGCTGCTTCTATCCATCATTGATCAAGAGAACTGTTCGGTTCTGCACACATATATTGTATCTGGGATATATTGTGACATATTTAACATGTATAGGACTGCTTGCCATCTGGGGGAGGGGGTGAAGGGAGAGAGGGGAGAGAAAAGTTGGAACAGAAGTGAGTGCAAGGGATAATGTTGTAAAAAATTACCCAGGCATGGGTTCTGTCAATAAAAAGTTTATAATTATTTAAAAAAAAATGCTAGTTTTGAAATTCAATGAACCTGGGTTCAAATCCTGATTTTTTTCACTTATTATCAGTGAGTTCTTAGGCAAGTAAGTTTTCCCTCACTTTCCTGAACTGCAAAATATAAGTGGTTGAATTGGTAGTTAGAAAAGAATTATGAATAGCAATATGGTCAATGACATCACACTTCGATGAATTTTGCAGTGATAGACAAGCTCATTCTACATAATAGTAATGCCATTGTGAATATTTTGCTCTGAGCACTGTGCTAGCCACTGAGGATTGCATTTAAATGAAATGCAAAATTAAACTTACTGACCTCGTTACTAATATTCTAATGGGTGAGATATCCTTTTAACAGCATATAAGCTATATATAGGATACCTGAAGGGCAGTATCAGAGGAAGAGGGTGAAGAAAGGGAACATTGGATTTGATTGGGGAAGGCCTTCTCTAGAAGGTGGGCTTTGAATTGAGCCTTAAAGGGAGGCAGGGATTAGCAGATAAAGGGAAAGAGTATTCTCAGTGTGAGGGAATGTCTATATAAATTCATCGAGTCTGGAGAATGGACTACTCACTCATTGTATGTGAGGAGCAGTAGGTTGCCCCATTTAGCTGAATTGTAGAGTGAAAGGAAGAGTAAAGTACAAAGAGATTGGAAAGACAAGAAGAGATCATGTTAAGAAGAGTTTTTAACACTGAAGAGAGGATTTTATATTTGATCCTACAGGTGACAGGAAATGATTGATGTTTATTTAGATAAGATTCAAATGGTGAGGCCTATGTTTTAAGAAAGCTCCCGATGCTTAAAGAAAATGACTTTGGTAGCTAAGTAGAGGATATATTGGAATCATAATGAATTTATCAAGAAATAATTATACATATATGTTATATTACATAATTATATATTAAATATTTGTGTAATAATAAAAAATGTGATAAATTCTTAAATTTGTTTCAATTAAGTATAAACTAAGAAAATTATTTACAGAGATTGTAATTTTTTCTCTAAAAAAGATTTCATTACTTAAATAATTAATATTTCGAAACTGCTGTATTGTGACAAGTCAAGAAATTATTAGTCGTTACATACCTTGAGAAGACAAAAAAAAAAACAACCTCTTTATTGTTATCAGGTTGATGCATGGCTGCCTCACTACCCTTAAGCAGGGAATTATCAACAATCACCACTGTTTGCTTCTTTCTCTTCCCCTTACTGCCACCTGATAGCTTCTATAGTTCTCTCCTTTTTAGCAAGATCCACAAATTTGTTTTCTTTTTAAATTTCTACATATACCTCTGTTTTTTCTTCATTTCCTTTGTTTAATTCACTTCTACATTTCATCTTTCTAACATAAATCAATCAATCTCAATGCAATTATTTTTGTTCAATCCAGTTATTTTATGCCCTATGTATATTTTATTTTTGTCCAGTAGATGGCAGAAGTATCATATGAAAAAGCCATCTTGTTCTCATTAGTTTTATCCAGTATTTATTAAGTATCTATGTGCTTTCATGGACCTTACCTTCCATTAAGAGAATAAGACACTAACACAGATAAAGATGATACAATATAATAGTTGATTTATTCAGCAGAGAAGCACAAAGTTCAAAGTAAAATGGGGTAGAGGTGGTGGGCAAAGAAATAAGCACTTATGTAAGGCAGCTTCTAGGACTAGATGGTATTTCAAAATAAAGCATTTTATTGAAAACTTAATAGTCATAATCATTATGTTATATTATATCATTACTTAAAGTTGTTTTGAACGACTTAGATTTGAATAAATTAATTTCAATGAACAAAATATCACAACTTTTCCTCTTCATATCTATTATTTCCAGTCATCCAAAACTTTCTTACTCCATCCCAAATTGAAAATGTCCCTTTTAACAAATATATATAATCAGTCATAATAAAAAGAAACAACAACGAAATATTGACCATATCTAAAGAATCATATCTGGTTAGACATTCCTTATCTATCACCTCTCAAGAGATAGAAGATATGTTTCATTGTTAGTTGCTTGAAGTAATGATTGTTTATTACTTTAATCAAGTCACTCAGTGTTGTTTCCCTTCATATAATTATTGTGGCAGTTGAGCACACTATTCTCTTGACTCTGCTAACTTTACTCTGCATCAATTCATACAAGTTTCTTCTTATTTTTATAAATCTATCATATTTCTCATTCTTTATTGTAACCCATGGCTCAAAATCCATTTGAATAAGGTTCTTTTCATTGATGAAGATTGAGTTCTCGTTATTCCAATAAGAGTGTGAGACAGAGCTAGAGAGAAAAGGAACCTTGGTCTTCTGGTTTCTAAATATGAGAGAGAAAATTTGCGGTCCCAGATTCTCTTCAGATCACTGAGAGGATTTCTTCTGAAAAGAAGTTCACAAGAGGAAAAGTCAGGATCTTAATCATATTCCTAGCCTCAGCTTACCATAATCATAACTAACAAATAATATTTACATAATGCTTACTATGTGCCAGTGTTGTGCCACAGTTCTCTTTAACTGTCCTGACTCAGTTTCCCTGTACTAGTTTCCCTGCATTAGTCCTGACTGAGTTTCCCTGAATTGTCCTATCTCAATTTCCTTAACTGTTCTGCCTGGGTGCCCTTAGTTGTAAAACCCCTTTCTGGTGCATTAAGACTGGGGACCATTTTCTCTAAGATTATAAATTGTCAATGTAAGACTCAAGATAAGAGGGGGAGATCAGACTTCCTAACTCTTTCTGGCCTCAAGAATTTACACTATCCCTCTAAAATATTCCAAAAGATAAGACTATCCTGGATACCTCATTGACATCTTTACTTCTGTTTATTCAGACATCCTGACTCTGGCTTTTAGTAAGAATTTATGGCCAAGTTTTCCCACTTTTGTCCCCTTCTTTGTTTGTAAAAGGTATTTAAGGATTTGGGATCTTCCCATTCATCACTGGATACTTTGAGATGAGAGTCCTGTCCTAATCTCTCTCCTGCCTCAGTTTCTCTGGCATTATACCAGATGTTGTTATTATCTCATTTGAATTTCACAATAATTCTGGGAAGTAGATATTATTACCCCCATTTTGCAGTTGAGGAAATTGAAGCATAGTCACATTGAAGTCCACAGTCACATAGTTAGTAGCCATCAGTAGCTTAATGTGTTTTCAAGTCTTTCTGACTGTAGGCTCATTATTCTACCCATTGTGCCATCTTTTGGGTAAGATCAGGTATTCTCACTTTATTGAGCTGAAAACACTTTTTCCTTATGGGAGAGCTAATCCACTCTGTGTATATTAGCTGTATTCTTCATTTTATTTATTTTCTTTTAAAAGATAACAAAAGGTTCTTATTTTTCAAAATACATGCAAAGAGTTCTCAACAATCACCCTTGCAAAACCTTATTCCAAAATTTTCTCTCTCCCTCCTCTCTGCCCCTCTCCTAGATATTAAATGATTCAACATAGATTAAACATGTGCAATTCTTCCAAATATATTTAAAAATTTTTTCAAGAGTATTTATTTTTCCAACTGCACGTAAAGATAATATTCAATATTAATTTTTGTAAGATTTTGAGTTTCAATTTTTTCCTCTCTCTTTTCCTTATCTCATTTCCCCCCCAAGTCAGCAAACAATCTGCTGTAGGTTATATATGTACAATTATTTTAAACGTATTTTCACATTAGTCATGTGGTGAAAGAAAAATCAGAGCAAAAGGGAAAAAAAAACATGAGAAAAAAAAGAAAAAAGAGGTGAAAATTGTATGCTTCAACTGCATTCACTCTCCATGGTTCCCTTTCTGGATGGCATTTTCCATTTTCTTGCCGTTTCTGTATACAGTGTTCTCCATTTCACTCAGCATCAGTTCATGTAAGTCTTGTGGAAATACATTCTTTAAAAACATTTAAGTGTGATTATGTTACAAGGTGATCCTGACACCACATATATAACTGTTTCTTCCTATATCTTCATGAGACCCTTTCATCCTTCTAATATGTTGAGAACATTAGTAGTCTTTGAATCAATCCAGATGAGACATAATTGATTCTTCCTTTTTCCTTACTATTCACCCCCAAATATTAGCCAAATTTTAGTGTTTGTCTATCTTTACTAAATAATACGTTTATCACTCCAGTTCGAATCA
Organism: Sarcophilus harrisii; assembly: GCF_902635505.1. NCBI lineage: Eukaryota > Metazoa > Chordata > Mammalia > Dasyuromorphia > Dasyuridae > Sarcophilus > Sarcophilus harrisii. Next base: position 473,169,910 of record NC_045427.1, on the reverse strand, counting down.
TCAACATTGCTAGCCTATGTACTTTCATTTGACTCCCCTACTTCTAGTTTTTCTTCTCACCATTCTGTCTCTACATAGCTGCTATGTCAATAGTGCTAATGCCCATATGTGATCTTGTCCCACTTGGGCTCAAAATTCAATTTAATCAATCTAAAAGTATTTTTGAAAGGTGTCCTGTGTGCAAAAGTACTTTGCTGTGCACCTGGGATACAAACACTGAATTTAGACAGTCTGTGATCTCAAAGAAATTATATTCTATTAAGGAGTAAGAGTATCGTTATAGTTAATTCATATGGAAGATATACAATATAAATACACAGTGATTTGTAAGCAAATAAAAAAAACTAGTAACTGAATAAATTTAGAAGGAGATGACATGATTCTTAAAAAAAGTTTTGATTCCAAAAGACAGAGAATTTTAGGCATGAGCAACCTATGTAAAGAAATGGAGGGAGGAGACAGGATGCTGTTTAGGTAAAAATAACTGAACCATTTTAACGAGAGCATAGAGTGCTTGAGTGAAGGGTGGTAATTTGTGGTCAGCTTGGAAAGAAAGATTAGAGAAAAATTTCAAATGGCAGAGGCATTTTTATTTAATTCTAAAGTCAATGGGAAACACAAGTTTTCTTGAGCAGAGCAGTTACATAGTCACGCTTATACTTTAATGATATCAATTTGGCATCTATTTTGGGGGAGGGAAGAGACAGAAATCAAGGGGATCAATTAGGAGACTATTTTAATAGTTCAGACTATTAACATGAGAACTTTTACTGGGATTGATTTTGATATAAGAAAAGGAGATTATTGGGAGAAATTCAAAGGAAGTAGAATCTACAAGACTTGACAACTGAAAGAATATAGGGGGGAAGAAGAATAAGGAATTGAAAATGATGACTTTTGGGTTGTAATCTGGGAAATTAAAAAGATGGTGGTGCCTTCAAGAAAAATAGAAAGTTAGTAGGAGGAGTGGATTTAGGGGAAAGTTGTTTTGTTTTGGACATTTTGAGTTTGGATGCCTATAAAACATACAAGTATAGAGGTCCAGCAGGCAGCTGGAAATGTGGCAATGAAATGTAGAAATAAGATGAATATGGAAGTGTGGATTTTCATATGCATAGAAATAATAAATTAATTCATAGAAGCCAATAAGATAACTAGAAAAAAGAACAGAGAAAGAAAATGAGGACCAGAGCAGAGCTCTAGGGTGCATAGTATCAAAATTAGCATATAAAGGATAATTCTGCTAAAATCAATGAAAAGTAGTAATCCAACAAAATATCAGTGGATTCCTCTTACTTCCAGAATAAAATACAAACACCTTTATGGAATATATAAAGCTCTGCAAAATTTCCACACTGTCTTTTCTAGACTGATTTACACATCACTCTGCCTCATTTCTATATTTCAGCCAAACTGTTTTATTTACTGTTTTTCTGTAACTAATGCTCCATTTCCTGGTTCAGACATGTCTTTCCATGAATTTCTTTAAACAAATAGTAAAGAACATATGAAAAGGAAAAAAAAATGAATATGCAGGTTAAACAAAGAGACAGGAAAATGTGATGTCAATGATTATTTATTTCATGATTCTGATTTCTCGAAAGTTCTGTGAACTTCTGCTAATTGTTGATTTTAACCTTTCTCCAAAAGATAAGGATATTTATGTGAATGTACTAAGTAAACAACGAACAAATATTTATCAAATACCTGCTCTGTTTCAGGAAATGTGTTAGGTGTTAGGGATTTAAAGCTCCCACATTGTCCTTTTTTTTTTGCATGCTTTAAAAAGCAATACTTCCCCCACTCCTTTACTGTGTATAAATTTAGTAAGCCAGTCTAACTCAGATACTTCTGTAATGCCGGAGAAACTGAGGCAGGAGAGTGATTAGAGAGTTTTTAATATTTTATTAATTAGAGAGCATAATTGACTGGACAGTACTCTCGTCTCAAATTATCCAGTCAGACAGAGATAAAGATATACTGGGACCAAGGAATCCATGTTGGTCCCAGGGCTGGAGGAGACTGTCATCTCAAAGAATCCAGTGCCCAGCATCTAGCATCCAGCCTCCAGCAATAAATAGGAGAAACCCAACTTCTTAAATACCTTTTCTCTAAACAAAGGAAGGGATAAGAAGTGAGGGAAAATTTCTGTCAGGATGGGGGGGAGGCCATAAATCCTAAAAACCCAGAAACAGGATGTCTGAATACACAGAGGTAAAGATATCAATGAGGTATCTTGGAATATTTTTGAGGGAGTGTAAATTCTTGAGGACAGGAAGAGTCAGGAGGTCTACTCTCTTGTTTATCCTGCTTGCATTTTTTACAACTCTAGAGCAAATGGTCCTCAGTCTTAATGGACCAGAGTGGGAGTTTTACAGTTTAGGGGATTGAGACAGAACAGTTAAAGAAATTAAGACAAGGGAAACTATTGCAGGGAAACTGAGCCAGGACAGTTAAAGAGAACTGTGGCATAACATTCCACACTCTTTCTCCTAAATATTCAAACCTTTGAATATTAGCACCTTCCTCTAGATAGCCAGGAGGTCTTAGCACCTTAATTTTGATCAACCCAAAATAAAACTAGAAAAATGTAAGGACTCATATGGCAAGAGCAAGTCTCTCCCTGATAACCCCAGAGTTAACAGGTGTACAAAGGCTCTCTTGTTGCAAGCATGTCAGTTCCTCTATAGTTCTGGAGCACCATCTCAGCCAGAGAATCCAGTTTGAGATGGACAATTCGCTGTGAATTAGGTCTGTGGTCATTTGTGCATTTAATTCAGTCTCTACTTACAGAGCAGCAGGGCTCAAGTCATGCTGCCAATCCAGAGGGGTAGCCCTCTCCATGGGGGAAGGGTAAGGCTTGGAGTAGCTTCACCTGTCCCCATGCAGAGGAACAAACAGGGCTGCAGAAAGGATCAGATTGCAGATTATTCAGAGTTAAACCATCAAGGCAGGCAAACTCCAAACTTTTTAGGTGCCTCATGCCAAACTCCAAGGTCCTTTGAAATGTTGAAATACTTAATGAACTGAGATTACAGGAATGGAAAAACACAGATCAGTGAGACTGCCAGTCCCAAGATAGGTGTCTGATTTCTAAAACTTTTCTAAAAAAAAAAACAATCCCCAAAACTGAGTCTGCCAAGGCAATTCCAATAGAATAAGGGATTCCAAAGCTAAAGCATCCGAATTCAATCTGAACTAGTGAGATGGGGGTGGGGCAGAAATGCCTAAAGGAAAGGTTCCCATTCTTTCAGGTATTTTGAAAAAAAAAATACCACTTTCCCCAATGTTCTATCTCTTCCTCCCCTTTTTTTTCTCACGGAAAAGAATTATCAAATGACCATTCCCCATATAAATCCCAAGAGTGAATCAAAATTCCTATACATAACAGACTAGTACAATAGCATTTCCTAAAAAGCCCTCAAACATAACAGCAATAATTACACAGTTTTAACAAATCCCATCCCAAATCTTAAACACACAGTAATAGATGATCCAGGCAAGGTTTAACAGTCAGTCATCAAGTATTCCCAAAGTCCCTCATATCAGTCCAAAGTACAGTAGATTCAGGGTCCAGTCCATGGTCTCATTTAAAAAAAAAAAAAACTGCTGCTTTAGACTGAGAAGTGATAGGAGGCTCCCATTCCATGCAGGGAGTGTATATGCCATGCTGACAAGCAAAGCTGATCAAAGCTGATCCAGGTTCCAGAAGCAAGCCAATATCTGTAATTTGACCAAAATCTAGAACAAAAAAAACCCACAAATCTAATAAATAAAGATTAGATCACTCTCAGATAGAAAGACTCAGTTCCCCAGACTGCTGCAAAATATGAGGAGGCCAAAATAAATTGTTTCCTATGTGAAGAGATGAGTTTGCTTTACAGGCCAGGCAAACAGCTGCAGTTTTACAGACCCTTGTTAATTGTCCTCTTATCATGTAGAAACCTTAAAGAAACAAAACACAAATATCCAGTAAATGACCAGGTGAAATACTTAGTTGCCCAAGCATTTAGGATACAATGATTACATATTATCAGACTGAAAATAGCAAGGCATGACATAATTGAATTGCATTAACAGTTTCTGTTGACCATTGCTCTGATCATAGAGATTAGTTACAGAAGAAAAATGTAAGAACATAACTATAACATAACATAAGCAGTTAAAACTCAACCTTCAGCACATACAGAATAAAATAGCCTTTACCCAGTTTTATTCCAATCAACTGTCCCACTATCTGTCAGAGGGTGGAGCTTTAAAACCCCCAAATAGCATTAACTAATTAATTATAAGCCCAAGAAATTTTTTTTTATTTAATAGCCTTTATTTACAGGATATATGCATGGGTAACTTTACAGCATTAACAATTGCCAAACCTCTTGTTCCAATTTTTCACCTCTTACCCCCCCACCCCCTCCCCTAGACGGCAGGATGACCAGTAGATGTTAAATATATTAAAATATAAATTAGATACACAATAAGTATACATGACCAAAACGTTATTTTGCTGTACAAAAAGAATCAGACTCTGAAATATTGTACAATTAGCTTGTGAAGGAAATCAAAAATGCAGGTGTGCATAAATATAGGGATTGGGAATTCAATGTAATGGTTTTTAGTCATCTCCCAGAGTTCTTTTTCTGGGCGTAGCTGGTTCAGTTCATTACTGCTCCATTGGAAATGATTTGGTTGATCTCGTTGCTGAGGATGGCCTGGTCCATCAGAACTGGTCATCATATAGTATTGTTGTTGAAGTATATAATGATCTCCTGGTCCTGCTCATTTCACTCAGCATCAGTTCGTGTAAGTCTCTCCAGGCCTTTCTGAAATCATCCTGTTGGTCATTTCTTACAGAACAGTAATATTCCATAATTTTCATATACCACAATTTATTCAGCCATTCTCCAACTGATGGACATCCATTCAGTTTCCAGTTTCTAGCCACTACAAAAAGGGCTGCCACAAACATTCGTGCACATACAGGTCCCTTTCCCTTCTTTATAATCTCTTTGATATAATCCCAGTAGTAACACTGCTGGATCAAAGGGTATGCACAGTTTGATAACTTTTTGAGCATAGTTCCAAACTACTCTCCAAAATGGTTGGATTCGTTCACAACTCCACCAACAATGCATCAATGTCCCAGTTTTCCCGCATCCCCTCCAACAATCATCATTATTTTTTCCTGTCATCTTAGCCAATCTGACAGGTGTGTAGTGGTATCTTAGAGTTGTCTTAATTTGCATTTCTCTGATTAATAATGACTTGGAGCATCTTTTCATATGACTAGAAATAGTTTCAGTTTCTTCATCTGAGAATTGTCTGTTCATATCCTTTGACCATTTTTCAATTGGAGAATAAGCCCAAGAAATTTTACCTCCAATAACAAATTCCATTAATCAAATTTCTGACAAATCTTAAACACAGATTTACCATAACCCTATAATAATAACAGAAAGAAATTTTGTCTCAGTAAGTTCACAACTTGGAACAATTATCATATCTAGATAGATGTTACATAAGTAAACATTATACATACAAATCATTTTGCTTTTAAAATACCCAATACATAGAAAAAATATCCCAAATTGCATATTATCCATAACAGAAACATTTTCAAAAGGACAAAGAAAAAACTATTATGTTCAGAGGCCCTTTAAATAACCTCAGAATGACCCAATACAATCAATTTAAACTTTTACAGAATACCCAATTCCACATAAAATAATTCAAGAAGTTTTTTTTTAAATAGCAATTAACTTTTAGAAAATAATCCTACCAAAGGATGGACTATGGATCACATTTATGACCATATTCCTAAACCAAGAAAACCTTTATGTATCAAAGAAACAAATATTCAATCAATTAACCTAAAAGCAAACCTGTGCTAAAAAAAATCACAGTTTGCTGTACTGGCAGTAATCAGATAAGAAAAAAAAACTGCAGGAACATACTCAGGGGGGTGAGGGGAAGAGAGGATTCCATGTGGCCATCTTTCCCCACTCCTTCCCCCTAGGAAAAAACTTCCCTCAGGTTCCCCACTCAGTTTCTTACATGGGGATCCTTTTCAAGATTTAGCTCATCAGTTTCCCAACATCAGGTTTCTTCCCAAATCCACCCATTTCCAACTTTTTCTTTCTCTCTAGCTACATACTCGAACAATTTCCTTAAAGAACTTTCCTACCTAGATTCTCCTTTGGTAAAGTAGCAGAAGGCAGTGGGGGTGGGTGGCTTCCTCCCCAACCTCTTCACCCACTCCCAAAAAGTCTTTCTTTCACCTTCCTAAAACCATGCATACCTCTAATTTTCCCTACAAATCAGTCCTTCCTAATCACCTTCATTCCTCTTTCCTTTTTCCTTCAAAAACCTGTAAGATTCATACTACAGTGAATAGTCCAAACCTCCACAAAACCCACACATGTCCAGCAGAGCATAAATATAATTTATGTTAACAAATAACTCAAAATATTTCAGAGGGTAACAAACTGAATCAAACTAATACAGAGGGGTTTGTTGACAGGTGCAACATCAACTTATGATGGGCTGGCTCTCTCAACCATGTTGTGGTTGTGGTCATTCAGTACTGCCTGAGCAATTTTGGATTCTATTGGTAAGATCTAGAATCCAGGAATCCAGTGAACATATTGAGTGGATCCAGCAGTGTGACTCTGCCTTTAGGCTTATGATTCTCCAGCAATCCTCAAAGAATAAATGAATATGGCCGACTTTACTTAAAGAGTATATTTCTTGAGCAGAATCAGGAGATCATTATATACCTCAACAACGATACTGTATGAGGATGTATTCTGATGGAAGTGGATTTCTTTGACAAAGAGAAGATCTAACTCAGTTTCAATTGATCAAGGATGGACAGAAGCAGCTACACCCAAAGAAAGAATACTGGGAAATGAATGTAAACTGCTTGCATTTTTGTTTTTCCTCCCTGGTTATTTATACCTCCTGAATCCAATTCTCCCTGAGCAACAAGAGAACTGTTCGGTTCCGCCCACATATATTGTATCTAAGATCTACTGTAACCTCTTTAACATGTATAGGACTGCTTGCCATCTGGGGGAGGGGGTGGAGGGAGGGAGGGAAAAAATCGGAACAGAAGGCAGTGCAAGGATAATGTTGTAAAAAATTATCCTGGCCTGGGTTCTGGCAATAAAAAGTTCTTTTTAAAAAAAGAGTATATTTCTATTTTTTCTTTGGTCTCTTGAAACTTGGCCTATGTGTGGATGGGCCTGATGGTTTCTCCTCTGATATCTTCTTGAAATTAGGGACTATAGCATATGGTATCATATTAAAGTATTGTCAATCTTACTGCCACCCTATGATTAGTTGGTTATATGAAATTATATCAGTCCATTTGTTCTCAGCTCAATTCAACAAATAAGAATTGAACCACTGTTAATCCATTTCCCCAAAAAATTTTCAATTTTTATTTATTTTTAATTATTATTATTATTATTTTTCTGAGGCAATTGGGGGTTCAGGGACTTTCCCAGAGTCACACAACTATGGAGTGTTAGGTGTCTGAAGTCAAATTTGAACTCGGGTCATCCTGACTTCAGGGCTGATACTCTATCCACTGTGCCACCTAGCTATCCCAAACCATTGTTAATTCATTTGCTGAATTTTTATTGACTACTTTTTATACTCAAAGTATATGATTTTTAATTGAATGAGATACACATTTATTAAGTGTCTCTTGAGTTCCATATGCTGGTAATGCAAAAATAGATATGATCTTTTTAAAGGGGTTTATGATCAGTGAGGATGAGGAGAATAGCATGTATACCAATAATTATGCTATACAATAAAGTGAGTTAAATGTAAAGAGAAATTCAGGAAAAAGTGCTTCGAGAAATATAAAGTGAGAGAGAGAGGGAGCTTTAAGCTTGGTGTAGAGAATGTCAGAGAAGACACATGGAGGAGATGGCACCTGAGTTGGGCTTTAAAGGAAGGGAAAGATATTTATATATATATATATGAGGGTGAAGAGATTATTCTGGGGACAGGAATATCATGAGCAAAGGCATGGAGACACCAGAAGACACAATGATAAATAGAGAAGAGTAATGTGAGATAAGGCTGAACAGGAAGATTGAGATCAGCTTCTAGATGCCTTTGAATGCTAAATTCAAGAGTTTATGTGGTAAGCAATAGGTAATCCTTAAAGGTTTTTGATTAGAGGAGTAGTATAATCTCTAATCACCAAACAGTTGTGTGGAAGATGGTTTAGAGAGCTGATTGACAAGAAGGCAAGTAAACTTGGTGTTCTACTATTTCCACAACTTGGTGACATAGTAAATTGAATACTAGACTTGGAGTCAGGAATACCTGAGTTTTAATCCAGACTCAGATAGTTACTATTTATGTGACCCTGGACAAGTCACTACCTAGTCTAGCTATTAGTCACCTAGAGGAAAGCCCTTTTTGCCTGATATTAGTTCCACATCTGGGCATAAATAAGGCCAGGTAGGGCCAAAAAGAGAGTAGCATAAAAAGGCATATAGAGTTTTATCTGTTCTCTCTCAGGGGATCATGAATATTGATAAAACACCTCAGGGGTCAGTTGAGGTATGTTGTTATCAGAGAAAATTACAAATATTATCCTTGCCCTCAAAACCCATAAATAAGATACAAAAATAACAAAGTGGGTGGGTGAGTGGGTGGGTGGTGGCAGGGTGATCTGTGTTTGCTGAAAGTGGAAAGTGTGATCTGTTTTCACTGGAAATGGGAAGTTCAGACTGATTCCCCATTTCCTAAATAACCTGTTACTCCCATGCTGACTTCCCTGGTCTATTCCTTGGTTTGAGGATATTTGCCTGACCTCTCTTCCCTTTCCTTTCCAGCTACATCTTCCATCTTACACATGTCTTCTTTCTTGCAGCACTGGCGATGATCATGATAGCGAAAACTGGGGTTACTTAGACTTGGTATTTGTACTTCACTGGATCCAGAAGAACAAAGCTATCTTTAGAGGAGATCCAGGCCTAGTGACCATCTTTGGAGAGTCAGCTGGAGGCAGGTGTGTTTCAGAATTGGTGAGTTTTCATGATGCCATACTTTAGTTCAGGAGGCTTAAGCCAGTGACAATTTAAAAAAAAATTTTTATTTTTTATTTTTAATAGCTTTTTATTTACAAGTTATATGCATGGGTAATTTTACAGCATTGACAATTGCCAAACCTTTTGTTCCAGTTTTTCTCCTCCTTCCCCCATCCCTTCCCCTAGATGGCAGGATGACCAATACATGTTAAATATATTAAATTTATTACTTTCTAAATTAAATACAAAATAAGTATACATGTCCAAACCGTTATTTTGCTGTACAAAAAGAATTGAACTTTGAAATGTTGTACAATTAGCCTGTGAAGGAAATAAAAAATGCAGACAGGCAAAAATATAGGGATTGGGAATTCAATGTAATGGTTCTTGTCATCTCCCAAAATTCTTTCGCTGGGTGTAGCTGGTTCAGTTCATTACTGCTCCATTGGAAATGATTTGGTTGATCTCATTGCTGAGGATGGCTAGGTCCATCAGAATTGATCATCATATAGTATTGTTGTTGAAGTATATAATGATCTCTTGGCCCTACTCGTTTCACTCAGCATCAGTTCGTCTAAGTCTCTCCAGGCCTTTCTGAAATCATCCTGTTGGTCATTTCTTACCGAACAATAATATTCCATAATATTCATATACCACAATTTATTCAGCCATTCTCCAACTGATGGGCATCTACTCAGTTTTCAGTTTCTGGCCACTACAAAGAGGGCTGCCACAAACATTCTTGCACATACAGGTCCCTTTCGCTTCTTCAAGATCTCTTTGGGATATAAACCCAGTAGTAACACTGTTGGATCAAAGGGTATGCACAGCTTGATAACTTTTTGAGCATAGTTCCAAATTGTTCTCCAGAATGGTTGGATGTATTCACAATTCCACCAACAATCTATTAATGGCCCTGTTTTCCCACATCCCCTCCAATATTCCACATTATCTTTCCCTGTCATTCATAAGATTCTTTGATCAGAGCTAAAAAGAACATATTAATTACTGAATTATCAAGGGACAGGCATCAATATTAGATAAAATTGTCTTTATTTGGTGTATGCCATCACCCTGAATGCATTTATTGGCATCAGCAAGTTTATTGTGTTCCTAGGACTTAGAGTTACAGGGTCACAACATCATAGACAAGAGATAGAAGGGACGTTAGAGACTATTTAGCCCAGGCCTTTCTTTTCAGATGAGGTAACTAAGGTCCAAGAAAATTAAGTGATTTGTTTATATGGGTCATAAAGGTAGTTTTAGAGGTGGGAATTAATTTCACCTAAAGTACCAACCAGATCACAAGTTTTCATAAATGTCTCACTGACTCCTCTGAACTCTTCCTACCCTGATAATCCATGTTAGGGGAATTGAAATATTTGATTTTCCAACATTTTTTCCTTTCAGCTTCAGGTGTATCTATCTACATGTATGAATTTCAACATTAATCAAGCTTTTGAAGAAACATGAAACCAGAAAATGTGAAGGCAGGCCATGAGAATGACATTTTCCCTGTCTTGGGGGCTCCATTTTTAAAAGATGTACCTATACCATCTAGAAAATCCTCATGAAAAAAATTGGCTAAATAATAAGTAGCCTTTATTATCTAATTTGATTATTTCAATAGCCTAGTAAGATAGAATCAAATGAGATAAAAGATATGATAAGAGGGCTGAATAAATATAAGGGCTACTTATTATTCAGCCTTTATCATTCACAACTTATAGGTGAAAAAAAAACAGGGACCAGAAAGGGGAAATGATTACCTTGGGTTACTATTGAATATGGGACTAGAGTAAAGGTCTTTTGTCTCTTAGTCCTAGGTGAGTTTGACCAGACAATATGTCCTAAACTTATGTGTGACCACTAAACAAATATCTCTTCTTGTTTAATTCAACATTGAAGATACATTAATAGAAGAAAAGTTTTGAGAAGGGAGTTAGAGGATATTTCTATTCTACTCTTCTCTGATCAACCATTTCTGAAATATTTTCTTCAGTTTTGGAAACATTTTATTGACATTAATGAGCTGGAGAATATCCAGAGTAAAGTGAATGGGATGACATAGCACTTTTAGGAGCAGATTTCACATCAATATACTGTTAGGTCAATTTTGGAGAATTATACCATTAACAAAAGGTGGCCCTAACATAGCAAGGTAATGTAACAAATATACAGTTGCATTGAATTCCTATTTATGTAACTTTTTTGCTGAATAGATCAGATCATGGAGATTTTCAGATCTTCAGATATCCATAAAGTCAGACAATCTAGACTCCATATGAGTGGGACTATTTTATGTCTTGTAGATGATTGGGAAACTGCATTAAGAGAATTGATGCCAATAAGAGCTTAGCAAAATATTTGCTGCATTTCAAGGAAAATCAATCCCTGTTATAAAAAATGGGGAAAACCCTTGTCCTGTCAGTGGATCCTTATGATCATATCTCATAAGGACTGGTTGAAAAAACTAAGAATATTTAGCCTTTAATAAAGATTGGTGAGACTTAATGGCTATCATCAAAATTTGAAACACTCGTGTGGAAGAGGCATTAGACTTATTCTCTTTGGACAAAAGTTGTAATAATGGATGGAAATTTTGGATAGATTTTGGCTCCAGCATAAAGAAACATTTTCTATCAATAAGGTTTGTCCAAAAGTGTTCTTTTGCCTCTGAAGATAGTGAGCTCTCCAGCACTTGTGGTCCTTTATCAGAGGTTGGATGATTGCTTTTTGTGTTGATATTCTTGAGAGGATTTCTCTTTAAGATGAGTTCCACTAGTTTTCCTCAGAGATATTCTGATTCTGAATGCATTTCTATTGACCTATTTCCCTAAGTGTCCAAGAAAACTTAGCTCCACATGCTTAATTTGCACTGATTATCTGTTCTGTTTTAGAAGATGCTTAGGGAAAAAAGAAGATAAATGTCAATGTCATATTTGGACAAGTATCCACAATTATAGGTGAAAATGCTCAACATTCTTGAAGTTCATAATATTGTCATGTGATTGGAACTCTTTTCATCTTAGAGCTTTGCCCTCTAAAATTTCTTCCTATTCTTGATTCACATTTTCTCTAGGTAGTATCATTGAAATTTTGACATGTAAGTATTCCCTGCTCAGAGTAAAAATTGAATGCAGGCTTTCTTTACCTTTGCCTCTCAAGAGCAAATAATAGTAATAGTTTTGATGCTAAGAGTGTGGATTCTTGGGTTTTAGATACAAATTGAAAATATTATTATTAGAACAGTGATTTGGAATCATGGGCTCAGGACTGAAAATATTGTTTTGCTACTTGTTACTTGTCTTGGACAAATCATTTAGCTTCTTTCTGGTGATCACTTTTCTTATCTGTAACATGAAGGAGTTGGACCAGATGAAGTTCTTTCAAACTCTAAAAACTAATGTTCCTAAGTAATATCTATCAGCTTTACATTCATCAGCCTTCTCAATATCTCTCTCCTAGCAGTCTGTTGCTGGTGCAGAAATTCATTCCTTTAAGCTATTATCTTTTATTAAAGTATAAATTCTTTAAGAAGTGTGCTATATGCAATGTTACTAACTCTTATTATCAGTCTGGATAGTTAATCTTGGGAAGACATAAAAGCCAGTTAGGTTTATACCTGGTTTATAACTACTTCAGGCCATTTTCTTAATATAGTACATAAGGAGGAAGTACCAGGTAAGGAAGATCAAGTATTGCCAGGATGGTAAGAGGAAATATAAGAAAAAGAAGTGAAAAGGGTATGAATTGAAGACAAAATTCTGTTCTTTCCTATATTTATCCCATACTAATATCTGTGATATTTATTTTCAGAGGTTGCTTCAGAAGAAGAGAACAACTTAGCAAAACAATGATGAAATACTGGCCAACTTTGCTTGGAATGGGTGAGATTTTTATCAAAGAAATGGGAGAACTTAGTTCTTAAGACCTAGGGCATTTGCCTCAGCATTTTTAGTGGGTGGGGTGTCCTCTTTTTATCTTCTTTGTTTTTTCTAATTTGCTTATAATATAATTCTTCATGTCTAAATCATGAACCCATTTTGATCTTATCTTGTTATAGGGTGTTAGGTGTAGGTTAATGCCTAGTTTCTGCCATATTAATTTCCAATTTTCTCAGCAGTTTTTGTAAATAGTGAGTTCTTATCCCCAAAACTGGGTCTTTGGGTTTGTCAGACATTAGATTACTATAATCATTAATTATTTTGTCCTGTGAAACTAATCTATTCCACTGATCAATTGCTCTATTTCTTAGTATCAAATAGTTTTGATGAATACTGCTTTATAATATAGACTTACGTCTGGGATTTGCATTTGTTTCATTAATTCCTTTGAAATTCTTGACCTTTTGTTCTTCCAGATGAATTTTGTTATTATTTTTTCTAGCTGTGTGAAGTAATTTCTTGTGAGTTTGATTGATATGACACTAAATAAGTACATTAATTTAGGTGGTATTGTCATTTTTATTATATTAGCTCAGCCTGCCCAGAATCACTTGATATTTTCCCAAGAGATTAGATCTGACTTTCTTTGTGTGGAAGGTGTTTTGTAGTTGTGTTCATGTTCTTGGTTTTGCCTTGACAGGTAGAGTTGCAAATATTTTATACTGTTGACAGTTATTTTAAATGGAATTCCTCTTTGTATCCCTTGCTGCTGGACTTTGTTGGTAATATATAAAAATGCTAATGATTTATGTAGATTTATTTTGTATCCTGCAACTTGCTAAAGTTCTGAATTGTTTCTAATAGTTTTTAAGTTGATTCTCCAGGCTTCTTTAAGTATACCATCATATCATCTGCAAAGAATGATAATTTCATTGCTCATTACTGAAACTAATTCCCTTAATATCTTTTTCCTCTCTAATTGCCAAAGCTAACATTTCTAATACAATATTGAATAGTAATGGTGATAGAGGGCAATCTTGATCTTATTGGGAATGATTCTAGTTTATCTCTGTTACATTTGATGCTTGCTGATAGCTTTAAATAGATGCTATTGATCTTTTTAAGGAAAACTATTTATTCCTGTACTCTCTAGTGCTTTTAAAAGGAAGGGGTATTGGATTTGATCAAATGCTCTTTATGAATTTATTGAGATAATCATATGATTTTTGATAGTTTGGTTTTTGATATAGTCAATTATGCTAATGATTTTTCTAATATTGAACCAGCCCTGCATTCCTGGTATAAATCCTACTGATCATGGTGTATTATCCTGGGGATAACTTCCTGTAATTTCTTTACTAATATTTTATTTAAGATTTTTTGCATCAATATTCATTAGGGAAATTGGTTCATATTTTGACCCTACCTGGTTTAGCTATCAGCACCACAGCTGTGTTATAAAAATAATTTGTTAGGATTCCTTCTTTTCCTCTTATCCCAAAGAGTTTGCATAATGTTGGAATTAATTGTTCTTTAAATGTTTGGTAAAATTCACATATAAATCCATTTGGCATTGGAGATTTTTTCTTAGGGAGGTGATTAATAGTGTGTTCAATTTCTTTTTCTAAAATGGGACTATTTAAGTAATGTTTCCTCCTCTGTTAATCTGGGCAATCTATATTTTTGCAAATATTCATCCATTTCACTTAGATTATCATATTTATTGGCATATAGTTGGACAAAATAGTCCCTAATTATTGCTCCAATTTCCCTTTCAATGGTGGAAATTTCATCTTTTCATTTTTGATAATAACAATTCAATTTTCTTCTTTTCTTTTTCTGACCAAATTAACTAAAGGTTTATTTATTTTGTTGGTTTTTTCATCAAAGTAGCTGTTAGTTTTGTTTATTATTTCAATAGTTGTTTTACTTTCAATTTTATTAATTTCCCCTTTTTTTTCAGAATTTCAAATTTGGTGTTTACTTAGGTTTTTTTTTATTTGTTCTTTTTCTAGCTTTTTTAGTTGCATGTCCAATTCATTGATTTTCTCTTTCTCTATTTTTGCAAATATGCACCTAGAGATATAAAACTTCCCTAAGAACTGCTTTGGCTGCATCCCATAAATTTTGCTATATTGTCTCATTATTGTCATTCTCTTGGATGAAATTATCAATTGAATATGATTTGTTGTTTCACCTACTCACTCTTTAGGATCAGATTATTTAGTTTCTAATTAATTTTGGTCTATTTTTCCCTGGCTCTTTATTACATGTAATTCTTATTGCATCCTAATCTGAAAAAGATGCATTTACTATTTCTTCCTTTCTGCATTTGATTTTGAGGTTTTTATGCTTTAATATGTGGTCAATTTTTTATAAGTTCCATGAACCACAGAGAAAACAGATATTCCTTTCTGTCTCCATTCAATTTTCTCCAAAGATCTAGCATATCTAATTTTTCTAAAATTCTATTTACCTCCTTAACTTCTTTCTTATTTATTTCATGGATTGATTTATCTTGTTCTCAAAGAGCAAGTTTGAGATACCCTACTAGTGTAGTTTTGCTGTCTATTTCTTCTTACAGCTCTCTTGATTTCTCCTCTAGGAATTTGGATGCTATACCACTTGGTACATAAATGTTTAGTATTGACATTAACTTCTTTATTCTCACTGAAGACTTTTGACAACATACTGAAAACATTATGCTAAAAAGTATGGAAGCAAGCACACAGTTTTTTTTTTTTTCCCACTCTATTGGTGACTGGGAATGTGAAAGAACATTGTTCATTATACAGAACCCAGGCAAGCATGCTGCCATGATATTAACATACAATATTGTTAAACATTTCTGGGCAACTAAATTTTTATATAATTTTCCATAACCTCTCACAACTGACAGTATCAAAGGCCCTGGTCACATCTACAAATTTTGTGTACAGACCTCTGTTCTACTCCCAGCATTTTTCCTGGAGCTGTCAGGAACATCATGTTGACTGCTCCTCAACCCTTTCTGTAGCCACACTGGTTCTCAAGTAGATGACCATCTTCTAGATAAGGAGTCTGCCTATTAAGAAAAAAAATCTTCTTTTTGCCTTTATAGAAAAGGACAATGGAAGCATCTTTTAACTTCTAGGGGATAATCTCTTGCCATATGACTTGGAAATTTTAGTCAGCTTTTGTATGAATACTTTGTAAATCTCAGATAGAACAGATTCAGTACCAGGTGCTTTGCTACATGAAATAAGCCACATGGCATTCAAGATCTCTTCTTCAACTGGAGCTTCAGATCGGGCGGAAACTTCAACCTGAGGTAAAATGGTCATTAGCCTCAGCAGTGATTGATGACAGTCTGTTGAGAATGTTATAGAGGTGTTCAGCCCATTTCTCTAGGATCATATCCTTATCACTAATTAATGTGGCTCTGTCAGCACTATGTGATTGAGATGTATCATTGGTCTTGGTAATGGTATTGATGGCTTGAAAGGTATGCACAGTTTTATAATCTTTTGGGGATAGTTCTCTTGAATATTTTTTCCTTGTATTTCTTTTTGCTATATTTTGAAGTCATTATCTTCTTCTGGGTTTGTGTTTTGAGGGGTTCTGTTTATCATATTAACTCCTTATACTAAGATTGTTTATTTGTTCATTCTATCTTATTTTCTTACTTTGGACTTTATGTTATATACAGCATTTGCACAATTCTAAAAGGAATGCTTAGATAATGCTTGTGTCAGTACTGCTTTCTCAGATTATTGAGTGGTATGACATTCCAGGAAACAGCTTAGGCTGAGAACCTACAAGATTTTAGTGCTTTCAAAATGGTGTAATCCAGGGAAAATTCTGACCATCCTTCCTTCCCTTCCTGATATGAGCTTTGCAAGTTCCTGATGTGGGTGTGAGTTTGAGGAACATATACTTATGAACTCACTATGGTTACAGTTATAGTACATTGTTTCTGGACCTAGGTAATATCAATTAGCTGGAAAGTTCTGTTGCTTCAGAGTGAAAAAACTAAAAACTTACTTTTCATCTAAGTTTCCTTCCCTGGTTATTTCTTTATAATAGCCTTTAGACTAAGCTAGGAACTGTTGCTGATACCCCACTCTTCTTTTGGGAGATAAGAAATGCACAAGTACTCTTTCCTTCTGTACCTGATCTTTGCTCAGTAGGCAGACTAGTCAATTAATACTCTTTGTCCTGGAACACAGCTCCAAGATGCAAGTTCTTTCTCCAACCTGCCCTGAATCTGTGTCATGGAACTGGTTAATGAGCAATGGAGTGCTTTTCCTTCTCCCCATACCATGGTAAGGATCTCTTCTTGGCTCACTGTAGGCAGACTTTCATTCAGTCCTAATCTGGCAGATTTCATGCCCTGTGTTTCTGGCTACACACACTTTTCAGAGTCTTCAAAACCTCTCTGTTTCTGTATGAAGACTTACATAGGAAAAGTGACTCAGTATGATTTTTCTTGTATTTCCAAGAAAGAATTTCATTTTATGTGTTTCCTAGATCTTTCTGGAAGTGCTATGGGGAAGAATTTGACAATGTTCCTAAAGCTCCACCATTTTGGTTGGTCTTCTTTTACCCCATTTAAAAATAAAGCCCATGGAGCTTAGAGAGTTTAAGGAGCTGTCCCAGGCCAAATATAAATTAAATGGCCAGGGTCCTAAATTCCAAAGTCATTGCTCTTTCCACTGGGTCATATTTCTTTTATCATTTGCTACTACTGATCCTTCTACTTCTCTCTCTTCTGCTTATTATCTTGTATCTCATGTTGATTCTTTTTATTTCATTTGCTCTGCTTGTGATGTTGCTATTCTTTTTTCTGATTTTCTTTATCCTCTTAGGATATTTGTTATTGCTGTTCTACTGCTGCTTCTTTTTCTATTGTTGCTATTTCATTTAATTTATTCTTTACATTCTGCTTGTTCTTGTGCTTTAACATTTATTTCTTCTACTTCTGTTTTTTTTCTTCTTGTTGCTCTTCCTTCTCTTTTTCTTCTTCCTTTTTTATCCTTCCTCCTCTTCTCTTCTCCTTTGTCTCTTTTATTCATCCTCTTCCACTTCCTCTTTTTATCCATCCTCTCCCTTTTCTTCTTAATGGCTACTGAGGAAAGGAAATCGTTTAAAAAAAGAAATACTGGTCTAATTTTGCTTGGCCAAGATAAAAGATATAATTGATGCTTCTACATAAATAGGAATTCAAATGTTTAAATTTAATTTCAATTTAATTCTCTTTAGAAGTAAATTTTATTGTTTTCTTTTACATTGCCTGAATTTTTCTCATACATTTCCCCATTTACTTCCCTTGTAACAAAAAATTAAAAAGAAAAGAAAAGGGAGAAGAAAAGAGAATCTACAGAACTGGTATCTCTTCATAACTCTTCTTTGGGGCTGACTTGTTCTTTATAATTTCACAAGATTCAATTTCGTTTTTATTATTTTTGCAGTTGTTCTTTATTTTTATATGGTTGGAGTAACTGTGTTCATTCCCATCTCTGGTCATTGCACTTTGCAAAAGTTTATACAGATCATTCCATGATTCTCTGTTTTTATCATGCTCATTTCTTATAGTACATCAATATGCCATTTCAGGAAAGTTGCACAATTTGCTCAATCATTTTTCAATTGATAGGCATCTAATGGATTTCCAGTTCTTTGCTACCATTGCTAAATATATGAATCTTAATTCTAACATTTTAATTTGCAGTGATCCTAATGGAGAAAGTTTGCTGAAATGCCAGCTTATGACCAGAAAAAAACAATACTTAGAATTTGATCTAAATCTTGCTGTTGGAAAGAAACTGAAGGACAAAAGACTGGAGTTTTGGTCAAAGCTCCAAAGCCAAAAGATGATCTCTTCTGCTGTTCTTTGCTCCTCTTTCTGCTCCCTACTTTCCATTTCTTTATTGTTGTCTCTGTTATCTTTCATTATTTCTTAGGAAAAAATGCCTTTGTCAGAATTTTAAAACCCCCTTGCTTTTCACCATCCCCCCCCCACCACAAATCTTGGTCCTGAACTTTATCCTCCAATTTGTCTTTTTTAATTTTAAATAACTTTTTCTAGGATACATTTTTATTTAGAGAAATAAAAATTTAAATTTTATTGGTATTTTCCTCTTCTTTCAAAATGTATCTTTTCTGCTTTTCCTATCTAGCAAGCAATCTCTAGGAGTGTCTTTAAACAATTACTTATGACACATAGCAAATTTTTGATTGTCTTTGAACATTCACTTCCAAAGTTAAACTATTACTTTTTAATTTTTTTTATTTTTATTTTTTTTGCTTTTTTGGTTAGGAAACTTCCTCTATAAACCTAGGTTAAGATTATTTATAATCTTACATATAACTGCCTATTTTATGTAATTCAATAATATGAAATAAAAATGTAATATATGAAATGGATTTAGTATTTTTTATTTAGTTCAAGTTCTATATTAAATGCAGTTTGTTTTATTCAACCAAACTCTTGAGGAGAGGGCCTGTCAAATAGGGAACTCAGCTTCAATTCCTGGTGGACCTTTTACTTGAGGGTTCAATGGAGGAGGCATCAGTGCTGATGGTACCCAATCCAAAAGAAGTATGTGATGGAATAGAGCTAAGAAGGGAGCTTCTACAATGGAACCATCATAAGGAATGGCTATCACATCCTGGTAAAATTCTTCTGGTATATATATTTAGGACTGAGGACAATACATGGAAAGACAAGCACTGATACCTCCTCGTCTATCTTTCAAATCTTAGAGGCCATGCAAAATTCATAATATTCTTTCTTCTTAGATGAGGATAAAGCAACACCATACCTTTTAGATACAAAATTTCCTCACTTTCCTCAAAGCAAAAGCCTCAAGAGTTTTCCTTAGCCTATGGGCTTTCCCTTTGGCAGAAATCAATGCTTGAAGGCGTCTGGGGTACCATATGCATGTGAAAAGATAACAGCATGGGTTGGAGAAACCATCAATCCAGTTGTAACTCAGTGGTTGAGCATCCCCAATCCAAATGCATTTTTAGTTCTACCACACATCTGGAGTGCATCCCAAGAATTTGAATCAGGCTACTCAGTTCATGAATTTTCCAAAGTCAAGAAATCAACATGCTTAACAGAGTCTGTGATGTAGCAATCAAGATTAGGTTACTAGGCTTCGTTTAGGAAAATAGAGGTCAGGATTTCAGAAGAAGAGAGATAAAGGGTCAGGATGAGCCAATAAAGATTCAACTTGATTTATAGATCATCAGATCTGAAAAATCTTCCTATTTGGTGCCTTCAGTTTGTCCTCGGTCTGACTCAGTTGTTATGGTTCATCTTGGTGGATTCAGCCCTTTGATTTTTCTGGCAAGTTAATCACTGCTCCTTCTCTTTTCCCCTCCCCTTCCCATAATCTCCTTAATGTCTTGCTTCCTTCTCTCACAAAAGACTAAAGTTACTTAAAGGAGCAGGGGAGAGGAACATATCTCAGCCTAATAAAACAGATAAGTTCCAGAAACTCTGCTCATGTCTGAGGTCAAAGAACAAAATGTATTTAAGTTCAGACTATAATTAGTGTAAAATAGATAGATCATGTGTGGTGAAGGTGTCAAATAGTCAGAAGGCAACAAGACTCTGAGCTAAATTAAAGTGTGATTGAGAAATATTTAACAAAATAAATAAAAATATACTACAATATAAATAATATTAGTATGTCATTTTCTAAGTCAATATATGGTCAAAAGGAATCCATATATATAGTTTAGACCTATTTCTATCTGAGCCTGACATCATTGGTTAGGGAATACAGTGTTGAATGGAATGAGAAAGAGCTGAGCTTGAATCCTGCCTTAGGCACTTCAAATATAATTTGCCCTACACACTCCCGTAACCTGTGTCACTTGTTTTCCTTATTTGTAAAATGGAAATAATATTAGCACATATAATCACAAGACTGATGTAAGAATCAAATGAGATAATAATGGTTTTACCAGCTTTAACACCATATAATTTTTATCCATTATTTCTTTGTGGATGCTCATTTTCTGTAAGGTTCACATTGAAATGTTTAGGAAAGTGTGAATGTAAATGCCCTGGATGGTTCAGCTATGATGATGTCATACTCTCTCACTTTTCTCTGTGTTTGGTCTATGTGACCTTGGAGGTCAGGACCCTATACAGTATATTTGCCTTTCCAGGTGTATGTTGTAGTTTTGTGGACAAATATTCATACTCTGAAGATTAAAAAGAGAATAGAGATATTATGAGAAATGATTAAAAATTGACTCCCTGAGGATAAAATATACTTATAATATGCTTTTAAGTTTAATTGCCATTATTAATATTTTCTCCATCATTTTCTTAAGTCTAGATAATCCACACAAAAAATCACATTATGATTTTTAATGTTGATTTCCAAGATAAATATGCTTACAGTGAAAATCTAACAATGACTCTTAATTGCCAGTTCAAGCTAACTTTATGACACTTCTGGACAGAAAGCATAATGAAGTATGCCGAAATTTCATCCTACTTATGGGTATGATACTCTATGACTGAGATTATCCAAACAGTTTTAAGAGGAGGTGCTTTGTGCTATTTTTTTTTTATTAGCTGTGACAGCCAGAACTGGAAAATGTAGGGTCAGACTCTAGAGTAAAATTGGTTTCTTTCTATCTCTGATACTCAAATGATTGAGCTATGATTCCACTAATTGCATAAGCAGGTTCATATCATTTAATATCTATAATCCTCAGTCTTCTCATCTGCAAAATGAAAATAATAGTTATAATACCTATTTTACTCAGTTGTCATTAAGCTCAAATAAAATATGTGTAAAGTTCTTGCAAACCCTAAAAGACTATATCAATATCAATCGTTATTGTTTATATTTCTGTATGAGGACAGAAAGTAAAATTAGTGATGTATGAAGACTAATGAGAGTAGATTTCTAGAAATGGGTTTTGAGATAAATTAAAAAAAAAAGATAACAGAAGAGTCAGGTAGTTAAGTTATTCTCTAACTGGGTATACTAAATCCCAAGATAAGGAGACTAGATAAGATCAGGAATGTGACACATGTTAAAATTTATCTTTTTTCTTCATTTCCAAAAAGAGAAGTAAAAATATAATGTGTCAGTGGAAAGCACATTGTTCTGCAAGTTATGACATTAGGACTGGATTCTAATACTAAATCTTTCACTAGTTATGTGACTTTAGAAATCATCTCCTCCTCCCCTTTCCAAAAGTTTAATTTCTCTATCTGTAAAATATTGATGTTAGATGAGATGATATCTGTGGTTCCTTAAAACTCCATTTCGGCAAAAAAGTGTCCACAGTAGTTACATGGAGACTGCATCAGAAACATTGGCTCTCTATCAGAACTCCTAAGGCTCTTATAACTCAAAGCCTCATCCAACCATCTCCCCATCCCATGGAAATGAATGGGGTATAGTTTGGACATGTCTTTGATTGGTGTAGCTGATTTTTTTTCTTTGTAGCTTGTGCTATGGATTAGTCCACAGCTGGCCTGTCATCAACCCAGTATGGTATGGTGATTTGCCTGTTTCTAATAGATTCTGATAGTTAATGATTCTGTAAGATTTAATCTAAGACATGATAGACCTAAGTCAGGGTCAGTTCATTAGGTAGGTGTGCAGTTTGTGTTTCCTTTTCTTTGGAACTTATTAAAATTCCTTAGTCTTTCCCATTAGACATGGTCTAAGAAAAACAACCACCTTCAGAGTAAGTTGAGGACATCTTTTTACCCTGTTTTTTTTCTTTCTGTTTCATTTTCCACTGGAAATTGACAGAGAGAAATAAATCCCACAAAAGTCAAGTTTGTCTCACAGCTAAATTTACTTATCTAGCCATTGACTGAATTCTTTCAACCTGCTATGGGTCAAGGCTGGGCTGAGAACATGCTAAGTGTGGTCACAAGCGAAACATAGAGGTTATTAGAAAGTAGAGCTAATAGTAAAACATTCTTCAGGCAAGTTCAAGACTAATCATTTCTTGAGTAAATAATAGAGAATACTTGGCATACTCCCTCCACATCATATCCTAGAAAAACGGGATAGGAAAGATTGTAACTCTGAAGATGCCTACCTGTCACTCAATGATAAGGTACCTCTGTAGATATTCAAAGTCTGGAATCTGGGAGAGATAGCAGACTGAATTAGGAACAGCTCTCTTTCCTCTATTTTTAATGATGCAGGTTATATTAAAGGTCCCAAATGCAAAAAAAAAAAAAAAAGGCAACAACAGAAAGAAGAAAAATAAAATAATTTAGCACAAAGTAGTCCTTATGGAAAAAATGAGTGAAGATCAAAAATCCAGTTACTCACTTTGAATGGTTTTGACTCCTTTTTCTGGCAGACTTCCTCATTTCTCTGAAAATACATTCTGTTCATGGGGGCCTTGTGCTCTGCATGACTGATGCAAAGTCAGCCATGTACTTTCAGAAGTAACTCTTTAATGGTGTCCCCAGAGAACCCAATTTCAGGTATGGATGAAAGCTTGTGAATCAGACCAGTACTAAAGCTAAAAAAAAGAAAAAAGGGATCAGGGTGGAACCAAGATGGCATCATTTTAAGCTTCCCTTCTACCCACACTACTAATTACCAAATTCAGCCTCAGCAATAGTGCTTGACTGATAAAATCCACAAATAGTGGGAGTACAACAAATTACCAGCAGAAGATAATCTGGAAGATTGCCAGAAAAGGTTTGTCCTGATCTTTGAGAGCAGGCTAGCACAGGCAGAGAGGCAGAATGCAAAGGCTAGCACACTTAGAAGACCAGAGTGGTGCAGAAAGGGAGAAATAGTAAATTACTTCTTTTCAGATCATGATACAATAAAAACTATATTCCACAAAAAGCTAGAGGCAAATAGACCAAAAAGTAATTGGAAACTAAATAATCTCATGCTAAAGAATGAATGGGTGAAACAGCAAATCATAGACACAATTAATAATATCACCCAAGAGAATGTCAACAATGAGACAATATACCAAAATTTGTGGGATGCAGCCAAAGTGATAATATCTTTAGAGGCTTAATTGAATAAAATAGAGAAAGAGAAGATCAATGAATTGGGCTTGCAACTTAAAAAGCTACAAAAAGAGCAAATTAAAAAACCCCAATCAAATATTAAATTTGACATTCTATAATTAAAAGGAGAAACTGATAAAATTGAAAGTAAAAAAATTATTGAATTAATAAATAAAACTAAGAGTTGGTTTTATGAAAAAAAAACAATAAAATAGATAAACCTTTGGTAAATCTGATTAGAAAAAAGGAAGAGTAAAATCAAATTGTTAGTCTTAAAAATGAAAAAGGAGAACTTTCCACCAATGAAAAGGAAATTACATCAATAATTAGGAACTGCTTTGCCCAACTTTTTGCCAATAAATTTCATAACCTAAATGAAATGGATGACTACCTTCAAAAATATAGGCTGCCCAGATTAACAGAAGAGGAAGTAAATTGCATTAATAGTCCCATTTTAGAAAAAGAAATAGAACAAGCTATTGATCAACTTCCTAAGAAAAAATCCCCAAGACCAGATGGATTTACATGTGAATTCTACCAAACATTTAAAGAACAATTAACTCCAATATTATATAAACTATTTAAAAAATAGGGAATGAAGGACTCCTACCAAGTTCCTTTTATGACACACATATGATACTGATACCTAAACCAGGTAGGTTGAAAACAGAGAAAGAAAATTATAGACTAAGCTCCCTAATGAATATTGATACAAAAATCTTATATAAAATATTAGTAAAAAGATTACAGAAAATCATCTCCAGGATAATACACTACGACCAAGTAGGATTTATACCAGGAATGCAGGACTGGTTCAATATTAGAAAAACTATTAGCATAATTGACTATATCAATAACCAAATTAACAGAAACCATAGGATCATCTCAAAAGATGTAGAAAAACATTGGATAAAATCCAACATCCATTCCTATTAAAAACACTCTAGAGTATAGGAATAAATGGACTTTTCCTTTAAATAGTAGCATCTTTTAAAACTATCAATAAGCATCATATGTAATAGGGATAAACTGGAACCAATCTCAATAAGATCAGAAATGAAACAAGGTTGCCCACTATCACCATTATTATTCAATATTGTATTAGAAATGCTAACTTCAGCAACAGAAGTCAGCAATTCAGCTGAATAATTCTATTCAGCAATAGAATTAGCTATTCAGCAAGCTAATAGCTTCAGGAATTAGAGTAGGTAATAAAGAAACCAAATTATCACTCTTTGCAGATGATATGATGGTACAGTTAGAAAACACCAGAGATTCTACTAAAAAGCTATTAGAAATAATCCACAACTTTAGAAAAGTTGCAGGATACAAAATAAACCCACATAAATCATCATCATTCTTATATATCACTAACAAAATCCAACAGTTAGAGTTACAAAGAGAAATTCCATTTAAAATAACTACCAATAGTATAAAATATTTGAGAATCTATCTGCTAAGGAAAAGTTAGGAACAATATGAGCAAAACAACAAAATGCTCTCCACACAAATAAAATCATATCTAACCAATTGGAAAAATATTAAGTGCTCTTGGATTGGTCAAGCAAATAAAATAAAAATGATAATACTACCTAATCTATTTATTTAGTACTATACCAATCAGACTCCCAAAAAACTATTGTAATGACCTAGAAAAAATAACAACAAAATTCATCTGGAAGACCAAAAGGTCAAGATTTTCAAGAAAACTAATGAAAAAAAAAATCAAATAAAGATGGCCTAGCTGTATCAGATCTACAACTAAATTATAAAGCAGCAGTCACCAGAACCATTGGATATTGGCTAGAAATAGATTAGTTGATCAGTGGAATAGATTAGGTTCACAGGACAAAATAGTCAATAACTTTAATAATCTAGTGTTTGACAAGCCCAAAGACCCCAGCTTTGGAGATAATTCATTGTTTGACAAAAATTGCTGGGAAAATTGGAAATTAGTATGGCAGAAACTAGGCATTGACCCACACTTAACTCCGTACATCAACATAAAGTCAAAATGAGTTCATGATCTAGGTATAAAGAATTAGATTATAAATAAATTAGAAAAACATAGGATAGTTTACGTCTCAGACCTGTAAAGGAGGAAGGCATTTCTGACCAAAGAAGAACTAGAGCTCATTATTGATCACAAAATAGAAAACTTTGATTATATCAAATTGAAAAGCTTTTGTACAAAAAATAAAACTAATGTAGACAAGATTAGAAGGGAAACAATAAACTGGGAAAACATTTTTACAGTCAAAGGTTCTAATAAAGGCCTCATTTCAAAAATATATAGAGAATTGACTCAATTTATAAGAAATCAAGCCATTCTCCCCCAATTGATAAATGGTCAAAGGATATTAACAGACAATTTTCAGATGAACAAATTGAAACTATTTCTAGCCACATGAAAAGATGCTCCAAGTCATTATTAATCAGAGAAATGCAAATCAAGACAATTCTGAGATACCACTACATACCTCTCAGATCGGCTAGGATGACAGAAAAGGATAATGCTGAATGTTGGAGGGGATGTGGGAAAACTGGCATACTGACACATTGTTGGTAGAACTGTGAATGGATCCAACCATTCTGAAGAACAGTTTGGAACTATGCTCAAAAAAGCTATCAAACTGTGCATACCCTTTGATCCAGCAGTGTTACCACTAGATTTATATCCCAAAGAGATCTTAAAGAAGGGAAGGGGACTTGTCTATACAAAAATGTTTGTGGTAGTCCTCTTTGTAGTGGCTAGGAACCGGAAACTGAGTGGATGCCCATCAATTGGAGAATGGCTGAATAAATTGTGGTATATGAATATTATGGAATATTATTGTTCTGTAAGAAATGGCCAACAGGAGAATTTCAGAAAAGCCTGGAGAGACTTACATGAACTGATGCTGAGTGAAATGAGCAGGACCAGGAGATCATTATATACTTCAACAACAATATTATATGATGATCAATTATGATGGATATGGCTCTCTTTAACAATGAGATGAATCAAATCAGTTCCATTTGTTCAATAATGAATAGAACCAGCTACACCCAGAGAAAGAACTCTGAGAAATGAGTGTGAACCACAACATAGCATTTCCAATCCCTCTGTTTTTGTCTACTTACATTTTTGATTTCCTTCTCAGGTTAATTTTACATTATTTCAAAGTCTGATCCTTCTTGTGCAGCAAAGAACTGTATGGATATGTACACACATATTGTATTTAACATATACTTTAACATATTTAATATGTATTGGTGTACCTGCCATCTGAGGGAGAGGGTGAGGAGAAGGAGGGGAAAAGTTGGAATAGAAGGTTTTGTAAGGATAAATACTGAAAAATCACCCATGCATATATCTTGTAAATAAAAAGTTATAATCAAAATAAAGAAAGAAAAAAGTGAGTAGCTATAGAGCATTGTGGAGTCCAGGGTGAAGATATGGGGAGAAAAGGAGAACAGAGGTATGGAACGTTTTAGTATTTCATGAGAGAAAAAAGACAATCAGCAGGAGGAGTGAGAAAAAGATAAAATATAAAGGCCTCCCAGAGGAGCTCCTTTCAGCAGTTTCTAAAGGGAAGCCTCTCCTGAACTTCTGAGGGAATGTGGCAGTAAAAAATGAAAATTAGAGACTGAAGAATATTAGTTAGGAAAAAATAGAAAATAGATTTCTATTAATTTTTAATATAGAGGTCTGTGTGTAAGGATATGTAACACAGATGTGAAATGCTACCTGCATTTTCTTTTCTTTTCTTTTTTTTTTAACCATTCAATTTTTTCTTTTACTTTAATAGCCTTTTATTTACAGGTTATATGTATGGGTAACTTTATAGCATTGACAATTGCCAAACCTCTTGTTCCAATCTTTCCCCTCTTACCCCTCACTCCCTCCCCCAGATGGCAGGATGACCAGTAGATGTTAAATATATTAAAATATAAATTAGATACACAATAAGTATACATAACCAAACCATTATTTTGGTGTACAAAAAGAATCAGACTCTGAAATATTGTACAATTAGCTTGTGAAGGAAATCAAAAATGCAGGTGGGCAAAAATATAGGGATTGGGAATTCAATGTAATGGTTTTAGTCATCTCCCAGAGTTCTTTCGCTGAGCGTAGCTGATTCAGTTCATTACTGCTCCATTGGAAATGATTTGGTTGATCTCATTGCTGAGGATGGCTAGGTCCATCAGAATTGATCATCATATAGTATTGTTGTTGAAGTATATAATGATCTCTTGGCCCTGCTCGTTTCACTCACCATCAGTTTGTCCAAGTCTCTCCAGGCCTTTCTGAAATCATCCTGTTGGCTACCTGCATTTTCATATGAAATTGCACAGTATTATTAGTTTTATTTACTTGTGTTACTTCATTAATGGATTTCTGGGAGCCAAGACGGTAGAGTAAGTAGGAAATCACCTGAACTCTCCCAAATTCACCTCCAACAATTATAAAATAACATTTTAAGATTAACTCTGGAAATGAAGGACCAACAAATAGGGTAAAATAATTTTTTTCAGTAAGAACAATTAATATTAAAAATAACCCAAAGAATAGATCAAGGAAAGACAATTTGAAAACTATCAGACTGAAAATTATGATGAAAAAGTCTTAAGCAAAATAATTTTGATTTTTTGGATAGAGGAACATGACCAGAATATTAAAAGGAAAGGATGAAAACAGAAATCTGAGAATAGGAACAGGATAAGAAGAAGAGAAGATCTATAATAGAGAAAATGAGCTATTTAATTTAAAAGATTACAGGTATCAGACAAATCTTTTTCTTCTACAGTCTTCTTATTTGTAAAGAAAGACAGGAACAAAGAAGAAAAATTATTAGAAAACTATGGAAATACACAACTGACAATCATGACTGTGAACTAACTTACTAATAAAATAGAAGATAAGATTATGGATTAAAACACAAAATCTAATAATATAAAACATTTGGGAGTCTACCTGCCAAGACTAATCCAGAAACTGTATGAATACAATTACAAAATACTTTTTAGAAAAATAAAGTTAGATCTAAACAATTGGAAGAATATCAAGTGGTCATGGGTAGGCCAAGCTAATATAATAAAAATGATAATTCTCTTTAATCTATTTATTCAATGGATTCCAATCAAACTGTCAAGAAATTACAGCGCTAGAAAAAAATTCATCTGGAAGAGCAAAAGGTCAGTGATTCCAAGGAAATTAATTTTAAAAAATGCAAAGGAAGGTAGCCTAGCAGTACCAGAATAAAAAGTATACCATAAATCAGAGGTCAGCAAAACCATTTTGTACTGGCTAAGAAATAGAGTAGTCAATCAATGGAATTGGGTAGGTTTACAAGACACAGTAGTCAATGAGTATGGAAATCTAGTAATAAACCCAAAGACTCCTGCTTCTAGGATAAGAACTCAGTATTGACAAAATTTTTCAGTAGAAATGGAAAACAGTGTGGCAGAAACTAGGCACTGATCAATATTTAACACTCTATATTAAGATAAGGTCAAAATGTATTCATGATTTAGACATAAAGGGTGATACTAGAAGCAAATTAGGAGAACAAGGGCATGGTCTACCTCTCAGATCAGTGGAGAAGGGAAGAATTTATGGCCAAAGAAGAACTAGAGAACATTGTGAAATGAAAAATGGATAATTTTGATTATATTAAATTAAAAAGAATTCCTTAATTGATAAATGGTTAAAGGATAGGAACAGACAATTTTCAAACAAAGAAATTATGACTATTCTTAGTCAGCTGAAGTATAATAAATCCTGCTCCAACCTTACACCTTTACTCTCTGTGTTTCTCTGTTTCAAGTGTGTTTCTTGATTTTTTGATCCACTTTGCTATCTACTTCTGTTTTATGAGATAATTCATCCCATTCACATTCAGAGTTATGATTGCTGTATATTTCCTCCATTCTATTATTCCTTCTGCTTTTTCTTTTTCTTTTTTCACCCTTTTCCTCTTTGACAGTGTTTTGCTTCTGTCTCCTGTATCCCTTAATCTGTTTCTCTTCTGTCTGTCCCTTCTCTCTTTAATTATTCTTTTACTCTCATACTATTATGTAAGATTGATTTTCAGATTCAATTCTTCATGCATATTATTCCCAACTTTGAGCCAATACTAATGAGAATAAGGTTCAATTTTAATAGCTTTTTTTGCACCTCTTCATGTTGAAATAATTTACTCCATTCCACCTCTCCCTTCCACATGAATCCAATATGTTTTTCTTTCTAATCCTTTAATTATTTTTATACCAGTTCCTCAAATTCCTTATATTTGTATCATCTCTCTATGTACATTCCTTCTAGATATAATATTAGTGGTAAATTTTTAAAGAATTGCAAGTTTCCTTTTTCCCTGTAGGGATGTAAAAAGTTCAGATCCATTGAATCCATTATGTTTTCCCCTTCCCTTCCCTCTTTTAGCTTTCTCTTGAGTCTTGATATTCAAGATCATATTTTATGTTCAGTTATAATTTTCTTATGAAACTTATCAACCTTATGAAAGTTTGGAATTTTTCTATTTCATTAAATCATCATTCCCTCATCTCCTACCCCTTTAAAGTATATTTAATTTCCTGGTTAGGTGATTCTTGGTTATAGTCCTAGTTCCTTTGTCATCCAGAATAACATATCCCCTGCCCTCTGATCCTTTATTTGCCAGGTCCTATGTAATACTGAATACAGCTCTCTAATAACTGAATTATTTCTTTTTGGTTACTTGTATTTTTTCCTTAACCTGATAGTTTTGAAATTTGATTATAATGTTCATTGGAGTTTTTATTTTGGGATCTATTTCCTGAAACAATCAATAGAATCTTTCAGTGCCTATTTTACCTTTTGGTTCAGGGGAATTTTCCATGATCATTTCTTGAAAGATGCTTTCCAGGTCCTCTTTTTGATTATGCCTTCCAGGTATCCTATGATTCTGAGTTTTCCCCGATGTATTGTTCAGGTCAGTTGTTTTTCATAAAGTATTTTACATATTAATCTATTTTTTCATCTCTTTGAATTTGTTCAATTAATTCTAAATGTCTCATGAAGTCTTCACTTTTCACTAAAGGAGTTGTTTTCTTCAGTTAGCTTTTCTACTTTTCCATTTCAACCAATTGCATTCATTAAGGAATCATTTTCTTCAGTGCATCTTTGTATCTTCTTTTGCACTGGGCCAATTTTACTTTTTAAGCAGTTTTTTTTCCAAGCCATTGCCCTGCTTTTTTTGCATGGCTCTTATTTATTTTCCCAGTTTTCCTTCTATCTTTCTTCTATGATTTTTAAACTCCTTTTTAAAGCTGTTCCATGAGTTCTTCCTGGGTTTGAGGCCCATTTTTCATTGGTATTTTGACATTGTTGTCTTCTTCTGAATTTGTGCATTGATCTTCCCTGTCATCATGTTGACTTTCTATGGTCACATTCTTTTTCTGATTGTTTGCTCATCTTTTTTCCCCCTTTCCCCTTTCCTTTAGATTTGTCTGTTCTACCACACTGGGGCTCAGGATCTATTGTTGCTTTGCAGAAATGGGACTTGCTTTTTCCTTGCTGGCTTGTTTTCTGTCCTGGACATCATTCTCCTTTTTCCTGGGGAGGCACACTTTCTGGATAATCTTCAAGTTTTCTGGGCTCAAAAATTGTTTGACCCCCATCATTTTGCTCATTTTGCTGTTCCAAGATTTATTTTGGGGGCACTATTTTGTGGTTGTTTGGAGATGAACATGGAAAGTTACAGCAATTTACTGCTTATTCCACTAACTTGGCTCCAAGAAGTCATCTTCATCTATCTATGTATCTATCTATCTCAAGAAGCAGTCATTTTGGCAGATAATTTGTGGTCTCCTTTTTCCTTTTGCAAGAAATGATTCACTTTGGGGTGTGTATGGATTGGAAAGATCTTCACCATTACAATGCAAAATTCTTGTGGGCAATCTTCCTTTTTTAAAAAATTGTATCCCTAGCACTTGGCATAGTAGCTGGCACACAAAAGACACTTTAAAAATATTTATTGAATTTTCACTTCAGAGGGAGAAGAAGCTGCAAGACATGAATAATGAGAACTTTTGGTATTCTAAAGTGAGAGTAGGATAATTGTAAATTATTTGATAATTTATATGAAATCTGTTTTTTCTCTCATAATTCTTCTCCTTTATTTTATTGTATATTATGTATGAAACTCTACTTTTAAAAGTTATATTCAGCAGCATTCTTGAATGAGAATATCTATTTATATCTACATATATATGTAGGTATGTATTTCAAAATAACTTACTAACTTAGTGAAATTTTGTGTTGTATTTCACTAACCAAATGAGTTTTCTGTGAGCTTTCTCAACTGATCTAAGACTCATTTTGTCAATAGAAAACAGAAAATTAACTAGTTGCTGCTTGTGGAGCTCCCTTTTCCCTATAATAATTCTTATAGTCACAACACACATCTGTATATAAAGTTAAGCTACCATGAACACCAACATACTGAAGATGATACTTGGTGGGGCAACTACCAAAATAACATATTGCTGAGCTCTATCAAGCTGGACTATATGACTGTCAAGCTATTGGAGAATTTTTACCATAAATATGATTTATCTAATACAATAGAAGTTTGATTTAGTTTGTAAGATGGCTTTCCAGAAACCAACCCTCTATCTTCTCTCCTTGAAACAAGAAGAAATTTGTTTCTTAATCAGTTCTTTATTATGTACTTATATTAACTTTGCTAGACAGATTATAACAGATTTGAAAGATAACACTAACAGTTTCAGTAACTAATGAGGCTTATCCATATGACTTGCATTTTTCCCTTATCCTTTTTATGTCTGGGTAGATTTAAAGTTTATGCAAGTTGGTCATAGCCACTTTAATCATATTTTGTGTTTTATACATTCTTTTAAAGCTTCATACAAGTCATATGCCTTTATTTCCAATTACTGTTACCTTTTTCTCTCCCTACTTAATACATAATCCTGCAGGCAGAAAGGGACCCAAATGTCAATATAAAGAACCTTGTCCAATGACAAAAACACTTACCTTTTTTGACAAAGAAACTTGGAAGAAGTGAAAAAGTATAAGACTGATTCCATCTTATAGTGAATACCCACCTTGGAATAGAACTAATTATAGTTAAAGAGGAGCCCCCAGTGTTTAAGAATGTAAACATAGAAACTGTAGACTTTTAAAATTTTCTTGTTATATTTTCTACTGTCATTTAAAACAATATCACTAGAAATCCACAAACATGCATGGAAAATGTATAAATAGAACAGTGCTTGAAGTAATGTAACTGTTTCCCCTTGTTGAAAATTAAAATGTTTGTCATATAATAACCTTCACCAACTATGATAACATGTGGAGATCTAGCTCCGATATTTTCTATAGTCATACATGAATCTATCCTTCCATGCACAGACACTAGGTCTTGAAACAGGAATATTCCAGTTCAAATCTAGGTTCAGACTCTTTCTAGCTGTGTGAACCTGGGCAAAGCAAATAACTTCTGTTTGCTTCAATACATTAAAGAAAGAATTAACAAAATATTCCAGAATTTTCACCAAAGAAACTCTATGGATAGAATTAATATGATATGTTCCATGGGCTTATAAAGAATTGGATATGATTGAATGACTGAGCAACAATTTTTACATGAAACCCAACTAAACTTACACAAAATCCCTAAGGGTAACTTATCCATCCTATGGGTGCTAGTCATGAAAGTAGGCAAAATTAAATGGGGATAATAATACTTGCATTGCTTATATCCCATAAATGATGTGAGAAGAATGGTTTGCAAACCTTAAAGTGCTAAAGAAATGTTATTATTTTATTTGTGTTGGCCCTTAAATTTTACTTTCTATAGGTGTCTATTTTTTCTGTAAACTATCATTTCCTTAAGTGCAAGCACATATGTTATTGATTGCTTTATATATTTTTCATATTACTGCCATTCCATCATTTGTATTCAAGTCTTCAGTTAATTATAAAAATTCTTTCTTTATTTTTTTTATTTTTTTTCCAGTTAGGTATTTTATAATTTATTATTTTTTTTAATTTAATAGCCTTTTATTTACAGGATATATACATGGGTAACTTTACAGCATTAACAATTGCCAAACCTCTTGTTCCAATTTTTTCACCTCTTAACCCCCCCACCCCCTCCCCTAGATGGCAGGATGACCAGTAGATGTTAAATATATTAAAATATAACTTAGATACACAATAAGTATACATGACCAAAACATTATTTTGCTGTACAAAAAGAATCAGACTCTGAATTATTGTACAATTAGCTTGTGAAGGAAATCAAAAATGCAGGTGTGCATAAATATAGGGATTGGGAATTCAATGTAATGGTTTTTAGTCATCTCCCAGAGTTCTTTTTCTGGGCATAGCTAGTTCAGTTCATTACTGCTCCATTAGAAATGATTTGGTTGATCTCGTTGCTGAGGATGGCCTGATCCATCAGAACTGGTCATCATCTAGTATTGTTGTTGAAGTATATAATGATCTCCTGGTCCTGCTCATTTCACTCAGCATCAGTTCGTGTAAGTCTCTCCAGGCCTTTCTGAAATCATCCTGTTGGTCATTTCTTACAGAACAGTAATATTCCATAATTTTCATATACCACAATTTATTCAGCCATTCTCCAACTGATGGACATCCATTCAGTTTCCAGTTTCTAGCCACTACAAAAAGGGCTGCCACAAACATTCGTGCACATACAGGTCCCTTTCCCTTCTTTATAATCTCTTTGGGATATAATCCCAGTAGTAACACTGCTGGATCAAAGGGTATGCACAGTTTGATAACTTTTTGAGCATAGTTCCAAACTACTCTCCAAAATGGTTGGATTCGTTCACAACCACCAACAATGCATCAATGTCCCAGTTTTCCCGCATCCCCTCCAACAATCATCATTATTTTTTCCTGTCATCTTAGCCAATCTGACAGGTGTGTAGTGGTATCTTAGAGTTGTCTTAATTTGCATTTCTCTGATTAATAATGACTTGGAGCATCTTTTCATATGACTAGAAATAGTTTCAATTTCTTCATCTGAGAATTGTCTGTTCATATCCTTTGACCATTTTTCAATTGGAGAATGGCTTGATTTTTTATAAATTAGAGTTAATTCTCTATATATTTTGGAAATGAGGCCTTTATCAGAACCTTTGACTGTAAAAATATTTTCCCAGTTTATTGCTTCCCTTCTAATCTTGTCTGCATTAGTTTTGTTTGTACAAAAACTTTTCAGTTTGGTATAATCGAAATTTTCTATTTTGTGATCAGTAATGATCTCTAGTTCTGCTTTGGTCATAAAGACCTTCCCCTTCCACAGGTCTGAGAGGTAAACTATCCTATGTTCCTCTAATTTATTAATAATTTCATTCTTTATGCCTAGGTCATAAAAATTCTTTCTTTAAAGAACTCAGACTGAAAGAGGATTCCGGGATGGTGGAACAAGTCAACAAGTCTGAAAACTGTAAACTATCTACATTTCTCCCACAAACAAAAAAAATGCACTTCATGTTGAACCTAAATTGGTACTAAATAAGATTTACAGCAGGAGCAGTGTTTTCTTGTGATAAAATGGAAGACCAGAAGAAAGACCTCAGGATTGAGGATTAACCAGTGTGAAGTGTAAATCTCTTCAGGCTAGCTCCCTTGAAACAGTAAGCAGAGATCCCTGGGGCTAGTGGGGTTTGGAGGTAGTCTCAGGCAGAATCACAGAAACTTTAACCTTCCAGACAGTATGGGGAGTGGGGATTTGAGTGTGGCAAGAGATTGAGGGAGCCTCTGTTTTTCAAGAACTCTTGCCCCAATTGTGCTGCCAAGTAGGCATGGGAGAGAAAGGAAGTGAATGTGGAAGCAGTGGGATAGGGAGGCTGCTTGCTGCAGGCACTTAGAGGAGGAATAGAGTTCTTAGTTTGGGGTTCCAAACTAGAGGAAAGAACTGAAGGAGGACCTGAAATCAGAGGCTACATTCTATTAAAATCATTCCATAATTTGCTTTGATCCTCAGTAAATTATATAGATAACATGAAAACATCCAATGAAAACATTATTTTCCAAGACAATGAAAAAGGAAGTCAACTAAGCAGAAAAGGAAATCCAGAGACTCAAAAAAAGAAAATGATTCTTTGAAAATTAGGCAATTAATCTGGGAGAGGGAGTGGGGGGTAAGAGGTGAAAAATTGGAACAAGAGGTTTGGCAATTGTTAATGCTGTAAAGTTACCCATACATATAACCTGTAAATAAAAGGCTATTAAATTAAAAAAAAAAAGAAAGAAAATTAGGCAATTAGGGAAAGTGAAGCAAAAGGAAGTCAGTGAAATTATATAAAGACCAAGAAATAATAAAACAAAATATAAAGATTGAAAATGTACAAGATAATGTGAGATATATCATAAGAAAACAATAGACCTGGAGAACAAATCAAAACAAAAAAAGGTAAGAAAAATTGGATTACCTAAATGAAATCTTGACTAAAAAAAGAGCCTAGATTCAGTACTTCATGAAATAGTCAAGAAAATTGTCCTGAAGTGATGGAACAAAGGGAGAAAATAGAAATAGGAAAAAAAATCCATTGATCACCACCTGAAAGAGATCCTACAAGGAGAATGTTTAGGAATGTCAATGCTAAATTTCAAAACCCTTGGAAGAAAGAAAGAAAATTTTACAAGCAACAACAACAAAAACAAATCAAATATGCTGGAGGTGCAATTTGAGTCACAAAAGATTTGTCATTGAATAACATAAAGGATCATAGTTACTGAAATACTATTTATCAATAATCAAAAGAACTGAGTTTGTGGCCCAAAATAGTTGTAATATTGAATGAAAAAAAAAGGCATTCAATGAATTCTCAAAGTTACAAGATTTTGCTGCAAATAAACCTGAACTCAATAGATAATGTAATATATAAGAGCCAACATCAAAAACTGATTTCAAGGGATTTAATAAGGACAAATTGTTTGTTTTGTATATGAAATTATAAACCATATATCTAAGATTGTCATTAATATTTGGGTAATCCAAAATAAAGTTTGGGATAGAGCTGAGTATGATGTGATTATGAAAAGTGAAACTATATAGGAAAAGGTAAAAACACTAATTATGCTATACAAATGAAATTCAAGAATAAGTATGGAAAAGGAGGAATTAGATGGGGGAGAAGAACTGGCAGTTCTGAAACACTACTCACATCAGGGATGGGATAAGAATTAGGATTTTAACTCAGACTGATTATTCTTGAAATAAATTAACTTAAAGCTTTTAGTACACAGTTTAATTGCAAGCTTGATTAGTTATGAAATATTTATTCTTGTAATATAAGTGAATTGCTAGCAAAGTGTGGATTACTTGTATTTGTGTATTTGTATTATCATATCTCTTAATAGGATACTTTTATTTGTGTATTATGTATACTTGTTAATTAAGTGGAATTATTATCTTTGAATGTTCATCTTTAAAAAGAGACAGATTCGGGGGTGGAGCCAAGATGGTGGAGAGGAGACACATTTTTTTTTTCCTGAGCTCTCCCCAAGTGCCTCAAATTAACAGCAAAAACAGCTGTTAACAGCAATAATAAAGTTGGATTATTGGACTTCCTGAAAACCACAATGAAATAAAGAGTCTAGAACTGGTTTTGGAGTGACAGAACCCATAAATATTTGGAGTGTAACAAATTTCCAGCAGAAGAGAATTTCAAAGTTCTCCAGAAAAGGTCTGTTTCAACCAGGCATGGAGGGAGGTAGGATAAGCACAGGCAGGCCAAGCACAGACACCCAGCACAGGCAGTGCATAGTCCCGGGGCGGTGTGGGCTTTATGTGCTAGAGAATCTAAGGGGAGGAATCTACAGCAATGTTGGCTACCCTGTCCTATTTGCAAGCTAGTGGATCAACTATTAGTTATAAGACATCCAACATAAATAGAAAAGGCAAATGGTGAGCCCCTAAATGCCAAAATTTCACAGGGACGTGGCCACACCCATCCAACATCCGGCTCAGCACAGCCACTGTTGCCTAAAGAAGAAGCTTGGACAACCTTCCCTTTATCCTAAAAGCAGACCTCAACTTTAAAAAAAAATGAACAAAAAAGCAAAAAGAACTCTGACCATAGATAGTTTTTATGGAGAAAGAGAAGAACAGATTTCAAATGCTGAGGACACTAAAAGCAGATCATCTTCAGATGAAGCCTCAAAGGGTGACATAAATTGGGCTCATCTCACAAGGCTCTCTTGAAAAAATTCATAAAGGATCTTAAAAGAGATCTAGAAGATAAATGGGAAAAGGAAATGAAAACTTTGCAAGGGGGTTTGGGAAAGGAAACACAAAAATCATCTGAAGAAAACTCCTTACAAAATAGATTTAGTGAAATGGAAAAACCATATAATTCCTTACAAAATATATTAGATAAAAAGGAAAAAGAAAACAATGCTGAAAAAGAGAATTTGTGAAATGGAAAAAATCCATAGGAAAAAACAACTCATTTAAAAATTCAATTGGCTACATACAAAAAGAACTAAAAAGGGTAACTGAATAAAATACTTTACTAAAACTTAGAACTGAACAAATGGAAATGAATGATTCAGTGAAACATTAAGAATCAGTCAAGCAAAACTAAAAAAAAAAAAGAAAAAAAAAAGAAAATGTAAAATACTTCCTTGGAAAAACAACTGACCTGGAAAATAGATTTAGGAGAGACAATCTAATGATTATTGAACTTTCTGAGAACCACAGTGAAATAAAGAGCCTAGACATTATCGTTCAGAAAATCATCAAGGAAAACTGCCCTGATGTCCTGGAATCAGAAAGTAAAATAGCCATTGAAAGAATTCACCAATCACCTCCCGCAGGAGACCCCAAAATGAAAACTCCAAGGTGTATCATGGTTAAATTTCAAAACTATTAGGACCAAGGAAAACATATTGCAAGCAGCCAGAATGAAACAATTCAAATACTGAGGAGCCACAATCAGAATTACTCAGGAGCTATTAGCTTCCATCTTAAAGAATTGAAGGGCCTGGAATCTGATACCCTGCTAAGTTGACCATTATCTTTCAGGGAAGAAGATGGACATTCAGCAATATATTTGAATTTCATTTATTTCTGGTGAAAAGACCAGAGCTGAACAAAAAGTTGACCTCCAAATATAGAACTCAAGAGAAGCATAAAAAGGTAAAATGGAAAGAACTCTTGAGAACTGTATCCCTGTTATGGGAATACATGTATAGTGCAGGTAAAATTTGATTTTACTGTGATAATATAGAAAAGAAACTAGAGGTGGAAAGGGGATTATATTGGAAAAAGAGAAAAATGGAAGTAAAATGAGGGAAATTACATCTTACAAAGAGGCAAAGAAGGCCTATTATAATTGAGGAAAAGAAGGAAGGGGGATGAATATTGTGTGAATCTTACTCTCATCAGATTTGGCTCAAAAAGAGAATATTAGACATATTTGCTTTCACAGAAAAACTTGTCTCACCTTATCAGGGATTGGGAGGAGAAAGGGGAAAGGAAGGGTAGAGGCTAATAGAAGAGAAAACAGAAGTATTAGGGAAAAGGTATAAGAAAGGGGGAAGGGCTACAAAGAGAGAGGGCAACTTGAAGGAAGTGGTGGTCAAAAGCAAAATAGTGGGGAGGAGGGAAAGGGAAAAGAAAGAGAAAAGCATAATTTGGGATAAATAAGATAGCAGGAAATACAGAATTAATCATTTAAACCCTGAATTTGAATGGAGTGAACTCTCCTATAAAACAGAAGATGGATTAAAAGTCAGAATCCTACAATATGTTGTTTACAAGAAAAATATTTAAAGCAACGTGATACATTTAGAGTAAAGATAAAAGGTTGGAGCAGAATCTATTATGCTTCAGGTGAAGTAAAACAATTAGGGAGAGCAATCCTGATCTCTCAGATCAAGCAAAAGAAAAATAGATCTAATTAAAAGAGATAAGGAAGGAAACTATATCTTGCTAAAGAGTACTATAGATAATGAAGTAATATCAGTACTAAACATATATGCACCAAATGGTATAGCATCTAAATTCCTAATGGAGAAATTAAGAGAGCTGCAAGAAGAAATAGACAGCAAAACTATACTAGTGGGGGAATCTCAACCTTCCTCTCTCAGAACTAGGTAAATTGATGCACAAAATAAATAAGAAATTAGTTAAGGAGCTAAACAGAATTTTAGAAAAGTTAGGTATGATAGATCTTTGGAGAAAATTGAGTGAAGACAGAAAGTAGTACATTTTTTTCTCAGCAGTTCATGGAATCTATGCAAAAATTGACCATATATTAGAGCTTAAAGACCTCTAAATCAAATGTAGAAAGGCAGAAATAGTAAGTGTATTTGTTTTCAAATTGTGATGCAATAAAAATTACATTCAATAAAAGGCCAAGGATAAATAGAACAAAAATTAATTGGAAACTAAATAATCTAATCTTAAAGAATGAATAGGTGAAACAGCAAATCATACCAGTTGTGTTTCTACTGGGCTTTTATCCCAGAGAGATCTTAAATGAGGGAAAGAGACCTACATGTGCAAAAATGTGGTAGCCCTTTTTGTAGTGGCAAGAAACTGGAAACTGAAGGGATGCTCATCAGCTGGAGAATGGCTGAATATGTTATGGTAGATGAATGTTATGGAATATTATTTTTCTATAAGAAACGAATAATAGGATTCTTTTAGTGAGCCCTGGGAAGACTTACATGAATTGATGCTAAGTGAAATGAGCAGAACAAGGGGATCATTGTACAATAGCAACAAAATTATACAATGATCAATTCTGGTGGACAAAGCTCTTCCCAAAGAAGAGATGATTGAGACCAGTCTCAATGATCTTGTGATGAAGGAAGCCATCTACACCCAAAGAGAAGATTGAGGGTACTGAGTATGGACCACAACATAGCGTGTTCACTCTTTCATTGTTGTTTGCTTGCATTTTGTTTTCTTTCCTCATTTTTTAACTTCTTGATTTCATTTTTCTTCTGCAGCAAGATAACTGTATAAATATGTGTACATATATTGGATTTAACATATATTTCAATAAATTTAACATGTATTAGATTAGCTGCCATCTAGAGGAGGGTTGGAGGGAAGGATGGGAAAATTTGGAACACAAGGTTTTGCAAAGGTCAATGTTGAAAAATTACCCCTGCATATGCTTTGTAAATAGAAAGCTTTAATAAGAAAAGAAAGAAAGAAAAAAGAAACAGCAAATCATAGATACAATCAATAATGTCAGGAAACAAATTTTTAAGTTAATATAATCAAAGATGTCCATTTTGTATTTCATAATGTTTTCTGATTCTTGCTTAGTCTTAAATTCCTCTCTTCTCCAAAGATTTATCCTAATTTGGGTATAGTATCATTCTTTACACCCAAATCATGTACTTATTTTGACCTTATTTTGGTATGGGGTATGAAATGTATGTTTATGCTGAGTTTCTGACATATTATTTTCTAGTTTTCGCTGCAATTTTTGTGACATTGTGAGTTCTTATCAGAAGTTGGAGTTTGGGACTTTATCAAATACTAAATATCATAGTCATTGATTATTGTGTCATACATATCTAACCTACTCCACTGATCTACAACTCTATTTCTTAGCCAATACAAATGGTTTTGATGACTGCTGCTTTATAATAGTGTTTTAGGTCTGGTATTGCTAGGCCACCACTCTTAATTTTTTTTCATGAATTCTCTTGATATTTTTGCCCTTTGTTCTTCCAGATGAATTTTGTTATTGTTTTTTTCTAGTTCTATAAAATATTTTTTTGGCAATTTGATTGGTATAGCACTGAACAAGTAGACCAAATTAGGTAGAATTGTAATTTTTTTTTTATTTTAGCTTGGCCTATGCATGAGCAGTCAATATATTTCAAGTTGCTTAAATCTGATTTTATTTGTGTGACAAATGTTTGGTCCTAATTCTGTTCTCTGGGATCAAGCAGCCTATAACTCTGCATATATGTATCTGAAGACATTAAACAAGTTTGATTTGGTTCCTCTCCAAGTAAAATACCATATTCTTTCAACTAATACTCATAGGGAAAAACTAGGAATCTCTTTATCTTGTTAGTTATTCTCCTCCAAAGCAATCTCAGAATTAAAGGAGTTTTATAGGTTATAACTCCAAAAATTTCCCCTTAAAATATAGCCAACAAATAGCTACCTAATTAGCTGAAAGAGCTCCAAAGAGAACCTGTCACCTACAAAGACATCCTGCATTGGAGCATCTATAATTTTTTTTCTAGTTTAAAATTTATCTTTTTAAACATTTCCCAATTATGTATTTCCATTTCCTTCTTTTAAAAAAACTTTATATTTTCAAAACGTATGCATAGATAATTTTCAAAATTTGCCTTTGCAAAACCTTGTGTTCTAAATTTTTTTCTCTCTCATTTGCCCTGCCCTCCTCCCCTAAGTAGCAAGTAATTCAATATATGTTATATATGTGCAATTCTTATATATATATATTTCCACAATTATCATGCTGCACAAGAAAAATCATATTAAAAAGGTAAAAAATGAGAAAGAAAACAAAAATAAAAGCAAAAAATAACCAAAAAAATGAAAATTCTACTTTGTGATCCACACTCAGTCCTTATAATCCTCTCTCTGGGTGCAGATGGCTCTCTTCATCATTGGATGAAGACCATTGGAACTAACCTGAATCACCTTGCTACTGAAAAAAGCCTTGTCCATCAGAACTGATCATTGCAAAATCTTGCAGCTATAATTGTTAAGAAGTTTTTTTTTTTAATAGAGCTAAAATCTAGGATTTTTATCTCCCACTCTTGATCTTGTTTTAGATATTTGGGCCAAACAGAAAAAGTCCAACTCTTCAGTTTTGTAATAGTCTTTCAAATACCTTAAAGACAGTTTTCATGTCTCCCTCAGGTTTTTTTCTTCTCCAGACTTTAGTACCCTTAGTTTCTTCAACTAATATGAATTTGAGAAGCAAAGTGTTATTTCCTATTTTCTTCTATCACCAGTAGTTTTTCTTTCAAATCTATTAACTACATAGACCATTAAAAATGATGTAGTTTGTGTTTGTTCCTTAATATATTTACAATGCCTAAGAAGTATTTAGACAAGAAAGGCTAGAGAGGCACAGAGAGAAAAAAAATTATTTCTCCCTCTTTCTTCTCACCCTTTCTTTCTTTACACCTTCATTCCCTCCTCCTATTCTTTTTTTCTCTTTCCTTCTTCACTCAGAATCTATTGCAGTGATCTAAAGGGTAGCACACACAAAGTTCTAGGAAAGGTATTTTGAATTTGAATGCTAGAAAAATATAAACCCTGGTTAGGTCCTAGTAAGTTGGAAAGGCTTCATGCATAGATTTGAGAATGAAATTTATTTCATTCATGGGCAGTCCAAGTAATTTTTGAAAAGCTCATCTTTAGGTCTGTGGCAACAAAATTATAATAATATATTAAAGTCAGAAGGGGTTTGCAATGATTTGTGTTAGCAGAGGACTCTCATCAATAACAACCATGGCTTTTCTGAAGTACAACTCTCAGTCACCAACCTTACAAATGGCTCTCCCAACTATGGTTGAGTTCATTGCACTCTACATGTCTACATAAATTTAAAGTCATAGTTTACAAGCCCTCACCAGTGCTTACTTTCACTGGTGAGCTAGAGGACACAATTAATCAAAGGCAAAGGCATTTAATTAAAGAACATTGTACAAAAAAAGTAGAAATGAAATATTTTCTTCCATATAAACAT
Organism: Sarcophilus harrisii; assembly: GCF_902635505.1. Taxonomy (NCBI): domain Eukaryota; kingdom Metazoa; phylum Chordata; class Mammalia; order Dasyuromorphia; family Dasyuridae; genus Sarcophilus; species Sarcophilus harrisii. Next base: position 473,126,225 of record NC_045427.1, on the reverse strand, counting down.
GAGTAATAATTTCCATAGTTTTATACCCATAGAATGGGAATAACGAGTATACATGGAGTATTTGAATTTGGAGATACTTGTAGAAGGAACATATGTAACAAGACCAATACATAGAAAGACAACTCACAACTTCCTTCATAAATCTCTACTCAATAGTGGTTCCTTATCTTCTCCAGGATTAAATACAAAATCCTCTACATTGTGTGCAAAGTCTTTCATAATTTATTGCTCCCCTTCAGTCTTTTCAGTTATTTTATACCTTATTCCCTACCATGTACTCACTATCAGAAACTCCACTCTGATTTAGGATTAAAAATTCCTTGTGGTTCCCTGTTTAATTTTCAATTGCCTAAATGTTTATATTGCATTTCCAACAAATTATCAAAGGCTATATAATTTTTGAACTTTAGTAGGAAATATACGTTTCTTAGTTTGATATGCCTATGCTATCAAGTAGAATGCTTTGTTACTAATAGGATGTGGAGTATGTTCTTACTGTCTTCTTCCAGAGGCAAAAAATGATGTACATAAAGTGTCAAAGACATGCTGAGGTTTATACACTCTAAGAATATGAACAATTGGTAGGATTTTACTTTGAATTCATTGGGCATGACTCTTACACTTCTTACATACATGGCTACCATTTGGAACCAGTAAAATATGTTCCTTCTTTGTTCATGCTTTCTCTTGACCTTCAAATAGTGGCTGTTTTGGCAATAAAGCAAAATACTTTACTTAGAACTAACTACTTCCTTGTACTATACCTGGGAGAAATTCCATTCTACCATAAACAGTACAGTTTTGACTTCTAGTATTATCTCAATATTTAGGTAAGAAAGCTTGAATCCCTGATAGTCATTCTTTTACTCTTTTGAATTATATCAATTTGTAAATTATTCACTGTGTTCCATTTTTGCCACTTGTCCTCTAAAGGACAATTTAAGAAGATTAGTTCAGTGAAATCAAAGTTTAAACATAAATTAAATACTCTCTAATGAAAGTCCCAAATACTACAGAAACTCCATTTGATTCAATTTCTTTAGTATCACAGAGAGACTTTACTAATTCTATGGCTATCACTATTTATTTTGGAGTCATATTGTACTGAACAGCTTCCTCATTTATTTTTCCTGAACAATAGTATATTTTCAACCCATAGTTGGTTGATGCTAATGCTAGTTTCTGACAATTCAATTCTGGTAAAAAAAAATTCAGATGACTGGTATCTGTTCATACTTGAAGTACAATAACTAGCATTTATATAATGCTATAATGTTTGCAAGGCATTTTACATATGCTCATTCATTTGACCCTCACAACAATCTTCTGAAATTTTACAGTTAAAGAAAGTGAGAATAAGAGTTGTTAACTGATTTATCCAGTCCATATAGCTAGCAAATTCAAAGCAGGATTCAAACTCATGTCTCTTAATGTCATGTCCAACATTCAATTAATTGAGCTACCCAGCTGTCTCAAGCAATTATTTTAAAGTAATATTTTATTTGTCCAATAGTGTTTTTATGTAAAGTATGTTTGCGGTTTTCATTCTTGTAAGAATTTGTGTTCCAAATTTTTTCTGCCTACCTCCCTTATCTCCACTATCCCAACACAAGCAATCTAATATAAGTTAAACATGCGCAATCCTTTTATACATATTTTGATATTTGTCATGTTTTACAAGAAAAGTCAGAAATAAAAGGTGGAAAAACAAGAGAAAGAAAAATCAAACAAATAAAAATGAAAAAGGTGAAAATACTATGTTTCAATTCATATTGTGTCCATCGTTCCCTTTCTGGATGTGGATAGCATTTTCTATCCCAAGTCTATTGGTTTTGTCTATCACTACATTGCTAAGAAGAGCCAGATCTTCCTGTTCCTGTGTACAATGTTCTCCTGGTTCTGCTCACTTCACTCAGCATCAATTTATGTAGTCCTGCTCATCATTTCTTATAGAACAATAATATTCCATTCACATATCACAATTTATCCAGCCGGACACCAATTGAAAGGCATTTACTCAATTTCCTCAAGCAATAATTTTTTGAAATTAAGTTTGATTTTTTCAGATTCACATTTTCTCTCTATCTTTATTCACAACATACAAAATCTCTGCTATAAATATATATAGTGCAGCAAAACCAGTGATATTAACCCATGACCAGAAAAGAATTTTGTCTATCAGTATTCTGAGTCTATTGCCTTTGTTCAGAAATGGGCAATATGATTCATTTTGAATTATCTGGAATTGCATTGGTTACTATGTTCTTTAGTGTTCTTAAATCTTTCAAAGTTGTTTATTGTTACAATATAGCTGTTATTATAGGTATTGCTTTCCTGATTCTGTTAATTTAACTCTGTATGAGTTCACACAAGTATTTATAAGTTCCTCTGAAACTATATGATAATTTCTTGCTGGACAATAGCATTCTATTACATTCATACAAGATAACCTGTTCAGCTATTTCTCAATTGATAGGAATCCCCCAGTTTCTAAATCTTACCACCATAAAAAAAGCAACTACAAAGATTTTTTATACATACAAGTTCTTTTCTTTCATCTTTGGTCTCTTTGAAATATAGACTTATTTGTAATATTGCTAGCACAAGGTATATACAGAATTTAATAACTGGGGTTAATAGGTTCAAATTGCATTCCAGAATGACTGGATCAGTTCTTGATGTACTTAATCTCCCACAGACCCTTCAACATTTGTCATTTTACTTTTTTATCAACTTTTCCAATTGGGCGGATCTGAGGTTCTACCTCAGAATTATTGCAATTTTATTTCTATTGTCCAATTGAATTATTGATTTATAGATTTCCCTCCCTATGGCTATTGCTATCTTGGATTTAGGCCTTTAAAAAGGGGATGGGAATAAGTTTTTATAAAGTGCCTAATATATATCAAGACATTATGCTAAGTGCCATCTCATTTGATTCTCATAACTGTACTTCGAGATAAGTGCTTATATTATCATAAGTGACTTAACTAAAATTATACAGCTAGTGCCTGAATTGGATTTGAACTTGGGTTTTCCTGACTCCAAGAACAGCACTCTATTCATTGTAAAACTTCACTGCCTTTAAGTGATTGTTCATATCCTTTGATCATTTATCAGTCAGAGAATGGCTCTTATTCTTTTAAATTTAATTTATTTCTTTATATATTTTAGAAATGAAATACTTAGAGAAACATGATGCAAATACCTTTCCAATTTTCTGATTCTCCAATTTTAACTGCATTGGTTTTGTTTTATTAAAAAAAAAACTTTGTAATTTTATATTATAAAAATTACTCCTTTTATCTTCTATGACCCTCTCTATTTCATGTTTAGTCATGAATAATTCATTTATTCATATATTTGACAGGTATTTTTTCCTTGTTCCTTTTTTATATCACCTTTAAGTCTAAATATTATGCTCATTTCAAATTTTACCTTGTATATTATGAGAAATGTTTATCTGTAGTTAGTATTTTCTAGACTTCTTTTGAATTTTGTAAACTTTTTTTATTTTTGTCAAATGATGAGTTTCTACTTAAATATCTTTTTAGGTTTTTCAAACACTAGGCAACAAGTTTGTTGATTTTTTTCATATTCTGTCCATAATCTTTTATTATTTCTTCATTTACCAATAATTACTGCCTTATAATATAATTTGAAATCTGGTCCACTTAGGCCTCTTACCTTCCCTCTTCTTTTGTTGAAGTCAGTGGAGATTTTTTTTTGTTGTTCCTTCAGATGAATTTTGTTATTTTTTCTAGTTCTACAGAGTAAAATTTTTGTGGTTTAATAGATATGGCTTAGAATAAGTCAGTTAATTGAACCCGTGTTGTTATTTTTATTATATTGACTTGGCCAATCCATAAACAATAAATAATGCTCCAGTTATTAGATCTGTATTTGTGTGTGTGTTTTTGTGTATGTACAAATAAAGACAGATCTAAATAGCTATATATATATATATATATATTTCAATATAACATGGTTTCTGGGATCTAGAGTATGTTCAGGGAATACTAGTATCTCTAGTATGAAGGCTGGCGAATCATTTTCAGAGCAGTTTTGGTGTCTACCTGATCTACCTGACTCTCACCTGTGGCTCCAAATAGCTAAAGCATATGCAGTGACCATACTGGGGAAAACCATTTTGGCAGCCAGGTTAAGCCAAGTTGAGGGTAATTCAGGTGTCTCAAGCCCTTTGATGAATTAGGTAAGTGTCTATTCAAAGCATGTAAAGACTTTGTTTGGTGAAATGGGCAGCTGAGAACAATTTATTCTAATGGCCATGAGGGCAGCTGAAGCAGACATTGTGGAATGCTTGGAGTTTGGTTACACATCTAAATTACCAAAGTCATTGATTGCATCTCAAACCATTATCAGGCATTTTGACTCTGAACTACCCACTGGTAGGTGATAACTCTGGAACAGTGAATTTGATGACTTCATGCAACTTTGCTTTACTTAAATCCAATTTATGCATGAATGAAAACATATTACCTGTTCCATTTTACCATTTTTACCTATCTCAAAGTCCTGTGTTGACAGGCAAGTAATGAAGTAGTAGATATGGATACAGTGGGAACTGTAATCAGAACACTGCCCATTGCTTGTCCAGATGTTGGGTTGTCTTCTCACTAGAAATAGCAGTGGAATTTGGCAGTTCTCTGGATGCCTGAATGACCTTTTAAGGATTGCATTGCTCATCCCTTATTATGAAGGAGGTAGAAAAAGTGCCCTAAAAATTGTCTGCTTACCCAACCCAGGCCTGTCTACTAAAGGAGATGAAATATATTGGATTGTTTGTCATGACATGAGGGAAGAGAGGAGAAAAAAAATTTAGAACACAAGATTTTCCAAGGATGAATGATTAAAACTATCTTTGTGTGTGTTTTGAAAATTAAAAGCTTTATATAACTATTTTTTAAAAGTAGATGAAAAAGATAAGGTACTCTGGTACTATCTTCATTGAGTTCTTTTCTTGAACTGAATTACGAAGCATTCAAACTGTATTGTAAAGAATATAACTCTGATAGGCTGGACACATTGTTCAAATGCCAAACATATAGTTTCCTAAAAAATGATTTTGTGAATAATTTACATAAGGCAAGCACTGACATGGTGGTCAGAAAAAGAGATACAAGAATACTCTCAGGACCTGTCTTTATTGATTGTATGACACATTGGCACAGGATTGTCTAACATAATACTCCATAGTCAGAGAAGGTGCTGTGATCTATGGGCAAATCAGAATTGAAGTAACTCAACAGAAATGTGTGAGGCAAATTTAAAGAATCCACCGCAAACATTCACATGGATTACTTATAGCTAAGATGTATCAAGCCTGACATGAGCATTCCAAACTCATATTGGATACATTATACCTTGACTCCAAATAGTGATTTCATTTTGGTCTTCTTTGGAATGAAGGACAACCACTGACCAACTAACTAGATAGCATAGTTTGTAATCTTATTCACATAGTTTCTGTATGTATTTTGACAAGGAGATTACCAAATATTTTATAGCAGTTTTGTAGCAGTTTAAATGTAATTTCTCTCTTTAATTTTTCCTGCTGGGTTTTATATACATTATACAGAAATGCTACTGATTTCTGAGCTTATTATATTATACCACTTTGCTAAAGATGTTTTCGACTAAATTTTTATTTGAGTCTTTTGTGTTCATTAAGTAAACTATTCTATCATTTGGGGAAAAAAAAGATAATTTTGTTTCTTCTTTGCTTAATTCTTTATTTTTCTTGTCTTATTATATGATATCTAACACCTCCAGCAATATATTAAATAATAATGGTGATAATAGATATCCTTGCTATCATCAAAACACCACTCCCAGCCAGTTATCTAATTAGATCTGAAGAAATATATGTATTATCCCTCCAAATTAAGATCTAAAATATCTATCCTTATTTAGTTTCTTATGATTGTTCACTCACATTTATTTATGTTTCAGTCAATTCCTGTGTTTGTATTTCAAAATTTCTTTTCAGCTTAATTTTTTTCATTAGGAATATTTAGAAGCCCTCTTTTTCATTAAAGGTATATATTTACCCTGAAGGATTATTCTTAGTTTTTGCTGGGCCAGATATTCTGTGTGTAAGCCTGGAATGATTACTTTCTAGAATAACATATTCTAAGCTCTCTTCTTCTTATTGCTTATGATTTCTAGACTTATATGATTTTTGACTATGTATGTGCATTCTTTCTTAATCCTTACAGTATTTTACTTCTGACCTAGATACTCTGGATTATGTTTATAATATTCTTAGGAATCTGAATTTGGTGATTTGTTTAAGCAGATGGTCAGTGATACTTTCTATTTCTATGCTGTTATCTTCTATGATATCTTGTCAGTTCTATTATGATTCCTTAATTATAATGAATATGAGTTTTTTGATCATGGCTTTTAGCTAGTTTGTTACTTATTAAATTATTTTTCCTTCAATTGATTTCTAGTTCAGTTGTTTTTCTATTATATGATTGCTTACATTTTATGTCAGTCTTTTAACTTTGGTTTAGTATTTTTATTATCTCATGGAGTTATTAACTTCCTTCCAATTTTTAGGAAGAGTTTATTTTCTTGAATATCTTGTTCTATGCTGTTAATATTCTTTCTATATTTTTATTCTACAGCTTTCATTTCTCTTTTCATTTTTCCTCTAATTCTCTAATTTTGTTTTGAAAATAACTTTTAGCTCTTAAAAAGAAAACCTCAAAAAAAAAAAAAAAAGAAAAGAAAATACTTGCTTCATCTCTTCCAGGAATTAAGTTTGGATATGTAATTGAGTTTTGTTTTACTTTGAGGATTCCCTCATAGATGTTTTAGAGTGATTCTCTTTTTCTGAGTTTATATCTTGGGCATCTCTATGACCAATAGAGTTTTTCATGGTGGGTTATTTTTTTTTTCTTTGCTTATTCTTCTAACCTGTGTGTTTATTTTGAACTTTCCTGTTAATGCTGTACTTTGAGTACTTCTAAGGGAGAATGTTTGAGTGGAGCTTTTGTTCTCTTGGGACCTTTTGCTGCTTTCTTGGAATTTCTCAGATTTGTTATACTAGGATCTCGGCAATTCAGTCTGGCCAGCTATAAGTGCTCCCAAAATGGTGTGATCTGGGCAAACTTTAATCAGTGACTTTCTATTCTAAAATCAGCAAGTTCATGTATCATGTTTGGGTCTGAGCAATACTCCTGTGTTCTTGTTCTTAAAAGTTCTAGATGACTGCTGCTGTACTTAAACCCTACCTAGTAGGTTCAGAGTAAAAGAACTGCAGGCTCCCTTTTGATCTATTATTCTGCCTTGGTTTTTCATGATTGTCATCTAACTTGGCAGGACTCTAAAGCTGAGACCCAGATTCATTCCTAGTTTCAGAATCAAACAATTATATTTTACTTTTAACTTGTTTTAGATCAGTATGCAGTCAAGAGTTCACAACTATGCTTTATTCTATATGACACCCATGGACATGGGTCTACTCTTCAGTCTACTCTGTACTTGTGTATTTGAACTGGTTAAAGTAAACAAACTTTGTTATCTTCTTATACGTTGCTGTTCTAAGGTATGCTTAAGGGATCTATTTTTACCATCAAGCACAGTTGAAGTCTTCTTTCAGTCTCAGGGATTGACATGTGCCACATAGTGGATTCTTGGTGATATATAATTATAGTATTTGTAAATATCTCAGTCTGTCTCCTTATGCTGATCCAGATTGGGAAAAAAATCATTGTGACTTATAGTTCTTGAATTTCCCAATCAGGACTTGGTTTAGGGTATTTTCTACATCTTTGTGAAAGGGACATTTGTGAGAAGCTGGATTATTATTCTCATTGCTTCACTAAGCAAGCATTATTAATCTTCTTACTATGTTTCAAACAGTGTACTAACATCAGACATATAAAGAAAACAGAAGAAAAAAATTTATTTTCTGCAAAAAGCTTTCAATATGATGTAAGACTTCACACGTAAATCAGTGCATATACAATAAATAAAGAGTATTGTGAGAGTCATAGAAAAAGTTAGATATTCTGAAAAATAAAGTAAAGGTAGTAAGAAATCATCTGAGACAAAAGAAAATATCTATTGGTTTACAGCAAAAAGTTCAATGGACCATTAAGAGATTTGTTTTAGAAAGAAGACAAGATTTTATTCATAAGGAAGAAAAAAGAAGTAAAAAAAAAGTACCAGAGAAGGAATAGGTCTGAAACATCATACATTTTCTATAATTAAGTGATATCTTTTGATGGAATTAAATTGCAGAATCATAGGAGACATGGTATGAGTGAATTGGATCTGAAGAGAATGAAAAACAAAATCTTTATTAGAAAAAATTGCAGAAAATTAAATGAAATTTAATAAAATGAAACTGGGTGGAAAGGAAGGGAAGTTTTTGCTTGACTTTTCAACCAGTCAGTTAATAAGTATCTAATTGTATCTAAAATGTGTAAAATACTGTGGTAGCATCTGGGTATACAAGAAAAACAAAGGGCAATTCCTTTCCTCACAATCTAATATTTACTTAACTGAGAGAAAAAGAAAGAAAAGATGCTAATAAACAAAACTAAAATAAGCACGAGGACATATTACAAATTAAAGCTATAAATAAATTTGAAACAAAAAATACCCCATAGACATAATAGGGAAAACTAAATTTTGGTTTATTGAAAAGGCTAATAAAATAAATACTTATCCAATATGATTAAAAGAGAACAGAAAATAAAATCAGCCAAATAACAAATGAACAAGAGATCATAGCAATGCCAGAAGAAAATAAAAACAATTATCAGAATCTACTATATACAATTATTCTATCTAATTCATGAATACATGCATACTAATTTATGCACTAGTCTTAAAAAATAGAAAATACTCAAAATAATAGAAGACCAAATAAAGATCTTAAATAATCTAGTCTTCTGAAATCAAATAGAATTGTCTATAAAGAATTCATTAAAGTAAAAACTTCTGAATCTAATAGATTTATGTGATAATTCTATTGAATGTTTAAAGTACAATTAATAACAACATAACACAAATCATTCTCAAAAACTGATAAAGTACCTTACCAGTCTCTGTTTATGAGATAAAGATAAACTTTGTACATCAACGAAAGAAAAGAAAAGCAAACAACTATAGATCAATACTATAAAGCAATATTAACTACTCTTAAAAATATGATTATACCAATTGATCCAAGAATTAGTTGACTTCTATATTCAAAAATGCCATTAATAAGGGGAAAAGTCTTCACATATAACATCTGTAGTATCAGTCTATGATAACACAGAATTGAAATATAGATTTTCATCAGTCAAAGAATGGCTAAACAAATTGTGGTATATGAATGTAATGGAATAGTACTGTGCTATAAAAAAATTACAATTTAATGAATGAAGAGAAACATGAAAAATCTATACTAACTGATGCAGGATGAAGCAGAACCAAAAAGTCAAAATTCATAGTATCTATAACAATGCAAATGGAGAGATCAACAGCAACAACAACAAAGAGTCAAAATTTTGCAAAAGTATAAAAGTACTCTCTCTTCTTCCCTCTCAGTTCAGTATTAGATTGTGAACTCCTTAAGGGTATGATTTGTCTTTTGTCTTTCTTAAATACCTAGTTGCAAGCAAAATATTTTGCAATATTATATATAATAAGTACTGACTGACTGATTGAATAGTCAAGCAAAATATCCCTTCTTCTCACAGTAAACTGATGTTAATTTTTAATTTAATTTTCTGTACTTTTTTAATAAGCTTTTTATTTTCACATTTATAAGCATTTTATTTTCACATTCAACATTATTTTCACATTCACATTCAACATTCACCCCTGCAAAACCTTGTGCTCCAATTTTTTTTCTCTCCCCTTCCCCTCACTCTCTTCCTTAGACAGCTAGCAATCCAATATGTGTTAAACATGTCTGCACCTTTTTCTAATGAATGCTTTTTTCTCTCATTCTTTTCACTGCTTAATTCCTACCAGGCTTTCTATGATTCTGCAATATAGTTCCATCAAAAAACACTATTAACCTCTAGAGTGCGTGTTGTGATATGTGATAAAAACAAGATATGAGAATATAACTCAACTCTCCTTTTTATGGAGGAGAGAGATAGCCAAGTACAGTACATTGTACATGTTTTTAGATTTTTTAAAGATATGCTGGGGCAGCTGGGTAGTGAAGAGGATAGAGCACCAGCCCTGAAATCAGGAGGACCTGAGTTCAAATCTGGTCTCAGACACTTAACACTTTCTATCTGTGTGACCCTGGGCAAGTCACTTAACCCCAATTGCCTCAGCAAAAAAAAAAAAAAAAAAAAAAAAAAAAAAAAAAAAAAAAAAAAGAAAAGAAAACAAAGAAAGAAAAAGAAAACATATGCTAATTAGATTTTTAAATTTCTTTTTTTTAATCTAAAAATATCATGTGTGAGATGAAGCCAAGATGCTGAAGACTTGACAGGTCTTTGTCTGAGCTCTTCCTGACATCCCTCAGATCAACACCAGATCAAGCCTGGTATTTGCACAGCAGAATCCACAAATATTTAGAGTGTAACAAATTTCCAGCAGAAGATATTTTGAAAGAACTTCAGGAAAGATCTGTCTGAGTTGGGTAGGGGTGGGAGGAGGCCCAGTGCAGGTACATTGGAAGGATCCCAGGTAGAGAGGCCTCCTCATTTTAGAGACATTTAGTGGGAGGCTCCTAGCCAAAATATAACAGTGTTGGCTACTCTATCCTGATTCAGAAGCCAGTGGATCAGTAAAGTAGCTATGAGATCTTTAACATATTTATAAAAGGCAAATAGTGAACCCCTGAACCTCAGTAAAATGTGGGCTATGCCTACCCAGCATGGAAAGGAAATCAGTAGCACTGTTCCCAGAACAGCTTGAAGCCACTGTCATCTATAGAGGAAGCTTGAGAAAATCTACCCTTTACCCTAAGAGTAGACCTCAAGCTTTAAAAATGAGAAAAAAACAAAAAGCAAAAAACAAAAACTTGCCAATAGATAGCTATTATAGAGACAGGGAAGAACAGATCTCAAATCCTGAAGAAAGTAAAGGCAAAACTTCTCCAGATGAAGTCTCAAAATGTGAAAGAGTTGATTTGCAATTCAGAAGGTTCTCTTGGAAGATCAAAAAGGATCTTAAGAGAGAGTTAAAAGAAAAATGGGGAAAGGAAATGGGAGCTTTGCAGAAGAGTTTGGAAAAGGAAACATGGAAATTATCTGAAGAAAACTCCTTAAAAATAGGTTTGGTAAAAATGGAAAAAGAATGTGACTCCTTAAAAATACATTTAGCAGGGAGTGGAGCCAAGATGGCAGAGAGGACACCTGCTTCATTCTGAGGTCCCTTCTACCCTCACTAACTCCCTAATTCAGCCTCAGAAATAGTTCTTGACTGGTAGAATCCATGAATATTGGGAGTGCAACAAATTGCCAGCTGAAGATAACTTGGAAGATTGCCAGAAAAGGTCTGTCTTGATCAGGGAGGCCAGCATAGACAGGGAGGCAGAACACGGAGGCTAGCCCATGCTGAGTAGATGGGGGCAGGGTGCAGTCTCTGCAGGTAGAGAATTTGCAGGGAGGACTCTACCACAGGTTGTCTGCTCTGCTTTGGTTGCAAAGCAGTAGATCAGTAGAGAAGTTACACAGACACCAAAGGCAGAGTGTACCCCAAAATGCCAGAGTTTAACAGGATCTGGCCACACCCACCCAGCACTGGGAATAACTCAGCACAATCACAGTGCAGCTGCCTAGCCACAGTCCCCAGGGTGGGGCTGTGCCCAGAGCAGCAACACTTCCACTGCTAGCCACTTGTCTCAGGGCAGCCTCAGTTCTGCAGGTTGGCTACATGTCCCAGGGCAGCCTCTGTTCCACAACTCAGACTGCTTATCCCAGGCCAGTCACACTTCTGCACAGCAGGGGCTATTCCCAGGGCAGTAACACTTCCACAGCAGCATGGCCGCTCTTTGAAGACATTCACAGGACAGCTACTGTCTATCTGTCCATGTTCTGTAAAGGAAGCTGAGAACCTCCTTGCCCTGGAGGCTGACCCTAAGGACTATTTTAAAAAATGAGTAAAAAACCCAAGTGAGCTCTAACTACAGATAGTGTCCATATAGAAAGAGAGCAGATTTCCAAACCTGAGGAGACTAACAGCAGACAGTCTCCAGACAAAACCCCAAAGGGGGGATATAGCCTGGTCCCCTTCAAACGAGGCTCACTTAGAAGAAATTATAAAAGATCTTAAAAGAGAGTTAGAAGGAAAATGGGGAAAGGAAAAAGAAGCTCTGCAAGAGCGAAGGGAAAAGACATATAACTCATTAAAAGAAAGATTTGATAAAGTGGAAAAAGAAAACAACTTTCTGAAATGTGAAATGAAAAAGTTAAAGAACTCCCAGGGAAACAGAATTTGTGAAATGGAAAAGATAAAGAACTCTTAAGAAAGTAGCATTTGTGAATTGGAAAAAGAAAATAACATTAAAAAAAATTCCATAGAGCAAAACAACTCATTTAAAAACTCAATTGGACATATACAAAATGAAGTAAAAAAAAGTTAATGAAGAAAATAACTCATTAAAAATCAGAACTAAACAAATAGAAATGAATGGTTCATTGAGACAACAAGAATCAGTCAAGCACAACCAAAAAAAAAAAAAAAAAGAAAAAAAAATAGAAAAATGTTAAATATCTACTTGCAAAAACAATAAACCTGGAAAATAGACCTAGGAGAGATAATCTGAGGATTATTGGACTTCCTGAAAATTATGATGAAGAAAAGAGCCTAGACATTATTTTACAGGAAATCATCAAAAAGAACTACTCAGATGTAATAGAATCAGAAGATAAAATAGACATTGCAAAAATTCATCAAACACCTTCTGAAGAGACCCCAAAATAAAAACTCCAAGGCATATTGTCATTAAATTTTAGAACTATCAGACTAAGGAAAAAAATATTACAAGCAAACAGGAAAAAAAAAAACAATTTAAATACTGAGGAGCCACAATAAGGATCACTCAGGATCTAGCAGTTTCCAAGGACTGAATGGCCTGGAATATGATATTCCCAAAGGCAAAAGAACATGGAATTCAGTCAAGAATAAACTACTTAGCTAAGCTGAGCATTTTAGGAAGAAGATGGATATTTAATGAAATTGGTGAATTCCATTTATTCCTAATGAAAAAACCAGAATTAAAAAAAAAAAATTTGAGCTTGAAATATAGGACTCAAGAGAAGCATATAAAAGATAAAAAGAACTCTTGAGAACTGTATTTCTCTTACAGGCATACATAGAGAGCATGTGTATAATTTTATTTTACTCTAATAATATATTTTTAAAAAGGGAAATACAAGTGGAAAGGGGATAGTATCAGAAAAAAGGGAAAAGGGGAGATAAAAAGAGGGAAATTACATCGCATGAAGAGGAACAGGAAATCTATCACATCTGAGGGAATTAAGGGAGAGGGAGGAACATTATAAAAATCTTACTCTTATCAGATTTGGCTTAAAGAGAAAATATTAGACACATTTGGTTTACAGAGAAACTATTCTTATCTCATTAAAAACTGGGAGGGGAAAAGGGAAAAGGAAAAGAGTAGGCTAAATAGAAGGGAATACAGAAAATATAAGGGAAAGGTATAAGAAAGGGGAGGAACTTAAAGGAGGTGGTAGAGATTCTAAAGAGGGAGAGCTGCGTGAAGCAAGTGGTGCCCATAAGTTTAATACTGGGGAGGGGAGGAAGGGGGAAGAAGAAAAAGAAAAGAATAATTTGGGAATAATGACATGGCAGGAAATACTGAATTAGTAGTTTTTTTTTTAAATAGCTTTTTATTTACAAGTTACATGCATGGGTAATTTTACAACATTGATGATTGCCAAATCTTTTGTTCCAATTTTTCCCCTCCTTTCCCCCACCCCCTCTTCTAGATGGCAGGATGACCAATACATGTTAAATATATTAAAGTATAAATTAAATACAAAATAAGTATACATGTCCAAACCATTATTTTACTGTACAAAAAGAATCAGACTCTGAAATATTGTACAATTAGCCTGTGAAGGAAATCAAAATTGCAGGAGGGCAAAAATATAGGGATTGAGAATTCAATGTAATGGTTCTTAGTCATCTCCTAGAGTTCTTTCGCTGGTTGTAGCTAGTTCAGTTCATTACTGCTCCATTAGAACTGATTTGGTTCATCTCATTGCTGAAGATGGCCAAGTCCATCAGAATTGATCATCATATAGTATTGTTGTTGAAGTATCTAATGATCTCTTGGTTCTGCTCATTTTACTCAGTATCAGTTCATGTAAGTCTCTCCAGGCCTTTCTGAAATCATCCTGTTGGTCATTTCTTACCAAACAATAATATTCCATAATAGAATTAGTAGTTTTAACCATAAATGTGAATGGGATGAACTCTCCCATAGAGCAGAGGCAGATAGCAGATGGTATCAAAAGCTAGAACCCTACAATATGTTGATTACAGGGAACATAAGCAGTGTGATACATTCAGAGTAAAGGTAAAAGGCTAGAGCAGAATCTATTATGCTTCAGGTGAAGTAAAAAAAACAGGGGTAGCCATTCTTATCTCAGATCAAGCAATAGCAACAATTGATCTAATTAAAAAAGGAAGAAAACTATATCTTGCTAAAGGGTAGAATAAACAGTGAAGCAATATCTATAGTAAATATATATGCTCAATGCCCAAAGCCGATATTCTACTTAAACTACTTCCTGCATTAAAATTTCTCATTTATTTTTATCGCAAAATTCAATTTGTATGCTATCCCAGTATTAAATTTTTTGCAAATTTTTTCCAAATTTTTAATTTTACTCAAGTACCAAGTGGTATTTCATCTAAATTCATAAAGGAGAAGTTAAGAGAGTTGCAAGAAGAAATGGACAGCAAAACTATAATAGTGAAAGATCACAACCTTGCACTCTGAGAATTAGATAAATCAAAACACAAAACAAATAAGAAAGAAGTTAAAGAAGTAAATAGAATATTAGAGAAGTTAGGTATGATAGATCTTTGGAGAAAACCTAATGGAGACAGAAAGGAGTACACTTTCTTCTCAGCAGTTCATGTAACCTATGCAAAAATTGACCATATATTAGGATATAAAGACCTCAAAGCAAATGCAGAAAGGCAGAAATAGTAAATGCATTATTTTCAGATCATGATGTAAAAAAATCCTACATTCAATAAAAAGCTTGGGGTAAATATACCAAAAAGTAATTGAAAACTAAATAATCTCACGCTAAAGAATGAATGGGTGAAAAAGCAAATCATAGACACAATTAACAATTTCACCAAAGAGAATGACAACAATGAGACAACGTACCAAAAATTGTGGGGTACAGCCAAAACAGTAATAAGGGGAATTTTATATCTCTAGAGGCTTACTTGAATAAAATAGAGAAAGAGAAGATTAATGAATTGGGCTTGCAACTTAAAAAACTAGAAAAAGAGCAAATTAAAATCCCCCCAATCAAATACTAAACTTGACATTCTAAAATTAAAAGGAGAAACTGATAAAATTGAAAGTAAAAAAATCTATTGAATTAATAAAACTAAGAGTTGGTTTTATGGGAAAAAACCCAATAAAATAGATAAACCTTTGGTAAATCTGATTAGAAAAAGGAAAGAGTAAAATCAAATTGTTAGTCTTAAAAATGAAAAGAGAGAACTTTCCACCAAGGAAGAGGAAATTAGAGCAATAATTAGTAGCTACTTTGCCCAGCTTTTTGCCATTAAATTTCATAACCTAAATGAAATGGATGACTGCCTTCAAAAATATAGGCTGCCCAGATTAACAGAGGAGGAAGTAAATTGCATTAATAGTCCCATTTTAGAAAAAGAAATAGAACAAGCTATTGATCAACTTCCTAATAAAAAATCCCTACAACCAGATAGATTTACATGTGAATTCTATCAAACATTTAACGAACAATTAGCCCCAATGCTATATAAACTATGTGAAAAAAAATAGGGAATGAAGAACTCCTACCAAGTTCCTTTCATGACACAGATAAGGTACTGATACCTAAACCAGGTAGGTTGAAAACAGAGAAAGAAGATTATAGACCAGTCTCCCTAATTAATATTGATGCAAAAATCTTAAATAAAATATTAGCAAAAAGATTACAGAAAATCATCCCCAGGATAATACACCACAACCAAGTAAGATTTATATCAGGAATGCAAGACTGGTTCAATATTAGAAAAACTATTAGCATAATTGACTATATCAATAACAAAATTAACAAATACCATATGATCATCTCAATAGATGCAAAAAAAGCAGTGGATGAAATCCAACATCCATTCCTATTAAAAATACTTGAGAGTATAGGAATAAATGAGCTTTTCTTTAAAATAGTCAGTAGCATCTTTTTAAAACCATCAGTAATCATCATATGTAATGGGGATAAAATGGAACCATTCCTAATAAGATCAGGAGTGAAACAAGGTTACCCACTATCAACATTACTATTCAATATTGTGTAAGAAATGCTAGCTTAGGCAAAAAGAGTTGAGAAACAGATTAAAGGAATTAGAGTATGTAATGAGGAAAACAAATTATCACTCTTTGTAGATGATATGATAATATACTTATAGAACCCCAGAGATTCTACTAAAAAGCTATTAGAAATAATCTACAACTTTAGCAAAATTACAGGATACAAGTAAAACCATCAGCATTTTTATATATCATTAACAAAATCCAGCAGTTAGAGATACAAAGAGAAATTCCATTTAAAGTAACTGCTGATAGTATAAAATATTTGGGAAACTATCTGCCAAGGGAAAGTCAGGAATTATATGAGCAAAACTACAAAACACCTTCCACAAAAATAAAGACAGATCTAACTAATTGGAAAAATATTAAGTGCTCTTGGATAGGTTAAGCAAATATAATAAAGATGACAATACTACCTAAAGTAATTTATTTATTTAGTGCTATACCAATCAGACTCCCAAAAAACGATTTTAATGACCTAGAAAAAATAATAACAAAATTCATCTGGAAGAACAAAAGGTTAAGACTTTCAAGGGAACTAATGAAAAAAAAATCAAATGAAGGTGGCCTAGCTGTACTAGATCTAAAACTATATTATAAAGCAGCTGTCATGAAAACCATTTGGTATTGGCTGAGAAATAGACGAGTTGATCAGTGGAATAGGTTAGGTTCATAGGACAAAACAGTCAACTTTAATATTCTAGTGTTTGACAAACCCAAAGACCCAGCTTTGGGGATAATAATTCACTGTTTGACAAAAACTGCTGAGAAAATTGGAAATTAGTGTGCCAGAAACTATGCATTGACCCACACTTAACGTGTATACCAAGATAAGTTTAAAATGGGTTCATGATCTAGGTATAAAGAATGAGATTATAAATAAATTAGAAGAACATAGGATAGTTTACCTCTCAGACCTGTGGAGGAGAAAGAAATTTGTGACCAAAGAAGAACTAGAGGGGGCGGAGCCAAGATGGCGGAGAAGACACACGAGACTTTCTAAGCTCTTCTCTTACCCTCTTTATCAATATTATATCGAGCCTCAAAAATAGTCTTGACTGCTCAATTCAAAGATAAATAGAACAACTCACCGCCAAAGAAAATCCGTCTCGCCAAAAGGTTGGTTCTGGGGGCCGGGGGGAATCGGCGCAGACAGGGAGAAATTGGTTCAAGGAGTCTCAAACCGGGGGTGAAGGCACAGATCTCAGCACAAGCGCAGCCCCAACCCGAGTCGGGCTTTTCCTTGGGGCAGTTGGGATCCTGCAAGCAGGAGGACGCAGCCC
Source organism: Sarcophilus harrisii (assembly GCF_902635505.1). NCBI lineage: Eukaryota > Metazoa > Chordata > Mammalia > Dasyuromorphia > Dasyuridae > Sarcophilus > Sarcophilus harrisii. The sequence continues at coordinate 473,108,402 of NC_045427.1, read as the reverse complement.
GGTTAGCCTCCAATCTGCCAGTGGGGAGCTCGGCGGGCCATGGGAGCTTTTCAGGGCGATTTGCATCAGGGGGCGGGGGGGTTTGTGGCTGTCTGCGTTCCGGGTCTGAGCTCAGCTAAACTCACAGTCCACAAGGAGGCTCCGGCCGGGGGTGAACCTTTTCCCCTTAGTCTCTAGCCCAGGGCAATCGATAATCCCTCAGCCCTACTAACAGTTTGATAGCAGGCCAGTGCTGAATCCACTTCCGGGGGAAGGGAAAATTTCACCAGAGCACCCCTACCCGGCGGCGGTTTAAATCTTTCCCTGCTCTGCAGAGGGCCGGTAACCCCTTTGCCTGGGAGACCTACCCAAAGGTTTAAAACATGAATAAAAGATGAAAAGAATAATGACCTATGAAAGAAAAACGGTCAAAACCTGAAGGACCTCAAACAGCAAAATGCATCAGACTGTCCTCCACATGATGCTCTAAGAAGAGACATTAAAAGTCTCAAAAGAGGTTAGAAGATAAATGGGGAAAGGAAAGGAAAATTTAAAGAAAAAACTTCCAAATCATTGGAAAAGTTAAAAATTCCCAGGAAGTGCAGGAAACAAAATTGGTGTTGGAAAAATAAAAAATCTCAGGAAAGTAAAATTGTGAATTGGAAAAATAAAGAATTCTAAATAGGATTTGTGGTTGGAAAAGACAAAGAACTCAAAGAGGATCCGGAATTGGAAAAGACAAAGACACCAAGAAATAGATCTTGAATTGGAAAAAGAAAATAATTCACTAAAAAAAAAAAATTAGTGAAATGGAAAAAATTCCCAGACCAAAACAATACATTCAAAAACCAATTGGACATATACAGAAAGAAGTAAAAAAAGCTAATGAAAAAATAATTCTTTAAAATTAGAACTGAACAAATTGAAACTAATGATGCATTGAGACAGAGAATCAGTCAACAAAACAAAAAAATGACAAACTGGAAAAACCATGAATTATCTACTTTAAAACGACAGACTTGGAAAATAGATCAGGAGAGATAACCTGAGGATTATTGGACTTTCCGAAAACATGATGAAAAAAAAGGGCTAGATACTATTTTACAAGAAACTAAAAGAACTGCCCAGATGTAATAGAATCAGAAGGTAAAATAGGATTGAAAGAATTCATCGAACCCTTCAAAGAAACCAAAATAAAACCCCAAAATATTGGCAAAATTTCAGAACATCAGATTAAGGAAAAATTTTACAAGCAGCCAAAAAAAACCATTTAAATACCGAGGTGCCACAATAAGGATCCCAAATCTGGGTCCTCACATTAAAGGAAAGAAGGGCCTGGAAAGATATTCCGAAAGGCACAAGAACTTGGGATGCAGCCAAGAATAAACTACCCAGCTAAGAGCATTTTCTTAGGGAAGAAGATGGACATTTAATAAACAAATGAATTCCATTTGTTTCTGAAAAAAACCAAATTAAAAAAAAAATTTATCTCCAAGAATAGAACTCAAGGATGCAGAAAATGTAAAAATAACTCTTTGAGTTGTATTTTGTTGTGGATATACAAAAGAATACATGTATAATTTGATTGTACTGATAAACATAAAAAAGGGAAGTAGATATGGAAAAGGGATGATGGCAGAATAAGGTGGGAAGGAGGGGATAAAAAGGAAACCAATCCCACAAAGAGGCTAAAGGAAACTTACTATCTGGGTTTGAGAGGGGGAGGAACATTGTGTGAATCTTATTCATGAGTTGCTCAAAGAAAAAAATAATTGACATTTGTTTTAGAAAATTCTCTCCCCATTAAAAAGGGGAGAGGAAAAGGGAAAAGAAAAAAAGGAAAAGGGGAAGGAAGGGGGAAAGACCAAAGGGGGGGAGGGAGGATTATAAAGGGATAAGTATGTGATACAAGAGGGACTGTTTAAAGGGGAAAGGGGTTGGGGAGGCAAGAATAAGTAAAGCACAATCTGGGGGTTAAGGATGGCAGAAATACAGATTTAGTAATTCTAACCGTAAATGTAATGGGATGAACTCCCCCCATAAAAGGAGGCAGATAGCAGACTGGATCAAAAGTCAGAACCCTACAATATTTGTTTACAAAAACACATTTAAAGCAGGGGGATACATATGAGTAAAGGTAAAAAGGCTGGAGCAAAATCTTTATGCTTCAGGTGAAGTCAAAAAAGAGGGTAGCCATCCTTTCTCAGATCAAGCAAAAGTAAAAATTGATCTAATTAAAAGAGATAAGGAAGGAAACCACATCCTGTAAAGGGGTAAATAAACAACGAAGAAAATATCAATTTACAATATACCAAGTGGTATGGATCACTTCCTAAAGGAGAAGTTAAAGAGGTTGCAAGAAGAAATGAAACAAAACTGTAATGGGTAGGAGATCTCAACCTTTTCCAGAATTAACAAATCAAACCACAAAACAAATAAGAAAGAAATTAAAAAGTAAATAGAATATTAGAAAAATTAGGTATTTGGATCTTTGGAGAAAATTGTGGGGAATAGAAGGGGAATATACTTTCTTCTCAGCAGTTCATGGAACCATTCAAAAAATTGACCATATATTAGGACATAAAGACCTCAAAATTAAATGCAAGAAAAAAATAGTAAATGCTTTCCAATCATGATGCAATAAAAAACTACATTCAACAAAAAATTAGGGGAAATAGACCAAAAAGTAATTGGAAACTAAACAATCCATCTTAAAGAATATTTAACAGCAAATTATAGGTAAATTAATAATTTCCCAAGATAATGACAATGATGAGGACATCATACCAAATTTGTGGGATCAGCCAAAGTGGTAATAAGAGGAATTTTATATCCTTAGGGCTTTACTTGAATAAAACAGAAAAGAAAAAAGATTAATGTTGGGCTTGCAACTAAAAAACTAAAAAAAAAAAATTAAAAAACCCCCAATCAAATACTAAATTGGAAATTCTAAAATTAAAAGGGGAGAAATTAAAATATTGAAAGTAAAAAATCTATTGAACTAATTAATAAAACTAAGAGTTGGTTCTATGAAAAAGCCAATAAATAGATAAGACTTTGGAAATCTGATTAGAAAAGGAGGGGGGGAAAAAATGAAATTAGTAGTCTTAAAAAATGAAAAGGGAGAACTTTCCACCAATGAAGAGGAAATTAGAGAAATAAAAGGAGTTATTTTGCTCAACTTTATGCCAATAAATTTATAACCTAATGAAATGGTATACCTCCAAAATATAACTTCCCAGACTAACAGAGGAAGTAAATTGCTTGAATAGTCCCATTTGAGAAAAAGAAAAGAACAGGGGAAAAACAACTCCTAAGAAAAAATCCCCAGGACCAGATGGATTTAATTGAATTTTACCAAACATTTTAAAGAACAATTGGCCCCAATGCTATAAATTATTTGATAAAATAGGAATGAAGGGCCACCAAATTCCTTTTGACACAGACATGGTACTGATACCTAAACCAGGTAGGTGAAAACAAGAAAGAAAATTATGAAATCTCTCTAATAAATTGATGCTAAAATCTTAAAAAGATATTAGCAAAAGACTAAAAAATCATCTCCAAGATAATACACTATGATCAAGTAGGTTTATACCAGGAATGCAGGGCTGGTTCAAATTAGGAAAAACTATCAATATAATTGGATGTTAATAACCAAATTAACAAAAAACCAATGATCATCTCAATAATGCAGAAAAGCATTTGATAAAATCCAACATCCATTCCTTTAAAAACACTTGAGGTATGGAATAAATGGACTTTTCCTTAAAATAATCACAGCATCTATTTAAAACCATCAGTAAGCATCATATGTAATGGAACAAACTGAAACCATTCAATAAGATCTGGGGGAAACAAGGTTTCCCATATCACCCTATTTAATTATTGTATTGAAACGCTAGCTATAGCAATAGGGCTGAGAAAGAGATTAAAGGAATAAGAAAAATGAGGAAGCCAAAATCACTCTTTCCATGACTGTGGTATTTAGAGAACCCCAGAATTCTGCTAAAAAGTTATTAGAAATAATCCACAACTTTAGCAAAGTTGCTGGTTATAAAAAACCCACATAAGTCATCAGATTCTTATATATCACTAACAAAATCCAACAGTCAGAGTTAAAAAATTCCATTTAAAAACTACTGATAATATAAAATTTTGGAATCTATCTGCCAAGGGAAAAATCAGAAACTTTATGAGCAAAATTACAGACCACTTTTCACACAAATTAAGTCTGATCTAACCAATTGGAAAAAATATTAAATGCTCTTGGATAGGGCGACAAATATAATAAAGATGACAATATTACCTAAACTAATCTATTTATTTGGCGCTATAAATCAATCCCCAAAACTATTTTAATGACCTAGAAAAATAACAAAACAAAGTTCATGGAAAAACAAAGGTCAAAATTTCAAGGGAATTAAGAAAAAAAATCAAATGATGGTGGCCGTACCAGATCTAAAATTATATTATAGAGCAGCAGTTACCAAAACTATTTGGTATTGGCTAAGGAATAATTAGTTGATCATGGAATAGATTAGGTTAAGGGATAAAACAGTCAACAAATATAGCAACCTAGTCTTTGGAAAACCCAAAGATCCCACTTTTGGGATAAGAACCTTTTGATAAAATTGCTGGGAAAATTGGAAACTAATATGGAGAAACTGGCATTGATCCATACTTAATCCACACCAAGATAAGGTCAAAATGGGTTCATGACCTAGGCATAAAGAATGAAATCATTAATAAATTAGAGGAACTTTGTTTACCTTCAGACCTTGAAAGGGGAAGGTCTTTATGACCAAAGCAGAACTAGAATCATTACGATCACAAAATAAAAGTTTACCAAACTGAAAATTTTTGTACAAACAAAACTAATGCAGACAAGATTAGAAGGAAGCAATAAACGGGAAAATATTTTTTAAATTAAAGGTTTGATAAAGGCCTCATTTCCAAAAATATAAGAATTAACTCTAATTTATAAAAAAATTTCATTTCCAATTGAAAAAATGGTCAAAGGATATGAACAGACAATTCTCAGATGAAGAAATTGAAACTATTTCTAGTCATATGAAAAGATGCTCCAAGTCATTATTAATCAGAAAATGCAAATTAAGACAACCTAAGATAACTAACACCTGTAATTGGCTAAGATGACAGGAAAAAAATATGATTGTTGGAGGGAGGGAAAACTGGGACATGGATTCATTGTTGGTGGAGTTGTGGAATCCAACCATTTTGGAAGTATTTGGAACTATGCTCAAAAAAGTTATCAAACTGGCATACCCTTTGATCCAGCAGTGTTACTACGGATTATATCCGAAAGAGATTATAAAGAAGGAAAGGGACCTGTATGTGCACAATGTTTTGGCACCCTTTTGTAGTGGCTGAAACTGGAAACTGAATGGATTCCATCAGTTGGGAATGGCTGAATAAATTGTGGTATATGAAAATTATGGAATATTACTGTTCTTAAGAAATGACCAACAGGATGATTTCAGAAAGGCCTGGGAGAGACACACGAACTGATGCTGAGTGAAATGAGCAGGACCAGGAGATCATTATTTCTTAACAACAATCTAGATGATAACCGTTCTGATGGATGGGCCTCCTCAAACAAGTCCCTCATTTCTAATGGAGCAGTAATGAACTGAACTAGCTATCCCAGAAAAAGAACTTGGGGAGATGATAAAAACCATTACATTGAATTCCCAATCCCTTATTTATGCCACCTCATTTTGATTTCCCACAAGCTAATTGTACAATAATAGAGTCTGATTCTTTTGTACAGCAAAAATGTTTTGGTCATGTTCTTATTTGTGTATCTAAGTTATATTTTAATATATTTAACATCTACTGGTCATCCTGCCATTTATGGGGGGGTAAGAGGTGAAAAATTGGAACAAGAGGTTTGGCAATTGTTAATGCTGTAAAGTTACCCATGTACATATCCTGTAAATAAAAGGCTATTAAATAAAAAAAAATTAAAAAAAAAAGTGATCGTTCTATTACAAAAAAAAAAAAAAGAAGAAGAACTAGAGATCATTATTGATCACAAAATAAAAAATTTTGATTATACCAAATTAAAAGGCATTTGTACAAACACAACTAATAAGACAAGATTAGAAGGGAAGCAATAAACTGATTTTTATAGTCAAAGTTCTGATGAAGGCCTCCTTTCCAAAATATATAATTGACACTAAAAGAAATCAAGCCATTCTCCAATTGATAAATGATCAAAGGATATCAACAGATAATTTTCAGATGAAGAAATTGAAACTATTTCTAGCCATATGAAACGATGCTCCAAATCATTATTAATCAGAGAAATGCAAATTAAGACAACTCTGAGATACCACTACACACCTCTCAGATTGGCTAGGATGACAGGAAAAGATGATGGTGAACGTTGGAGGGATTTGGGAAAACTGGGACACTGATACATTGTTGGTGGAATTGTGAATACATCCAGCTATTCTGGAGAGCAATTTGGAACTAAGCTCAAAAAGTTATCAAACTGTACATACCCTTTGATCCAGCAGTGTTAGTACTGGGCTTATATCCTAAAGAGATCTTAAAGAAGGGAAAGGGACTTGTACGTACAAGAATGTTTGTTGCAGCCCTCTTTGTAGTAACTAGAAACTGGAAATTGAGTGGATGCTCATCAATTGGAGAATGGTTGAATAAATTGTGGTATATGAATATTAAAGAATATTGTTGTTTTGTAAGAAATGACCAACAGGATGATTTCAGAAAGGCCTGGAGAGACTTACATGAACTGATGCTGAGTGAAATGAGCAGGATCACGATATCATTATATACTACAACAACAATAATACTATGTGATGATCAGTTCTGATGGACGTGGCTCTCTTCAAAAATGAGTTGAACCAAATCAGTTCCATTTGTTCAATATTGAAAATAACCAGCAACACTCAGCAAAAGAACCATGGGAAGTAAGTATGAAACACAGCATAGCATTTCCACTCCTTCTGTTTTTGACCATTTGCATTTTTTATTTCCTTCTCAGGTTATTTTTACCTTATTTTTAAATCCGATTTTTCTTGTGCAGCAAAATAATTGTATAGGTATATATATTTAACATATTTAACATATACTTTAACATATACTTTAACATATTTAACATGTATTGTTCTACTTGTCATCTAAGGGAGGGAGTGGGGGGAAGGAAGAGAAAGGTTGGAACAGAGGTTTTGGAAAAGTCAACGCTGAAAAATTATCCATGCATATATCTTGTAAATAAAAAGGTGTATAAAAAAAGAAAAGAAAAGATCCAAGTGAAATATATTTTTAAAAAATACATTTAGCAAAATGGGAAAAGAAAACAACTTGAAAAACAGAAATGGTGAAATGGAAGAAGAGAACAACTCCCTAAAAAATAAAATTGGTGAAATGGAAAAAAAAATCTAATGGATAAAACAACTCATTTAAAAGTGCAATTGACCAAATGCAAAATGAAATAAAAAGGTAATTGAAGAAAAGAATTCACTAAAAATGAGGAAGTGAATGACTCAATGAGATATTAAGAATCAGTCAAACAAAACCAAAAAAGTGAAAAAAAAAAAGATTGTAAAATATTTCATCAGAAAAACAATTGACCTGGAAAATAGATCCAGGAGAGATAATTTAAGAATTATTGGACTACCTGAAAACACAATGAAATAAAAAGGCTAGATAATATCTTTTAAGCAATCTTCTAGGAAAACTGCACTGATCTCCTAGAACCAGAGGGTAAAATAGCCATTCAAAGAATCCACTGATCACTTTCTGAAAGAGACCACAAAATGAAAACTCCAAACATTTATTAAGACTTACCACATTTTCTGTATTGAGTAGACATTGTACTACTGGACTCATATGCCAAGCAAAATGGTTTACATATCAATAAAAATAAATTTTCCATTTATAATAGTCCTTTTTTTTTAGGTAGCAAAAAACTAGAAGCAAATTGTAATATATTATTGTAATAGAATATTAATATATTGCAAGAAATAACAAATATGATCAACACAAAGAATTACTTAAACTACTGGAGAATAAAATAAGTAGAGCCAAGCAAACAATATATGGAGGGACTGTAAATGGAAGGCAAAAGAACATAAAAATACTTGTTCCTGGATTGGGTGTTTTTTTTCTTTTGCCTTTAGTAATTCATTTATGTCTTTTTTTTTCACACAAAAATACATTTTCTCTCCTTCTTCCTTTCTCCTCCCCCTGTAAAATTCCCCAATAGGAATAGCAGCAACAACAACACTACTATTAATTCTCCCCCAAAACAAAGGGTAATGAAACTCTTGGAATAAATATGCATATTGAAGGAAAAATAAGTCTTACATTGCCAAAGCCCAAAATCTGTATGACTCATTTCATTCCCTCAATGCATAAGGTGTTGGATAGCATATTTCCTAATGAGTTCCTCCAGAATCATTGTCAATAACTGGAATCATCACACTTCTTAAGCCTTTCAATTTTATTTATGTTTTGTTATTGTATAAATTCTTGTGCTTTGCTCCTTTTCCTTTTTTTTTTAAAGTTATCTCAAGAATAATAAGTTTGTACCAGACCCTTATTTAAATTGTATTTGAATTTTTCTGTATGAGAGAAATGATCATTAAACAACCAAATATTGGGGAGATTCAGGATTTTTTCTCTTTCCCATTTAGAGATTAGGTTAAAGCTTAGTTCTCTGAAAAGTAGTCCTGATGATGAGATGAAATCTTGCAGTTGTTGCTCCACCCAACTAAAGAAACTAAAAAGGAATTTAATCTAAGGATAATTCCAGCCTTTGGTGTTCTATTCGGCCAGGTCTAAGCAGAAATGGAGCCCCTGTTGTCCAGATTCTCCTAGGCAAAGGTAATCTACCTAAAAGATAAGTCTTTTTGCCTAAGACTGAATGATCAAAGTCCCTTTCTCCAATCCCTCATCAGAATAAACTCACCTCTCATTATGATAATAATTCTTGTATTGTATCTTACCAAATTAGGAAAGTAAACTCTCTCAAAAAAACATTTTAATAGTGTTTTATTTTTCCAATTACATGTAAAGATAGTCTTCAAACCTTCATTTTTGTTAAGATTTTGAGATTCAAATTTTCTCTCCCATCAACCTTTACCTGCCCCATCCCCAGCAAGCAATCTGACATAGGTTATACATATATAATCATTTAAAACATATTTCCATATTAGTCATGTTATGAAAAAAAATCAAGACAAAAAAGAAAAACCACAAGAAAAAAGCAACCAAACAACAACAACAAAAGTGAAAATAGTATATTTTGATTCACATTCACTCTCCATAGTTCGGTCTTTGGATGTGGATGATCAATCCCTGATTAGAATGAAGAGAACTTACAAAGTAACATTATTTTGAATGAGAATCTTAAAGCTAAAGATATATTTTTGACTATATTGAAAGTGAAGGATTCAATAAGCGTGAACAGAAAGAACACTAACCATTAATCTAAAGAATTCCACTTATAGTCAAAGAAACTTTGGCATAACAATAGGAAGAGTTTGTTGAAGTGGGATAGATGTCTGGCTTTTTGGTGCTAATTCAGTTCAGTCATTTTTCATTTATGTCTGACTTTTTTTTGACAATATGTTGTGCTTTCTTGGTTTGCCATTTCCTTTTCTGGCTTATTTTACAGATGAGGAAATAAAGGCAAACAGGGTCAAGTGAATTACACAGGGTCACAGTATAGGGACACAGTAAGTGTCTAAGGCCAGATATCAACTCAGAAAGAAGAGTTTTTCTCACTCTAACCCTGATACTCTATCCATTGAGCCACCTAGCTGCCTTTCATGATGGTAGAATTATTTAATTAAAAAATGGAAAGGACAACTTGTAAGCCAGGGAGAGATGGTACCATTCATGTGTTAGGGGATGGGATGTAGAAATTAAAGCTTCAATACAGTTGAAGGGAATTATTACTAGTCCGTAGGACTTCATTCTTCTCAGAATCATTGAAAGAACCCCTATTCTGTGAATAAAGCTGGATCTGGGCTGTATTAGACAAAATTTGTTTTCTTTGTAATTCTTGCTATCTAAATTACAGTCTCAGTTTTGGAATGTTATTTGTCCTTTTTTCCAAGACACCCAACGACAACAAGGGGTGATGTCTTGACTTAACTGTGAATGTTTTTAAATAAGGCAGAGTTGCACAAAATTATCAGCCTCATTTTCCCTTCCAGTGTCATTGAAGTTCAGTGGCAAGACAAAAAGTCAAGATGATTGGTGATGACCCAGGATGCAGTGGATGACCTTGATGTCTCTAATGTCTCACCAAGCTCTAAGCTCTCCACAGCACCTGCTTCAGCCCTATTCATGGATGTTAGAACTAATCTCATCTGCCCATTATACTAGGGGAAGTCTTCACTTCTTGGAATAGACATTGCTAACTTGCCGCTGGGTTTGAATTACTTTCAACCTGGTTTATCTTGTCTGTGGAGATGATTTAATGTGAAGGAACCACTGTACATGCTACAATCTCTTGGAGATATAAGTGACAGGTAAGATAGGTGTCAGATAGACACCAAAAGTGGATGAGCAGCCCAGAAAAGAGCTTAGCAAGTCTTCATACCAGATGTGAACACTTCATACACTAGGTCTGGACCTGTAATTTCATTAGCATAGGTAATTCTTGCAAGAAGAAATTCCCTCTTCTAATTCAGGCCATCTTCTTTTCTCCAAAATATAGTCATAGAGACTTACCTGGAGTGCTGAAGTCACCCAATCTGTCCTATTCAGAGGTAGTTTAAAAACTTGAAGCAAGATTTTCCTCATTTTGATGGCAATTATTCATCTACTAGGTTTCCTTTAGTGTTAATTATGGAGATAAAAATCTCAACCCAGATGTAAGATTGTTAGCCTTCATATCATATCAGAATTCCAGTCATGGCCCCTATTACATTCCTTAGGAATAGGGGTCACAGATGTAATATTTAGATTGTGACTTTCAAAGCTGCATATAACATTTTTACTTTCCCAAACCCCATCTTAATCTAGCAGAAAACAGTGCTCTATACTCAGTAGGTGTTTATGCAAGCACTTTTAAAGATTAAATATCTTCATTTTTAAAAAAAATAGTCTTTATAATTATTATTCAATGCAGGTAGCATAATAATCAGAGAAATGAGTAAATTAACTCTATGCTTATCACTCAGACCTTTCTAATATCCCCCTCGTTGGTTTTAAGAGGTCTCTCAGAGGAGTACAATAAAGCTTTCAATCTCAGCTCCTTTGGTTATAATTTTAGACGTTTTTCTATGCTCAAAATCTCTCTTAAGACATGCTCTATTCCTTCCCTTCCTTACATGTTAAGTTAATAAGATTTAGAGCTAGAAATGATTTTGGAGATCTTACAGTTTAGCTTTTCTCATTTTAAAAATGAGGAAATTGAGACTTACGGAGGTAAAATAACTTCTATGTTCTCAAATTGATAGGAAGTAGCAGAGTCAGGATTCAAATCTGGGACCTCTGATTCAAGATCATGTGCCTTTTTCTACACTTATAGCACTTGAATTGGGTGAGTAGCAAATGACTTTCAGTTACTTAAGCAATTGGACACACAAGGGCATACTTGGGATCTTTAGTGATCATGAAAACCCTATTCCTTTTTCCAAAGTTCATCAACTATCCTTCCTTTTTAGTGTTACCATATTCCCTTCCTTCCCATACTACATGGTCATGGTATCAGAAAAAACCATACATTTGCTTTTTGAAGCAAAGTCCCCTCCAGTGTTGATTTTTTTTTCCTTTTGGAGCCATGCAACCATATATCCTGTCTTCAATCAATACGATTCCAAATTTCCTTCTTTTTCATCTTACTGAGAATATATCTATATTTACATGTGTCTGAGAACTGACGCTAGATGCACACAATTTCCTGTAGAGCATATCTGGTCATACAGCCTGTAGTGTTCTCTTCTCTAAAATACAATTGTTCTCTGTGAGTAGATTTCTTAGGGGGCTTCTGGAGGCAGCCTTTGTTTTCTTTCCGTGTAATAATCACCTCAAATGCAGCCAGAAGTTTAAAGTCAAGTTCTTTATTGTTTCTTTCAAAATAGCCCAGTTAGCTTTCCTTGGTTCTGAGAGCTCTTGTCACTAGTCCTTTGTCTCTTCCAGCTTCAGCTTCAGCCTCCAGCTCCCTCTGAATCCTGGCTCTGAATCTCCCCAACTAACTCCTGGCTGAGGCTCCAAGAGCTTCTTATATATGATCTCTTAAAGGTATGAACTCAAAGGTTGACTACTCCTCCAAGAGTGGGATTGTGGGAGCTGTGACTTGTGAATCTCCTCCACTGAACTTGTGAATCTCATACTGAATCCTGACTTGTGAATCTCCAACACTAATGTGTGAACTAATGTGTAAACTCTTAAAGGTGTGAAAGGTGTGAACTCTAAACTAGAGAATTGCTAAGCATGATTCTAAAATTAGACAACTGACATCACTTTGTAAGAATCCTAACACAGGCCAATCAACAGGCACTCACACACAGATAAACCAGCATTTCTGTGTCCTCGTCCATCTCTTGGTGTAGAAGGAAAATACTGGGGACATTCTTCCAGGCAACTGAAGGATTGAAGTAAGTGTAGCATTCTGCATTGATCTGCCGCATATCTGAAAGCAATTGTTTTGGCTGATCACATGGTTGGAAAAGTCTCTATCTTTAATGTAGCCCCAGTCAGCAGCAGTTCATGTGGCTTTTTCCTGAAATCCTATTTGACCTGAGTGTTGTTACTTTCCCCTATACCCCCTTTAGTTTGAATGGCTCAGAGAAATTAACATAGGGTTTTATTTTTGTTTGTTTGTTTCTTTGTTCTCCCCCTTCCCTTCTTGCATCTTTTGCATAGGGAGTAGAATCTCCAAGCCAGGAGCTAATCATGGGATTCTGAGAATACATGTTTTGTGTTATAGTCATTCAAAACAGAATCCCCCAAAATGAGGGTCCTAAAATACTAATCTAATGAAACTCTTTAATTTAGTGGAACTAATGCTAGGAAGAAACTCAATTAAAGTATAAATCTTCTTTCTTCTTCAGAAACTAAGAAGTAGATGGAGTAGGAAGTATTATCTCTGCAAGGTTTTGAGAGAAATGTTTGCACATAATTGCTATGATTTTGAAGTAAACATTCCTTTATAAAAATGATTATAATGTTGAATAGTTAAATGAAACGAAGTTAGTAATTTGACTCCTAAAATGAGGAGAGAGGGAAAGGAGCAGAAACTTTCAATATAATTTGATGTAATGTAAGGGAAAAGAGAGAATCTCTGATTTTCCTCAGATTATCAGAGAACTGCCAGGGAGGAAAAATAAATTTGGAGCATGGGTAAAATGTAAAAATTTTATTCCTCAGAAAATATAGCCAGAATTAACCATGTTATAACACAATTAATTTTGAAGAACAAAATCTAAAGAAATGTGAATTATTGTTTCTTTCATGTTATTATTTTAATGATTTGTTTTATTAATGAGGTCTTTCCCCCATAAACTTTATTGCCTTGAGATCTGCTGCATGTTTTTTTTTCTTTTCCTGTTTCACCATACCTTACTCAGTCTATAATCAGTGTTCAGCTTTCTGAACAAATAACAGTTTCTCCAAAAGACACTAATTCTCTTATAGCTAAGAAATGTCTTTTAAGAGGAAAGAAAAGTGAGAAATTAGGACAATTCTTAAAGATCACTTGAACAGAGAATTTGGATGGCTTTCCTAAGTCTACATTATGCCTACCAGACACTAAGCTGTGTGACATTCAGATTGAATTCAGGATTACACAGGGCCTTCTATAACTTTGGTTTTATCTATTGATATGGGTATTGAGTTTTTAATGTGAACATTTTAGAATTAGAGCTATAAAATTCATTAGTGTGAGGTATAATGGGGTATAGCTTTAAGATACTATCATTGATACCATTCCAAGATTATCATTGGAAGGAGGAAAATTCCTTTTTGATTTTATGAGATTTAATTTTCTGCTCTTTAATTAGTCATTCAGGCTGCTAACCCTTGTGCATTATAAAAGCACCAGCAGATCTGAAGGACAGTTCAGATTTCTGAACCTGTTTCTAACAAGATGTGGCTACTTTCACTGGTCTTGTGCTTCATCAGTTCCATCACTGCTTTTACAGGTAAGGATGAGGAGTTTAATTCCCCTTCCAAAAAATAGACACTAAAAATTCATTTGCTAGTTATTATTTGGGAAAATCTAGACAGATAGTAGACTTCTTTTTTATTATGAACTAAATTTTCAATAAGCTAAGTCTTTCAAAGAATAAACACGCAAAGATTTTGCATAAAACTGGGAACTTCTGCTGCATGAGGATTAACTAGTTTTGTGACAGAATGAGTATGTGTGTGTGTGTGTGTGTGTGTGTGTGTGTGTGTGTGTGTGTTAATGCAGGATGAGGAGGAAGGTGACCCTTCTAGACTGATGGATGTACTACTTGAAACAATCAGAATGATTCTGGTTTTGTTTTAATCTTAGTGAATAAGTTCTTAACCAGAAGTCTTCTAACCAGAAGTTAATTGGTTTTTAAACATATTTCAATAATTATACTTCAGTATGTTTGATTTTCTTTGTAATCCTGTGAATTTTTTGTAGATACATTTAAAAACATTATTCTGAGAAGAATTTCAGTTTCACCAGATTGCCAAAATGGTGCATGACACAAAACAGGTTAAAATCCCATCAACTAGAAAATACTCTGGAGAGTATCACTTAAAATAACAAAGTAGTCCCTGATCAACATAAAATCAATATGATCCTGATGGCAAAGAAGAATGGAACAACTATCTAGTTAATACAAAATAAAAGGAGGAGAAGGAGAAAGAGGAGGAGGAGGAAAAGATTGGTAGGAGGAGGAGGAGAAGGAGGAGGAGGAGGAGGAAGAGGAGGATGAAGAGGAGATGAGGAGGAGGAGATTGGTAGGAGGAGGAGGAAAGAAGAGAAAGAGAAGAAAGAGGAAGACAGTGGGAAGGGAGAGATCAAGAAAGTGAAAGATGGAAAGAAAAGTATTGCCTTCTTAATATTAGTAAGTTCACATCCCATATATCTTTTTACCAAACCTTACTACCTCACTAATTTTTTCTCCTTCATTCCACTTGATGGAAATACAGAAAAGCAATTTTAGGTTTTTTTTATCAAGGACTCTCTAAAAATGGACTAGTTCTGGATGGCATAGATTCTATTCTAATCGAGTTCTTCTAACAGCGGTTGGTTAAACACTTGTCTGTAAGTTGAGGTGAGGATTCCTTTTAGCGGTATAAATTGGACTGCATATTTGCTGGAAGTCCTTCAAATATTAAACTAATATGATTCTAGTATTTCTTGGTATCAGTCATGAATATGGAGAGAAGAAGAAGAGGGAGGAAAGTAGATACATAAGAGAGATAGTGGTAAAAGTATAATCTTGAAGCATATGTATATGGAAGGTAATAGTCTGACTTTAGTCTTTCAAAAGATGACCACTCCATACTCCTTCTTATCCATTTATTCATCTATTACTTGATTCATCAGTCAACAATCATTTTTAAGGACTTACTATGAGTCAGGCACTTTGCTAATTATTGAAGGCAAAGAGAAAAGGGAAACAGTCCTTGTCCTCAAGAATTCTTCATTTTAGCCTGAGTAGATAACTATATGTATGTAAACATCACACACATATATGCATATGTGTATATGTATAGCACAGTGACCAAAACACTAAGTCTGGAGTCAGGAAGACTCAGTTTTCTGAGTTCAAATCTGGCTTCAGATACTTACTTAGCTGTGTTTCCCTGGGCAAGACACAACCCTGTTTGCCTCAGTTTCTTCATTTATAAAATGAACTGGAGAAGTCAATGGCAAACCACTCTTTGTCAAAATAAAATCCAGATGTGTTCAGGAAGAGTCATATATACCTGAAACAATTAAACAACAGTAATAGCTGGATAGCAGTGGTGGTGGGAAGAGAGAAAATCTTCATGTAGAAGGTAGCACCTGAATAAATTAAAGCTTCTTAGAGGATCAGATTAGGAAGGAACTCATTCCAATTATGAGAGAAACTGCCAGTGCAAATGAAGATTGATTATCAAGAGAAGAAGACCAATTTGATTTGACATTAAAATGTGTATATTTTAATGCCTGAAAGTTATGTTTTACATATCATATAGAGAAATTCATGCTTAACTGTATATGTAATGGTGATTGAATCATTCTTTCAATTCTCAATATTAAATGCCAAATATGTACAAGGCACAATTCTAGCTTTTAGAGATAATGGTCAAATAAAGAAGACACTGACCCATTGTTTAGAATTTAGAATGTAGTAGGGGAAAAATAATTCTGTCAAAAGGCAGAGTATAAGAAACATATAAGAAGGGAACTTGATGATCATCTAGTCCAACTCATAATTGAAAATGAATCCCATACAAAATACTCAACAATTGGTTAAGAAGTAGAAGAAAGAAAGAATCTTACTAGTTTTAGCCAAATGCCAAATATATAATTTCAGCTATAAATACAGAAATATTTGATAATCTTGTATAATATATACTCTAATATTCCTTGTTACCCCTCTTTTATTTGCACTCTTTCAGAGTTTTCCTAAAGTTTTCAAAATTGGAATCAAGCCCTATTCCAAGATAATTATTCTTTACCTTACTTGGCCATACCTACTTATGGAATCAGGAGACTTTTGAAAGTTAGCACTCTGACTCTTCTTTCCGTACTTATTGAATTTGTTTCACTCTTTTCTTAGGGTGCTTTCATTCTCCTATCCAGGAATTTTAATATTGCTTTTCCATTATATTCTGGAAGAATATATCAAATAGGTATTAAGATAGCAACAATTTTTAAAAAGACACCAACAATTTAAGTAGCTAATTAAATAAGAAAAATTTAAAAACATTAATAAAGCTACAATAGAGTCCAATGGGTTTAGAAACTTTCCCTAGTTAATAATCATCACATGATTTGTAGTAACAAGTTATAATCACACTTTATGCCTATTTCCAAATTGTGTCATGAACTTTCCAGAAGGTATTTTAAAAAGGGGAGGTTATTATTGCTCACAAATCAATGATATTTCTAAAAAAAATGTCTTATGAAGGGACTCTATGAAAAGTAACATTTGAGAATAATAATTCTTTATGTACTTGTGTTGAAAGACTTGGCTCTGATTCTTTGCTGAGTAAAGAAGGAAAATAATTACCAGGATTTTTGTCCTCTAAATACTCTTCCATGTGTTTTTTGAAAATAGACAATCAAACCAAATCAAATCAAACCAAAACAAAACAAATGTGCATAGCAGAAAGAGGCTGAAATCAGTTCTTCCCCATAGTTTCATTTAGGACCTTTTCAGTTTGAGAAAATTGAAATAATTGGAAATAATCTGGAAATAATTGCTGTAGCTGGGGTAATATGATAAAAAAAAAGTAAGCAATAAGTTGTTTTCTGATCATAAATCAAAGAGAAATGAACTGTGGGAATCAGAGAAGATAGTACGAGAAAATTGAGTTCTTAGCTTTGGTAGCTTTGTACCTCCTGTGAGCAGTCTAACGAAGTATCCAATTAAAATTACTACCAACTCTCCCTACTCACCCCCTGAATTGAAAAGGCTTATTAACTATAATACCTACAGTGCATGGTCAAGAAGGTTTGGAGATTCAGTTGACACCATTGTGTGAACCAATGTAGAATGATAGGAGGAGAATTTATACCAACATTATTGGAAGTTGAATAACTTTAAAAGACTAGAACTCTACTTAACATAGTGACCAATCACAATTCTACAGCATTTTTGGTGAAACTTGTTGCACACCTTTTGACAGAGAGAGATGAACTCAAAATATATATTGAAGTTTTTTTTTTTTAATTTAATGCCAATAGGGCAATTCCCCTACTCCCTCCCCATACACAGATTTTGTTTTTCTTTCTGTCTCAATCAGGTAGCAGGAAGAGATGGAGGAAATAGAAGGCACATTTATGTTCATTTTAAAATTAAAATTTAATTTGAAAAACATCTAATGATTAAAAATATATTTTTTTTAAAAAATTGATTGACAGAGTTGTGGTCTTCTGGTGTAGTAGTGAGATTCAACCACAGCAGTAAATAATTAAGTATCAAATGACTAACGATATCTAGATAAATAAAAACTGGTTGCAGAATAGAAGCTACCCTTCATTGGTAAGCAGACTTAGCAGTGCAGTGTGGTGACAGCACCAAAATTAATAGTAGCTTTGTAAATTGCCCTTCTGTGTACTATTTCCACATGTATTTTCTATGCACAATTCCTATACTTTTCTTGGAGAACAAGTGCTTTTGTTTGAGAATGACTTCTAGGTTTGTGGGGAAAAAATTCTCTTGTTACTTTTATTGTTCTGCTATTTCATTAAATTCTTTTTCTTTGAATAAGAATGTTTTCTGGCTGACTAATGAAAGTCATGTGGGGGTCTCATGCATAAATACCTAATGAAGTTTTCTAGGGATTCATGTGTGAGAGGGGCCATTAATCTCATATATGGCACATACATTTAACAGCTTTCCCCCCCCCCCCTTTTAAATAGGAACTTATTTAGCCTTTCTAAACACTGTACAAGGGCAATAATGTCATTTTTCACTCTATATTGCATTTCTTTTTATCTCAGTTACAAATTTGGTTTCTAGCCACTCAGAACACATTGAATATCTGTATAATATAACTCAGACTTCTGGATAGCTTTCAGTTAAGGTCCCTGAAAACAAAGATGTCTTAGATCATTAGCTTATATTTCCACTCTATTGATTTTATTCAGTTTATTTATCAGTACAGAGTTGATAGGTAGGTTGTCACTTTTATATTCCAGAGTTCTGACATAAATGAAAATTATGGTTTAGGAACTGAATCACCAGTCCCCTGGCATCCTGGGGAGATCTCTTTGGTTCAGCCAGTAACAAAGTACATTGCTATATCCCAATTTAAAAGCTATTAGGAAATAGTGGTATCTACTTATCACATCCTTTTATTTCCCTAAAATAAAGAAGTGGTATTGCTTTTTTGGCAGACTAATAAACTCCATTATTCTTTATCTTTGATTTGTAGTTCTGGTAGCGACACACTCATGCCTGCATATCACAAAGAGGTACATCCTATCCTGAATATCAGGACTTAGATATTCTGTAATGTTTGTGTCCATCATTTCTTCCACTCTCTTCATGATTACTTGTAGTCTGTCTTCCAGTCTTACTTTTAAATTGAAACTCCTCTCTCTGGGGTTATAAATCAACCATTAATTGGCCATTCAATGGCCTTTTCTCTATCTTTAGATTGCTTGGGATTTCTGCACCTTTGAAATATCAAAACTTTGCTTGTGGGCATCTCTTCCCTAGGATTTTACCACACTGATTTTTCTTGGTTCTCATCATTATCCCTATATTATAACTACAGATCCCCAAAAAAGCCTTGACTATCCATCAAATAAATGACTGAAATTACTGAAGAATTTTTATAAAAAAATCTATTACCCATTATCACATATTCATAAAAATTTAACAATATTTTGATAATGCCACTATATTAAATGTAGCAGGAGGATGATGAAATATTGGGGCAACTTTGCTAGGAATGGGTGAGAGTTATAACATTAAAAAAGAGAAACAATTAACAATTTTTATTGATAGCTTTAGTTTTTATATGCCCTGGTCTTCTTTTAAAATTATCCAACTTATGAACCACATCTGAAATTAGATACTGAAAGGCTTATTTACAATTCCCACCTCTTCTGCAAATTAAGAAGGAAGGATACATTCTCATATGTCTTCTTTGAAACCAAACTTGGCCATTACAGTGTCACAGCATTCATTTTTATGAATCATCACCATATTTTATTTACACTTTGCAGTCATTGTATTTTTTTCGTGATTCTACATGTTTTTATTTACCCCTTATATTCATTATTTCTTATAGCACAATACTCTCATTACATCCATCTACCACAACATATTTAGCCAATCTTCAATCCATGTTTCTCCACCATTTCTTTGGTCCTACAATCTTTGCTCCTATAGTCTTCCTATAAACATTTGTGTACCTTTTGGATCTTTATTTTTCTCATTAACCTACTTGAGGCAAATGACTAGCAATGGAGTATCAACATTTTGGTCACTTTATTTATGTAATTCCAAATTGTTTTCTAGAATGGTTAGAGCAACCCACAGTATACTAGTTTGTCTGTCCTTCTGCAAACTCTCTCACATTGACTATTTTTCCCTTTTGTGATATTTGTAAATTTTATGGGTGAGCAAATCATCAGAATTTCTTGGATTTGTATTTTTTTTTATTATAAGTGATTTATAATTCTTTCATCTGGCTATTTATATTTTGCAGCCTTTTTTGATCAGCAATTCATATTCTTTGAATACTTATCTGTCAGATAAAATTTTAATCTAATGTAATTGTCTTAGATCCTGATGCATCAAACACTTAGAGATATTTTGATAAAGAAAAAAAATTATTACCATATACTTGTGTTATATTCTCTCATAAATGCACATGACATTTAAATGGAGAATCAGCACAAATTTAGAGTTTGATGGTAGAAAATTAGGGAAATATTTGGTCAAGGCTAATCATTATATCAGTATTGTTAGACTTTAAATATCCTTTCTCTTATTTAAAGTCCTCACAAGTTTTCCACCCTACACACTGAATCTCTGCTGGATATATTGCTGAGTTGGGATTCCAAAGTATACTATTCCCTGCTGAATATTTCTTAATTGTCCATGCTCAGTTCTCTCTTGAATCTGTAGCTAGCTCTTTTTCTTCCTCTTAAGGGCTAGATTCTCTCTAAAGGACTGCCCAGTTAGTCCCTTAAACTTTAAATGGCCCTAAATATATTGGTCCAAAAAAAGATTGCTTCAAAGACTGATATTCACACTTTGTAAAGGTATCACCAGGTTGTTCCCATTTTATTAACATGTCCTGAAGTTGTCAACTGTGATTACATCTTCTTGAGTTATCTGAAGTGGAGATTAGAGAAAAAGCCTGCTCCCTCTCCACTATTGCACTGCATCAAATATGGAGTTTTTACCCAAATAATTTGGGTTCTTGAGTTTATCCAATACTGAACTACTGGGTTTATTTGCTTGTAATTCTTCCTTACCTAGTCTATTTCACTGATTTATTTTTCTGGTTTTTAATCAATACAAATAGTTTCGATAATATCACTTTATTGTATTATATGAAGTCAAAGTGCTCTGGGAAGGGGAAATTTAGTAATGCCCAAATGCTAGAAAAATTTTCTCTGACTATTTAATGGATTCTCCATTTCTTCCTCCCTTTTAGCACTACAACCACTAGTAATTAAATGATCATTTCTGAAAAAATATTTGTTACATTTCCAGAAATCTCAATAGTGGAAGTTTGCTGCAGTGGCCTCAGTATGAGAAAAATGAAAAATACCTGCAAATTAACATCGTCTCCAAAACAGCCGAGAAGCTGAAGGACAAGGAAGTGGAATTTTTCACTAAGCTGTGGGAAAAGAAATAATAGTAAATGTTGAATAGTAAAGAGATCATATTTAGATATTATCTAGATAAGTCAATTACCTAGCATTCAAAAGAAATCTCAGTGGATTAGGAAGAAAAAACATTTTTGCTTTAGTATGGATGTCTAGATCAGGGGGCAGGGCAGCTTCTCAATAATAAGATGGAAGGGTGAAATGTAAACAGCCATATGTTAACACCATTGGTATGAGGATGTGGGGCCCCACACTTTGATACCTGGTAATGAGAAATCCAGAGTCGATAATATTTTCTTTTTCTTATAATGTTTCAAAGAATCAGTTTTCAATGAATATAGTTGGCTTGAGTTCTATTAAATAAAATCATTTGTGATGTTTGCTGCTTATACCAGAGTTTTAGTCTTTTGTACGGGGAAAAATCAACCTTTGAAATCAACACTTTTAGCTCTTGCATTTGAGTTGCATAACAGTTTTTCTCTGTAATATTTCCTGTTTAGGGTCACAGTACAAAATGAGATTCCCAAGTATTACATCCAAAAAGCATTTTTTCCCCCATGTAACTCTGCTTATCCAAAAGAGCAGGAAATCCCATTTGCTCACACTCTAAATGAAATCTCCAGAGGCCATGTAGTAACTCTTACACTATCTATTTATTCTGCCCTCTGAAGCCTCTTATCTACAAAGTTTAATTCATTTTGTCACAATTTACATCAAACCCTATAGTGGCATTATTTGTACTTGAGTTGCTTCTTCTTCTTCTTCTTCTTCTTCTTCTTTCTTCTTTCTTCTTTTTCTTCTCTTTCTTCTTTCTTCTTTTTTTCTTCTTCTCTTCTCCTGCTTCTTCTTCTTCTACTTCTTCTCATTCTTCTCCTGCTTCTCCTCCTTCTTTTCCACCTCTTCCTCCTCTTTTTGTCTTTCTCTTTCTTTATGCTTTCTTCCTATATTCTTCTTCCTCTTTTTGTGGGGAGCAAAGAAAAAAAAAGCATTCTGACTGGCCTAAAATGTAAGAGAAAGAACAAGATAATGCAGCTAGAAAGACAATTTAGGGCCAGGTTGTTGGGCTTTTTTTAATAATATTTTATTGATCCAATAATATATAATATATTTATTGATCCAAATACATGCAAAGAAAGCTTTCAACATTTACCTTTGCAAAACCTTGTGTTCCAAAATTTTCTTGCTCTTTCCCTGCTTCCTACTCTCCAGGACAGCAAGCAAACTGATAAATGTTAAACATGTATAATTCTCCCAAACATATTTCAATATTTGTCATGTTCTGCAAGAAAAATCAGATCAAAAAGGAAAAAAAAAACATAAGAACAAAAAACAAGCAAACAAACAACAACAAAAATGGTGAAAATACTATGCTTTGATCCACATTCAGTCTCCATAGTTTTCTCTCTGGAATCACCTCAGAGTTGAGAAGAACCATGTCTTTCATGACTGATTATCACATAATCTTGTTTGTGTGCAATGTTTTCTTGGCTCTGCTCACTTCATTTAGCATCAGTTCACGCAAGATTCCTGCCTTTTCTTAAATCAGCCTGCTCATTTTTCTTACAGAATAACAATATTACATTACATTCATATAGATAACTTATTCAACCAATCTTGTAATAATGGGGCCAACTTGTATACAACCAATATCAAAGATTAATTTCAAAGAATTTAACATGGACAAATGTTTCACATTTTTTACATGTAAATATAGACTATATGTTTAATATTGACATTAGTAATTGGGTAATTCAAAAGAAAGATTGAGGCAGAGTTGAGTATGATCTAACTCTAAAAAGCAAAAACATCTAAGAAAAGGTAAAAATAATAATTATGTTATACAAATGAGGTACAGAAAAAGAATAGACACAAACATTAGAAAAGGAGAGGTGGGCTCATAATTCTGAAAACCTACTACATAGGAACTGGGTTAAGTAGGCAACACTACATATATACCATGAAAGGTATAGAATATTCCAAGATCTATAAAGGAAAAAAGTGTTGAGGGATGGAAGGAGAGGGAAACAAAGGGTGGAAGACAAGGGAGGAATCTATGAATGTGGGGAGATTAAGTAATAGTAAGACAAATTAAGGATCAGAATTAAAGTAGAAGAATTAGTAGGAATAGGAAAGAATAGATAAACACAAACACCATAACAAGAAATAGAATTTATTAGGAAAAAAAATTACAGCTAGTAACTATTGATCTTAAATAAAGTCAAACTTAAAGATTCAATCAAATTAAGGATCAGAATTAAATTAGAAGAGTTAGCAGGAATAGGAAAGAATAGATAAACACAAACACCATAACAAGAAGTAGACTTTATTAGGAAAAAAAAGTACAGCTAGTAAACATTGATCTTAGACAAAGTCAAACTTAAAGATTCAATCAAGAGAGAAATCTACATTATTTGTCAGCCATACTAATACTGTTTTAGATATGTTTACATAGGGATAAATGCATTATGTGTGTATAAATATATATGTGTGTATATGTGTCTGAATATGTGTAGATGTTTATGTGTGTACATATGTGTATGTGTTTATGTGGTTCTATGGGTCTGTGCATGACTGTGAATGTGTATGTATGTGTGTTCACATACATTCAAATATACATATGTATATATATATGTGTGTGTGTGTTTGTATATGTGTTGTATACATACATCTATATATGTGTATATAAATATCTCTAGGTTTAACTATATACTGCTTCAGGGGATGAAAGGGGGAAAAAAAAGAATAAAGTAAAAAAGTGTGCAGCAGAGAACAACCTATATGGAAGCAAACAAAAAATGGACACTCATGAATGTAATTTCTTCTAGTATTATATATACTTTCTTGAAATGGTAATTTATTTTTATATATTTTTAATCCTCTCTGATGTTCTCCTGGGCACATTTCATCAATGTTCTGTTTTGTTTGGTTTTTATTTTATTTTTCTGTATTTTTTCTATTGGATATTTTTTATTTAATAAAATAAGTGGAATAAAAAAAGAAAAAAGTAACAATCCACTCTCAAAATAATAGTATCTTAGGCCAAGGGAATAGAAAGATATAGGCTAGTACTCTCTTGTATACTTTTGCCCCAAGGAGGTTATTTCTAATTCTTATATATGTGTTCATGCTTTCCTTCCCCTAGTCCTCTTCCTATTCTGCAGTATTCTGACTTGTCTTTTGAACAGGAAAAAGTCAACAGAAATTCTCAATAGACTAAGATGGTCTGTTATATTACTTTTATAGGCCTTCAAGGAAA
The DNA here is from genome assembly GCF_902635505.1 of Sarcophilus harrisii. Classification (NCBI taxonomy): domain Eukaryota; kingdom Metazoa; phylum Chordata; class Mammalia; order Dasyuromorphia; family Dasyuridae; genus Sarcophilus; species Sarcophilus harrisii. The sequence continues at coordinate 473,083,668 of NC_045427.1, read as the reverse complement.
TATAAATCCCCTGACAAGAGTCCATTTTGCTGAGTCCTAGTGCATCAATTACTTTGAGGGCAATCCTATTCACTGAAAATGAATTAGGAATTCTCTGTGTCCTCTAGAAAAAACAAAAAGTTTGATCAAGAGAGAAATCTATATTATATATCAGTTATAGTAATATTGTTTTAGATATATATGTAAATATACAATCATATGTATAAGCATATACATGTAGATGTGTGAAAGTATGTAAGCATGTATGTATGTATATACAAATATAGTGGTACTTAACTGTTGCCTGGGAACATTGGGGAATATTGGGGGAGAGTAAAGGGGAAAAGGATAAAGTAAAAAGTGTACAGAAGAGAACAACAACAAAGCACCTACAAAGAAGCAAAGAAAAGACAGATCGTTATGAACACAGTGTTTTCTATTATATATGCTTTCCTGAAATTAACACCTATTGTTACATATTTTGAATATGCCCTTATGTTCTACTAGGGCACATGACAATATTTAAATTTTTTTTCTTTTTTTAGTATTTTTCTTATTTTTGCATTTAAATTTTAAATAAATAAATACATGAAAAAAATAAAGAGAGAATAAGAATTTTCACTATCTTCATGGAGAGGCTATTTCCTGTCTCCAGACAAATATGCTGTGCAATAATCAAACTGACCTGATCAACCCCCTTGACTTTGAGATGAGGTAACAGGCAGTGAAAAGAAGTAACTAAACTCTGAAACTAGAGATAAAGGGTAGTAAAGAATTTCAGTGTTTCAACAGAGAAGTTTTCTAAAGGCCTAGTGTGGTACCAAGAGCGTTAAGGAACCTTAAACAAAATGCTAAATATCATAGTAAGGCTCACAGGTGTTGTAATGATATAAGGTATTGTTGAGAACTAGGTCTTTCATTGATTCTAGGGAAATAGAGTCACAACCTCTAAGTTCCCGTCTGTAGTCATGAATTTGTTTATAATGGTGATTGTGGGCAACTTTGTTTCAGAGTTTATCATCATTACATATGATGCTTGCTGATAATTTTAAATAGATGCTACTGATTATTTTGAGGAAAAGTCCATTTATTCCTATATGCTCCAGTGTTTTTAGTAGGAATGGATGTTGGATTTTATCAAATGCTTTTTTCTGCATCTATTGAGATAATCATAAGATTTTTGTTAATTTGGTTATTGATATAGTCAATTATGATCATAGTTTTCCTAATATTGAACCAGCCCTGCATTCCTGGTATAAATCCTGCTTGTTCATAATGTATATAATCTTGTGGATGATTTTCTTTAATCTCTTTGCTAATATTTTATTTAAGATTTTTGCCTCAATATTCATTAGGGAGATTGGTCTATAATTTTCTTTCTCTGTTTTCATTCTACCTGTTTTAGGTATCAGTACCATGTCTGTGTCATAAAAGGAATTTGGTGGGAGTCCTTCATTCCCTGTTTTTTCAAATACTTTATATAGTATTGGAGTTAATTGTTCTTTAAATGTTTGGTAGAATTCACATGTAAATCCATCTGGTCCTGGGGGGTTTTTCTGAGGGAGCTGATTAATAGCTTGTTCTATTTCTTTTTCTAAAATGGGACTCTTTAAGTAATTTATTTCCTCTTCTGTTAATCTGGGCAATCTATATTTTTATAGGTATTTCTCCTTTTAGCTTAGGTTATCAAATTTATTGGCATAAAGTTGGGCAAAGTAACTCCTAATTATTTCTCTAATTTCCTCTTCATTGGTGAAAAGTTCTCCCTTTTCCTTTTTGAGACTAACAATTTGATTTTCCTTTTTCCTTTTTCTAATCAAATTAACTAAAAAGTTTACCTATTGTTTTTTTTTCCATAAAACCAACTCTTTGTTTTATTTATTAATTCAATTTTTTTTACTTTCAATTTTATCAATCTCTCCTTTTATTTTTAGAATTTCAAGTTTGGTATTTGCAGGGCTTTAATTTGTTCTTTTTTAGCTTTTTTAGTTGCAAGCCCAATTCATTGATCTTCTCTTTCTCTATTTTATGGAAGTAAGCATCTAAAGATATAAATTTTCCCTTATTATCTCTTCAGCTGCATTCCACAAATTTTAGTATGTTATCTCATTCTTGTCTTTCAAATGAAATTATTTATTGTGTCTATGATTTGCTATTTCACCCATTCATTCTTTAGAATGAAATTATTTAATTTCCAATTACTTTCTGGTCTATTTTCTCCTGGGCTTGTATGGAATGTAATTTTTATTACATCATGATCTGAAAAAAGGCATTTACTATTTCTGCCTTTCTGCATTTGATTTTGATGTGTTTATGTCCTAGTATATAGTTAATTTTTATATAGGTTCTACGAACTGCTAAGAAGAACGTGTACTCCTTTTTGTCTTCACTCAATGTTATCCAAAGATCTATCATACCTAACTTTTCTAATATTCTATTTACTTCTTTAACTTCTTTCTTATTTATTCTGTGGTTTGATTTATCTAGTTCTGAGAGAGCAAAGTTGAGATATCCCATTATTAAAGTTTTTTTTCTATTTGCTATTATAAATTGCTATTTATTTCTTTTTGCAGCTCTCTTAACTTCTTTAGGAATTTTCATGTTATACTACTTGGTGCATATATGTTTAGTATTGATATTATTTCATTATCTATGGTACCCTTTAGCAAGATATAGTTTCCTTCCTTATTGTTTAATTAGATCAATTTTTGCTTTTGCTTTATCCTGAGATCAGGATGGCTACCCCTGCTTTTTTTATTTCACCTGAAGCATAATAGATTCTGCTCCATTCTTTTACCTTTATTCTGTATGTATTGGTCTGCTTTAAATGTGTTTCTTGTAAACAACATATTGTAGGATTCTGGCTTTTAATCCAGTCTGCTATCCACTTTTGCTTTCTGGGAGAGTTCACTCCATTTACAGTTATGGTTAAAACTACTAATTCTGGATGCCCATCAATTGGAGAATGGTTGAGTAAATTGTGATATATGAATGTTATGGAATATTATTGTTCTGTAAGAGATGACCAGCAGGATGAATACAGAGAGGATTGGCGAGACTTACCTGAACTGATGCTGAGTGAAATGAGCAGAACCAGATCATTATATACCTCAACAATGATACCTTATGAGGATTTATTCTGATGGAAGTAGATTTCTTCGACAAAGAGAAGATCTAACTCAGTTTCAATTGATCAAGGATAGATAGAAGCAGCCACACCCAAAGAAAGAACACTAGGAAATGAATATAAACTGCTTGCCTTTTTTGTTTTTCCTCTGGGGTTATTTATACCTTCTGAATCCAATTCTCCCTGAGCAACAAAAGAACTGTTCGGTTCTGCACACATATATTGTATCTAAGATATGCTGTAACCTCTTTACCATGTATAGGACTGCTTGCCATCTGGGGGAGGGGGTGGAGGGAGGGAGGGGAAAAATCGGAACAGAAGTGAGTGCAAGGGATAATGTTGTAAAAATTACCCTGGCATGGGTTCTGGCAATAAAAAGTTATTTTAAAAAACTTACTAATTCTGTGTTTCCTGCCATCTTATTAACCCCAAATTATACTTTTCTCTTTCCTTTTCCCCTTTACCTCCTCCCCAGTATTTTACTTATGAGTACCACTAGCTTCAAGCAGTCCTCCCCTTTTTGAGTCCCTCCTACTTTCTTATACTTTTCCACTACTATTTCTGTTTTCCCTTCTATTAAACCTATCACTTCCTTTTTCCCCTTTCCCCTCCCACTTTTCTATAAGGTGAGAAAAGTTTCTGTGTGAAAACAAATATGTGAAATATTTTCTTTTTGAGCCAAATCTGATGAGAATAAGATTCATACAATATTCATCTCCCTCCCTTCTTTCTCTCAATTATAATAGGTTTACTTAACCTCTTCCTGAGATGTAATTTACCTCATTTTACCTCCATTTTCTCCTTTTTTCTAATTACAAAAACAGGTGAATTATAAGCACTAAAGGAAGGCTCAATATGACCCAATTTCTCTTGTTCCATAATGATGGATCTTAAGGCAGTGAGTTTTTCATTTGGGAGGGACCACTGATCCACCCATATAGGAGGGTCATGCTTCCATCTTAAGGGTGGCACTGCCAGGGCCTTCTCAGTTGCCCCCATTAGTTTTCCTCAATGTGTAATATTGTCCAAAGGAGTTTCAGTAAGTCTCTTCCCCACAAGGAAGTTCTGAGGCCAGCAATGACAAGAGGTCTTAAGATGCCCTTCTGATTCTCAAATTCCCAGTGAAGTTTCCTACTAGACTGGGAATCATGCTGCATGCCATCCACTCCATTAACTGTCACTGTTTGGGTTTGTAGCCACCATTCAGAAGGCCAATCAATTTTTGTTATAATGGATATATCAGCCCTTGTATCAATGATTCCTTCAAATGGCCTGTTTTCTATATAAATAGTACACATGGGTTTTTCTCGCCCAATCATTTAAGTAAAATTCACTTCACCAAAGTGGGAGTGCTTTGGCAATTGGATGACTTCTCTTTAAATTCACAGGATATGGGTGAAGATTGGTAACCATGATAAACGGTTCCATATTTTTTAATATCATAGTATGTACAATCACAGGTGCATAGTCTGAAAGTCTTATTCCTAATCTATCTCTGGCCTTGGGTTGTACCTCAACATGTGCAGTGGTCCATGGGTTGATATCAAAACCCTCAACTGCATTCACCAAGTGCTGACCATATTCCTCATAAGGGCTTGATAATTCTCTATGAACCCTGTAGTTCCTCTCAGGGTAGGCTCCTGATCTATCTGGTTTGCATTTGGGGCCTTCTTGGGCCCCTTGGCACAGTTCCCTGTACTGTAGAATTATTTCTCTTCCTTGTCCTACAGAGTTTTGCCATGGGGCCTATCTTGCCACAAGCAAAGCAAAATGATTTTCCTCTCCTTATTGGATACTTATGGCATTTGGCTTGGAAATGTCCTTTTCTGCCAGAGTTATAAAATTTCTTTTCCTCATCTTTCCTGTTCATTCCCAGTGTTATTCCCTGAGGTATAGTTGCGGCCATTGACTCTGCATTAACAGCCTCATAATCTGCTTTGTATATATACTCCATTACATGGAGGATAAACTGGTGGCCACTAAGGTAGAGGCAAGGTTACAGCACATTGTACAGCACATCACTCAGATATTAGCTCAGGAGAACCTTGTGGTGGCACTGCATAAAATACAGACTAAGCCTCCATTTCTCTATCTTGGGCACATTCTTAAGACCTTACTGTGTCTAAAGTGCCCCTAAGGTGAATGAGAGTAAGTATAAAACTCTTCATGACTCCCATCAGTTGGTGGGGACTTTACAATGGCCAAGGTTCATTCCTCCGATTCCCCCTTCTGTTATGCACCCCTTCTATGATATTTTAAAAGGCCCTTCTGCTCTTACATTCCCATGATTGTGGTCTGCAGAGGCTCATGCATCATTACAATCAATTCCCTTGCTGTGCACTTGTCCTATCTCTAGAATGAATCCTTCACAACCCTTGATGCTGTCAGCATTTGTTGATAAGCCCTTTTTCACCCCATTGCACCAAGGCAAGCACCCCATAGAATGGTTGTACCCTATTCTGACCAATAAGACTCAGGGACTTGGTTCCCTTTTGGGGCAATGTTGCCAATGAGCCATACTTATCTCAGGAAGACCTCCTCAATTAGCTCTTGGTATGCCAGAACAGCAAGCACTTGCTTTTGCCCAGGATAACTTAATGTGGGCAGTTCTGTTATAGTTTTGTCCCCTAGCACCTTTGCATACTTCTCAGCTACTTAGGCAATTGTACAAAAGATTAAAATTAAATATTGCCCCCACTTGTGCTCCTTTTCATCCTGCTCCATGAAACACTGTAACGAATCCTTGTGGTAAGTCACCCAATGCCCTATAGCAAATGGACATTATTCATATTAAAAGGCAGTGCATCCATGTAACCGTGGATATACACTCTCAGTTCCTCATGGCCTCACTCCAATCAGAAGAAGCAGTTAGGCATGTGATCAGCCATCTTTATCCTTGCTTCTCCATTGTAGGAGTCCCACATGCACTTAAGACAGATAATGGACAGCTTATACATCTTCTGCTTTTAGGTCCTTCTGCACTGAATTTGTCATTGCCCATTCCACTGACATCCCCTATATTCTCTACAGGATAAACCATTTTTGAACAGGCTAATCATACCCTCAAGATGCTTCTGTCTAAGCAAGAAAAATGGGTATTGGGGTTTACAAGCCCCTCCACCCAAGTCACGCAGGCCTGCTTAGATGTAGTGATATATACATGTAATTATTACAATTTTCACATTCTTTGGATCTTACCTCAGCAATGTACTTCTAGCAAAAGCAGAAAGTGCGGCTAACCAACAGGCTGACCAACAAGGACAAGAGCCCTCTCTCCATAGTAATATGGAAAGGTTAGATGGCATCTGGAAGGGCCCGGGGTGGGTAAGAGTTTGGGGACCTGGGTATACATTTCAGATGCAGACCCAGCAGCAGGGGAGAGGATCCAAACCAGAAACATTCATGATCTAGGGAACCAAGAAGAAAAGGACCAGACGATGACAGCCCAGAGAGATCAGCCGGATGTCAGCAGTCCTTCAGACACTGATGGCAGCCATGTCCCTCCTGACCATGACACCAGAGACAGCAGATACAGCTCCAGTGTAGCAACTGAATTGGACTGTCTTGGGTGATGTGCAGTACCTACAGACTGGTCACTGGACAATGGGCTTGTGCGCTTCTTCCATGGCTACCTGACTTATACAGTGGCCTGGGGAGGGGCTTTGCCCTGTTTTCTACTTATAGATTATGCCTCTAAATTAGTGGGTGAAAAACCTACACACCCACGTGCCAAAGTTACTGAAGCAGTGCTATGGGATATGGCTTTGCTTGTCCACACCCTCCTCTGTGCCTTTTTATACCAAAAAGTGTATTCAATTCAAACTATATAGACTTGTGACATTCTACCTCTTTGACATCCTACCTCTTTGAGCATGACTTTATTGAATGGTTTGAACACCATGTTATCCATGCTTGGTTTTGGCCACTGTTGGGCCTAGTCCTTACTGTTTTACTTTTGTTTGCCTTTGTTTTGTTATATACACTCTGTAATCTCACTGATCAAGTGGGCTATTGTTGATGCTAAAGTTAGCTTGATGTGATGAGTGGTCCCTGCTTTACAAGAGAGGGGAATTGTAAGGGTCAGGGGAGGAGTAACATACAGTTCAACAGGAAGTAAAGAGGCTTTTGAAACCTGAGATCCTTCGAAGTGGTTTTCTGTGAACCGGCAAGGACCACCTTGTGGACAGGAGTTCTGGTCACATTGAAATCGGCATCATTAACGGGAGGCGTCTTCTTCTCTAATAGGCCGTGCGTGTGACCTCATAGACATTATTTAAGCTGTGGGGATGAGGAAGTAGGTCCTTTTTAGGGCCTTCTAGGAGCTAGGAGTAACTAAGAGTGTGCAGGAGGGCAGAGGGACAGGATTTGAACACATGAGTAAAAGATTTTGAGCTTGCATACAACTGCTCTTGAGTGTTCTATCATACTTTCAAACCATCATTCCATGAAATAGTGGCTAGAGATCCCTGAAGACCTCTGACAAAAGTAAGCTTGGTAAAATTGGGTTAAGCACTGCAAAAGAGAGTGACTAGAGATTTCTCTGAGGGCCTGGGAATTAGGAGAGACTGGCAATAATGAATGCTGAGTTAACAAGGGCATTCACAATTGTTGATTAAATGAAGAAATCTATAAGTTTTCCACAGAAGAAACAGAGACTATATGTTGTACTATTCCACTCTTTTCTTATAGGACCTGAGGAATGCTGTAAGAGGCACAGACACATACCAGTTGTTATTGTTATTTTTTTTCTTTTGTTCTCAAAGAGTACCGTGACATCAGAGAGGTGATGCCATGACATGAAAGTGAAATGAATTTAAGTGAGGGAGGGCTGGGCAAGGTCATCAGTCTCATTTTTCTTCTAGAGCCATCTGAGTCCAGTGGCAAGATAAAGATTAGAATGAGTGGAGATTGCCCTGGATTCAATGAAAGACCTTGACACTTTTAAGCTAGAATCCTTAACAAGTCTCAGTTTAACTGAAACAATACCAAATCAGTGATTAAGGCTAGGTAATAAATGAGGCAGAAAATATCTTCTTTTATGCAAAAAAAAAAATCAATGTGGGAGGGGAAGACCCTTAGAGTTTTTGGCCAAACAACTAATATTTACATTTACTCTGAGTCAAATAGAGCCCAAAGAATGATTAAGTAAAGTTTCAACAGGGATGTATTATTACTCGATTGATAGAGACATTGAAGAAATAACTTGTCAGATTCATGGATAATGGAAGACTCTGTGACCAAATGAGTTAAAGAGTCTCGCAGGAGGCAAGATGGATATTTTCAATTATATAACATTAAAACATTTTAATACAAAAAACCCAATGCAGATAAAATTAAAAGAAAAGCAAGAAACCAGGAAGACATTTTAATAGAAAATTTTTCTAATCAAGATCTTATTTCTAAAACATACAAGAAACATACTCAAATTTATAAGAATATCATTCCAAAGTTGATTAAATGGTTATATAACATAGGTAACTAGGTGGTACAATAAATAGAGTGCTGCCCTGGAGTTAGGATTAGCTTTATGAGTTTAAATCTGACCTCAAACATTCACTGACTGTGTGACTCTGGGCAAGTCACTTAACCCTATTTGCCTCAATTTCTTCATCTATCCAATGAACTGGAGAAGGAAATGGAAAACTGCTCCATTATCTTTGCCATGAAAGTCCCAAATAGGGTCATGAAGGATCAAAATGATTGAACAACAGGAAGTTTATAAAAGAATAAATTTAAGTTATCAATAACCATTTAAGAAAATACTCTAAATCACTAAAATTAGAGAAATGCAAATTAAAATAATACTATCCATTTGGCTAAAATCACTTCCTTCTAAAATGACAAATAGTAGAGAGACTGGAAAAAAAATAGACGCCATAATATTCTATTGATAGAGCTATGAATAAATTTAACAAATATGAAAAGAAAATTGAAACTATGGGATACAAGCTATTAAAGTGCCCATACCCTTTGACTCAGGAATATTGTTACTTTACTCCTTTGAGTCTGCATTTAATCCATCTAAGAAATTCAAATAATATCTACTGTTTATTTTATTAAGGCCTATGAACACAGGGTTTTGAAAGCATAGGAACATTATAGAAATATGGTTTACTTTTATTGCTATATTTTCTGAGCATTTTCATGTCCATTTTATCCATTGAAATATAAAACAATTCAGTAAACTGATATTATTGACCTTAATTTAAAGAAGCCTGAAGCCTAGAGAATTATAGTCATTTTGTCCTGTTAGATTGCCCTGTTAGAAGTTGACAGAGCTGCTCAGCTCCTAGTGATTCTACTTAATTCTGTTGCCTCTTAGTGAAATTATTTTCCCCTCTCTCATTATGGCACAGCACAGCATCAGCCTTCAATATGGGTAGTGGACACCAAATATGGGCAAGTCCAAGGCAGACAAGAAAAAATGCAAGGATCTGATACATCTCCACATTTTCCTGGGTGTTCCTCCTCTTGGACCCCTGGCATTCAGGCCACCCCAGCCTCCTGAAGCCAGGTACGCTGTGAAGAATACCATTATGTACCCACCCATGTAAACAATTGTCTCCTGCATCTTCTTGGGAATGGAGATATTATAATGGAGAAAAGCATGGAGAGTCATGTTGTTATTCTTAATTGAGTTTCTAATCAAAGCATTTAATAATCCTTCATTTTGCCCTCCTCCTGGGCAATATTACTGTTTCTTCTCATTTTTAACCCCCTTCTTTAATCCTGATCAGGGGTTGGAGGGTTTGTTGCAGAATAACCTTTCAGGCTTTCATATTGGGCTGTTCCTATGATATGATGTGATTCGCCTAATCTGTGAACTTGAGTCAAAATAAATAAATAAGGGATCTAATCCAGTATGCAAACCCAGATAGATGTTATGTACATTGGTTTCTCTGCTTAAAGTCAACTAAAGTCCTGGGCACACATTACTTAACAGAATAGTAAGTGCCCTTTGCTTCCATTATTTCATCATCCTAGGGTCACATCTAGTTATAAAGCAATCTCTTTATTGACCTCAGTAGGTTCAGTGGGGCAGGTGGTTTGGAACAAAATGACTTAGAATAAAGATGAGGATTCTAGCTCTGGCTCTACTACTTTGTAGCTGTGACCCAGGGCCAGAGAGGAAAACTTCTCTGTGTTTTCCATTTCCACATTAAAAATGAGAGAATTACTATACTTACCTTACAAGTTCATTGTGTAGATCAGATCAGGGATTGGCTTTTTGTTGTTGTTATATATAGTTAATAATTACAACAAAGTAAATAAAATGAATTCCTGGTACAGTAGGGATAGTACAGAGATTAAGGGCCTAATTATAGTTTGATACCACTCTAGAGCCCCGATTTGGTTAACTGTCGGCAGAGTTACCCCAGTGTGTCAAAGAATAGAATAATTTCTATAGTAGAAGGGAAATGGATGACTCCAAAAATATAGACTTCCCAGACTAACAGAGGAGGAAGTAAATTGCTTGAATAGTCCCATTTCAGAAAAAGAAATAGAACAGGCAATTAAACAACTCCCTAAGAAAAAAATCCCCAGGACCAGATGGATTTACATGTGAATTTTACCAAACATTTAAAGAACAATTGGCCCCAATGCTATATAAATTATTTGATAAAATAGGGAATGAAGGAGTCCTACCAAATTCCTTCTATGACACAGACATGGTACTGATACCTAAACCAGGTAGGCTGAAAACAGAGAAAGAAAATTATAGACCAATCTCCCTAATGAATATTGATGCTAAAATCTTAAATAAGATATTAGCAAAAAGACTACAGAAAATCATCTCCAAGATAATACACTATGATCAAGTAGGATTTATACCAGGAATGCAGGGCTGGTTCAATATTAGGAAAACTATCAATATAATTGGCCATGTTAATAACCAAATTAACAAAAACCATATGATCATCTCAATAGATGCAGAAAAAGCATTTGATAAAATCCAACATCCATTCCTATTAAAAACACTTGAGAGTATAGGAATAAATGGACTTTTCCTTAAAATAATCAGCAGCATCTATTTAAAACCATCAGTAAGCATCATATGTAATGGAGACAAACTGCAACCATTCCCAATAAGATCTGGAGTGAAACAAGGTTGCCCACTATCACCGTTACTATTTAATATTGTATTAGAAACGCTAGCTATAGCAATAAGAGCTGAGAAAGAGATTAAAGGAATAAGAATAGGCAATGAGGAAGCCAAATTATCACTCTTTGCCGATGACATGATGGTATACTTAGAGAACCCCAGAGATTCTGCTAAAAAGTTATTAGAAATAATCCACAACTTTAGCAAAGTTGCTGGTTATAAAATAAACCCACATAAGTCATCAGCATTCTTATATATCACTAACAAAATCCAACAGTCAGAGTTACAAAGAGAAATTCCATTTAAAGTAACTACTGATAATATAAAATATTTAGGAATCTATCTGCCAAGGGAAAATCAGAAACTTTATGAGCAAAATTACAGACCACTTTTCACACAAATTAAGTCTGATCTAACCAATTGGAAAAATATTAAATGCTCTTGGATAGGGCGAGCAAATATAATAAAGATGACAATATTACCTAAACTAATCTATTTATTTAGCGCTATACCAATCAGACTCCCAAAAAACTATTTTAATGACCTAGAAAAAATAACAACAAAGTTCATATGGAAAAACAAAAGGTCAAGAATTTCAAGGGAATTAATGAAAAAAAAATCAAATGATGGTGGCTTAGCTGTACCAGATCTAAAATTATATTATAGAGCAGCAGTTACCAAAACTATTTGGTATTGGCTAAGGAATAGATTAGTTGATCAGTGGAATAGATTAGGTTCAAGGGATAAAACAGTCAACAAATATAGCAACCTAGTCTTTGACAAACCCAAAGATCCCAGCTTTTGGGATAAGAACTTACTGTTTGATAAAAATTGCTGGGAAAATTGGAAACTAATATGGCAGAAACTAGGCATTGATCCATACTTAACGCCGTACACCAAGATAAGGTCAAAATGGGTTCATGACCTAGGCATAAAGAATGAAATTATTAATAAATTAGAGGAACATAGGATAGTTTACCTCTCAGACCTGTGGAAGGGGAAGGTCTTTATGACCAAAGCAGAACTAGAGATCATTACTGATCACAAAATAGAAAATTTCGATTATACCAAACTGAAAAGTTTTTGTACAAACAAAACTAATGCAGACAAGATTAGAAGGGAAGCAATAAACTGGGAAAATATTTTTACAGTCAAAGGTTCTGATAAAGGCCTCATTTCCAAAATATATAGAGAATTAACTCTAATTTATAAAAAATCAAGCCATTCTCCAATTGAAAAATGGTCAAAGGATATGAACAGACAATTCTCAGATGAAGAAATTGAAACTATTTCTAGTCATATGAAAAGATGCTCCAAGTCATTATTAATCAGAGAAATGCAAATTAAGACAACTCTAAGATACCACTACACACCTGTCAGATTGGCTAAGATGACAGGAAAAAATAATGATGATTGTTGGAGGGGATGTGGGAAAACTGGGACATTGATTCATTGTTGGTGGAGTTGTGAACGAATCCAACCATTTTGGAGAGTAGTTTGGAACTATGCTCAAAAAGTTATCAAACTGTGCATACCCTTTGATCCAGCAGTGTTACTACTGGGATTATATCCCAAAGAGATTATAAAGAAGGGAAAGGGACCTGTATGTGCACGAATGTTTGTGGCAGCCCTTTTTGTAGTGGCTAGAAACTGGAAACTGAATGGATGTCCATCAGTTGGAGAATGGCTGAATAAATTGTGGTATATGAATATTATGGAATATTACTGTTCTGTAAGAAATGACCAACAGGATGATTTCAGAAAGGCCTGGAGAGACTTACACGAACTGATGCTGAGTGAAATGAGCAGGACCAGGAGATCATTATATACTTCAACAACAATACTATATGATGACCAGTTCTGATGGACCAGGCCATCCTCAGCAACGAGATCAACCAAATCATTTCTAATGGAGCAGTAATGAACTGAACTAGCTATGCCCAGAAAAAGAACTCTGGGAGATGACTAAAAACCATTACATTAAATTCCCAATCCCTATATTTATGCACACATGCATTTTTTATTTCCTTCACAAGCTAATTGTACAATATTTCAGAGTCTGATTCTTTTTGTACAGCAAAATAACGTTTTGGTCATGTATACTTATTGTGTATCTAATTTATATTTTAATATATTTAACATCTAATGGTCATCCTGCCATCTAGGGGAGGGGGTGGGGGGGTAAGAGGTGAAAAATTGGAACAAGAGGTTTGGCAATTGTTAATGCTGTAAAGTTACCCATGTATATATCCTGTAAATAAAAGGCTATTAAATAAAAAAATAAAAAGAAAAAAAAGAAAAAAAATGTAATTTCCTTTTGCATTCTTGTTCTTAACATCAATAAATATTTTATCCATAAATAATAGAGCTGAGAGAAACATTAGGCATTATCTATTTCTACTTTCTTATTTTGCTAAAGAAAGAACTGAGGCTCAAGGGATTTGAGTAGTATGTTTAAAGTCCAGTAGCTAGTGAGACATAATATAAGCTGAAAGAAAATCACAGAATCCTTCAGTAATTTACTAAATCTTCAATATTGTTGAGGGGAAGTCAGAATGGAATGATTATATGGATCGTCTTCTTGTCTCTATTATTTATTACCAAATGACCTTGGACAAGCCACTTTCCTTCTCTGAGTCTCAGTTTCCTCATTTGTAAAATAAAGATATGACTAGGGTATTTCCAAGCTTTACAATCTCAGACAAGTAATCCTGTGACTTTAAATATGCTTTACTGAGATGCTGCCAAAAAGAAATGTTCTATTCATGCATAACAAAGGCTGACTTCTCATACCAAAAAGAAATGATTTCCTTATGTTTCATTGCACAGATGTCCCCAGAACATCACTTAGAGCACTTTCTATTTCATTCCATTTGGAATAAAAGCATCTCATTGACATATTCTGAAAACTGTTACTGCCTAAATATTTGCAAGCCAGCTAACCTGACCAAAACAAACAAACAAAACAAAAACAAAAACAAGTTACTGGTAAGAAGCTAAGAAAAGGGATTGGCTGTCATTTGAAATCAATAGATGAATCATGGTTACCTTTTGTTTCTACAGTATAGACCAGCCAGGCAACAGCTCTTGGTCTGGAGAGAGTAGCAATAGTTGGAGATCTCTCATGCCCAAAGATCAGGTCTTAGTAAGGCCATTTAGTTTTCTTTCCTTCACCTCAGCTTTTCACAATCATAGCTTAGGAAAAAAAGTGGGAAGTACACATGTACCTGGCAGCTAACAACAAATAGCAAAATAATAAACAAAATCCATTAATCTTTTAAATGGCTTCTCTATTTCAGCTCTCTCCCTTCTCCAGTCCTTCCACAACATACTGCTAAAGACATGTTCCTAAAACTCAGATGTGATCTTGTTACTTCCTTGTTATTATTATACGCACTAGTAATAATAGCACTTATCTCACAGAGTTTTGAAAGTCAAATAAGATGATACTTGTAATTCTATTTTACTGACATTTTATATTAAATTAGATTTATATTTTTTTATATTAAATTACTTCCATTCAGGTACTCTTCAGATCAGGAAAAACAGCTTTTGAATTTTTCCTTACACATGACTTGCCATACCCTATCTTGATATCTTTGCACAGGCTCTCCTGGATGCCTAGAATATATTACTTCCTTCTTCCTCTACCTCTTAGAATTCCTTTAAGGTTCCATTCAAGTCCCACCTCTTCCCATATTACTTTTTTCCTGAGGTCCCTAGGTCCTAGTTTCCTTCTCCCAAAAAATTGCCTTAAATTTATTTTATACATCTTTGTAAAAATCTATATTTAACCCATATTCATGTGATTTAGTTTTCCATAATATAAATCCCTTATGAGTGGAAATTGATTTTGTTATTATTTTCCCATCACAAAGGATGATATCTGATACATACTATATGCTTAATAAATGTTTGTGAATACTTTATATTTATTTATAACATAGTTTAATGAATAGACTTCATTCATTGAATGAATGAACGTATGAAAAAGCATTTCCGTGGAGTAACATGGTATCAGAATGTAGGGACTCTGAAACTCTAAAATTCCTTGAAGGAAAGATTCTCTTTGGACCCTGAATCTGTGGGTCCCTACACCAGGGAAACAAGACAAACAGCTTCATTCTGAAATCTAGGTGGGGCTAGTTGAGTGGGGTTGGAGATACCAATCCCATTTAATTGAAGAAACACCCATTCAAGTGAAGATTTTCTATTCAGTTCCAGCTCAAACTCCACCCACCAGCCTCATCTGGAGGGGGAGCAGGTCTAGGCTTGTAGCCAAAGGCTTCTATTATAAAAATACCGATTTTAAACCCAATCCTTGCAGAGGAGCTAACATGCCATCCTTGATATAGCAAGACTCTGCCTGCTAGAATGATATTCTCTGTCAGTGCTACTTTCTCTTTATCCTCACCTATTTCCCTAATAAGACTTTATATCTCTCTGTTGAGATTTCTCTACTAGAAACTTTACTTCTCTGCCATAACTCCTCCATTACTTTACTTCTCTGTCAGGACTTTGCCACTAAGGAATTCAACTTTTCTATTCATGCATAGCAAAGGCTGACTTCCCCATGCCAATAATAAACCTCTTTTACCAATCTAGGTTTTGGGGTTTATAAATTCCTTTATGAAGGACCTCTGCACCGCCAAAAGGGGGTTCCCCAAAACTCCCTATCCTTGTGCCAAAGCCCAAGGGGGTGTTAGGGAGCCAAACCTTTCCTTTTGGTTCCCTGAACCCCAAACCTGCCACTAGCCTTATCATTTAACTCCCTGATCACCAGAAACCCTAATTTCATCATTTGGTTCCCTGAATGTAATCTCATCAAGAACAGCAGAACTGGAGATAAATTTAAGAATCACAGTCTTTGTAATGATGGATAATTTAGGATTTAGAAAAAGGAAATAATTTGCCTTGGGTCACAGAGAAAGATCATGATACAGTCAAACCTATAATATAGGATTCCTATTCCATGGACCTTTCTACTATATCTAAACATTGCTTTTCTGCAGACAAAAGTCATATAGATCATATGGTTTTAGACATTCACTATCTGAAATTTCTTTCAATTCTGACCTCATTGATCCAAACTTTTTCCTTCTTATTTCTCAGATGATGGTGTGGAACCATGGAGGGGAGGTTGATAATAGGTGAGGAGACTTCAATCTATGATGGACTGACCTCAGCCCTTGAGAATGGATGGTGGTGTCTATTCAGTACCACTTGGGAATCTTTGGGTTCTTTGGGTAAGATCTGGTGTCCAGGAAATCAAATGACACCCAAAAAAGAAGTATTAGCCTACTACTGATGCTACAGCTCTGCTCTTAGAACTCCTTATCTCTGAATTTCTCTGATTCTTATGGAAACTGATCTCTGGAAAGCTTGACTGTAGTGAACTCAGCCTGAAATTTCCTGCATTTATCTTCCTAGAGCCTATTATATATGTAAGCCTATTATATTGTTTACATAATGGAATCTCCTTGAGGACACAAGGCCTATGGTAAGTCTTGTGCCTATTGCACAGTGAGCATATAATTATTGTCAATGTCACGATCACCTTGCCAGGGGAATCAGTTGATTTGCATCTAATTCATCGAAGATGGATTGAAGACCTTTTAAGTATTTTCTCCTTCTTTTTGTACACATTGAGCACCTTCCATGCAAACCATACAATTTAATTTAACAGATATTTATTTTAAAATTCTTAGAATGTTCATGTTTTAGAATGGGGTAGGTGAGTTGGACAAAGCTAGGCATGGCAATAATGTTGCTCTGAAGCAGCTTTGCAGTCTAATGGGATGGAGGCTAAATAGACTCAAAACTATGATAACAAGGAAGAGTAAGATAAATATAGAGGGGAGATATAGTTAAACATCCTATGAGCAATCTGAGCGAGGAAAATCCTTTTTCTTCTATGAAGGGAACATACCTAGGGAAGGTTCATGGAGAAAACAGCACCTGTTTTGAGCCTTAAAGAAAAAGAGATTTGAGTAGAGGTTTAAAGCGGGGAGATTGAAGAGACCATTACTGACATGGGAGATGTATGAAGCAGGAGAAACCATAATGAAAAAATGGGATATAGTAAAATCAAGTTGGATTGACAGTATATGAAGGGGAATAATTTGAGAAAAACCTTGCCAGGTAGGCTGGAATCAACTTGTCTGGAATCTTGAATGCCAAGGTCAGGAGTCCATTTGTTAGGAAAAGGAAATCACCAAACTATTTTTGGTAAAGGAAAAGTATGTCTTTAGGAGATCATTAGAAAGATTAAATCTTCAGGGATGTGGGAGGTGGTTGAAAGAACTCATGGACTGAAGTAAAAAAAAAATTGCATTTCACATAATGGTCTGAAGGAAAAAGCTTTGAATAATTCTTTTTTTTAAAGTGAATGCTGGTAGACCACAAGGTGGTACAGTACCCACTAAAAAAGAAAGGATATGCCCAAATGTGTTGTTTTTTCTACATGGTTCAGCCCAGCTAAATTCAGACAGGTTCATCAACAGCTTCTTGGCCAGCTGGTGAACTATAGTTCAAAGGGCTTGAAATCCATGTTTATGGAAAAAGTACTCACAACTTTGGATATCATGGTTCTTTTGAAATGTGGCTCCTCAAAGTACCACATATCTAATATCTCAACTCGTCTAACTAAGTAAATCTACTTCAAATTCAATATAGGAAAAAGAAATTGCCATAGAAAGTGTTTGGAGTCAGAGGACCTGATTTCAAACTACTTTTGCAATCAAATATGATTCATTTACTTTTGTGTAACTTTGGGCAAAACAATTCATCTGGTTATTTTCCTCAGTTTCCTTAGGTGTAAAGTGAAGAAGTTAAACTAGTGAGCTTTGAAGCTGTTTCTAACTCTATAAGTTGCTGAATTTAGTGTCAAGAAATGAAAGGTAGTATAGTAGAAAAGACCTAATCATTGCTCTCATAATATTTACATATAATAAAAAAAGGAGGACCTGTGGGGAGCCTGCACTAATCTATGGCCACATAAGGCCACATTTCAAAAGACTGCCCTAACCTTGAATAGGAATCTCCTAATCACATCCTAACCTAGACCAAGGACCACCTTAACCTTGAATAGGCAGATATCTAGGCATCCCCTAATCACATCATGAAGCTTCCTATGACCAAAGGCACCTGATCAGCTCATCCTTGGGCGGGAAACCAATCCTTTGTCTAGGACCCCCACACTGTACTAAGTTCGAGCAACCCTGCTGCTATATATCTGTACTATTGCACCCATTAAAATGAGGCTTGATCAGATTGTTTTGTCTTGCCTCCATTCTTCTGCGCGTTCCCTCTCTCTTGCCCTTATGTCTCTTTTCTTCCAGGGTCCACACACTCTGCCTTGCAGGCCGAGGCAAGGACCTATGTGTAAGACATAAAAATAACAATATTGAAAATTGACTAGATTTACTGGAAGTATGGAGACTTATCATTACTCCCAATTTCCTAAGCAACTCATTATTCCTCATAGTAATGTCAATATTTTTAATGTTTTATATATGTCATATTTTATGTGTTATATATATACCCTTTATCTACCTTTAGGTAAGTGCTATTAAGTACCTTGTGCATGATTACATAGTTGAATATCAAAGGTCCTATCAATCAATTTTCTTTCTACTGCACTAACTCTCATTTCTTGATGTTAGTTTCTGTTAGAAGGCCCACCTTTTCACAACTATTCTCCTTTTCCCATCCATCCATCCATCCATTTTTCTAGCCATCATTCATCAAACACTTATTTCTCCCTTCATCTATCTCCTTTCCTCTCCTTTGCAGCCTTGAAGATGAACATGCTTTGGGAAACTGGGGTTGCTTAGACTAAGTGGCAGGACTTCAACAAATCCAGAAAAATATTGCCAATTTTGGAGGAGGCAGAAGCTTGGTGACTATCTTTAGTGAAGAACGAGGAGGAGCTTTTAGTGTTTCAGCACTGGTGAGATTTCAGTGTCTTGACTTAGAGGATTCTGCCAGTGTTTTTGAGCTCAGGGTAGGAGCCCTAACAACTCAGAGATTTCTGGTATAAAAAGAATTTGTTCTTCCAACAGTATGCGATGACCATATGTGATTCAAAATAGTGGGTTTCTTTTATGACTTAAATACAAACCTGGCCATACCCCAAGAACGATTTTAGTCAGCTACTAATAAAGACTATAGGGGGCATAGAATGTACTCATTTTTCAAAACACTGTCCTTTTATAGTAACAATAGAAACAACATAGATTTATATGGTATTTTAAAACATTTTCCTCATAAACACTATATAAGGAAGTTAATAGATGCCTTATTTCTCTAATTTTAAAGATGAAAAAAACTGAAACTCAGATAGATATAGTAACTGTAGTCTCAGCTACATGAATTGTGTGATCTGGGACTCAAACTCATGTCTCTAGATTCCAAATCTTTCTATGTATACTAAGTAGTTCAGAGTATCATGGAAATCTACATCATTTCCCCTTAAGATCATCCATTAAATGGTAAAGAAGTTCTGGGAGAGATAGGGACTAGAAAAAGGAATCATTTGGAAATCAAATTGAACCAATGAATAAAGGCAATCCTTACAAATGTCTCATATTTCTCTAAGCAACACACATCTAGTGTCAAAGCTATGAGAGACAAAGAGATATGATGTGAGCACATGCTATTGGGAAAATGGCATCAGTAGACTTGCTTGGTGCAAGGTTGCCACAAACCTTCAAACCTTGTAAAAAATGCAATATCTGCAAAGTGTAATAAAACAAAGTGCAATGAAATGAAAAAAAATATCATCCATCAAACTTTATGAAATTTGATACCACCAAAGTATTGAAGAAGGGCTGGTCTTAAACTACAGGGAGTCATACAATATTTTCACAAAGATTTTCCTGTCAATAAGTGACTAACCCCACATAATTTCTAATGTAGAGATATCTAATACTCCTAGGGAAAAATTCAGCTTCATAAATGTACCTAGAACTTTTTATAAATCAGTCTGCTACATATTTATGATTCATGTAACAGTCTTATGTTAATAGTTTCATTTTTAAGAGTTTTTTTATTGAGAAGCTAAATTCCATATTTGTACACAATGAACATTGGAGATATCACTTCTCAAAGCTTAAGAATAAAAATCAATCTTAAATTCATTTATTATGGTCCTGATCCAGTAAGATGGTCATCCCATGGTATTTTCTGGGTATATATCTTGACCCATATAACCAGGGGTCTTAAACCATTCACTAAAGAACCATTTTGGCATCTGGGGCAAGTAATATAAAACATGTTTTTAATCAATATTTTAAGACAAGGTGGGGAGAAGACAAGACCCTAGGGACAAAAAAATACCTCTGTGAAGGAAAATATCCTAGTACACTTATGTCTTCATGTTTCAAAATTAATTAAATTTATCCTATATACAAGACCTTGTGCTAAGCTCTGAGAAAAGATAAAAAGAAAGTCCCTGTCTTCAAGAGTTTCTATTCAATTGGAGGGAAACAAAACGAATACAGGATGTGTCAGAAGGACTTCCATCCACCAAGTAAAAGAGCATGGAGAAGCTAAAATGGAGCATGGCAGCCAAAGGAGGAAGTGTGTCCTCTGCTGGTTTCTTAGTTTAGTTTTTTTTAGGTTCATTCAAGACAAAGTTCAAAACCATGAGAACTCCAGATGACAAGAAAAATGCAAACCAGTAATTGTTCTGTAATTTAAAGTCTTTGAAAAATCCCTGAGCATACTGATAAGTTGTTTCTTGTCCTAGGTTACATAGCTGGTGAATGTCAAGGGAAGAACTTGAATCCAAGTTTCTGAATTCCAGCGCTGGTCTTCCATATACCAAGGCTTCTTAAATTTTTGTACTTGCAACCTGTCTTTGCCTGAAAAATTTTTATGCATCCCTGGGCATATAGGCACATAAAATATGTATACAAATCAAACATTTACTGATAAAGAATTATAATTTCATGACCTCCACATTCAGGTATACTATCTCATATGCGATACCCACAGTTTAAGAAGCTTTGCTGTATACTAATTATTTTAGTAACTAAGTGCTACATTCAGGTTTGTGGGTTTGTTTTTTTTTTCATTCTAGTGAAGGAAGACAAGTTTATCAGCATTCTCTAAATTTCATTCCCCATTATAAAACCATGGTTGTCCTACATAGTTGCAATTTTACTTTGGAATCATAATTTCATCCTCTACTGTTGTTCTCTCAGATTCTTTCTCCTTTGACCAAGGATCTCTTCCATGCAGTCATTTTCCAGAGTGGATTTGTCCTTCAAAAAACTCTGTTCAGTCACAACATCAAACCACTTATATGGGTAGGCTTCTCGTATTATATCCCATTCCAAAAAACTTGACTAAATTCATATAATTAAAGTGGTCAAAGCTGGAAGTAAAATGAGAAGTCATCTATTTAAGCTGCTTCATTTTCCTTAAAATGGTGGCCCTAAATGAAGAAATGACTTACCCATGTCACATAGGAAGCAAGGGGTAGAGCAGGATTTGAATACAAATCTTCTGACTTCAGATTCAGCAAATCTCCTCTATGTCATGTTGTCACAAATCCAGGCACAAGGTAGTTTGGGTATAACTACTTCACCTGATGGTAATATCATAGGGAAAATTTCTGTTATATTTTGTTAGAGAAAATTGCAGCTTTGGCTGGATGTGAAACAACCATGTCAGCTATCTGAATCATCTCTGAAGCTGAAGACAGAAGATGAGGTCCTGAATAACTGAAGCATTGGTAGGGGACCTTAGAGT
Source organism: Sarcophilus harrisii (assembly GCF_902635505.1). NCBI lineage: Eukaryota > Metazoa > Chordata > Mammalia > Dasyuromorphia > Dasyuridae > Sarcophilus > Sarcophilus harrisii. Next base: position 473,061,700 of record NC_045427.1, on the reverse strand, counting down.
CCTTAGCTTTTGCCTCTTTAATGACTTTCATTGTAAAACAGCACTTTAGCCTCTTAAATTGTTCCTTGCAGCATGGATGGTTCCCTGTGGTGAATGTACTCTAATTTCTGGAATGGTAAATAGTCACCTTTTTAGGAAAATATTTTTTGCCAGTCATAGCTTCATTGCTGGGAGTAGATGCCATGGATGGGAAGAAGGCCATGAAAGAATGCTTTTTATATTCCAATTTATATTGGAGTGTGTATATATATAAATATATTGGTGTATACTCCAGATATGACTGAAATGACTAAATAACAATAAAAAGAAGAAGATCCAATAGGGATCTTTAAAAATCTAACCTCCAACAACAATAACAATGAATTTTAAAGGATGTAAGAAGTGAGAAAATATCTCAATACTATTGGATTCACAGTAGAATTTTATCAGAATTTTAAAGAAAAATAAGTAACACTCCAAAAATTATTCTCCAAAATTGAGAACCATCATGTGCACAAGAAGGAAACATTAAAATAAGAAAATAATACCAAATGATTTCAAGAAGACAAGAATACTAAGAACCTGAGAGGTGAGGAAAAGTCTTTTGTGGGAGATGGCAACTGAGTTGTATCTTGAAGGAAAAAAGGATAGAAAACTGAGGGCTTTGGGAATTAAGAATAGAGACTGCATTTCATTCCTCATTTTCTCTCAATGTCTAGCAGAGTTCCCTGCTCCTATAGTGCAGGAGCATCTGAGGAGGGTAGGACTATGAGGAAATGTCAGATTAACAACATAAAATATTGGAATCATAAGATGTCACCAGAAAGTCTGAAGGTACAGAAAAGGGAGATTGAATTGATCTCCATATTAACTTCATAATTTTCCTTTAGATTGCTTGTATGTGAAATAATGGAAAGAGTTCTTGATTTCAAGTCAGAAGAACTGGAAATCCAAACCCTGTAACTGGTATGGATTCCTAAATGGATATAAATAAACCACAGCCTTTTAACTAGCCAGTTTTTTTTCCCCATCCAAAAAAAAAATGCTTAAAAATAACATTGCCAAATCTGTTTTATAGTTTTAAGAAATATGGTTTGCAAATTTTACAATACTTGAGAAATGCTAATTATTTTATTCTATCTTCATTTCTATTTATTTCTCTGATTTGAGTGTTTTCCCCAGTAACATTTAGCATTTAAAAAGTTAGATACTTCTTCTTCTGTTTTCTTTCTCTATTCTCATATTAATACTCAGTCTTCAATTAGTGTTCAGCATACCTTGATAAATGAGAGATTTTTTTTCTCTAAATAACTAGATTCCCTCATTCTTTTTTGCACTAGTGCAGGGCTAGCTTGTGCAGGGGGTCCAAAGGAGCTGAGCAGGACAAATAGGGTCTGCATCAAAGTAAGACAAGAGTCATGGGGTAGATTGAATAAGGAACTGATGGAAGTGATGCTCCTACTTCCTCAGGCTCCTTCAGGCTTTATTTTTATACTGTATCATGATCACTTAATTTTCCTGATTACATATACATTTCTTTAGGTCAACATAGTCTTTAGACATGACTTATTGACCTTTATATGTTATTGTATTTGACATTTAATATTTGAGTAAGTTTTTTAGGGTTAAATGTTAATTATTGATTACATTATGCAAAACTAATAATGAAAGGTAAATGCTATACAAGGTTAAATGTCAGTGAATTTTGTTAGTTTACTTATGTCTTCTTTGTCATGGATTGTTTGATTCCTCTATTTCCCTGACTTGGAACTGTGTACATAGACATTCAGGGTAATTCCTAGTTATACTTTAACCATCTATTGGTTCCTAGACATACTGATCTTTTCTGAGTCTAAGTTGGTGAACACCATTATTTCCTATACCTTTTGATTCTCTCCCATAGTGACAATTTTTTCCATGGTGTTCTCTCCTTTATCATTTGTCTCAGTGAGAGATTAGTTTTATTAGGACAGAATATGCATGTGGAATCATTTCTAGTTAACTTGCCCAAATTCTCCTTGTCACCAGATTTTTTCAGATAATGTTTAGTGCTGTAATCAAGCTAATTATAAATAGTATAGGAAATAGTAGTCCACTAATGAGAATCATGAAAGGAAATGTTGTTTCTGCATGAGTGCTGTGCATATTTGATCTCAGTGCTGGGCTTTGTTAATCAGCTTAGAGACTGTGGCTCCCAACACTAAAGAAAAAAACAAAAATGACAAGAAGCTGAGAGTCCTTCAAGGTCACCCTGAAAGTCAGTGGATGGGTCTGGTTATCAATTTAGAAGACTTTTCTAAAGTCCTTAGTTTGACCACTGTACCCCACTGATTCTCACCACACCAAATTGTAGACTGACTTTATGTGCATTGTAAAAAAGAAAATTCAAGCTTCTTTCAGGGTTAAAGTACACTTCATGTAATATTGGTCTTATTTAGTGATGTGATTATTCAGTTTTGTTATACAAACATAGAAGATCATAATCCCTTAGATAAAAAGTATGAGTAAATTGTGGGTGGAGGCTTTAGACACCAACCTTAACTCTCTCTCAGGGTTATTGGGGAAGGTGAATAAATACCTTTTTTGCTTTTTGCTTGATTTGGCTTTCCTTGATTCAGTCCAGTTCTTTGACTTCACTCAATCAGTTTACACCTGTGCAGCACAGAAGCAACCTCAGTCCTTTAGGACAGCAAAGATCCCTATACCAGACATGAGGCAAAGAACTGCTTTCAACAAGATAAAGCTGATTTTCCTGGCTATCTGCTCCTTTACTCTGGGTAAGGTTTTATTTATTTATTTTTTGGTTGTTTGTTTGTTTTGTTTATTTTATTTCTCCTTCTTAAAAAAATAGCTGCTTAGAACTCTTAGTAGTAAGTATCTCAGCTAAAAATCTGGTCAGTTTTTTTAAAAAGCAAATTTCTTTTTTTATTATTAACAATCACAAATATTTCACTATATAAAAAATTGAGAAAAAACTGATAACTTTAGTTGCATAAAGACTAGTATTTCTGATAGAGTTCCAAATCTTGAAATGGCTTTCCTGTGGTTTTTATCAGAAGAAACTGCTGATTATATGAATTCAGCAACAGGAAAAGGGAGCTGACACTGTGGGCTACCTCTTGAACTCCAAGAAATCTCATTTAGAGCAGGCACAAGAATTTCTGGCTTTGATCTAGTCAAAAAAAGAGTCATTTAAGACAACAAATAAAAATGATAATAAAAATATTCTTTGCTTAAAGACAATGGTCTGAAATTATGAAATGGAAACACTCCAGTAATTTTCTAGCTCTTTCAAGACAAAAGAAAAAAAAATCCCTTCAGATAATTGAAATTTTGGAATGTCAGGATTGGAAAGAACCTCAGAGATTATCATTTCAACACTCATATTTTATAGTGGGAACTGAGGTCAAGAGAGAATAAAGAGATTACATCAAATTAAAAAGCTTCTGTACAAACAAAACCAATGTAAACAAGATTAGAAGGGAAGCAACAAACTAGGAAAACATCTTCACAGTTAAAGGATCTGATAAAAGCCTCATTTCCAAAATATATAGAGAACTGACTCTAATTTATAAGAAACCAAGCCATTCTCCAACTGATAAATGGTCAAAGGATATGAACAGACAATTTTCAGATGATGAAATTGAAATTATTACCACTCATATGAAAGAGTGTTCCAAATCATTATTAATCAGAGAAATGCAAATTAAGACAACTCTGAGATACCACTACACACCTGTCAGATTGGCTAAGATGACAGGAAAAAATAATGATGATTGTTGGAGGGGATGCGGGAAAACTGGGACACTGATACATTGTTGGTGGAGCTGTGAACAAATCCAACTATTCTGGAGAGCAATCTGGAATTATGCCCAAAAAGTTATCAAACTGTGCATACCCTTTGATCCAGCAGTGTTTCTACTGGGCTTATACCCCAAGGAGATACTAAAGAAGGGAGAGGGACCAGTATGTGCCAAAATGTTTGTGGCAGCCCTGTTTGTAGTGGCTAGAAGCTGGAAATTGAGTAGATGCCCATCAATTGGAGAATGGTTGGGTAAATTGTGGTATATGAATGTTATGGAATATTATTGTTCTGTAAGAAATGATCAGCAGGGTGAATACAGAGAGGCTTGGAGAGAATTACATGAACTGGTGCTAAGTGAAATGAGCAGAACCAAAAGATCATTACATACGTCAACAATGATACTGTATGAAGATGTAATCTGATGGAAGTGGATTTCTTTGACAAAGAGACCTAATTCAGTTTCAATTGATCAATGATGGACAGAAGCAGCTACACCCAAAGAAAGAACACTGGGAAATGAATGTAAATTGTTTGCATTTTTGTTTTTCTTCCCGGGTTATTTTTACCTTCTGAATCCAATTCTCCCTGTGCAACAAGAAAACTGTTTGGATCTGCACACATACATTGTATCTAGGATATACTAGGACATATTCAACATATATAGGACTGCTTGCCATCTAGGGGAGGGGGTGGAGGGGGAGGGAAAACTCGGAACAGAAGTGAGTGCAAGGGATAATGTTGTAAAAAAAATTTACCCTGGCATGAATTCTGTCAATAAAAAGTTACTATAATAATAAAAAAAAGAGAGAGAGAGAGAGAGAGAGAGAGAGAGAGAGAGAGAGAGAGAGAATAAAGAAAAGGTCAAAACATTAGCGGAAACTGGAGTAGAAGACAGGTGGCTTGTCTTATTGTTTTTTAGCATTAATCATACTGATTCTCTGCAGAAGCCATTTTAAAACTGTCTTTTTTCAACTACAATGTTTAATTGAAGTAAAGGAGTGGGAACCGGAAGGATATGAGATCCTGCTAAGTGAGGTCAGTGAATCTAAAGAAGGGAGGGAATCAATATGAATTGGTAGAAAGGATGAGGGGAAGGAGAACTGTACTGGGAGAGATTTCTTCCAAAAACCTGTGAATTTTCTCTGATGGCCAAAATCATTGGCCAAATAAATTTAAGACTTGTGTGGTTTTGTTGTTTCTAGATTTCTTATAAAGTTATTAGTTTCCATTTGCTAAATTCAAATTGTTAAGGAATGATTTTCTTTAGTGAGTATCTCTTTTTCCATTTGGTAAATTTTATTTTTTAAGGAGTTTTTTTTTCTTTTTCTATGAATTTTATGCCTTTTTTAAAATTTGGCCAGTCCTGCTTTTTGATGCATTCTTCTCCTCATTAGCTTTATGTATTTTTTTTACCATTTGACCTAGCCTGCTTTTTAAGGTATTATTTTCTTTAATAACTTTTTTATATGTCTCCTTTACCAAACTGCTGACTTTTTATTTTTCATGATTCTCTTGCATTATTCTCATTTCTCTTCCCAATTTTTCCATCATTTTTCTTACTTAATTTTCAAAATCCTTTTTGAGCTCTTTCTTCCATGACCTGAGACCAATTCATATTTTTCCTAAAGACTTTGGATGTAGGAGCTTTGATGTTATCTTTTTGTGAGTGTGTGTTTTGATCTTCCTTGTCACCACAGTGACTTTTCATGGTCAAAATCTTTTCCTATCATTTCCTTATTTCCCCAGCCGATTATTTGATTTTTAATTCTTTGTTAATAGAACTCTGCTTTCAGGGTGAAGAGTATAACTCCAAAGTTCAGGGGTTTTGTGTGACTATTTTCAATATACTTATGAAGGACTTGTAAGTTTCAGTTCTTTCAAGGGAGTATGATCTGAGGAGCGATGTTTATTATATTCCTGTTCTTTTCTCTGTTGTGTGAGTGAGCACAATCACCCTTTTCTAGTGCTGGAATGGCAATGAGGGTTCCTGCTCCATTGTGCCTATAAGCTCCAGTGCTTTTTCTCACCCTAGGACTGACACCCAAGACTATGACTTGGGCAAAGCAACAGAATCTTGTCTCAGTGCCACCAGAAACCCCTATAATCTTTTTCTTTTAGTTGTTTGACCCCCTTACTCTCTGTGGGATAAGGGCTCCAGAAGTAGTCACTCTGACTATAGATTCAGTGGCTCCCAAGACCTGCTCATGGTTTAGTGGAACCTGGTCTGTGTTGGTACAGCTTCTGTTGGACTGTGCTCCACTTTCACCTTGGTATAACAGATATTTCTTGCCAAACTTCAAAGTTATCTTTGGCCAGAAAATTATTTCATCCTATTCTTTTCTGGGTCCTGGCACTCTAGGAATTATTTTATGGCATTATTTAAAGGTGTACAAAGTAGTCTTGCAGAGGGCACAGGTGACTTGCTGCTTTTTTTCTGCACTCTCTTGGCTCTGCTTCCATCAATTCTTTTAAAAGATAAAAAAGTCATAATTATCCATCTTTGGGATAATCCTCACAATATTCAGTACTAAAATAGCTACTTTTCTTAGGGTCTTTCTGTCAGAATTCCATTGAAACAAAAGATGAGAATGAGATAAATAATACATTCTATCGGGTAATTTAGTATTATAAGTGCTGATTATCTTATGGGAGAAATAGTTTCAGAACTTCTTATCCCCTTCGATGGCCACCCACTGGGCTGCCTATGGATTTTGCTTTTCTCCTCTTAACATTTTTTAATAACCTAAGATCTAATGGGACATGGGAGATTGGTCATTTGTGAAAAATTAAAATTCATATTTTAGAGAAATTGGGAAAACTGACTAAAAGCAGTCATGATAATCTCTAGCAGAACATAGCCTCTTTTCTGTTATATAATTCCAATTTAGCTTATTTTAACAAAAATGTGCTGGGTTAAATGAAGTTATTAATGAAGTGTCAAATGACTGCACAACTGGTTCATATGTCTTGACTCTATATCACAAAACAGCCTACTCTCCCCAACTGGGGTTCATAATTCAGCATTTCTAAACTTTAGAGAAATTCATGTCTAAGTGACATTTTTCTAGTGTATATCAACACCACATACAATGCACTCTGTAAAAGTTTGTTGATTAAATGGGCAAACGAACATCTTCCACAGAAGATATATAGAAATATGTGTATTGATATCAAATTATTTATTTTTGTGAGGACCTATGGAATGGTGTAAAATGCTCAGAATTTGTCTTTATAAGATATTGATCGGCTGTGCAACCTTAGGCAGATTACTTGACTCCTATGAGCCCAAGTTTCTCCAGCTGTAAAACTGGTGTAATACTACTACTCACCTTTCAGGATTGTAAACAACATTTTGTTAACAAGTAAATCTTATAGAAATATTATTTGCTATTGTTATAATATCTGCTGAATGTACATTTTCTTTTTCTGAAATACAAAACAATCTAGCATGGTTTTATTATTACCCTTAATTTATAGGTAAGTAACCTGAGGCCCAGAGTATTGAAGTCACTTTCCCAGGATGGTGGAGCTGAGCAGAGATGCTGAAAGCACCCATCTTCTAGTGCACTGATGATTGGAGTCATTTCTTTTGCCTTCCCAGTGAAACTATCCTCCTCTCTCTCATTATAACACAGGGCAGCAGCAGCCTTCAGTGCCAGTAGTGGATACTGAATATGGGAAAATCCAAGGCATACAAATGAGACTACAAGGATTTGACATACCTGTCCATGTTTTTCTGGGAGTTCCCTTTGCCAAACCTCCTCTCGGACCCTTGAGATTCACTCCACCTCAGCCTCCTGAGCCCTGGGAGTATGTGAAGAACACCACTACCTACCCACCTTTGTAAGCTATCACTCTTCAGCTTCTTGGGAAGGGAGGGGTTACGTTGGAAGAGAACATGAAGAAAACTGTTTTTGTTCTTGGATTAATTTCTAGTCAAACTATTTTAGAATCTTTCACTCCCCCCCCCCCCAAACTCAGGAAAGGATTCCTGTTTCTTTATGTTTTTGACCCTAGCTTAAACCCCTTACAAAGTTGGAGGACCTGGAGAGGGTGGAGAACCACTCAGTTCACAGTATGCTGCTTCCGAACTATGAAATAATTCACATACTAGGGAAATTTCAGTCTAAATTAATAAATAATGGCACTTCTGTGGTTGCCAAACCTGAATAGAGGATGCTCGCACTACTTTATTTGCTTACTTATATCACCTAGCAGGATGGCAAGTTACCTCTGCTTTCATTGATCTGGTGTACTAGGAGCATACTCATTCATAAAGCATGCACTCTATTGCCTTTATATGATGGATATAAAACAAGTGGTTTGAAGGAAAAAAACCTTGGAATCATAATTAGGATTCTAGCTCCAACTCTGCTACTTTAGAGCCGTGCCATCCTGGACCTGTGACTCAACCTCTCTGCTTTCTCATTTCTCCAGTGGGGATGAGATGACTACTCTACTTACCTCCACAATCTTGGTGTGTAAACTAGAAGCATTATTGGTGTAACATCACTAATAGTCATAAGAAATGTTTGAGACATTGGAAATGTACATTTTAGTAGAATGAAAAAGGTGCAATCTGAAGGAGCAGCTCTAGGGATTTTGCATTTGATCAATCTTACAGGTACTCCAATGTTACATAAAGTAGATTGAATTTCATACTTTCTCCCTTTATATAAATCTTCCTTTTTCTGTTTTGTGTTCTCTAAACCAGTAAATATTTTATTCATAGTGAGACAAAATCCCAAAAGACTCTAAATTCTATCTTTGGCAGGAGAGAAAACTGAGGACCTGGATAGGTAAATCCAAAGTCAAACAGAAAGTCATTGGGTCTTTTAGGAACTGAAAGAAAATGAAAGAAATTGACCAAACTAGTCACTAGTGATGAGCTGGTGTCAGAGGATCTGAGTTGTCCCTTTGTTTCTAAAAGTTATTTCCTCTGTGACCATTGACAGAATATTTTTCCTCCCTGAACATTATTTTCCTCATGAAAGTTTTTTATTCAGTGATTTCTATGGACTCTATCAGCTTTAAAACTATTGAATGATCCTATGACCCCAAAACAGGCTTTTCTGAGGTGCTGCTATAAAGAAATGATTTTTACCTGTTTCATTGGCCAGGTGCTCCCAGAATATAACTGTGTCACAGACACTCTCTAAGCTTTTCTCCTTACGGAATGAAAGTTTTCCAATAAGATCTTCTGAAGATTGTTTGTACCTAAATATTTATACACCATCTGACTTGGTGACGAAGACCAATTTACCGGTAAGAAGCCTAGGACTATAGTTGGCTATCACTTTGGAACTGGTAGGTGAATTATGATTCTTTTTTCCATCCATAGTACAAGATAATAGGGAAGCAACTCTTGACCTAGAGAGGCTAGCAATAGGTTCATGTCTTCTCCTGTTGCCAGTGATCAGAGTCTATGTATGATTTTAGAAATAATTAGTTTTGTGTACTGTGCTTGTTAGCACAGTATTTGGTACATAGGAAACTCTTAAGTAAGGATATTTATTCCTCCATTTATTTGTTCAGTTCTGTTCTCTACAAACAAGCAGGACAATTCCACAGATATTTGAAGACAGTGCTCATGCTTCCCTGAATCTGCTTTAGCTAAATTAAACATCTCATAAATTCAACCAATCCTCATGTAGAGAATATCAAGTCTTCTAATCACTTTTTTCCTCTCATTTAATCTGCTTACATTATATCTGAGTTGGAAGGAAATTACCTAAACCAACCCATAGCTATATAGGACTCCATTATATAATTATATGTGTATCCCAAATAGTCATCTATCTTCTATTTGAAGATATGGAGTTAGACATTTTACAGAAGGAAACTGTCACTGTTTCTATTGTAGCCTTTTATACTGAAGAAAACAATCCTGACCCCTGTTCTCCATGACAATTTTGCAAATATATAAATTCAGCTGTTATGTTCCACCCTATCCTCCTCAAATCTCCTTTGTTTCTTCAACTGACTTAAATGTGGGAAAGTAAATTATTTACCAATTTTTCTCATCTCTAACATTTCCTTCTCTAACCTATCCACATAGATTGAAAGAGCATTATTATCTGTTGTATTTCTTTTTGACATTTTAAATAAACTTGGTACAGTAAGTCCTATGAAGATATTAGCAATGTGGTTTGGAGAGAAATGAAGATCTCACCATTTTTCTAAAGACACTGATCCGATGACCTAGACCATTTAGAAATTCATTTTCAGAGGTTTTCTCAATTCTGGATTCTTTTGACCAAAACAATTTTCCCTTCATTCCTCAGGTTATGGTGTGGATCCATGGAGGGGGATTGATGATGGGTGAGGCTTCAACTTATGATGGGCTGGCTCTCTCAGCCCTTGAAAATGTGGTAGTAGTGACCATTCAGTACCGCCTGGGAATCCTTGGGTTTTTTAGGTAAGATCTGGAGTCTGATAACTCAACTGACACAAAATTAGACATGTGAATCTTCTCTTGCAATAAAGCCACTAGAATAACTCACCTCTGAAATTCTCTAATTTTTATAGCAACTGCTTTTAACAGGCTCTCAAAGCATGGAGTGATCTCATCCTACCATAGAGTATTTCTATTTCCTGATTTGCTTTCCTAGAATCAGGCATATGCGGGGGCTTATCTGGCAACTTCTGTAATGGAATTTCCTTGAGGTCAGGGACTATGGCAAGTCCAGTGGCTAATGCACTGAATTTATAAATAAGTCTTATCAATATCTCTAGTACACTACAGTTGACCATATGTATCCAGGGATATAAATAGATAACTAACCAATTTAATAAGCATGAGTTGAAAATCTTTTTATATATTCACTTATTTTGTCTGTGACTATTGAGGACTTTATATGTGCAAACTATGCAATTCAGTTAAACAAACATTTATTTTAATACCTAACATGTACATGTTGGATGGGAGAGGAAGGCAAAGATAGACATGGCAGTCATCTTGTTTTCAAGCAGTTTACAATAAATGGGAGGGAGAGCCTAAGTAAACACATAGGTATGATACACGGGCAATTAGTTCCGTGGAAATATTCCATCTCTGGAAATTGTGGCTCTTTTTGAAATATGGCTCCTAATGTGTGCCATATATCCAATACTTGAATTCTTCCAATCAAGTTTACTCCAAATTCAATGTAGGAACAGATAATTTAATAGAAATCATAATGGATTTTGATTCAGAAGGCATGATTTCAAACTTCTTCATTCAAATATATTGCTAATACTTTGCACAATGTTTTTCTTGTTCAGTTTGACTCACTTTACATTAGTTCATATAAATCTTTCTAGCTTTTCTGAAACCTTTGTCATTCCTTATGGCACAGTAGCATTCCATTGCAATCATATGTCACAATATATCTACCCACTCCCAAATGATGGACATCCCCTCAATTTTTAATTCTTTGCCACCATCAACAGTATGTTAGTGTCTCAATTTTTACATAGTACACTCCAACATTATCATTTCTATTTTCTGTCATATTAGTCAATCTGATGGGCATGAAGTAGTACTTCAGAGTTCTTTTAATTAGCATTTTTCTAATCAATAGTGATTAAACTTTTTTATATGATTATAGATAGCTTTGATTTCTTCTTCTTAAAACTACTTTTATATCTTTTGACCATTTCTAAATTTGGGAATGATATTATTCTTATTGATTTCATTCAGTTCTCTATATATTTAGTAAATGAGGCTTTTATCAGAGAAACTTGCTTTAATACCTTCCTCCCACAAGTTTCCTACTTTTCTTCTAAGTTTTACTACATTGGATTTGTTTGTACAAATCCTTTTTAATTTAATATAATAAAAATTATACATTTTACTTCTGATTTTTATCAAATTTTTCCTTTATACATAGATATTCCATGCATCCTTATTTGCTTATGATCTCTCTCTTTATATCCAGATATTTTAAATAGACTTTCTCTTTCTATCTCTTCCTTCAGGACTTTGTTGGTAATATATGTAAATGTGAGTGATTTATGTAGCTTCATTTTTATTCTGTAACTTTGCTTAAATTGTTAATAATTAAAACTAATTTTTAGCTGATTATCAGAAATTCTCAAAGTATACCATCATATCATTTGCAAAGTATGATAGTTTTGTTTCCTTGATGCCTATTCTAATATTTTGAATTTATTTTTCTTCTCTAATGGCTATAACTAACATTCCTAAAACTATCAGCATAATTGATTATGTTAATAACCAAACAGAAATTGTGTGATTATATCAATAGATATAGAAAAAGCATTTGACAAAATACAACATCCATTACTGTTAAAAACACTAAAGAACATAGGAATAATGGAGTATGCCTTACAATGATCAGTAGCATCTAACTAAAACCATGAGCAAATAGATGTAATAGGGATAAAATATAAGCATTCTCAATAACATCAGAAGTGAAACGAGGTTGTCTACTATAACCATTACTATTCAATAGTGTATTAGAAATGTGAACTTTGTCAATAAGAAAAAGAAATTAAAGGAATTTTTTTTTTTACCAATTGTTCTTATAGTAACAGCCAGTATTTTCAAGGCTATATTATTGGGCCTTTCAACTACTCCATTATGTGTGAACTATTATTTATTTCAAGTTTACAAATTAGTAAAATGAGTTTCAGAAAGATTAAGTATTTTTAATCCATGGTCATATGATTTGGAATATCTCAAATCATATTTGAACCCAGTTTCTCTTAACTACCACTAGCCCAGTTTCTTTCCATTGCATTATATTATACTGCCTTCAATTTCCTGACCTCAACTCACCATTATTCAGTAATTATATTGTTTTCTAATAGTTATTCTCTTTTTTAATACATCTACCTCTTCTCTTTTCCTTCCTTAAAGCACTGGAGATGAACATGCTAGGGGAAACTGGGGTTTTTTAGACCAAGTGGCTGCACTCCGCTGGGTCCAGAAGAACATTGGTAATTTTGGAGGAGACCCAAGCTTGGTGACCATCTTTGGAGAGTCAGCAGGAGGTTTTAGTGTTTCAGCACTGGTGAGTTTTCAGGGTGCCAGGTCTTGGTCGAAGAGATTACTGGTAGTGAATCTTAGCAGAGTGGGAACCCTAGAAATGAACAAAATTGGCCATGCCTCAAAACTCAAAAACTATAGATAGCTAATACTAAATAATTATGGTGATATTGAATGTACTTATTTTTCAAAAATATCATGACTCACATTTTAAAAGAGCTTTAAAATCACTTTCCTCACAGCTTCACTCTTAATTAGGTAGCACAAGCATTATTATTCTACTTTTAGAGTTGTGAAACCAACACTCTTAGAAATAAAGTGGTTGTACTTTCATTATCATGAAGTATATTAACTAGGGAAACCAGGAGGTGGGACTGAGGAAGAGCATTCCAGGCACAGGGGACAGTTAGTAAAAATACCTGAAATTGAATGATGGAGTGTCTTGTTCAAGGAGCAAAGAGTTTAGTGTCACTGATTCACAGCTTACATAGGGAATGGGGTTATAAGGTGTAAGAAGATAGAAAAGAGGGTGGAGATAGAAAGGGAAGGTTTTATTAAACAGTCATAGTATATTTTGTGTTGGAAGTGATAGTGCTGATTGAGGTAGGAGCAAGGAATTTAATGGAAAATGAACTGGAAAGAGTGAGACTTATGGCAGGAGAATCAATTAACAGTCTATTGAAAATAAGAAAGAAAATGAGGGCTTATACCAGAATACTGTCAGATAAGGGAAAGGGAAATATGAGAGCCACAGCTATGTAGATGGTGGCCTTACTTTTTTTGGCTGAAATTTTGACCCATTCAATGAATTAGCCAGAACTTGCTTGACTTATGACTCATCTTTTATCCCAGCACTCTATAATTATAATAGTAACTTATTTGACACCATCTGGGTACAGAACCAGAGACTGGTCTGGACCTTTATGCAGCCACAATTCTCAGGACTTATTGATTTCCAGGCCTTCATGGATCCAAATTCATTGGATTTTTGTTCGAATATTAATATTTCATTACTTAGAAGTTTATTGCCTACTTTAAATAGAAATTTCCCTTGGAGAAGTAGTATATTATGTATAGAAAAATTGCACATGTTTAACATATATTGGATTACTTGCTGTCTAGGGAAGGAGGTATGGGAAAGAGAAGGAAAAAAAATTGGAATACATGGTTTTGTAAGGGTGAATGTTGAAAATTATGCATATGTTTTGAAAATAAAAAGAGAGAAGTGGTATATTAAAACCTGATTGACCATTGCCATTGTATAAATTAGTGACTAGATATTTAAATCTTGCTTGATCTTTTGGCATATTTGCAATCAGCTTATGGGAAATAGTGGTATTTGTGCTAAGACATAGGAAAAGTTGAGGTAGCATAAACCCATTTCCTCATACTTGTAACAATCAACAATTTTTGCCCTTACATGGAAGTCATTTATTCTTATCCATAAAAACTATACCAAGGTAAGTAATCGGCACTGGCTGCATTGAAGGCATCAGGTTTTATTTAATTTCTTGACTTTGCTCTCTTAATTAGGGCAAGGTCTAAACCAAGATTCCTTGAATAATACCTTCATGAGTATAGGTTTATCATGAGATTTCCTAAGCATGAGCTTTTGATGAGAGGAGGAAATTCAGAGAAAAATGGACTTGGGGGAAAAGGATGGAAAGCAATCTGTGAAGAGAAAGGGAATAGGCAAAGAAGTTAATGGGTAGTAGGAGGAAAAACAATCCACTTTCACAATTTTCCCAGGATTTCTTTAAATCAGTGTAGTATATATTTCTAAATAAAACCAATAATTCTTGTATTAATAATTTCATTTCTTTGAGAATCTTATTAATAAGCTAAATTCCAGGATTATACACAAACAACACGAGATATTTCACCAAGAAGAAAAATAATCCTAAATGTATTTATTATAGTCTCACTTCAGGGAGCTGGTCATTGTATGGTATTTCCTGAGCACAAGTACGCTTTCCCTGACCCCTTTAATTGGTTCTTTTAAATCATGTTGTGAACCATTTTAGCGTCTGGATTAAATACCATTAAATATGTCTTCAAAGTAATGTTTTAAAAGAATTTTGAGGGAAAGAAAAACCCTAGAGTTAAAACTCTGTGTGAAGGGACAGATTCTGGCACACTCATGTCTGCATTCCATATGCAGTTATTAAATTTGACCTACGTATAAGGCACTAGGTTTGGTATGAGGATACAGAGACAAAAAGAAGTAGTTCCAAATTTCAAGAAGTTTTCATTCTACTGGAGGGGAACAAAATGTACACAGATAAATCAGAGACTACAACTGAGAAAGCCTCTATTGAGAGGAGTACTGAATCATGACAGAGCTAGTGTTCTAGCTAAAGGGAAGAAATGTGTCCTCTGGTGGTTCTTGTTTTAACTTGTGATTTCATTAGTATAGAGATCTCCTGATGAGAAAAATGCAGATTAGCAATTATTTCCTGTAAATAATGATAAGTTGACATTTGTCAAGGGTTACACAGTCAGTAGGTACCAAGGGAAAAAGAAGAATCCTAGTTTTCTGATTCCAAGGCTGTATTATAGCAAGGCCTCTGTCTTTATTTTCTCTTAGTATTTAATTATTTTGCTAATTATTAAATTCTAAGTAGTTGTTATTGTTGTTACTCTTTAATTCTAATATAGGAAGTCAGGATTTGTTAGTAAACTTTAAGTTTCATGCCTTGGGACAAAGAGCTGGTTGTCCTATCCTAATTACAGTTCTGTTTTTGAATCATAATTTTATTTTCCTTCTGTTTTTCTCTCAGATGCTATCTCCTTTGACTAAGAATCTCTTCCATCGGGCCATTTCCCAGAGTGGGGTTCTCTTTATGGAATCTCTGTTTAGTTCTAACATCAAACCAGCTGCTGAGGTAGGTTCTTTTTATTATGACAGTCCCAAAACTTAACTTAATGTATATACATAGGGGTGTTAAAGAAACACTATACAACTACTAGTCTCACCACCTTAATTGAGGCCCTGAGTGGGGAAATGACACTATTCTCATACCGTAGGAATTAAGGGAGCAAAGCCAGAATTTCAATCTATGTCTTCTGACTCCAGATACAGCACATTCTCCATAAACCAAGTTGTTCCACATTCAGGCATACCATGGTTTTGAGAGATCTATGCTATTCTCATAGACTGATAGCAAATAGTGTTCTTTGTTAATATTTTGTTGCAGAAAATAGCAACTTTTGCTGGATGTAAAACCACAACATCATCTATCTTGGTTCACTGTATGCGGCAGAAAACAGAGGAAGAGATCCTAAACATAACTCAGAAAATGGTAGGTGATCTTATAGCTCCCATCTCCTGCCTTTGAATAATTTTCATTGTATTTGATCACTTCAACATTTCAAATTCCCCAAGGGAACATGAATGCTCTCCCATGGCTGAGATGCTCCAATCTCCAGAATTAAAGGTTGCTGTATTTTACTGGGAGGGAAGTGGGGGTGTTTTCATTAGAGACAATAGCTTGCAAATGTTGACATTTAGTGGAAGCAGAGAAAAATATTTCAGATCTCAATATCAGGGGGTACAGGGAAGTAATGCTGTGGTTAGAAGTGGGGTGGTGCTCTTCACTGGGAAAGAGTTTACTTCCTATGATGCAATTAGCAAACCATCTGATAGCTTCCTATTTTCCCCTTTTATTTTTGTTAATTGTGTGCTAGGCTTGGCTGTTTCTCTATTGAAGGATTCTCTATTGAAGGGATTGTCTATATTACCTAGATTATGATGTTGTTTGAAAAAAATCTTGATTTCCTTATCCTACAGCTCTAATTATAATAAAAATCATCTTTGTTTGAAAATCATCTAGTAATAATATGGTTCTAGGGTTTATTTCTGATGTCTACCTGCCTGATCTCAAGGATCTCAAGAGTTTTTGAGGCCCTTTCTGTCCACTAATACCATAAAATCAAGTATTTCTGAAATTTTGTCCTTATAATGAAGACTAAGGTAAAGGAGGAGGCAGAGCAGTTGCTTGTGAGCCCTGGAGCTTCAGAGAACCTGAATTATTGCTTTTCTTTGAAAAACCTAATGACTGTTACTACATGAAGCATCCTCTCAGGAATGCTGGCTCTAAATCAGGACTCAGATTTAGAAGAACAAAATGCACCCATGGGATATTTTATTTAGATCCACCAAAACCTTAAACAAATTGTGGATGTTGTCCAGACAAGTAGAAGCCTAAGTAGTTTGTTGGGATTGGAAAGACTTGCATAATTTTTAAAATTCTCTTCTTATGGAACCAGTTTGTCAGGGACTGGTGAAGAATTTAGTAAAATTCAGAGATTATAGTGACATAGAAGAAAGATTAGGCCTCTCTGATATATTAAAAATTCAATGATTACTCTTCCTATATAAGTTTCAGGAACATTGGCAGAATTTCCACCAAATACAATCTTTGTTGCAGGCATATATGAATAGATATTGTCTTTTCTTCCAAGTTTTTCTTGGAATGGAGGCAGAATGTTCTGGGGAGCAGGGATGGGCTATGAAAGATTAGACATGAAGAAAAAAATTTGAGAAAAAGAGCCACCAATTTTATTTCTAAGATGGTTTACCTCACTTATATTTGTTAACCAAAGAATTGGTTAAGATTAGGTAAGAGAGAAAAGCACTTGAGGCAGTGACTAAGCTTGATTTCCTAGACACCTTGCTACTTTTTTTTGTGCCTCATAGCTTTGGCTGGTTATATTGGGGCCCAGAGACCCTGTATACTTTTTTCCCCTGAGGATTGTCTTGAGAATTCTATGAGAATGAATATGAATGTTAAGGGAGGTAGCAAAATCAATGCTTTCTGGGAAGTCTTTTCTCCTATCCTTCTTTTGTTTACTTTCACAGGATTTTTTTCATTTGGATTTCCTAGGAGACCCTACAGAGGTAAGACATTCTCATTGTTTTAATTGCATATTTTAAATATTGACTGCTTTAAATCCTACTTAAATATGATGGATAGCTAGATGGTACAACAGATAGTGTACCAGACCTGGACTCAGAAAAATTCATCTTCCTATATATTTAAAAGAACTGTACATATTTAACCTTACCAGACTACTTGTCTTAGGAAAGAGGGAGATAATAGAGGCAGGGAGAAAAATTTGGAACACCAAAGTCTTACAAAAAGGAATGTTGAAAACTCTTTACATATATTTGGAAAATAAAATACAATTGAAATTTTTTTTTAAAAAAAGAAAGTTTCATCTTCCTGAGTTTAAATCTGGCCTCAAATACTGTGTGACCCTAGGAAACTCATTTAAACCTGCTTACTTCAGTTTATTATCTGTAAAATGAGCTAGAGAAGAAAATGACAAGTCTGCTTCAGTAACTTTGCTAAGAAAAACCAAATAGGATCAAGAGTTCTTCACAGAAGTTGGCCATGATTGAACAACATAACCACACCTCTATGGCTCATTGCTTAGTTGTAAAGGCAGCTAGATGGGCTAACAGCTAGAGCACTGGGTCTAAAGTCAGGAAGACCTAAATTCAGATCCAACTTCAGACACTAGCTGTGTGATTCTGGGCAAGTCACTTAATCCATTTTGCCTCAGTTTTCTCATCTGTAGAATGAGCAAGAAAAGAAAATGGCAAACTACTTCACTGATTTTGCCAAGCCCCAAATGCTATCACATAGTGTCAGAGATGTAACTGAAAAATGACTGAACAGAAAATATAAAGAAAAACATTAATGGAATGATCTCAATACCATATTCTTTAGCAGTAGTCAGATTTAGAACAATTAACTACTGCTGTACATTCTTCTTATTTCTTAAAAAATTGTATTTAATATTTTATTTCTTCCCAATTACATGTAAAGACAATAGTACTGTTTTGAATTCCAAATTCTCTCCATCACTCTTCCTGCATTGAGAAAACAGTTTGACATAGATGTAATCATGTGTAATCATGCAAACCACATTTCTATGGTAGTAATTCTGTGAAAGAAAATACAAATAAAAAATCCAAGAAAAATAAAATAAAAAAAATATTTCTTCGATTTGCATTCATTCTCTAAATATATATATAGTCTTACAAAATTGTCATGGAAAATATTGCTGAAAATAGCTAACTTATTCATAGTAGATTGTCATTCAATATTGCATTTATTATGTACAATGTTCTCCTATTGCTGTTTATTTCACTTTGCATTAATTCACGTCTTTCCATGTTTTTTTTTTCCTGAGACTACCTTGCTCATCATTTCTTAAAGCACAATAGGATCCCCTCACAATCATAAAATAACTTTTTTAGCCATCCTCCAATTGATGTACATTTTTAATGTCCAATTCTTTTCTACTACTAAAAGAACTACTATAAATATTTCTGTATACATAGGTCTTTTTCCTTTTTTTTTAAATCTCTTTGGGATACAAACTATTTCTTGGTCTAAAAGGTATTCATGGTTTTATAGGCCTTTGGGCAAAGTTCCAAATTACTCTTCGGAATGGATGAATCAGCATATAGCTCCATCAGTAGTATATTAGTATCCCTTCCCAATTCCCTTATTCAAATCCCTCCTAACATTTGTCATTTTCTTTTCTATCTTATTAACTAAAATGACAAGTGTGAGCTAGTATCTCATAATTGTTTTAATTTGCATTTCTCTCATCAATGGGGATTTAGAAAATATCTTTGATTATTTTGAAAATTGCCTGTTCATATATTTTGACTATTTTATCAATTGAGGAATGGCTCTTATTTCTATTAATTTGACTCAGTTTTCTTTGGAAGTCTCAGAGAAATTCATTATAAAATTTCCCCCCAATAATGATCAACTATGTATTTCCCTCCAACCTATTTTCCCCCTGTTTATTCTACTTTCTCTCTCTTTTTACCCTGTTCATTTAAAAAAATATTTTGCTTCTGACTTTTTACCTCCCTAAACTGCCCTACCTTCTCTGTTTCCCTCCCTCCTTTTCATATCCCCTTTCATCGCAACTTTCCTGTATGGTAAGATAGATTTCTGCATGTAAGTTAGCCAATTCTGATCATAGTGAGATTCATAAGTTCCCCTCTGTACTTCTTCTGTTTTCCTTTCTACTATATCTATCTCTTTTATGTCAGATTATTTAGTGTATTCTATCTCTCCCTTTCCCCTTCTATAATGCATTCTTCTTTCACATCCATTATTTTTATTTTTTTAGATAATCATATCATCACATTCAACTTACACCTCTGCTTTCTGTGTATACTCCAAATATCCTAAAAATGAGAAAGTTTTTAGTAGTTATAAATATCATTTTCCCATGTAAGAATATAAATCATCTAACCTTATCAAATCCCTTATGATTTCTCTTTCCTGTTTAACTTTTTATACTTCTTTTGCATCTTGTATCTGAAAGTAAAGTTTTCTATTCAGCTTCAGTCTTTTCATCAGGAATGTATGAAAGTCCTCTATTACACTGAATATCTATTATTTCCCCTAAAGGAAATTGTATTCAATTTTGCATTCAGTTTTGCTGTGTAGGTGATTCTTGATTATAATCTTCAATCTTTTGCATTCTGGAAAATCATATTCTAAGCCCTCTGGTCCTTTAAAATAAAAGTTGCTAAGTCTTAATGTTATGGCAACATATATTCTTTTATCCAAATTATGGATAAAAATAAAGTAAATAGTACAAAGTGGCACTCCATTGAGATCTCCTGCCAAGATTATATTGAACTATTGACAAATAATCTCTGTGTCTGGTTATTGAATCAGTTTCAAATTCTTAAATTCATTTAAATATTATCTTCTGCTTTACACCTCTCCATCTTTCCTACAAAAAGAGTATAAAATACCTTATCAGATATTTTGCTAAAATCAGTGAATAAAATGCCTGGTTTGATATCCAGGAGACTCATCTTCCTGAGTTCAAATCTGGCCATCACACAATCCTGTTTTTCTCAGTTTTCTCATGTGTAAAATGAGCTAGAGAAGACAAGCAAATTACTCTGATATATTTGGCAAGAAAACCCCAAAAGTGATCACAAAGAAAAACAGAAACAACAAAAGAGTAAACTCTATATATAACATTCTCATTATCTCTAAATATAGAAACCCTGTGAAAATGTCTGATAGTCTGAGATGACTGGTTATTTTAATATAGCTGCCTCTGTTATCAGCTTTTCCTTTGTTAATCATTTCCTTAATAATCTATTCTAGAATTTTCCAAGGAATGGGAATCATTGTCATTGAACTATAATTTGTTGTTATTTTCCATTTATTAAAAAAAAAAAGTAGAACTACCTTTTGTCTTTTCTAGTTCTATAATATCTCCCCTGTTCTCAACAGGCTTTCAAATATCACTAATGATGGCTCAACAATTTCATGTTCTAGCTTTTTCTTCTTTCTCAATACCCTGAATCATGGATCATATGAACTATTTTTTCCCCCACTTCATTATGGGTAGTGGTCAACTGTTCACTTAGTATTTCTTTATTTCTTCCCAGTATTCATTCAGTATTAGTATATTTTTGTTCTGCCATTTTTAATCCAAAGATCATTCTCTTTGGGAGAGAAAACAAAAGGAAAAAAAAATTCCCTCCTTCTTTTCAGTTATTATTGTCCCAACCATACCAAGCAGCTATTCTAGCCTTCCTATAATCCTTCCTTTTCTTGACGTAGCTTCAAATACCTCTTTAGTTATTTATATTTTTCTTCACTGAGCTCAGTTACTTATAACTTTATCATCTTTCAAACCATTTACCCCCCATAGAGCCTATCATGTTGCTTACTATATTCTGTTACCTGATTTTACTTCTACTGCTTTATATATAGAATACTAAACTCACTTGTTGGTGGTTCTCTGCAAAGCCGCATCAGTCTTTTCAAATATCTTCATTTTTTCCTCTAATTGGTTTTGCCTTTTTTATTTCTTGAGAATTTTACTACTTAAGATATTCCATACTTTATAGACTAAGATCCTCTGTAGAATTTCAGTCCATTGGTTCCTACCTTTCTTTTTAAATTTTAAAAATGTATTATATTTTTAATTTATAGAATAAAACAAGTATTTCTCATAATATCATATAATAAAAAGATTGCTCATGAAACTGCAAATCTATTATATACAGGTTGCTATTCTTTTAAAATATATAAGAAGGTTGTCACATACATTTCTTTTTTCCCCCAAAGAAAATGCTGTCATTAGACTCAAATGTGAATATTTATGTATGTGTATATATATATATGTGTGTGTATATGTATATATACATATAGTATATATATATTTATATTTTTATTTATATATACTAAATATATATTTATATATATTTATGCATGTATATGTAAAATCATTCTATACATAATTTAGAGTTCCTTTAGGACCATCTCAGAAAGCTTTATTTAGAGAAATAAAACTTAAAAGAACAAGATGGTTATAGACTCTCTGTATTCTGTCCTGGGTAGACCATACTTAGAGCACTTTGTTCATTTTTAGGGATGATCACTTATTAGAGAAATCAACAAACCAAGATTTTTCATAGAAGGACATCTGGAACGGTGAAGGACCTCTAGCTTATAGCATAGGTGATTGTATTAAAAAATGGGGAATGGTCAGTATAGAAAATTAAGTACTCCAAAAAATCATGGTATCTATGTTCAAATAGTTTAAGGGCTCTCATTGGGAGACCAATGTAATTTTTTATGATCCTATAGATCACATCTAAGAA
Source organism: Sarcophilus harrisii (assembly GCF_902635505.1). Lineage (NCBI taxonomy): Eukaryota > Metazoa > Chordata > Mammalia > Dasyuromorphia > Dasyuridae > Sarcophilus > Sarcophilus harrisii. Next base: position 473,039,254 of record NC_045427.1, on the reverse strand, counting down.
CAGTGCAAAGAAGATGCAGAGTCACTTCTAAGTTTGACATAACAGATAACTATTTAATAATTTAATTGCCAACATAAATGAGTTTCCCTTCATTGGAAGTATTCAGATTTGATGAGTTGATTATAGAAGGTATTCCTGTTAAAGTGTGATTTGGATTAGATAGCATCTGTACTCTCATTGCAAATATTTAACTCTGAGATTTTATGATTTGTCAGAATCACATGATGTATGATAATACAGCAATCCTTTCATATATATATATATATATATATATATATATATATATATGCTATCTATTAAACTGACTTTATATATGTTCTGATCCCTTGTGTTGAAATAAGTTGTAGGAAAATTAAAAGTAATTTATTATGGAATAATCAATTCATTGGCAACATAAAGACATAATCTACAAATGTCCTTGTAATTTATACACCCAAAGTAAAGCTATGGATCATTTTTCCCTGCTGAACTCACCAAAAGATATAACACTCCTTCTATAAGACATAGAGAAAAATGTAAAAATGAAGTCACTCTGGATTAGGAAAAGAAAATGGAGATGTTACTTTTTTTTCCAGAAATTTTTGTTCCTACCTGCAGTTGTGGATGGAGTATTTTTCCCCAGAAGTCCCAAAGAGCTCTTGGCTGAAAATCAGTTCCAGCACATTCCCTACATTATGGGAATCACCAATCATGAGTTTGGCTGGTTTCTTCCAAAGGTGAGAGACCATTTTATTTCTTCTCTGGTCTTGTCTTCTTCTTCTCTCTCCCTCAAGCCAGAAATCCCCCAACCCTGGTTTAAAAAAGTCTTTAGTGTACTGGGCGTCCTTTGCAGAGATGGTTTGCTATTGATTCTGATTTAACAATCTTGCACTTTTCTACCCTACCACAAGACTCCATTTCCAAGGAATTATTCTAGGTAACTGTTAAATTATTGCAGAAGCAGCATTGGTATTTAGCATTTTCCTGTTCAAGAATCTTATATTTGAGCTGAAAGGCATTAAATCCAAACCACTCATTTTAAATATGAAAACACTATGGTTTATAGAAAGGAAGAGATTGCCTCAGATTGTTACAAAGATTAGACAAGGGACAAAGATGAGAGTTTATGTCTTTTCTCATTTGTTGTCTCACACTCTCTTTTATAAGGTAAGCAGTGACCTTATCCTTCCCGGAATTTTCTTCACACTAAAATTGCAGAAGTTGCATATGAAATCTTGGTTTAACTCTTCCCATCTCCATCAATACATAAGAAATATGATATTATGGGAAAAGCATCAGATCTGGGATCTGCAAACATAGGTTTGAATCCTGGCTTGGATACTCACTATTAATGTGACTTTGCACAAGTTACTCATTACTCATTTATAAAATGAGTTGATTGGACAAGAATAAGGATTCTTTCAGCTCTAAATATTGTGATACATTAAGCATAAATGAAAACTAGTCACGTATAAGTACAACCAGTGCTATCTGTATTCTAACAAGGGACATTCTAGTAAACTAAAGGAATATAGTTCCAATCTCAATTCTTTTTGGGTCTAATTTCTAAGATCTAAAAGCTTATCATTGACCAATCTGGGTATTATGGAAATCCCAATTTCTATATGTGCTTCTGTCTGCTGGGAAGAAGTGGGACCTGTTCTTTTAAGGATTTAAAAAAAATATATTTTGTCATAATTTTATGCTAGTGGTTTCCTGGGATATTAGCAAGTTATGTTAATGTACTAATCTAGTCAAACTCATCAGAGAACTTCAAAGCTAAAAGTAGAATAAAATATTATTCTCATTTTTATCACTAAGGCAGCTTTTCTTTCCCCATTAACAATTAATCTGTTGTGTAAAATTTCATTTTTTTTAATGTAGATACTGGGATATCCTATATCAGAGGATGGACTGGACCAAGGAATGGCCACAGAACTATTATGGCATTCTTACCCACTTCTTGTAAGAAAACTAGAATCATTGAATATGAGATGTAGGAGGGAAGATTAGAGCCTATCTAGTTCATTTCCTTCATTTGATTATTGGAGAAAATTGAGACCCAGAAAAGGGAAGTAGTTTCACAAAGTAGTTTCAAAGTTTCACATACCTAGTCTGTAGAAGAGCACACCCAAGACTTCAGTTGTCCATTCTAGTACAATTTCCACTATGTTTTCAATTCCAAGTCAGACACAAAGCAATCAAAGAACAAAACAGATTAACTTGCAGTTGCCTCCTTTGGCTTGGTCTTTCTACCACTATTGTAGAATCCATGTGAAATAATACATGAAGTGAATTTATCATGTCTTCTCTAACCAAACCCCATACAACTTGGGAATATTCTTGACCACCTTCCAAACTCCATAAAAGCATATTGTTTATGTCTTTCCCAAGCATTTATTCAAGCATATTTTATATTATATTTTTATATATTGATGTTTTAACTCCTTCTTGGATATGAACACTAGGAAGGCAGTATGGGTGAAGGACTTGGCCCATACTACTGATTATTGATATAGGAAAATTCTGATAAATAAAATTCTCCTATCATTCGTATTTTCAACTTCTCTGCAATTGAGAGTCTTAGAAATGAGCCTAGACCACTAGGAAGTTAAATAATTTACCCAAAGTCACATTGTCAGTATGTGAGGTTCAGAACTTGAATCCAAATCTCTATGGTTTCTAGGCTAAATCTTCACTTATTGGGTCATGCTGAAAAAACTTTATTAATTCATCATTGTATTCTGTATAATGTCTAGCTAAGGAACCAATTTCAAAGTGATATTCTTTTAAATAGTCATAGTCACCCAAATTTTAGTAATTTATTCCATGGAAATTGATTTTAGGTGAACATCAGGAAGTTAATCTAACAAGCAATATTATAAGTGAGTGATTTACTTGAAGAATTTTTAGCTGGATTTCATTCCATATTTAAGCTTGTTCATAATGCAATGACAATATTATTATGAAAAATGTAAGATGTGGCAACTTCAAGTAAGGCATCAAATCAATGAAGAGATAAAATGGCATATGTATAGATAAACTGATAGGAAAAAAAATGAATGAATGCAGTTACTTTTCCCTTATTGCTCATTGCCCATTACAGAAAATCCCCCGAACACTCACTCCAATGATAACTGAAGAGTATCTTGGAGGTACAGATGATCCTGTCAAAAAGAAAAACCTATTTCTTGAAATGCTGGGAGACCTGACATTTTGGATCCCAACTGTGATTTTGGGTCGGCTTCAGAGGGGTAAGTTTTGAGGCAATATGAGGGAAGGGGGTAGTGATAAAGTCAGGATATCACTTTCAATATTTAGTCAATGATATTAGATGATTCTGAAGTTACTTTGGATAAACCCTATCCAGAAGTGGGATTACACATCAGCCTATATAATAAAAAGAATACTAACTTTTGAAAGCCTAGGTTCAAATTCTTGATTCAATATTTTCCAGATAAAAATGCATAGTACAAAGATATGAAGTATGGTGGAGACAGGAACAGATTGTGAGAAGAGATATTACTCAATCTGTTGATTTATTGGTCAGCTGGAAAGGATAGGATGATGATTGCAACTGTTGCATGGGAATCTAAAACTGCCTTTATTAAGCTGAAACTGAATGACTATAGATTTGGCATGATTCCAAAAGGATTTCTGCATGAGAAGGATTTGACAAGATGAGTTTTATGTTTCCAGCCAACTCTAATATTCTATGATTAGGAAGTCAGGGCTTAGGATCTTAATGAATTACAATGGATAGATGGTAACCTTAAAAAAATATATCTCCTTTAATTTTGATTATTATTCAGCATATGCCTCTTGATACCTCTAATTACATTAGGTCCTAGGTTTTCCAATTATTTAAAATAATATCTCAGAAGACAAGCATTTTTAGCTTTCTAAAGGTTACACATCTATTTGTGATAAAGGACATGAGAGTTTTCTTCCATTTCTTTCCATTCAGATTCAGGTGCACCCACTTACCTCTATGAATTGCAGCATCGCTCAAGTGTCTGGGGAAACTTGAAACCAGCAACAGTCAAGTCAGACCATGGAGATGATCTCTTTCCTGTCTTTGGATCTCCATTTTTAAAAAGTAATGGATCTTTATTTGGTACAAAAGCTTCCTTAAGATATTATGACTCTTTTTGAAAGATAACTTTTAGCTCTTACATGTATTCAACTTTTTTGAATTATCAAAGTATTTTTTTAATTCTTATCTCATTTGGTTCTCACATCATCTTTGTGGAATAAAAAAAGATGATTATTTTTATTTCTAAAATACAGAGAATATGGCTATGTCCCAAAGAGTGAAGTTAGTTAACCTAAAAGTCCTGATGGATCTACAACTGGAACAAACATCCTGTTGTCCAGTCCCAGACTCACACTACCAACTTAATTATCTTAAAACTCAATTCTCACAATTGAAACAGGATATTTTCTTTCCCTGAGGAAGTGATGGTAGATCATATAGACAGTAATATAGTGATTAGGATAAAGGAGCTGATAGCTCTGCTTTGCTCACTTCTGGTCAGCTCACACTTGCTTCATCCTGTTCAGTTCTGGGTACCACAACTTAGAAAATATATTGACATAGAGAACTTTAAGAGCAGATATTTAACAAAATAAATATAATTAAGGGATGAAGAAAACATTTTGTTGAAAAGCAATATATAGAGATAATTTTCTATATTTCATGCATGAATCTAATACTACAGCTTATAAATTCTTAAAGTAAAAATAAAATTACTTATAAAAGTATTTTGGGGAGATCTCTCAAGACCATGCTATTTGATAATAATATAATGCTGTCCTAAGAGAGAATATAAAAAACTCCTCTGTGTATGTAAAGGACAGGAAGTCTGGAGTGAGAGAAGACTCCCAATTGAAAACAATAAAAGGAAGTAGGAGAAAGAGGATTTCTTAAGAGAAAAATCAGAAAAATATTGGGGAACATTTTTAAAACAAACATCTGTATTTTGCAAATAGAACTAGGTGTAAACATCAGTAGGAAAAGATTTCACTCAAACTTTACTTTCATGTCTGCTACTCAAAAGTAAGAAGAAAACATAAGAATTTAGTGTAGTGCAACATTCAACTCAACAAGAATATGGATAAAAATAAGAAGAGGGAAAGTATAAAAATTGTAGCATAATATTAATTCAACAAGGATATGAATAAAAATGGGAAGAGGGAAAGCATGAAAAGAGGAGAGTATATTGAGGGAGAGATTAGTAATAAGCAAAAATAAAATTACAAAGCAAAACAAACCCCTTAAACTTAGAGAGAGGATGGTAGAAAATGAATTAAAACAAGGGGAATAAAAGCAAAATAGCATGAAATGAATGGGAAGAGAAAAGAATACAGAAGAAAAATGTAAGAGAATAGAATGGGATAATATCAGCTATATAGCAATTAGCTATAATATTTTGGATGTGAATATGATACATTTATCCTTAAAACAAGAATTTTGCTGCAAGCAAAATCCAACAATATACTATTTAAAAGAAATATTTTTGAAACAGAAAGACTCCCACAGTTAAAATCTATTATCCCTCAGCTGAATGCCACACATACAAACATATATCCATGCATATACACATGTGCAAAGAAGAGATAGAAGAAAATGACAAAGTAATTATAGTTAAAGAATGAAGAAAACATTTGGTTGAAAAGTAATATATAGAGATAATTTTCTATATTTCATGTATGAACCCAATACCACAACTTATAAATTCTTAAAGTAAAAATAAAATTACTTATAAAAATATACAATAAAACTAAAATAATAAGACATCTCAATTTATCCTTATCAGCATTACACAAATTTAAACAAAAAAATAAGAAATTAATATTATTAATGGAATTTTAGAAAAATTGATACAATATACTTCTGAGGAATATTAAATGGGATTAAAATATGCATGACTTTACAAAAATTTATCATACCTTAGGACATAAAAACTTCACAAACAAATATCAAAAATGCAAAAATATTATAAATGGCATTTGTTGATCATAGGACAATGCCATTACATTAAATATAGGTTCATGCATAAAATTATTTTAAAAATCAACCAGATACTATGTAAGTTAAAACTAAACAGTTGTTTATAGAATCATAGAAAGATAGAAAATATCATTAAAGTTAATAGCAAAAATGAGACAACTTATCAAAACTTTTGGGATTAAGTCAAAGTAATTTTTTGAAAGAAATTCATGTTCCTAAACACTTTTATTTGTATTACCAATTCATTTGATTTTGAATTGTTAATACAAATAGCATACTAAAAAGTCAGCCAATAAAAAAAATCAAGTAAATACTAAACTAATAATATGAAAAATAAAAAATTAAATTAAAATTAAAAACAAAAAGACATGGAATTGTCATAATGCATTTATTTAATTGCATAAACATTTATGAAAATTAAGATTAAAAAGGAAATAATTAAATGGAAAAGAAACCTTTGAGGGAAATTTTTCTCTGACAAAATTTTTATTCCTACAAATATTTCTAGAAAATATTTATTTTCTAAATAAAAAAAAAATTTGACTGTGACATATTTAACATGTATAGGACTGCTTGCCATCTGGGGCAGGGGGTGGAAGGAGGGAGGGAAAAAGAACAGAAGTGAGTGCAAGGGATAATGTTGTAAATACATTTTTTTCAAAATAAAAAAAAAGTTTTTAAATTAAAAAATTATTTGTTTCTATAAATAAATAAATTTATTTATTCTAAATAAATTCAAAAATTTATTTAAATTCCTACATAAGGAATTGATTCAAGTTTATGAGAAAAAAAACTGATTCTCCTATGTAAAATATCTAAGGATATGAATATACAATTCTCAACAGAAGAAACCCAAGTTATTGCTGACTGGTTAAAATAATGTTTCAAATCACTACTAGGAAGACTCAAGTAATTCTGAGATTTGACCTCACTTTCATTTTAGTGACAAAAAGGACAAAAATAGAAAAGATAAATGCTGAAGCAAGAAATTGAGAAAATGGACATGTCTGTGCATTGTTACTGACTATGTGAATAGCCAATCTGGAAAGCAATATGGTAATATTAGAAAAAAAATTCTGTTTGTCTATGCATATTTGTTAAAAATTAATTTGCTCCTTCCCCTTTTTCCAATGGGGTGGTATTTAGCAGGGAGAAAATATAAATGTATTAGTTTTTTGAAAATAGAAATATGTATGTGGTGATAGCAGTGGGGTCAGAGGTGACATGTTGAATGGAATTTCACTTTATTAATGGTTTTGCTAAATGGTTTTAATGTGTTAAAAGGGCCTTCTCATCAAGCCATCTGAAAATGTTGGAAGGTAAAAACAAAACATGACTATATTTCTAAAAGGAAACAAGTTATGAAATGAAAGTGGGATGGTATAAACTTCACAGTTTTGTTTTTTTAAAACTACTAGTTATATTCTAATATCTGTAATTTTCATTTTTAGATAGTTCCCCAAATGAGGAGAAGCAACTTAGCAGGATGGTGATGAAATATTGGGCCAATTTTGCTCGGAATGGGTAAGACTAATAACAGAGAAGAGGGGAACTTTTAAAAAAAATGATTCATATATTTTGCTTTTGCATCATCTACATTTTCCAATACTTCCCTCCTTTTCCCCCCTTCCTAATATATTCTTTTATAACAAAAAATCAAAAAGGAAGGGAAATATATTTTAGCCAAACTAGCCATAACATCAACCACATCTGACATTAGATGCAGAATTTCATACTCATGTTCCCTCATTAGTACAAAGAAGAGAGAGAGGTACATTTTTATATCTCTTCTTTTAGGCTAAGGATTCAGTTTCCTCTCTTTCATATGGTCATTATTCTTTTCATTTACATTGTTGAAGTAATCATGTGTATATTTTACATAATTTCATATAATTCTCATTTTATGTGCATTCATCATATTTTTATTTCTTATAGCTCATTAATATTTTATTTCATTCAAATAGTGAAATATATTCAGTTATTTTCCAAATGAATTAGAAGAGAACTTTCCCCCCAGGGAAAAAAAAGGAAAAAAAGCCCCCACAGACCCCAGGCTTTTACTACTACAAAAATGTGCCTATGAATATTTTGGTATATGTAGGACAGCTATCTTTATCATTGACCTTCTTGGGACGTATGCCTAAGAAAAAGGTTTCTGAGTCAAAGAATATGGACATATAACTCTTGTTATTTATGTAATTCCCAATTGCTTTCCAGAATAGATGAACTGACTCATTATTTGATAGGTGGTGAATTAGTTTGGCTATCCTTTCACAACTTTGATTACTCCAACAATTTATTATTCTCATCTTTTACCATCTTTTCACTTTGCTGGTGGTCAAGTGATTAGAATTGTTTAGATTACATTTCTCTTTTTAATCAATTTTTTGGTTATTTTACCGCTTAATTTTCTCTTTTCTAATTTCCCTCTTTCATACATGGAGAAAATAAAAACTCCAAAAGCCATTACAACATATAGAATTTATTTTAAAAATTCTATTTTAACCATATTTTAAAAAATAATGTCTTTTTGCAGTCTGAGTTTATAACTTCTTTATCAGAAGGTGGGAACCATGTTTCATCATATATCTTCTGAAATTATGGTTGCTTTTTATGTTAATAAGAGTTTCTGAATCTTGCAAAGTTATTTATCTTTACCATATTGTTATTAAAGAATTTATTCTCTGAATTTTACTCAGTTTACTTTAATCAGTTCATACAAATCTTCTCAGGCTTATACAAACTTGTTTCCTTTATCATTTCTTATAGCACAATATTTTACTATTCCCCAATTAATGCCACTTCTTCACTTTTCAATTCTTTGCCACCATGAAAAGATCTGATGTAAACATTTTTGTATACATGGATAATTTTTCTTTTTTTAAGAGAAATTTGTTGTGGCAGAGACTTTATAGTGTTGTTGTTGGTTCAGCATACTTAGTTCATATGTTATTATTGTTGGTTCAAGCACAACTTAATGATTTATTCAGTATTTTTTAAAATTACTTTTCTTTTTTATAAAAATTACTTTTCAGAATGAGTGGAGTAAGGCATAGCTCTAACGTATTAATAAATTTACTTCCCTACAATACCTCCAGGATTTGTCTTTTTCCTTTTCTATCTGATGAGTATGAGATAATGCCTTATAATCGCTTTAATTTGCATTTCTCAAATTATTAGTGATTTACAGCATTTTTTCATATGACATGGATTTCTTCCTCTGAAAAATGCCTCTTTATATCTTTTGACTATTTATCAATTAGGAAATGTTTTTTATAAATTTGATTCAGTAAAGTATATTTTAGAAATGAGACCTTAACCAGGGAAAGTTAATGCAAAGATTTTCCTGAATCTCTTCTTGTTTTAGTTTCCTTTGTTTTGATTTTTGAAAAAATTAATATTCCATTTCATCAAAATTATCCATTTTACTATATGTAAACCTCTATAACACTAGCTTGATGAAGAACTTTTTCTTTACCCATAAATCTTAGTTACTTGCTTTCAGTTTCCCTAATTTGTTAATGATAACATTTATGTCTAATTTATATATTCATTTGGATTTTGCTTTCATATATAGTGTGAGATACTTTGTTATATATAATTTCTCTTAGTCTACTTTCTAGTTTTCTTAGCAGTTTTTTTTTTTTTAAACAGTGAGTTCTTAGCCAAATATCTGGGACCTTTGCTTTTTATCAAGCAAAAGGCTGCCTCAATTACTTGCTTCTGTATATTGCATACCTAATTTGTCTGGGGTGTGAAAAGACCCTTAGGGTTTCTGGCCAAAGCTGGAATGATAGCGACATTTACATTCAGTCTGAGCCAAACAGGATCTAAACAATGACCAAATAGGGCTTGGTCTAGGACCTATTGGAAGATAATGAGACACAGATTGGTTTTGGTTTAGGGAATGGTCCTTAAGAAAGAAATCTAGCTGGTAACAAAGATTTTTTAGGAAGGAAGATGCAGAGGTGCGAAAGAGAAAAGAAAATGCTTTTAAGAGCATCTGTATGTAAGGGTATGATATGCTATGTGGACAGAGGGAAAGAAGGAAAGGAGGAAAGTAGTGAGGGAAAAAGGGAGGAAAGAATGAAGAAAAGAAGGAAGGAAAGAAGGAAAGAAGGAAGGAAGGAGGGAGAGAAGGAGAAAGGAAGGGAGGAAGGGAAGCTTTCCAACTGACCAAGTCCAGTTTTGGTTCCTCTTTACTCAGGTTGATGTTTGTCCTTTGTTCTTGGAGAGTACCATGACATTATTCAATTGTCTCCTAACCTTAATCACAGAATGGGCATCCAGGGCCATCTCTAGTCATCTTGATCTATATCTTGCCACTAGATCCAGATGACTCTGGAGGGGAAAGTGAGGCAGGTGACCTTGCAACAACCCTCCCTCACTTAAATCCAATTTATTTGTATGTCATGGCATCATATCCCTGATATCATGGTCTTCTTAGAGAACAAAGAACAAACAACAACAACAACAATTTATTCCAGTGAGTCACCAAATTATTAAGTCCCAATTTTTTTTATCATTATTGTGTAATACATTTTGAAATTTAAAACAGCTATACCCCCTTTCTTCCCACATTTCCTCCTATAAGTTGGCTTGATATTTTTGACATCTAATTCTTCCATATATATTTTGTCATTTTTCCTAGCTCTCTAAAATAGTTTCTTTTATTGTTTGATTGGTAAGATGCTTAATAATATTGGCATTTTTATTACATTGACTAGAGCAAAGGTAATGATCTGGAACAGAATATATTTTGCTTCAGCTAATATTAAAAAAAAAAAAGAAAAGCAGGGGTAGCAATCCTGCTCTAAAACAAAGTAAAATCAAATAGACCTAATTGAAAGAGATGAGAAAGGGAACTGGATCTTCCTAAAAGGTATCATAGACAATACAACATGTCAATATAAAATATATGTGAAACAAGTGGTATAGCATCCAGATTCTTAAAGGAAAAGTTAAATGAGTTTTAGGAAAGAAAAGACAGAAAAACTATACTAGTGAGGGCCCTCAACTATCTCCTCTCAGATCTTGATAAATTCAACCAACAAGAAAGAAACTAAGGTAGTAAGTAGAATATTAGACTCCAGAAGCAAATTAAAAGAGAAAGGAATAATCTACCTGTTAGATCCATGGGAAAGAAAAAATTCATGACCAAACAAAAGAGTGGGAACATTATGAAATGCAAAATAGCTAGTTCTGTCTATATTAAATTAAAAAGCTTTTGTACAAACAAAACCAAGACTAGAAGAAAGCAGAAAGCTAAGAAACAATTTTTACAACAAATATCTCTGATAAAATCCTCATTTCTCAAATACAAGAATGCAAGCCATTCCCCAGTTGATAAATGGTTAAAGGATATAACCAGGCAGTTTTCAGATAAAGAAATTAAAACAATCTATAGACAAATGGAAAAATGCTTTAAATCACTTTTGATTAGAGAAATGCACATTAAAACAACTCTTAGATACTACCTCACACCTCTCAGATTGACCACTATGATAAAAAAGGAAAACAATAAATATTGGAAAGAATGTGGGAAAATTTGAACACAGAATTTCAGAAAAACGTGGAAAGACTTGTTTGAATTATTGCAAAACGAAATGAGCAGAACCTGGAAAATACAGTACACAGTATCAGCAACATTGTGTGATGATCCACTCTAATTGACTAAGTTTTCTCAACACGGTTATCCAAGACAAGCACAAAGAACTTATGGAGAAAAATGTTGTCCACGACCAGATAAAGAACTGAATATTTCTGAGTACAGATGGAAGCATATTTTTCACTTACTCTATTCTTTCTTGCATTTTTTTCTCTTTTGATGTTTCTTTTCTCATAACTGTGATTAATATGGAAATATGTTTTAAATGATAGTACATGTGTAAACTATATCAAACTACCTACCATCTTGGGAAGAGGCGAGAAGAGAGTGGGAGGAAGGGAAAAAATTTGGGACGGAGGGGAAAAATTTGGAACTTAAAATCTTATAAAAATTAATGCTAAAGATTCTACTGACATAATGGGGGAAAATATAAATACTCAATATTCATATGGAAAAAATTCTTACTTAGCCTCTTATGAATGCTTCCTTATGTTTAATCTTTTTATTCTTTCCTTGATTCCTGAATTTGCCAAATGTTCTACTTCACTCTGGTATTATCATTAGAAATGCTTACAAGTTCTGTATTTCATATGAGGAAAGTAAAGAGAACTAATATTTGCTATTCACATATATGCCAGACAATGTATCAAAAACTTTGCAAATATTATGTTATTAAAGGTCCATCTACCCCTTATATTATGTTCAGTTTAGCCAGGTAAATTATTCTTGGTTATAAATCTTGCTCTTTTATTTTCTGCAATATCATATTTCAGGTTCTCTTCTTCATATATGTGGCTGCTTAATAATGTATGATTCTGACAGAGCTTCCTCAGCACTTCAGTTCTTTCTTTCTGGCTGCTTGCTATAATTATCCTTGACCTATATATTCTGAATTTTGGCTATGGAATTTTTGGAAGCTTTCAAAGGACATAATTGGTGGCATATTTCATTTTCTACTTTGCCCTCAGGTTATAAAAGATCTAGGCATGTTTATGAATTGTTCAAATATTATTTCAAGGCCTTTGTTTGGGAGAATGGTTTCTGCAAGTTCTTGACCCAGGCTTGGTTCTGATGAACCTTCCCTATGTGGAAGGTTCATTACACTGCCACTAGAATCAACCATTTAGCAGTTTTACAAGTTTGGAGCAATTGAATTGTTGGTTTCCCTTTGATCTAAGACTCCTTCTCTAGTTATTCTGCTGCATGTTTCAGCCTGGCCTGGGACCTAGAACTGAATTCCTGCTCTAATCCTGAAATGACAGTCTTAAAGTGACCATTTCATTCTAGACTTATTTTTCAAAGTGCACAAGTAGGGCCCATTGCCAGTTCCTCTCTACCATCTGTAGGGCAAGTTACTTTTTTATTGCACCCTGACCCTGTGATCTGGAACTGAGTAGCGGGTGACAGAATCCAGATGGTCCCTACTCCTGTGCCTTGTACTAGTTCAGCTATTCCCTGTAATCTCTTCCTGTCTGGTATTGTGCCTTTAGTGCCACAGTGCCTAGTTCTGCTCCTTTTTCTTGGGTCAAAAGAGGGCTTCGTGTCCAATAATATGATCCTCAACACATACTGTCCCTATATCTGACAACTTCTTTATCTCCCTAAGCCACTTAGGGATAGGAAAAAAAAATGATTCCCATGACTAGATGGCTCAGCAGATAGAGCCTGGAGTCAGGAAAACCTGAGCTAAAAACCAGCCTCAAGTAGTTAGGTAGCTTATAGGATATATCACTGTGCTTGGTCAGGAAGATTTGAGTTCAAATCTAACCTCAAACCTTTACTGTGTACCTTGAACAAGTCATTTTAACCTCTGCTTGTCTTAAGAAGGAAATGGCAAATCACTCCAACATCTTTGCCAAGAAAACCCCTCGGAAAATATGGTTCACAGTGTTATAAAGAATTGTGCATGACTATACAAAATAACAGTAACTGACTTTTTCTTGAATTTCTCAACCTAAATTTGAATTAGTACTTTTTAAAAAAAATCTTTATGGAGAAAATGTGATGGGAAAGCTAGACTGTGGTTCTCCCCACAACTCCGTTAGAGCACTTTTATATGGAAAATAATTTTTTGCAATTTCTTTTGAGGATTTAAAGAAAATTGACCACTTCTAATGGAGGATAACTTTTAGTAGTCCATAGGTGTGCTAAATCTCAGTGTAGCTTGAATTTCAAAACTTTACTAGAGAGAGTAATAGATTCTCTCCCTGCCCTCTCCCCAACATATTACATCTCTTATCAGTCTAGTTGTATATTATGTTTGTATCATCCTAGTTGTTGGAATCTTTACAAACTGTTATGACATTGGAGTTGATAGAGACAATAATTATCTAATTTGGCATGGTTCAATATGATTGATTTGATCTTAGAAAGAGATATTTTGGGCCAGAACTTGAAACAAGGTACTAAGTACAACTGATAGAAACGATGCTTGTGTTCACACCTTTAGAGAGCTGGTGTATCTAAGTACTCAATGGAGTTCACACGTTTGGGAGAGTTCAGGGTTTAGAAAGAGATATCCGAATTCATACCTCCCTTAGGGCCAGAGAGCATTCTGGGAGATAACCCAGAATCCCTCTCCCTCCAGAAGGTGGAGTTAACCTTTGGGAGATCATATATATACAGGAAGCTCTTAGAGCTGGGAAAAGTTTTCTTGGGAACATTGACTGGGATCAGAGAGGAGCACTCTGGGAAGAAGCCCATAAGCCCTATCTTTGAGGCAAGAGATTCATTGCATCTTCCAACTTGGTGATGGCTGGAGTTGGAAGGACAAACCTTTGGATTTGGAGACATTTGGGCGGATCTCTTAGAACCAAGCATAGAAATAGGCTTCTGAGCTAACCGGGCAATATTGAAGAAAACAATAAAAGATCTGAACTCTTGTCACCTGGCTGTGTTTTGGAAAAAGAACACCCACACTAGTTGTAGCCTACTTATATTGTTCATCAAAAGTATGATAAAAAGCTTAAAATTTGATAGCAATTTCATATAATAAAATTTATCTTTTTGTGATTGTTTCTATCCAATTTTGATAAAAATTTTAATTATTAACTCTAATCTACAAAAGAATATCTTCTAATTTTAATGACATGTTTAGATCACAATCACTTTTAATTTCCTGTTGTATGTAGTGAAAAATGTAGAAATTTCTCTGGACTACTCACCTACTTGTGTTAAGGGTATTTAATGATAAAATTTACTTAATCATAAAAATTACTGTTTATGAGTCCTCATAAGTGTGTTTCCCATTAAGTAGCCTGCAGTCTTTCTTACCTGGTCTTAATCACTGAATAAGCAGTTATCTCAGTCAAACTGAGACCTGTTTAAAGACCTTAACTTAAATAGTCCAGGATCTCCCAGTGCATCTAGGGCCATCTCCAGTTGTCCTGATCTGAATCTGGCCACTTACAGATCACTCCAGATGAGAATGTGAGACTGGTGGGACTTTGTGTAGTCCTCTCTCCTCACTCAAATTCAATTCACTTGCATGTGTGGTATTACCTCTCTGACGTCATGGTCATCTTTGAGAACTAAGGACAAAAAAACAATTATAAAAGACAGTAGTCAAAATTAGCTTTTAGCAAAGGCATGTACTTACCGTAATGGCTACAAAAAATTCTCCTATAAACCTCAAGCAAACTACTACACACACATACATGACATCTATTTGAAAGTCAGACATATTTAGAATGCATTGGTTGTGGTGTTTTTATATGCATGAAGGTAACACACAGGATCACAGCTACTTATCACACAATACTGCCAATTCTCGATATATTTTCTCTTATTTGGACATCTCACAAAGCTTTCTTCCTAAACTCTTTATCTCTTCCAGATATATTGCTAGACTGAAATGCAATGGCCTGCAGATGGCTAGAAGTTGCTTACTTTTGAATCCATGAGCTATTTGTCTGCCAGAGGCTCTACCATTTGACTGACTTTCTATATTTATGTACAACTGAAGATTGAATATCTCCTCACTTCTTGAAGTGACTTTACAACTAATGCATGTATTTTTTCAGGGAAAATAAGTCTTTTGCTAGAATCTCTCCCCCACCCCCTTTTAAAAGGGTTTTTCCTCAAAGCATTGCCAAGTTGGCCACTTAGTCTTTTTGTTTCAGTTTTTGCCTAGCCAATGATTGCCACTTACAATTCAGAGTGGTGTTTTTACTCTTTGGCAAAGGTATTACCAAGTGTTATCATTTTATTAACATTTTAACACTTTGTCATCTGTCATTACAATCTGCACTTGATTTATCTCAGATAAAGATAGAAGGAATCAAATCCACCTATGGCTATCCCATTACACTGTCAAAAATGAGATTCTTCCCTAAATGATTTATAATCTTAGATTTATCATACATTAGATTACTGAATTATTTTGTTTTTAATTATTCCTTATCTACTTCATTTAAATAATTATATTTTGCTTTTAATTTTTAATGGTAAAATAATTATTTTAATTTTTACTCTTTATTTTACAATATGAGATCTTAAAAGCTTTATAGAAGGACAAAAGTTAATGGTATCCAAGACCAGAGAATTTATCTCTGAATATTTAGTGTGTTCCTCAGCTCCTTATTTTTTTAACCACTATTATCATTAAATTATTTACAATTCATGGGTAAATAATATGTAATACATAATAAAATAGAAGTATAAAGGTATAATATATGTTATTAATAAAATACTAATAAATATAAATAATTTGATGATTAAATGATCATTATTTAAAATAAAATCTTGCTTACATTTCCAGAAACCCAAATGGTGAAGGGCTAATAAAGTGGCCTAGATATGATCAGAATGAAGAATACCTTCAAATTGATATCACCCCAAAAGCAGCCAAGAAACAGAAGAAGGAGGTGGCATTTTTAATTGAACTTTTGGCAAAGGAATCCTCTAAAGTGAAGCTAGAGCGCAGTGAATTGTGATCTGGATGAAAATGTTGGCTCTCCTTCACAAGAGTCTCAGTGGAACTAGATAAGAAGACTGTTTTCTTTGGAATGAGTATCTAAGACATTGATCATGAGAGAGTTTTTCAATATAGAGATGATTGGGGCAGTTAAGAATTAGAGAGAGATGAAATCAGCCACACATTAATATATTTTGAATAGGGATAAAGGACTATGTAATTTTGATATGAGAGGCCATGAGCAATGTGGGATTTCCTTCTTTTCATGGTACTTCAAATAATCGGTTGACTTCTGTGTGTAGGGTTGTCTTGGATCATATTAAATAAAATCTACATTTTAAAATATTTATTATTTCCTATTTCTATTGTGACTATAAACAAACTCATCTTTGAAATAATCATTCTTAGTTCTCACATTTGAATTAAGTGATTGTAATTGTATAGATTTCTTCTGCAATGTTTTTTGGTACAACATTGTTTTGGGCTTGAGTGCACCCTTCAGATTGAAAATTTCCAAATTGCATCTAAGAAACTTTACTTTCCCATGACTTTTTGCTTACTGACAAGAGACTTGTTCACAATCACAACAAATATAACCAGAAATCATGGTATACCTCACATCCTTCCTGTATCATTTTTCTCTCTCCTATTTTCTAAGGTCCTGGCCCAGAAAACCAGACTTTTCATATAACATATTTACATTAATTCTTAAAGTCACCATGAAACATGATTTGTGTAGCAGCTTTGTTTTATTTCTCATTTTGTCATCTTTTTCTTTTAGTCTTCTTCCATTACATCTATTTTTTTTTTCCTCTTAGCCTCCTTCCTTTTTTTTCTGCTTCTGTTTTTCCTGATTTTTTTTTCATCTTTTTTTGGGGAGTCAATCATAACATTTGTTAAATACTTTGTGATATTCACTCTGCTGAGTAGTATGGATACAGACACAATTCCTGCTCCAAAGGAATCTGTATTCTAATGATGAGAATAGGAGAGTAGTGGATAGAGAAGACAGTGTTGATCTAGGGATTGGAAGTAAAATCATAGCCACCAGTAGGTTTTCATGTCAACTCTGGTAACAATGATTTTATTGATTATGCTTCTGCCGGGGTCCTCAAACTTTTTAAATAAGGGGCCAGTTCACTGTCCCTCAGACTGTTGGAGGACTGGACTGTAGTAAAAACAAAAACTTTGTTTTGTGGGCTTTTAAATAAAGACACTTCATAGGTCTGGATGAGGGGGATAAATGTCCTCAGCTGCCACATCTGGCCCGCGGGCCATAGTTTGAGGATCCCTGTTAGTGTAAGAGGCAGAGAAAGAAGTGTGTGTGTGTGTGTGTGTGTGTGTGTGTAGGAAAGGTTTAGAGTAATTCAGTTAATAGGCCCTGAAGTTATAATATAAGGTTAGAAGGAATGTAAAGCATTGTCAGAAGACACCTAATTATAATGTTTCAAAGTGAGTTTTCACTCAGCCTGTTTTCTTTTTCCTCTTCTTCATTTTCTTTTTTCCCTTCATTTTCTTGTCTTCTTTTCTATTTATTTCTTTTATCTCACTTCCTCCTTTTCCACAGCTTCATCAATTCTCCAAAAGGTGAAATACAGGATAATTTTTCTTATATTCTGTTAACAGATCTAACTAGTGCTTTTACACAAATGGGGAGAGAATGATATTTGAAGGTTTGAATTGAGCTTAATTTCAATCTTTAATGTTGTCATTTCAGAGATCTTAAAACTAAAAATCTTGCCGAAAAATACATTATCTTTGGCTTTTTCACACCTTCCTTTTTCTTCTCTGATTTTGACTTCTTCAGTTGATATATTTTTTCCAGGATTTCATCTTATTGTGACATTTTAAATTTATTTGTTTCCCCCCCCCCCAAGATAAGTAGTAGAATTTCTTCTTTTTAATCTACAACTCTACTATCTCTTCTGCCTTCCTGCACCTTAACCTGAATGCTATTATTTTTTCTAATTCCTCATGTTTTAAATAATTGATTAATAAAATTCTTTTCAAGAAAATTTCTTGAAATTGTGAAGAATATCTTTTGTTTTATTTTATCTTAATTTCTAAGTAAATCAATTCTTCCAACATAAAGAGCAAATTGAGTTGTAAGTTGAAAGCAAATTGAGTAGAAAGGAGAAAAAAAAAAGTTAAGCTATATATCAACTGAATCTTAGAATACATATGCAATATTCCAGTGTCCCACATATGCAAGAAAGGAAGAGAAGTGAAATTTCTCATTTCCTTTCCTGAATGGCATTGGTTATCAAATCACAAACTATTCAGTTTCATGCTTTCAGTGTTACCATTTACATTGCTATCCTCATTGTGTGTATTGTTTTTCTGCTTATGCTAATTTCACCATCTATTAGTTCTTACAAATGTTTCTCTGATTTCTTTATATATTTAATTTTTATGATATAGTAATATTTTATAAGCACAAACAGAAACAAAGAGAGAGAGAGAGAGAGCACACTAGGACAAGAATCAGGAAAATCCAACTTCAAATCTTGCCTTAGATACTTAATAACTTTGTGACCTTGGGCAACTAACTTCAGTTTCCTCATATATAAGATGAGTTAAAAGAGGAAATGATAAACTGCTCCAGTATCTTTGACATGGAAATCCTAAACTCAGTCACAAAGAGTTGGTCATAACTGAAATGACTACACAAAACAAAAAAAAAAATTCTATTGAATTATTGTATCATAATTAGTTTAATCATTGCTCAATTGGTGGACTTCTACTCTTCAGTTCTTTACTGTCACAAAAAATTCTCCTAAAATACATTCTTTTCTATATTTTCTATCTTAAATATTCTCAAGACATCTGCTTATTTTGCAATTCATTTACACATGCAAATGGAAAGACTGACCATATCTAACCCAAAGAAAAGTGTACTGACACTACAGCCTAAGTATGCAGACATACTTCAGATGCTGTTCTGTCTTGTCAGTGTTACTTGCCTATTTTCTGGCCCTGTGTTACCCCATGGGTAAGTCATATCAGAGATATTCCTTTTGAGAAATTTAAATCAAGTAACAGAGTCCATGACTATTCTAATTTTAATCAACCACTTAATTATTCCACAAATATTTATTAAAGTCTTAGTATTTATGAAGAATTGTCCCAGTGATATAATTACAAAGAATACAATAATTCTTACCTACAATAGACTTACATCTTAATATAAGAGATCATAAAAAAGCATAAGCTATAGAGAGCTACAAAGGCCTTGAATCAAAGAATAAAAGTCTGTAATAGATACAAAGTAAAACTAAATGATCAAATTAGTAAGACAGAAAAATACATAGAAAAAGAAAATGTAAAACATTGAAGTAGAGGAAAGAAAAAGGATTATGCTTGAATAATTATCTGAAAGGGGAAAAGATGAAAAGGATTAGATAATTAGATGCTAAATAGAAAGGTTATGAAAATAATAAGTTAAGCAAAACTCTAAAATTAGGAGAATAACAAGTGGGAGTAAGTAGTGTTTAAGTATGAGGGTAACAGTTGAGGGAAACAAATTGCTTAAAGTTGATTAAACTAAAGTAGCTGAATAAACTAGATACTATCTTTACACAGAAAGAGAGGAAAGTTTTAATTGAAAATGTAGAGAAAAAAGGAGGAAGGTATAAAGAATTCATAACTTTAAATTTGAGTGGATTAAACATTTCCAAAAAAAATTAATGGATAAGAAAGAAGATCCCTTACACTTTGTTGCTTATAAGAATCACACTTTCAAAAAATGCAGTGAATAAAAATGAGAAATACAACAATAAAAAAAAGATGATTATCATGCCACCTGAAATAATAAAAACCAAAATTCACAACATAAAAAAAGACACACAAGGAAGCAATATTATGTTGAAAAGAATCATAGGCTACAGGTCAATATCAATATAAAATGTATATGCATCAAATGTTTTAATATGTAATTTCATAAAAAAAATTGTTGAATTACAATTAATAGACAGTAATACAATAATATCAATAAATTGTATTTTTATGTTTTTAAAAGCTCTATTAAGATAAAAGAAACATAATTTAACAAATTGATGATAAAATTATCTAAAAGACATTTATCTTTAATATATCTTTTACTATGAGCATAGTTGAGTTTTAGAAAAATTGGATAGAACTCTCTATAGAAGGACTCAGAAATATTACCAGTAATTATAAAAAGACAGATAATAAGTGCTTCCTTTTTAGGCCATAACACAGTAAATATAATAATCATTTCAGAAAGCAGAAACAAAAATAGACTATAATGGATACTTAATGCAATCCTAAATAAGAAGTAGGTCAAAGAATGAATAATAAAAATAGTGACAAATTATGTCAAAGAACATGATAATGATGAAACAACATATCAAAATTTCTGGAATTCATCAAAAGCAGACCTCAGGGAAAATTACATTTCAAGAAACATACATCAATAAAATTGAAGAGAGAATCAATGGAATGTGCATTTTCATAATTTAAAAGAATAAATTCCAAATAAACACAAAGCAGAAACACAAAGCAAACTTAAAAAACAAATAGATAAAATGTAAACAAAACAACAACAAACTCTATAAAAGTGATAAAATTAAAATACAAATTTTGGAACAGATTAATAACACTGATATTGTTAT
The DNA here is from genome assembly GCF_902635505.1 of Sarcophilus harrisii. Taxonomy (NCBI): domain Eukaryota; kingdom Metazoa; phylum Chordata; class Mammalia; order Dasyuromorphia; family Dasyuridae; genus Sarcophilus; species Sarcophilus harrisii. The sequence continues at coordinate 473,018,105 of NC_045427.1, read as the reverse complement.
AAAATTTTTAAAAAGGGATGAAAATCACATCAACAAAATAGCAAATGAACAAGCTGAAATAACCCCAAACTTAAAAAAAATAAAAGGAATAATCAGAACCTATTATGAAATTTCAAGTTAAGAAGATTTGAGAACACAAAGGAAATGAAGGAATATTTTCAATAGTATAAAATACCTAATTTAACAAAAAACCAAATAGCAATAAATAATCCAGTCTTAGAAAAACAAATAGATTTAGTTGTCAAGGAAATACCAAAGGAAAAATTTTCTCATCCTCATGGATTTACAGGAGAATTCTATCAAATCATTAAAGAATACTTAATACAAATACTACATCAAATAATCTCAAAATTTGAATAAGAAAGTACCTTAACAGATTCCTTTTACAAGAAAAAAATATATAGTCAATACCCAAACCTGAGAAGGATAAAACACAAAAAGAACTATAGACCAATGTTATACATGAGCATTGATTAATTTTTTTTTTTAATCACTCAGATTATAGGGATTCATCCAAAAAATCTTAATGATTGACTAAATTAGATTTATACCACAGATATATCAGGGATGATCCAATATTATGAAAATAATCAATACAATCAATCTTATTTGAAATAAAAATACTGTAAAAACCACATGGTCATCTCAATAAATGCAGAAAAAATCTTGGACAAAATATAAGAAAAAATTATGCTAAAAAATTCTGCAAAATAGAACATATTGCAACCTTTTAAAAATACCTATTTAAATCAAAACCAAGCATCATATCCCTTGAAAATACAGTATAAACTTTTCTAATAAATATGGAAGTAAAGGAAAGATGTCTACTCTTTTAATTGTTTTTTTTATAGATAATTCTGAATATGCTAGTAATGGCAAATAAGTACAAATTGCATTAACCTAATGTATAGAGTACCAACTTACTAAAGTACTCAAAATACTTTAATATAAAGTTCATTACAAAATGCTTTTAAAGGAATAAAAAATGTCTCATATATGTGAAGGAATATGCATTCAGTGTTCATGGTTTGATTTCTGGAATGGAATTCAGTTATCAATATTCTAAATTCAGCATTCTTTATGCCCAAATCATATGACTTCCCCAGTTATACAAAACAGAGATGTGAAGCACAGGTAAGTTTATAAGCATCCAACTCTTTTGAATTTTGGACCCACCCATATTTCCCTTGAGAGAGGTAATGTGGAAGTCATAAATTTATTTATTTATTTATTTATTTATTTTTATTGTACAATTAGCTTGTGAAGGAAATCAAAAATGGAGGTGTGCATAAATATAGGGATTGGGAATTCAATGTAATGGTTTTTAGTCATCTCCCAGAGTTCTTTTTCTGGGCAAAGCTAGTTCAGTTCATTACTGCTCCATTAGAAATGATTTGGTTGATCTCGTTGCTGAGGGTGGCCTGATCCATCAGAACTGGTCATCATATAGTACTGTTGTTGAAGTATATAATGATCTCCTGGTCCTGCTCATTTCACTCAGCATCAGTTCATGTAAGTCTCTCCAGGCCTTTCTGAAATTATCCTGTTGGTCATTTCTTACAGAACAGTAATATTCCATAATTTTCATATACCACAATTTATTCAACCATTCTCCAACTGATGGACATCCATTCAGTTTCCAGTTTCTAGCCACTACAAAAAGGGCTGCCACAAACATTTGTGCACATACAAGTCCCTTTCCCTTCTTTATAATCTCTTTGGGATATAATCCCAGTAGTTACACTGCTGGATCAAAGGGTATGCACAGTTTGATAACTTTTTGAGCATAGTTCCAAACTACTCTCCAAAATGGTTGGATTCATTCACAACTCCACCAACAATGCATTATTGTCCCAGTTTTCCCGCATCCCTCAACAATCATCATTATTTTTCCTGTCATCTTAGCCAATCTGACAGGTGTGTAGTAGTATCTTAGAGTTGTCTTAATTTGCATTTCTCTGATTAATAATGACTTGGAGCATTTTTTCATATGACTAGAAATAGTTTCAATTTCTTCATCTGAGAATTGTCTGTTCATATCCTTTGACCATTTTTCAATTGGAGAATGGCTTGATTTTTATAAATTAGAGTTAATTCTCTATATATTTTGGAAATGAGGCCTTTATCAGAACCTTTGACTGTAAAAATATTTTCCCAGTTTATTGCTTCCCTTCTAATCTTGTCTGCATTAGTTTTGTTTGTACAAAAACTTTTCAGTTTGGTATAATCAGAAATTTTCTATTTTGTGATCAGTAATGATCTCTAGTTCTGCTTTGGTCATAAAGACCTTCCCTTCCACAGGTCTGAGAGGTAAACTATCCTATGTTCCTCTAATTTATTAATAATTTCATTCTTTATGCCTAGGTCATGAACCCATTTTGACCTTATCTTGGTGTACGGCGTTAAGTATGGATCAATGCCTAGTTTCTGCCATATTAGTTTCCAATTTTCCCAGCAATTTTATCAAACAGTAAGTTTTATCCCAAAAGCTGGGATCTTTGGGTTTGTCAAAGACTAGGTTGCTATATTTGTTGACTGTTTTATCCCTTGAACCTAATCTATTCCACTGATCAACTAATCTATTCCTTAGCCAATACCAAATAGTTTTGGTAACTGCTGCTCTATAATATAATTTTAGATCTGGTACAGCTAAGCCACCATCATTTGATTTTTTTTCATTAATTCCTTGAAATTCTTGACCTTTTGTTTTCCATATGAACTTTGTTGTTATTTTTCTAGGTCATTAAAATAGGTTTTGGGAGTCTGATTGGTATAGCGCTAAATAAATAGATTAGTTTAGGTAATATTGTCATCTTTATTATATTTGCTCGCCCTATCCAAGAGCATTTAATATTTTTCCAATTGGTTAGATCAGACTTAATTTGTGTGAAAAGTGGTCTGTAATTTTGCTCATAAAGTTTCTGATTTTCCCTTGGCAGATAGATTCCTAAATATTTTATATTATCAGTAGTTACTTTAAATGGAATTTCTCTTTATAACTCTGACTGTTGGATTTTGTTAGTGATATGTAAGAATGCTGATGACTTAAGTGGGTTTATTTTATAACCAGCAACTTTGCTAAAGTTGTGGATTATTTCTAATAACTTTTTAGCAGAATCTCTGGGGTTCTCTAAGTATACCATCATGTCATCGGCAAAGAGTGATAATTTGGCTTCCTCATTGCCTATTCTTATTCCTTTAATCTCTTTCTCAGCTCTTATTGCTATAGCTAGCGTTTCTAATACAATATTACATAGTAATGGTGATAGTGGGCAACCTTGTTTCACTCCAGATCTTATTGGGAATGGTTGCAGTTTGTCTCCATTACATATGATGCTTATTGATGGTTTTAAATAGATGCTGCTGATTATTTTAAGGAAAAGTCCATTTATTCCTATACTCTCAAGTGTTTTTAATAGGAATGGATGTTGGATTTTATCAAATGCTTTTTCTGCATCTATTGAGATGATCATATGGTTTTTGTTAATTTGGTTATTAACATGGCCAATTATATTGATAGTTTTCCTAATATTGAACCAGCCCTGCATTCCTGGTATAAATCCTACTTGATCATAGTGTATTATCTTGGAGATGATTTTCTGTAGTCTTTTGCTAATATCTTATTTAAGATTTTAGCATCAATATTCATTAGGGAGATTGGTCTATAATTTTCTTTCTCTGTTTTCAGCCTACCTGGTTTAGGTATCAGTACCATGTCTGTGTCATAGAGGGAATTTGGTAAGACTCCTTCATTCCCTATTTTATCAAATAATTTATCTAGCATTGGGGCCAATTGTTCTTTAAATGTTTGGTAAAATTCACATGTAAATCCATCTGGTCCTGGGGATTTTTTCTTAGGGAGTTGCTTAATTGCCTGTTCTATTTCTTTTTCTGAAATGGGACTATTCAAGCAATTTACTTCCTCCTCTGTTAGTCTGGGAAGTCTATATTTTTGGACGTAGTCATCCATTTCACTTAGGTTATCAAATTTATTGGCATAAAGTTGAGCAAAATAACTCCTTATTATTTCTCTAATTTCCTCTTCATTAGTGGAAAGTTCTCCTTTTCATTTTAAGACTACTAATTTCATTTTCCTCCCTCCTTTTTCTAATCAGATTTACCAAAGGCTTATCTATTTTATTGGCTTTTTCATAGAACCAACTCTTAGTTTTATTAATTAGTTCAATAGTTTTTTACTTTCAATATTTTAATTTCTCCTTTTAATTTTAGAATTTCCAATTTAGTATTTGATTGGGGGTTTTAATTTGGTCTTTTTAGTTTTTTAGTTGCAAGCCCAATTCATTAATCTTTTCTTTCTCTGTTTTATTCAAGTAAGCCTCTAAGGATATAAAATTCCCTCTTATTACCGCTTTGGCTGCATTCCACAAATTTTGGTATGATGTCTCATCATTGTCATTATCTTGAGTGAAATTATTAATTGTATCTATAATTTGCTGCTTCACCTAATCATTCTTTAAGATGAGATTGTTTAGTTTCCAATTACTTTTTGGTCTATTTCCCCCTAACTTTTTGTTGAATGTAGTTTTTATTGCATCATAATCTGAAAAGAAAGCATTTACTATTTCTGCTTTCTTGCATTTAATTTTGAGGTCTTTATGTCCTAATATATGGTCAATTTTTGAATAGGTTCCATGAACTGCTGAAAAGAAAGTATATTCCCTTATATCTCCATTCAATTTTCTCCAAAGATCCAACATAACTAATTTTTCTAATATTCTATTTACTTCTTTAATTTCTTTCTTATTTGTTTTGTGGTTTGATTTGTCTAATTCTGAGAGTGCAAGGTTGAGATCTCCTACTATTACAGTTTTGTTGTCTATTTCTTCTTGCAACTCTCTTAACTTCTCCTTTAGGAAGTTGAGTGCCATACCACTTGGTGCATATATGTTTAATATTGATATTGCTTCGTTGTTTATGCTACCTTTTCCAGGATGTAGTTTCCTTCCTTATCTCTTTTAATTAGATCAATTTTTACTTTTGGTTGATCTGAGATAAGGATGGCTACCCCTGCTTTTTTGACTTCACTTGAAGCATAATAGATTTTGCTCCAGCCTTTTACCTTTACTCTATATGTATCCCCTGCTTTAAATGTGTTTCTTGTAAACAACATATTGTAGGGTTCTGACTTTTGATCCAGTCTGCTATCTGCCTCCTCTTTATGGGGGAGTTCATCCCATTCACATTTACGGTTAGAATTACTAAATCTGTATTTCCTGCCATCCTAATAACCCCAGATTGTGCTTTATTTATTCTTGCCTCCCCCAACCCTCTTTCCCCTTTTAAACTTGTGTACCCCTCTTGTATCACGATACTTATCCTCTTTATAATCCCTCCCCCTTTGAGTCTCTCCCCTTCCTTCCCTTATTACTCTTTTCTTTTCCTTTTCCTCTCCCTCGTTTTAATGAGGCCAGAGATTTTCTCTAAAACAAATGTCAATTATTTTTCTTTGAGCCAACTCTGATGAGGTAAGATTCACACAATGTTCCTCCCCTCTCTAAATTCCCTCAGTATGATAAGTTTCCTTAGCCTCTTTGTGGTGTGTGTTTCCCTCTTTTATCCTCCTTCCCACCTTATTCTGCCATCATCCCTTTTCCATATCTACTTCCCTTTTTTATGTTATATCAGTACAATCAAATTATACATGTATTCTTTTTGTATATCCACAACAGAAATACAATTCTCAAGAGTTATTTTTACCTTTTCTGCATCTCTTGAGTTCTATGCTTGGAGATCAAATTTTTTGTTTAGTTCTGGTTTTCTTCAGAAACAAATGGAATTCATTTGTTTCATTAAATCCATTTTCTTCCCTGGAAGAAAATGCTCCAGCTTCACTGGTGTTTATTCTTGGCTGCATCTCAGGTTCTTGTGCCTTTCGATGTCATATTCAGGCCCTTCTTTCCTTTAATGTAAAGGCATGCCAGATCTTGGGTGATCCTTATTGTGGCACCTCAGGTATTTAAATGGTTTTTTTTTGCTGCTTGTTAAATTTTTCCTTAATCTGATAGTTCTGAAATTTTGCCACAATATTCCTTGGGGTTTTTATTTTAGGGTTTCTTTCAGAAGGTGTTCGATGAATTCTTTCAATGCCTATTTTACCTTCTGAATCTATTACATCTAGGCAGTTCTCTTTGATGATTTCTTGTAAAATAGTATCTAGGCTCTTTTTTTCATCATAGTTTTCAGAAAGTCCAATAATCCTCAGATTATCTCTCCTAGATCTATTTTCCAAGTCTGTCGTTTTTGCAAGTAGATAATTCATGGTTTTCCAGTTTGTCATTTTTTGTTTTGCTTGACTGATTCTTGCTGTCTCAATGAATCATTAGTTTCTATTTGTTCAGTTCTAATTTTTAAAGAATTATTTTCTTCATTAGCTTTTTACTTCTTTCTGTATATGTCCAATTGGTTTTTGAATGTATTGTTTTGGTCTGTGGAATTTTTTCCATTTCACTAATTTTTTTTTTTAGTGAATTATTTTCTTTCAATTCACAGATCCTACTTTCTAGTGAATTCTTTATTTTTCCAATTCACAATTCTTACTTTCCTGAGATTTTTATTTTCCAATTCACCAATTTGTTTCCTGCACTTCCTGGGAATTTTTAACTTTTCAATTCGTATTTCAGGAAGTTGTTGCTCTCTTGTAAGGCTTCTCTTTCCTTTCCCCATTTATCTTCTAACTCTCTTTTGAGACTTTTAATGGTCTCTTCTATGAGAGCATCATGTAAATGAGGACAGTCTGATGCATTTTTGCTGTTTGAGGTCTCTTCAGGTTTGCTGACCTGCTCTTTTTCTGCATAGAAGCTGTCGATCGTTCTTTTCATCTTTTTATTCATGTTTCTAAAGCCTTTAGGGTATGTCTCCTAGGCTAGGGGTTACCAGCTTCCTCTGCAGAGCAGGGAGATGTAAACCGATTTCCAGACTCGAGGTATGGGAGTGCTCTGGTGAGTTTTCCCTTCCCCAACAGGAAGTGGATTCAGCACTGGCCGAGCTATCAAACTGCTTAGTAGGGCTGTGTGGGTTAGCGATTGCCCTCGGCTAGAGACTAAGGGGTGAAAGTGTCACTGCTCCAGGCCGGAGCCTCTTGTGGGACTGTATTAGCAGCTGACCGCAGACCGCAGACCGCCCTGAACTCTGCCCCAGTGTCTCTGCCCAATGCAAATCGGCCCTGGAAAAGCTTTATGGCCCCAAGCCGAGCTCCCCACTGCGCAGATTGGAGGCTAACCCCGGCTGCTTCCTCCTGCCGTGCAGGATCACACTGCCTAAGGAAAAGCCCGTGCACTGTGAGTTGGGGCTGCGCGCTTGTGCTGAGATCTGTGCCTTCACCCTCAGGTTTTGAGACTCTCCTCGGAACCTAATTTCTCTCCCAGTCTGCCCTGATCTCCCCCTGGCCCCGAACCAACCTTTTTGGCGAGACTGCAGATTTTCTTCGGCGGGTGAGTTGTTCTACTTCTTATCTTTACGAATTGTAGCAGTCAAGACTATTTTTGAGGCTCGATATAATATTGATAAAGAGGGTAAGAGAAGAGCTTAGAAAGTCGCATGTGTCTTCTCCGCCATCTTGGCTCCGCCCCCTCGGAAGTCATAAATTTAGATCCAACCTCAGATACTTATTAACTGAGATTTTGTGCAAAGAAATTAACCTCTGTTTGCTTTAGTTCCCACAACTATAAAATGAGGATTACAGTATCTATTTCCTAGGTTTCTTGTAAGGATAAACTGTGATAGTTGTAAAGTATTTAACACAATACCTGACACATAGTGGGTGTTAAATATAATAATATATATTATTCTCTTCCCTTTCATTCTCTGCCACCTTCCCTTTAAATACATGTATTATAGTTATTTTGCTCTTGATGTTAAAGATTTCAGGGCTTTTCTGTCTAATTTGTAGATGAAATTTCCTAAAAGTCTTATCTTCTCTTAATGAAAAATGGGTTCTATGGGTGCAGGAAATTTTGCCTTTTCTGTTTGTATTCCCAGAACTTAGCACAATTTTTGTACATAGCACTCAAAAATACTTTTCATTCATTCATTTATTTGTTCATCCATCCATAATAGTAGTCCATTATATTTATATAATATTTTCAAAAAAAATTTCCCAAACCTTTCAAGATATATTCTTTCATTTGTTTCCCCAACAGTTGACATGTACAACTGTTAAGTAAGCAAATCAGTCTATTCACCACAGTAAGATCACTGACCCCAGTGATAAGAAGATTTTATTTATTGAAATGCAAGAAAAAGGTGTCTAGAAACATTCCAATAGAGTAAAAACTAAAAAAAAAAAAGGTTGGCATTCAGATCTAGCTAATCATTCTGAAAATTATGGAATATTAATTGTTGTATGGGGCTCATCTGCTCATGCTGTCATTGTTAGATGATCAATACCACTAACACTACTGTTCTCTTAAAGGAGATAAAATTCTCTACCACTACCCCTCCCAATTGCATAAGAATTGTCAAGGACAGACATATCTTTTTTGCTGGGGTTTACAAATAACAAGCAAATATCCCAAAGGTCAATTATATGAAGTATAAAACTTTTTCTTTCAACTACACTTTTAAACTAACTTGAAGGGAAAATTCATTCCTGAGCTTAACTCAAGAATATAGAAATGTGGCTTGACAAAATGGAGCAATAATACAGAATAGGGTCAATTACAGAATCTATCAATTGATACAATAATCTATCAATTACTAAATAATATGGAATAATTTAATTTCCTCATATCCTTTAGGAGCTCTTTATCCCCAAATAGTCAGGCCCCTTACCACTATAAATGGATTTGCTTCTTGTCATTTCCACTTGCTGCCATCTTGCTTCTGTTCTCCTATCCAATCCTGATCCCAATGTCTGCAGATTTCTACATCTATATCTTACCAACCTATCCTAAGCTAGAAAAAAAAATGACTTCTTATTAACTTTTTCTTGGCTTTCATAATCAGAATTTGGTTTGGCACCCTTTATAGGTCATTGTGGAGGAGGCTGGTGAGAAGCTAAGGCAAAAACTGTTATCTCTCATTCTGCCATATTGACTTAATTCTCCCCAAGGCTTAGATTGTAAAGTAGTTGATATATAATGACTTTATTCAAACAATTGGTTCAGGCAATTAGTAGGGAGTTATAGAAGAGTCAAATTTCTATGACTGGCATATTTAAGGAAATTTATGCAGCACATGACACTTTAGATACGCCTTCAAAGATGGTTAAAATTTGGACAGGTAAAGAGGGAGCTAATGGATAATTCAAAGATGAGCATGGAATGAGTTAAAAAGGTATTAAGGAATGACCATGATAAGAGACAAATCAAGATAGTAAACAGAATGCTGGAAGTGGAGCCAGGAAAACCAGGATGTAACTCTTATAGTAGGCAAGTACTAACTTTGTGGTTCTAGATAAGTCACTTAAAATTTTTCTTAATCTCCTCTTTTATAAAATGTGGATAATAATAATAATACCTATTTCATAGTATGGTATGAGGATTCTGTAAGATAGATATGAAGTATTTTTAACTTTAATGTTCCATTATTTTTATGAAATATTAATGTAGTTCTGAGATCCAAAGTCCTAGGAAATAAGGCAAGATCCCTTATTTACCATTTCCGTTTTCAGAGAAGAGCTCAAGGGAAATGTAGTTTAGGACAACAACAAACTTCTAGTCTCACTTCTGGTGTCATGGAGAAGTGCAAAGATTCTACCATTGAGTATAGGGGTTTGGGTCAAGTCCTTGTACTCTACATTCCCTATGGTATGACTTAGGAAGTAGAAATATGTATCAAGAATTTTATTCCCAACCTTGATCAATGGCTTGTGCTTCTAAAAAATCAGATTTGGTGAATGATGACTATACTCAAGTGGTCCAAACATTTAGTTTTATGGGAATGAGAGCTGGCTCAAATTGCAGTGGGCTGATATGGTCATGAAATTCTTAGAGTAAGAGGGATTTAAGCTGGGTGGGTTTAAGGTGGGTACGATTTAGACAAGTAGAGATGAGGCCAGTAATCATTCCAATTTTGGGCATGAATTTCTATCATTTCCCTTTAAATGCCTTCATTTACAGACAAATTAGTCTAGTAATTGTTCATTCAATTTTGTCTCCCATTTTTTACTTTTGTACATGTTCCACCCCAAATCTGGAATACACTGCTTTCTTGCCTTTATCTTTTGAAATAAGTATGTTGGTTCAAGATTACCTTCAATGTCTTGCTTTGTTTGGAAAGTCTTTCTTTACCCCTTACTTGTTAGTGCTCTATCCATCCTCTAATTCTGATGTATACAATGCACATAATTGTGTTTATAGGTTGTATTCTCAAGGATATTATAAATGTTTTGAGAACATGGGAATATTTTTTCTTTGTTTCTTGGAATATATTATAGCCCAGAGTCTTACACATATACATAAGTGTGTAATCAAAGCTTCTTGGGTTGGATTACATTAATTATGTAAACAAGAAAGACAGGCTTTTGTAGTTAAATCCATAGACTTTCAACTGAATCTTTACATGTTTTGGCTAAGTCCTTACTGGGACAAACAGTGAAATGGGCAGATTCCAGTTGTTGGGTGTTTCCTCAGTTTGCTGAAGGACTATATTTCATCTGGGCAAATCATCTTGGTAGATATAATAAACTAGCAATAGCTTATTCATCAAAATCAAATCCCATAACTATAGCTGCCCAAATGTCAGTGTATAAGAATAGGTGCATAGGTGCATGGTATGAAGAGAAAATTCTGCAGGCCAGTCCTTACATAATGATGATATGCATATAAATTTGTTTTTATTTTTAAAGAATGGCATTGAATAATGGCAAGAGTGCTGAACTTGGTGTCTGAAAAATATGAATTCAAATACTGTTTGTCACTAATAACTGTGTGATCTGGGTTGGTGCAAGGAGTTTTTACACTGATTAAGTCAGATTCTTTCTGTGTTTCATTGTACAGATCAAAAATGAAATTTCCTTGATTTGAGTATCACAAACAATTCAACCTTAAGGGTTTATATATACATTATTTTAAATTTTTCACTTGCTCACCTGGTAAGCTCTCTCACAAATGTCTTTCTGCAATTGCTTCTGTGAGCTGTGTTTTGGATGGACATGCAAACAGAATACACATTAGGGTAGCTTTTATTAAGTACAAGGGTTTTTAAATAGAGAATCCATTAATTGATTATATATAAGAAGATTCTGAGAAGATGGTAAATAATGCCTCAAAGTGAATTTGGAAGGGCAGAAATGATTAAAAGTCAGAATAAATATGTTATATCCTTCTAAAATAACTTGGGAGGTTTTTGTACAAACAAAACTAATGCAGACAAGATTAGAAGGGAAGCAATAAACTGGGAAAATATTTTTACAGTCAAAGGTTCTGATAAAGGCCTCATTTCCAAAATATATAGAGAATTAACTCTAATTTATAAAAAATCATGCCATTCTCCAATTGAAAAATGGTCAAAGGATATGAACAGACAATTCTCAGATGAAGAAATTGAAACTATTTCTAGTCATATGAAAACATGCTCCAAGTCATTATTAATCAGAGAAATGCAAATTAAGACAACTCTAAGATACCACTACACACCTGTCAGATTGGCTAAGATGACAGGAAAAAATAATGATGATTGTTGGAGGGGATGCGGGAAAACTGGGACATTGATGCATTGTTGGTGGAGTTGTGAACGAATCCAACCATTTTGGAGAGTAGTTTGGAACTATGCTCAAAAAGTTATCAAACTGTGCATACCCTTTGATCCAGCAGTGTTACTACTGGGATTATATCCCAAAGAGATTATAAAGAAGGGAAAGGGACCTGTATGTGCATGAATGTTTGTGGCAGCCCTTTTTGTAGTGGCTAGAAACTGGAAACTGAATGGATGTCCATTAGTTGCAGAATGGCTGAATAAATTGTGGTATATGAAAATTATGGAATATTACTGTTCTGTAAGAAATGACCAACAGGATGATTTCAGAAAGGCCTGGAGAGACTTACACGAACTGATGCTGAGTGAAATGAGCAGGACCAGGAGATCATTATATACTTCAACAACAATACTATATGATGACCAGTTCTGATGGACCAGGCCATCCTCAGCAACGAGATCAACCAAATCATTTCTAATGGAGCAGTAATGAACTGAACTAGCTATACCCAGAAAAAGAACTCTGGGAGATGACTAAAAACCATTACATTGTTCCCAATCCCTATATTTATGCACACATGCATTTTTGATTTCCTTCACAAGCTAATTGTACAATAATTCAGAGTCTGATTCTTTTTGTACAGCAAAATAATGTGTTGGTCATGTATACTTATTGTGTATCTAAGTTATATTTTGATATATTTAACATCTACTGGTCATCCTGCCATCTAGGGGAGGGGGTGGGGGCGGGTAAGAGGTGAAAAATTGGAACAAGAGGTTTGGCAATTGTTAATGCTGTAAAGTTACCCATGTATATATCCTGTAAATAAAAGGCTATTAAATAAAAATTTAAAAAATAAATAAATAAATAAATAAAATAACTTGGGAGGACCTCAAAAAAAAAAAAATCAGACCTCCAGGGTTGGAGATTTGGCCAGATTGAAGTGCAAACACCTCCACATAACCTACACTAAATTATAAATATCAGGCTCTGGGGGGTAACTGGATTTAGTTTCAGGACCTTTCACTTCTTTGGCAGTGTGGTAGTCAGACAACAGAGAAGGGGAAGCTTCAGCAAATGCACAATGAGAGGCCCCATTGTGCTGATCAGACTCAGTCCTGGGCTGCAACTGTGGCTTTGGATGAGCAATGACATGCCCAGTGGATGCAGTAATGGAGGGTCAGGGACCCTACTGGATATGGATACTTGCAGGAGAATGGATACCCTGATTTCAGTTCCAGTTCACTGAGGGATGAGTTGCACTTTGTGGCCAAATGTTTGCAGGAAGCAAGAGCATTTGTGGTGACAGTATAACTAAGCCATGGCTCAAAAGGGAGAGGAGTGCCTGAGGTTGGACCCATAGACAGAGCTCAGAAAACAAGAAGGCAAAAAACCTGAAGGTTGCATGGGGGGTAAGAATGAAGCACAAACTAGTGCTAGTTAGTGCAGAAAACCCCAACAAACCAGGATCAGGTCCAGAGGCAACTGAATCAGTGGAAGCAGTGATATTTTTTGGACTTCTCAGCCCACAGGCAATGGGGGGGCTGTCAGATAATTGGTAGTGAGGGGATTATAAGGATCCCTTTGCTGGCACCAGTGACAGGACTCAGTCACATTGCTTATTCTTGGAATTGGGTTTCAGACTTGAGTTTCTGTCCCAGGACAAGGAGAAGTCCTAGCACACCAGAGTTTGTGACCACAGAGGATCAGAGTACCTGGTCAAAGTTCCAGGATGCAAAAGAGTACCTGTAGGCACTTACAAACCAGGCACAGTATAGGAGATTAGGGAAAAAACCTCTTCTAGATCATAACAGCCTGGAAGAGCCAAAAACTTACAGAATTGCCTCTGAAAAAACTGTACCAAAAATGTTATGCTTGAGATGTTGCCCCATCCACTCTGGAACAGAGTCCTACTTTGAAATAAAATTAAGACTCAAGAAATAAGCTCAAAAATGAAAAACAGAAAAAAGATCCTGACTATAGAAAGTTACTATAGTGATGGAGAAGATCAAAATACAAATTCAAAGAAGACAACAAATTCAAAACTTCTATATTCAAAGCTTCAAAGAAAAACATGAATTTGTCCAGGCCATGGAAAATCTCAAAAAGGTTTTTAAAAATCAGGTAAGAGAGATAGAGATAAAATTGGAAAGAGATATGAGAGTGGTACAAGGAAATCATGAAAAAAGAGTTAACAACTTGACAAAGGAGACACAGAAAAATGTTGAAAAAAATCACCTTAAAAACAGATTAGGTCACATGGCAAATAAGGCACAAAAACCTAATAAAGAGAAGAACACTCTGAAAAGCAGAATTGGCCAAATGAGAATATACATATTCATAAAAATAGATATGTTTAAAAATAAAACAAAAACAAAACAAAAAATAAAACTTAAAAAGCAGGAATGACCAAATAGAAAAAGAGGCCCAAAAATCAACTAAAGAAAAGAACTCCTGTCATGGAGGTGAAAGTTTCTGTGGTGGGGCCTGAGGCTTCAGCTGAAAAGACTCCCTTCTCACTATTTCTCTGCAGATAGCCTGAAGGTTTTTATGCTTCATACCAGTTAAACCTCATCCTAGAGTCTTTCTTCACATCTTCTCAGGATGTCCCAGGAGGTACCATGTTCTGCCTCAGGTATATATTTTTTTTTTCCATGTTCACTTGGAGGCACAAATTAGTTCTGTTTGTGGGGAAAATCTGGAGAGTTTGAAATTTTCTTATCGACTCTATCATCTTTCCAGAATCCTCCCCTCCCAGCCCAATTATCATTTCTTTTGGACACATCAGGAACATATTGATTCCATGATCATTTGTGAATCCATAAGACCCTCTAATTTATTAAGTATTTATTAATTTTTCTTTGTCTTGTAACATTTATTTATAGATGCCCTAAATTAAGTTACCTTCTCTGGAAGTCATAATTCTTTGGCTTTTAATTTTTTCTCTGTTAGCTTAGCTGTTTATACTCAAGATCTTTAACAGAAATAGTATTCTAGGGGCAGAGCCAAGATGGCAGAGAGTAAGTAGATACATTTTTGAGCTCTTCTTGGCTTCCCTTAGATCAAGATCAGATCAAGCCTCTGAACAGCTTTTGGAGTGACAGAATTCACAAATATTTGGAGTGTAACAAATTCACAGCAGAAGATATTTTGAAAGAACATCAGGAAAGGTGTGTCTTGATGGTCACAATGGGACATGGCATAGTACAGGTAGGACACAGGGACCCTGGGAAGAGACCTCTCTGTGCAGGGAGAATCTACTGAGAGGTGCTTAACCAAAATACAGCAATGTTGGCTACTCTGTCTTGGTTCAGAAACCAGTGGATCAGGAGACTAGATGTGAGAACTCCACTGCAACTACAGAAAGTAAATAATGAGCTCCTGAACCCCAACATAACTCAGGATTTGGCCAGGAAGTAAAGAAAGGAAGCTGGTAGCACCTTCCCCAGAGCAGCATGAAACCACTGTCACTTGTAAAAGAAGTTTGGGACAATCCACCCTTTGCCCCAAAAGCAGACCTCAATCTTTAAAAATCAGCAAAAAAGCAAAAAGTGCTCTGACCCTAGAAAACTTTTATGGAAACAGGGAAGAACAAACCTAAAACCCTGAGGACACTAAAGGCAAAATGTCTTCAGATGAAGCCTCAACGGGTGATGTGAGTTGGTCTTCAACTCAAAAGATTCTCTTAGAAGAATTAAAAAAGGATCTTAAAAGAGTTAGAAGAAACATAGATAAAGGAGATAAGAGCTTTGCTGGAGAGTTTGGAAAAGAAAACATGGAAATTATATGAAGTATATTTCTTAAAAAAATATATTTGTCAAAGTGGAGAAAAAATACAATTTCTTAAAAATAGATTTGGCGAAATGGAAAAATGAAACAACTCCTTGAAAACCTTAATTGGCAAAATGCAAAAAGAGAACAACTTTCTAAAAAGAAAAAAATAGAAGCGGTGAAGTGGAAAAAACCCAATGAGTAAAACAACTCAGCCAAATTTTTAAAAAAAGTAAAAAACTTAACTGAAGAAAATAATTCACTAAAAATTAGAATTGAACAAATGAAAGTGAATGACTCAATGAGATAACAAAAAAGGTCAAACAAAACAAAAAGAAAAAAAATAGAAGAGAATGTAAAATACTTCATCAGAAAAACAATTGTTGTGGAAAATAGGTTCAGGAAAGATAATCTAAGAATTATTGGATGATCTGAAAACCAAGAAGAAAAAAGAGCCTAGACAACATCTTTCAAGAATTAATGAAGAAAAACTGCTCTGATATACTAGAACCAAAGGATAAAATACCCACTGAAATGAAAACTCCAAGAAAAATTATAGCTAAATTCCAGGATTTTCAGATCAGGAAGATACTGCAAGCAGCCAGAAAGACACAGTTCACATATTGAGGAGCCAAAATCAGAATTACCCAGGACCTAGAACCTTTCATTTCATTTTTTTATTAAAGCTTTTTATTTTCAAAACATATACATGGATAATTTTTCAACATTAACCTTTGCAAAACCTTATGTTCCAATTTTCCCTCCCTTTCTCTCACCTCCTCCCCTAGATGGCAAGTAATCCAATATATGTTAAACATGGTAGAAATATATGCTAAATGCAATATATGCATGTATATTTATACAATTATCTTGCTGCACAAGAAAAATCAAGTCAAACAGGAAAACTGAAAAAGAAAACAAAATGCAAGAAAACAACAACAAAAAGAGTGAAAATGCTATGTTATGGTCCACACTCAGTTCCCACAATCCTCTCGCTAGGGGTAGATGGCTCTCTTCATCACAAGATCATTAAAACTGGCCTGAATCATCTTGTGGTTGAAAAGAGTCATGTCCATCAGAATTGATCATCGTATAATTTAGCTGTTGCCAAATATAATAATCTCCTCGTTCCACTCATTTCACTTAGCCCCAGTTCATGTAAGTCTCTCCAGGCCTCTCTGAAATAATCCTGCTGATTGTTTCTTACAGAACAATAATATTACATAACATTCATATACCATAATTTATTCAGCCATTCTCCAACTGATGGGCATCCACTCAGTTTCCAGTTTCTTGTCACTACAAAAAGGGCTTACAAACATTTCTGCACATGTGGGTACCTTTTCCTCTTTTAAGATCTCTTTGGGATATAAACCCAGTAGAAATACTTCTGAGTCAGAGGGTGAAGCTTCCATTTTAAAGGATCAAAAGGGGAAAGGGATAAGAAAGTAGGGAGGAACTGTAAAAGAGGAGGGCTGATTGAAAGAAGTGGTGTTCAAAAGCAAAACACTGGGGAATAGCAGATAGCAGATGAAATTAAAAGCCAGAATCCTATAATATGTTGTTTACAAGAAACACATTTAAAGCAAGGTGATACATTCAGAGTAAAGGGAAAAGGCTGGAACAGAATCTATTATTCTTCAGCTGAAATTTTTTTAAAAAGCAGGTGTAGTAATCCTGATCTTAGATCAAGCAAAAATAGATTTAATTTAAAAAGATAAAGAAGGAAAGTACATTTTTCTAAAGGGTACGATAGTTGATGAAGTAATATCAATACTAACCATATATGCACCAAGTGGTATCCAAATTTCTAGAGAAATAGACAGCAAAACTATATTAGTGAGGGATCTTAACTTTGTTCTATGAGAAATAGATAAATCAAACCACAAAATAAATAAGAATAAAGTTAAGGAAGTAAACCGAGTTTTAAAAAAATTAGGTATGATAAAACTTTGGAGAAAATTGAATGGAGACAGAAAGGATTATACTTTTTTCTTGGTGGCACATGGTACCTACGCAAAAATAGACCTTGTATTAGTACATAATAACCTCTAAATCAAATGCAGAAAGGCAGAAATAGTAAATACATTCTTTTCAGATCATTATGCAATAAAAGTACCCAGGGAATAATACTCTAAAAAATTAACTGAAAACTAAATTACCTAATCCCAAAGAATGAGTGGATGAAACAACAAATCATAGACACAATTGATAATTTTATCCAAGAGAATGACAATAATGAGACAACATT
This sequence comes from Sarcophilus harrisii, assembly GCF_902635505.1. Taxonomy (NCBI): domain Eukaryota; kingdom Metazoa; phylum Chordata; class Mammalia; order Dasyuromorphia; family Dasyuridae; genus Sarcophilus; species Sarcophilus harrisii. Next base: position 473,000,427 of record NC_045427.1, on the reverse strand, counting down.
ACAAACTTTATGGAATGCAGACAAGCAGTTCTTAGAGGAAATGTTATATCTCTAGAGGATCTTGCATAAAACAGAGAAAGAGAAGATCAATGAGTTGGACATGCAACTAAAATAGCTGGAAAAATAACAAAGTAAAAAGACCAATTAAATACCAAATCTGAAATTTTGAAAATACAAGGAGATTAATAAAATTGAAAGTAAGAAAACTATTGAATGAATAAACAAAATTAAGAGTCAGTTTTATTTTTTTTAAAAAACCAACTAAATAGATAAACATTTAGTTAATTGGGTTAGAAAAAAGAAGAAAATCAAATTGCTAGTATCAAAAATGAAAAGGGTGGACTTTCCACCAGTGAAGAGGAAATTAAAGCAATAATTAGAGCTATTTGGTCCAACTGTATGCCAGTTAATCTGATAATGTAAGTGAAATGGATGAATACTTATAAAAATATAGATTTCCCAGATTAACTGAGAAAACAAATAACAAAAAACAAATAAAAAAACAAATAAAAACAAAAAATTTAAATAGTTCCATTTAGAAAAAAATAAATTAAATAAACTATTATTCAATACTTTAAGAAAAAATCTCCAGGGCTAGATGGATTTACAAGTGAATTCTACCAAACATCTTTTTTTCCCTGAGGCAACTGGAGTTAAGTGACTTGCCAAGGGTCATACAGCTAGAAAGTGTTGTGTCTGAAGTCAGATTTGAACTCAGGTCTTCCTAACTTCAGGGCTGGTACTCTATCCACTGCACCAACTAGCTGTCCCTTCTACCAAACATTTAAAGAACAATTAATTCCAATACTATGCAAACTATTTGGAAAAATAGGGAAAGAATGAGTCTCACAAAATTGCTTTTATGACACATATGATGTGGTACCTAAACCAGATAGAGTCAAAGAAGAGAAAGAAAGAAAATTATAGACCAATATCCCTGATGAATATTGATGCAAAAATCTTAAATAAAATATTAACAAAGAGATTACATCAAGTCATCACCAGGATAATACACCATGGTCAAGTAGAATTTATAATAGGAATGCAGGGTTGGTTCAATATTTGAAAAATCACTAGCATAATTGACTATATCAATAACCAAACTAACAGAAATCATATGATTATCTCAATAGATGCAGGAAAGGAATTTGATAAAATCCAACACTCATTCCTATTGAAAACACTAGAGAGTATAGTAATAAATGGAGTTTTCCTTAAAATGGTCAGTAGCATCTATTTTAAACCATCAGAAAGCATTATATGTATGGGGATAAAATAAAATCATTTCCAATAAGATCAAGAGTGAAACAAGGTGGACCACTATCACCATTACTATTCAATATTGTATTAGAAATGTTAGCTTTAACAATAAGAGAAGAAAAAGACATAAAAGAAGAAAAAGACTTAATTAGAGTAAATATTGAAGGGAGATGAAAAGCACCAAAGGGAAATGGGGGTTGCTAGCGGGTTTCTGGGCTGAAGGGTATTATTATGCACAAACCCATCAGCATGGGAGGTATTACACAAGCACATAGCAATAACGCAGAGGCTATTAGGGATGACCCTCCCCTCAGTCAGTGCAGGCTCGATGTGGTGTAACAAACATGAATTGTACACGCAAGTAGCGGAATAGCAAACAATATAAATCAACATGGTGTTGGAAAAGATCACCAGAAGTCCTAGAAAGAGGGTATGTGAACAACAGTCACACATACACCTTCTTCAGCAGCCAAGAGATAGTCCAAAACCAATCTATTGTCCATTGCTTCACATGTCAGGGAATCCAATGATCCCCCTGAGTTTTGAAGTCCTGCAAAAGTCTTTTTATGTGTTAGGGAATCCAATGATTCCAGCAGATTTTGAAGTGTTGTAACAGTCTTATCATTTCTCAGAGAATCCAATGATTCCTGAGAGTTTTCAAGTCCTATGTCTCAGAGAATCCAATGATTCCTGAGGATTTTTAAGTCCTATGTCTCAGAGAATCCAATGATTCCTGAGGGTTTTGAAGTCCAACAATCTTTGATGTCCATGAGTCAAACGCCATAACTGCCACGCTCTTTCAATGGTAAGCACAATCAGCAACAGAACCACCCGATATTTCTTGGGTCTTCTCCTTTGTTTCAAGGGTCTGCTCTGTCTCTCTGCTATGGACAAGGTGAATATGGCTCGTTGGCACCCATCTGATTCCTTCTCCACCTGTAGAGATACAAGCAAACCCTCTCCCCAAAGCAGTTAGCCTATTTGGTCCTTTCCATTCACCACTTTCTGGGTCTCTCCACATCACTTGACTATTATCTAAAGATAGTGGAGCTGCTCGCACTGGACACTGACCTTCCGGTGGGTTATAAAACCTGTTTGCCGGAGCCAGTGCATCTTTGTCAAAAATCAAGAAGTTAATAGTATAAAGAGCTAGATTTAGAAGTTCTCTAGGGTTACCTTTGGCTCCCCCTTTCTTTTGTTTTTGGAGGAGCGTCTTAATATCTCTGTTTCTCCTCTCCATTATTGCCTGTCCTTGAGGATTAAAAGGTATGCCCATGGTGTGTAAAATCTTATACTGTGCACAAAAGTGTGCAAAATGTTTTGAAGTATAAGCAGGACCACTGTCTGTTTTTATTGCTTGTGACACACCCATAATGGTAAATGCTTGTATGAGGAATTCAGTGACCACTCGGCTGTCTCTTTTGCTGCTGGCATTGCAAAAGTGAATCCCGAAAAGGTGTCTACCACAACATGGATGAAAGACAGACGACCAAAAGATTTATAGTGGGTCACATCCATTTGCCAGATTTCATTGGGTCTCAAACCACGAGAGTTCTTCCCTGGAGGCAGTGTAGGAGTGTGGAAAGGAATGCAAGCCGTACAGGCTTTTACTATGCTCCTAGCTTCCTCTCTTGTTATTCCAAATTGTAAATGTAAAGCTTGAGCAGCCTGATGATATTTAGAATGAGATGCCTGAGCTTCTTGGAACAAAGGGGTATTGACCAACATAGTTAGAAGGCTATCTGCCTTTGAATTGCCATCAAATATGGGACCTGGAAGTCCACTATGAGAATGGACATGTAACATATAGATCTTACCTGGATGTTTTCTCACTTGCTCTTGAAGTTTCTTAAAGAGCTGATATATATTAGAGGCTGCAAATTTTATTTGGGCTGTGGCAATTCTTTGTACCACACCTACTGAATAGGCCGAATCAGATATTATATTTATGTCTCCTGGATAATAAGAGCTAGAATGATTGCGTACAATTCATTCTGCTGAGTGGACTGAAAAGGAGTTCTGACTACTCTCTTTATAGTTAGATCATGAGAGTACACAGCACAAATATTATGTTTGGATGCATCCGTGAAGATAGTTGGTCCTTTAAGAGGAACTTTAGAAACTTTTTCTTCAAGAATCCATCGCCAATTATGCAATAGTCTAGTTATCTTTAATGGAGACCCATGTATAAAATTTGGAGCCATGGCTAATAAAATTTGCCACTCTGGGATGGTCTCACAACACACATTAATTTGTGTATTGGTATAAAAGGTGTATATCTTGTCAGGTCTTGTCCCAGATAATTGTATGCTTGCTTAGTGGCCTTTAATAAAATTCCCAGCCACAAGCACTGGGTAGGTGTAGGCTTTGTTCTGGTTGTGCCGGAGGTTCACCCACTCTATCACACTGTGTCCTTGATGAAGGACTGCTGTGGGTGCCTCTTGTGTGGCAAAACTGATATCTCCAATGGTTTTTGAGTGACTCTTTCAACCACATTGGATAAAGCCAGTTCAACTTCTCTCAACGCCTCTTGAGCTTCTTTTGTAAGCTGGTGTGGTAAATTTAGAGCACTGTCTCCCCTTAAAATGTCATATAACGGTTGTAACTTATAGGTAGTCAAACCTAACACTGGTCACATCCATTGGATATCTCCTATCAATTTCTGAAAATCATTCAATGTGTTTAGCTTTTCTGTTCTTAAGGAGAGTTTTTGAACTGTAAGCACCTTAGGATATACTTCATATCCTAAATATTGAAAAGGAGCATGTCTTTGAATTTTTTCTGGTGCTATGTATAATTTGTAATTCCTTAGTGTTTCTATGGTCTTTTGTAGACATGCCTCTAACATTTGTTCCTCAGGTGCACATCCCAAAATGTCATCCATGTAATGTAATAGCATAACTTTTGGGAATGCTTTTCTTACTGGAGCAAGAGCAGCAGCAACATACATTTGACACATAGTAGGGCTGTTTTCATTCCCTGTGGCAAAACTGTCCATTCATATATTTTATAAGGATCAGTTAAGTTAACGCTGGGCACTGAAAAGGCAAATCTTTTCATATCCTTCTTATCCAGGGGGATAGAATAGAAACAATCCTTAATATCTATGACCCAAAGAGGCCATTCTCTAGGCAACTGAGTAGGAGATGGAAATCCAGGCTGAAGAGTTCCCATAGTTTCCATCTGTTCATTCACTTTTCTTAAATCCGTTAACATCCTCCATTTTCCAGATTTCTTTTTCACAACAAACACTGGGGAATTTCAAGGACTTAGAGAAGGTTTTAAGTGTCCTTTGGTCAAGCTGCTCCTGTACTATATCTAATAAGGCCTGAATTTTATCTTTACTTAAGGGCCACTGTTCTATCCACACTGGTGTATCAGTTTTCCATTGGATAGGAACAGGTGAAAGTGTCGGCAGGCCTTCAACAGCAGCCCTTCTTAAAAAACCGAAGTGCTCATTTTTAACCCTAATTGCTGTAAAACGTCTCTTCCCCACAGATTGATGGGGATTTTTTCAACTATAAAAGGAGTAAAAACTCCTGTTTTGCCTTCAAAAGTCCATCTCATAGGGACAGCACTAACTTCAGCTGCTATTAATCCTCCTACACCAGACATGTAGGTGTCTGCTTTAATCTTTGGCCAGTGACTGGGCCAGCTGGCACCTCTAATGACCGTCCGATCTGCACCAGTGTCTACCAATCCTTCCAATGGAAGGCCATTTATATAGATTGTGAGCATAGGTTGGTCAGTCGTTACAGCTGCTGTCCAGTAAATTGCTGGATTTTGTGATCTGGAATCAGAATCTGGGTGACTATCGCCAGGCTGCTTATTAGGATTCTGTATGAGTAAACCTGATGCTACTATTTCTCCTGGGTGATAAGTCACACATTGTCTGCCTGTATTGGTGACTGGGATATTATCTACACATTCCCCAGTTTCCCACATCAGTGTGTGGATGGACACTGTTTTGTACATACCTCAGGAGGTAAAATGGTCAAGCCCACTGTGCCTGGAGGCAAGGGATCCATAGGTTGGAGAGGAACAGATTTCCCTCCAGGGGGTATCTCAGTTGTCTCAGCTGCATACAACTCTATTCTCCCTAATTGTAATCCCTTTCTTCCATCAGGTTGCTTCCTGGCTGATTGATTGTGTAATCCCTTTCTGCCATCATATGGCTTCCTGGCTGATCGGTCATATTGGGGTATTGGGCCGTCTAGGGCACTCTCTGGGTGCACCATTGGCTGCCATCATGCCCCAAGTGTTTTTTGCCTGGGGCCCTGGGGCTGGGCCCCTCATCCTGTTTCCCTGAACCTGTCTGCATTCTGAGGCCCAATGGAAGCCTCTGTTGCATTTTGGACATGGGGTGCTGGGTCTTGTTCTCCCACCCTGTTTTCTCACTCTGCCTCTATACCAACATTGAGCTTTCAGATGCCCTACTTTACCACACTGAAAGCATTGATGTGTCTTTCTAGAAGTCCCTTGCCAGAAGGGACCCTGTCTACCCATGTTGGGATCTTGGGAAGTCTGCATCATAGTCTGGCTATAAAGGCATTTGTGCCCACTGTGGCACAGCGTCTTATGAACTCCTCTAAAGGAGCATCCTTGCACAGTCCTAGTATAATCCTTCTGCACCCCTCATTAGCATTTTCCTTAGCAAGTTGCCTTATTAAAACATCTGTTGATGGATTTTCCCCATTAGTTCTTGTGATAGCAGTCTGCAAACGTCCTACAAAGTCAGCAAAGGGTTCACCTGGCCCTTGTGTTATTTTTGTGAAGGCCTCACCTTTGTCATTTTTATTGTGAATCGAAGTCCACGCTTTGATAGCATTAGCAGCAATTTGCTCATATGCTGCTACTGAATAATTGATCTGTGCTGTGATGTCTGCATATGGACCTATACCTTGTAGTAGGTCATAGGTGATCGCAGCATGAACAGCATTTGAGTATTTTGTTGGGCTTGTATCCTACAGAGCTCACTATATTCAGAAAGCCACATGTAATTTTGTCCAGGTTCTAGGCATACACTTGCTATAGATTTCCAGTCATCAGGAGTCAAGATTTCAAAAGCCAAATTCTGTAATAGCATCTTAACATAAGCTAATGTAGTCTCATAAAGAGTGCAAGCCTTTTTAAGATCTTTAATGATTTCTACGTTAAAAGGGGTGTATCTTTGACTTTGTTGACCAGAGGCATTAAACTGGGAAATTACAGGAAACATAAGTGGCTGGAGCTCCCGGATGTCCACGCCCTTTTCTTTGGCCTTCATTAAGCCCTCTTGCAGTCTACTAAAAATTAGTGTTGTCACTGCCCCCCCGTCCCCACTGCCCCTCCTCCCTCCATCCCGGAGGGTGGAGTTGGTGGAGGAGAGTCAATCACTTGCTCCTGAGATGGGGCTGAAGCTGCCTCCTGAGGTGGAAAGTCACCACACCCTTGCTCACTTAAGTCTCCATGCCCTGTGGGGATATGGTCATTAATCTCTTCATTGTCTTCCTCCTTAATATCATGGATACTCTGAGAAGGAGTAGAAGGGAGCCAAGGGTTTTTCTTTCTTCTAGGGATAAGGGTTTCTTAGTCTAACTAATTATATTTATAAATAAAATGCCTCAGGAAATTGAATGGGACCATTTCTCTGAAATACATGGACATCCTTTGTCCAATAGGGACCATTATCTCAGAGATCTGCTCCTCCTCTATAACCAGGGAGATGCAGTTTAATGTACCCACAAGTCTACCCTGTTCCCAAGTTATAATAACCCATGTCTTTCATCAGCTTAACATGCTTTCTAAGCACCACTCTTGTGTGGGGGGTTGGGGGCGGGGATGGAAGTCTTTGCTAGCATTTTCCATTTTAGCCAAAAGATTACTGGTTTAGTTTTTAAAATAAGTTCCTTATTTGTCTATTAATACTCACCCAAGTTCCTGGTCCGGAGACTTCTTCAGTCCTTGGTTCCCACCGTTGGGCACTAAATGTGAAGATTGTGTATTTTTAAATCAGCAGGAGTCAGGAATTCAGGTTAGGGGAAAATTGTCAGTCTTTATTCTCATTGAAAAAGGATCGCGGGTGGAAGGGAATCAGGATACAATGTTTTAGCTATCAAAAGCTGCTCGAAGCGCCACCCCAGCAGCCAAAGGGATCAGACCCAGGCCCAATTCTCCCAGCCTCTTCTTTCTCTCTCTGCCTCCACCACAAATCGTCATTTCCTATACAACACATCAGGACTTGCACAGAGGTGGGCAGGGACCTTCTTTATCAATCATGTATATTAATAGTATGCCCAATTATTTTAGCCTCATCTTGGGACCTCATCATCAACTCAAACCTCAGATTACAACTATTTTCCTCATTGAAATTGTTTTGACTGGGGATCTCTAAGAACCCTACCAATTTCAAAAGCACTCAACAGTGATCCTGTGGCCTCAAATATGATTTCCTGAGATGCTCCTAAAAAAGAAGTGGTTTCTGATGTTTCACTGCACAGGTATGCCTAGAATACAATTAGAGGGGAGATTATATCTAAGTTTTTTGAGAAGATGAAAGAAATTTCCTTGAAAAATTCAAAAGACTGCTTGTACCTGAACAATTATGCTTCAGCTGATCTAGCATCACAGATTAAGTTTACTTATTTGAGCCAACTCTGATGAGAGTAAGATTCACCTGTGCCTCCCCTCTCTAAATTCCCTCAGATATGATAAGTTTCCTTTGCCTCTTCTGGGATTTTCCCTCTTTTTTATCCCCTCTTCCATTTGCCATTTCCTTTTCCATATCCTTCCCTTTTTATGTTATACAGTAAAATCAAATTATACATGTATTCTTCTTTTATCCCAAAAGAAATACAATTCTCAAGAGTTCTTTTTTACCTTTTCTGCATCTTTAGTTCTTGGTTGGAGATCAAATTTTTTTTTAGTTCGGTTTTTCCTTAGAAACAAATGGAATTCTTTGTTTCATTAAATAATCCATCTTCCCTGGAAGAAAATGCTTAGGGGAAGTTTATTTGGCTGCATCCCAAGTTCTTTTGCCTTTTTGGAATATCAGATTCCAGGCCCTTCGATCCTTTAATGTGGAGCAGCCAGATCTTGGGTGATCCTTTTTAGCCCTCGGTATTTAAATTTTTTTTTTGGCTGTTTGTAAAATTCTTTCCTTAATCTGGTAGTTCTGAAATTTGGCCACAATATTCCTTGGGGTTTTTTTTTTAGGGTCTCTTTCAGAAGGTGTTCGATGAATTCTTTCAATGCCTATTTTACCTTCTGATTCTATTACATCTGGGCAGTTCTCTTTGATGATTTCTTGTAAAATAGTATCTAGGCTCTTTTTTCATCATAATTTTCGGAAAGTCCAATAATCCTCAGATTATCTCTCCTAGATCTATTTTCCAAGTCTGTCATTTTTGCAAGTAGATAATTCATGGTTTTTTCCAGTATGTCAGTTTGTTGGTTTTGCTTGACTGATTCTTGCTGTCTCAATGAATCATTAGTTTCTATTTGTTCAGTTCTAATTTTTAAAGAATTATTTTCTTCATTAGCTTTTTTTTATTTCTTTCTGTATATGTCCAATTGAGTTTTTAAGTGAGTTGTTTTGATGTATGGAATTTTTTTCCATTTCACTAATTTTTTTTTTTAGTGAATTATTTTCTTTTTCCAATTCACAGATTCTACTTTCTTGTGAGTTCTTTGTCTTTTCCAATTCACAAATCCTACTTTCTAGTGAATTCTTTATTTTTTCCATTCACAGTTCTTACTTTCCTGAGATTTTTTTTACTTTTTCCAATTCACAAATTTTGTTTCCCTGCACTTCCTGGGAATTTTTTATCTTTTCCAATTCATATTTCAGGAAGTTGTTGATCTCTTGTAAGGCTTCTCTTTCCTTTCCCCATTTGTCTTCTAACTCTCTTTTGAGACTTTTAATGGTCTCTTCTATGAGAGCATCATGTAAAAGAGGACAGTCTGCTGCATGTTTGCTGTTAGTCTCTTCAGATTTGCTGACCTGCTCTTTTTCTGCATAGAAGCTGTCGATTATTCTTTTCATCTTTTTATTCATGTTTTAAAGCCTTTAGGGTATGCCTCCTAGGCAAGGGGGTTACCAGCTTCTTCTGCAGAAGAGGAGAGGTGTAAACAGGTTTCCAGCTCCGAGGTATGGAAGTGCTCTGAGTGAGTTTTCCCTTCCCCCAACAGGAGGTGGATTCAGCACTGGCCGAGCTATTGAAGTGCCCAGTTGGGCTATGCGGGTTAGCGATTGCCCTAGGCTAGAGACTAAGGGGTGAAAGTGTCACTGCCCCAGGCCAGAGCCTCTTGTGGGGCTGTGGGTATTAGCAGCTGACCGCAGATCGCAGATTCTACTGCTCGGATTCTACTGCTCTACAGGTCTGCTCCGAACTCTGCCCCAATGTCTCTGCTCCAACGTTTCTGCCTGATTGCAAATTGACCCTGCGAAAGCTCTATGGCCCCAAGCTGAGCCCCCCCCACCTCCCGCGCAGATTAGAGTCTAACCTGGGGTGTGCCCTCCTGCTGTGCAGGTTCACAACTGCCCCAAGGAAAAGCCCCATACTACGGGTTGGGGCTGTGAGCTTGTGCTGCGATCTGTGCTCTCACTTTTGGTTTGAGGCTCTCCTTGGAACCTAATTTCTCTCCCAGTCTACACTGGTCTCCCCCCTAGCCCTGGAACAAACCTTTTTTGGCAAGACTGCAGATTTTCTTTGGCTGGTGAGTTGTTATACTTCTTATCTTTATGAATTGTAGCAGTCAAGACTATTTTTGAGGCTCGATATAATATTGATAAAGAGGGTAAGAGAAGAGCTTAGAATGTCGCGTGTGCCTTCTCCACCATCTTGGCTCCGCCACCCATTAAGTTTACTTGTAAGGAGTTTATTGTTTGAATTGTTTTTAACTTTGAATTTGTTGGGTCGTGGGTCCTTCTTTTATCTAATAGCAGATGAGAAAAGGTAGAAATAGTTTTATGTCCTTCCTTAATTATTTCTTCTTATTATCAATTCTTCCCTTCTTTTAATTCCTAATTACCTGTTGGATGAGATATATGACAATATTCTTTTATCTATCATCAATATATCCATTTATTATTTCTCTATGTCTATCTTTCTATTTCTCCCCACTGGAAAAACTCTTCTATATGTGCCTCTTTTCTTTGTCTTTCTTTTTCTCCCATTTCTTTCTTTCCTTCTTTCCTTTTTTTCTCCCATTTCTTTCCTTCTTTCCTTCTTTCATTCCTTCCTTCCTTCCTCCCTTCCTTCCTTCCTTCGTTTCTTTGTTCCTTTCTTATATTTTGTTGTTGTTGTTGTTACTGTTGTGGAGATTATCCAACACAAATGACTCACACCCCTAACCTTTGTATAAAGATCTTAATAATAATAAAGGTCATGAGAATTATATGTATCATATTCCTGTATAGAAGTATAAATAGTTTGATTCCATTAATTCCCTTTCCTTTTTTAGGCTTTTCTTAATTATGTCAAATTTTCTATTCAGTCCTGTTCTTCCCAGCAGGAATATTTTAAAGTCTTTTATTTCATTAAAATTCATTTTTTTCCACTGAATAATTAGACTTCCATTTTCTACAAGCTCTTGCTTGTAATTCTAGATTCTTTGCTTTCTGTTAATTCTCTTTTTATAATTTTCTTCATTGCCCTATTCCCCAGTTTTTCTTCTACTATTCATATTTGATTGTTAAAAAAAAAAAATTATTTTTGCTCCTTTTTTATTGCCTTTTTAAAAAGCCCTATGGGGAATTCCTGTTGGGCTTTTATTCAATCTGCATTTTTCTTTGATGTCTTGATTTTGGGTTTTTTTTTTCTGAATTTGTGCCTTGAATTTACTTGCAACCATGGTAGCTTTTCATGATCAGATTCTTTTTTTTTTTTTAGATGTTTACTCATTTTTCTAACCTATTTCTCGAATTTGAACTTTATGTTAGAGTTGGGTTTTGCTCACCTTGGTAGATGGGGTAGATGTGGCAATCATTCTCCCAGCCTTCTGACTTTCCTTACCTGACTATTTCCCCCTAGTTCTGAGGGATCTGTAAGGTTTTTGGTTCTTTTAATGTGGTGAGATTTGTGAGATCTGGTAAGAAGTGAAGTCACAGTTCTATTGATCTGTGTTCTGCTCTTTACTCAGGTAGACACCCAAGTTCCTTGCAATCAGAAGTACTCCTTTTTGCTGTAACTGTGATAAATAGGTAATGAGCAATAGATTGCCCAACAATGCCACAGGGCACAGGACTGTGGACCAACATAGAGACTCCCTGAATTTTCTTTCTGATTAGTTGCCCAATCTTTTTACTGTTTTTGGTGGTAAGAGTACCACAAAATTCTGTGGTAATCATTGCTATTGTACCCTCAAGGCCCACAATAATGTTGCTGCACTCTACTCCAGACAAGTCCCCAACCCAGTATCACAGATCTCTATTTCTGACCTCTTATGTTATCTTGGGCTGGAAAAATTCCTTAGTCCAATCTCTTGTTGGCTAAGTCACTCCAGAATTCAAATTAACATACTGTTTTAATGTTGCTTGGAGGGAGGGGAAGGTATTTTAGCAGAATTTGGCTGAAATGCTCCCTTAATGCCAGCATCTTTTGATGCTTCCAAGATAGGATAGCCTGGGAAGAGTTCTGGTTGCCATCCTCGTGGTCTATGCTCTTCTCTTTACTTAGGCAGAACCTCTATCCCTTGGGATCAGACTGTAATTACTCCTTTTTACTGTGTAACTGCAACCTGAAACTGGATAATTGGTGTAGGAGGTACCTATCCCTTCTTCTATCACTTGCACAGGAGTTTTCTATTTTTTCTAATCAGGTTGTAGACACTGTATTGTCCCTACAAGCTGCTCCTATCTGCTGCTCTCACAAGCTACTCTCACAAGATCCAGGGCTTATAGCTCAAGTTCCTGACCAATTTTCATCTCAGTGCCTGTAGCAGACTTCTTTTTCAGTCTTCTTAATCCAGCCTGTCCTGCACTGGAAAAATGAGATATTATGACCTTTTTTGATTATCCTCCTCACAATATGATTTATATTTTAAAAGAGTTAATTAAAGGATTGGTCTGGGAGATCTCAGCAGAAATGTTCACTTCCCTCTGCCATCTTTGCTTAGCCCTTGAGTCTTCTTCTCTAATTTAAGCACTCCTTTTTCGGTCAATTATAGGACCATTTAAAGGGCTTTTATCTTCTTGGATAGTTTCCTTTAAGGCAGGATGCCTTTCCTTTATTCCTCATGAGGAGTCTAGAGATAATTTCTCAGTGAGTCTGTGAACTTTAAGGGGAAAATGCATCTTTTTTTTTCAATTTCTTTTTCTTATTACAAATTTTTTAATTATAGTTTTTTTATTTACAAAATATATGCATGGGTAATTTTACAACACTGACCCTTTCTCCCCACTCCCTCCTCAATATGGCAGGTATTCCAATACATGTTAAAATATATGTTAAATCCAATATATGTATGCATAACCATACAGTTATCTTGCTGCACAACAAATATCATATCTAGAAAGAAAAAAAAAACCTGAGAAGGAAAACAAAAATGCAATCAAACAAAAGAAAGAGTGAAAATGCTATGTTGTGGTCTATACTCTGTTCCCATAGTCAGCTCTCTGGATGTAGATGGCTCTCTTCATTACTGAACAATTGGAACTGGTTTGAATCATCTCATTGTTGAAGAGAGCCACATCATATAATTTTGATGTTGCCATATACAATGATTTCCTGGTTCTGCTCGTTTCACTTAGAATCAGTTCATGTAAGTCTCTCCAGGCCTCTCTGAAATCATCCTATTGGTCATATCTTGCAGAACAATAATATTTCATAACATTCATAGACCACAATTTATTCACCATTCTCCAATTGATGGGCATCCACTTAGTTTCCAGTTTCTGGCCACTACAAAGAGGGCTGCCACAAACATTTTTGCTCATACAGATCCCTTTCTCTTCTTTAATATCTCTTTGGGATATAAGCCCAATAGTAACAGTGCTGGATCAAAGGGTATGCACAGTTTGACAACTTTTTGAGCATAGTTCCAAATTATTCTCCAGAATGGTTGGATTCATTCATAGTTCCACCAATAATGTATCAGTGCCCCAGGTTTTTCACATCTCTTCCAATATTAATCATTAACATTTCCTGTCATCTTAGCCAATCTGAGAGGTATACAATGCTATCTCAGAGTTGTCTTAATTTGCATTTCTCTCATCAATAGTGATTTGGAGAACCTTTTCATATGACTAGAAATAGTTGCTATTTTTTCATCTGAAAATTTCTGTTCATATCCTTTGACATTTATCAATTGGAGAATGTCTTGAACTATTATAAATTTGAGTTGATTCTCTATTTTGGAAATGAGGCCTTTATCAAAACCTTTGAATGTAAAAATGTTTTCCCAATTTATTGCTTTCCTTCTAATCTTGTCTGCATTAGTTTTGTTTGTACAAAAACTTTTTCACTTAATATAATCAAAATTATCTGTTTTGTGATCAGTAATGATTCTAGATCTTCTTTGGTCACAAATTCCTTGCTCCTCCATACATCCAAAGGTAAATTATCCTATGTGCTTCTAATTTGTTTATAATATTATTCTTCAATGTCTAAATCATGAACCCATTTTGACCTTATCTTGGTATATGGTGTTAAGTGTGGGTCAATGCCTAGTTTCTGCCATACTAGTTTCCAATTTTCCCAGCAGTTTTTGGGAAACATGAATTCTTATCCCAAAAGCTGGGGTCTTTGAGTTTGTCAAACACTACATTGCTGTAATTATTGACTATTTTGACCTGTGAACATAACCTGTCTATTTCTTAGCCAGTACCATATGGTTTTGATGACCTCTGCTTTATGACATGGTTTTACATCTGGTACAGATAGGCCACCTTAATTTGATTTTTTTTCTTTAGTTCCCTTGAAATTCTTGATTTTTTTTTTCTTCCAGGTGAATTTCTTCTAGGTTGTAAAATACTTTCTTGGGAGTTTGATTGGTATAGCACTAAATAAATAGATTAGTTTAGGTAGTGTTGTCATCTTAATTATATTCTCTTGCCTGTCCAAGAACATTTGATATTTTTCCAGTTGTTTAGATCTCACTTATTTGTGTGGAAAGTGTTTTGTAGTTTTGCTCATATAGTTTCTGACTTGGCAGATATATTCCCAAATATTTTATACTATCAATAGTTATTTTAAATGGAATTTTTCTTTGTATCTTTTGCTGTTGGATTTTGTTAGTGATGTGTGGTGTTCTTTTTCCAAAACACAGCCAGGTGATAAAAGAGTTCAGATCTTTTATTGTGTCCTTCAATATAGCCCGGTTAGCTCAGGCCTGTCTCTCTGCTTGGTTCCAAGAGCTCCACCCGAATGTCTCCAAATCTAAAGGTTTGTCCTTCCAACTCCAGCCAGCACCAAGGTAGAAGATATGATGAATCTTTCTTGCCTCGAAGATAGGGCTTGTAAGCTTTCTTCCAGAGTGCTCCTCTCCAAATTTCTGACCCCTGGGATTGTTCCCAAGTAAACTCTCTCAGAAAAACTGTCTCAAGCTCTAAGAGCTTCCTGTATATATATGATTTCCCAAAGGTTAACTCCTCCTTCTGGAGAGAGAGGGATTCTGGGTTATCTCCCAGAGTGCTCTCTGGCCCTAAGGGAGTCATGGAATTTGGATATCTCATACTAAGCCTGAAATCTCCCAAATGTGTAAACTCCATTGAGTACCTAGATACTTATGAGCTCTCTAAAGGTATGAACACAAGCATTGTTTCCATCAATTGTACTTAGTACCTTGTTTCAAGTTCTGGCCCAAAATATCTCCTTCTAAGATCAAATCAATCATATTGAATCATGCTAAATTAGATAATTATTGTCTCTATCAACTCCAATGGCTTAACAGTTTGTAAAGATTACAACAGTGATGTATAAAAATGTTGATGATGTATGTGGATTTATTTTGTATCCTGCAACTTTGCTAAAGTTATGGATTATTCCTAATAGCTTTTTAGTTGATTTTCTGGGGTTCTCTAGATAGACCATCATATCATCTGGAAAGTGATAATTTGGTTTCCTCATTATCTAGTCTAATTCCTTTAATCTCTTTTTCATCTCTTATTGCCAAAGCTAGCATTTCTTTTTTTTTTTTATTTTTATTTAATAGCCTTTTATTTACAGGATATATACATGGGTAACTTTACAGCATTAACAATTGCCAAACCTCTTGTTCCAATTTTTCACCTCTTACCCCCCCCCACCCCCTCCCCTAGATGGCAGGATGACCAGTAGATGTTAAATATATTAAAATATAACTTAGATACACAATAAGTATACATGACCAAAACATTATTTTGCTGTACAAAAAGAATCAGACTCTGAATTATTGTACAATTAGCTTGTGAAGGAAATCAAAAATGCATGTGTGCATAAATATAGGGATTGGGGAATTCAATGTAATGGTTTTTAGTCATCTCCCAGAGTTCTTTTTCTGGGTATAGCTAGTTCAGTTCATTACTGCTCCATTAGAAATGATTTGGTTGATCTCGTTGCTGAGGATGGCCTGATCCATCAGAACTGGTCATCATCTAGTATTGTTGTTGAAGTATATAATGATCTCCTGGTCCTGCTCATTTCACTCAGCATCAGTTCGTGTTAGTCTCTCCAGGCCTTTCTGAAATCATCCTGTTGGTCATTTCTTACAGAACAGTAATATTCCATAATATTCATATACCACAATTTATTCAGCCATTCTCCAACTGATGGACATCCATTCAGTTTCAGTTTCTACCACCACCACAAAGGGCTGCCACAAACATTCATGCACATACAGGTCCCTTTCCCTTCTTTATAATCTCTTTGGGATATAATCCCAGTAGTAACACTGCTGGATCAAAGGGTATGCACAGTTTGATAACTTTTGAGCATAGTTCAAACTACTCTCAAAATGGTTGGATTTGTTCACAACTCCACCAACAATGCATCAATGTCCCAGTTTTCCCGCATCCCCTCCAACAATCATCATTATTTTTCCTGTCATCTTAGCCAATCTGACTAGGTCTGTAGTAGTATCTTAGAGTTGTCTTAATTTGCATTTCTCTGATTAATAATGACTTGGAGCATCTTTTCATATGACTAGAAATAGTTTCAATTTCTTCATCTGAGGAATTGTCTGTTCATATCCTTTGACCATTTTCAATTGGAGAATGAAGCGATTTTTTATAAATTAGAGTTAATTCTCTATATATTTTGGAAATAGAGGCCTTTATAGGAACCTTTGACTGTAAAATATTTTCCCAGTTTGCTTCCCTTCTAATCTTTCTGCATTAGTTTTGTTTGTACAAAACTTTTCAGTTTAGTATAATCAGAAATTTTCTATTTTGTGATCAGTAATGATCTCTAGTTCTGCTTTGGTCATAAAGACCTTCCCTTCCACAGGTCTAGAGGTAAACTATCCTATGTTCCTCTAATTTATTAATAATTTCATTCTTTATGCCTAGGTCATGAACCCATTTGACGTTATCTTGGTGTACGGTGTTAAGTATGGATCAGTGCCTAGTTTCTGCCATATTAGTTTCCAATTTTTCCCAGCAATTTTTATCAAACAGTAAGTTCTTATCCCAAAAGCTGGGATCTTTGGGTTTGTCAAAGACTAGGTTGCTATATTTGTTGACTGTTTTGTCCCTTGAACCTAATCTATTCCACTGATCAACTAATCTATTCCTTAGCCAATACCAAATAGTTTTGGTAACTGCTGCTCTATAATATAATTTTAGATCTGGTACAGCTAAGCCACCATCATTTGATTTTTTTCATTAATTCCCTTGAAATTCTTGACCTTTTGTTTTCCATATGAACTTTGTTGTTATTTTTTCTAGGTCATTAAAATAGTTTTTTAGAGTCTGATTGGTATAGCGCTAAATAAATAGATTAGTTTAGGTAATATTGTCATCTTTATTATATTTGCTCGCCCTATCCAAGAGCATTTAATATTTTCAATTGAGTTAGATCAGACTTAATTTGTGTGAAAAGTGTTCTGTAATTTTGCTCCTAAAGTTTCTGATTTTCCTGTGATAGATTCCTAAATATTTTATATTATCAGTAGTTACTTTAAATGGAATTTCTCTTTGTAACTCTGACTGTTGGATTTTGTTAGTGATATATAAGAATGCTGATGACTTATGTGGGTTTATTTTATAACCAGCAACTTTGTGGATTATTTCTAATAACTTTTTGCTAATGAATCTCTGGGGTTCTCTAAGTATACCATCATGTCATCGGCAAAGAGTGATAATTTGGCTTCCTCATTGCCTATTCTTATTCCTTTAATCTCTTTCTCAGCTCTTATTGCTATAGCTAGCGTTTCTAATACAATATTAAATAGTAACGGTGATAGTGGGCAACCTTGTTTCACTCCTGATCTTATTGGGAATGATTGCAGTTTGTCCCCATTACATATGATGCTTACTGCTGGCTTTAAATAGATGCTACTGATTATTTTAAGGAAAAGTCCATTTATTCCTGTACTCTCAAGTGTTTTTAATAGGAATGGATGTTGGATTTTATCAAATGCTTTTTCTGCATCTATTGAGATGATCATATGGTTTTTGTTAATTTGGTTATTAACATGGCCAATTATATTGATAGTTTTCCTAATATTGAACCAGCCCTGCATTCCTGGTATAAATCCTACTTGATCATAGTGTATTATCTTGGAGATGATTTTCTGTAGTCTTTTTGCTAATATCTTATTTAAGATTTTAGCATCAATATTCATTAGGGAGATTGTTCTATAATTTTCTTTCTCTGTTTTCAGCCTACCTGGTTTAGGTATCAGTACCATGTTTGTGTCATAGAAGGAATTTGGTAGGACTCCTTCATTCCCTATTTTATCAAATAATTTATATAGCATTGGGGCCAATTGTTCTTTAAATGTTGGGTAAAATTCACATGTAAATCCATCTGGTCCTGGGGATTTTTTCTTAGGGAGTTGTTTAATTGCCTGTTCTATTTCTTTTTCTGAAATGGGACTGACTATTCAAGCAATTTACTTCCTCCTCTGTTAGTCTGGGAAGTCTGTATTTTTGGAGGTAGTCATCCATTTCTCTTTGGTTATCAAATCAAAGCTAGCATTTCTAATACAATATTGAATAGCAATAGTGATAGTAGGCAACCTTGTTTCACTCCTGATCTTATTGGGAATGGTTCCAGTTTATCCCTATTATATATGATGTTTACTGATGGTTTTAAATAGATGCAACTTACTATTTTAAGGAAAAGTCTATTTATTCCTACATAATCTTTAGTGTTTTTAATAGGAATGGATGTTGGAGTTTATCAAATACTTTTTCTGCATTTATTGAGATAATCATATGGTTTTTGTTAATTTGGTTGTTGATATAGTCAATTATGCTAATAATTTTCCTAATATTTGAACCAGCCCTGCATTCCTGGTATAAATCCTGCTTGCTCATGGTATATTATCCTGGGTATGATTTTCTGTAATCTCTTTGCTAATATTTAATTTAAGATTTTTGCATCAATATTCATTAGGGAGATTGGTCTATAGTTTTCTTTGTTTTCGATCTACCTGGTTTAGGTATCAGTACCATGTCTGTGTCATAAAAGGAATTTGGTAGGAGTCCTTCATTCCCTATTTTTTCAAATAGTTTATATAACATTGAAGTTAATTTTTCTTTAAATGTTTGGTAGAATTCACATGTAAATCCATCTGGTCCTGGGGATTTTTATTTAAGAAATTGATTAATAGCTTGTTCTATTTCTTTTTCTGAAATAGAAGTATTTAGACAATTTACTTTTTCCTCTGTTAATCTGGGCAATCTATATTTTTATAGATATTTCTCCATTTATCTTTGGTTATCACATTTGTTGGCATAAAGTTGGGCAAGGTAACTCCTAATTATTACTCTAATTTCTTCTTCTTTGGTGGAAAGCTCTCCCTTTCATTTTTTGAGACTAACAATTTGATTTTCCTCTTCCCTTTTTCTAATCAAATTTACTAAAGGTTTATTTATGTTGTTGATTTTTTAATAAAACCAACTGTTTTATTTATTGTCAATAGGTATTTTAGTTTCAACTTTATTAATCTCTCCTTTTAGTTTTACAGTTTCAAGTTTGGTATTTGTTTGGGAGGCTTTAATTTGTTTTTTCTGGCTTTTTTTAGTTGTAAGCCCAATTCATTGATCTTCTCTTTCTGTTTTATGGAAGCAAGCCTCTAGAGATATAAAATTTCCTCTTATTACCACTTTGGCTGTATCTCACAAATGAGATAACAAATATGTTATCTCATTATTGTCATTCTCTCAGTTTGCTGTTTGACCCATTAATTCTTTAGAATGAGATTATTTAGTTTCCAATTACTCTTTGGTCTATTTTTCCCTGATTTTTTATTGAATGTAATTTTTATTGCATTGTGATCTGAAAAAAATTTCATTTACTATTTCTGCCTTTCTGCATTGGATTCCATATTTATTCCTAATATGTGGTCATTTTTGTATAGGTTCCATGAACTGCTGAGAAGAAAGTGTACCCCTTTCTGCCCCCATTCAGTTTTCTCCAAAGATCTATCATACCTTACTTTTCTAGTATTCTATTTACCTCAACTTTTTTTTTATTTTGTGCTTTGATTTATCTAGTTCTGAGAAAGCAAGGTTGAGATCTCTCACTGTTATAGTTTTGCGGTCTATATCTTCTTGCAGCTATTTTAACTTCTCCTTTAGAAACTTCCATGCTATACTACTTGGTGCATA
This sequence comes from Sarcophilus harrisii, assembly GCF_902635505.1. Classification (NCBI taxonomy): domain Eukaryota; kingdom Metazoa; phylum Chordata; class Mammalia; order Dasyuromorphia; family Dasyuridae; genus Sarcophilus; species Sarcophilus harrisii. The sequence goes on along the minus strand of NC_045427.1, from coordinate 472,980,431 downwards.
TATATTTAGTATTGATATTGCTTCATTATCTATGGTACCCTTTAGCAAGCTATAGTTTCCTTCCTTATCTCTTTTAATTAGATTAATTTTTGGTTTTGCTTGATCTGAGATCAAGATGGCTACCTTTGCTTTTTTATTTCACCTGAAGCATAATAGATTGTGCTCCAGACTTTTACCTTTCTTTACTCTGTATGTATTTCTCTGCTTTAAATGTGTTTCTTGTAAACAACATATTGTGGGATTCTGGCTTTTAATACAATCTGCTATCCACTTTTGTTTATGGGAGAATTCACCCCATTCACAGTTATGGTTAAAACTACAAATTCTTTGTTTCCTGCCATCTTATTATCTCCAGATTATACTTTTCCCTTTCCTTTTCCCCTTTCCCTCCTCCCCAGTATTTAAGTTATGAACATTGCTTATCTCAAGCAGCCCTCCCCCTTTAGAATCCCTCCTCTTTTCTTATACCTTTCCCCTATTATTTCTGTTTTCCCTTCTATTTAGCCTACCCCTTCCCTTTTCACCTTTCCACTCCCTCTTTTCAATAAGATGAGAGAAGTTTCTCTGTAAACCAAATATGTCTAATATTTTTTCTTTGAGCCTGATGAGAGTAAGATTCACACAATGTTCACCCCCCTTCCCTTTTTTCCTCTCAAATATAATAGGTTTCCTTTGCCTCTTCGTGAGATGTAACTTCTCTCTTCTTACCTCCACTTTTCCCTTTTCCCAGTACAATCCCCTTTTTACCTCTAGTTCCTTTTTTATATTATAACAGTAAAATCAAGTTATACATACACTCATTATGTATACCCAGAACAGAAATACAATTCTCAAGAGTTCTTTTTATGCTTCTCTTGAGTCCTATATTTGGAGGTCAAATTTTTTGTTTAGCTCTGTCTTTTCATTAGAAATACATGGAATTCATCTGTTTCATTGAATGCCCATCTTCTTCCCTGGAAGAAAATGCTCAGTTTAGTAAGGTAGTTTATTCTTGTCTGCATTACAAGTTCTTTTGTCTTTTAGAATATCAGATTCCAGGCCCTTTGATCCTTTAATGTGGAAGCTGCTAGATCCTGGGTGATCCTTATTGTGGTTCCTTGGTATTTGAATTTTTTTTTTCTGGTTACTTGTAATATTTTTCCTTGGTGTGATAGTTCTGAAATTTAGCCATGATATTCTTTGAGTTTTAATTTTGGGATCTTTTTCAGCAGGTGTTTGATGAATTCTTTCAATGGCTATTTTTACCTTTTGATTCTTGGATATCAAGGCAGTTTTTTTTATGATTTCCTAAAAAATAATATCTAGGGTCTTTTTTTTCTATCATTGTTTTCAGCAAGTCCAATTATCCTTAGATTATCTCTCCTAGAACTGTTTTTCAGATCAGTTGTTTTCCCAAGTAGATATGTTACTTTTTTTTCTATTTTTTCTTTTTTTTTTTTTTTTTTGTTTTACTTGACTGATCGTTGATGTCTCGTTGAGTCATTCATTTCCATTTGTTCAATTCTGATTTTTAGTGAATTATTTTCTTCATTTACTTTTTTTACTTTTTTTTTAATTTGTCCAATTGAGATTTTAAATTAATTGTTTCCTTTTATGGAATTTTTTTTTCCATTTTGCAAATTCTGTTTTTTAAGGAGTTATTTACTTTTTCCACTTCACAAATTATGTTTTCCTGAGAGTTACATATCTTTTCCAATTCACAAATTGTTTTCCTGGGAGCTTATTTTTATCTTTTCCATTTCACAAATTCTGTTTTTCAGGAAGTTGTTTTAGTTTTCCACTTTATCAAATCTATCTCTTTTAATGAGTTATATGCCTTTTCCAAACTCTTTGCAAAGTTTTCCTTTTCTTTCCCCAATTTTTCTTCTAGCTCTTTTTTGAGATTCTTTTTTAATTTCTTCTAGAAGAGCCTTGTGTTATATCACCTTTTGGAGTTTCCTCTGGAGACACTCTGTTTTTAGTCTCCTCATTATAGAAACTATGTATAGTTAGAGTTTGCTTTGCCTTTTTATTCATTTTTTTTAAAAGTTGGAATCTGCTTTTAGGGCAGGCCATGTTCCGTGAGATTCCAGAGCTTTGAGGTTTACTATTTACCTTTTGTGTTTGTGTTGGACATTTTATAACTTCTCTGATGATCTACTGGCTTGCAACCAGGGCAGAATGGCCAACACTTTGGTAGAGTCCTCCCCATAGTGGAGACACTGCATGGAGTCTGTACCATCCTGCGGAGACTGCACCCAGCTCCATATCTGCACAGCATACACTGGCCTCCATGCTTTGCCTGTCTGCCTGCATCTGGCTACCTCCCATCTTGGACCAAAACAGACTTTTCTAACTTCAAAATTATCTTGTGCTGTTAATTTGCTGCACTCCCAATATTCGTGGATTCTGCCAAGCTAGAACTAATTCAGAGGTTGATTTGGTAGTTAGTTGAGGATCCAGGGAGAAGTTCAGAAAGAAGCATGTGATCTCTCCACCATCTTGGCTCCATCCCCTCCAGTTTCTGCATCTTTATTTCAATATCATTGGTTGTGGTGATAATTTTATGTGCTTTATTTTATGCTATTAAAAATATTATTCTAAGAACAGTACCATAGGGTTTCACCAAACTGCCAGTGGAGTCCATGAAACATAAATATGGTTAAGAACTCCCCATGGAGTATGTAAACACAACTTTTCACAGATGGAAAGACCTCAGCTTTCTTGAATTGGAATACTTAAACAGGAATACCCTTTATAATATAACAGATATCAAGTACTCATGGTAGTGATAGTGGTGGTGGTGATGTATATACCTCTTCTTTAGTTTACATCATGTATGTAGACCTCTTCTTTAGTTGAAGCTTAGCCTAGGGAGGGATTGATTTCAACTTGAGCTAAATGGTCAGTGATTTCATCATTAATTAATTAATCTTTTGAGAACACAATGGAATTGTTAATCCCATTTCTTTAGATTCCTGCCCTCATCACTCATCAATATAGCTCCATCAGCACTGAGTAGTTGAGATGCCCCATGGGTCTTTGACCTATAAATAACTTTCAGTGCATCATAAAAGCATCTTGGATGGTTACTATCCATATAAAAGTGAATTTCATCTGCCTTCTTACTAAGCCAAGAATCCTTCAGTTCTCTAAATTTTGCTTATACTTTACTTTTGAATGCTATCTTCTTGGAAATAGATAAACTATTCTATTGGTATACCCTGTGAAGTTCTTATTTTTTAAATTATTTTCCCATCATTTTCATCATTTATGTCCTAATAATGACAATTAATACAAAAATGAGTTTTATCATCTGGAGATCTTTGAAAAGTGATCATTTGTTTGGAATATTTTTATCAGGAATCATATTCATACTTAGGGTTAATTAAATGGTCTAAGAATTCTACAATTCTTTGATTCTGAACCTCTTGGTTATACATTTTATCATTCTAAGTAATAAGTAATGACTAGGATTTACTTATACTTTTGTAAGAACTCTGGTCAAGAATATAGCTCCTTTCCTCTCATGTTTTTGCAACACAGGCAATATATTGACAATAAGACAACAATAATAGATAAGATAACAAATTATCAACTGGTTTCTAGACTTTGTCCTATAGGAAGAGTTTCAAACCTGAGTCATACTCCATAATTAAGTATCTGAGGTAAAATGGGAAAGTTGTGGTTTAAGATACATCAATGAAGTACTTCAGTTTGAGAAATTAAGTGCTTAATAGTTTTTTCCCTAGACAATCCTCAAATACCAAGATTTTCACATTCAAAATATTAAGCATTTTTCTAGTTAAGAGGAGAAAAATGAGGCAAAGGTTAAGTGATTGGTCAAGTGTGACATAACTAACAAGTGACTAAGAATGGATTTTACCATCAGTTTCCTGACACTTGGTCCAACAAATTTTTCTCCTGCAGATTCTTCTAAATGTAAAATAATTATGAATTATTCACATTTTGTGCCCTTTGTATATGAACATGGCTTACATGGTGGTGAAGAGAATTTGTTGTGTCTTTTGAGTTTGAAGTATAGTTATTATTTTTATTGTTGTTATTTTCCTGAGGTTAATCTCTGAATTCTTTCTATTGACCCTTTGTCTTCTGTGTTCAGAAGTTCTATAAAGTTTCCTTGTATTATATTTCTACATCATGGTTTTCAGGGTTTTTTTCTTGAAATGTTATTTTTGGAGATCTCAAATCTTTAAATTGTTTTGACTCATACTATTTTCAAAATTCATATGTTTTGCTTAAATCTTATCTTACAATCTTATCTTAAATAAATCTTAAATTACATCTTAAATCTTATCTTACATTACTGATGTAATAGAACTGTGTCTCCCTGAAAATTGTGGAGGATGGGTCACCTGGTCTGGGGAAATTCCTGAAAATGATCCCCATCCTCCTTCCTGGTTCTCAGGGGAGACTCCCACCTCCAACTAATCTAGGAATCACATTGGTCTGGGAAACAATCTCTAGCCTTTATTGATTTGGAAATTAACCCCTAATTACTCCCAAGACCCAAACCATAGTAGGCTAAATAAATAAATAGATTCTGTATCCAAACCTTTGCTCTTTTTCTAATCAAAAAGTAGCCTGCTGAGGGAAATAGTTTCTCAGTGAAAATAAAGCCATTCCCCCCCCCCAAAAAAAAAAAAAACCTCCCTTGGAGATTGGAACTGTGTGCAAAAACCTACAGCCTGAGAACCCCTATCATTGTTAGGGTATCTCTCACCCCTCAACATCATTGCTTTTTGCTTCTCTTCCTCCAGACTGTCCTATTTCTCAAAGATAACTTTATATGTTAGAAAAGCATTTGTCTCACTCATTTCACAATAGAGTTTTATTTGGCAATATTCAGATTAGTCAGAGTCCAATTATGTTTTTTCAAATTATAGTGTATTATATAATAAACAACTTTCATTCTGGTGTTGTATTTAAATGTGTACGGAAACTGGTAAGCACTTTATCCTTGATTGTGAGTGATCTTAATTCCTAATTGTCTCTTTCTTTTACAAAGTTTCCAATATTTTCTAATTATCTAATCTAATTAGTCAGTTAGGAATTGGGAATTTGGCTTTCATTAAAAGAAGATTAATTTTATAATAGTTTTAAATTAACAAAAACTCTTATCACACTAATTTAATTTTAGGATCCAACCCAATCAAATATAATTGAATAATCACAGTTAACAATTTTTCTCGGGGCGGAGCCAAGGCACATGCAACTTTCTAAGCTCTTCTCTTACCCTCTTTATCAATATTATATCAAGCCTCAAAAATAGTCTTGACTGTTACAATTCATAAAGATAAGAAGTATAACAACTCACCAGCCAAAGAAAATCTGTAGTCTCGCCAAAAAAGGTTTGTTCCAGGGCTAGGGGGGAGATCAGTGTAGACTGGGAGAGAAATTAGGTTCCGAGGAGAGCCTCAATCGAAAGTGAGAGCACAGATCGCAGCACAAGCTCACAGCCCCAACCCGCAGTATGGGGCTTTTCCTTGGGGCAGTTGCAAATCTGCACAGCAGGAGGGCACAACCCAGGTTAGCCTCTAATCTACACAAGGCGGGGCTTGGCTTGTGGCCATAGAGCTTTCACAGGGTCAATTTGCAATCAGGCAAAAACGTTGGAGCAGAGACACTGGGGCAGAGTTTGGAGCAGACCTCCAGTAGAATCTGCAATCTGCAGTCAGCTGCTAATACCCACAGCCCCACAAGAGGCTCTGGCCTGGGGCAGTGACACTTTCACCCCTTAGCCTCTAGCCTAGGGCAATCACTAACCTGCATAGCCCAACAGGGCACTTGAATAGCTCGGCCAGTGCTGAATCCACCTCCTGTTGGGGGAAGGGAAAACTCTCACTCAGAGCACTCCCATACCTTGGAGCTGGAAACCGGTTTACATCTCTCCTCTTCTGCAGAGGAAGCTGGTAACCCCCTTGCCTAGGAGGCATACCCTAAAGGGCTTTAAAACATGAATAAAAAAATGAAAAGAACAATCGACAGCTTCTATGCAGAAAAAGAACAGGTCAGCAAATCTGAAGAGACTAACAGCAAACATGCAGCAGACTGTCCTCTTTTACATGATACTCTCATAGAAGAGACCATTAAAAGTCTCAAAAGAGAGTTAGAAGGCAAATGGGGAAAGGAAAGAGAAGCCTTACAAGAGAGCAACAACTTCCTGAAATATGAATTGGAAAAGATAAAAAATTCCCAGGAAGTACAGGGAAACAAATTTGTGAATTGGAAAAAATAAAGAATTCACTAGAAAGTAGAATTTGTGAATTGCAAAAGACAAAGAAGGCACAAGAAAGTAGGATCTGTGAATTGGAAAAAGAAAATAATTCACTAAAAAAAAATTAGTGAAATGGAAAAAAATTCCATACATCAAAACAACTCACTTAAAAACTCAATTGGACATATACAGAAAGAAATAAAAAAAGCTAATGAAGAAAATAATTCTTTAAAAATTAGAACTGAACAAATAGAAACTAATGATTCATTGAGACAGCAAGAATCAGTCAAGGAAAACCAAAAATGACAAACTGAAAAACCATGAATTATCTACTTGCAAAACGACAGACTTGGAAAATAGATCTAGGAGAGATAATCTGAGGATTATTGGACTTTCTGAAAACTATGATGAAAAAAAGAGCCTAGATACTATTTTACAAGAAATCATCAAAGAGAACTGCCCAGATGTAATAGAATCAGAAGGTAAAATAGGCATTGAAAGAATTCATCGAACACCTTCTGAAAGAGACCCTAAAAAAAAAATTCCAAGGAATATTGTGGCCAAATTTCACAACTACCAGATTAAGGAAACAATTTTAGAAGCAGCCAAAAAAAAAAAAAAAAAACCCAAAAACAATTTAAATACCGAGGTGCCACAATAAGGATCACCCAAGATTTGGCTGCCTCCACATTAAAGGATCGAAGGGCCTGGAATCTGATATTCCAAAAGGCAAAAGAACTTGGGATGCAGCCAAGAATAAACTACCCAGCTAAGCTGAGCATTTTCTTCCAGGGAAGAAGATGGACATTTAATGAAACAAATGAATTCCATTTGTTTCAAAGAAAAAACCACAATTACACAAAAAATTTGATCTCCAACCATAGGATTCAAGAGATGCAGAAAAGGTAAAAAGAACTCTTGAGAATTGTATTTCTGTTGTGGATATACAAAAAGAATACATGTATAATTTGATTTTACTGATATAACATAAAAAAGGGAAGTAGATATGGAAAAGGGATGATGGCAGAATAAGGTGGGAAGGAGGGATAAAAGAGGGAAACCACATCCCACAAAGAGGCAAAGGAAATTTATCATATCTGAGGGACTTTAGAGAGGGGAGGAACATTGTGTGAATCTTACTCTCATCAGAGTTGGCTCAAAGAGAAAAGAATTGACATTTGTTTTAGAAAAAATTCTCTCTTCCCTCATTAAAAAAGGGGGAGAGGAAAAGGGAAAAGAAAAAGAGTAATAAGGGAAGGAAGGGAAAAGATTCAAAGGGGGGGAGGGAAGGATTCTAAAGAGGGTAAGCATCGTGATACAAGTGGGGTACATAAGTTCAAAAAGGGAAAGAGGGTTGGGGGAGGTAAGAAAAAGTAAAGCATAATCTGGGGTTATTAGGATGGCAGGAAATACAGAATTAGTAATTCTAACTGTAAATGTGAATGGGATGAACTTCCCCATAAAGAGGAGGCAGATAGCGGACTGGATCAAAAATCAGAACCCTACAATATGTTGTTTACAAGAAATACATTTAAAGCAGGGAGATACATATAGAGTAAAGGTAAAAGGCTGGAGCAAAATCTATTATGCTTCAGGGGAAGTGAAAAAAGCAGGGGTAGCCATCCTTATCTCAGATCAAGCAAAAGCAAAAATTGATCTAATTAAAAGAGATAAGGAAGGAAACTACATCCTGCTAAAGGGTAGCATAAACAATGAAGCAATATCAATATTAAACATTTATGCACCAAATGGTATGGTATCCAACTTCCTAAAGGAGAAGTTAAGAGAGTTGCAAGAAGAAATAGACAACAAAACTGTAATAGTGGGAGATCTCAACCCTGCACTCTCAGAATTAGGGAAATCAACCCACAAAACAAATAAGAAAGAAATTAAAGAAGTAAATAGAATATTAGAAAAATTAGGTATGTTGGATCTTTGGAGAAAATTGAATGGAGATAGAAGGGAATATACTTTCTTCTCAGCAGTTCATGGAACCTATTCAAAAATTGACCATATATTAGGACATAAAGACCTCAAAATTAAATGCAAGAAAGCAGAAATAGTAAATGCTTTCTTTTCAGATCATGATGCAGTAAAAACTACATTCAACAAAAAGTTAGGGATAAATAGACCAAAAAGTAATTGGAAACTAAACAATCTCATCTTAAAGAATGATTGGCTGAAGCAGCAAATTACACATACAATTAATATTTTCACTCAAGATAATGACAATGATGAGACATCATACCAAAATTTGTGGGATGCAGCCAAAGCGGTAATAAGAGGGAATTTTATATCCTTAGAGGCTTACTTGAATAAAACAGAGAAAGAAAAGATTAATGAATTGGGCTTGCAACTAAAAAAACTAAAAAAAGACCAAATTAAAAACCCCCAATCAAATACTAAATTGGAAATTCTAAAATTAAAAGGAGAAATTAAAAATATTGAAAGTAAAAAAACTATTGAACTAATTAATAAAACTAAGAGTTGGTTCTATGAAAAAGCCAATAAAATAGATAAGCCTTTGGTAAATCTGATTAGAAAAAGGAGGGAGGAAAATGAAATTAGTAGTCTTAAAAATGAAAGGGGAGAACTTTCCACCAATGAAGAGGAAATTAAAGAAATAATAAGGAGTCATTTTGCTCAACTTTATGCCAATAAATTTGATAACCTAAATAAAATAGGTGACTACGTCCAAAAATATAGACTTCCCAGACTAACAGAGGAGGAAGTAAATTACTTGAATAGTCCCATTTCAGAAAAAGAAATAGAACAGGCAATTAAACAACTCCCTAAGAAAAAATCCCCAGGACCAGATGAATTTACATGTGAATTTTATCAAACATTTAAAGAACAATTGGCCCCAATGCTATATAAATTATTTGATAAAATAGGGAATGAAGGAGTCCTACCAAATTCCTTCTATGACACAGACATGGTACTGATACCTAAACCAGGTAGGTTGAAAACAGAGAAAGAAAATTATAGACCAATCTCCCTAATGAATATTGATGCCAAAATCTTAAATAAGATATTAACAAAAAGACTACAGAAAATCATCCCCAGAATAATACACTATGATCAAGTAGGATTTATACCAGGAATGCAGGGCTGGTTCAATATTAGGAAAACTATCAATATAATTGGCCATGTTAATAACCAAATTAACAAAAACCACATGATCATCTGAATAGATGCAGAAAAAGCATTTGACAAAATTCAACATCCATTCCTTTTAAAAACACTTGAGAGTATAGGAATAAATGGACTTTTCCTTAAAATAATCAGCAGCATCTATTTAAAACCATCAGTAAGCATCATATGTAATGGAGAGAAACTGCAACCATTCCCAATAAGATCTGGAGTGAAACAAGGTTGCCCACTATCACCGTTACTATTTAATATTGTATTAGAAACGCTAGCTATAGCAATAAGAGCTGAGAAAGAGATTAAAGGAATAAGAATAGGCAATGAGGAAGCCAAATTATCACTCTTTGCCGATGACATGATGGTATAATTAGAGAACCCCAGACATTCTACTAAAAGTTATTAGAAATAATCCACAACTTTAGCAAAGTTGCTGGTTATAAAATAAACCCACTTAAGTCATCAGCATTCTTATATATCAATAACAAAATCCTACAGTCAGAGTTACAAAGAGAAATTCCATTTAAAGTAACTACTGATAATATAAAATATTTAGGAATCTATCTGCCAAGGGAAAATCAGAAACTTTATGAGCAAAATTACAGACCACTCTTCACACAAATTAAGTCTGATCTAACCAATTGGAAAAATATTAAATGCTCTTGGATAGGGCGAGCAAATATAACAAAGATGACAATATTACCTAAACTAATCTATTTATTTAGCGCTATACCAATCAGACTCCCAAAAAACTATTTTAATGACCTAGAAAAAATAACAACTAAATTCATATGGAAAAACAAAAGGTCAAGAATTTCAAGGGAATTAATGAAAAAAAAATCAAATGATGGTGGCTTAGCTGTACCAGATCTAAAATTATATTATAGAGCAGCAGTTACCAAAACTATTTGGTATTGGCTAAGGAATAGATTAGTTGATCAGTGGAATAGATTAGGTTCAAGGGACAAAACAGTCAACAAATATAGCAACCTAGTCTTTGACAAACCCAAAGACCCCAGCTTTTGGGATAAGAACTTACTGTTTGACAAAAATTGCTGGGAAAATTGGAAACTAATATGGCAGAAACTAGGCATTGATTCACACTTAACACCGTACACCAAGATAACATCAAAATGGGTTCATGACCTAGGCATAAAGAATGAAATTATTAATAAATTAGAGGAACACAGCATAGTTTACCTCTCAGACTTGTGGAAGGGGAAGGAATTTATGACCAAAGAAGAACTAGAGATCATTACTGATCACAAAATAGAAAATTTCAACTACACCAAACTGAAAAGTTTTTGTACAAACAAAACTAATGCAGACAAGATTAGAAGGGAAGCAATAAACTGGGAAAATATTTTTACAGTCAAAGGTTCTGATAAAGACCCCATTTCCAAAATATATAGAGAATTAACTCTAATTTATAAAAAATCAAGCCATTCTCCAATTGAAAAATGGTCAAAGGATATGAACAGACAATTCTCAGTTGAAGAAATTGAAACTATTTCTAGTCATATGAAAAGATGATCCAAGTCATTATTAATCAGAGAAATGAAAATTAAGACAACTCTAAGATACCACTACACACCTGTCCGATTGGCTAAGATGACAGGAAAAAATAATGATGATTGTTGGAGGGGATATAGGAAACCTGGGACATTGATGCATTGGTGGAGTTGTGAAGGAATCCAACCATTCTGGAGAGTAGTTTGGAACTATGCTCAAAAAGTTATCAAACTGTGCATACCCTTTGATCCAGCAGTGTTACTACTGGGCTTATATCCCAAAGAGATCATAAAGAAGGGAAAGGGACCTGTATGTGCACGAATGTTTGTGGCAGCCCTCTTTGTAGTGGCTAGAAGCTGGAAACTGAGTGGATGCCCATCAGTTGGAGAATGGCTGAATAAGTTGTGGTATATTAATATTATGGAATATTATTGTTCTGTAAGAAATGACTAACAGGAAGATTTCAGAAAGGCCTGGAGAGACTTACATGAACTGATGCTGAGTGAAATGAGCAGGACCAGGAGATCATTATATACTTCAACAACAATACTATATGATGACCAGTTCTGATGGACCTGGCCATCCTCAGCAGTGAGATGAACCAACTCAGTTCCAATGGAGTAGTAATGAACTGATCCAGCTACGCCCAGAGAAAGAACTCTGCGTGATGACTAAAAACCATTACATTGAATTCCCAATCCCTGTATTTATGCCCACCTGCATTTTTGATTTCCTTCACAAGCTAATTGTACAATATTTCAGAGTCTGATTCTTTTTGTACAGCAAAATAACGGTTTGGTCATGTCTACTTATTGTGTATCTAATTTATATTTTAATATATTTAACATCTACTGGTCATCCTGCCATCTGGGGGAGGGGGTGGGGGGTAAGAGGTGAAAAATTGGAACAAGAGGTTTGGCAATTATTAATGCTGTAAAGTTATCCATCCATCTAACCTGTAAATAAAAAGCTATTAAATTAAAAAAAATTATCTCATTTTTTACAAGGATCATTATGGCTAGTATTGCAAGTTTCAGGAACACTGTTATCAAACAACTTAAGTTTTACCTTTCAAAATTAACTCATGTTGAAAAGTGACAGCCAGACTACAACTGTTGGAATGCAATTGTCAGCACCACATTGATTCTATGAAATGTAAATTAATCTACAGTATCTTTTGACAGTACACTCATACATAACCTTTGACATTAAAAATACTTATGTAGTCTTGATATAGCCTTTCCTAATAACTTTATATTCCTTTCATCATCTCTTTGATAGTTAAGTTAATTATTATACTTTATGATCTATAATACAAATTTGTTTCATTGTCAAATTGTCAAGAATGACTTGCATTTGAAATATTCTTTGATTTGTATCATAATTTTTTTATTTTAAATATCTACTTTTATTTAAACTTCATATGTTCATTAGAATTAATAGGAATTACACTCCAAAAAAATTGATAGAGGCTAGAATTTTCTGAACTCTAAGTTAAGTCTATTTATTCTGTTTTCTTACTCTAACTTAATGAATCTTTCATTAAAAAATGTTATATTTTACTTACTCTTTGATTGCTTCTTGACTCTAAAAAAAACTTCTTTTTCTGGGAACACTTTGGGATTCATTTGCAATCTGAGAGTTCCAATGCATGCCCTGTAACAGGGTGTGCTTGATTTCTTCAGTTTAGTTGTGTAAAAGCAATGAGTAAAACAAGGATTAATAAATTCCAACTTTTCTAACTTTAATTTTTTTGAAGACTGAAGATGATTTAAAATTTTTCTTTGTGCTATCTATTCAAAAAATTACATTTCTATTCTGCAATAAATTTTGCATTTTTTTACATAAAACTTTTAATGATACAAATTTTCTCATTTTTATTTTATATTTTATTTTTCCTTTAGACTTTTTTAAACATTTTAATATGTTTTTAAATGTTTGAGTTCCAGATTGCCTCCCTTCTCCCTCCTCCCCCCTTCACCACATGTGAAGCTATACAAAAATTTCCATAAATGTTATTGTGAAAGAAAACATATATTCCTACCCCACCCCCCCAAAAAAAATCCTCAAGAACAGTAAAGTTTAACAAGTTTGCTTCAGTCAATAGTCAGATACAATCAGCTCTTTCTCTGGGTCTGAATTGTATTTTTCATTATATATTTTAAAGGGGTTTTTTTCAATCATTTTATTTCTGAGAATAACAAAGTCATTCTTAGCTGATTATCTTACAATATTGCTATTACTTTTTACACAATGCATTTCACTTTGCATGATTTCATGGAAGTCTTTCTGAGGGTATCCTGATCATCATTTCTTATAGTTAAGTTTACCTTTTAAAGAATTTGTAATCCATATTAAAGTTAAAACCAATTTTCCAGAGTACCATCCAAAAACTTCAGATTAAGAGACTAGGAAACAGAAACTGCTTTGGAAGTAAGTATTCTACTGAACTTAAAGTCAAAGTGACTCTTCATATCATATGTGAGACTCAAAGAATTAGAAATTTAATTTCAATCTTTAATTCTCCAACATATGATGTTAATACCAAGTATCAAATTTATTTTAAGTTATAAGTTGTATAATTATTTAAACTTAATGGGTTTTACTCTAATTTCTCCTATAATATTTTCTTAAATTCTTATTTTAATACTTCCTTGAACTTCAGTAAATCTCTTGTGAATAGATTTCTCAATTAAGGTTATAGTTTTTAAAATTCAACTTACAACTTTAAAAGCAGTTTCAAGTCATTTAAAGTCCCTCTTTTATGAAGTGACAATCTACCAATTTTTATTTTCATAAAACTTTACAGAGTTTACTCTTATACCCAAAACTTCTACTTCTCATAAAACACTGAAATCTCCTTGCACTTTGACCTTGTTTAATGATATGGTATTTAATTTTGTAACAAAATGTTTAATGATTAAAGTCCTGCAAAGGAAGAAAGTGAGTTGATTATGGGTGGAGTCTCAAGATATTAAATCTGGTTCTCATCAGGAAAGAGAAGAATTCTTTTTTTGTTTTTGTTTGACTTGGTTTTCCTTCATTCAGCACTGGGGTGAGTCACTCAACGAATCTACACCTGTGCAGTACAGAAGCAACCTCAACCCTTAAACCAGCTCAAATCACTGCAATCAGTATGTGGCAAAGAACTGCTGCCAATGAAATGTGGCTGATTTCCCTGGTTATTTGCTCCTTTATTGCATTCACAATTCAGGGTAAGATTTTGGGGGGTAATTTTTTCTCTTTCAGAAACAAAGAAACAGAAAAAGCCAACCATAAAAAATTACAGAGAAATTTTAATAGTATTTTAGCTAAAGTGTCAGCAGATACTGGTCAATCTTTTTGGAAAAAATAAATTTTTATGAAGAATTAAATTATCAGCAGTTACTGCATTTAGCATTACAAGTGGGAAAATGGGATAAAATAGTCTTTGTGTTACAGATATATACACAAAATTTAAAAAAAAAGAACCTCTTCCATAATAATGGACAAAGGAGTTGAATAAATATTTCTCAAAAGAAGAACTGAAGATTATTAGCAGTAACATCAAGGAAAACTCCAAATAAATAAAAATAAAAACATAAACTGCAATATAGCAAAGATATAATAGTGAAATTGTCAATTAAAGATTTATAGAAGATAGACACAGTATTATGTTTTTCATGGAGCTGTGAATCAGTACAAACATTTTGGAAAGCAAATTTAGAATTTTCCAAACAAAGTGTCTAAAATATCTATACTTCTTGACCCAACAATTTTTCTACCTGGCTCCTAGAAGTGCAGACATGAAAGGACCAAGGGATCCTATTCATATACTTATTCTTTTGTCATCAGGCTTTTTTGATGTGTTGCTTGGTTTTAATAATTTTTTACGTTTTATTTAAAACATTTGATATAGGAGATGACTGGGAAGAAGTAGAGGAAAAATACTGAAAGAAATTTTGATGGTGTTAAAACAGAGGTCAATAAAAATTCATTTTTAAAAAGGGAAAGATTTTGACCTGTGTGAGTTTGAATAAGGCATTTTTAAGTTCTTCAGTTTCACTATCTATAAAATTGGGATAATATTACTATTTATCTTATTTGTAAGCAATGTTTTTTGTAAATAAAAAAGGTCTCTAGAAACATAATTTATTATTATTATATATCATATATAGCAATTTTATTTCTATTCTCTCATTTGATATTAAAACAATCCTCTGAGGAATTATTATTTCTTCTTACTTAGAGGTGAGGAGCAGAAAGTCCAGAGAGATTTCTTTATTTTCCAAGGTCATTCAGTATGGAACAGAGGTAGGGAGATATACATACTCACGGATCCTGCTTCATAGAAAGTCAAAATTGAAAAAGAACTCAAAATCATCTAGTTCTACTCCCCATTTTTAAGAGAGAAAAAAAAAACAGTACCATAGGGAATTCTTATTCAATGTTTATTCTTTTCTGCCATAGTGCCTTCTCAAATGAAATCACCTTCTTTTCTCTTAATGTTGCACAGGGCCACAGTCCTCAGCACCTATAGTGGACACTGAATATGGGAAAGTCCAAGGCAAACAAGTGATACTACAAGAATTTGAGAAATCTGCCAATGTTTTCCTGGGAATCCCCTTTGCCAAAGCCCCCCTTGGATCCCTGAGGTTTACTCCACCCCAGCCCCTTGAGCCCTGGGACTATGTGAAGAGCACTACTACAAACCCTCCCAGGTAAAGTCATCAGTCTTTAGGTTTTCTGGAGAGGGAGGATTTTAAATAGAGAAAATCATCATTTTCTAATTAAGATAATTATCTCCTAATGCTTTTCTTGGTTTTTGCAATTCTAAATCCTCAAATCATTCCATAATTCTTTTTTTTTTTTGTCTCTTCTCCTTTCCATTAGAAACGTTGTTTTTCTTATTCTTAATGAAAGCTTTGAAGCTACAAGAAGTTGGAGTAGTTTTGTATAGTGAAATGGTCCTGAGCTATAAAGTAATGCATCTCTCTTAGAATCTTTAGCTACACTGAACAAATAAAGGACCTGCTGCAGTCCCCCTATTAAATACATGCTGCTGGGATAAATCTCTGGGAACATATGGCCTGGAAAAATGACAATTTTCCCTTGCCTCCACTTTTTATACTTGTCAGACCACATCTAATTATAAAGCAGCCTCTCCATCCCTGGGCTCAGTGCTTTTAAAGTAGATGGTTTGGGAGAAAGAGCCTTGGAATAAGAATCATGATTTCAGCCAGGATCTCCAATCTCATAACTCTTATGTTGGGTTATTCCTTAACTTTTCTGTTTTTCTCATAAAGTTCAGTGGGGATAAGGTGTACCCCAAAAGCAGAAAATCTAGAGAATGAAAGCTCATAAGACTTCCAGTGCACTTAGGAGCAGCTTTATTGTTCAAGTTTTGCATTTGACTATTTCTGAAAGAATGCCAATGTTTCACAAATCAGAATAATTCCCATACACCATCTGTCTTACTGCAATTCCCCCACTTTTTTCATTCTATTTTTCCTGAGAACAAAAAGAAGTTTATTCATACAAAGTCAGAACTGAAAGATGGCCTAAAAATCATCTATTCCCTATTTTCTAGAAGAGAAAACTAAAGCCCATAGGGAAGAAAGGACATGCTAAAACAGAAAGTAAGTAGCTCACTTTATAAACTAAAAGGAAAATGAAAGGACATTGAAAGTCATTTATCATTTCTCCTTTGGAAGGTGAAATAGAGGCTCTGAAGGAAAGTAAGAGGACTGGGATGGAGGAGTGAACTTGAATTGGAATCCTGAATGTGTTACTCACTACCTATGTGATGCTGGCCAAAATAATTTCCTTTCCTGGGCCTCAGTTTAACCTCCTATGTAAAATACATGTGTTGACTAGGTCATCTCTAAGAGCCCTACCAGTTTCCAAATTTCTGAGCAGTGATCCTTTGACTCCAATAGGATTTCTTGAGGTGCTCTGTAGAAAAACTGATTTCCCATATTTCATTACACAGGTGTGCCCAGAATCCACTTGGAGGGGAGCTTGTAGCTAAATTTTTTGAGAAGATGAATGATATGCCCTTGAAAAATTCAGAAGACTGCTTGTACCTGAACATTTACACCCCAGCTGACCTGACATCAAAGACTAAGTTACCTGTAAGGAGTTTATGGTTTGGGTTGTTTTTAACTTTGGATTTGTTGGGTTATGGTTTTTTCTTGCATCAGCAACAATAGCAGTTAAGGAAAGGCAGAAATAATTTTACTTCCTTAATCATTTTTCCTTTTTATCAGTCCTTCCTTTCTCTTTTCCCCCTTTCCTTCTTATTTCTCTGTTAAGTAAGATTTATGACTATATTTTAATATATAAACCTATCATCTATCCATTTATCAATCATCTATCATCTCTTTGTATCTATCTTCAAGCATTACCTCTTATAACCACTGGAAAAAACTCTTCCTTATGTGCTTCTTTTCTCCCTCTTACTTATTTCTTTTCTCTTTTCTCTTTCTCACTCCACTGTTTTTTTGAGATTGTCCTAACATAAATGATTCACACTCCTAATCTCTGTCCATGGGGACTTCCACTAAGGAGTTAATTTATCAATTTTCCATTTAGGAATGTAAATATTTGGGGCAGTGAGGTGACACAGTGACTAGAACATTGGCTATGGAGTAAAGAAAACTTGAATTCAAATCTTGTCTTAGACACTTGACACTTACTAGCTGTGTGACTTCTGACAAGTCATTTATTTTAGTTTTCTTTTTTATTAAACCTTTTTATTTTCAAAACATATGCAAAGATAATTTTCAACATTCACCCTTACAAAACCTGGGGTTACAATTTTTTCCCTCCTTCCCCTCTCCCCTCTCCCCTCTCCCCTAGATGGCAATTTTTCTACACATATTTCCACAATTATCATGTTGCACAAGAAAAATCAGATCAAAAAAAGAAAAAAATGAGAACAAACAGAATTCAAGGAAACAACAACAAAAAGAGTGAAAATACCACGTTGTGATCCACACTCTGTCCCCACAGTCCTCTCTCTGGATGCATATGGCTCTCTACATCAGAAGACCATTGAAACTGGCCTGAATCACCTCGCTGTTAAAAAGAGCCATGTCAAAAAAGTCATTTAACTTATTGCCTTGCAAAAAAAAAAAAAAAAAAAAAAAAAGTAAATAGGTCAAGTGTTTTAATTCCCTTATGATTTCTCTTTCATGTTTTCCTTTTTAGGTTTCCCTTGAGTCTTATGTTTGAATGTTATATTTTCTATTCAATTCTGATCTTTTCATAAGTAATGCTTAAAAGTCCACTATTTCATCAAATATTTATTTTTTTTCCCACTGAAGGTTTAGACATAATTTGGCTAGAAAAATTATTCTCAGTTGTGACCCAAGCTCATTTTCCTTGTGGAAGATTCTAAGTCCTTCACAATTTTATCATGATAGTTATTAAAGTGATCCAAACTTTGATTCCATAGTATTTTAATGGTTTCTTTTTCTCTGCTTTTACTATTTTCTTTCTGATCTGGGAGCTCTAGAATTTGGTTACAACATTCCTGGAAATTTTCATTTGGGTTCTTTTTCAAGAAATGATCAATGGGTTCTTCAATTTTTGTTAATTGTTTCTAGGATATTGGAGACAGTTTTTCATTGTAATTTCTAAAAATATGCTGTCTAGGCAATTTTAAAAAAATCATAATTTTTCAGGTAGTCCAAAAATTTTTATTTCTAATTAATCTATTTTTCAGTCCAATTGTTTTTCCAAGGGATGTTTCACACTTCCCCCCCATTCTACTGCTTTAATTTTATTGATTCTTATGTTTTTTGGAGTTATTAAGTTCCATTTGCCCATTTTTTAAGGAATTACTTTCTTCATTACTATTTGGATAATTTTGCTTTTTTAGGGAGTTATTTTCACTAATAAAATTTTGTACATCTTTTACCAACCTGCGAATTCTTTTTTTCC
This sequence comes from Sarcophilus harrisii, assembly GCF_902635505.1. Taxonomy (NCBI): domain Eukaryota; kingdom Metazoa; phylum Chordata; class Mammalia; order Dasyuromorphia; family Dasyuridae; genus Sarcophilus; species Sarcophilus harrisii. Next base: position 472,961,629 of record NC_045427.1, on the reverse strand, counting down.
CACTCTTTTCTTTCATTATTTTCACTTCCCAATTTTTCCTCAACCATTCTCAGTTGATTTTAAAAAAAAGCATATTTTTTCTCATTTTTATCATATTCATTGGTTCTTTCAAAAATTCCTGTTGAATTTTTAATTGGCATTTTTCTTTGATGTTTTGCTTATATATATTTTCATGTTGTTGTCTTTTTCTAAATTCATGTATTTAGTTGTCCTACCACCATAGTAGCTTTTGTGATTTGCTTATTCCTTTTTTGTTGATTATTCATTTTCCTAATGTATTTACTGACTGAAATATTTGTGAGAGTTTCATTTAATTCACATGGGTGGATAGGGGCAATCACTACCATGAGGTTCTGGATTTTTAGTTTTCACAGTTAATTCTAAGAGGGAGATCAGGGAAGAGGTGTCATCAATGGTTTGTGCTCTGGTCCTTACTCAGATAGAAGCCCAACTCCCTTGAAACGACAAACACTCCCCCCAGCCCTGGAACTGGAACCAAAACTGAGTAATGAGCAATAGATTGCTCAAAAACATCCAGTCCTGTGCCCATTGCCAACATGGTGGCCCCTTGAATTTTCTTTCTGACTAGTTGTTTTTATCTTTGAAGAGCTTCACAAATTGCTGCTGTAATCATTGCTATAGCCTTGAGGGCCACAGCTGATGTTATTGTTGTACTTTACATCAAAGAAGTCCCCAATTCAGGTTCAGGGACCTCTCCTTCTGACTTCTTATGTTATCTTGGGCTGGGAAAAAGGCCTCAGCCTAATCTTTTGTTGACTGAGCCACACTAGACTGTAATCTCTTCTTTACCCTTGAACTGCAACTTGGAACTGAGCAATGGAAGAAGAAGCTGCCAAATGGTACCTGGTATTGTTCCCATCACTGGCAAAAGGGTCTTTTGTAATATTTTTCTGACTAGTGTATATTCACTTACTATCTTTAGTTCTATTATAGCTGCTTCCAAGACTCACAGCTCAACTGCCTGGCCAGTCCCTCCAAAGCTTCTTCTCTTTGCTTCTACCCACTGCCCAATGTCTATAAGCAGCCTTTTCCCCTCTCCAGTCCTTTTAAACCATCCTAGGTTGGAAAAATAAGAAACTGTGACTTTTTTTCATTGTCCTACTCATAATATGATATAGACATTTTAAAAAAGTTGATTAAAGGATTAGGGTGAATGATCTCACCAGAAATCCTCAGTACTCCATCTCTAACTTAAGCACTCTTAATCAATTATAGGACAGTTTTGAGTGCCTTCATAATCTTAGATAGTTTCCTCTAGGGAAGTCATGAATTTTAAGGAGGGGGAATACATAATTATTTAAATATCACTGTTTTGGGGGGGATAATTTTATGTAGTTTATGTTATGCATTTAAAATTTTTCTGACAAGGTTACCATGGGTTTCACCAAACTGCCACTGGAGTCCATGATACATACAAAAAAGTTAAGAAATCCCCATTAAACATGTAAGTATAATTTCTCAGGAATGAAAAGACCTCAGAAGTTTTCTAATAAAACTCATACTTGCACAGGAATCTCCCCAATAACATATCAGATAAGTAGTTATTTAACATCTGTTTGAAGACTCCAATGGTGGTGATGGTGGGGCAGAGGGAGTGGTGATGGTGGTAGTATGTGTGTGTGTATATGCAAAACAATTACCTATTAAAGCATTCTATTTTGAGAATTTTGTTACAAAAAAAATTTCTACTTTTCTCCCATTTTCATTCTTTTTTTATTTTAACCCAAAGGGCAAACAAAATGAGTCCAAAACTTCTTTTTCATGACAGCCCTTCAAATCCTTTAAGATAAGCTATCATGTTCTGTGATGACCACACATTTTTAAAATCAGCCAGAGTCAGGAATTCAGGTTAGGGGAAAATCTTCGATCTTTATTCTTTGTGGAGGTGAAGGGGGATGGCGATAGGAATGTGAGCGGCTGTGACACGAACCTGGTCAGCAGTCTCTCTCTGTCTCTATCCCCACCCCTCTCTCTTCACCCACCAAAATCATCCCTACATCATTTCCTATACAATACATCAGAACTTGCACAAAGAGTGGGTGGGGGCCATTCTTTCTCCAAGCATATATTAATAGAGTATGGTCCAATTATTATTTAGCCTCATGTGCTTGGGACCTCAGTGCATCAACTCAAGCTTTAGCCCATTACAATGTTCTTCCAAAGTTTTTCCTTTTTCTGGCTTACACATATCTACTTTATTTAACTGACTCAAATATGGAAAGTTCAGGAATATTTTCTTTTTCTTCTTATCAAAAAATAAATTTTCCAAATCAGTTAGATTATTAAAGCTTTGAGATCTGCTTTATTGTTTTTTTCTGGATTGGTTTCTTATGATAATATCAATGGAGTGGAATTATTTTAGAAAAGTTTAACCCAAAGAACAGAGGTCCAGGAAAAATATAATGACTTTCTTAAGCTGCCTGATCCATCTTAGCTTCCCTCCTCCCTGTGTGTGAGACTCTATTAGAGGAAATACAATTGTAAAATCTGAATTAAAAAGTACTTTAGAGATTATTTAGTCCAAACCTTTACACACAGGTGGCCAACTTACAGAATAGAAGTGTTTTCTCAATTCACATAGCAAATTAATGATGGAATCCACATTAGAATATAGTTTTTCTGGCCAGTATTCTAGGATTCATTACAGCAAACTCTATCATCTCCGTAGAGATCTCGAGAATCTCCGTAGTTTCAATTATTTGGCCTCAATGATTTAAGCATGTGCTTTCTGAGGTTCCTTTTTATTCAGGGATGCAATGATCAATAAGATTCTTCTCTTATTCCACAGGTGATGGTGTGGATCCATGGAGGGGCTTTTTTGGGGGGTGATGCTTCAACTCTTGATGGGACAAATCTCTCAGTTCTGGAGAATGTTGTAGTGGTGGCTATTCAGTACCGCCTGGGAATCTTTGGATTCTATAGGTAAGACTTAGAGTGTGGAAACTTACTTACACAAAGCAACCCATGATGCTTCTAAATCTGAAATTTTGAAATTGTTGTGGCACTTCTCTTAACAGGTTTTTTTTTTAAATAATTATAACTTTTTATTGACAGAACCCATGCCTGGGTAATTTTTTTTTTTACAACATTATCCCTTGCACTCACTTCTGTACCAACTTTTCCCCTCCCTCCCTCCACCCCCTCCCTTAGATGGCAAGCAGTCCTATACATGTTAAATATGTCACAGTAAATCCTAGATATAATATATGTGTGCAGAACCAAACAGTTCTCTTGTTACACAGGGAGAATTGGATTCAGAAGGTAAAAATAACCTGGGAAGAAAAACAAAAATGCAAACAGTTTACATTCATTTCCCAGTGTTCTTTCTTTGGGTGTAGCTGCTTCTGTCCAGCATTGATCAATTGAAGCTGAATTAGATCTTCTCTTTGTCGAAGAAATCCACTTCCATCAGAATACATCCTCATACAGTATCGTTGTTGAAGTATATAATGATCTCCTGGTTCTGTTCATTTCACTTAGCATCAGTTCATGTAAGTATCTCCAAGCCTTTCTGAAATCATCCTGTTGGTCATTTCTTACAGAACAGTAATATTCCATAACATTCATATACCACAATTTATTCAGCCATTCTCCAAGTGATGGGCATCCACTCAGTTTCCAATTTCTGGTCACTACAAATGGGGCTGCCACAAACATTTTGGCACATACGGGTCCCTTTCCCTTCTTTAGTATCTCTTTGGGGTATAAGCCCAGTAGTAGCACTGCTGGATCAAAGGGTATGCACAATTTGATAACTTTTTGGGCATAGTTCCAAATTACTCTCCAGAATGCTTGGATTCATTCACAATTCCACCAGCAATGCATCAGTGTCCCAGTTTTCCTACATCGCCTCCAACATTCATCATTATTTTTTCCTGTCATCTTAGCCAATCTGACAGGTGTGTAGTGGTATCTCAGAATTTTAACAGGTTTTTTAAAAATATATTTAATTATCTGATCCTGGGAGATAATATTTTTCTTTCTTTTTTCCCCTTGGGTACATATATGGGTTTATTGGATTTTTTTTCCATTATATGATCTCTTTGGATTTACAAATTGTGGCAAATAAGATGCTTGGTGCATGATGAGCATATAACAAATATAGTCAATATTATTGCAAGTCTACAGTGGACCATCTATTTCTAGAGAGTATAAGTTCTCAGTCTAGTTCAATAAGCATTCATTGAATTATTGTTTTATATTGGCTTATTCCGTAAATTTGTTGAGTATCTTCTATGTGTAAACTATTCAATTCAGTGAAGCATTTATTAATTGTACAATATGTGCTCAATTCATGAGTTATGAGTAGAAAACAAAGATATGTTTTGTGCTCATATTGCTTTCCCCTTCCAATATACAGCCTATTGGAGGAAAGATAAATAAAAAACAAAATGAGAGATAAGTCTGAAGGAGCAGTGCAGACAAAGTTTCTATAAATAAACCAAAGAGGAAGACACCATTCTCACCTGAGAGAAGGAGATCAGGCAATGATTTATGAAGGAGGTAATCTCTGAGTTGGGCCTTGAAGGAAAGAAGAATTTTAATAGAGTAAATGGAGTGAATTTCATTCCAGATATGTAGATGTGTTAGTAAACTCTTGAAGATAAGAAGTCAGGATGAGAAAATAATACAACTAAGTCTGTTTACAATGTAGAGTATGTGAAGAGAATTAGTTTTGAAAGAACGTTAGCTACTAAGTAAACTAAGTCAGATTGTAGCTAGCCTCCAGTTCCAGGATTAGGAATTTGTTAGCCTGAACAAAGGGAGACACTGAAGTTTTTTACTAGAGGAGTTACATGACCCTTACAGCATATTGGGAAGTTTACTCAGTCAGAAGAATGAATGATGAACTAAAATGGTACTAGACACGAGGCAAGTAAAGTAACTAGGCATATAATAAATTTTTAAATATTTTGAATGCTGGTAAAACAAAAATTTTGGCAGTTCCTAGAAGTGTAGAAAAAAATTTAAGTGCAGGCTTAACTTTTAAAAAGTCTACCATTTTATGAACAAAGTGTAGCTGTTTGGAGAAGCTTGTTAACAGGAAGAATTATTCTATATTTTCAGTGTATATGTATGTGTGTGCATATGTGTATATATTTGTGCACATGTGTGCATGCAAATAGGGAAGAAAGAGGAGACCATGGTCTATGTTGGCAGAAGATGTATCCACACCTTTGGAAATCATGACTCTTTTGAAATATAGCTCGTTGGAGTATTTGTGATCCCAAATTGGTGATCACTAGCTCTCCACTTATTTTCTATGTATCCTGGGATAGCTTGGTTCATCTTTCTGATCCTTAGTTCCTTGAGCTTCCAGAAAGGGGATTGGACTGCATGATTGATTTCTGAAGTTATCATTATCTCCAAATAATTGATCAGATTATTCTATTCTGTGGGTCTTTATTTGCTTAAGACCATATCTCATGAGCACCTCATTAAGATGGTTTTATTTACTAGTTATCCAAGTTACAGAATTCATTGAAAGCAAAAGTAACAAAACAGCAATAAGATCACCACTTTCCATAAATCTGTCCACTTTTCCCCATAATTACATATATAATAAAGAGGAAGAATTAATGTTTCTGACACATAGCCTTCTTTTTTCTATCACTGCATCTTTGAAAAAATATTCCTTCTGTTTAGATAGTACTATCTCCTCTTAACATCTTTCAGAAGCCCTTGTTTCCTTCAAAGCTCATTTCAAGGACAACCTCTTATATGATACCTTTTGAAGCTCTCAGCTGTTATTGCTTCTTTACTCCTTTAAAATCACATTTATTTACTTTGTACATATTTTATGCTTATTTGTGTACATATTGTTTCCTTTAACAAAATAAAATCCTTTTGGAAGCAAGGATTATTTGGATCTTGTCTTGGTACTCTCAGTTATTGATAAGTAAGTGCTTTAAAATACTGCTGATTGACTGAAAATCAAATCACTGCCAAAAGCTGTATTGTCCCTTTCGGGTGTTCTCCCCACTCTTTTTGCTGAGCATAACCTTGTCTCTGCCAGACTGCCCTACTCTTTTATGGTGAATGAGCTCTACTTTCACATCATATGTTGGACTTTACCTTTTCATGTTGTCTGCCAGACTCTTTGGTCTTATCTAACATCATTCAATGCCTGGCCAGACTCTCTTTTCCAAGTATAACCTCAATTGCTCTCACTAAATAGATATTAAGTCTGAAGCCACACATCAATCCAACAACCAAAAAAAAAACCCAGTGGAATGTGTTCAGACTGAGACTGACTTGCTATTTCCAGTATTTGTTACTATGTTAGTTCATTAAATGGCTTTGCTTTCCATGAATTCTTTAACTTGGATAACTAATAAATAAAACCATTTTAGTGAGATGCTCATGAGATAGGGTCTTAAGCAAATAAAGACCCATAGAATATAAATCAAATGCACTTTTTTTTCCTGAGGCAGATTTATAGTCTATAATTCTAGACAATATGTGGGTAAATTAGAAATTTTCTTTTAATTTCTATTATGTCCCAGACTGGGGAAATTTCAGGAACTCTTCTCAAAATAATGCCATAGAAACTATGTAAAAGCTAGGTAATTAAAGTCCTAATCACTTTCAAGATCCTGACTAATTGAAAAGGAGATATATAAATGAAGCTAGGTCAAAATACTTGAAATATGTGATTAAGTAAAGCAGATGAGCTATACTCTTTTCTTTACTATTTTCTCAGTAGTGTGGAGGAAAGTGGAAATAAATCTTCTATTGTTTATCTCTGTTCAGCACAAAATGCTATCTCACTAAACTGAGTATTAATAAGGCAATTTTTGATAAATAGCAAATGAGAATTACAAGCCCTAATAATTCTTCACTACTGGAGTTCAGATGAAGTAGCAGTTACCACTGGCTTAGATCAAGTTCAAATTTCCTGTTAGAGATAGGAGGAGAATTGTGCCATTTGAATAGACAGGATGGAAAGATATTCAGAGAAGAAAATGAAGAAAAGACAATAGCATGGTATATTAGTGAGGAAAGCAGAGATGATCACCAAAGATATAGAGATTTCACCCAAGATTTATTGGTGATGGAGATCAATAATACTTATCAAGTTGAGGACTTGTTGGGGCCAGGAAGTTGACAGAAGAAAATTGGAAGACCTTCATCAAATTATATCTAAAAGAGAAAACAGAATCTACATATAGAGTTAACAATAGTAAAGTGGTAAGTAACCAGAATCTAGATGGCATACTTGTTAGAGTGCTTGGGCTGGAGTCAGGAAGGTTAATCTTTATGATTTCAAATCTGGCCTTAGACATGTAATAGCTGTGTGAGCCTGGCAAAGTAATATAACCCTGTTTGCCTCAGTTTCTTCATCAGCAAAAATGAGCTAGAGAAGGAAATTGAAAACCACTCCTATATCTTTGCTAAGAAAATCCCAAATGGGGTTATGAAAAATTAGATGTGACTGAAAAATGTCTGAACAATAACAACAAAAGCTGACCACACACTGGATGAGTTTAGGATTATTCCATATTTCCCATAATGCCACTTTTTCCACCTCTTTATAAGGTTTGAGCCTCACCACCACTATATGTGGTAAGTGTTGTTGATATGTCCATTTTATAAATTAGGAAACAGGTTGAGAAAGATTAAGTGATTTATTCATGATGATAAATTGTATCTCCTAGGCCACATTTTGGGTATCTTCTGACTATTAGTGAATCTTTCCACTTCATCTCACTTTTTCCCATTTCCTTCCTTGCTACTATAATAGTAGTTGTCCCTTCCTTTCTTATCATTCATCTTCCTCCTCCTTTCTTCTCTCCCTTGTAGCACTGGAGATGAACATGCCCGAGGGAACTGGGGTTATTTAGACCAAGTGGCTGCACTCCAGTGGGTCCAGAGGAACATTGTAAACTTTGGAGGAGACCCAAACTCAGTGACCATCTTTGGTGCGTCAGCAGGAGGTATCAGTGTTTCAGCACTGGTGAGTTTTCATGATTCCATGCTTGGATTCAGGAGGCCAAATCCAATGTTAAATAAACATTAAATAGCTTTGTTTGTTTGTACACAAATATAATGTTTATTTGTACAAAGTGCAAGCTCCAACTACATGTAGATGCTGTTAGAATTGACTGCTAGGTGCTTTAGTTCTTCCACAAGACCACGTGTGATTCTAGGCAGTGATTACCTAAGCAGGTAATAAAGTAGAGAGGACAAATGTTAGACAAGACTGACTATAAAAGTTTAACAGTGAAGGTCTATGGAATGATAAGCTTATTCAGTTTGGTAATATGCTATTTCTTTTATAATAACAGTAACAATTTATATTTTAAAAGTACTTAAAATTACTTTCCTAATAACTATCCTATGATGAGAAAACTGAATTTCTTGGTGATAAAGTGACTTGCTTAAAGTCACATAGTTATAAGGAGGATTCTGGAAAGATGGCAGAGAAAATTCCAACCTCTCCAGATTGACCCTGCCCCCCCCAAAAGCAACCCCAAATTGCACTTCAGGAAGACAGTGAAAATCATATAAGACTTGGGGCACAACTGGGGGCCTTCTGGGACAACCTGAGAAGGCCAGAAATAAAACCCCAGCATGAAGGATTAATCCATTTGAACTGAAAATACTTCTAGGCCAGCTCCTTAGAACCACATGAAGGGAGACCTGAGGCTATCTGGGTTTGGGGATAGCCTTAGCCCAAAACATGAACTTCCACCTTCAGGACAGCAAGAAGGGGAGAGGGGTCTGAGTCTGGGAAGAATGAGGGAACCTTGACTGAGTAGGAATGCCAGGCCAGGTGTGTTGCTAAGGCAGGGCCCTAGTAAGATGGAACAGCACACAGGGAGTGCAGAAGCAGTGGGACAGGGACACAGAAGGTGGATTTTTTGATTTTGGCTTCCATGGCCTTGGTTTTGGGATCCAGAGGGGACATCTGAAGTGAAGCCAGAGGTGATGGTTAGAGGCACCCTGTTGCTTGGGATCCCACTTCAAAGTGAATGAGTCAGGCCCACAGATGGCATCATAGAGCGGTCTAGCTATGACCCCAAAATTTGGACACCAAATGTGACAAAATCCAGCCATTCAAAGGAAAGTCTGGATATAGGAAGGGAGATAGAAAGAATGGTTTGCTTTTTCTCAGTGGTTATAGAGAGAAGGAGATGATGGAGTAGGCTAAGTATGTGACAGGCTGTACCTTTGAGGGAGAAGCTTAGCCTTAACTGGTTGAAGACCTACTCTAGTTTCTGGCTTGATGGGATATTGTTCCCGGTGGCTATAATAAAAGACCACAAGTTCTGGAATATTATATATTGACAATCAAAAGAAGAAGGATTACAGACAAAAATGTTATATTCAGAAAAATTAAGCATATTAAATGAAAAAATGAATATTGAATGAATGTCAGATTTTTAAGATTTTGTTTCAAACAATCTGAACTCAATAGAAAATCCAACACATGAGAGCCAATATCAAAAACTAATTTCAAAGGACTCTATAAAGACAATTTGTTTATGTTCTATATGTGGAAATGTGAACCATATGTCAAAGTTTAACATTAATAATTGGGTAATTCAAAAAAAAGATTTGGATAGAGCTGAATATGATGCGACTCCAAAAAAGCAAAAAATGTCTAGGAAAAGGTAAAAACAGTAATTATGTTTTATGAATGAAGTTTGCTATTTTTTTCTCCCAATTTATTTTATAGGTAAGGAAAATAAGGTAATCAGGGTTAAGTGACTTGCCCAGGGTCTCACAGCAAGTGAGTGTCTGAGGTCAAATTTGGAACTCAGAGTAATCCAGACCAATGTTATCTCAGTATCCTTTGATCAGAAATGGAAAGTGTTGTTTTCTTTTCTTGTAGGGTCTTCAGAGTTAAGCAGTGTCTACAACAATGTTGATGACTATTATTTGCTTTTTTACTGTTTAATTGTTATCAGTCTCTTTGTTACCTCATTTGGGATTTTCTTGACAGAAAAACTGGAATGGCTTGCCATTTTTCCCTCTGGCTCATTTTGCAGATGAATAGGCTGAGGCCAGCCAGATTGGGTCACTTGTCCAGGGGTCACACAGTTAGTGAGTGTCTGAGGCCAGATTTGAACTCAGGAAAATGTCTTCTTGACTCCAGACTTAATACTTTATTTACTGTGCCATCTAAATGTCTATGCCAGTTTTTCTTACGAGACAATACAGTGAACTACTGTTCCTGCCATCTTTCTTTTCAGAGCACATTTTTATACCCCCTGCTCAGTCACTTCTACAAAGTTTAGAGAGAAGCAAGCACCAGATATTCTCAAATTTGCTTCTAAATATCCCGTTAACGAGAGACCTTTATCCCAATGTAGTCAGGGTCAAGCTTTGGGGAAGAATTCTTTCCTCAGCATCTCTCATCCTTACTCTCTCTCAAGGAAGTGAATTGTTTGGGGAATGATGGGAAAGTTCTTAGGAAGGGGGATAATCTGGAGCAGGATCCAATAAGAAATTTTACTGGATCATCCTTGTTTGCAATATGATAAACTTGTAGGATCTGGGACAAACCTCTGAGATCAATCTTTATTCTTTGAGGGCCTTCCTGCTTTGAAGAAACCTCTCTCTTTGATAGGTTTGTCCTGGGCCTGCTCAAAGCATTATCTCCATATATGCTTTTGTTGTGATAAGTTTAGCTCTCTGTCATCTTGGCCTGTATAAGTGCCCAGAGCATGGTCAATAGTCATTCCCCTCTATTTGGTAGCAGCTATCCATGATTATTAACATTTCAGAATCTTCACAAGGGATGAGTAAGTCTGGGAAGGCACTGCTGGGGATGGTCTCTGTTGGTTTTGGCCTCTGTGTGTTTGTATAAGTGAATCACTTACAAAGCATTACTAGGGAGGAAAAGGACAAGTCATGGCTATAGGTAAAACGTTTATGGTCTTAAGATCTAAAACTTAAGACAAAACAAAAAAAATCAATTTTGTTTCTGTTATCTTATTTATATTGTTAGAGTTATTGTTTGTGGTCTTCTTTTGGTTCTGCTAATTGCATTTTTTATTAGTTGAAACAAATATTTCTATATTTCTTTGAATTCCTTATTTCTCATTTCTCATTACAAAACAATATTCTTTTACATTCACAGCCATGATTCTTCAGACAATTCCCTAATTTTACAAATAATAATTATATTGCAATGAATATCTGATTCCTTGAATCAAAGGTTTTCTTAGCAGCATGAAAATTCCTAAGTGACAAATATAAAAAAAATATTAATTGCACTAGATAAATTTATGAGGTCAGTTAGTAAAACAACTAGATTTTATAAATTGCTTACTATTTTCTAAGTGCCAGGGATACAAAGACAAAAATAAAATCAGACTTCCCATCATAATTCTATTCTTTCCAGGAAGCTAACATGCTTATTTATAAACCCAAATAGAATCTATACAATAATAAATGTAAGTATGAGATATACAAAGAAATCTTGAAAAACTATTATGAAATAATGCAAAATGGAAAAGAAAACGCTGAAATTGATGCACATTTTCTAGGATCATATGGGGGAAAATATTTTTAAGCATTTTTTAAGATCTACTTTGAATTATGTTGAAGTGTTTTTAATTAGTGATTTTGGCATCTGGAGCAAGCATTTAGAAATATACCCCATAAGTAAAAAAAGTTAACATAAATGAAAGAGGGGGGTAAAGGAAGAGAGAGACAAAGTTAGAAATAAACAGACTTTGTGCTAGAGCTAGTTATTGGGACTATAAAGACAAAAAAGAGAATTCCTGTCTTTGAGATGCTTATATACCATTAAAAAGAATTAACTGATACAGATATAATTGATCATCTGATTTTAGAAATCCTCCATTGGGTTGCATAGGAGAGCTCCACAGACATGAGATAGGGAAGAACTCAGTTGAGGAGAACTGGCCAAGAGGCAGAATTTTGCTTTTTGGAACCTTCCAACTTTAACTCTTTGCAGAAGTGTTCATATTATTTTATTACTTAAAAGAATTTCTGATGAGGAAAGTCCCTCTTTAAAAACAAATTAACAATAGAGGTGCTAAGAAAGTGTTGCTTGTTCAGCATGTGTCAACAATAAGACTTAAATTCAACTTTTCTAATTTTAAGTCTGGCCCTCTAACCACACTACAGGCCCTTTGATCTCCATTTTTATCTAATTATGTTTTGTAGCAGGGACTATTCGTGTCCAACCTGTAGCAGAGCATTCCAAGCTTGTACTGGTCTGTTAGCTGCAGTTGGGCACACTAACTCAATTCTAACATAGCCATGTCATTTTGATCCTCTTCAAATAAAAAGGACAACAACTAACCAACCAACAAACTAAGCCTCAGTTTTTATGTCAATGAAGGATTATTGTCAGCATTCTCCCAGTGTCTTGAGGCAAAGCTACAATTTTTCTAACTTCCTTATAGCTTCTGGTCCTAAATCATAATCTAACTTCCTCTTTCCTTTTTTTTTTTCTTCCCCTCAGGTTCTTTCTCCTTTGACGAAAAATCTTTTCCACCGAGCCATTTCCCAGAGTGGAGTTGCCCTTATGGAATCCCTGTTCAGTTCTAACATTAAATCAACAGCTGAGGTTGGCTTTTGGCATTATATGACTCTCCAAAAACTTGACTGCATTTATAAACATTCAAGATTTAGAGTTATCATGAATATTAAAAATAATTTAAGGTACCATCTCAGTTTACAGAAATAAAAATTGAAGTGCTGCATAAAGAAATGATTTATCTGAGTGACAGAGGAAGGCCTTTTAAAAACTAAAATTCTTTAAATTAGTAAGAATTTATCTTTTTCTTCCAATTTACTTTCCCTCTAGCACAGAGGAAAAAAAAAGTCTTGTAATAAACTTGCATAGTCAAGCAAACATTTCCAGAATGGCTAAATTAGAGAATGTTTGTCTTCTTTTGCATATTAGTCTGTTTTTCAGGATTAGACAACACTCTTCAGCATCAGTACTTTGAAATTATTATTGATAATCTTGTTGATCTGAGTTCTTAAATTATTCAAAATTGCTTGTCTTTAATTTTTTTTTTTGAATTGTACAAATTGTTCTCCTGGGTCAACTTACTTTGTGTTCAGTGCATACAAGTCTTCCCAGATTTCTCTGAAACCATCACTTTCATCATTTCCTGGAGCAAAATAGTTTTCTATTACATTTATATACAATAATTTCTTACCTATTCTTTATATGTTTGACTTTATGAAAAGCTTTTCTAAGTTTGTTTGTACATATAGCAACTTTTCCTCATTTTAAAAATCACTTTGTGCATATAGCCTTAAAAGAGTTATATCTAAGTTACAGTGTATGTCAAGTTTAGTAATATTTCAGCAATAGTTTTAAATTTGTTTAATTTCACAGTGCCATTAACTGCATCAATATTCTTTCCTGAAGCTTTTTCAACATCTATAATTTTCTATTTCTTATCAATTTCACCATTCTGATGGATGACCTCAGAGATACTTTCATTTTTCTAATTGTTGCCAATTTCAAACATTTTTAAATGATTTTTAAGTAGCCTAGATTTTTTTTCACTTGAGAATCAACTTTTCACATATTTATAATTTTCCAATTGTTGGATATTATATATTCTTATACATTTGAACCAGTTCCTTCAAATATCTTAGAAATGCATGCTTTATGTGAGAAAGTTTTAACAGAGATTTTTTTTCTACTTTACTGTTTCTTTTTTTAATCTTTCCTGAGCTGTTTTTTTTTTCATTAAAAACAATTATATAATCAAAATCATTTATTTATTTCTTGTGATCCTCTCTGTTCCTTGTTGGACCATGAACTCTTTCCCTATTCATTGATTTAAAGATGTAATTGTCCTGTACTTTGTTTATGGTATGGCCTTTTATATGTGGGTTATGAATCCAGTTAGTCCTCATCCTGATACATCATATGAGGTTTTGATCTAAATCAAGTTTCTATCACACTGATGCCTACTTTTCCTAATAGTTTGTCAAATAGTAAATAAGTCCTTACTCCAATTTTTGAGATCTTTGAGTTTGTTGCTTCAGCAAGTAATGCACCTAGTCTATTTCTGTGACCTTAAATCATAAAGGAAGGGTCAAGACTATTTGAATCTCATTCCTCTGACTTCCATTATAGGATTTTTTCCACTGTACCATGTCACACCTTCAGGAATATAAAGTTTTTAATTTTGTTGCAGAAAATTGCAGCCTTAGCTGGGTGTAAAACCAGCACTTCAGCCAGTATGGTTCATTGTCTACGGCAGAAGACTGAAGAAGAGATCCTGAACACTGCTCAAAAGTTGGTAGGTGACTTTAGAAATCTGACCCTTTATCTCTTTAAGAAGACCCATTTTACATGTTTACTTCAGATGCTTTAACTCCTCTGAGCAGCTTGGATAGTCTGCCAAGGATGAGAAACATTGTTGGACAAAACTACGGATTAGTGACGTAGGAAGGAATGTTTATTTTCACCAGGAGCATAATTGACAATTTTTGCATCTTTGAACATTGCTAGGTAGAAACCTTGGTTTGGGATGCAATGTGTGAGGAAAAGAGGTGTAAAGACCAGGGAAGGGCTTACCCTTTTACACATGAACTAAGTATTACATTATTTTTTTTTAAAAAAAATATAATGTTTTTAGATGTTCCTCTGGTCCTGAAGAATACAAGTATTGAAAGCAATCTCTTTAGTATCTTGGAAAAAATTCCTGATTTCCCCATCTTAGTTACAGGTATGACTTTTACAAAGGCCCCCCAACTCACCTTGTTTAAATTGAAAATCACCCAAGTGATGATCTAGAAAGGGTTTTACAGCGTTCATTTCTGATATTTAGATACTTTCACTCTCATGGCCGATTCAGAACTCTTGGTGTCTCTCCTCACACCAGTTCTATATAGTCAGAATTTCTGGAAAATTATTACTGTGGAGAAGACTAAAGTGTGTGTTCTTGGGTTAGCAGGGAAAGGAGGTTTTCCTTGGAATTACAGGGAATGTAGTATGTGCTGTTGCTTTGCCTGAGGAAAAGAACCTTCATTACATAGGTCATTCTCCCAGAAAGTTATCTACTGTTCATAGTGAGATCAATTTGACAAAGGACTAAGAGAATGTTCAAATGTCCAAAACAAAATACAACTTTGGGATAACTATTTAGATCTTCTCAGGTCCTAAACAAATTGATAGTGATACTTGCTCAGATAAGTGAAGTCCAAGTAGTTTGTTGAACCAAGAATGATTTGTATAATTGATATAATTTATTGCTTTGTGCACATGAATTCAGTTTGTTAGAGACTAGTAGATAGCTTTTAGAGAATCCAGTCATTCAGTGGATTCAGACCAAGGACTTCACCTTTCAAAAGTTTTCAAAATGCTGCATGGCAATTATGGGATAGTTTCTGCATGAATTTCAAGATTAGATTATATTTATTGAAAAATCTGGGCAGAGTTCAAGCATATATGCTTCTTCTGGTTTTTCTTCCAGAGGTCTTAGTTGGAGGAAGCATAGGTAAAAGAAAAAAGAGCTGTAGATCCTCAGGGGATTGCTCCAAGTTGGAATTCTAAGAGGCTTTGTGACTCTCTTCCAGGATCACATAGCCTGACATTACTTCTGTTGTGAAGGGCAGGGACCAGAAGTCACATGTATTTCATTCCTGAATCTAATCTTGACAAAGAATGAGAAAAAACTTAATTGGTGAAGCCCCCATAAGCACTTTCTGGGAAATTTTACTCACTTAACTTTCTTTTGTCTGTTTTCACAGGGACTATTCACCTTGGATTTCCAGGGAGATCCTACACAGGTTGGATATCTTTTTTTTTTTTTTTTTTTTTTTAATTATTTGGGTCTTGATTTCTTTAAGCTCCAGTTAAACAAAAGGAAGGCAGCCCAGTTTGGATAGTCATTTCAGTCCCATTCCTGTTAGGAGCAGTCTGTCCCATTCTCAGGTTATTGTCAGGTAGTAATCTGAAAAATTACATATTAGCCACTACTGAAAATGCCCTCTTCAAGAGGTCAAGGTTATTCTTTGCCCTTTTTAGAGCAGCCCCTAGGGAAACCCTGATGTGGGCTTAATAATTATTTCAGAAGTTATGAGAAAACTTGGCAGGGCTCCAGGCAAGGAGGGCTACGATCCTAATGTCAACCACCTTTTATATATCCTATAAGGATAATGCCTATAACTGCTAGTAGAAGTCTTTACTTTAGGCTAATTGTTAAATGTAAATGTTGGGGGTGAAGAATAATTGGTCCCCATCAATTCCAACATTTTCCCACTCCATTTGGTAATAATTAATTTTTCCCCTAAGCCTACAATTTCCATTACCATTTGTTTTTTCTGAGGCAATTAGGATTAAGTGACTTGCCCAGGATCACACAGCTGGGAAGGGTAAAGTGTCTGAGATCAAATTTGAACTCAGGTCCTCCTGACTTCAGGGCTTGTGCTCTATCCACTATGCCACCTAGTTGCCCCTCTAGGGTCATTTTAAAATTAAAATTATCACTTAAATCGTATTTATTCTTGGATTAATCAAAAGAGAATAATTTCCCTCCAATCCCTGTCTCTACTTTTGGACTTTTGATTTTTTTTAAATTCTAAATTGATTTATTCAATATTTCCCCCAGTTACATTTAAAACAATTTTTATACTTTTAAAAAAAATTTCAATTCCATATTCTTTTTCTTATCCCCATTTGCAGCCCCCATTAAGTAACTATATGTGAAGTTTTGCAAAACATTTCCATAAAAATCATGTTGTGGAAAAAAAAAAAAAAACAAAGATCTACCCTAATTTAAAAAATGCTCAAGTTGAGAGAGAGAGAGAGAGAGAGAGAGAGAGAGAGAGAGAGAGAATGCTTCAATCAGTATTCAGACACAATCAGTTTTTTCTCTGGTTATGGATAGGATTTTTCATCATATATCCTTCAGAATAGTTATGGATCATTGTAGTGCTGACAATAGCAAAGTCATTTACAGCTGGTAATCCTACAATATTTCTATTATTTTATATACAGTACATTCCACTTTGCTTGAGTTCATAGAGGATTTTCCAGGGTTTATTGTTTTTTCTGAGAACCCCCTACCCATCATTGCCCATAGAACAATAATATTCCATGACAATCACATACAACAATTTATTTAACCATTTCCCAATTGAATTTCCTTTTTTTTTGCCCTGAGAACTATTGTACAAATATTTTTATACATAGAAGTCTGTTTCTTTTTTTAAAAATCTCTTTTGTATTTGTGCCTAGTGGTATTGCTAGGTCAAAGAATATGAATGCATTTATAATCCTTTGACATAAATAATATCTTTTGATCATTTATTAATTTGGGGGTGATTCTTTTATATATATATATATATATATATATATATATATATATATATATATACATTTGACTCAGTACTTTCTGTTTGAGAAATAAGGCCTTTTCAACTTATTTCAAAATTCTTTTTTATAATAACTATTGCTAACTGTACTCTGGACTTTTGAATTTCCAGAATCTTACCCCATCCAAACTATCCTCATGTAAATGTTCTTTCCTCTTAGCCTAGTTGCCACATTGAATTCAGGTTCCACAATCTGTCTTGCATTAGTGCCATTATGATAAAGTGCAAAGGACCCCAGATTAAAAATCAGGTATTAGGAAAGTATATAAAAATCCTGACTGTCAC
Source organism: Sarcophilus harrisii (assembly GCF_902635505.1). NCBI lineage: Eukaryota > Metazoa > Chordata > Mammalia > Dasyuromorphia > Dasyuridae > Sarcophilus > Sarcophilus harrisii. Next base: position 472,943,992 of record NC_045427.1, on the reverse strand, counting down.
TTAATAATCACTATAGTTTGAGATCTTACTTCCTCCCTGACTCTCAGTTTCTTTCTCTTCAAGAGAAGGAAACATAGAAATGTTAAGTTATAGATGACAATGAAAGTTTTGAGAAGAGGGACTGCTTAGATTTTATCTTTGTGTTTCCCATGACTAAATCACAATAAGTACTTGATCAATATTTGTTGAATAAGAGTTAGTCTAAACTATCTCTAAGTCTCTTTTATCTCTAGGAATGAAAGAGTTTATAAAGCTTTTCAGCCAAAGTGATCTCATTTATAATTATTCCTAAATGGCTATGATTATGACTAAATGAAAAAAATTGGCTTTCAGCATGATTTATAGGTTAGGAAATTTTATATACATATATAGTTTAATTCCTATAATCACAGAATTTAAGAATTAGAAAGACTAAAAGTAGAATGAGAGATAATGGGTTCCTCTTTTTTGGAGAGGAGATACTGATATGATGACTTTCAGGCATATGCTAGTGGAAAATTCTTTCATTTCTGAGTTGTACTATTTAACTTCTTGAAATCAATTTCCAATTCCTAAAGTCTCTATTTTGTTTTTTGTAATTTCTACATATTGCTCCTAATTCTATCATAGCCAAAGAAAACAAATCCAATCTCTACTTTCCATGAGAGCATTTTCATACATGAACACAACTGTCAATAATCTCTCTTAGTCTTTAGTTTTTAAGCTAAAGATTCCAAGTTTCTTCAGTAAATTTTCTTTGATATGAAATTGTGGACCTTCACCAACTAGGTTTCTTCTCTGTGGAGGCTTTGTTTACATTTCCTGTATATACTTTTGAAAATATTGCAGTTGGTTGGGGAGTATGCTATGTCACTTCAGACAACTCCTATTTTTCTTACTCATTGGCATTACTTTTCTTTCTATCTTCAGAATTTTATTCTTGAGTCATCCTTCTTGGATTGACTTTCCCTATAGAATTTATGTCTATCCCAGAAGCAATTAGGTGGCACAGGGGTTAAGTTGGCTAAAAAGTGGAGTGACAAAAAACTGAGATCAAATATGGCCTTAGATACTAACTGTGTGACCCTTGCCAAGTTATTTAAACCTATTTGCCTCTGTTTCCTCATATATCAGATGAATTGTAGAAGAAAATGGTAAATGCCTAAAGAGTCACAAAGAGTTGAACGTGATAGAAAAAATGACTGACAAAATATTTTAATTGAGTTAATCTAAGTTGACATACAACTACAACCAACTTGTTTTGCTTTCTTCATAATCTTATAGAGCACAGGAATCAATATCCTCATTTTACATTTAAGTTAACTGAGGTATAAAGAGTGCCTTGTACATAGTCTGATAACTATATAAATATTTGTGAATATATGGGTATATACAATCATGTATATATTTGTGTATATTTTTGCATCTGTGTACATACATGTGTGTGTGTATGTTCACAGGAGGGGAATGTCTATATGGCTAGTGAAAGAGACTAACCGCATCTGTGAACCTGATTTGCGTTTTTTGTAATTAAAATATTTCAATATCATTGCTTTTTTGCAAACATTTATGTTTTATTTTATATATTCAAAAACATTCTGAGGAGTCCATGTCACCAAAAAATGAAAGAATTCCTGGGTTAGAATATTCAGGGAAGATTTGTTACTAAATGTAGCACTTAAAACATGGTGTGAAAAAAACTAGTGGAGAAACTGGAAACTAGTATGGAAGAAAATAGGTACAGACCTAATACTGTATACCACGATAAGGTTGAAATGGGTTCATGATCCAATGGGTTCATAAAGAATGATACTATAAAAACATGTTGTAAAAAAGATAGGAAACCATTCAATACTTTTCATTTTGCAGTCAGAACAATATTTATTATGAATTAGTTTTTGTAACCTGATGTTTTCTTCACATTTTCCCATGTAAACTGAATTAAGTTGCTTGCTTGGTTTTCTTATACATTTTGTTCATATCAGTTATAAGACAGCAAAAGTAATTGATTCACAAATAATCTATAGTTGAGATAAAGATAGTACCTATGAAAGTCCTTGTGGTTTAGAATAAAGTTTTAGGTTCTTGTTCCTGTTGATCTCATCAATGGATTGGGAGGATGTGTCACTCCATAATTCACAAAAAGAAGTTCATTCAAAAGTCATATAATTTAATTCTTTTAAGATTAGCATGAGAAAAAAGTTTGTATTATTATTTTTTTTCTTTCAGAAAATCGTATTGCCACCTACAGTTGTGGATGGAATATTTTTTCCCAAAAGTCCCAAAGAGCTCCTTGCTGAAAAACAGTTCAATCATGTTCCCTATATTGTGGGAGTCAACAGTGATGAATTTGGCTGGATACTTCCAACTGTGAGAAAATTGTGTTTCTTCTTTATTCTCATGTTTTTTCTGTCTCCAGGACCAGGAATTCTCTACTAGTTGACTAAAGAAAAAATTTTCTTCAATGTGAGGGGACCATTCTGTGCTTTTCTTCCTTAGCATAGGATTATATTTGTAAAGAATTTCTCTAGACAGTAGACAAGTTACTGGAAGTACAAATCTGGTATTTTGTACTCTCCAACTCAAAAGATCAGTGACTTTAGAGACCATTTAGTCTAAATACTTCTTTTTGCAAACAAGAATACTAAGACCCAAAAAAAGAAAGAAGTATCAAGGGGTTACATATAAGTTACTGGCAGATATAGGATAAAAATTTAGGCCTTCTTCCTTTTGGGGTTTTTGTTTGCTCTCTTCAACTCCATAGTTGATCTTAGTTGATAATGAATGAGTCATTGAAGTTTATTGAAATAGATCACTGTTTTAGTAAAAAAAAAAAAAAAATTACTTTAGCAGAATAAAATTATCCAAGCTGGGTTAGATTAATTCATTCAGTTAATAAATAACCACAAAACCACAGGAATATATGTTTTTGATTATAAAAATATAATTGCCTCACTTTTATCCAAATGATAATATCCTAGGGTTTTTATTGTGTCTAGAAGGCTGGCGAAAGAACAGCTTCCTGATCATTAAGGCTTACATATTTTTGATTATACATTCTCTCATATCCCCTATATATCCAAGGTTATCTTTGTAATATTTTTCAAATATTCCACTTTCTCTTCCATCAGCACTTTGGTGCATGCCCTCTGCCCTCATCAACTCATATCTGGACTATTCTAAGAGCTTGCTGATGAGTCTGCCTGCATCAAATCTCTCTTTTTATAAGTATACTAGTTAGGCACCTAAACTTTCCTCTCTCAGAACTTAATAAATCCATCCAAAAAATTAAAAAAGTAAGGGGCGAGGATTCTGAGAAGATAGTAGAGGAGGTTAGAAATTTACAAGTTTTCCAGATTTCCCTACAAACAAGACAAAATTGCCACTATCACTTATCTTTATCATTGGAATAAGATAATAAGCAAAATTTTCCTCAAGGAAAATGTAAACTGGTTAAAAACAAATAAAAGTTGGGCCCCAGAAGAACAATAATAGACCAAAGTCTTGAAACATTATATATCAGAGTTATGGCCAAAAGTATCATACCCAGAAACATTAGACATAGTCCTGAATGAAAACAAAACAAAACAAAACAAAAAAACATTCAATGAATTGTAGACTTTCAGGATTTTGTTACCAAAAAATATGAACTTAATAAAAAAAATTATATATAAGATCCAAGAGAAATAAGATCAAAAATTAACCTCAAGGGAGTCAGTAGAAGCAACTATTTATATTTTATATGTGAAAATGTAAAACATATGTATAAATTGTCATTAGTAAGTGAGTAGTTTGAAAGAAGATCGGGGTAGAGTTGAGTATGATGTCATTCTAAAAACAAAACTGCATAGAAAAACATTAAAAATTGGTTAGATTATATGAATGATGTGCAATAGTAAGAATTAGCACAGAAGAATCAGATTGAGGAGAGAGCTGGCAGAATCCTATTCATACTGAGAACGGGTTAGAGGGATATATATATATATATATATATATGAATCTAGTAGAGTATAGAAGTCTTATAAATTGAAATAATGGGAAGAAGAAATAGGATAAAGGGAATCTATAAGGGAGTATATATTAATGGGAATGGGATAAAGAAGGAGGAAAAATGGGAGGAGAGGCTGAAAAGGATCCTTTGAGTGGGGATAGCTTGAGCAGAGCAAGGCAAGGTAGTATATAGAAATAAAGTTGAAGAGCCAGCAGGGATAGAAAACATGAGATATATTCCAACATAATAATAATGATCAGGAATAGAATTTATTAGAAAAAAGTTGGAGTTGTAATCATTGATTTCACACAAAAGTTAAAGTTAAAATAGATTCAATCAAAAGTGAAAAACAGGGAAACTATACTATATATGTCAGCCATATTAATTAATATCTTTAGACTATTTAAAACAACTAGATAGTTGAAGATTAGAATATTGGTATGATGTAGGAAATGATGAGTTGTTGGATTTAGGAAAATCTGGAAAGATTTGGACCTAAGAAAAACGTTATCCACCTTCAGAGAAATAGGGAATAAACAAGCATAGTACAACTTTACATAAATGTATATGGATGAGTATATATGTGTGTGATTATTAATATCTATGTGTGTATGTGTGTGTATATATATATGCATTTGTGTATGTATGTATATATGTAAAATATACCCACACTTAACTGTAGCATGCTTGGGAGAGATGGGGGAGAAGGAAAAAAGAATAAAGTAAAAAGTACACAGGAAAGGAAAAAAATAAAACAATGAAGCAAAAAAAATAAAAAAGATGGACAATACAATGTATAGTATTTATTATATATGTTTTCTTGAAATGGAAATTTATTATTTATATTTTGAATCCTCTCATATTTTTCTGTGCATATAAAATGTTTCCTTTTTCTGTTTTTTTTTCTTTTTGCTCTTTAGTATTTAGATTTCAAGTAAATACATTATTTAAAAAAAGAAAATTAAACAGGGAAGAAACAAATAAGGAAATAGAATATTAAAACTGAATGGAAATAGAAAGAAATGTTTTTTTCTCAGACGCATATGGCACCTATTCAAAAACTGACTGGGTTTTAAGGCATAAACCCTCAAAATCAAATATAGAAAGGCAGAAATATTAAATGTATTATTTTTGGATCATAATGCAATAAAAATTACATTCAATAAAGGTCAGTGGAAAGATAGATTCAAATTTGATTGCAAACCTAAAAAATAAATGGAATGAGTCAAAGAGCAATTATAGAAGCAATCAATAATCACATTAAAGAGAATGACAACAATGAGAAAACATTCTAAAATGTATGGCATATGGTCAAAGCAGTACTTAGGGGAAAATTTACTTCTGTAAATTCTGTAAACTGGGCATGAAATTGAACTAAAAAAAAAGCTCTAGAAAAAGAACAAATTAAAAATCTTCAATTGATCACCAAATAGAAATCCTGAAAATCAAATGTGAGATTAATAAAATTGAAAATTTAAAAGAAATATTGATCTAAGAAGTAAAACTAGGAACTGCCTTTTTGAAAAATCAATAAGAAAAATAATCCATTGGTTAATTTGATTACACATCCAGTATCAAAAGTAAAATGGGCGAAATCGCTACCAATGAATAAAAAATTAAAGTAATCATTATGCCAGAAATGCAGGATTGTTTCAGTATTAGGAAAATTAACATAATTGACCATATCGATAATTAAAGCAACATAAATTGTATGATTATCTCAATGGAGGCTGAAAACGTTTTGGACAAAATACAGCAGCCAATGCTATTAAAAACAATAATGGACACAGGAATAAAGGAAGATTTCCTTAAAATGATAAGCATCATCTATCTATATCTAGTAACAAGAATTATCTGTAATGAGGAAAAGTGAGCAGCTTTCCCAATAAGATCAGGTATGAAACAAGGATGTTCATTATCACTTCAATTATTCAATATAATTTTAGAATTGTTTGCTACAGCAATTAGAAATGAAAAAAGATATCAAAGAAATTAGGGTAGGCAATGAGATAAAACTGTCATTCTTTGCAGATATGATGATATGTTTAAAGAGCCTTAGAAAACCAAATTTAAAAAAAAACACTTGAAATAACTAACAGTTTTGCTAAAGTTGTAGGATATAGGATAAGCTCACATAAATCATCGGAATTTCTTTATATAGCCAATAAAGCTCAGTGTGTCACAGGCTCTGGAGAGACTATTTTATACCAACAGGTATTTCTTTTTAAAATTATGTCACTTCAATAAATGTCCCCCCCCTTAAAATCTAATTAAATCTATAAGGCTAATTGATATTAATAATAATGATGGGAGGAAGCACACCAGGGGGTTCATGTGATCTGGCATTAGAAAACTGGCCTTTAATCTAACTTCAGTGATAATTTATAGCACTGAGCTGATAAGTAGAAACAAAAGTTATCTTGAAAGTGTTAAGTGGGAGTTGGGAAAGTGGTTTCAGTATTTGCTGCACACAAATAGACCTTCCTTGATAACTAGCAATTCTCCCTCTCAAAATTATCTTTACATTTCGCATTTAACTAATCTGTGAACATACTATGTCATCCTAAGAGCAAACTAAAGTATAGGAACTCTTTGTTTTATATATTCCCAACACTTTAGTATTTTCCATAGAGGAAGGAAGGAGGGAGGGGGAGAGAGAGGAAGAGAGAGAGAGAGAGAGAGAGAGAGAGAGAGAGAGAAAGAGAGAGAGTGAATGAATGGAATGAGAGATATTCCATCTTTTCTTTCTCCACTGTCTCTCTGGCTCTTCCATGCTAGATCCACGGAAGAAACAATCAGCATTAATTGTTGAGCTATATTATAAAGTAGTCATTATCAAATCTATTTAATACTGGTTAAAAAAGATAAAAGTCAATAAGTAGAACAGACTAGATAAACAACATAATGAAGCATTTAACATAGTAGCCTACCTACTATTTGATAAACCCAAAGACCTTAAACACTGGGATTTACTATTCAACCAAAACTGCTGGGAAAACTGGAAGATACCTGTAAACAGGGGTGGCTAGGTAGTGCGGTGGATAGAGCACCAGCCCTGAAGTCAGGAGGACCTGGGTTCAAATCTGACCTCAGACACTTAACACTTCCTAGCTGTGTGAACCTGAGCAAGTCACTTAACCCTAAGTGCCTCAGCAAAAAATAAATAAATAAATAGTTGTAAACAATGAAAAATACTTAGGAGTCTACCTGCCAAGACAAATCCAGGAACTATGTGAACAGAAAGATAAAATAATTTTCATACAAATAAAGTAAAATCTAAACAACTGGGAAAATATCACTTGGGTAGATTGAGCCAATGCAATAAAAATGACAATTCTGTCTAAGTTAATTTGTTTATTTAATGCCATACTAATCTAATTACCAAAAATTATTTTATAGAGCTAGAAAAATAACAAAATTCATATGGAAGAACAAAAGATCAATAATATCAAAGGAATTGATACAAAAAAATTACAAAGGAAGATGGAATATCAACATAAGGGCTCAAATAATATTACAAAGCAATAATCATCCAAAATTATCTGGCACTTATTAAGAAGTAGATTGGTAGATCAGGGGAATAGATTAAGTAGGTATCCAAGATGCAGTAGTCAATGATGACAGTTATCTAGTGTTCGATAAATCCCCAAACCTTAGCTTTTGACATAAGTACTCATTATTTGACAAAAAAAAAAAAAAAAAATTCAGGGAAAACTAGAAAATAATAGGCTACAAATTAGGGATGGACCAACATCTCATATCATATGCCAAGATAAGGTCAAAATTGGTAGACAAAAAAGTTGACACCATAAGCAAATTAGAAGGGCAAGGCATAGTCTATGAAGAAAAGAAGAATCCATGACAAATTCATGAAAAAAAAGAGCATTATAAAATGAAAAATAGATAATTTTGAATATATTAAATGAGAAAGCTTTTGTAGAAACAAAAGCAATACAACCAAGTTTAGAAGGAAAGCAGAAAACTGGGAAATGATCTATACAGCAAGTGTCATTTATAAGTTCTCACATATATAAAAGATTGAATCAAATTTATAAGAATCCAAACAATTCCATATGAACAGACAGTTTTCAAATGAAGAAATCAAAACTATCTATAGACCTATGAAGAAGTGCTCTAAATTGTTTTTGATTAGAGAAGTGCAAATTAAAACAACTTTAAAGTATCATTTCACACCTCTCAGATTAGCTAAAAAGAAAAATAATGATTAGAAAGAATGTGAAAAAAATTTGACACTAATGTACTTTTGTGGAGATATTAATAAATCCATTCATTTTTTAGAGCAATTTGGAACTATGCCCAAAAAGCAACCAAACTTTGTCTATTCTTTGAGTTAGCAATAGCACTACTACATCTGCATCCTAAATAGATCATAAAAAAGGAAAAGGACCTACATGTGCAAAAAATATTTACAGACACCCTTTTTGTGGTGGAAAAATATTGGAAATTGAAGAGATGCCCATCAGTTGGGGAATGGCTAAACAGACTATGTTATATGAACATAATGGCATTTTATAATGCAACAAGAAATGATGTACAGCATATTTCAGAAAAAAAATAACCTGATGTGAAATGTGGTAAAGTGAAATGAGAAGAATCAGAAAAAGACTGCATATTCAATCAACAACATTGTTTGATCATCAAAACAAGTAGAAAGGACTCATGAAAGAAATTATTATCCATACAGATAAAGAACTTTTGGATTCCGAATGCAGATAGAAGTATACTTTTTCCACTTAATTCTTTTTAATGTTTTCCTCTTTTCAGTCTATTTCTTCTTTCACAACAGCAAACAATATGAAAATAAGTTTTATTTTATAACACATGTATAATATATCAAATTGCCTACAATTTTAGAAAAAAGGGAGAGGAAGAAAAAGGGAGAAAAAAATGGAACTCAAAATCTTGTAAAAATGAATGCTAAAAATTGTCTAAATATGTACTTGGAAAAAAATAAATATTATTAATTTTTACTTTTATTGTATTCTCTAAGTAATTGATTTTTTATTTATTCATTTTGCAGCTCCTGGAATATCCTCTATCAGGAGATACATTGGACCAAGAGACAGCAACAACTCTATTATGGAATTCCTACCCACTTGTTGTAAGAGATCAAGAATTGTAGAATGTCAGAGCTGAGAAGAAACTTAAATATAAATTGGCAGATGGGTTGGTGAGGGAAGTTTAGAGTAAAGAATGTTTGAACTCAAGGGCCTAGAACTAAAGTGGTTTAATATTTTCATTGTAAATATTGGGAAACTGCTCTAGTAGGGGAAAATAATTTTTCTCCAGACAGTCATTCATTGACAAAATCAGGACAAGAGTGCATGTTTTCTATTGAGCACTAATGGTTCCAAGGTCAGCTCAGCAGTATAGTGGATAGAATATGAGGCTTGGAGTTTGTAAGACGTGAGTTAAAATCTTACCTCAGACACTTGTTAGTTGTGTGATTCTGGGGAAAAAATCACTTATATTTGCCTCAGTTTTCTCATCTGTATAATGAGCTGGGTTTGGCAATGCCAAATCATTTCAGTGTCTTTGCTAAGGAAACTCCAAATTGGTTCACAAAGAGGTAGACATGAAAAAACATAATGGTTTCATAAGTACTATATTTTAAATTAAATAATATTTTAGTGGCAATTAACTTTAACAAGTAATATTTAAATGAATAATTGGCTAAACATTTTATAACAAGGCTTCATAATAGTATAATGAGACTTAGTTACAATGAATTGACAATGTCATTGAGAAAAAGTTGCTTGGGCCAATTTTTTGCAGGGCATAATGTCAACTGACAGATAAAATGATGTATGGATGTATGGCAAATTGGAAGCTATTAATGATCAATCAATTTTTTCCTTGCCTCATGATCCATTCAGAAAATCCCCAGAGACCTTACTCCTGTGATAACTGAGAAGTACCTTGGAGAGACAGAAGATCCTGTTAAAAAGAAAGGCCGATTTCTGGATATGATGGGAGACTTGATGTTTGGGATTCCATCTATATTAGTGGCTCAGCTTCACAGAGGTAGGACACAACAGAAGATGGTAGCATGAAACTTAGTCCTTCCACTTTTTAACTAAGGATGTTAACTCATTCTACCCAGAGACAGAGTAGATAATTGTATATATAAATAAAACAGTAGTGCACTTGAAGATAGAAGACTTGAGATCAAATCCTAGCTTGAATATTTTTTATATCCAAATAGTAGGGATATAAAGATTTTGATAGAGAAGAGGGCAATGGGTTGTGAGCAGGTGACATTGCTCAGCTGGGGATAACAATATGATGACATTTGATACCTGGTAATTTAGAAAGATCTGCCTTTATCAAGCAGAGATTTGATTAGTCTATATTAAGGATTCCATAAGAGATCATGAAAGGTGATGTCAAATATTCTAGCCATCACTAAGATTCTATAATCAAGGAAGAAGGGCCTTAGTTTCTTAATAAATTACCTTACATATGAATAACAACTTTAGAGAAATAAAATAATGTGCAATATCATTCTGGATGCCTCTTCTGTTAAGTCTAAATATTATGCTCAAGACCAGAGTTGAATGTTCAAAAGCAGAAGATTTTTATTACTTTTTAAATGGTCTCCAAGAAGATCTATCATTAGCAAGAGATTCAAAGTTTTTAATTTTTCATCATTTTCTTTTACTTTCAGCTTCAGGTGCACCTACCTACGTGTATCAATTTCAACATCAACCAAGTGTTTGGGGAAATCTGAAACCAGCAACAATAAAGGCAGATCATGGGGATGAGTTTTTCTTTGTCTTTGGGATTCCACTTGGAAAAGGTACTGTATCGTTGCTTGCTAGAACAGCCCCATAAACAGTATCATCTGCCATACATTTCTGGAAGTTAATTATTAACCCTTTCATAACCCTTTTAATTTACTAAATGAAGTTCCTCTGCATTATTTTTTGGATAATCACCACAATTCTGTGGTTTAGAAAGCATATTATTTTAATATATATACTTTTCAGATGAAAAAACAAGTCTAGTTAAGTTTGGATAGATTTATATATAACTACAACAATCATCAATTGACTTCTAGTCCCATGCACGTACTAATAAAGTGTCAAAACTGTGTAAAAGCACTTTATTTTCTATAATAAGATATACAAAGCTGCATTTCCCATATTAAGTGTGGTTAGGCTGCCTTAAAAGCAGTCTAGTATTTAGAACAAGGAAGATCATCGGGAGTATTCTGTGGAAGTGATTGAAGGAAGATTAGGGAGGTATGTGGAGGGCATGTTGAAAGAGAATAGTCAAAGTAGCTGGCATATTTAGCATGAATAGAAATCTGCAGTACCATGATCACTAGCTATCTTCAAGTATATTAAAGATTATCATTTGGGATTAGATTCAGTCTTGGCTCAAACTAAGAATGATGGATAAAAGTTACATAAAGGTGGATTTTGAAATGATCTATAAGGAAATATTTTAGGTGTTCAAAATCATCCTTGCTCTTTCTGTTAAGGTAAAGATGTTCCCACTTGATTATTCCAGTGAAAGCTATATGACTACTTGTTAGGGGAATTGTAAAGGTTTGATTTCAAATGATTTAGACTAGATGCTATCTGAGGCCTCTTTTAGTTCAGAAAGTCTTAGATTCTGAGTGCATTTCTTAAAAATAAGTTTTCCTTCATTTCTTTTTTAAAAACATCATAATAGTTCTCTATAGTATTCGTGCCCCTCTTTCTCCCAGAGAGACATCCTATATCACAAATTATATTTTTAAAAGAAAAAAGACAGTCAGCAAGATGGTACAGTAGATAGAGCATGGGTCCTGGAATCAGGAGAATCTGAATTCAAATCTAGGCTCAGACACTTAACACTTTCTAGCTGTGTGAACTTGGGCAAGTCACTTAATCCCAATTGCCTCAGGAGGAAAAAAAAGGTGAGGAGTGGGAAATATTCAGTATAACACACTGAAACACTTGCACAAGGGATAGAACCTGTGTTCCTCCCTTCTCCCCAAAGAATTGGATTCAAAATTTCTCCTAGTTCTATTTTTGAATTTTGCCATATTCATTTTTGATTTTGGGGTGTGGTTGTTCTTTTTGTTTACATTGTTGTAGCCACTGTGTATAATGGTTTTTCTGAGCCCTGTTAACTTTATGTAAATCTTAACTCATGTAGATTTTTTCATGTTTCTATTTATTTGTTACATTTATCAATTTTTATAGCATTGTAGTATTCAATTACATTAATGTTGCACATTTTTGAGCTATTCCCTAATCAATGGCAATTTATTTTATTTCCAATTCTTTGGTATCACTCAAAGGTACTGATATAAATATTTTGGTATATATGGGGACTTTGGTCTTGTTGATGACTTCCTTGGAGTATATGCCCAGTAATGAAGTATGAGTCAAAGGATATGAACAGTTTAGTAATTTTATTTGCATAATTCTAAATTTTTTAAACCAATTCACAGCTCCAACAATATCATATTCCAACATTAACTATTACCATTCTTTGTTATCTTTGCCAATTAACAGGATATAAGGTAAAACATCAGACTTGCTCTGATTTGTATTCCTCTTAATATTATTTCTATTCCTCCTCATATTAGTTATTTGGAACATTCTTTCATGTAGATATAAAAATTCATTTGATAAATATATCTTTATATCCTTTGACCTCTTATCCATTGGATAATAGCACATACACACACAAACACAATTTGGTAATCATTTATATAGCTTTAAAACCAAGCACTTGGCAAAGAAATTGGATAAAAATATTTTTCCATTCAACCATTTCCATTCTTATTCTAATTGCATTAATTCTATTTGTACAGAAGCTTTTTAGTTTTATATAATCAAAAATATAAATTGTAGCTATTATCATTGCTTCAATCCACTATTTAGTTAAGGATACATCTTGTACCCAAAGCTGTCAAAGGTTTAGGATTTGCTTCAATTTTTATTATATGATCTTTTCAATATTAAAACTGTATATCCATTTAGAATTCACTGTGGAATATAGTATTATATTATTACACAGTATTATTATACTGTGGAGTATAGTATAGTGAGTGCATTTCTATAAGAGGAATAGCATCAATATTCTAGACAACTGTACTCAAGGAACACCATTCCCTTTGATGACTGTCTGGATTAAAAGAAAGTATGCTGGTAATGAGGTTCAGTTCAGTTGTTTTTGTCATGTCATGACATTTTCCAAAAGGGGAAAGCCATTTGAAATTTTCCAGGCAAAAATTCTAGGATGGTTTGCCATTATCTTCTCCAGATCAATTTTACAGAAGAGGAATTGAGGCAAACAGAATTAGATGACTTTTCCAGGTCACATGGAAAGTAAATATCTGAGGCCAGATGGGAATTCAGAAAGATGTCTTCCTAATCAGAGGTCCAGTGGTTAGAGTGCTGCCCTTGACAGTGATATTAGGAGAGAACATCATGCCATCCTTTGTCAGAGTCAGAGAACCCATCAGTGTTCAGGTGGTTCAGGCTACAGCCCCATGATTTCACCTCTTTCCATCATAGAATTCAGGCCTCTCCATTTTCCCCCCATTAAAAAAAAAATCAAGTATTGTGATTTCTAGCTGATTTCGTGGAGCTTCCTGAAGATTTAGAAAGAAAACCTGCATCCACTTTCCCCTTTGCTTTTCCATTGCTAGGAGCAATGACTTTTAGGTAGAATCTTAAAAGTAAGGGTACTCAAATTTTAGATGCAGAGCTGGATACTGGCATAGTGAGAACAACGAATTTGGGTTTTGAGAATCTGCAATCAAATCTTAGCTCTGCTACTTATACTTGTGCAGATCACTTGACTCAGTCCTCAGATTCCCAACCTGTAAAATAAAAGGATTCAACTATCACAAGCTATAAAGTCTTATGACACTAAACAATATTTATCTGCTATTATCAGTTATCATATTTCCAAAAACTTGTTAGAATTTGAAATTCTATAATATGGAATTTAAATTCCCTTGTGATTTTCTTTTGATAACAAGTAAATTTTCCTGAGAGGTAGGATACATGAAAAGCAAAACCTTTTTTTTTAAGTTTCATGGCTAAAATGAGGGCATTGCTTAGGGAGAGCACTAAGTAAGATAGAAAATTGGAAGTTTATGAAGAGGAGAACTCCCTAAAGGAAAGAAAGTGTGAAGACAAAAGTAATATGGAAACTTGAAGAGTAATTGGTTTTGATCCTTAACATCTGCTCTTATTTTCAGAGAGTTTTCCAGAAGAGGAGAAGCAACTTAGCAGGAAAATGATGAAATATTGGTCCAACTTTGCTCGAAATGGGTAAGACCAGTAACCAAGAAGAGGGAAGCATTTTTCTCAAAATGTTACTAACATCTTTTTACTCCTGTCATCTTTATTTCCTATTAAATATCTGTACTTCCATTCCGTCCTAGAGATGCTCTCATTTTTTTTCAGTATGGATTTGTTTTATTTTTAAAATAACATTTTATTCCCCCAATTACATGTAGAAACAATTTTCAACATTCTTTTTTATTTCTTTTTAAAATTTTATGTATTTAAATAAATAAAAAATAGAAAAAAACAAAAAATAGAAAAAGAAAAAAATTATCAGATATAGCAGAACAGGAGAAGATTCAAATTATTAAGCAACAAATTTCCATTTAAAAAAGCATATATAAAAATGCTACATTGTATTCAGAACTGTCCATCTTGGCTTCCTTCCGAGTTTTCGTTGTTGTTGTTTTCTATTGTGCACTTTTAATTTAATTTAATTTTTTTCCTTTCCCCACCTCACCTCCCCCAAGCAGGCTACAGTTAGGTAACATACACACATGTATACATATGCGTATATGTATATATGCATATGTATCCACCCTCGCACAGATATATACATATATATACACATACACATGTATATTTTCATATACTTCTATGTAAAATTGTACTATGCTTTTTTAATCCTGATTATGCAAAAGTGGATAGTCATCCTTGTTAGATCCAAATCTTTCCATATTTTTCTCAGTCTATCAACTCATCATTTCCCACACTGCAGCAATATTCCAACCTTATACTATCCAGTTGTTTTAAATAGTCTAACAATAAATAATTAATATGCCTGACCATACTGTAGTTTCCCTATTTCTCATTTGATTGAATTTATTTTAACTTTAACTTTGTGTGAGATCAATGATTATAGCCCCTACTTCTTTTTCTATCAAATTCTGCTCTTGAACATTATTATTATATTTGTGTGTATTTCTTGATTTCTATTCCTACTGATGACTCTGCTTTACTTCTATATCCTATCTTGTCTTGCTAACCTACCCTCCTCCAAGGATCCCTCCCTTAGCCTCTACCAAAATCTTTATCCCATTTCCATTAATCTATAATGCCCTCTATATTTCCCTTTATCCAATTCCTTTCCCCTTTTATTTCTTGATAAATCTAGAAGATTTTATGTAATATTAATTAAGTCTGACATATAAACATAATTCAGAAGGTGGTAAATATCCACATTTCTACTTTGGAGTCAATCATATTCAGTAAAATTGTGAGATCTACTTGTTACATTGTATATATGTTTTTACTTGGTTCTGTTAATTTTCTATCAATTCATGGAAGTCTTTCCATACTTTTATGTATCCATATTTCTGATATTCAAATGCAGTGATACTCATTACAGCACGTGTGGCCCAATTTATGGGCATCTACTTTGTTTCTATTTCTTTACTGCTACAAAAAGTTCACTATAAGCATTTTGATGGATAAGTGCCCTTTCATAATTTATATTGACTTAATTGGAATATAAGCATAGCAATTAGCTATCTGGGTCAGGGGTATGGACATATTTCTTTGCTCTCCTAACTAAAAATTGTTTTTCATAATGGTTAGAGCAATTCATAGTTCTATAAATGGTGCATTACTACTTTGCTTGATTTTTCATACTCTCTTCAATATTTGCTCTTTTATCCTTTGTCACCTTTATGTATGAGGGTAAGTATGAGGGTAAACATTAAATATTTTGTTTTTGTAATATTTGTTTCTTTCTTAAGATTAATTTGGAACATTCTTTGTTGGTGAAAAGTTTCTTTTGAGAACTATTTGCTTATCTTATCTGATGAGTTCTCTAGTAAAGAATGGCAACATTTTATATTTTTGCATTACTTCCCAATATAACATGGTGATTAGACCTTCACCAAAGATAATTTAAGCAAAGTTTCTCCTCCAATAGATCATTTCCCTTCTGATCTTACTTGAATTAATTTTGTTCCTGAAAAAACTTTTCAGTTGATATAACCTAATAATTTATTCTGTCTTTTGGGATCACGTTTATCCTTTGGTTAAGGATTCATCCCCTAGTTATAATTATGAAAGATAAATTTTCTGGTTTACTAATTATTAATAATATTTTAAATATTTGGTTTACATATCCATTTTGAGTTTGCTGAGACATGCATTATTGAAGCTGTAAATCTAGATATAATTTCTACCAAATTACTGGAACAATACCTCTGGGCATCTTCACAGATTAGTTTTCAAGAGGGAACTTTATATTCCTAAATTCTAGGAACTACTCCTTAAATTTAGAAATCCTAAAACTATATAGTTCTGCAGACTTGTTTACCTCCATGTACTTCTGAATAGTAATCAACCAACAGACAAAATTGGCTTTAAAGGAAATACATTTAACAAGAATACACAATAAGAAGACTAGCTGCAAAATATTCCCTGTTTGAACTTGGGTCACAATTTCCCACAAATACTTATAGCCTATGTGGAAAGTGAATAAAAATTTAGAGTTCATTGATAGTGAGTCACCCTTATAGAGAATACATAAAGCTATTTGGCTACTCCAAGACACTGTCAAGTAGTCTCTATCAAATTCTTCCCAAACTCTAATCTCTTGATTTATCCTATTTTACTCCACTCCATCCCACCCTACCTAAAATAGCATAATGTATTATCTTGGCTAACAAAGTCTAAATTTCTCACTGAATAATGACTCTAAATATTTAGAATTCTCTCTTGAATCTATACCAAACTTTCTTTTTTTTTCCCCCATATTACCATAACTCCTACTATTTAATATTGCTCCTAGTCTTGAATGAACGTTTATTTTTCAATTCCCTTTAAAATAGGTCTCAACTACTAGATAGAGTCTCTCTTTTTAAACAGTAGAACTCATAGTTAAAGATGGGGAAGGAGAGAGAAATTACTTCCTTTGCCTTCATTACATCTCAAGGTTTAGGTTCTTTGTGGGATTGCAGAGCTAGCAACTCAGACTTAGGAGACCATGCCAATTTTTGCCCAGCCAATTGGTTCTGGGCAATTTAATTTGAGACAGATACTCACCTTTTTGAAATGGATTACAATGTATTAGAATTTTGCTAAACCATTAACATTTTGTCAGCTGTGCTTGTTTCTTTCACTTGCATTAACTGAGCTAGAAGTAGGGGAAGGAACCAATTTTCCTCCACATATACCTTTTCCACTGTCAAATATGTCCCCAAGTAATTTTTGAATTTATGTTCTTGGATTTATCAAATACTCAGCTATTGGATTCAGTTGTTCATGATTCTTCCTTATATAGATTTCCACTGATTTACTTTTTTTTTGTTTTTTTAGCCAGTACAAATGTTTGATGATTACTGCTTTATTGCATTATATGACAACTTGAAGTACAGTTGAGAAGGTAGAAATTTAATAACACCCCAAACCTAGGGAAATCAGATTTTGTGACTACTGAGTTCTTTACCTCCTACATATTTTTTTAAACTATGACCATCATCAGTGTTTAAATTATTAATATATTTTAAATGTTCTTATTTCTTTTCTAGAAACCCCAATGGTGAAGGCCTGGTAAACTGGCCTGTATATGATCAGAATGAAGAGTACCTTCAAATTGACATTACCATGAAGACAGACAAGAAGCTAAAGGAGAAGGAAGTGGCACTTTGGACTGAGTTCTTGTCAGAGAAGCCAGTTGGAGTCAAAAGAGATATTACAGAGCTATAATGTGAAAAGATGCACAATTTCCCTTTCACAAGAAGTTTCCATGAAACTTGGTGAGGATACCTTTCAGACTTGAGATGGATGTCTGGTTATTTGGTGGTGGGAGAACTTTTCAGCATGAAAGTAAAAGGAATCATATGAGACCAGGGACAATTGGGACCAGCCAAACATCAACATGTTGGGCAGTTATTGGGAGTTAAGAGTCCAGAGCTCTTGCACAAGTTGTTGTTGTTGTTGCTATTGTTGTTTTTTCTCAGAATGCTGGAGTTTACCTAATGTATTAAATGAAATCCACTCTATTCATGATTCTTATTACCGTCCTTTCTTACTACCTTGTTATAGAATTTTAATTTTCTAAACGGAAATAAATAAATTTACATTTGAAATAAGATTTAGTTGATATGTGAATTCTAATTAGGATGTCTCTATGCTCCATTCTTTTCAAGAATAACATGAAGGCTGAGACTTTTAAAGATACTGCAAAGAATCTTTAGCATACTGTGTAATTGAGTTTAGTCAAAAGATATCTGTTTGCAATCCCACTTAAGTGCCTTGAGGGCATATGGTAGTATGGTAATGAATCATAAGTTTAAATACTTATTTATGATTCATTATCTTACTCTGTCTTTTCCTGTTATCTATCTGTCCTATTCCCTCAAATTCTCTATCCATAGAGATGTAGTTCTTATAACATATATACCTATTAAGGCTTACAATCATTACAGCAGATTGTTGCTCAGCTTTCTTCCTCTTTTTTTTTTCTGCTTCTTATTACTCTTCTTCTTATTTCTCCTGTTCCTCTACTTAATTTCCCCCTTTCTATGACTTTTTTCTTCCTGTTTTCTATTTTTTTTCCATTTTCTTCAATAAACCAATAAACATTTATTAAATAAGGATGCATTTTGGAAAGTATGGCTAGCAATAAATATCATTTCCATCCTAGGGAATGTGTGACCAGAGCTTCAGTGGAAAACTACAAAGACCCCTAAAACAAAATGACATTCCTTAGGTCTTTGGAGGTAATGCACTACTATCCACATTTGTTGACCCCAAACTAAGAAAGTTTTTTGGTGATTTCTTTGGTTGAAACTCCCTAGATATTATGTGATTTCATCAGCCCCTTACACAATCAGGTAAAACCGCAACTGCATGTACCCTGAAAGATACTACTGCTTTTCCACCTATACTTGCAGACTTTCAAAGACATTTTGGTGTTCATAAGCTCAGTGTTAAAGGAAGGGAATATGGAAGACACAGAGGTATAGCTAGAGACCACAGGAGAAGTAGAGCTGACTGAGTTGACTCTCTATATGGGGATAGCTACTACAAAAGAAGATTCTGAGGAACATCAGATAATTTAATTAAAGAGAAAGTTATGTATGTTTGGGAAAGTTGACTAAATGAGCCTTCCTCCAAACTCTCTTTTGGTGCTTCCATCAAAGAAAGAATGAAGTGTGTGAAGTTGACCTGAGACAGGGATAGGGATAGCTCCAATTTTACCATGGCTAAACAGAACTTATTACCTCCCAGAGTTCCTACCATCTTTTAAGTCATCTAAATTTGCAAACCCCAAATTATCTACAGCACTTACTTCACCAACATTCTCAACCAATCAGTGACAAGTGATTTGGTTTCTATAAAACTTCTCTTAACATTGTTCCCCTTTTCTTCTCTCCATCTTTCTCCAGTATAATGACATTAAAAAAACTGACTGTCTACTGTTGTACCATTAAGAACACAAGGCCTTTTCATCTTACTTGAAACTGCAGCCTCCTATATTTATTTTGTCTCATTAGCATGTAAACTCTTTAGACCAGGGACTATCTTGTTTATTTATATGAATCTGCAAGACTTTGCATAGGGCTTTGCATGGAGTAAGCTTTTGCTTTTCTTCTTTTTTTCCCTTCTACTTGTAGTGCTGGAGAAACTGAGCAAGATAGAGATTAGAGAACAATTTAATAATTTATTAAATGGGAGAGATTCATTGGGACCAAATGGACCCATGTTTTGGTCCCAAGACTGAATGAGACTATTGTCTCAAAGAATCCAGCAGTGAATGTCAAATACAAGATTCTTTTATAGGGTAACAATAACAATGACATAATGGGGGAGGTACCTGGATGGGGATAACCTAATGGGGGGAGGCACCTAGGATGATATAATGGGAGGTACTGGAGAGGCTCCTGATATTCTAATAACATCTAAAGTGGATAAAGACCTTTATCCCATTAAACATTAATAGGGAATGGTTATAACCTGAGGGCAGAGTAACTAAATAGGACAATTGGGGAAACTGGGTCAGGACATTAAAAGAGAACTGTGGCACAATATATTCATCTACGTTTAGTTTTCTCTCCTTTACAAAAAAAAACAAACAAAACTTTTTTAATTATCAAAAAAAAATTCATCACAAAGAGGCAGGTTACATTGCTCAAGAACCCTTCATTGACTCGCTATTGTTTGTAGGATAAAGTCTAACCTCTTCACTTTGGTGTTTAATACCCTTTGTAATCTGACCTTAGGCCTACTTTATAAGATAATTTCATATCACTTCACTTTATGAATTTAACCGTCCAGATAAAGCAGACTAACTTCAATTTTCTGAACTTATTCCATCTTTCACTTCTGTGTGTTTGCACAATCTTTTATGCCATAAAGGCATAAAATCTTTATCTCTGCCTTTTAGTATCCATGTGTCCTTTTATGATTCACATTACATGTGACTCTTTCTTAGAGTATACTCCTCCTTCAAATTGTTAGGCTTATATGATAGATACTCCAAGTATACCTTTAAAAAATACTTTTATTAACTACATCAAATGTTTCCCAAGTACATATAAAAAATTTAACATTTTTTTTTAAGTTTTAAATTTTAAATTCTCTCCCTTCTTCCTGCCATTCCCTCTTCCTCGAGAAAGCAAGAAATCTTATATCAGTTACAAATATGAAGTCATGGAAAATCTATTTTCATATTTTCCAAGTTGCAAAAGAAAATACCAGCAAAAATTAAGCAAGAAAGGCAGAGAAAGGTTAAAAATATGTTTTAATCTGCATTCAGAATTTGTTTCTCCACTACATTTTTTAATTCCTTCAATTTTTTTCTCTTCTCTTATTGCTATAATTTTTAACACAATATTGAATGATTGTATATACTTCCTTCATCCCTAGGAAGGCTTCAAATTTTTCCATGTTATAGATAATTCTTGCTCTTGGTTTGTTTTACATAGATACTACTAAATGTTTTAAGAAAGACTCCATTTAATTAATGAAAAAAATGCAAATGAAAATGGTCCAGCTATACTATACCTAAAACTATATTACAAAACAGTGGTCATCAAAGTCATCTGGAACTGGTTAAGAAATAGAATAGTTTGATCAGTAAAATAGGTTATACTCATAAGAAACAAAAGTCAATGGCTATAGTAATTTAGTGGTTATTAAATCCAAAGACTATAGCTTCTGAGATAAGAACTCACTATTTTACAAAAAATGATGGGAAAATTGGAAAATAATGAGGCAAAAATTAGTCATTGACTAACACCTAACACTTTATACCAAGATAAAGCCAAAATAGATTCAGGATTTAAACATAAAGGGTGATATTACAAACAAATAATGGAGAACAAAAGGAAGTTTCCTTCTAAGATCTTTGGAAAAAGAAGAAATCTGTCAACAAAGAAGTAGAATTAGAGAACACTGTGAAATGTAAAATGGTTCATTTTAATCAAATTAAAAAGTTTTTTGTAAAAACCAACACAGCAGAGATTAGAAGTAAAGAAGAAAATGGGCTGAGGAGGGGGAGGATTTTACATCCAAGATTTCTGACAAAGATCTCATTTCTAAAATATATAGAGAATTGATTCAAATTTACAAGAATACAAGCCATTTTCCAAATGATAAATGGTTAAAGGATATGAACAGAAATTTTTCAAATGAAAAAATTAAAGCCATTTCTACACATATGAAAAAAGTGCTCTAAATCTCTACTGATTAGAGAAATGCAAATTAAGACAACTCTGAGGCACCTTTACATCTATCAGATTGGATAAAATGACAGGAAAAAATAATGATAAATATTGGAGGGAATGTGGAAAAACTGGGACATTAATTATTTGGTGGAATTGTGAAGTGATCCAACTATTCTGGAGAACAATTCAGAAATGTGCCCAAAGGCATTAAACTGAGCAGACCATCTAATCCAACAGTATCTCTACTGGGTCTGTGTCGCAAAGAGATCATAAAAAAAGAAAAAAGAACGCATATGTGCAAAAATGTAGTGGCAAGGAACTGGAAACAAAATGAATACCCATCCATTGGGGAATGGTTGGCTAAGTTATGATATATTAATGTAATGGAATATTATTGTTCTATTAAAAAATGATCAGTAAAATGATTTCAGAAAGGCTTGGAGAGACTTACATGAACTGATGCTAAGTGAAGTGAGTATAACCAAGAGAACATTGTACAAAGCAACAATGATCAGCTGTGATGGACTTGGCTTTTTTCAACAAGGAGGTGATTCAGGCCATTTCCAATGGTCTTGTGATAGACAGAGCCATCTGTACCCAGAAAGAGGACTATGGGGACTGTATGTGGAACACAACATAGTTTTTTTACCTTTTTTGGTTGTTACTGTTTGCTTGCTAGTTTTTTTTTTTCATATTTTCTTCTTTTGATCTGATTTTTCTTGTGCAGCACGATAAATGTGGAAATAAGTTTAGAAGAATTACACTTGTTTAAATTATATTGGATTAATTGTATCTAGGAAAGGGAGAAAGTGGGAAGGGGGAGAAAAATTTGGAACACAAAGTTTTGCAAGGATGGATATTGAAAACTATCTGTGCATGTATTTTGAAAAATAAAAGGCTATTGTTTTTAAAAATCCCATATTTTCTTGACTAAAGTCCATTGTAGAATTTTAGTCCATAAGTTCCTATCTGGTTCTTTGGTTGATGGTTATCCTTAATTCTTGAAGAACAAAATGATATCACTATGTTAAAATCAAGTTCGTGTGTCTAACTGTGGCTGATCAGACCAGTATGGACTGGGAATGATCTAATGTAGGTCAAACATAAATAGTCCATTTGAACATTTGGGGTAGATTCTCTGGCTTTATACATCTTGTATTTCTTCTGAACTACTTCAAGTCTGCTTTGTTCATAGATTATAGCATATTCTTTGATAAGGGCATACCATGCTTAGTAGTCCTGTGCCAGTGTCTCTCATGTCATGCAATCAATACTAAACTTCTTAAGACACACCTTGAAATTGTCTTTATATTACTTTTTTCTGATCACCATGGGAGCCTTGTGTGAGTTTTTTATTGAAATAGTCTTTTTTGCAAGCATACATTTGTCTGTTGTACAATATGGCCAGTCCAATGGAGTTATGCTCTTTGCAATAGAATTTGAATGCTTGAAAGTTTAGTTTGAGAAACAACTGCAGTATCTGTATCTTCTCCTACCAAGTAATCTTCAGAATCTTCCTAAAACAATTCACATGCAAGCACTTCAGTTTCCTGGAGTGGTATTGGTTTCACAGGCATACAATAATGAGCTCAGCCCAACAGTTTTATAGACCTAGAGTTTAGTAGTCAATCTAATACTTCTCTCCCATACTTTTCTTTGGAGCTTTTTATATACTAATTTGTCTCTAGAACTCTAAGTGTTAATCTCATTATCAATTTGTATATCCTTGAAAAGCAAATTGCCAAGGTAAGTGAACTAACTTATCCACAACATTCAAAAATTCATTTGCTGGAACTAATGATTCTGCATATGGATGGTGTGACACTGATTAATGGAGTGCTTGTGTTTTCTTGATGTTAATTGTTAAGTCCAAATTAATACAAGCAGGGAACCTAATCATACTTTTTTTGTATCTCAACTTTGGAGACTGCATAGAATGCACAACTATCTATGAACAATAAAATCATACAGGAACACTCCCTCCACTTTTGTTTTAGCCTGTAGCCTTTTCAAGTTGAAGAGTTTACATCAGTGTAGTAGCTGACATTAATTCTATGTTTGTCTTCATTGAAGGCATTTAAAAACATGGTTGAAAACACCATGCTAAAAAGCACAGGAGCAAGAACCCAGTCTTGTTTCACTCCATTCATGACAAGAAAGGATCAAGAGCATTATCCATTGCCAGAACATGAGCTTGCATGCTATTATGAAATTAACATACAATAATGATGAACTTTTCAGAGCAACCAAATTTTAAGATAATTTTCCATAAGACCTCACAACTGACAGTATCAAAGGCCTTGATCAGATCTACAAATGTTGTGTGCAGACCATCTTCCAAATGTAGGATCAGTCTATTTAGTAAGACTCTGGCAATAATCTTGCCTGTAATGATTAAGAGAGAGATTCCCCCATGATTGTCCCTAGACAATTTCTTTTCTTTCCCTTTATAGAAATAGGTAGTGAAGACATCCTTGAACTCCTGGGGCATAACTTTTTTCATATAATCTGGAAAATTTCAGTCAACCTTTGTATGAACAATGGATAGTCCAATGGAGTTATGTTCTCTGCAATAGAATTTGAATGCTTGAAACTTTAGTTTGAGAAACAACTGCAGTATCTGCATCTTCTTCTGCTAGGTAATCTTCAGAATCTTCCTAAAACAATTCAAATGGAAGCACTTCAGTTTCCTGGAATGGTCAGTAGTTTCAACAATGATTGATGATGAAATGTTGATGTTGAAAACACTATGGAAATGTTCCGGCCATTTCTCTAGCAATCATATCCTTAATACTAATCAATGTGGCTCCATCAGCACCAATATTTGTTTGATGTGATGACCACATATTTTAAAATCAGCCGGAGTCAGGAATTCAGGTTAAGGGAAAATCTTTAATCTTTATTCTTAGTAGAGGTGAAGAAGGATCGGAGGTGAAGGGGGATCAGAGGTGAAAGGGGGATTGTGATAGCAATGTGTGCAGCTGTGTCACGAAGTCACCCAGACAAGAAGCTAGCCAGACGTCTCTTTTCACTCCTCTCTCTGCCCCTCTGCCTCTGTCATTTCCTATACAACACATCAGGACTTGCACAAAGAGTGGGCAGGGGCCATTCTTTCTCAAGCATATATATTAATAGAGTATGGTCCAATTACTATTTAGCTTCATGTGCTTGGCACCTCAGTGCATCAACTCGAGCTTCAGTCCTTTATAGTTTGAGGGTGAATCTATGGTGTTTTATTGTATTTAGCTAAATGGAATCCAGTGTTATTGATGAGAAGGTCATGAAATGCACAAGTCTTTAGTAACAAGTGACCATTGTTGTTGTTTCCAAGTTCATTTCTTCTAAAGATTCCCTGCCATGTCTGATAACCTCAGCCTACTTTGGCAATAAAACCACCTAGAATTATAAGCTTATCCTCTTTTGTCACATTGGTAATAAGGGTCACAGGTCTTTTTAAAAATTTTCTTTGACCTCATCATGGGTTGATCATGGAGAGAGCATGAGCACTGACAATGGTGCCATAATGTTTTCTTGCAAGTGGCAATTGCATTGTCATGTCTGTCATTCACTCCTTTTTATAGGCATGCAAACTTTTTGACCAGATTAATTTTGATTGTAAAACATATGCCAGCTTCATGGAACTCTCCTTCACTGTGGCCACACTAAAAAAAAATGTGTATCTAGCTACAACATCAGCAAGCTGAGCCTTCATTTGCTAGCTTTGTTTCACTCATAGCTGCTTTTTGGATGTGATGCTTGTAAAGTTCTCTCACAATAAGAGTTGTTTATATTTTCTATAAGTATGGTTTCTATAAGTCTGCACACATTCCATGAGTGAAACTTTCTTTGCAGAAGTTTCTGTACTTTTTTTGTTTCAACCACTAGTTGGGATCCCTGTCTGATATAGTAATCAGGATTATTACTGATATAGTAATGCATCCATTCAGGATGGATAAGCAGATATTTTTAGGGAACTTTTTCAGCCCCTTACTCACATCATTGTTAATGGACAACGATTCTGGAAAGCAATCTGGAATTATTAAATAAAATTATTAAATTAACAAAAAACTCATCACACTAATTTAATTTTTGAATTCAAACAAATCAAATACAGTTGGATAATCACTATTAGTACACTTTAAAATCTCAGTTTTTACAAGGACCATTAATATCCAGGATTTCAAGTTTCAAGGCCACTGTTATCAATAAACTTATGCTTTAACTTTTCATAATTAACTCATGTTTAAAATACTGATGGCAAGACTACAACTGTTGGTACATAATTGTCAACATCATATTGATTGTATGAAATGTAAATTAAACTATAGTACCTTTTGATAGTACACTTATATAAATCTTTTTTCATTTTGAGAGATCTATATAGCCTTGAAACAATCTTTCCTAATGACTTTATGGTTTTTTTCACTAGCTCTTCCATAGTAGAGAAAATTATTGTACTTTATGATCTACAATAAAAATTTGCTTCATTGTCAAGTGATCAAAAATGATTTGCATTTGAAATATCCTTTGATTTATATCATAATAATTTCTTGATTTGAAGTATCTACTTTTATTTAAACTTCATATATTCATTAGAATTACATGAAAAAAAGATTGATTAGGGATTGTAATTTTCTGGACTTGAGTTATAACTTTTTCTCTATTTCCTTAGAAATCACTCAAACATTAAGTTCATTTCTTCTGTTTTCTTAATTTAATGTATCATTCATAGAAAAACATTATATTTTACTTATTCTTCAATTGCTTCCTGATTCTAAAAACAAACAAACCAAAAAAAAAAACAAAAAACTTGTCTCTCTCTCTCTCTGAGAGCACATTCATTTGCAATCTGAGAGTCCCAATGTAGGGCTTATAATAGTGTTTAGTTTCTTCACTTTAATTGTTTAAAAACAATAAGAAAAATAATAGTAAATAAATTTGAGCTTTATTTACATTCTCTTGAAGACTGAAGGGACCTAAAATTTTTCCTTTTATGCTGTCTAATTTTTAAAAATTACATTTCCATTGTGCAATAAATTTTACATTTCTTTTAAGTAAAACTTTAAGTATGCCACTTCTTTTTCTCTTTCTTCTCTAACATTTATTTTTCTCAGTCACATCTAAAACAATTTTTAATATTTGCTTTCAAAATTTTAACATCCAGAAGATTCTTTTCCCTCCCAACCTCTTAAGAAGGTACATGTAAATTTTTGCCAAACATTTATATAAAAGTCATGTTGTGAAAGAAAGCAGATTTCTTCCCTCAAAAAAAAAAAAAAAAACCCTAAGGAAAAATAAAGTTTAAAAAAAAAGTAAAAGGGGAAAACGAGAAAGAAAGGACTGAAAAAGGGCAGGGCAGTTTGAGGGAGGTTGTGGTCAGAAACAAAACATTGGTGAAAAGGGAAAGAATGAAAAGAGAGAGAAAAATATAATGGGAAAATTAGTATGGTGGGAAATACAGAGTTAGTAATCTTAACTGTGATTGGGAATGTGATAAACTTTCCCATAAAATGAAAATGGATAGTGGAGTGTATTAAATGCCAGAATCCTATACTGTGTTGTTTACAAGAAACATAATTATAAATTAAGGAGGTGAATAGAATTTTAGAAAAGTTAAGTATCATAAACTTTTGAAGAAATAGTGTTAGAAAGGAATATATCTTTTTTCTCAGTGGCATATGGCACCTACACAAAAATTTACCACATATTTGGATATAAAAACCTCACAATCAAATGCAGAAAGGCAGAGATAGTAAATACATCCTTTTCAAATCATGATGCAATCAAAATTACATGTAATAAAGAGCCATGGAAAAATAGACAAAAAATTAATTAGTAACTAAATCTAATTCTAAAGAATGAGTGGATCAAAAATCAACCCCAAGGTATCTTGTGAGGTATCAGCAGTCAAAATTTTTATTCTTTTGAGAATGTAAGCATATGACCCCATATGTAGACAGAGGGAGTGGAGGAATAGAAAGGAAGAAAAAAAGGAGGGAAGGAAAGAAAGAGGAAATGAAGGAAAGGAAGGAGGAAGGAAGGAAAGTGCTAAAATGCCCAAATTGAACTTTTGCCTGAAGAAGGCCTTCTCTTCCAATCTTAAAGACTTACCCTTTCTGAGAAAGATAAAAGTGAATTAAATCAGACCTAGAACAATAAAATGGAGGTTTACTTAAATGATTCCCAACAAAATGGAGAATTACCTTTGCACTGGGAAATTTGAGCTTGAAGCCAAATGTGGACTCCAGCATCTAGGACAGTCCTCTTAGATGAGCTTTTCTGAAAGGAATCCCAGGGGCCTGGTCTTCATTCAAGTATTGTTAGGGCTACCAATTAAGCTCTACTATTTTAGAGTTATCAGTATAAAATCATCAGTACTATTAGTTGTCTTGTCTAATCCATTCATTGTATAGATTAAAAATACCAGTGAGATTAAGTTACTTGCCTAGAATCACACAAGTGGTTAATAGCAGAGGTAGTATTCAAATTCAGGTACCTTAAGTGGTGAATCATGTTTACATTACAAGTATTAAATATGTATTATATAATATCCATTTCAAGTGGAATAGAATATTTGCAATTTGGAGTGTAATGCCAGAGAAACTGAGCAAGACAGAGATTAGAGACCAATTCAATAGTTTATTAAATGGAGAGATATACTGGGACCAAATGGATCTTGGTCCCAGAGCTGGACGAAACTATTGTCTCAAAGAGTCCAGCCATTAAGCATCAGAGGGCATTATAGGATAACAAGGACAATGTCATAATGGGGGAGGTACCTGGATGGGGATAATCTAATGGAGGGGAGAGGCCCCTAGGATGACACAATGGAGGGAGGTTACTGATATTCTAATGACATCTAAAATGGATAAACCTTTATTCTGTCAAACATTAAGAAGGAATGTCTATAACCTAAAGATATAAAACCTTTATCTCATCAACCATTTAAGAGGGAATGATTATAGCCTGGGGTTTTGGGGCAGAGCAATTGAGGTAAACCTTTATCTCATCTGAATCAAAATCTAAATGCTGGTAGTTTAGGTATGAGTAAATGACTTTATCTCTCTAAAAGGCAGTTCCATCATCTGTAAAATGGTTGTAATAATATTTCTTCTGAATTAGAGTGGTGTGATGTGGAAAGTGGTTTACAAAACTTCCAGTACTAGAGAAAAATGAATGGCTTCTATTACACTATCATTATTTCTATTGATTTTCAGAATTGAGTCTGTCCTTTATCAGTAAACTTTAGCTTTCTTTAGGTTTGGTACTTCCTTTTTTCTTTCCTTTCTCTCTACCCATATAACATATACCCAGTGTGCTGTCAGAACTTAGTGTTCCTTGATAAGTCCTAGATTCTTTCTCTAAAGAATTCAGATTTGTAATGTTTTTTGCACCAATGAGAAAATATATATAATAAGAAATTGGGTGAGTTCTTCAAGGATACCCAGTAAAGTGAGGAATGGGAGTGTCAGTCAATTCAGAATACCATAGTTTGCCCAATGGATCTCATCACACCACATTGTGTGTCCTGGAAGGAAGGAGAAAATCCAACTTGCTTTTAGAATGAAATTGCACCTGTTTACTGATATGGGTATTAGTTTTGTAATAGAATGTTTAATGATTAGAGTTCTGCAAAGGAGAGTTAATTGTGGGTGGAGTCTCAGGACATTAAATCTGGTTCTTACCAGGAAAGAGAATAATTCTTCTTTTGTTTTTGATTGACTTGGTTTTCTCTGATTCAGTCCTAGAGTGAATCACTCAACCAATCTACATAAAGCACTGAAGCAAAGTCATGCCTTAAATAGAGGTCAGATCCCTATACTCAACATGTGGCAAAGAACTGCTCTCAACAAAATGTGACTGATTTCTCTGGTTATCTGCTCCTTTATTGCATTCACACTTCAGGGTAAGATTTTTTTCCTCTTTCAGAAATAAACAAGCAAACAAATGACTAACAACAAAAAATAACAGAAAAACCTAATTGTAAAAGTACTAAGAGATTTTGGTAGTATCTCAGCTAAGAAAGTAAGCAGGACCTGATTAATCTTTTTTGGAAAAAAAATTTTTTATTATGAATTAAGATAACAATTATTAATGTATCTAGCATAAAAAGTAAAGTGGGCAAACGGGAGGGGAATCTTTGTATTGTATTTATATATACACATAAAAACAAAAACTTTTCCATGATAATGGTCAAAGGAGACATAAAAATTTCTCAAAAGAATGAAAATTATTAACAATATGAAGGAAGACTCCAAATAAATAAAATCAAAACAAACTGCCAATGTCAAAGATGATAAAATGTTGGAATAATCAAGGACAATTTGTGAGAAGATAGACACATTATATTCACACTAGCAGTGAATCAGTATAGCCATTTTGAAAAGCAAATTTTTCAAAGAAAGTATGTAAAATATCTATATTCCATTGACCCGGCAATTTCACTACTAGGTTTCTGGTTCTGCAAAGACAAAAGGACTATGGGATCCTATTCATATTCCTATTTCCATATTTTCAGAATTTTTTGGTGTATTGTTGGTTTTATTGATTTATTTTTCTTTTTTTTTAATATTTCATTTAAAATACTTGTTATAAGAGATGACAGGTAGGAAATAGAAGAATGATACTGGTAAAATTGTTGATGATATCAAAATAGGAGGTCATTAAAAATTCATTTTGAAAAAGGGAAACATTTAGAGATGTATTTCTTTGTAAGCTACTTTTATGTCCCTCAGTTTTCTTATTTATAAAGTTAGGATAATATTACTATTTATATTGCTCATTTCTAATAAGCAAATTTTTATGTAAACAAAAGAATCCTATAGAAATGTGATTTACTATTATTATTACATCTGTGGAGTAATTTTATTTCCATTCTCTCATTTTATATTTAAAATAATCATTATTTCTTCCTACTTATAATTCCTTCCAAGGTATGGAATAGAGGTAGATAGACAGGTAATGTCAAAAGAAACTGAGCAGGACAGAGATTAGAGACCAATTCAATAGTTTATTAAATGGAGAGAAATACTGGGACCAATGGATTCCAGGGCTAGACGAGAGTATCATCTCAAAGAGTCTAGCCCCTAGTATCGGGACAGCAAGCCTTTTATGGAATAACATTAACAATGACATAATGCAGAGACCTAGGTGGGGATAGCCTCATAGATGGAAGTTACTGATATTCTAATGATATTAAGGAATGTCTATAACACTTTTATCTCAACCATTAAGAGGGGACTGTCATAACCTTAAGGCAGAATACGAAATAGGACAAATGGAGGAACTGGTCACCCCATTAAAAGTGACCTTTGGCATTATATTCCCTCCTTTTTCTCTTGGAACTATTCAAATCTTTGAATTACCTTCCTCTAGAAGGCCTTAGCACTATAATTTGAACAACCCTATGTGAAGTAAATCAAAATAAAGCTAGACCAATGCAAGGGCAAGTCTCTCCCTGATAACCCCAGAATTAATCAGCTATACACAAAGTTCCTTATTTCAATTATTTCTAACAATCAATTGTCAGATCCTCTGCAGTTGGGGAGCATGTGGACAGCTATGGTCATTTGTGCATGACTCGGCCTCTGCTTACTGAGAGCAGCAGGCTCAAGGCAGTTAGTTGTGTTGCCCATTCAGAGGGGCAGCCGGCTCCAGGAGAGAAGGGCTAGGCTTGGAGTAGCCCCACCTGTCCCACCCAGAGGAACAAACAGAGCTGCCACTAGAATACAGATTTCTGAGCAAATTATGCAGTTAGACCAAGGCAGGCAACCCCAAACGTTTTAGAGGCTTCGATATCAACAAGGTCCTTTTAAGTATGCTGAAATACTAATTAAGGACCTGGGGTAACAGGAATGGAGAAACAGATCAGGGAGACTGCCAGTTCCAAGAGAGGTATCCAATTTCTGGTTGTTTCTAAAAAATAATCCCCAAAACTGAGTCTGCCAGGGCAATTCCAACAGAATAAGGGATTTCCAAGTTAAAGCACAACCAGCAAATAGTAGTCTAGTAAATTTAAGCAAGGAGTTATCTCAACCATTAAGAGGAAACGGTCATAACCTTAAGGCAGAATACGAAATAGGACAAATGGAGGAACTGGTCACCCCATTAAAAGTGAACTTTGGCATTACAGACACACATACCCAAAAATACTGATTTGAAGAAAATCAAAATTGAAAGAGGGCTTAAAGATTATATAGTTCTATTCCTCATTTTCTAGGAGAGAAAACTGAGGCCTAAAGGGAATTCTTATCTAATGTTTATTCTATTCTGCCATGTTGCTCCTTAAATGAAATCACCTTTCTTTCTTTAATGTTGCACAGGGTCACAGTCCTCAGCACCTGTAGTGGATACTGAATATGGAAAAGTCCAAGGCAAACAATTGATAATGAAAGGGTTTGACAAACCTGCCAATGTTTTCCTGGGAGTCCCCTTTGCTAAAGCCCCCCTTGGACCTCTCAGATTTGCTCCACCTCAGCCCCCTGAACCTTGGGACTATATAAAGAACATTACTACATACCCACCCAGGTAAGTCATTAGTCTTTAAGTTTTGTTTTGGAGAGGGGAAGGTTTTAAGTAGAGAAAAATCATCATTTCCTAATTAAGATAATTATCTCCTAATGCTTTTATTGTTTTGTTTTTTTTTGTTATTCCAAATCCTCAAATCATTCCATAATTTATTTTGCCTCTCTTCTCTCCCTCAGAAACAGCATTGTTTTTCTCATTCTTAAGGCACCCCTTGAAGCTATATCAGATTGGAGAGGAACATCTCAGATTTGGACAGTGAAATAGTAATGAGCTATAAAATAATGCATTTTTCTTGAAAAGTTTAGGTACCCTGAACAAATAAAGGACCTGCTGCAGAACCCGTATTAAATAGAAGATTCTCTAGTGCTGTTAGGAAAAAACCTCTAGATTCTCAGTTTTGCATTTGGCTGTCCCAGAAGGAATGCCAATGTTTCACAAATCAAAATAATTCCCATAGGTCTCACTATAACTCTCCCCCACTTTTTTCATCCTATTTTTTCCCCGAGAACAACAAGAATTTATTCATACAGAGTCATAACTGAAACAAGATTCAAAGATCATCTATTCCCATTTTCTACAGGAACAAACTAAGGCTCATAGGGAAGAAATGACATGACAAATAGAAAGCAGGTAGAACATTTTATAAATTCAAGAAAAAAAAGTCATTGAAAGTCATTTGTCAATTCTCTCCTAGAAGGTAAAGTAGAGGCTCTGAAGGATGGCAGGACTGGGATGGAGGAGTGAACCTGAGCTGGAATCCCAAATGTATTACTCACTCATTACCTATGTGACATTGGCCAAAGTCATTTCCTTTCCTGGGTCTCAGTTTAACCATTTAAGTAAAATGAATGTGTTTGGACAGGTGATCTCTAAGAGCCTCATCGAACCTGTGACCCCAAATATGTTTTCTTGTAATGCTCTTTTTAAAAAGTTAAATTCTCATGTTTCATTGCACAGGTGTGCCCAGAATTCAGTCAGAGAGGAGGTCATAGCTAACATTTTTGAGATGAATGAGCTGTCCTTGAAAAATTCAGAGGACTGCTTGTACCTGAATGTTTACACTTCAGCTGATCTGGCATCAAAGACTAAGTTACCTGTAAGGAGTTTAGGGTTTAAGTTGATTTTTACTTTGAATTTGTTGGGTTGTAGCAACTTCTTGTATCTATAGCAGATGAGGAAAGGCAGAAATAATTTTACCTCCTTTCTTAATTATTTCTCCCTCTTATTGGCCATTTATTTCTTTAATTCCTTTCTTTCCTACTTCCCTGTTGGGGAAGATTTCTCTCTGTTTCTCTCTATGTGTCTCTGTGTCTGTCTCTGTCTGCTCTGTCTCTCTGTCTCGGCTATCTACTCTCCCTTTCTCTATGTCTCTATCTTCAAGCATTGTCTGCCCTTCCCCCAGTGAAAAAAACTTGTTCTTCTGTGCCTCTTATTTTCCTTTTATTTCCTCCTTCTCTCATTTACCTTTCTTATTTGTCCAATTTTTTTTAAGAAATTATCCTAATTACCCTAACATAAATAACTCAAAACTCCTGACCTCTGTCTATGGGGACCTCTCTGCAATACATAAATATATAATTCTTATGAAGTAGATTCACCATCTTTTCAGTTAGGAATATAAACAGCTGGGACAGCTAGATGACACATTGGATGGAGCACTGGTCATGCAATCAGGAAAATCTGAGTTCAAATCTGTCTCAGATACTTGACATTTACTACTATATGACCCCAGGCAAGTCACTTAAACTTTGTATTTATTCCCTTATAATTTCTCCCTCATGTTTTCCTTTTTAGGCTTCCCTAGATTCTTACGTTTGAATGTCAAATTTTCTATTCAGTTCTGATCTTTTCATCAGGCATACTTGAAAGTCTATTTCATCATATGTTCATTTTTTCCCTCTGAACACTTAGACATCATTTTACTAGAAGGTTTTTCTCAGTTGTGATATGAGCTCATTTGCTTTGAGAATACTGTTTTCTAAGACCTCCACATTTTTAGTTGCTAAATCTTGTACGATCCAGACTGTATTTGAGTAGTTTCTCTCTGCTTTTGTGATTTTCTACTTGATCTTGGAGGACTAGAATTTGGCTACAATATTCCTGGGAGTTTTTATTTGGGATCTCTGTCAGGAAATAATCAATGCATTCTCCAATTTCTATTTTGTCACTTGTTTCTAAGATATTAGGGATAGTTTTTTATTATAATTTCTAGAATATAATTTCTAGGTTTTAAAAAAATCATAACTTTTAGGTAGTCCAATAATTTTTATCTCTTTTCTTTTTTTTCTTTTTTTCTTTTTTTTTAATTTTTATCTCTTTTCAATTTACTTTCTAGGTCAGTTGTTTTTTCCAATGGGATATTTCATATTTTCTTCATTTTTTGTCATTTTTCTGTTTTGGATTTATTGCTTTTGTTTCTTGGACTTATTTGCCCAATTCCAATTTTTAAGGAATTATTTTCTTCTTTAGTATTTGGCTAATCTCTTTTCTATTTGGATAATTTTGCTTTTTAGGAAGTTATTTTCATCAATAAAATTTTGTACCTCTTCTATTAAGATGTTCTTTCATTTTTCACAATTTCCTTGCATTACTTTCAATTCCAAGTTTTTCCTCTCCTACTCTTATTTGATTTTAAAAATCATTTTTACTCCTTTTTATCCCTTAATTACCTTGTTCACGAATTCCTGTTGGACTTCTGTTCAATCTACATTTTTCTTTTATATTTATTTTACTTATTTAAGTTTTTGTGTTGTCTTTTTCTGAGTTGACTTCTTGAGCTTTCCTGCCACCATCATAGATTTTTTTAATTGTCAGATTCCTTTTTTATTGTTTACTCATTTCCTTAGGGTATTTTGTGAGAGTTCAGTTTTATTCACCTGGGTAGGCAGGGGCAATGATTGTCTTAAAGTTTTGGATTTTTTATCCTGCTGTTTTCACCGTTAGCTCTAGGGGTAGTCTGAAAAATTTTTGATTTTTCCAGTGTCGCGAAATCTGGGGAGATCAGGGAAGAGGTGTGGTCACTGATCTATTGTTCCGTGCTCTGGTCCCTTACCCCCATCTAGCTGTTCAGCTCCCTTGCAACCACAAGCACTCTTCTCAGTCCTGGAACTATGACCCAGAAATAGGAAATAAGTGGTAGAATTGCCCAACAATGTCCAGTCCTGTTCCTAGTGCTAACATAGAGACTTCCTGCATTTTCTTTCTGACCAGTTGCCCAATACCCTTACTATCTCTAGGTATAAGAGTTCCCAAAAAATCTACAGCCTCAAAGCTCATAGCTGGTGTTATTTATGTACTGTAAAAAAGGCAAGTCCCCAAACTAATATCTCAGACCTCCCCTTCTGCCTTCTTATGTTATTTGAGTGGGGAAAATGCCTCAGTTCAACCTTTTGTTGGCTAAGCCACTCCAGAATTCAAATTGACAGGATATTTTGAAGCTGTTTAGAGGGGAGTGTTGGAAGAATACCTGGAAAGCTCCATCAACACCCACTTCTTGGCTGCTTCATGTAAACTCCCAAGAACATTATCATTATTAGGGCAGTTAGAGAGAGTCCACAAAGACAGATGCACAGCTAGTATCTGGGTAGAACTAGAGTCTGTAGGTTTTGATACTTTCAAGGTGTTATGACATTGGGGAACATTTTGATCACCATGCTCTTGGTCCATGCTTTTGTCCTCACCTCTAACCAATAAACTTTTCTTTCATTCCCAGGTGATGGTATGGATCCATGGAGGGGCTTTTTTGGGGGGTGATGCTTCATCTCTTGATGGGACGTACCTCTCAGCTCTGGAGAATGTTGTGGTGGTAGCTATTCAATACCGTCTGGGAATCTTCAGATTCTACAGGTAACACCTAAAGAATGGGAATTTATTGATGCAAAGTAGCCCATGGTGCTTCTAATTCTGAAATTAAAAAAATAAATTTTAATTTTTTAAAATTTAAATTTAAAAAATTAAAAAATTAAAGCATACATTTAATTAGGTGAGCTTGGAAGACAACATTTTTTTTTCTTTTTTTCCCTTTAGACATATATATGTGTTTATTGTATTTTTTCCATTAGGATTTTTTTTTTGAACTGAGGCATTTGGGGTTGAGTCATTTGCCCAGGGTCATACAGCTAGGAAGTGTTAAGTATCTGAGGTCAGATTTGAACTCAGGTCTTCCTGATTTCAGGACTGGTGCTCTATCCACTGCACCACTTAGCCACCCCTTCCATTATGATCTTTGGGTTCACAGAGTGTGCCAAGTAAGGTGCTTGATGCACTATGAACATATAACAAATATAGCCAATATTATTGCAAGCTTATAGTAGTTTTCTAAGGGGTATAAATTCTTCTCAGACTAGTTTAGTAAGCATGCATTGAATATGTTTTGTATTAGCTTATTCAGTGAATATTTGTTGAGTATCTTCTATGGGCAAACTGTTCAATTCAATGAAGCATTTATTAAGTGTATAATATGTGTTCATTCAGGAATTATAGGCGGAATATAAAAATATGTATTGTGTTCATATTGTTTCTAAATAACATATAATCTAATGGAGGAAAGCTAAATAATAGGATAAAAATGAGAGAAAGATAAGTTCCAAGGGGCAGTGCAGGTAAAGTTTCTATGATTAAATGAAAGGGAGAAAGATTACTCTCACCTGAGAGAGAAGGGGATCAGGGAATGATTTATGGAGGAGATTAGCATTTGAGTTAGGCCTTGAAGGAAAGATGGATTTCAATTTTAAAAAAATGAGTTAATTATGTATTAGTAAAGTCTTGAAGATAAGAAGTTAAAATGAGAAAATAGTGCAGATAAGTCTGTTTACAACATAGAGTATATGAAGAGGATTAATTTTAGGGAAGACTAACCACAAATAAGCTGAGTCAGATTATAGAGAACCTCCAGTTCCAGGGTTGGGAATTTCTTTGAAAAAATGGAACCGCTGAAGGTTTTGTTTTTCTTGTTGTTGTTGTTTGCTAGGAGAGTGACATGACCCTAAGGGTGTATTAGGAAGTTACACAGTCAGAAGTCTCCATGATGAACTAGAAAGATGATAGATATTAGCCAAGTAAACTACATACATATATAATAAGTTTTAAATAATTTGAATGCTGTTGAAACAAAATTTTTGGCAGTTCCTTGAAGAGGGGAAAGAATTCAAGTGCAGATTTAACATTAAAAAAATCTGTTGCTAAGTTGGGCATTAATAAAGCAAATTTTTTTTTTTTTTTTGCAAAATACCAAATGAGGATTGCAAGTACTAAGGATTCTTATCTAGTGAATTTCAGGGGAGGAACAATTAACACTGGTCTATTGCTGAGGCAATTGGGGTTAAGTGACTTGCCCAGGATCACACACCTAAGAAGTGTTAAGAGTCTGAAAGCATATTTGAACTCAGGTCCTCCTGACTGTAGAGCTGGTGCTCTATCCACTGCGCCACTTAGTTGCCCCAATAGTTATTTGGATAGGCAGATAGAATGGAAAAAACATTGTAGTTAAGAGAAGAGCGTGAGTAAAAGGAATTGGCATGTATCAGTGAGGACAGCAAGGAGATGGGCACCAAAAATAAGGATTTCCTCAAGGCCAATTGGGAATGAAGATCAATAATATTGATCAAGTTGCCTGAAGGGTTGGTAAATCCAGGAAATTGACAAAAGAAAAATTTAAAAACCCAATTCCTACCCTCATCAAATTATATGTAAACGAGAAAACAGGACCCACTTACAGACTTAAAAATAGTAAAGTAGTAAATTGACCAGCATCTAGGTGGCTTAAAGGCTTAACCTGGAGTCAGAAAGATTAATTTTCATTGCTTCAAATCAGACATTTAATTGCTGTGTAACCCTAGGCAAGTCATTTAACTTTGTTTGTCCCTGTTTGCTCATTTGCAAAAAAACAAAACAAAACAAAAAAATGAGCTAGAGAAAGAAATTGAAAACTACTTCTATATCACTGCCAAGAAAATTCCAAATGGGGTCATGAAAAGTCAGACATGACTGAAAAGTGACTGAAAAAAAACAAAAGTTGACCACATACACTGGGAGTGAGAAGTTTAGCCTCATTCCATATTTCTTACTGGTTTTTGAACTATGGTTCTTTATACATTTTATAAGGTTGAAGCCTAACAACAACCATGTGTTAAGTATTGTTGCTATTGCCATTTTATAAATTTGGAAGCTAGCCAAGAAAGATGAAGTGACTTATTCATGATCATAATTTGTTTATCTCAGGCTGCATTTGAATCTGAGTATCCTCTGCTTACCTTTATACTACATCTCACTTCTTCCCATTTCCTTCCTTGGTTCTGTAACCCTAATAGTCACTTACTTTCCAACCATTCCATCTTCCTCCTCCTTTCTTCTCTCCCTTGTAGCACTGGAGATGAACATGCCCGTGGGAACTGGGGTTACCTAGACCAAGTGGCTACACTCCAGTGGGTCCAGAAAAACATTGCCAACTTTGGAGGAGACCCAAACTCAGTGACTATCTTTGGCTCGTCTGCAGGAAGTATCAGTGTTTCAGCACTGGTAAGTTTTCATGATCCCATGCTTGGATTGAGGAGACTTCCAGCAATATCTATTTGCACCAAGTACAAGTCTCAACCACATGTAGATGCTGTTGGTATTGATGGCTTGCTGCTTTGGCTCTTCCATAGGACCATGTGTGATTCTAGGCAGTGAGTTTCTTTCCTAATCAGGTCATAAAATAGAGAGGACAAGTATGTAGTCTAGCTAAGCCCTAAGACTGATTGTAAAAGTTTAACAGTGAAGGTTTGTGGAATGGAGAGTTGATTTAGTTTTATAATGTGCTATTTCTTTCATAATAATAATGATAATAACTTTCCTCATAGCTACTCTATAGTTACATAATAAAAGCATTTTTGTTCACATTTGTACTAATGAATTTCTCTGATAAAGTGACTTGCTTAAAATTCCACAATTATGGGAAGTATTCTGGGATGATGGCAGAATAGATCATAAAGTTCCAAGTTCTCCATATTTTCCAACAAATAAAAGAAAAATGCACCTAGGGTGAAGATAGATAATGAATAACAAATAAGAAAAACAGAATGGTGGGGAGGGGGAGAGACAACCTGGAAAGACCAAAAGAAAGATTCCAGGATGGAAGATGAACACATATTAGGTGTAAATATCCCCAAGCTGGCTCTGATAATAATAATAATAATAATAAGTGTGGAGCCCTAGGGCTAATTGGGGTCAGATATAGCATCAGCTTAAATTACGGGAACTTTCATTTCCTAGGCATCATAGGGAGTCAGGGGTCAGAATCTGGAAAGAATAAAGGAATCTCCACTGAGAAGGAATGCTAGGTCCATTTGTGCTGCTGAGATCCAGCCCTGAAAAATAAGGAGTCAGCACATGTGTGCAGAAGCAGTGGGCCAGGGAACCTGCTGGCTGTGGGCACTTGCAGAAGGGTAGAGTTCTTGGTTTGGAGTTCCAGATCAGAGGGGAGAACTGAAATAAAGCCAGAGGCACTATCTCCTCACCACAGGACTAGAGGTGACTACACAAGTAAGTTCTTATTTTGAAAAGGAGGAGCGAAGAAGACAGAATCCAACAACATTAAGTTACTATGAGAATAGGGAAGATCAGGATTCATCTTCAGAGGAAGTTACTGAAATTTTAAAAATCCTCCCCCATCCCAAAGAGTAATATTAAATGATTATTTGTTCAGAAAGAATTTATAAAAGATCTTAACAAAGGCTTTAAAAGTAAAACAAAAGAGAGTGAGAAAAAACTTTAAAAAAAAAACACCAAAGAAAAACAAGATTATGAAAAGGAAAGTCAACTAACTGGAAAAGGAGATCCAGAGTCTTAAAATAGGAAATAACTTTAAAAATTAGAATTGGGCAAGGGGAAGCCTGTGAAGTTATAAGAGATCAAAATCAAAATATAAAGAATGAAAAAATAGAAGAGAATGTGAATCCTTTTATAAGAAAAGAATAGATCTTTAGAACAGGACTACATGAAAGCTATGACCAGAAAAAAAAAAATCCTGACACAATAATACAAGAAATAATAATTTTAAAAAATGTTCTGATGTGATAGAACAAGAGGAAAAAGCAGAAATGAGGGAAAATCCACTAATCACCACCTCAAAAAAATCCTATAAGAAAAACACATAGAAACATCATTGTAAAATTTTGACACCTACAGACCAAAGAAAAAATTTAGCAAGCAACAACAGCAAAACAAACAAACAAACAAATTCAAATATGCTAAAGCTACAATTTCACTTGCACAGGATTTATCTGCAACTATAATAAAAGACTGCAGGTTCTGGAAGGCCATATATTGACAATCAAAATAACTAGGGTTGTGACCAAAAATATTATATCCAGAAAAATTCAGTATAATATTGAATGAAAAAAATATTTATTGAACTCTCAGATTTGCAGTATTTTGTTTCAAACAAACCTGAACTTAATAGAAAACAGATGACATAAAAACCAATATCAAAGACTAATTTTCAAGGGATTCAATAAGGACAAATTGTTTATGCTCTGTATCTGGAAATGTAAACCATATGTCTAAGCTTGTCATTAGTAACTGGGTAGTACAAAAGAAAGATTGGGGTAGAGGAGAGTACAATGTGACTCTAAACAGCAACATTATGTAGGAAAAAATCAAAATAATAGTTATGCTAAACAAATGAGATGTGAGAGTAAGAACAGAACAACATATATATATATATGATAAAGCGAGAGAGAGAAAAGGCAGGGGGAGAAAATAAGGGAGTGATCTATGGTGGAGGGAGGTTATGTAATAGCAAGGCAAGTAGAAATAAAGTAGAAGATTAGCAGAAATAGGAAATAAGAAATAAACACAAAAACAACAATGATCAGGAGTAATATTTATTAGAAAAAATATGGGTAGTAATCACTTATCTAAGACAAAATTAAATTTAAATTATTCAATCAAGGGAGAAATCTATATTATATGTCAGCTATATTAATATTGTAATATGCATATGTGAATATATATGTGTGTATGTGAATTTAGATATATGTTATTGTATAATATATATGCACATGTCTATATATATATGCTGGTGCATATGCATACACAAACACACACACACACAAACCTGTATGCTCTTTTCACTCACAGTATCTCTTTGTTACTGAGTCCAATACTGGACAAACAGTCCAGGAGGTAAGAGTCTCTGGTCCCTGCTGAGGCTCTAGACAAACCTAGCTCATTCCAGGGATCCCCACTTGCCATTTTTTCAGAGCCTACCTGGAGGTATTTACATTTAACACTGGTTAATCTCCCCCCACCTTCTTCCCCCCCCCCCCCCCCCAACATACATCTTTCTTTGGATCTTCTTGGGTTGTACCAAGAGGATCCCAGTTCTGCCTCAAGTCATCTTGATTTTTCATCAGTCTATGTTCACTCTGAGATGCAAATTTGTTCTGTTTGTGGGAGAAATCTGGAGGGCTTGAAATTCACTGACCTATTCTTCAATCTTCCCAGAATCCTTCTCCATATTAGTTTCTAAATATACCATTAACAAGAGACATTTCTCCAGTGTGGGCAGTGCCAACAATGCTTTGAAGAAAGATTCTTTCCTCAGCATCTCTCATCATCTTTCTCCCTCAAGGAAGTGAATTTTTTGTGGGAAGGGTGAGAGGATCCCTAAGAAAGTAGACAATCTAGAATAGGATCCAAATTACAGATTTACATGGTAGAGTTATCTTACTAGACCATCAGTGTTCAGTGATATGATGGATGATAAACATAAAAGATATAGGACAAACCTCTGAGATCACTGTTCTTTGATGGCTAATAGACTGGATCATTTCTACCATAGTAAGAATGTAGGAGATCATCTAGGACCTTTCACTTTAGGGCATCTCAAAGTCTACTTCCTAGTTGTCAAAAATTGAATTATGAATTTATGTATCCATATGCAAGAAGTTATCTTGGTAAGAAAAGATCTGAGACAGACCAAAAAAAATAGTGGGTTTTTTTTTTTTTTTTTTTTTTTTTGGTTTTGCTGAGGCAATTGGTGTTAAGTGACTTGCATAGGGTCACATAGCTAGGGAATGTTAACTGTCTGAGAATAGATTTGAACTCCATTAGTCCTGACTTCAGGGCTGGTGCTCTAGCCACTGTGCCACCTAGCTGCCCCAGTAGTGGGATTTCTATCAGGTTGTTAGAGTCATTGTTCATGTTCTCTTGGTTCTGCTAATTGTGTTTTATATTAGTTCAAACAAATATTTGCATATTTCTTTGAATTCCTCATTCATCATTTCTCCTTACAAAACAATATTCCCTTACATTCAAATAACATGCCTTTTCAGCCAATTTCTTATCTTTTTAAAAATAATAATTACATTGTTATGAATATCTGATCTCCTGAAGTGTTATTTAAAAAAAAAAAAAAAACCATGGGTGCAAAGGTTTCCATAGCAGCATGAAAAGTTTATACATGTCAAATATAAAAAATATTAAATGTATTAAGGAAATTTATGAGGTAAATGAGTAAAACAACAACAACTAGATTTTATAAAGTGTTTACAATTTACCAAACACCATTCCAGGTACTAGGGTTACAAAGACAAAAATAAAATCACATCTTACTTCAAAGTTTTACATTCTTTACAGCAAGGTATCACACTTGTTTATAAATCCAAATAGAATCTATTAAAAAAAATAAATACAAGTATGAGGAATACAAAGAAATCTAGAAAAACAGTTATGAAATGATACAAAATGGAAAAGGAAAGGCTGAAGTGAGTATATATTTTCTAGGATCATATGAGGGAAAGTTTTTTTTTTTTTTTTGAGCTTATGTGAATCTACCTTGACCTATCTTGAACAATACTGTAATTGGCCATTTTTGAATCTGGAGTAAGCAGCTAAAATATATCCTCAAATAGAAAAGTTAATATTAATATGAGGACAGATAGGAGAAAGAGACAGAGACAGAGATGGACACTTTGCTAAAGCTAGGTATTAGGACTATAAATACAAAAAGAAATTTCTACCTTTAGGATGCTTGATTACTAATAAGATACAGATATAATTGATAGTCTGCTCCTGGGAAAGCCTCTATTGGATTGGGTAGGGGAGCTCTACAGAACTGAGAAAAGAACTCAGCTGAGGAGGATTGGCCAATAGTAGGAATTTTGTTTTCTGGTTCCTTCCAACTTTAACCTTTGGGAAAGTGTCCATGTGATTTCAAATTTAGGGAACTCCTGATGAGAAAATCCCTCTTTAAAATCAATTAATAATAAAGGTGCTAAGAAAGTGTCACTTGCCCAAGGTTACACAGCCAGTATGTGCAAGAATTAATAAGATTAGTGATAATTTTTATCAGTGATAAGAACTAACCTCAAAATTTTTAAATTTGAAGGTTGAAGTATCCATGTTATAACAAGCCTGGTGGCCTCCCTTTTAACTAGTTATATTTTGCAGCAGGGTGCTAAGTCTCCATTTTTAGGATGGTGAAGGATTATTGTCCGCATCCTTCCAATGTCTTGAGGCAACTTTTCCTATTCTACTTAGAGTTCTGGTTCTAAATAATAATCTCACTTTCTCTCTTCTTTTTCCCCCCCTTAGATTCTTTCTCCTTTGACGAAAAATCTCTTCCATCGAGCCATTTCTCAGAGTGGAGTTGCCCTCATGGAATCCCTGTTCAGTTCTAACATCAAATTAACAGCTGAGGTTGGCTTTTGGCATTATATAACTCTTTAGAAACTTGACTCCAATTATGGATGTACATGATTAGAGATTAAGTTATTAGAACTAATTTAAGGGGGCCCTCTCATTTTACAAAGGTAAAAATGAAAGCCCTGCACAAAGAAATTATTTTATCCAAGTCACACAGCAAGGTCTTCTTTTTTGTGTACCTGGACAAATTTATTATTTTTTTTAAATAATAGCTTTTTATTTTCAAAGTATATGCAAAGTTAATTTTCAGCATTCACTCTTGCAAAACCTTATGTTCCAGATATTTACTCCCTCCCTTCTACCTCCTCCTCTAGATAGCAACTAATCCAATATATGTTAAACACATGTAATTCCTCTGTACATATGTCCACAATTAATATGCTGCACAATAAATAAAATGGAAAAAATGAAAAAGAAAAAAAAAGCAAGCAAAC
This sequence comes from Sarcophilus harrisii, assembly GCF_902635505.1. Classification (NCBI taxonomy): domain Eukaryota; kingdom Metazoa; phylum Chordata; class Mammalia; order Dasyuromorphia; family Dasyuridae; genus Sarcophilus; species Sarcophilus harrisii. The sequence continues at coordinate 472,899,408 of NC_045427.1, read as the reverse complement.
AACAAAAAAGGTAAAAATACTATGGACACAGGAAGGTCTTATAAAATTAGTCTTTAAATTAGCAAGAATTTTTCTTTTTCTTCCAATTTACTTCACCACTAACAAAGAAAATATGTCTTGTAGTAGTATGCATAGCTAAGCAAAAATTCTCAAAATGGCTAAGTTAAAGAATGTTTTTCTTCTTTTGCATACCTCTCAGGAGGTAGGCAACATTCTTCAACATTAGTCCTTTGAAATCGTTATTGATCATTTTGTTGGTCTGAATACTTAAATCCTTCAAAATTATTTATCTTTAAAATTCTGTTGTCATGTCCAAATAGTTCTCCTGAGTCATCACATTTTATTTTGAGTTCAATTCACTCAAGTCTTCCCGGATTTCTCTGTAACTATCTCCTTTTGCATTTCCAAGGAGCACAGGAGTATTCCATCTCTCTCTCTCTCTCTCTCTCTCTCTCTCTCTCTCTCTCTCTCTCAAAGTAATTTTTCTTGAGAGTTTTTATTGACATTAGGGTGGGAGATTTTTGCCTTTTTTTCCTCACAACTTGACTTTAATGGAAATGTTTTATATAACTTCACAAGTAATTTCTTAATTTTCAGTGGGGATAAGGGAGAGAACCTAGAACTCAAAAATTTTAGAAACAAATGTAGGTTATTTTTGTCTTGAATGTAATTGAGGAAAAATATTAAATAAATAGAATAAAACAAAAAAAAGTTATTTCTAGGTCACAGGATATGTCAAGTTTAGTAATGTTTTCATTTCTAAATATTTAGGATATGTCACAGATCCATCAACCACATTAATATCCTTTTCCTAAAGTCATTCCAGCATCTGTAATTTTCATTAAAAAAATCAATTTCACCTATCAGATGGGTGACTTCAGAGATACTTTAATTTTTTTAATCATTGGTCATTTAAAACATTTTTTGAATGACTTTTAAGTAGCTTATATTTTTTCACTTGAGAATCAACTTTTCACATATTTAATAATTTATCAATGGTTGAATGTTATGTCTTCCTACAAATTTGAATCAGATCCTGCTATATCTTAGAAATGCAAGCTTTATCAGAAAAAGTTGCTACAAAGATTTCTCCACTTTACAGTTTCTCCTTTTGTCTTACCTGCACTTTTCTTTTAATTTTAAAATAATTTTATAATCAAAATCATTGATTTATCTCCTGTGATTTTCTCTGTTCTTTATTGGATCATGAACTTTTCCCCATTCATTAATCTAAACAGCTAATATTTCTCCTGTCCTCTAATTTGTTTATGATATCATCTTTTGTATCTAGGTCATGAATTTATTTAGCATTTATCTTGGTTCATCATACAAGGTTTGGATTTAAACTAAACTTATGTCACACTGCTAACTACTTTTCCTAGTAGTTATATATATATATATATATATATATATAGTAGTTAAATATTAAGTCCTTATTCTAATTGTCGTGAACTTTAGGTTTATTGCTTCAGCAAGTAGTATACCTAGTCTACTTATATGATCACAAATGACACAGAAAGAGTCAAGGTTATATAAATTTCACTCCTTTGACTTCCATTGTACTTTGCTCAGTGTACTATGTCATGGCTTTCAGAATTTAACTCTTTTCCTGTGAAATTTTGTTGCAGAAAATTGCAGCCTTTGCTGGGTGTAAAGACAACCACTTCAGCCAGCATGGTTCACTGTCTGTGGCAGAAGACAGAAGAAGAGATTCTGAACACAACTCAACAGCTGGTAGTCAACTTTAAAATTCTGACTTGTGTCTTTAATACGATTCAGTTTACGTGATCCCTTCAGAGTCTTTAATTTCTTTATGTAGCTTGGATGGTGTGCCATGGATGACATGGATAAAACTTCAGATCAATTGTAGGAAGAAACATTTATTTTCATCAGAAACATAACTTGTAATTTTTGTACCTGATTTTAGGTAAGAGTAACTGCTCCTTTGAACTCATTGTTTTGGGCTATAACATATGAAGAAAAGAGGTTGGTACTGGTGTGAAGACCATGGGAAAAAATCACCCCTTTACATAGGAACTAAGTATTACATTAATTATTTTTGTTAATTTAATGCTATTCAGTTGTCCTTCTGTTTCTGAAGAATATAAATATTGAATACAATCGTGTCTTGGAGAAAATCCCTGATTTCCTCATTTTACTTATAGCTCTGACTTCCGCAGAGATTCACCCAACTCACCTTGTTTGATTTGAAAATCACCTAATTCATGATCTAGAAAGGGTTTTTCAGATTTTATTTCTAATATCCGCCTGCCTGCAAACAAGGGGTTGAAACAGAAAAGATCTTGGGGTCCCTCCTCATACTGTTCTTGTTGAAAAGACTAAGGTGTATGTGCTTGGGTGTTGGGAGGAGGTTTCCTTGGAATTACAGTGAATGTGTTATGTTTTGTTGCTTTGCCTGAAGAGAGGCCATCCTTCCAGAAAGCTGATATTTCACAGTAAGACAAATTTGACCATGAATGTTCAAATGTCCAAAACAAAATACAACCTTGGGATAATTATCTAGATATATTCAGTCCCTACACAAATTGACAATGAGATATACCCAGATAAGTGAATTCAAAGTAGTTTGTTGGACCAAAAATCATTTATATAATTTACATAATTTATTGTTTTGAACACGCAAACCCAGTTTGTCAGAGTAGTTAATTTTTGGAGAAGCCAATTAATTATTCAATGGATTTAGACCAAGGACCTAGCCTTTCAGAAGTGTTCAAAGAGCTAGATGGCAATTTGGGGACAATTTCTGCATGAATTTTTTTCAATTTATTCAAAAATCTGAGCAAAGTTCAGCCATAGATATCTCTTTTGATTTCTCTTCTTGAGGTCAAATTTGGGGAAGCATAAGTAGAAGAGCAAAGGGCTCTTGGTCTTTAGGTGATTGCTCTAAGTTGGAATTCTAAGAGACTTCTTGACTTTCTGCATCTCACAGCCTGACATTACTTCTGTTGTGAAGAGCATTTGCATTTCATTCCTGAGTCTAAACTTGACAAAGTGTGAGAAAAAAATTGATAGGTGAAGTCCCAACAAGCACTTTCTGGGAAATTTTTACACCTAATTATTTTTTGTCTATCTTTATAGGAATTATTCAGCTTGGATTTTCTGGGAGATCCTACACAGGTTAGATATCTTTTTTTTTTTTTTTTTAATTATTTGCGTCCGAATTTTAAGCTCCAGTTAAACAAAAGGAAAAAAATCCTGTTTGGATGGAGTCATTTCAGTTCCATTCCTGTTAGGAGCACCCTATCTCATTCTCAGGATACTGCTAGGTTAATATTTCATATTAGCTACTACAGAAAATGCTCTCTCCAAGAGCTCTATGTTTTAATTTGGCCCTTTCGGAGCAGCTCCTAAGAGAACACCTGATATGGGCTTATAAGTTATTTTAAAAGTTGTAAGAAAATTGGCAAGGCTCCAGACAAGGAGGGCTATAGTCACTAATGTCAACCACCTCCTATATATCCTATAAGGATAATGCTTATAACTGCTAGTGGAAATCTTTACTTTAGACTAATTGCTAAATAAAAATGTTGGGTGAGAGATAATTGGCCCATTCCAGATTCCAACATTTTCCCACTCTATTCTGTAATACTAACCTTCTCCCTAGGGCTATATCTCCTATCACCATCACTACAATGTTTGTCCTTATTACAATATTTGTAAAGACTCTAGAGTCACTTTTTAATTCAAAAAATTACCACCTATATCCCACCTGATTCAAGAAATCCTCTTGGACTAATCAAAAGAGAGCAATGATTTCCCTTCAATCCCTTTGCCTCTAAGTTTGGACTTTTAATTTTCCTAAGTTCTGATCCCATCCAAACTGCTTTCATTTGTATAAATAAATGTTCTTTCTCTTCTTAGCCTAGTTGCCAAATTTAATGCATGTTCTGTGACATGTGATAATGGCATAGTGTAAAGAACCCCAGATTGTCAGGTAATAGAAAATTAGTCTATAAATCCTGATTGTCACTCAATAACCATAATACTTTGATCATCTCACTTTCTCCCTGAGTTCAATTTTCTTTTCTCCAAGTGAAAGAGATATAGAAATGTTAAGATTATAGATGAAGGGGCAGCGAGGTGGTGCAGTGGATAGAGCACCAGCCCTGAAGTCAGGAGGACCTGAATTCAAATGTGACCTAAGACAATTAAACACTTCCTAATTTTCTTACCCTGGGCAAGTCACTTAACCTCAATTGCGTCAGCAAAAAAAAAAAAAAAATACATAAAAAAAGATGATAGTGAAAATGAAAGCCTTGAAAACAGGAACTGCTTAGGTTTTGGTTTCTGTATTTCCTATAGCTAACTCACAATAAGTATTTGTTCAATATTTGTTGAATAAACTATCTCTAAGGTCTCTTATCTGTAGGAATTAAAAGAGCCTATAATAATTTTCAGCAATAGTTTTCTCATCTATAATTATTACTAAATGATTATGGCTATAATTAAATGAGAAAATGGGTATCAGTATGATTTGTAGATAGGGAAATTCTTTACATATGTATAAGTTCCCAGAAACTCAGAATTTAAAAATTAGAAGGACCAAAAGTAGAATTAGAGTGGGATCTTCCTTTTCATAGGGAGATAATGATATGATACTTTCAAGTATATTTTAGTGGAGATTTCTTTCACATATGAGTTGCACTATATGACTGCTGAGAGCAATTTCCAGTTCCCCAAATCTGTATTTTCTTTTTTGTAATTTCTACACATTGCTCCTAGTTCTTCCCACTATAGCCAAAGAAAACAAATACAATCTTTACTCTCTATGGCAGCCTTCTCATACTTGAACAAAAGTATCAAAATTCTTCCGAGTCTTTGGATTAAAGATTCCAAGTTCCTTCAGCAAAATTTATATGACATGAAATCATGGACTTTCACCATCTTGGTTGCCCTTCTTTGAAGATTTTCTTTACATTTAAAAAAAAAAAACTCAGTTGGAGAATATCCTATGTCTCTTCAAAAATTATAAAAAAATTATTTTTTGATAATTAATATTTTAATATCATGTTTTTGATACCCTTTCTATTTTATTTTTTGTATTTAAAAATATTCTGAGAAGTTCATGTTAGAAAAAAAGAAAAAACCCTGAGTTAGGGTAATCAGTGAAGATTTCTTGCTGAAATTAGCATTTAAACATGTTTGAAAAAAATGGGGAAACCATTCAATACTTTTCATCTGGGTAGTCAGGACGACATTTACTAGGGATTAGTTTTTGTATTCTGATGTATTTCTTCACATTTGGCCTGATAAGCTGAATTAAGTTTGCTTAACTAGTTTTCTGATTCATTTTGTTCACATCAATTATAAGACAGAAAAAATAACTGATTCACAAATAATCCATGATCCAGATGAAGACAGTACCTATAGACACTGATGCATTTGTGGAGTTGTGAATGGATCCAACCATTCTGGAGAGCAATTTGAAACTATATCAAAAAGTTGTCAAACTGTACATACTCTTTGATCCAGCAGTGTTATTACTGGGCTTATATCCCAAAGAGATAGTAAAGAAGGGAAAGGGACCCACATGTGCAAAAATGTTTGTGGCAGCCGTTTTTGTAGTGGCAAGAAACTAGAAACTGAGTGGATGCTCATCAATTGGGAAATGGCTGGGTAAATTATTTATATGTATATGAATGTTATAAAATATTATTGTTCTGTAAGAAATGACCAGCAAGATGAATACAGAGAGGATTGGAGAGACTTACATGAACTAATGCTAAATGAAATGAGCAGACCAAAAGATTATTATATACTTCAACAACAGTGCTATATGGGGATCAATTTTAATGGACATGGTCTCTTCAATAATAAGAGGATCCAAATCAGTTCCAATTGATCTGTGATGAACAGAACCAGCTACACTCAGAGAAAGAACACCAGGAACTGAGTATGGACCACAACATAGCATCTGCACTCTTTCTGTTATTGTCTGCTTGCATTTTTGTTTTCTTCCCAGGTTATTTTTACCTTTTTTCTAAATCTGATTTTTCATGTGTAGCAAGACAACTGTATAACTATATATATATATATATATATATATATATATATATACATTGTATTTAACATTCTTTAATATACAATACATGTAAGGGACTACATGCCATCTAAGGGAGGGGGTGGAGGGAAGGAGGGGAAAAGTTGGAACAGAAGTTTTTGCAATGGTCATTGTTGAAAAAAATTACCCATGCATATGTTTTGTCAATAAAAAGCTATAATAATAAAAATTTTAAAAAAGATGGTACCCATAAAAGTCTTTGTGGTTTAGAATAAAGGTACAGGTTCTTGTCCAGTTGACCTCATCAATGGATTAGGAGGATATGTCATTCCATAGTTAACAAAAAAGATCATTCAAATGTCATAATTTAATTCTCTTAAGGTCAGCATGAGAAAATGTATTTTTTTTTCTTTCAGAAAATTTTTTTACCACCTATAGCTGTGGATGGAGTATTTTTCCCCAAAAGTCTCAAAGAGCTCCTTGCTGAAAAGCAGTTCAATCATGTCCCCTATATTGTGGGAGTCAACAACGATGAATTTGGCTGGATTTTTCCAAAGGTAAGAACACTGTGTTTCTTCTTTATTTTCATGGTTCTTTTTCTGCCTCCAGGACCAGGAATTCCCTGCTGGTTGATTAAAGAAAAAAATGTCTTTAATAGATTGAACCATTCTAAAAAGTGACCACTGTGCTTCTTTCCTTAGTACAGAATTATATTTCTATGCAATTTCTCTAGAGAGTGGTCAAGTTTTTGAAAGTATAAAGCTAGTGTTTAGTACTCCCTTGATTAAGTGATCAATGACCTTAGAGATCATCTAGTCTAAGCACTTCATTTTTCAAATAAGAAAACTGAGATCTGAAGAAGGAAGAGATTGTCATCAAGATCACATATGAGTTAGTGAAAGAGAATTAAAATTTATGCCTTCTCTCCTTTGGGTTTCTACTTCTACAAATAAATATGTAAGACCCTCATGTTCTCTCCAACTTCATAGCTGATCTTAGTGGTAATAGGGAGTTACTGGAATTTATTGAGTGGGAATGAGGTTAATTTTTCTTGTGTAGCAAGACAACTGTATAAATTTTTATACATATATTGTATTTAAAATATACTTTAACATACTTAACAGGTATGGGACTACCTGTCATCCAGGAGAGGGGATAGGGAGAAGGAGGGGAAAAGTTGGAACAGAAGTTTTTGCAAGGGTCAGTGTTGAAAAACTACCCATGCATATGTTTTGTCAATAAAAAACTATAATAAAAAAGAAGAAAAGCAGAAAACTGGGAAACAATTTCTATAGCAAATCTCTCATAAAAGCATCATTTCTCATATATAGAGAGGTCTGAATTGATAAATGATCAAAGGATATGAACAATTTTCAGATAAATAAGTCAAAGCTCTCTATAAACAGATGTGGAAGTGCTCCAAATCACTTTTGATTAGAGAAATACAAATTCAGACAAGTCTTAAGTACCATTTCATGCCTATCAGATGAGTAATATGACAAAAAAAGGAAAAATGATAAAAGTTGGTGAAGATATAAACTAATCCAAACATTCTGAAGAGCAATTTGGAAATAAAAGAGCAACTAAACTGTGCTTACCTTTTGATCCTGTGATAACATTACTACATTTGTATCCCAATATATCATGAAAAAGGAAAAAGATCTACAATGAAAAAATATTTATAGAATCTCCTTTCATGGTGGCAAAATATCAGAAATTTCAGGGCCTCCCATCAATTGGGGAATGGCTGAATAAGTTGTAGTATATAAATGCAATGGAATACTATTATGCAATAAGAATTGATGAATAGACAGATTTCAGAAAAACCTGGAAAGACATATGAAATGATATAAAGTGAAATGAACAGAACCAGAAAAGCATTGCACATGAATTCAGCAACATTATGTTGCTGTGTGTCAGCAACAGTTGTGTGATGCTCAACTACAAATGACTTGGCTTTTTTCAGCAACACAAGGATCCAAGACAAGCACAAAGTACTCACGAAGGAAATTGTTATCCATATCTAGATAAAGAACTCATGGACTCTGAATGCAGATTTGACTATACTTTTTTCACTTACTTTATTCTTTTTTTTTCCTTTTGATCTGTTTCTTTCACAACTGTAAACAACATGAAAATAAGTTTAACTTGATAGCACATGTATAACATATCAAATTGCCTTCCACTTTAGAAAGAGGGGAGATGAGAGAGGGATAGAGAAAAATTTGAAATTCAAAATTTTATAAAAATGAAAGCTAAAAATTGACTTAACATGTAAGTAGTAAAAAAAGTAAACTTTATTAAAATTTTATTTGTATTTATTTAATTGTAATAATTGCTCTTTTGTTTATTCATTTTGCAGCTCCTGGGATATCCTTTTTCAGGAGATACACTGGATCAAGAGACAGCAACATCTCTATTATGGAGTTCTTATCCATTTCTTGTAAGAGATCAAGAATAGTAGAATGTTAGAGCTGAGAAGGAACTTAGAATATAAATTGACAGATGGATTGATGAAGGGGAAGTTAAGAATGCAGAGTGTTTGAACTCCGGCCTATAACTAAAGTACTTCAAAACTTTCATTGTAAATATGGGGAAACTGAGCCCCAGTATTAGAAAATTTTTTTTCCTCTGTACAGTCATTCATTGATAAAACTATGGACATGAACACAAGTCTTCTACTGAGTTCTAATGGTTCCAAGTTCATCTCAGTGGTATAATGAAGAGAATATGGAGTCTGGAGTCTGAAAGACAGGAGTGCTTACTAGCTATGTGATTCTGGGAAAGTCATTTAAATATTTTTGCTTCAATTTCATTATCTGTAAAATAGGCTGGAGAAAAGAAATGCCAAGAAAATCCCAAATGGGTTCACAAAGAGGTGGATATAACAATGACTAAACAACATATACAACTGATACAACAATGACTGAACAGTTTCATAAACACTTGATTTTAGGTGAAACAATATTTTTAGGGGGAAGTTAGCCTTTTTTTTAAAAAATTTTTTTAAATTTTTTTTTTTTTGGAATTTAGCCTTAATAAGTAATATTTAAATGGGTAATTGGCAATACCGTTTATAGCAAGTTTCATATTATAGTGAGGCTTAGTTACAACAGATTAACAATGTCATTGAGAAAAGATGTTGCTGGGGACTAATTTCTATAGCATATCATGTCAATGAATAGATGAAATGATGTATGTGTGGAAGATATGAATGAAGAATTTTTCTTCCTTGTGTCATGATCTACTCAGAAAATCCCCAAAAATCTTACGCCTGTGATAACTAAGAAGTACCTGGAAATGACAGAAGATCCTATCAAAAAGAAAGGCCTATTTCTGGACATGTTGGGAGATTTGACATTTGTGATTCCATCTATAATAGTAGCTCAATTTCACAGAGGTGAGTTCCAAAGAACACCAAAGAATGGTAGCATCAAACTTGATCCTTCCATTTTTTACCCAAGGATACTATCTTATTCTATCCAGAGACAAAGTAGATAATTGTATATATAAATAAGACAGTGCTGGACTTGAAGACATATAATATTTGATGACTATATATATATATATATATATACACTGTTGAAGATGCAATAGAAGATTATGTAAGATGATATCAAATATACTAATCATCACTAAGATTCTGTCATGAAGGAAGAAAGGTCTAAGTATCTTACCAAATTACTTTAGATATGAATAACAACTTAAAAGAAAATAAATAATGTGTAATATCATGCCACATACCTCTATTGGTAACTCTAGATATTGTGCCCAGGGCCTGTGATATCTCATTATTTAAAATATTTGAATGTTGTAGAGCAAAAGCTTTTTATTACTTTTTTAATGATCTCCAAGAAACTCCATCATTAGCAAAAGATATGAAATTTTAAATATTTCATCATTTTCTTTCCTTTCAGCTTCAGGTGCACCTACATATATGTACCACTTTCAGCATCGACCAAGCTTTTGGGGAAACCTGAAACCAGTGACAGTAAAAGCAGACCATGGAGATGAAGTTATCTTTGTCTTTGGGATCCCATTTCTAAAAGGTAATGTATTTTTACTTGCTAAAAGAGCTTCATAAACAATAACACCTATCATTCCTTTCTGGAAGTTATTTATTAACCCTTGCATAGCCCTTTTAATGTATTAAACAGTGTTTCTCTGCATTAACTCTTTGGATAATCACCACGATTCTGTAGTTTAGAAAACATGTTATTTTCAGATGAAGAAAGAGGCCCAGCTAATTTTGGTGACAACGATAACTAGAACAGTAATAATTGACATCTAGTTCAATGGCTATACCAATGAAGTGTCAAAACAGTGTAAAGATCCCTTATTTCCATGGTAAGAGATACTAGAGTACATTTCAGATACTAAGTGTTGCTAGGCTGCATTATCAGAAGTCTAGTATTTAGTTTCTATGTTCTAGTCAGCCCTGGTCAATCCACATCTGAAATGTGAGAGTGATTGAAGGAAAAGTACATAGCTTAGGAAGGAACTTGAAAGCTTGCTGAAAGTGAATGCTCAAAGTAGCTGGGGATATTTAGCATGGTCTGCAGGGCCTTAATAGTTAGCTATCTTTAAGTATATAAAAGATTAGCATTTGGGATTAGACTTGCTTGGATCAAACTAAGAAAGATAGATAAAAATTACATAAAGGTGGACTTTGAAATGCTGTAAGGAAATATTTTGAGTGTCCAAGCATTTTTGTTCTTTTTATTAAGATAATGAGTTCCCCTCTACTTGACTATTGTAGTGAAATCTATATGACCACTTGTTAGGGGAGTTTTAAATATTATTATTGCTCTAAGTTGTTGGGGTTAAATGCTATCTGAGAACTCTTCCAGTTCAGAGTGTCTTAAATTCTGCATGCATTTCTTAAAAATAAGCTTTCGTTCATTCATTAAAAAAACAAACAAACAAACAAACATCATGATAGTTCTCCATAGTATTCCTGCCTCTTCCCCTCCCAAAGAGGTTGGTGTTAGCCTTAGTGGTTTGGGCTAGATGCTATTTTAGTCTCTTTCAGTTCAGAGAGTCTTGGAATCTGAGTGAATTATTTAGCTAGAATATTCCTTGGAATTTCATTTTAGGATCCCTTTCAGGAGGTGATCAGTGGATTCTTTCAGTGACTACTTTAACCTCTGATTCTAAGATATCAGAGAAATCTTCCTCAATGATCTCTTGAAAGATGTTGTCAAGACTTTTTTTTCATTATGGTTTTCAGGTAATCCAATAATTCTTAAATTGTTTCTCCTGGATTTATTTTCCATGTCATCTATTTTTTCTAATGAGGGTATTTTATATTTTCTTCTCTTTTTTCATTTTTTTTTTGTTTTATTTGATTTTTGATGTCTATATCATTCACTTCCATTTGTGCAACTCTAATTTTTAGTGAATTATTTTCTTCAGTTAGCTTTTTTACCTCCTTTTGCATTTGGGCAATTGTACTTTCAAACAAGTTGCTTTATTCATTGTATTTTTTCCCCATTTCATTAATTCTGTTTTTGATAGTTGTTCTCTTTAGCATATATGTAAGTATATATGTGTGTGTGTGTGTATGTGTGTGTATATATATATATATGTATATATATATATACATATATGTATATATATTTTTACAAGATATATGCATGGGTAATTTTTCAGCATTGACAATTGCAAAACCTTTTGTTTCAATTTTTCCCCTCCTTCCCCCCACACCTCCTCCACATAGCAGGTAGACCAATACATGTTAAATATGTTAAAGTATAAGGTAAATACAATATATGTATACATGTCCATGCAGTTATTTGTTTACAAAAAGAATAGGACTTTGAAATAGGGTACAATTAACCTGTGAAGGAAATCAAAAATGCAGGCGGACAAAAATAGAGGAATTGGGAATTCTATGTAGTGGTTCATAGTCATTTCCCAGAGTTCTTTCACTGGGTGTAGCTGGTTCAATTCATTACTGCTCTATTGGAACTGATTTGTTTCATCTCATTGTTGAAGAGGGCTATGTCCATCAGAATTGATCATCATATACTATTGTTGTTGAAGTTTATTATGATCTCCTGGTCCTGCTCATTTCACACAGCATCTCTTCATGTAAGTCTCTCCAGGTCTTTCTGAAATCATCCTACTGGTCATTTCTTACAGAACAATAATATTCCATAATATTTATATACCACAATTTATTCAGCCATTCTCCAACTGATGGGCATCCACTCAGTTTCCAATTTCTGGCCACTACAAAGAAGGCTGCCACAAACATTTTTGCACATACACGATCTTTTCCCTTCTTTAAAATCTCTTCAGGATATAAGCCCAGTACTAACACTGTTGGATCAAAGGGGATGCAGAATTGATAACTTTTTGGGCAAATTTCCAAATCACTCTCCAGAATGGCTGGATGTATTCACACTTCCACCAATAATGCATCAGTGTCCCATATCCCCTCCAGCATTCCACATATATTCTAGCCAATTCTAGCCAAGTCATTCTAGCCAATCTGATAGATGTATAGTAGTATCTCAGAGTTGTCTTGATTTGCATTTCTCTGATTAATAATGACTTGGCTTTTCATATGGCTAGAAATAGTTTCAATTTTGTCACCTGAGAATTGTCTGTTTATATCTTTTGACCATTTATCAATTGGAGAATGGCTTTATTTCTTATAAATTTGAGTCAATTCTCTAGGAAATGAGGCCTTTATCAGAATTTTTGACTGTAAAAATGTTTTTTTAATTAGTTCCCTTGAAATTCTTGACCTTTTGTTTTTCCATATAAACTTTGTTGTTATTTTTTCTAGATCATTAAAATAGTTTTTTGGGAGTCTGATTGGTATAGCACTAAATAAATAGATTAGGTAGCATTATCATCTTTATTATATTTGCTTGACCAATCGAAGAGCATTTAATATTTTTCTAATTGGTTAGATGTGATTTTATTTGTGTGGAGAACATTTTGTTGTTTTGCTCATATTTTTCCCGACTTTTCCTTAGCAGCTAGATTCTCAAATATTTTATACTATTGGTAGTTACTTTAAATGGAATTTCTCTTTGTAACTCTAACTGTTGGATTTGTTAATGATATATAAGAATGCTGATGACTTATGTGGGTTTATTTTGTATCCTGCAACTTTGCTAAAGGTGTGGATTATATCTAATAGCTTTTTAGTAGAATTTCTGGGGTTCTCTAAGTATACCATCATATCATCAGCAAAGAGTGATAATTTGGTTTCCTCATTACCTACTCTAATTCCTTTAATCTCTTTCTCAACTCTTATTGGCAAAGCTAGCATTTCTAATACACTATTGAATAGTAATGGTGATAGTGGGCAACCTTGTTTCACTCTTGATGTTATTGGGAATGGTTCCAGTTTATCCCCATTACATATGATGCTTACTGATGGTTTTAAATGGGTGCCACTGACTATTTTAAGGAAAAGTCCATTTATTACTATACTCTCGAGTGTTTTTAATAGGAATGGATGTTGGATTTTCTCCAATGCTTTTTCTGCACCTATTGAGATGATCATATGATTTCTGTTAATTTGGTTATTGATATAGTCAATTATGCTAAGTTTTTTCTAATATTGAACCAGCCCTGCATTCCTGGTATAAATCCTACTTGATCATGGTATACTATCCTGGGGATGATTTTCTGTAGTCCTTTTGCTAATACCTTATTTAAGATTTTAGCATCAATATTCATTAGGGAGATTGGTCTATAATTTTCGTTCTCTGTTTTCAACCTACCTGGTTTAGGTATCAGTACCATGTCTGTGTCATCAAAGGAATTTGGATAGGATTCCTTTATTCCCTATGTTTTTAAAAATAGTTTATATAGCATTGGAGCTAATTGTTCCTTAAATGTTTGGTAGAATTCACATGTAAATCCATCTGGTCCTGGGGATTTTTCCTTAAGGACTTGATTATAAATAGCTTGTTGTATTTATTTTTCTGAAATGGGACTAATTAAGCAATTTACTTCCTCCTGTGTTAGTATGGGAAACCTATATTTTTGGAGGTATTCATCCATTTGACTTAGGTTATGAAATTTATTGGCATAAAGTTGGGCAAAGTAACTCCTTATTATTGCTCTAATTTCCCCTTCATTGGTGGAAAGTTTTTCCTTTTCATTTTTAAGAGTAACAATTTGATTTTCCTCTTTCCTTTTTCTAATCAGATTTACCAAAAGTTTATCTATTTTATTGATTTTTTCATAAAACCATCTTTAGTTTTATTTATTAATTATAGTTTTTTTCACTTTCAATATTATTAATTTCACTTTTTAATTTTAGAATTTCAAGTTTAGTATTTGACTGGGGATTTTTAAATTGGTCTTTTTCTAACTTTTTAATTTGCAAGCCCAATTCATTGATCTTCTCTTTCTCTATTTTATTCAAGTAAGCCTTTAAAGATACAAAATTTCCCCTTATTGCCGCTTTGGCTCCATCCCACAAATTTTGATATGATGTCTCATTATTGTCATTATCTTGAGTGAAATTGTTAATTGTGTCTATCATTTGCTGTTTCACCCAATCATTCTTTAAGAAGAAATTATTTAGTTTCCAATTACTTTTTGGTCTATTTACCCCTAACTTTTTGTTAAATGTACTTTTTATTGCACCGTGACGTGAAAAGAAAGCATTTACTATTTCTGCCTTCCTGCATTTTGAGATCTTTATGTCCAAATTTTGAGGTCTATATGGCCAATTTTTGTAAAGGTTCCATGAAGTGCTGAGAAGAAAATATACTTCTTTCTGTCACCATTCAGTTTTCTTCATAGACCTACCATACCTAATTTTTCTAATATTCTACTTACCTCTTTAAATTCTTTCTTATTTGTTTTGTGGTTAGATTTATCTAATTCTGAGAGGGCAAGGTTGAGTTCTTCTACTATTACAGGTTTGCTGTCTATTTCTTGCAACTCTCTTACCTTCTCCTTTAGGAAGTTAGATGCTATACCACTTGGTGCATATAAGTTTAGTATTGATATTGCTTCATTGTCTTATGCTACCCTTTAGTAAGATACAGTTTCCTTCCTTATCTCTTTTAATTAGATCAATTTTTGCTTTTGCTTGATCTTAGATAAGGATGGCTACCTCTGCTTTTTTTTTTTTTTTACTTCACCTGAAGTTTAATAGATTCTGTTCCAGCCTTTTTACTTTTACTCTGTAAGTATCTCCCTCCTTTAAATGTGTTTCCTGTAAACAACATATTGTTGGGTTCTGACTTTTGATCCAGTCTGCTATTCGCCTCTGCTTTATGGGAGAGTTCATCCCATTCACATTTACAGTTAAAATGACTAATTCTATATTTCCTGCCATCTTATTATCCCAGATTATGCTTTTCTTTTTCTTACCTACCCTTACTCCCTTTCCCAGTATTAAACTTATAGGCACCAGTTGCATCATCTCTCCCACCCCCTTTGAATCCTTTCCCCTTTCTTGTACCCTTCCCTTATTACTCTTTCCCTTTTCCCTTTTCCTCTCCCACTTTTTAATGAGGCGATAGAAGTTTCTCTGTAAATCAAATGTGTCAATTATTTTCTCTTTTAGCCAACTCTAATGAAAGTAAGATTCACACAATGTTCCTCCCCCTCTACAAATACCCTCAGATATGATAGGTTCCTTTGCCTCTTCGTGGAATGTAGTTTCCCTCATTTTATCTTCCCTGTTTCTGTTAGTATCCCCTTTCCATTTCTATTTCCCTTTTTTGTTATATCAGTAAAATCAAATTGCACATATAATCTTTATGTATATCTACAACAGAAATACAGTTCTCAAGAGTTCTTTTTACCTTTTTCTGTTTCTCTTGAGTCCTATGATTGGAGATCAATTTTTTGTTTAGTTCTCGTTTTTTCCTTAGAAATACATGGAATATATCTGTTTCATTAAATGTGCATCTTCTTCCTTTGAAGAAAGTGCTCAGCTTAGCTGGGTAGTTCATTCTTGGTGGCTTTCCAAGTTCTTTTGTCTTTTGGAATATGAGATTCCAGGCCCTTCAATCTTTTAGTGTGGAAGCAGCTAGATCTTGAGTAATCCTTATTGTGGCACCTCGGTATTTGAATTGTTTTTTTCTGGCTGCTTGTAATATTTTTTCCTTAATGTGATAGTTCTGAAATTTAGCCACAATATTCCTTGGAGTTTTTATTTTAGGGTCTTTTTCAGAAGGTGTTCAATGAATTCTTTCAATGCCTATGTTATCTTCTGATTCTATTACGTCTGGGCAGTTCTCTTTGATGATTTCCTGTAAAATAGTATCTAGGCTCTTTTTTTCATCATAATTTTTGGGAAGTCTAATAATCCTCAGATTATCTCTTTAGATCTATTTTCCAGGTCTATTGTTTTTCCAAGTAGATATTTAACTTTTTTTCTTCTAATTTTTCATTTTTTTTTTTTTTTTGGTTTTAGTTGACTGATTCTTGATGTCTCAATGAATTATTTATTTCTATTTGTTCAGTTCTGAATTTTAATGAGTTTTTTATTAGCTTTTTTTTTTTTTTTTTTACTTCTTTTTGTATATGTCCAATTGAGTTTTTAAATGAGTTCTTTTGCTCTATGGAATTTTTTTCCATTTCATTATATATATATATATATATATATATATATATATATACATACACACACATACATACACACATATTCTTTATTTTTTACCGAGTTATTTTCTTTTTCCAATTCACAAATCCTACTTTCCTGGGAGTTCTTTACCTTTTCCAATTCACATTTCAGGAAATTTTTACTCTCTAGCATAGCTTCTCTTTCCTTTCCCCATGTTTCTTCTAGCTCTCTTTTAAGATTTTTTATAATATTTCTAGGAGAGCTTTGTATGATGGGGACCAGGCTATATCCCCTTTTGAGGCTTTCTTTGGAGACTGTCTGCTATTAGTCTCCTGGATGAAAACCTGCCTCTTTTTCTGTATAGAAGCTATCAATCATTCCTTGGATGTTTTTACTCATTTTTTTAAAAGCCTTTAGGGTCTGCCTTCGGGGCCAGGAGGTTACCAGTTTCCTCTGCCAAAGCAAGGATAGGTATATGAATAGTAGCTGTCCTGCCAATGGGCTGCAAAGAGTGGCCTGACTGTGGGAGTGGAAAAAGCTCAGGCCTGGGTGGCATGGGCTGAGCCGGGGAAGTGCCCTGCTAAAATCCCCACTGTGCAGATTAGCGGCTACCCTGGGGCTAGAGACTGAGCAGCAAAAGTGTCACTACTCCAGCCAAAAGTCTGCTGTGGGCATTAGCAGTTGCTCTTTCCTGTGTGGCACCAGAAGTGTCTCTGCCCTGCTGGAAGTTCTATTTCCCTAGGCTGGGCCCCCCACTGTGCAGATTAGAGTTTGTTCTGGGCTGTGCCCCCCACTGCCGAGAAGATTTGTGCCTGCCCGGAGCAAAAGCCTTGTGCTATGGCCTGTGCTGGTTAATTCACTTCTGGTTTTGGGTGGATATAGCCAGATACTGTTAGGTTCTGGCATTTTTTAGAGTACCCTCTATCTTTAGCTTTAATTTCTCTGCTGGTCTACTGCTTTGCAACCAAAGCAGAGTAGTCAAGCTATGCTAGAGTCCTCTATGGAGACCACCCCCGCCTGGTTTGCTCAATATGCTAGCTTCTGGTTCTATCCCTGCTTGTGCTGGTCTTCTCCCACCTCTCAGGACAAACCTTTTCTGGCGATCTTCCAGATTATCTTTGGCTATCAAGTTTTTGCTCTTTGAATCTTCATGAATTTTACCAATCAAGTGCTTTTTTTGAGGCTGAATTTAATAATTAGTAATGAGGGTATGAGAGAAGCTCAGAAAGTCACGTGTGCCTTCTCCATCATCTTGGTTCTGCCCCCTATATATTTATAAAGGAGTTGTTTTCTTCAATTTCTGTTTCCTTTTCCAAATTCTACTTCAAAGCTCTCATTTTCTTTCCCCATTTTTCTTCTAACTCTCTTTTGAGATTCTTTTTTCAATCTTCCAAAACACACTTTTGAGTTGGAGATCAGTTCATATCCTCCTTGAAGCTTCATCTGGAGAGGTTTTTTTTTTTAATGACCTCAGGATTTTGTGTCTATTCTTCCCTCTCTCCACAATAACTATATATGATCAGAGATCATTTTGCTTTCTTGCTCAATTTTAAAGGTTAAAGTGTGTTCCTAGAATATAGAGCAGATTGTCCTGAACTTCCTTTACAAGGACAAGGGCTTCATGCTGCACTGGGGCCAGTGCTATTATAAGCTTTCCTTCTGAACTGGATGGCTTTGGTTAAGGATGTTATGATGGAGGTCATACTCCAGATATTTGTGGGTTCTGTCACTTCAAAATCCATTCAGAGACTTGATCTATGGTTGATTCCAAGGAAAGTCAGGAGGAGCTCAGGCAAAGTCCTGTCTACTATCCATCTTGGCTGTACCCCCTGAATGTATTTTTTAAAAATAATTTTTCATTCATGTCTATTTTTTAAATACCATAATAGTTTTCCATAGTTTTCCTTCCCCTTTTCCTCTTTAAGAGCTATTCTATATAACAAATAGTGTTTTTAAAAGAAAAAAGAAAAAGGGACATAATCAGTACCACACATTGAAAAAGTGCTAAAGTATGCACACTAGGCAGAATCTGTGGGCATCTCTCCTCTAAAAAGGAATGAATTAGGAATGTCCTGTCAATTCTTTAAAATTTTGCTTGTACTTTGTCATATTCACTTTTGATGGGGGAATGGTTGTTATTATTATTTACAATGTTTCAACCACTATATCTATTAGGTTTGGGGAACACTGTTAACTATATGTAGAACTTTTCATGCTTTATGTGTTCATATATTTATTAATTCTTATAGCACAGTAGTATTCTATTACACCAATGTACTCAATCTTTTTTTTTTTTTTTAAGCCATTCCTTAATCAATGGCCATTTATTTTATTTCTAGTTCTTTGATAGCACTTTGAAGGTACTCCTATGAATATTTTGCTATTTATGGGGATTTTGTTCTTGTGGATGGCTTCCTTGAAGTACATTCCCTGTAATTGAATCTCTGAATGAAAATATATGGACACAATAATTCTATTTGCATAAAACCAAACTCCTTTTCATTTTTTAACCAGTTCACAGTTCCTACAATATTATATAGTATGCCTATCATCCTTCAACTCTTTCCATTCTTTGTTATCTTTGGCAATTAGCAATGTATGAAATAAAACCTCAGGTTTGCTTTGATTTATAGTCCTATTAATATTAGTGATTTGTATCATTCTTTCATGGAGCTATTAAAATTTTGCACTTGAGAAATATTTATTCATATATTTTGACCACTTATTTATTAGGTAATAGCATACACATATGCACACATATTCATTTATATAGTTATTGAAAAAATATTTTTCCATTCAACCATTTCCCTTCTTATTCTGGTTACATTAATTATGTATGTTTAGAAGCTTTTTGGTTTTATAAAATCATATTTATCTTTTGTGATTGCCTCTATCTGATACTTGTTTAAGGATACATTTTGTACCTATAAGTATGAAAAGTATATTATTTGTTTATCTTCTAGTTTTTATTATATGATCTCTTTAATATTAAAACCACATATTCATTTAGAATGATTCATGCATTCATTTAGAATGAACTGTGGAAAATAATATAATCTGAGTGCATTTCTTTAGGGAGAATACCATGTGCTCCAGGAAATTTATTCCATTTGATGACTGCTCAGATTAAAGTTAACTGGTAATGAGGTTTAGTTGTTTCTGTCATGTCTGATTCTATATCAGAAAAAATAATGGAGAAAAATCATTTGGAGATTTCTTGGCAAAACTTCCTGAATAGTTTGCCAATTCCTTCTCCAGTTCATTTTACAGAGGAGGAACTGAGGCAAACAGAATTAAGTAACTTGCCTAGGGTTAAATATCAAGTAAATATCTGAGGCCAGATTAGAATTCAGAAAGATGAGTCTCCCTAGCTAGAGACCTTCTCCTCTATCCACTGGGTAATCTAGCTGTCTTTGAAAATGATGTTAGGAGAACACATCAAACCATATTTTGGAAAAATCTCTGTATGTCACAGAGAATTCATTAATGTTCTGGTGGTTCAGGCAACAGTCTCATGGTTTTACCATCGTATTCAGGCCTCTCCAATTTTTTCCCATTCAAGTGTTTTAGATTCTAGCTGATTTTATGGGACTTCCTGAAGATTCAGAAAGAAAGCCTAAGTCCATTTTCTTTTTTCCTTTCCTTTTCCATTGCCAGTAGCAACAATGACCTTTAGATAGAATGTTAATACAATACTCAGATTTTAGATGCCAAGTTAGATATTGGCATAGTGAGAACAATGGGTTTGGAGTGAGAATTTGAGAATTTGCAGTCGAATATCCCCTCTGCTACTTATACTTGTATGATCTTGTGTAGATCACTTGATCACCTCATCTTCATACTATTTAAAATCTAGATGGCCCTACTATAAGCTATAAAATCTTATGATACTGTATAACATCAGCCATTGTCATCATACTTTTCAAAAAGTTGTTAATGTTTAAAATTATGTCACTAGAAATTAAATTCCCATAAGTTATCTTTTGATAATTGGCAAATTTCTGTAGGACATAGAATACATGAAAATCAAAACTTTTTTTAAGTGTCATGAATAAAATCAGCATATTGCTTGGGGAGGGCACCCAATAAAAGAAAAAAAAAAACTGGAAGTTTATAAAAAGGAAAGCTCCCTAAAGGAAACAAGGTATAAAGGCAAAAGTTATATGGGAATTTGAAGAATAACTGGTTTTGACCCTTAAAATCTAGTTACATTATACCTTCTGCTCTTATTTTCAGAGTTTCCTGGAAGAAGAGAAGCAACTTAGCAGGAAAATGATGAAATATTGGTCCAACTTTGCTCGGAATGGGTAAGATTAGTAAACAGGAAGAGAGAAACATTTTCTCCCCCAAAATGTTCCCAATATTTTTTTTTTTCTCCTATCATCCCTACTTTCTTCTATAGATGCTCTTATTTTTTTTCAGGATGGATAAACTTAATTTTTAAATAATATTTTATTCTCCCAATTACATGTAGAAATAATTCATAACATTTTTTATTTACATATTTAAAAAATAAAAACTAGGAAAAAGAAAAAAACAAAAATAATTGTTTTGTGCATAGTGAGGGCATTCAAAATATAAAATAATAAATTTCCACTTCAAAAAAGCATTTATAATAAATTCTTCACATTGTATTCAGAACTATCATTACTTCCTTCTTAGTTTTCCTTTGTTCTCAGCTATGCACTTTTTATTTTATTCTTTTTCCTCCCTTTTCCCACCCAAACTCCCCTAAGCAGACAGCAAATTGTGTGTATATAGCATGGAGATTATGCGTGTATATATATATATATATGAATGTATCCATACATATATGTATATATGTACATACATATACAAATGCATCTATAATTACATATTATATATATTTACATTCATATACTTCCATGTAAGATTGTACAATGTTTGTTTATTCTGTTTCTCTAAAGGTGGATAACATCATCTTTGTTACAGCCAAGTCTTTCCATATTTTCTTAATCTGCCAACTCATCATTTTCTAAATCACAGCACTATTTGAATCTTATACTTGAAACTAGACTTTAAATAGTCTAGAAATGTTAACATGACACTTATATAGTATAGTTTTCCTATTTTTCTCCCTTGGGTGAATATTTTTTAATGTGAACTTTGTTACCTCTACTTTTTTTCTAATAAATTCTATTCCCAAACATTATTATTATGTTTGTATGTATCTCTTGTTTCCTATTCTTCCTGACTCCTCCACTTTACTTCTATCTGCTTCCTTATCTTGTTATTGCTTAATTTGCTCTCCTCCAAGGATCCCTCTCTTTACCTCTCCTCCAACCTTTTCCCTCCCTTTTTATTCCATTTCCATTAATCTCTTCTGTCTTCTATACCTCCCCTTATCCTACACCCTTCCCCTCTTATTTCTTAATAAATTTATAAAACTTTTATGATACACCAAATACTATTGACATACATACCTTCTATATATACCATCTTTTAATTTTAGAAGGAGGTAAATTTTCTTCTTTGGGGTCAAGCATGTTCATTATAATTTTGAGGTGTCCTTATCATTGTCATTGTATATTTGGTTTTCCTAGTTCTGTTAAGTCTTCCCATACTTCTATGTATTCATATTAATTACTATTAGAAAGCAGTGATATACCATCATGTATTATAGAATGGGTATCCAGGCCCCAATTGATTGGCATCTACTTTGTTTCTATTTCTTTACTGCTACAAAAAGTTCATTATGAATATTTTGATGTATAAGGGCTTTTTAATATTTTATCATGACTTTCTTGGAATATATGCTTAGAAATAAGCTATCTGGGTCAATAGGCTGATCCCAGACATATTACTCTACTTTCCTAACTACAAATTACTTTCTACAATGGGTAGATCAATTTATAGTTCTATAAATGTTGCATTATTTATTTGCCTGTCTTTTCATAACACCTTTAATATTTATTCTTTTAAAATTTGTCACTTTTGTAGATATGTTAAATATGAAGTGAAACCTTAAGGATTTTTTAAAATATTTTTCTCTCTCTTAAGAGTAACTTGGGACACTCTTTTTTGTTGGTTAAAAGTTTCTTTTGAAAACTACTTGCTCATTTTACTTGATGACCTCTCCAGTGGACAATAATAGAATTTTGTATATTTTCCAAGGACCAAGGACTTTTGCTTATCCTGACCCTGGCTGTTTCTGAGGCCTCCAGGGAGATTGCAAACTACTCCAAATATTATATATAATCCCAGGTTAGATCTGACCTAAGGCAAAGCATTCTGAGTTTATATTGGCCTAATCAGCCAGAGTCAGACACACTGGAACTTAATTCTGACATTTTGGTTCTCTTTGAGAATGAAGGACAACAACAATCAACTCCCAGTGTATTTCTCAATAATAATCAATCAGTAGATAAAAATTAGCTTTAACATATTCACCAAGATCACATGATAAGAAGAGTAGCTACAAAACATTCCTCCTTTGATCTTGGGGAATAATTTCCCACAATATTCATAGCTTATTTAAGAAGAGTGAATAAACATTTAGAGTGCATTGGTAATGAAGCATCTTTATGGGAATACATAAGGCCATTCACTATCAAATTTTTCCTAAGCTTCAACTGCTTCACTTATCCTTTCTCTTTTCATTCTATCCCATCCCATACTATCCAAAACAGCATATTTTCATACCTTGCCTTCCATAGTCTAAACTTCTCACTGAAGAATGGCTTTAAATATCCAGAACTAAATTTCTCTTGAATCTTTAGCAGGATCTCTCTTTGTTTTTCATTATCAGTGGTCCAGCAATTCAACATTGTATCCAGCCTTGGATGTTTATTTCTCAACTACCTCTCAAACAAGTTTCAAAAATTTTTGAAGTGATCCTTCTAAGCAATAGTTCTTATAGTCAGAGGTGGGGAAAAGAGGGGAAATTACTTCCTTTGCATCCATTAGTCCTTAAGGGTTCGGTTCCTCTTTGTGAGACTGTGGAGCTAGCAACTCAGAATTTTGAAGTCTCTAAGAGTCCCTTCCAATTTTTTTCCCATTCAATGTGGAACTGCTTCCAATTCATTTAGAGACAAGTGTTCACACTTCTAAAATGGATTAAAAGGTTATTAGCACCTTGCTAACACATAAACATTTTGTTAACTGTGCTTATTTCTTTTATTTGCATTATTGAGCTAGGAGTGGAGGATGGAACCACTTTTTCTCCAAACATAGCTTTTCCACTGCCAAATATGAACTTAGTCCCCAAGTATTTTATGAATTTATATTTTGGGGGTAATGGCATAGTTATTGGATTCAGTTGTTTATGATTCTTCCTTATGTAGTTTCCACTGTTTTACTTTTTTGTTTTTTAACCAATACAAATGGTTGATGATGATTGCTTAATTGCCTTATGTGATAATTTAAAATATATTTGAGAAGGCAGAAACTTAATAATGTCTCAATACTTGGAAATTTGACTTTTGTGACTCTTAAAATTATTTTTAAATAATTTAATGAAATATTTAAAAAACCATGATTATTATTAATGTTTAATTATTAATGTGGTTTAAAATTTTATTACTTTTCTAGAAACTCCAATGGTGAAGGCCTAATAAAGTGGCCTGTATATGATCAGAGTGAAGAGTATCTTCAAATTGACATTACCATGAAGACAGACAAGAAGTTAAAGGAGAAAGAAATGGCACTTTGGATTGAGCTTTTGTCAGAGAAGTCAGTTGGTGTCAAAAGAGATATTACAGAACTATAATTTGAAAAGATGCACTATTTCTCTTCCACAAGAAGCTTCCATAAAACTTGAGGATATCTTTCAAACTTGAGATAGAGTCTTGTTATTTTTTGGTGGGAGAACTTTTCAGCATGAAAGTAAAAGAAACCATATGAGACCAGGGATAAATGAAACCAGGCAAACATCAACATGTTGGGCAATTATTGGGAGTTAGGAGCCCCGGAGCTCCTGCACAAGGAGACATTATGGTATTTTTTGTTTGTTTTGTTTTGTTTTGATTTTCAGAATGTTGGCATTTACCTAATGTTATATTAAATGAAATCCACTTTATTTGTGATTCTTGTTACCTTCTTGCCTTATTACCTTGCTAGAGGATTTTAGTTTTATTAAGGGAAATCAATATGTTCACATCTAAAATAAGATTTAGTCCATATGTGAATTTGAATTAGAATGTCTCTGTACATTTTGTTCTTTCTTTTGGTTTTGGTGACACCTGCTTTATAATACAGTTTTATATCTGCTACAGCTAGACCACCTTCATTTGATTTTTTTTTTTCATTAGTTCCTTTAAAATTCTTGACCTTTTGTTCTTCCAGATGAATTTTGTTGTTATTTTTTTTTTCTAGGTCAGTAAAATAGTTTCTTGGGAGTTTGATTGGTATAGCACTAAATAAATAGATTAGTTTAGGTAGTATTGTCATCTTTATTATATTCACTTGACCTATCCAAGAGCACTTGCTATTTTCCCACTTATTTACATCTGACTATTTGTGTGGAAAGAGTTTTGTAGTTTTGCTCATATAGTTCCTGACTTTCCCTTGGCAGATAGATTCCCAAATATTTCATACTTTCAACAGTTATTTTAAATGGAATTTTTATTTGTATCTCTTGTTGTTGGATTTTGTTAGTAATGTATAAAAATACTGATGATTTATGTGAATTTATTTTGTATCCTGCAATTTTGCTAAAGTTGTGGATTATTTCTAATAGCTTTTTAATTGATTCTCTAGGGTTCCCTAAATATACCATTATATCATCTGCAAAGAATGATAATTTGGTTTGCTCATTATCTACTCTAATTCCTTTAATCTCTTTTTGTTGTCTCATTGCCAAAGCTATCATTTCTAATACAATGTTGAATAGTAATAGTGATAGTGGGCAACCTTGTTTCATCTCTGATCTTATTGGGAATGGTTCTAGTTTATCCCCATTATATGTGATATTTGCTGATGGTTTTAAATAGATGCTACTGACTATTTTAAGGAAAAATTCATTTATTCCTATACTCTAGTGTTTTTAATAAGAATGGATGTTGAATTTTATCAAATGTTTTTTCTGCATCTATTGAGATAATAACATGGTTTTTGTTAGTTTAGTTATTGATATAATCAATTATGCTAATAGGTTTCCCAATATAGAACCAGCCCTATATTTCTGGTATAAATCCTACTTGGTCATGATGTATTATCCTGGGGATGATTTTCCTTTTTTACCCTGTTTTTTTTTTTTTAACCTTTACTTTACAATACAATGAATAGAGCACTGGGATTAGAGTTAGGAAGACCTGTATTCAAATCTGACCTCAAATACTAGTTATGTGACTTTTTCAAAGTCACATAATCTGTCTCAGTTTCTTCAACTGTAAAATAGGGATAAGGACAGCACCTATATCCCATAGTTACTGTGAGAATCAAATGAAAAAGTATCTGCAAAATTCTTAGCATATACTTCATACATAATAGGTGCTATGCAAATGATAGTTATTATTATTATTGTGATGATAATGATGTATCTGTAGTCACTTCTAGTTTTAGGTCTGTGATCCTAAGATTCTAGAACACATTTGAGATCTGAGACATTGGACCTGCTTCATTGAGGCACTATTCTTATACACTAGATTGGTCATACTGGTTTGGGAGGAAGTATTTTATCCATATGTCTGTAAAGGGTTTAAACTCCTAAAAGATGTGCTTGAATCAGACAACCGAACACTTAAGGCTAATTACCTATTGGACAATGATTCTATTAGTATATGTTTGAGAAAATGGCCCTTCTCACTATTCTGTGCTGGTTCTATGTTTAGTGTATACAAATAATTGTAGATAAGTATTAAGAGGTAGGGTGAGAGAGGCAAGAGAACTTCACTTTGCAGCAGGACCAAGAGAAGGGAGGTTGGTGGCAAGCTTGTGGCAGCTTGTCTATTTCCTTCACTTCTCTCCCTGAAGACCAAGGACTTTTGCTTATCCTGACCCTGGCTGTTTCTGAGGCCTCCAGGGAACTAGCCCAGACTTTACATATGTCCATGCCTCATTTATTTGGAATAGGAAAGAAGGCCTTGAAATGATCATAGGTAGAGCTTAAATAATAATCCCTCATGGCCCTTTCAACTTTTCTAAAGAACTTTCATATCTCTTACAAAGTTTAATCTTCATCATAACACTATGAGGTAGGTGAATCAGATTACTTTATCTCTTTGAAAGATGAAGAAGACCAAGAGAACCAAAGATCATACAACATTGAGAGAGGTCTAAGAAGTAAGAAAATACTTCAAAACAAAACAATTTTCAATGATGGAAAGAGAAAAATGAAGTAAGGATTAAAAGAAAAAGTAGACAACTTTAACAGTGGAATAAAGAGAAGAGATCTGTAAGAGGGAGAAAACAGATTATTTTGCTTATAAGATCACAAATGTCAGGCAAATTTCCTCTCTTCTACCACTTTCATCTTATTGATTAAGAGAAAGATAGCAGTAAAAATTAAAACAATAAAACAAACAAACAAACATTTTGTTCTACAAGAACAAAAATTGAGAAAAATAAAACATTTGCAATCAGAATTCTAAACATGAATGGTTTAACTCACCCACAAAATAGAAGAGGACAACCGCCTAGATTAGAAAATAGAATTTGACAATACATTGCTTACAAAAAATACTCTTGAAACACAAAGATTAACAGAGTAAAATACAAGGGAAGGAGCAAAATTAAAATTAAAAAGTTAAATAAAAAAGACAAGGGTAGCAATTCTGAGCTTAGAAAAGGGTAGAATAAATAAAGAAAAGATAAAATGAGATAAGGGAAATTACATTATGCCAAATGCACCATAGATAATGAATTATTATCCATATTTAATGTATAATACCTTAATAAAAAATATCCAAACATTTAAAGGAAAAGTTAATTATACTGGAAAAAGAAATTGGTAACAAAAGTATAATATTGGGTGACCTTAATGTTCTAGAAAAATGTCCAAGATAGATCTAGACAAATGTACCAAAAGAGAAATCAGAAAACAATTAAGAACCCCAGATTTTATAAAATTTAGAGAACTGTAGTGTTTGCTTCTTTAAAATATGATCGTTCTCTGGGAGCAGGTTTCTTGGGGAGCTTCTAGAGGCAGCCTTAGTTTCAGTTCACGGTAATAATCACCTCAAATGTAGCCAGGAGTTAAAGTCCATTCCTTTATTGTCTTTTCCAAAATAGCCTGGTAAGCTTTCCTTGGTTACGAGAGCTCTTGTTGCTTGTCCTTTGCCTCTGCCAGCTTCTCTCTGAATCTCCAGTTCTACTGACTTCTGACTGAAGCTCATCCTTTTATATGCTCTTTTAGAGGTGTGAACTCAAAGGTTGACTCTTTCTCTGAGAGAGTGGGATTGTGCCTTCCTGACTTGTGAATCTCCTCCACTGAACTTGTGAATCTCATACTGAATCCTGACTTGTGAATCTCTCAAAAGTGTCAACTCCAATGCGTACTTAAATACATTAGTGAGCTAGAGAACTTGCTAAGTACCCTGCTAAATTAGATAAGTGACTTAACATTTTCTAAGGCTTCTAAACAGAAAACATTAATCTTTTTAAAATGTTTGCAGTCAGAATAGAAATGAATTTACATACTTCTAAGCTTTATATGGCACCTTTAAAAAAATGAAACATATATTGGGGTATAAAGATCTCACTAATCATTGATCATAATGTAATTAAAATATTTTAAGCTATTCAAGACTTAAAAGAGAATTTAAAATTATTGAAACTTGTGAGGGGAAGATTTTAGATCAATAGATTTAGATCAATAGATTAAATAGATCAATAAATTTCAAACTTTTCAGATTTCTCCCACAAACATAGCAAATCTGCATATCAAAGGGAATATAGATTAGTGAAAGATCAAAAAAAAAAAAACTTGGAGCAGAATAGAGATCCTCCTTGAAAGATCCAAAGAAAGACCCCAGCTGGAGATAAACCAGTGTGAATCACAAACATCTCCAGGCTAGCTACACAGAAACACCAAGTAGGGATTTCTGGAGCAAACTGGATTTGATTGGACCCTCTGAAGAAACCACAGGAACTTTCACCTTCCAGAAAGCTTACATAGTTGGAGGTCTAAGTTGGGGAAGACTGAAGGAACTTTGGCTGATTAAAAATGCCAAGCCCAGCTATCCTGCAGAGATGTGGTCTTGGATGAGAAGAAACTAGCTCACTTGGTGAGTGCAGAAGCCATGGGGAGGGGCAGTGACTGGCTGTCAGTCCTTACAGGAAGGTAGAGCTCTTAGTTTGGAGTTACAGATCAGAGGGAACTGAAGTGAAACCAGAGGCACCACTCCACAATTAAAAGTGCTTACACTAATACCTTTTATTTTTGAAAAATGGACAGGCAAAGAAGAAAGAAGCCAATCATAGAAACTTTCTAAGAGAATAGGGAAGACCAAGGTTCATCTTCAGAGGAGGACATTGAAATAAAAACAACTTCTTCTATCCACAAGAGTAATATTAAATGGTTCCCTGCCCAGAAAGAATTTATGGAAAAACTCAAAAGAAAGAATTAAAAATCAAATGAGAGATTTTGAGGAAAAACTGAAAAAAACTAAAATAAAATAAAAACCATCCAAGAAAAACAAGATCATGAAAAAAAAAGTTAACCAACTGGAAAAAGAGGTACAGAGCCTCAAAGATGAAAATAACTGTTTGAAAATTAGAATTGGGCAAGGGGAAGCCAGTGAAGTTATGAGAGACTAAGAAATAACAAAGTGGGTTATAAAGAATGAAAAAATAGAACAGAATGTAAAACATCTTATAAGAAACAGAACAGAAAAATATAAGAATAATTGGATTACCTGAAAATTGTGACCAATAAAGAACCTTGACATAATAATGCAAGAAATAATTCAAGAAAATTGTCCTGGAATGATAGAACATGAGAGGAAAGTAGAAATAGAAAAAATTCACCAATTGCACCCAGTGAGATCATTTGAGGAAAATACATAAGAATATTACCACCAAATTTCTAAATCCCCAGATCAAAGAGAAAATTTTACAAGAAACAAGAAAAAATAATTCATAGATGTAGGAGCTACAATTAAAATTGTACAGGACTTATGGAGAAGCCACAAATAAAAGATCATAGGTCCTGGAATTGTATCTACTGACAATCAAAAATACTAGGCCTGTGGCCAAAAATATCATATACAGAAAAATTATCCATAACATTGAATGAAAAAAATGGACATTCAATAAATTTGCAGATCTTCAGGACTTTATGCCAAATCAAACCTTAACTTTATAGAAAATTTAATATATAAGAGCCAAAATCAAAGATCAAATTCAAGGAACTTAACATGGACAAATTGTTTATATTTTTTTAGTTGGGAAATATATGCCGTATGTTTAAGACTGACATCAGCAATAGAATAACTCAAAAGAAAGATTGGGGTAGAGTTAAGGTAAAAATAGTAATTATGTTGTACAAATAAGGTGCAGAGGAAGAATAAATATAGAGGCATTAGAGAAGGGAAGAGGGCTCATAGTTCTGAAAACCTATTCACATCGGGAATGGGTTAAATAGACAACACTACATATATACCATGAAGAATATAGCACCTTCTAAAATCTATAAAGAAATAAGAGGGGAGGGATAGGCAGAGAGGGAAACAAAGGAAACAGAAAGAAAACAAAGGAGGGACACATGGTAGGGAAAAGTCAAGTAATACCAAGGCAATTTAAGGAATAGAATTAGAGCAAAGAGTTAGCAGGGATAGGAAAAATACGTGTTGGGGGCGGTATGTGTATATGTATATATTTATATATGTATACATCAATAGATCTTGGAGGATTTGGAGGCAAAGAAAAAGGGAAAAAGGGAATAAAGAAAAAGGTGTACAGCAAAGATGAAAAGAATACTACAAGGAGGAAAAGAAAAGATGGATACAAATGAATATAATTTCTTCTACTACTATATATACTTTCTTTGGTAATTCATTGTTATATATTTTGAATCCTCCCTCATATTCTGCTGGGCACATACATAATGCTGGCAACATTATGTGTTGTTTTGCATTTCTTTTCTGTTTTTCTTTTTTTTAATAAATAAATAAAATTAAATAAATATTTTTTTAAAAAAATAAAAAAATGTTGAAACTCATGATTTAAAAAAAATGCCATCATCCTTTAAGAAATTATCAAGGGAAATTGTCCTGAAATCCTAGAACCAAACTGTAAAACAGAAATGGAAAGAATTTATTTATTACTTCCTGAAAGAAATGCCAAAATGAAAACTACCAGGAATATTACAGAAAAATTCCAGAACTCTCCAGCTCAAGGAGAAAAAAACATCTAGAAAGAAACAACTCAAATATTGTGGAGCCATAGTAAGGATAACACAATATTTAGTACCTTCTATAGTAAAAGATTAGAAGGTTTGGAATATGATATTTCAGAGAACAAAGGAGCTAGGACTACAACCAAGAATCATCTACTCAGCAAAAATGGGAGGTGGGGGGACAACCATTATACCTTTCTTCAATGATTACCTTCTAACTCCAGTGTATAAATTATGTAGGCATATAATTATGTCTGTGCTGTCATCCTAATGTGTATATGAATTGATTAGAATGTTTAGAATATGAGTTCCTTGAGGCAAAGAAAGTGTACATTTTCTTTCCTGATAGTTTAAAGAACTTATCCAGAATCCCATAACTACTATGTTATCTGAGCCTGGGTTTGATTCCCTAACTCCAAGTCCACAATATCATCTAATTGCCTCTGCAAAACAATATCTAATAATGGATTTTTTTTCTTATAAATATTTCTTAGATCTAGAAGCACCTATCATACCCCATGACAAAAGTTTTGCAGCTAAATGACATTTTGCTATTTAAATATACTTGTTCTATATTTTATGCTTTTATAAGCATTTTTCACCTGTTTTCTTCAAATTCAAGTACTAATGCACCAAGATTAGTCAGAGATTATGACCCTTATAGAACTATACCAAACAACTCTGTATTCCTAAAGGAGTAGAGAAAACCACTGAGACAGATCTACACTATATATATATTTTATGGGGAGGGAGGTGAAGGGGGTAGCAGATTGCCCAAAGCACTGGCCCTTGAAGGTGGTGATAAGGTTTAAGACTAAATGATGAAGTCAGGGTAACAATTCCTAGTTCAAAATAAGAGGCACAAGGCTCAAGGCACATATGAAGAATTCACAATGGCATTCTCTTTGCTAAAAGGTACTTTTGATTATAAGAAGAGGTTTCAGACAAAATAAAGAGATAAAACAGACACCAGGAGTGGCAATATGAAATAAATTCAGGAGAGCATATAGTTAGCAAGGAAAGGGGTCTTAGCAATTAACAAGGAAAAAGACAAGTTCCCTAATAAAATTCACAATTAGCTAGGAGAAAAGTAAGATATTGTGAGGTAGGAATATGACATTGACCAGCTAAATCCATAGAAAATTTTAATATTCTAAAAGAGTTAGTTAGCTAATGGTGGAAGAGTTAAAAAGAAAGACTACAAAGCAGAACACCTTGGTGGGTAACCTTAAAAGAGATTCAGCAGACATGGCATAGGCCATGGGCAGATTTATAGGGGAAATTTTATCTCAGGTGTTTGACATCATAACTTGGCTTTCTGATATGATATAGTAAGGGGGGGTTTCCCAAGACCTCTACAGAGGTAAGACTAAAGCTAAGATGATCCACCTCACTGTCCTTTCCTACATGCCTCAGAGAGTATTATAATCTTATGAACACATTAGGCTTTCTCTGCCAATCCCACCTCGCTACCTCATGATCTCATCAGTAGGACATTGCAAGGTTGGAAAATTTGCTTTGGGAAATAAGTTGGAAAGAGATCAGAATGTCAACCCATGATTGACCTGGGTAAGACTCAGGGTGGAGCTCACTTTGGATATAAAATGAGAAAAATTCTTTGGTAGTTTCCTCCTACTATTATTCTTGCTAATTAGATGATGAGCCTTTATTCTGAAGAATTGCTGAAAGTCCTGGGGCAAAGCCACAATTCTTTCACTCTACTTATTTAACAGGTAAAGATACTTTGACTCAGGGCAGAGATGAGAAATTGCATGTCCAAGAGTAGCTTATTCAGATGAAGTTCAAATATGGACCCAAAGCAACTGTTAATGATGATGTCACTCAAGTTACAGAAAAATCTTTAGGAGACTATTCTATTTTCCAGAGTGTAAAATCAACCACTGATAGCTCAAATGTCCTCCTTGCCTTTCAAGTGCTCCTTCTCACCCTGATAGAGGATAACTGGATTTCTCCAGTGCTCAGTTTCCCAGTCTCTTGACTTGAATCATAAAATTCTCCTTTTTCTTTATCTCTGATTCATTTCGATTTGAATGTGTCTCTTTCTAGCAGTGACTTTTCAAACCCCCAAATCTGAATTTTTTGTTCATACTGTGGGAAATCAACTAATCCCTACTACATTCAGGCACTATCTGGGTACTAGTGATAGAAATACAACTGAATGAAACAATCTCTACTTATAAGAAGCTTGCATTCCATTGGGGAGGACAAGTATTTATCTGAAATTTTGTTGCTTCAGTTAAGTTGTTTTTCAGTTGTGCCTAACAAATGACCCCATTTGTTAGTATCTTTTAAATTTTTTAATTGTTTTATTTTTTCTGGTTATACATGTATTTTAACTTTTAAAAAACACATTTCTTTATGAATCATATTGGGAGAGAAAAATCAGAACAAAAAGGAAAAACCATGGGAGAAATTAAAAAAACAAACAAACAGAAAAAAAAGAAGTGAATATAGTATATTTTGATTTATATTCAATCTCCATAGTTTTCTTTCTGGATGCAGATAGCATTTTCTATACATAGTTTATTGGGATTTCCTTGGATCCTCCAAGATTATTTTTCCCTTATAAAAGATCTGCTCATATACTATAGATCTTCACTAACTCCTTTTTTAGGACTAGCCTCCTGTGGGGTACTCCTGCCCACCTCATAACATCTTCCCTTTAATGGTTTCATCTTACTGGTTAATTTTGAGTTCCACTAGGGAACTTGGCTTTCCCTTGTTAATAACTCATAAAATAATTAATAATTGTTGTCTCTGATTTGCTGTTTCACCCATTCATTCTTTAGGATGAGATTATTGTTTCCTACTACTTTTTGTAATTTCTATTTTCCCCTGGCCTCCTATTGAATGTAATTTTTCTTGTATTGTGATATGAAAAAAATTGCATTTACTATTTCTGCCTTTCTGCATTTGATTTTGAGGTCCTTATGTCCTGATATATAGTCAATTTTTGTATAGGATCCATAAACTGCCAAGAAGAAAGTGTACTCCTTTCTGTCTCCATTCATTTTACTCCAAAGATCTATCATACCTAACTTTTCTAGTGTTCTACTCAGCTCCTTAACTTCTTTCTTATTTATTTTGTGGCTCAATTTATCTAGTTCTGAGAGATTAAGGTTGAGATCTCCCACTATCATAGTTTTGCTGTCTATTTCTTTTTTGCAGCTCTCTTAACTTCTCCTTTAGGAATTTCCATATTATACCACTTGGTGAATATATGTTTAGGATTGATATTGCTTCATTATCTATGGTACCTTTTAGCATGATATAGTTCCTTCTTTATCTCTTTTAATTGGATCAATTTTTGCTTTTGCTTGATCTGAGATCAAGATGGCTACCCCTGCTTTTTTTTTTTACTTCACCTGAAGCATAATGAATTCTGCCCCAGCCTTTTACCTTTACTCTGCATGTATCTCTCTGCTTCAAATGTGATTCTTGTAAATGACATATTGTAGGAGTCTGGCTTTTAATCCAGTCTGCTATCTACTTCTGCTTTATGGGAAAGTTCGCCCCATTCATATTTATGGTTAAAAAGTACTAATGCTGTATTTCCTGCCATCTTATTAACCCCAAATTATACTTTTCTCTTTCTTTTTTCTCTTTCCCTCTTCCACATTATTTTACTTATGAGTACCACTTGCCTCAAGCAGTCCTCTCCCTTTAGAGTTCCTCCCCCTTTCTTATACTTTTCCCCTACTATTTCTTTTTTCCCTTCTATTTAGTGTACCCATTCCCTTTCCTCCTTTCCCCTCCCACTTTTTTATAAGGTGAGAAAAGTTTCTCTGTGAAACCAAATATGTCTAATATTTTCTCTTCGAGTCAATTCTGATGAGAGTAAGATTCACACAATGTTCATCCCCCTCCCTTTTTCCCCTTAATTATAATAGATTTCCTTTGCCTCTTTGTGAGATGTAATTTCCCCATTTTACCTCCACTTCCCCTTTTTTCAATACAATCCCCTTTACTTCATTTTTTTAATATTATAACAGTAAAATCAAATTATACATGCAATCTCTATGTATATCCATAACAGAGATACACTTCTCAAGAGTTCTTTTCTTATTGCCTTTCATGCTTCTCTTGAGTTCTATATTTGGAGATCTTTGTCCCTTTTCCCAAAATGGATCTGGACTGCATGAGGTGGGAATGATGTGACAATGGCCCTGAGGCCCCCAGGTCTCCATAGTGCAGTTGTTCTATGGCTGCCAGATGCCAATCTGTTCTGGGATGACTGGGTTTCCAAGACAGCCAGTGGGAGTTGGTGGAAGCGGGGTCCGATTCCTGCTCATTGTTTCAAGCAGCAATATCTTGTCACTCCCTTGCTTATGCACTTAATTATTAAGAGTAGTTTAAGATTTAGCTGAGTTCAGGAGTAGTTAAAGTGGTTACTGAAAGCTTCCACTGATGTGCAGGTGTTGGTTCTAAATGCTAAAGGGCAGATTACAGTTAGTATTGAAGAGGTACCAGCCAAAAGGCCTAGACCACAGAGATGCTTTAGAGGAAGATATATTTATTGGGGTAAGAAATTCTCAAACAGATAAAAAAGAGAATGGGACTGATTGCATGAAGTATTTCTCAGTATAGAGTCACATGATCCCTGTTCCCAGAACTGGGATCCTGGGGGGAGTGGGGATTAGATGAGCTCTGAAGGGATGAACTTTGAACCCTGGGATACAGGAAGTTTCAGGAAGTGATATGACCTGTGGGAGGCAACCATCATTAGTGACCATTGGTCAAGGATGGTTATGTCCTTTTAGTCTATTCAATGAGAAGGCTCAGGTCATTTGCTTTTAAATACTGGACAAGCCAGAAGCTGGCCAGGTTCCAGGAGCACATGGTGGAGTTGGGATGGCTACTAGGTGTGTCTGGGCCTCTCCCTGCAGGGATTAAACAAATGATTTCTCTTTGTACCTGAAGATGTCTCTTGTGATACGAGAGCCACCTGCCTGTGGCTGCTGGAGGTCTAACTCAGACCTGTAGAATGGATCTCTTCATGTGAGAGGAGGATGATAATACAAGGAGACTGAGAGGCAGTTGTGTTCTCTGACTTCTCAACTGAGAGGCAGATATGTTGTCTGACTTCTTTCCTCTTCCCTCTTGCTCCAATTTATTTCATTCCCAATCCCCAAGAAACATCTTCGAAGGCTGCTTTGCAACTCCTTCAAGTGTTGCAATTCACAGCTGTGGAGGATTTCAGAAAATTGACCTGCCCCTTCACCTAGGCATGGCCCTTAACAGTCTGATTAGTTAATTGGGAAAAGGGGTTTTGCCCCATCTCCTTGCCCCATCCCCCCCCACATAAGTAACATTAAATGAAGGCTTCATAATAACAAACACAAAACTGGTATTTTAACCTTACTTCTTATGTATTCAGAAACCTTGCACTTCCTTCCTTTGCTATTGTCATCTCGCCAATTTCTCCCCACATGAAAGTACAATCATTCCCAAACATGCCAGCACTGTAGCATTATGATATGTTCTTATTTCTATTCTGATAATATTTCTCCTTAGGAGTGAATGATAATGTGATTTTCCAAACCTGGTCATTCACTTTTGATTATTTCCCCACTAATTCGGTTTGGGGTGTCCCCCATGCATATGGTGATTATGAGAGTCATTACAAGAGACACATAAGTCTGATTCCAAATTATGTGATGAAGTCTCTGCTGTGTGCTGCAATCCAGAAAAGGAGGATCAGCTTCTTCAGAGTCCCATAAGTCCCGATCTGGACAGGATGATATATGGATTCCCAATATATCCATAATAGTGGTTGATAGAATGAGGAAATCTTATATGCTTTGTGGCACTACAGACTTAAAGCCTTTTTTACACAATTGAAGGGTTGTAACATTCCTACTGGCTAAAAGCCTTCCTGCTCATCATGACTTATAATAGTATCCCATCAAAATCATATACTATAACTTGTTCAGCCATCCTCTAATTGATGGGCATTCCCTCAATTCCAGTTCTTTATCAGAACTGCTATAAATATTTTTGGAAAGTAGGTCCTTTTCCTTCTTTTAAATCTCTTTGGAATAAAGATCTAATAGGAGTATGCACAGTTTTATAGCCTTTGAGGCACAGTCCCAGGCTTTTTAGAGTGTTTATATCATCAATATTTTTATTCTTATAATTATAGAATCTCTCCCAATCCAACATCTTTATTCCTATGCCTATAATTTTTTCTCCCCTTTTTGATCTGCTAAATTCTTAACTATCTTTTGAAAGTCAAGTCAAATACTACTTCCTCAAGGTAGAATTACCTAAACTATTCAGTAGATAGCCATGACCACCTCACCCTTAGTGATCCTAAATAACTTTGTTTCATGATTCTTTAACTCTTTTATATAACACTGCTTTATTATCATCATTTGAATTTGTGTCTTATCCTATTACTAGATTGTAGGATCTCAGAGGATATTACCATGTTTTACTTAAAATACCTTATATTCCTTTGAACCAAATCTAGTGTTCTGAGAAATATAGAATTTAATAAATACTACTTGAATGTATCTGTTAAGAATATGCTAGAAGAGTAGCTAGATGACACAGAGGATAGAGCACTGAAGTCAGGAGGACCTGAGTTCAAATCTGGTCTCAGACATTTAATGCTTACTAGCTGTGTATCCCTGGGCAAGTCACTTAGCTCCAACTGTGAGACACACACACACACATACACACACACAGAGACAGAGAGAGACAGAGAGAGAGAGAGAGAGAGAGAGACAGAGAGAGAGAGACAGAGAGAGAGAGAGAGACAGAGACAGAGAGACAGGGAAGAAAAAAAGAATATACTAGAAAGAAAATGGCAGTCATATCAGAAGACCTGGTTTTGAATTTCATCTGTGATATTCACTTCCTGCATGACCTTGGACAAATCACTTCACTTTCCTGGTCTTCAGTTTCTTCTTCTATAAAATGAGATGGTCAGATGGGTCTCAAGAGACCTCTTCCAAATCCAATTCTCTTGCCTCCACGTCAAAGAACTTGAAAGATATCTATTTTAGCAGTAGGACACAGAAAGGATTTATATCTTAGTAGCAGGGAAAAAAACCTGACACCTGTTTTTCAAAAAAATTGGAAGAATATTAGAACACAATTACATTATCAAATTTTACTTTGAAAATTCCTAAGAACCAAACTTAAATCTTATTTCATCTTCTTTCTCAGAATCAAATTTAGTGCAAATTTACAGTAATTTTAAAATATATTAACTTCAAGCAAAAAAAAAATTTTTTTCCTTGTATGTCTTTGTCCAAAGGCATGATTTAATTAACAGACAACTAGAAAGAACTGAATAATCATCTTAGAATCATATTACATTAAAGTGGTGAGGGACCATCTAATCTGACTTCCTACTCAGTACACAAATCTCATCTACCAAGTCACTCATATCACTCCATTTGTACTTGAAGATTTCCACTGATGGGAAGCTCACAAAATAGCTCATTACATTTTTAAGATGTTCCCATAGCTTTATTTTTGTTCATTTTGGAATGAAATCTACTACCCTATTCATTTCTTGTACCAGGATCAGTATTTTCCTCTGAAGTGCTAAACTCAGAATTGTCAGAGAATCTAAGGGTTGGAAGCATCTTCGGAGGTAATCTAGTCTAATCTTCACCTGAACAACAACAAAATATTTCCTACAGTATTTTCTCTTTCACAATTGTTCCACATGACAGCTTTCCAAATATGAAGATAAAGAGTCTGAGATTGCATCTGTACTTGAAAATGGATGAGATAGGGAGTCCCAGTGTTGTTCTTTTAAAGGAAAATGACTGGAAAAGGGTTGTTAAAGGACCATTGTTTCTTCTTACTATAAGGTTCTTCTTGTTTAATTAGGAAAATGAATGGCACCTTACTTCTGTCTGTCCTCATAAGACCCCTGTCAGAGAAAACCTGAACATTTCTGTAAGGAGAGCTGTCCACATCTTTTCTGACCTAATTCTTGCTTTGCTTTTCCACAGTAACCTCTAAACCTGGCTATCCTTCATTAACTCATACATTCTCAGGCAATAACCACAGTGAGTTCTATGTAGTGATTCACAGAAGAAATTCTGTCATTACTAAAGAGATATATCTGTCTTGCCTTGTCAGTCTGGACAGTCCTCAATTTGATGAAATAGTTGCTATTATTTGCTCTATAAATTGATGAAGAAAGAGAGAGAGACAGACAGGCAGACACAGATAGAGACAGAGACAAAGGTAGAGATAGAGACAGAGACAGAAAGAGACAGAGATAAAGACAGAAAAAGAGATTGAGACACAGAGACAGAGACAAGAGAGAGACAGAGATTTGGGTCCTGGCCTCTGTTACAGTAGAATCAGCACAGTTTGGGAGTCTCACTGATCTCACCATGGGTTTCCTTAGTTATCTTACAAACTCAAATATCTCTCCAAATGAGCATATTTCCTCTTAAGCACCAAGAATAATATAGGTTTTGTTTCAAAACAAGTTTTATTTAACTTGATCAAACAAAAACTAAAGTACAAAAACAGCAAAAATTTTCTCTGTGTTGTATTCAAGTTTCTTGACAGCCAGGAAATCTCTGGTCCCCTTTCTGAGAGGGGACCTCCCCTCTTATAGATCCCACTTTTCCCCAACCTGTAAAGTCTCCATTAGTTGTGTCAAACTTAAATATAAATTGGGTCACTAAACCATATATAAAGATCCCAATATGTGAGCCATATTATTTATTTTTAAAATATTTCAATAGTATTAAATATTATTTATTAAATTATCCCAAATTAAAAAGTATTATGAACTAAATTATTAACTCTATCCTTTTTTGATTTATGGGTGTATAACAAACTCCAAAGGATGTCACAATACCATCTATAACATAAAAATCCTTAGGGAGGAAAAGAAAGCACTTAATATTTTTTTTTATAGAAATAGAACTTTCTGATAAGCTGTTTTGTGTATCACAGATAAGGCAACCAAAAATTTGTGGCCAGGAACAGCAAAGATTTTGGATAACATATCCAGTGATGTGGACTCTTCAATCAGGCAAAGTAGTCAAATTAGGCATTCAAAATTTACTTGAATTATACTCGAGTTTTTAAAACAGCACATACCATCTGTGACACATGGAATGAACGGCATGTGTATAGACTTCAAAAACTGAGGAGCAGCAGTAGGGACACAGTGTTCTTAGACCAGCCCAAGGTATGACCTTAGCTGGAAAAAAATCTGGAACAAGGGTAACAGGAAAAATCCAGAAGAAGCTGAACCACGAGTGAAAAAAAAAGATAGAATTACCACAGGGGAAAGAATTGGAGGAGGGTTATTAGATTTCTATAGTCATCTCAGATAAATATAGATATAGATATATAGATATACACACATATATAATAAACAAGTAGGTACTTATTTACTAAACACTTTATAAATATTATCATATTTGATCCTCATACCAATCTTGGGAAATAGGTGCTGTTATTATAATTCTCATTTTCCAGTTTAGGAAACTGAACTCGACAGAAATGAAATGGAATTTATTAGCCAGCTATGAATTCAAGTCTTCCTGATTCCAAAGCCAGGGCTCTAAGTACTATATCACCTTGGTACCTACCAAGGTGGAAGAATGTCCAAAATTATCAGTTATAGTCATCTCTTGAACAGTGGGTAAAAAGATCTGCTTTCTCCCAACTTCTTCCCATGACTTTCTAGTAACAGGAATTGTAATTTATTTTGCTTAGTGCTTTTAGCTAAGATGTTTTAATATACTGATTTTTGA
Organism: Sarcophilus harrisii; assembly: GCF_902635505.1. Classification (NCBI taxonomy): domain Eukaryota; kingdom Metazoa; phylum Chordata; class Mammalia; order Dasyuromorphia; family Dasyuridae; genus Sarcophilus; species Sarcophilus harrisii. The sequence continues at coordinate 472,858,768 of NC_045427.1, read as the reverse complement.
CTAAAACAAACAGACAAAAAAAGTTGTCAGCTGGAAATAAGCAAATATTTAAATTAGAAGAACTGAACTCTCTAAGTATTAAGAATTTTCTAATTATGGGCTCTGAGTTATTGTGATTGAACACAAAAGCAAATTTTATTTTGATGCAGATTCTAAAAAAATAGATCATATACAGTGACAGCAATGTTGTTCTAAGAATGACTGAGCAAAAAAGCTATTTTGTATATTATAGATATCCAAATTAACTATAAGGAACATATGAACAAAGATGTTATCTGAATCCAAAGAAAGAACTGATAAATAGAAGTATGTAAAGAATAATTTCATATTTGTATACTTATCTGTGTATAATGGTAGACATCTCTAGGGCAATGGGTGGGGAAGGAAAGAAGGTGAAAAAAAAGAAATTTACATGATAATTTTGTATATTCAAAAAGAATATCAAGTTTTGCACAGCAAATATGCTGTTTCATGTGTAATCATCTTTTTATTGGATTGTTATGGCAATGTTTGTTTTAATCCATAAATTAAAAATAAAATAAAATTTAAAAAAATAGAGCAAAAAACACTATGGATCTGAGAGTATTATGTTGCCCATGGGCCAAAAAACTCAGGTTAATTTAATAATAACAGCTAATTACATCTCCAAAGACAAATGGAAATAAGGAGGAGAGTAGAGGACTGAAGACCATAGATATGTAATTTGTCTGTTACACATTATACCATTAAAAACATTACAAGAGAACCAAGTGATATAACTTTTATAGCACCGACTAGGGAGAGAACTCTTAATAAAACAGGTGATAAAATGAACCATAAAATAGATAACAGTTAATTTTGATTTTGCAAAATTGAAAACTTTTGGCACACAAAATCAATGAAGCAACAAAAAGAAGCATAATAGTAAACTAGAAAAATACATCTGACACTTCTGTTAAGCATCTAATATTTAAAAATATGTATATATGGAGAATGGGTCTGGGAACTAAGATGGTAGAGCAAACATTAAATTGCTATAACTCTCCCATATTCACTATCAAACAATCATAAAATAGCTTTCCAAAACAAATTCTGGAGCAGCAGACCAGCAAAAAGATGTAGTGAAACAATTTTTTTGGCCCAGAAACTTTGAGATAAGCAAAAAAAGAGCTGACTTACTTGAGAAAATAGGGTTTCGGGTTGGAGTTCAGTACAGGAAGCCTCCCAGCAAGTCAGAAGCTCAACCCATTTTGGCAAACCAGCAAGAGATGCTGAGTCCCAGTTTGGTAGAATTAGCATACACCAACATCAGAATGATCCACTTTAATATAGGCAAGGGAACCAGCAGATTCCACTTCCAAGAACCCAAATGTGCTTCAGTGTAGCCCCAAATGGAAACAGGCACTTTCCAGGGTCAGATCTCCCATGCTTCAATGTAGCCATGAGCACACAGGCATCCTGCAATAGCCAGATCCATGCTTCATAAAGCCCAAGGCAAACTGTTGGAGACACCAATCCTACAACCCTACAGATGCCTAAACAAATTGGCAGCCACTACCTCTTGTCCTGTTAAGTTTCAGCATATCCCTAAGCAGAGGGAGCCTCCAGAGGTCAGACCAATTAAGTGCTTCAGTATGGTCCTAGGGAAATGCAGAAACATTCCAGTATGACCTCAGTCCAGTTCTAGGTAAGCTGCCAGACCCCTATGACCACCACTCTCCACCCCATCTCATCAAGGCAATCCCAGACATGAAGATCTCCTATGGTGCTCAAGGCAACATCATCATAGCACCAGATAAATAGCCAGGACCTATAGCTCAAATTTAAAAGAAAGGAAAAAACTTCCTCCTGCTCAAATGAGCAAAAACAACAACAATAAAAAAGAATCTGACAATAGAAAGTTTTTATAGTGATAGGAAAGATGAATCAAGACATGAACTCAGAAAAGGACAACAGTGTCAAAACACCTATGGGCAAAACCCCAAAGAAAAATGGGAAATGCCTCAAGTCCAGAAAGAATTCATGGAAGAGCTCCAAAAGGAGCTTAAAATTAAATAAATGAAGTAGAAGAAAAAATGTGAAAAGAAATGAGAGTGATGCAAGAGAATTATGAAAAAAAGAGTCAACAACTTGAAAACCATTTAAAAAGTAGAACTGACTAAATGGAAAAGGAGATTCAAAAAATCTGCTGAAGAAAACTTTTTAAAGAATACAATTGGTCAAATGGAAAAGAAAATGCAAAAGTACATTGAGGGAAACAATAAAAGACAGAATTGGGCAAGTGGAAGCTAATGATTCTATGAGACATCAGGAATCAACTAAATAAATTCAGAAGAAATGAAAAAATGAAAGAAAATGTAAAATATCTCATGGGAAAAATAACTGACCTAAAAAGTAGAAGGAGAGATATTAACAGAATCCTTGGACTACCTGAAAGGTATAATCTAACAGAAGACGTGAATATCACTTTTCAAGAATTTATGAAAATATGCCCTAAGGATCTGAAATCAGAGGATAAAATAGGCTTTGAAAGAATCTACCAATTACCTCAGAAAAGAGATTAAAAAAAAAAAAAAAACAAACTCCAAAGAACATTATAGCTAAATTTCAGAACTATCAAGTCAGGGGAAAAAAATACTACAAGTGGCAATCCTCAAACAAAGCAAAAGCAAAACCAGATCTAATTAAGATATAAGGAAAGAAACTGCAATTTGTTAAAGTAGAACCTTAAGAACATTATACATGCCAACAAGATTATGTGATGATCAACTATGATGGATTTGACTCTTTTTAACAATGAGGTGATTCATGGCAATTCCAATAGAATTGTAATGGAAAGAGCCATTTGTATCCAGAGAGAGAATAATGGGGACCATTTGTGGATCAAAGCATAGTATTTTTTACCTTTATTTTTGTTGCTGTTTTTGTAGTTTGTTTGCTTGGCTTTTTTTCTTTTTCATTTTTTTCATCATTTCATTTTATTTTTCTTGTGCAGCATGATGGATATGGAAATATGTTTAGAAGAACTGCACATATTTAACTAATATTGGATTGTTTACTGTCCATAGGCAGGGGGAGAAGAAATGGGGAAAACTATCTTTGTATGCATTTGGAAAAATAAAAAGCTATTAAAATTTTTTAAAAAATCATAGACAAAATAAAATACTTGGGAGTCTATCTCCTTAGATAAATTCAGAAAATCTATAATACAATTACAAAACACATTTCACACACACAAAAAAAAATCAGATCTGAAAAATTGGAAAAGTATTAAGTGCTCATGCATAGGTCAAACCATTATTTAAAAAATGATAATTCTACCTAAATTATTTATTTAGTTCATTATGTACCAACCAAACTACCAAAAACATTTTGTAGAGCTAGAAAAATAATTCATATGTAACAATTAAAGTTCAAGATTGTCAAGGGAATCAATGAAAAAATTGTGAAGGAAGTTGACCTATAAGTATCAAATTTCAAACTGTATTACAAAATGATAATAATCAAGGCAATGTGGTACTGGCTAAGAAACAGAATAGTGGATCAGGTACCTGACACATAGTAATAAATGACCATAGTAATCTTGTTTGATAAATCCAAAGACCCAAATTTTGGGGACAAGGAGTCACTATTTGATAAAAATTTCTGGAAAGGCACAGACCAACATCTCACTTCATATAACAGATAAATATCAGAAAGGATAATATCAGAAGAAAATTATAAAATATTTTATCTTTCAAATCTATGGATAAGGAAATAATTTATGACTACACAAGAAATAAAGAGAATTAGAGGAAGTTAGAAGGAAAATTTTGATCATATGATGTTAAAAAGTTTTTGCACTAGAGAGACCAATGCAACCAAGATTAGAAGGAAAGCAAGAAATGGGTTGAGAAGAGAAAAAAAAAATTATTGCAAGTTTCTGTGATAAAGGTCTCATTTCTCAAATACAAAATAAAGGGAACTGAGTTAACATTATAAAAATATGTCATTTCTCAATTGACAAATAAGAATATGAAAAGGAAATTTTTCAAAGAAAAATCAAAACTATCAATAGTGAAAAATTTCTCTAAATCACATGATTACAGAAATACAAATTAAAAAAAACTACAAATGATTAGCAGAACTCTATGAGCTTTTTATCTACTTATGTATTAGCCCATAGAGACATATTCCTTGGCACCTCATGGAGGTTGAGTTTCATTGAGGGGGATAAATTGGCTGGCTTAAACTGTTGTGGGGTGTGAGCCAATTCTCCCTGCTAGGTCTATTTGAAAAGAGTAACAAAAGCAAAGTGAAACAAAATAAAACCATAATTCTGAACTACCACCTCAGATTCACCATAATGGCTAACTTGAAAGAAAAGAAAAATGGCAAATGCTGGGGGGAATGTGGAAAAATTAGAAGACTAATGCAGTGCTGATGAAGTTGTGATGTGATCCAACCATTCTGGAGAGCAATTTGCAACTATAATAAAAGGGCTACAAAACCATGCATGTCCTTTGATCTAGCAATTATCAGTAAGTCTATATTTCAAAGTGACCAAAAGAAAAGGGCCACCACATTCAAATAATGTTTATAGCAGCTCTTTTTGTGATAGTAAAGAATTGAAAATGAAGAGAATGAGGGGGAAGCTAGGTGATGCAGTGGATAGAGCACTGGCCCTGAAGTCAGAAAGAACTGAGTTCAAATCTGGTTTCAGACACTTAACACAGCTGTGTGACCCTGAGCAAGTCACTTAATCCCAATTGACTCAGGAAAAAAGAAAAAGAAAAATAAAGAAAATGACAGGGATGCTTATCAAATGGGGACTAGTTCAATTAGTGAAATGTAATTGTGATGGGATACTGTTGTGTTATAAGAAATGATGAGCATGATGCTTTCAGAAAAAGGTAGACAGACTTACATGAACTGAAACTAAGTGAGGAGAACCAGAACACTGTACACAATAACAGCAATATTGTATGATCAACTGTGAATGACTTAGCTATTTCTAACTAGTCAATGATCCAAAACAATTTTGAAGGATCTCTGATGAAAATTGTTATTTATCTCCAGGGAAAGAATTGCTAGAATCTGAATACAGATTAAAACATAATTGTTTTTCACTTTTTCCATCTTTGTCTATTTTCTTTCAAAATAGGGAAATATGGGCTAGATTCTTTGAGATGATAGTCTTGTCTAGCCCTGGGATCCATTGGTCCCAGTATTTCTTTCCATTTAATAAACTATTGAATTGGTCTCTAATCTCTGTCTTGCTCAGTTTCTTTTGACATTACATTTGGAGGCTCCCCAGCAAAATAATTAAAAATGGAGGATAAGAGATGAGACTTTGGGTCTCTCTTTGGACCGGGGTGACTCAAATTGCTCTCCAAAATACCTGATGGAGACAACCCCATTTCCCCAAAGGAGGAAAGTTTGTCTGGGGTACCTTTTTCCATGGTTTTTTTTTTGTTTGGTTGATGAAACCAGATTCCCCTTTGCAGGTTTTGTAAGGGTTGTCACTTTTGGGGTGCCTTTTCTTGGGGTACCAGTTGGTTTTGTTGATTGTAATTTGGACATGGATTCCTTGGGGGTGCGCTTTTTGGGGTGCCATTTGCTTGGTTGATAGTGGGCCCATGGGCAGGGGTCTCACTTAAAGATGGAATTTTGGACGGTAAAAAGATTTTTCTTTCCTTATCTTTGGGGGACACTGCGTATCAAGATCAGTGTTTTTGGAGCTCTTGGGAGCTCTCCAAATCTTTAGGGGTGGCTCTATCTCAAAAAGAGATACGAGGGGCTGCAAAGGTTGGGAAAAACAAGTTTTTACTTGTCTGCAATCTAGACACCCACCGCCTCAAAACTCTTTTTCCTGGAGCAGATGTTTGTTAGAAACTCTTTCTTCCAACTCTTTTTCCAGAGACAAAGGCCAGTCCTTTGCATTTCTAAGAAATCCCCCACTTCTTTCATCGAGGGGAAGTATAACATTTGAAAATGGACTCAGTTTCCCTGTTTGGGTATCCTGTGTTATTAGAGTAAAGCCCCTCCGGCTTTTGCATACCAGGGGCTATCTACAAAGTTTTAAAAACGCCATTTGGTTTGGCTTTTAATGTTAGTGTCCTAAATGTTGTAATTGTGCAGTCTAAATGGATCAGTGTTCTGTTTCTTTATTTATTGGACATCTAGTTGTCTTTGTTCTATGTATTTTGTGAAATTGGTTTTAATTTTTTTTTCGTAACAAAACTTATTAAATTTGAACAAACAAATTTGAATTGGTTATTTCAATACTGAACTCAGATTGAAAAACATTTGATTAGTTTAAAGATTATTCTAAATTTGGAAATAATTGGTTTTCCAAGTATAAAATCTTAAGGAACAATATTTTTAAAAAAGTTCTGTTAACTTGCCTGAAAAGGGTCATTTCCCTAATTTTACCTAAAGTTTAACAAGGACTTTTCTGAAAGCTTCATCCCAGGCTGGGCAGGGAGGTTCATTGGGAATAATACATAGAAGGAAAAGAAACTATTTTGTTTTATTTTTGAAATAGATAGAAATGGATTTATGTTTAAATCCAGCTCGGAACATGAAGGTTTTTAAAGGATTCCCCCACCACCCATGATTTCCCTTACTTTAAATGTTGAGTTTTAGGGTATTAATATACTGCATTTTTCCCTCCTGTAACTGAGTTGTAATAGTCAATAAGAAATTGTTAATTCAATTATGTCGTACCTTGCTGTTTCCAATCTGGTTATGTGTAATCACTATATCCTAAATACTTGAACAAATAAGTATTTAGTCTGGTCATCTATTGGTTACCAGATATTGTGTCTGGACATTCAAGTTTTTTTTTAAGTTTTTAACTAATGAGAGGCCACATTTTGTAACAGTCCTTGTGGACTGGTCTTTCTATCTCAGACTGTTCTAACTTTTCTTTGTTAGATTTGTTTTTATTTCTAGATTTGGTCAAATTGCAGATATATTGACTTGCTTCTGGGACCTAGATCAAACCTTTGTTTGTCAGCTCGCCACACTACAGATTCATCCCCCTTGCGGACCGAGCATCGTCCCTGTTCAGCTTGGAAGAAGCAAATGACAGCCATTGCCCACTTTTCCTGATGTAATTTGGACTGATGGGGGGGAGTGGGAAAGTGGTTGATTTGTTAGAATTTTCACTGTATTACTGGGCTGTGTTTAAGACTTGGAGTGGAAATTGTTAACTATTGCTGTTATGTTTGAGGGACTTTTAGTCTGTTATGTATATGCATATGTGTATGATTTGTGTGTGGGATGGTCATTTGATAATTCCTTTCCAAAAAAAAAAAAAAAAAAGGGAGGAGAAGAAATAGGAAATTGGGAAAACTGGTACCTTGCTAGTTCAGATTTAATTGGAAGTTGGGAAAACTGGTATCTTGCTAGTTCAGATTTAATTGGAAGTCCTTTACTCCTTGCTTAAATTTACTAGACTACGATTTGCTGGTTGTGCTTTAACTTGGAAATCCCTTATTCTGTTGGAATTGCCCTGGCAGACTCAGTTTTGGGGATTATTTTTTAGAAACAACCAGAAATTGGATACCTCTCTTGGAACTGGCAGTCTCCCTGATCTGTTTCTCCATTCCTGTTACCCCAGGTCCTTAATTAGTATTTCAGCATACTTAAAAGGACCTTGTTGATATCGAAGCCTCTAAAACGTTTGGGGTTGCCTGCCTTGGTCTAACTGCATAATCTGCTCAGAAATCTGTATTCTAGTGGCAGCCCTGTTTGTTCCTCTGGGTGGGACAAGTGGGGCTACTCCAAGCCTAGCCCTTCTCTCCTGGAGCCGGCTGCCCCTCTGAATGAGCAACACAACTGCCTTGAGCCTGCTGCTCTCAGTAAGCAGAGGCCGAGTCATGCACAAATGACCACAGCTGTCCATATGCTCCCCAACTGCAGAGGATCTGACAATTGATTGTCAGAAATAATTGAAATAAGGAACTTTGTATTGCTGATTAATTCTGGGGTTATCAGGGAGAGACTTGCCCTTGCATTGGTCTAGCTTTATTTTGATTCACTTCACATAGGATTGTCAAATTATAGTGCTAAGGCCTTCTAGAGGAAGGTAATTCAAAGATTTGAATAGTTCCAAGAGAAAAAGGAGGGAATGTAATAACAAAGGTCACTTTTAATGGGGTGACCAATTCCTCCATTTGTCCTATTTTGTATTCTGCCTTAAGGTTATGACCATCCCCTCTTAATGGTTGAGATAAAGGTGTTATAGACATTCCTTAATGTCATTAGAATATCAGTAACCTCCATCTATGAGGCTATCCCTGCCAAGTCTCTGCATTATATCAATGTCTCTCTGTATTATGTCATTGTTCTTGTTATTCCATAAAAGGCTTGCTGTCCCGATACTAGGGGCTAGACTCTTTGAGATGATAGTCTCGTCTAGCCCTGGGATCCATTGGTCCCAGTATTTCTCTCCATTTAATAAACTATTGAATTGGTCTCTTAAAAAAAAATAGGGAAATAGTTTTGCATGATTGTATCTGAATAACCTATATCAAATTGCTTGGCATGTCAGGGAAAGAGGAGAAGAATATGTAAAGAATTTGGAATTGGGGGCGGAGCCAAGATGGCGGAGAAGACACACGCGTCTTTCTAAGCTCTTCTCTTACCCTCTTTATCAATATTATATCGAGCCTCAAAAATAGTCTGATTGCTACAATTGTAAAGATAAGAAGTAGAACAACTCACCAGCCGAAAATCTGCAGTTCGGGCAAAAGGTTGGTTCCAAAGGGGAGATCAAGAGACTGGGAGAGAAATTAGGTCCGAGGAGAGTCTAAACCGAGGTGAAGGCACGTCTTAGCATTACCGGCAGCCCCAACCCGCAAGGGGCTTTTCCTTGGGGCAGTTGGATCCTGCAGGCAGGAGGACAGCCCGGTTAGCTCCAATTCTGCCAGGGGGAGCTCGCTTGGGGCCATAGAGCTTTCCAGGGCCGATTTGCATCAGGCAGGACACTGGGCAGAGTTTGTGGCTGTCTGCGTTCTGCAGTCAGCTGAATACCACAGTCCCAAGAGGCTCCGGCCTGGCAGTGACACTTTCACCACTTAGTTCCCAGCCGAGGGCAATGATAATCCACTCAGCCCTACTAAGCAGTTTGATAGCTGGCCAGTGCTGAATCCACCTCCTGTTGGGGAAGGGAAAACTTCACACAGAGCACTCCATACCTTGGAGCAAATGGTTTACATCTCTCCATTCTGCAGAGGAAGCTGGAACCCTTGCCTAGGAGACCTACCCAAAGGCTTTAAAACATGAATAAAAAGATGAAAAGAAATCGACAGCTTCTATGCAGAAAAAGAGCAGGTCAGCAAACCTGAAGAGACCTCAAACAGCAAAATGCATCAGACTGTCCCCTTTACAGAATGCTCTCAAGAAGAGGCCAAAAGTCTCAAAAGAGTTAGAAGATAAATGGGGAAAGGAAAGAGAAGCCTTACAAGAGAGCAAACAACTTCCTGAAATACGAATTGAAAAAAATAAAGAATTACCATAAAGTAGGATTGGATTTGGAAAAGACAAAACCGAAGAAAGTAGGATCTGTGAATTGAAAGAAAATAATTCACTAAAAAAAATTAGTGAAATGGAAAAATTCCACAGACCAAACAATACATTCAAAAACTCAATTGGACATATACAGAAAGAAGTAAAAAGCTAATGAAGAAAATAATTCTTTAAAAATTAGAACTGAACAAATAGAAACAATGATTCATTGAGACAGCAAGAATCAGTCAACAAAACCAAAAATGACAAACTGAAAAACCACGAATTATCTACTTGCAAAAACGACAGACTTGGAAAATAGATCTAGGAGAGATAATCTGAGGATTATTGGACTTTCTGAAAACTATGATGAAAAAGAGCCTAGATACTATTTTACAAGAAATCATCAAAGAGAACTGCCCAGATGTAATAGAACAGAGGTAAAATAGGCATTGAAAGAATTCATCAACACCTTCTGAAAGAAACCCCTAAAATAAAACCCATGGAATATTGTAAAATTCAGAACATAGTTAAGGAAAAATTTCAACAGCCAAAACCATTTAAATACCGAGGTGCCACAATAAGGATCACCCAAGATCCGGCTGCCTCTACATTAAAGGAAAGAAGGGCCTGGAAATGATATTCCGAAAGGCACAAAACTTGAGATGCAGCCAAGAATAAACTACCCAGCTAGCTTGAGCATTTTCTTCCAGGGAAGAAGATGGAATTTAATGAAACAAATAATTCCATTTGTTCTGAAGAAAAAACCAGAACTAAACAAAATTTGATCTCCAAGAATAGAACCTCAAGAGATGCAGAAAAGGTAAAAATAACTCTTGAGAATTGTATTTCGTTGTGGATATACAAAAGAATACATGTATAATTTGATTATTGATATAACATAAAAGGGAAGTAGATATGGAAAAGGGATGATGCAGAATAAGGTGGGAAGGAGGGATAAAAGAGGGGAACCACATCCACAAGAGGCTAAGGAAACTTATAATCTGAGGGAATTTAGAGAGGGGGAGGAACATTGTGTGAATCTTACTTCATCAGAGTTCTCAAAGAAAAAATAATTGACATTTGTTTTAGAGAAAATTTCTCTCCCCATTAAAAAACAGGGAGAGGAAAAGGGAAAAGAAAAGAGTAATAAGGAAGGAAGGGGAAAGACTCAAGGGGAGGGAGGGATTATAAGAGGATAAGATCGTGATACAAGAGGGGTACATAAGTTAAAAGGGGAAAGAGGGTGGGAGGCAAGAATAAGTAAAGCACAATCTGGGGTTATTAGGATGGCAGGAAATACAGATTTAGTAATTCTAACCGTAAATGTAAATGGGATGAACTCCCCATAAAGAGGAGGCAGATAGTGACTGGATCAAAAGTCAGAACCCACAATATGTTGTTTAAAGAAACACATTTAAAGCAGGGGGATGCTATGAGTAAAAGTAAAAGGCTGGAGCAAAATTATGCTCGGTGAAGTCAAAGAGGTTAGCCTTATCCAGATCAAGCAAAAGTAAAAATTGATCTAATTAAAGAGATAAGAAGGTAACTACATCCTGCAAAGGGTAGCAAAACAACGAAGCAATATCAATATTAAAACATATATGCACCAATGGTAGGCACTAACTCTAAAGGAGAAGTTAAGAGTCAGGAAATAGACAACAAAACTGTAATAGTAGGAGATCTCAACCTTGCACCTCGAATTAGACAAATCAAACCACAAAACAAATAAGAAAGAAATTAAAGATAAATAGAATATTAGAAAAATTAGGTATGTTGGATCTTTGAGAAAATTGAATGGAGATAGAAGGAATATACTTTCTTCTCACAGTTCATGGAACCTATTCAAAAATTGACATATATTAGGACATAAAGACCTCAAAATTAAATGCAAGAAAGCAGAAATAGTAAATGCTTTCTTTTCAGATCATGATGCAATAAAACTACATTCAACAAAAGTTAGGGGAAATAGACCAAAAAGTAATTGAAACTAAAAATCTCATCTTAAAGAATGATTGGGTGAAGCAGCAAATTATAGATACAATTAATAATTTCACTCAAGATAATGACAATGATGAGACATCATACCAAAATTTGTGGGATGCAGCCAAAGGGTAATAAGAGGGAATTTATATCCTTAGAGGCTTACTTGAATAAAACAGAGAAAGAAAAGATTAATGAATTGGCTTGCAACTAAAAAACTAAAAGACCAAATTAAAACCCCTAATCAAATACTAAATTGGAAATTTAAAATTACAAGGAGAAATTAAAAATATTGAAAGTAAAAAAACCATTGAACGAATTAATAAAACTAAGAGTTGGTTCTATGAAAACCAATAAAATAGATAAGCCTTTGGTAAATCTGATTAGAAAAAGGAGGGAGGAAAATGAAATTAGTAGTCTTAAAAATGAAAATGGAGAACTTTCCACCAATGAAGAGGAAATTAAGAAATAATAAGGTTATTTTGCCTAACTTTATGCCAATAAATTTGATAACCTAAGTGAAATGGATGACTACCTCCAAAATACAGGCTTCCCAGACTAACAGAGGAAGAAGTAATTGTTTGAATAGTCCCATTTCAGAAAAGAAATAGAACAGGCAATTAAACAACTCCCTAAGAAAAACCCCAAGGACCAGATGGATTTACATGTGAATTTTACCAAACATTTAAAGAACAATTCCCAATGCTATATAAATTATTTGATAAAATAGGGAATGAAGGTCCTACCAAATTCTTCTATGACACAGACATGGTAATTGATACCTAAACCAGGTAGGCTGAAAACAGAGAAAGAAAATTATAGACCAATCTCCTAATGATATTGATGCTAAACTTAAATAAGATATTAGCAAAAAGACTACAGAAAATCATCTCCAAGATAATACACTATGATCAAGTAGGATTTATACCAGGAATGCAGGGCTGGTTCAATATTAGAAAACTATCAATATAATTGGCCATGTCAATAACCAAATTAACAAAACCATATGATCATCCTCAATAGATGCAGAAAAAGCATTTGATAAAATCAACATCCATTCCTATTAAAACACTTAGAGTATAGGAAAAATGGACTTTTCCTTAAAATAATCAGCAGCATCTATTTAAAACCATCAGTAAGCATCAATGTAATGGAGACAAACTGCAACCATTCCAATAAGATCTGGGAAACAAGGCTGCCCATATCACCGTTACTATTTAATATTGTATTAGAAACGCTAGCTATAGCAATAAGAGCTGAGAAAGAGATTAAAGGAATAAGAATAGGCAATGAGGAAGCCAAATTATCACCTTTGCCGATGACATGATGGTATACTTAGAGAACCCCAGAGATTCTGCTAAAAGTTATTAGAAATAATCCAAACTTAGCAAAGTTGCTGGTTATAAATAAACCACATAAGTCATCAGATTCTTATATATCACTAACAAAATCCAACAGTCAGAGTTACAAAGAGAAATTCCATTTAAAGTAACTACTGATAAATATAAAATATTTAGGAATCTATCTCAAGGGAAAATCAGAAACTTTATGAGCAAAATTACAGACCACTTTCACACAAATTAAGTCTGATCTAACCAATTGAAAATATTAAATGCTCTTGGATAGGGCGAGCAAATATAATAAAGATGACAATATTACCCTAAACTAATCTTTTATTTAGCGCTATACCAACAGACTCAAAACTATTTTAATGACCTAGAAAAAATAACAAAAAAAGTTCATATGGAAAACAAAAGGTCAAGAATTTCAAGGAATTAATGAAAAATCAAATGATGGTGGCTTAGCTGTACCAGATCTAAAACTATACTATAGGCAGCAGTTACCAAACTATTTGGTATTGGCTAAGGAATAGATTAGTTGATCAGTGGAATAGATTAGGTCTAAGGGATAAAACAGTCAACAAATATAGCAACCTAGTCTTTGACAAACCAAAGATCCCAGCTTTTGGGATAAGAACTTACTGTTTGATAAAATTGCTGGGAAAATTGGAAACTAATATGGCAAACTAGGCATTGATCCATACTTAACGCCGTATACCAAGATAAGGTCAAAATGGGTTCATGACCAGGCATAAAGAATGAAATTATTAATAAATTAGAGGAACATAGGATAGTTTACCTCTAGACCTGTGGAAGGGGAAGGTTTTTAGACCAAAGAACTAGAGATCATTACTGATCACAAAATAGAAAATTTCTGATTATACCAAACTGAAAAGTTTTTGCACAAACAAAACTAATGCAGACAAGATTAGAAGGAAAATAAACTGGGAAAATATTTTACAGTCAAAGGTTCTGATAAAGGCCTCATTTCAAAATATATAGAGAATTAACCTAATTTATAAAAATCAAGCCATTCTCCAATTGAAAAATGGTCAAAGGATATGAACAGACAACCTCCAGATGAAGAAATTGAAACTATTTCTAGTCATAGAAAAGATGTCAAGTCATTATTAATCAGAGAAATGCAAATTAAGACAACTCTAAGATACACTACACACCTGTCAGATTGGCTAAGATGACAGGAAAATAATGATGATTGTTGGAGGGATGGGAAAACTGGACATTGATTCATTGTTGGTGGAGTTGTGAACGAATCCAACCATTTTGGAGAGTAGTTTGGAACTATGCCAAAAGTTATCAAACTGTGTAACCTTTGATCCAGCAGTGTTACTATGGGATTATATCCCAAAGAGATTATAAAGAAGGGAAAGGGACCTGTATGTACGAATGTTTGTTAGCCCTTTTGTAGTGGTGAAACTGAAACTGAATGGATGTCCACAGTTGAGAATGGCTGAATAAATTGTGGTATATGGAAAATTATGGAATATTACTGTTCTTGTAAGAAATGACCAAAGGATGATTTCAGAAGGCCTGGAGACTTACGAATGATGTTGAGGAAATGAGCAGGACCAGGAGATCATTATATACTTCAACAACAATACTAGATGATGACTAGTCCTGATGGATCAGGCCATCCTCAGCAACAAGATCAACCAAATCATTTCTAATGGAGCAGTAATGAACTGAACTAACTATACCCAGAAAAAGAACTTGGAGATGACTAAAACCATTACAATGAATTCCCAGTCCCTATATTTATGCACACCTGCATCTTTTGATTTTTCAAAGCTAATTGTACAAAATTCAGAGTCTGATTCTTTTGTAAAAATAATGTTTTGTATGTATACTTATTGTGTATCTGTTATATTTTAATATTTTAATCTACTTCATCCTGCCATCTAGGGAGGGTGGGGGGTAGAGGTGAAAATTGGAACAAGAGGGTTTGGCAATTGTTAATGCTGTAAAGTTACCTATGTATATATCTAAATTAAAGGCTATTAAATAAAAAAAAAAAAAAAAAAAAAAAAAAAAGAATTTGGAATTAAAAATTTTAAAGAATAAATGGAAATGGAAAAAAAAAATTATAAGGAAAAAAATAAGTGAAGTAGTACCTGCCTTACTATCTCACAGTTTTGAGGGAAGTGGTTTATAAATTTTAACATGCCAGAGAAATAAGAATGATTATTTCTATTATGCTATCATTGCCTTTTTGTGTTTTTCAAATGTGAATCTGCCCTCTAAACTTGAGCTTCCTTACAAGCAACTTTCCATGTATTGTCATTGCTTCCTGTTTCCTAAGACTGTGTTCAGAATTCAATGTTCAATAAATCCTTCTGATTCTTTCTACTAAAGACCTTATAAATTCAGGGATTAACACCCCTTCGTAATGAATGGAACAGTGACTAAAAGTTAGGAAATTCTTCAAAGTCACACAGATAGGAAGCATAGATGATCATGGGAATCAGCTCTAGACTTTTCCCAGCCTTATGTTTGCCCTCCAGATCCCACAACTCTGTAAAACAGATATTGTGATTAGTTTTCAGGATTATAATGCAGTTATGTAACTTTGGCCTTGTTTACTGAGGTGAGAGTTGAGACTGTAACCTGAGAGGTTTTGGGATTAGAGCCACACAAATGAAAAGAGGAAATTATTTGTGGGTGGAGTTTCAAGTCACCAACTTGATTTTCACCAAGAATTTTGGAAGGCAAATCCTTATTTATTTTGGCTGACTTGGCTTTTACCCTTTGGGTTATAGTGTAATGTTAAAAGAAACTGAGCAAGACAGAGATTAGATACCAATTCAATAGTTTATTAAATGGAGAGAAATACTGGGACCAATGGATCCCAGGGCTAGACGAGAGTATCATCTCAAAGAGTCTAGCCCCTAGTATCGGGACAGCAAGCCTTTTATGGAATAACATTAACAATGACATAATGCAGAGACCTAGGTGGGGATAGTCTCATAGATGGAGGTTACTGATATTCTAATGACATTAAGGAATGTCTATAACACCTTTATCTCAATCATTAAGAGGGGATGGTCAAAACTTTAAGGCAGAATACGAAATAGGACAAATGGAGGAACTGATCACCCCATTAAAACTGACCTTTAACATTACAATAGGTCTGTCAGTAAGTTAGTCAGCCAGCCAAACAGTTAAATCTTGTGCAACTCACAGCACTAGCAGCCCTGCTAAACGGTTCAGTTACCTGTAACCCACAGTTGAAAAAACACTACTCTAGACAAGATGTGGCTGCTTTCTCTGGTCCTCTATTTTCTCACTACTATCTCTGTGCAGGGTAAGGATTTATTTGTTTAGTTTTTTTTTTTCTCTTAATGTCTAAACAAGAAAAGGTATAAAATTAAGAGAGAGATTTGATATCATATTGGTAGAAAACTAAGTGAGAACTGGGTTTGTGTTTTTTTATTGTTATTTGATTTGGTTTGTTTTACCTGATGCAACTTGGAACTTGCTTTGGGACAATCTTCTTCAAGAAGAGATCTGTGGTTTTATTAAGGTATTAGTTGTATGAAATAGCTGACACCATAGATTACTTTCTTTTAGGTTAATTTCTGTTTCATATAGGGAGGTCAGGGTGCTGTTTCTGACTTGGGATAAGGCAGAGTAAATATGTGGGAGTGTGAGCCATGTAAAAAACATACCATCATCTACTTCTAAATTAAGCTAATGGAGTTTGATGATCACAGAAGCAGTTGGAAACAAATAGTTTATTCATGGCAGAGAAAAGGAAAAAAAAAAACTACTTTCTGAAATAGCTAGAAAATTTTGTATTTTGTGCATTTGTCCAAATCGTTTGTATATTCCAAATAAGAGAATGGTAAAAGTTGAGATGAACTTTAGATATCATTTGGATTAATCCTTTCATTCGATGAACAAAATTGAGTATTAGAAAGGGGAAATGTTTTGTTCAAAATCATCAAGCTAGTGATGGCAGAATGAATAGAATCCTAGTTAAATTTTTATTCCAGTCTACCTTTACATTGCCATTCTATAGAATTTATTGAAAAGTTATATTCTTCAAATTCAAAGGTACTTACTTGTGCTAAAGCTAAAGGTTATAAAGGTCTTGCTCAATAAGGCAAGTAAAAATGGAGTTAGAGGGTGATCAAGGATGAGTACTCTATTCACAGCAAATAACAGGTTTCAAATGGGAAAAAGGGTGAGAGGTTATGAAGGAGCAGAATGAGCTATAATGGAAAAGAGATGTCTGCTGCTGATTGATAAGCTCTCAATATAAAGCAAAATCATTTTCTGGGGGAGGGAAGAAGTAATCAGAGCTGGAAATAGAAGAATGTATTCAGGGGCAGATTTAAAGAGGCAAAAACTTTCATGATGGATCAGGCAAGTGAATGAGATGGGAAATTGACACCTTACCTAAATTCAAAATAAGTTTGTACTTAACATAGCTAGATCTTGTGTTTTTGCATAATCACGGTATATTAAATATTACATGGATAATTCAGTTTGCTTTTTATATTGCTTACATGGAGCTGGGGGTTATAATGGGAAAATCAAGGTGTGTGCAGCTTTCTGCTAGATTTTAGTTGAAAAGAATCATTTGTCACTTTCTGATCCTCTAAGAAAGAAATATGTATGATTAGTAGCTATGAAAGAAAGGAGTTGGAGTAGAACAGGGAATCTTACAAACTTGGGGCTTATAGACCCAAAGAGTTTTTGGATAGATTTAAAGGTTCTATGAACTTGGATAGGAAAATAATTTCATGTTTATTTTAATATAATTGAGTTCCTTTGTAATTTCCTGTATTTTAATTTATACATTTAAAAGCATTAACATGGTTTTAACATATAGACCTCTTTTAACAGAGGTCCATAAGCTTACTAGAGAATCTATGACATCAAAAAGTTAAGAATTTCTGAACTAGATAATTAGATAATAATATGATAAATGATTAGATAATTAATATGATCTCTTCCATTTCTAATATTCAGTGAGCCTATAAAGTTTTTAAGGAGCAAATGAAAATAATTAATATTAAAGGGATTATTAATAATTCAGTTTTGGCTAGAAGATCAATTGTGAGAAAACATCCTGTCCAAGACAAGAAATTTCTTAAATTTGGCAAGAGGAAGGAAAGTTAAATCAAAAGATTAAGACATTTATTTTATGTGCATACCAGCCTCTGGTTCAGAGTATCTTCCTTTGTAAAATGAAGTGATTGGATCAGATAATTTCTAAGGTCCCTTCTAGCTATAAACTCTATAATTCTATGATTTATGTTTATTAAGTTAGAACCAATAGAAATCATAAAAATGAAGGAATATATTTGTAGACTAGGAGACAGTGCTTTGTACATAACTAAAAATAATTTTATAAAATCCACATGTAATAATATATAGTCAGTTTGTTTTTCAATGTCATGCACAGGTAAGAAATATGGATACTCATTTCTGGTCCCATTTAATAGTTACTAGAGATCACACTGTGATTCCTTGGTACTTAAGTGCCTTCTTTTGGAGGCTTGGATTTACTCCTTGATGTCCTCATCAACTTAATTGCCAGGCAACTTAATTGCCTTTCTCAAGGTAACCACTTCCATATTTGAGTAGCTTTGAATTGTGAGAAAGGTTTATTATCCTGGGCCTACTATCATTTTTTCCATCTTTTGAATTTGAATCATATTATCTGAAAATTTATTTCTCCTCTCTTTTTTAGGGGTATTTCCAATCACTTGTTTGAAAAAATGAGTGAAATATCACCTAACAAACCATATCTAGTTGGCCCCAAGCCACATTTTAACCCATTCATCTTAAAATAGTTAGACATCTTCAAATATGCCTAGATACTGTCTCCTTACCCTTATCCCTGCCCAACACTTTTAGATTAGCACCATCCAGACCAGTCTATGTCTCCCTTCCTGGTTGACTCTTGACCATTCTTCATATAAACCGGATATATTTCAGTTATCCTGATATCCTACTTCTAATAGATTTTCCTCTTATATTCCCACCCACCTTGCTTTCCACGTTTTGCTCTGAAACAGAAATAAAATCAATGTTAGGATTGCTTCTGGAAAAGACATAATAGTGATTTTTTTAAAATTTCTATTCCGTTGATTCCCCATCCCTGTGACTCCCCAGACTTTTCCTCTTGGTATTAGTATTCATTTTTGAATACTCTAATTACCATTCCTTTATATTTGCTGTCTCTTCCTATTCTTCATAGCTGAATACATGGAGCTTCCCAGGAAACATTTCAAGATTTGTATGAACTGAAATAATGTGAGAATTAGAAAATAATATGCATGTAATAATAATGGATGTGGCTATCATAGTGGGGGTGCAAGTAATGCAGAATATAGATAGGTAGCATGCTCTTTCATCCTGCCCTGCCTTTTTCCCTTCTATCTCTACAGATCTAATCAGCTATAATCTATTATAATGTATGCGATGGGCAGCATAATGGCCCTTCAGGTTCTTGTAGTTCTCTTCACTGATGGTTAAAGGAATTTATATTAAATGAAAAAACCGGGAGTACAAAGGCAACTGCTCAGTCTCCAGTTAGGAAAATTCTTAACGTTTAGTTTGGGGTTTAATTATGTCACTTTCTCTAGCTAATCCCTGGTCTCTTTATCATTGAGGCAAAATTCATGTGGAACATTTGGGTAAAGAAATAAATAGAATACATTACAGTTAGGCATCAAGTGAAAAATTGGGTGGGAGAGTAGACCTTTTTTGGAATGTTCCTCAGTCCTTGAGGAAGTGACTTCAATGGATATCTTATGATAATACATCTCCAAAATGCCTATTTAAACAATGGCCCTCTTCAATTTTTGCTTTCTCTGTCAGGATTTAATTTTACTATTTCTTTCTCCTCTTTTTTTGTTGTCCCTATGTTACTAATTCCTTCTGGCTTCTCTCTTAAATTCTCTACTTTTCCCAATACACTATCAGACAACCCAATCCTTAATTTCATCTAGTTTGGTGATTTTATAACAAGCTTCACAGAATATAACAAAGTTTTCAACCAATCAAAATAGATTTCCTATGCAACATCAGTCTAGTTTATTCAATGATTTTCAGTGACATCTAAATCAATAAAATATGTTTTATAAATAATCTAAAGTGTATGATGAATTTATTGATCTGACAGATGTGTCCAAACCTTGTTCACATCTAGTGATAAATCAATGTACATTCTCATACTGTTAAGGTTTTAGAAGTAGAAAATTTTTACTTTTTTTTTTTTCAGATTGAGCCTTCCCTATATGGGATGTGCATCTCTAGATGGAAGTGCAGAGACCATATAGGGTCTCTCTGTTGAAAGCATAGAAATTTTTACCTGCTCTGTTCATAGTCTGGGTTGATTTGTCTCTCCTGAGACAATTAAGTGGCTGGCCCCTTGCTCTTTGAGACTTCCTATATTGGTTCCATATTTAATATAGATATCCAATCAGTTTTAGTCTCCCTGCAGCTCAGAATTCTTCAAGAGTCCAAATGATCAATTTGTTTCAACATTCTCTAGTAGCAGGGATGAGCAAAATTGCATCACCATGCCCTGCTATACTAATATTAAGTGAGATTAAGTGGGATAATTGTTTTAGCTGATTCTGCTCTCTCATATACGGTGATTATTTAAATGGAAATAACACAAATAAAACAATTGAAACAATGCTATAAAATAACAATAACTAATTTGGCCCCAACGAACAGCTATAAGAAGACATCTTCAGGATTTCTTTTTGCAGAGGTGACAAACCCAGGGTATGGAACGTTGTAAAATGTCAGACTCTTTCTATGTGTTCTTTCATCTTCTCTGAAATAATTTTTATTTGCTTTTAATTTTTTTTTTACCACAAGAGATAGTGATTCCCCTTCTGAGAAAGGAAGGAGAAATGATTAGTGTAAAATATAAATTACATAAAAACAAAGATAATGTTTTGAAGAATATTCATTCAAAATTTTCCCACTTTTGTATTTTTAGCTTCAGTACTTGGCACATAGTAGTACTCAATAAATGCATTTTCATGAAACAATCATTTCCATAGCTTTTTCAAAATTGGTCTGTAACTCTTTCCATACTGACAGAACTTACTTTTCCTGAAAGCAAGTTACATCCAGTGGGCAAGAAACTATACATCCTTGTGTTTTTAGAAAAGGTGGGTTCTTTCATATTCAGTGTTCCCATTCTTCTGATCTGGGTACATAATCCTATTGCTCTTTTATTTCTGGAGTAGAAACTCAAAGGAAGGTTTTTTAAGATCCTAGTTTCCATTTTGGTTTGAGGAAACGGGTAAATCAAATTGTTATTGCTATCCTCTGTAGTCCTTCTTTGCTGCCTTTTCATTCCTTCTTTTACTGTATAGATATCTGTTATGGTTGATCCCACAGAGGAATAAGGTATTCAGCTCTTCAAATTGCCTCAATGAGGTAGGAGCCCCCAGACTGCCAGAAAAGAGGAGAGGCAGCAAGATGAATAAATATTATCTTAAAAGTTCATTCTAAATTCCTGAGGTCTGCTTTTTCCAAGGAATTTAAAATGTGATTTTACCTATCTTAGTCTCAGAATATGAATCTAATTTTTCATTGTCTGGGCTGGGAAGGGGGTGCCATCATCATCAGAGGCAATACTCTGCAGCATTCCATGAGGAAAAATAAATTCCTATAACAAGGAATTCTTTGTTTTCCTGGGGTACTAAAGAAAAAAGAAACATATTTGAAGCATGTGGGGAAGCGAGAGAAAGAGGAAAGAAAAGACAGTCCATCCATAGTAGGAGACCTGATTCCCAGAATGTTGAGGTGGGTCAGGGTTGAGTAATAAGAGAATCTCAAGAGAAATATTCTGTGATGTTAGGATCCCAGAGGTATTAGGTGTATAACCTGATAGAAATAGAATAGAAGTTACTCTGTGGGGGAAGATGAACCCTGCTGCCAACTATGCTGGTGTCCTGGGACAAATCTCCATTTACTCCATACTAGTTATGACTATTTAATTCCATCTATTATAATTATTAGGCCAGTGTTATAACTTGCATTAATATTGATGCCAGGAAATGTTGGAGACATTTAATATAGACAACTTGCCATGAGGTAGCAGAGATGATTTCCCAGGGGATGGATATGAATTAAGTGCAAATGAAGATCATTGTACATAGCAAACACCTCCCTGTAGAATGTTCATTCTTCCCCAATCTCTGATGTCATAGGAAGGCACAATCATCATTGAAATATGTGTATGGAGCATACAATTTATTATGGACAGTGGGAACCAGATCCTTTTGTGATATTGTGCCTATTTTTTCCATTACTTTATACCTGGTTGTAATCACTACCTATAATTCCTTCCCTCAGTGTGGACTTGATTATGACCTATCCCTTTCCCTCAACCCTATAGTGTCCAGAAAATCTTGGATATATAGGCCAAAAGTGATTACCAAACCATTTCCAGAACTCATCATCTAAATCTCAGAGGAGGAAAGGATGGAAACTGTTTTATAGCTACTTATCCATCTCTTAAGAATTTCTGTAACAAGAATTTCTCATGAATTTACAGATGTAGAGGGAGTTCTCCCTCTGCTCTCAAATGAAGCTTCAATAAATGCAGCATATAGATGACTTGCTATGTCATTGCTCTTCAAATGCTTCTTAGGTTTTTGGAAACAAATCCATAGTGTGATATCTAGGAAAATCATATACCTTTTATGGGTCCATAAGCCAGACCTATAAGATTCTTCCTTAATGTGTTTCTCTTTCAGATTCTTACAACTTTTATAATGTTACAGACCTTTCTTTTTAATATAAGGACATAATACCATTTTTGTTATTATTTTTAGTCTCTCCCAAAATTGGGGGATCTTTAATAAATTTCTATGTTTCATTTTGAAACAGTGATGCATGATAAACCAGTAAAATTAACCAATTACTCAACTTGAAATCTATATATGATATATAATAAACAAGTTATCAAAATAATAAAAATATAATTTATATAAGCAACAAAATATAATTATAGGTAACTATCAACTAAACTATAAATTTAAAAAGTAACTTTCATTAATGATTGGCAGCACTGATCATCAGAAACTTTGCATTTATGATTCTATGATAACTATTCCATGACAGAGAAAAATATATGTCTCAGACATAAGCCCTTCTCCCAAGTGTAGCATAGTCTATCAATGAACTATATACTAGCCATCTATATACAGTGGTCTCATTTCAACATGCTATGTGCAAATTCTTCTCATCCTTATCTGTTAATCCATGAATACGTCTTGGAATTTCCTTAATAATTACAAAAATTGAAGATTTTTTAATTAATGTGCTTGCTTTAAATCTCTCCCCCATTTAGTTAAATATTATTCATTTAATAAGCTAGAGAGACTTATTTTTCCAACTTTCTCTCTCTCCTCCTCCTTCTTCTCTCTCTCTCTTTCTCTCTCTCTCTCTCTTTCTCTGTTTATCTCTTATCTCTGTCTCTCTCTGTCCCTTTCTCTCTCCCATTTCCTTTTTGCCTCTCCCTTCTTTGTCTCTGTCTCTCTCAATCAAAATCTTTAATCTTCAAGGCTTAAATAAACATCAAAATTACTGGTTACATATTTTAAATAATGTCATAAATACACAATTTTTCTTAAGAATGTTTTAGTTTTGAGAAAGTTCATAGCTAATCACCTCTAACTATAAATGCAATTATTTTGCCAGAGATGCTGCTCTGTGGGACAATAGAAAAAAGAGCATTGAATTTGGAGTCAAAGAAACCAGTAGTCCTTCTGTGCCTCTTATTTACATATACTTGGTAATCAGTCTTCAATAAGTGTCCATTATTTTCTCTCAACCTTAGTTTCTTAGTGCTTTAATTGAATGGTCTTTTGAAGTTCTAAATCTTTGATCCTGAGCATCTACATAGACACTTTACAATCTTGTTCAGTCTCAATTCAATTTCCGCAGGATACCATTGTGATTCCTGTGCTCTGGGAAGCTTTTTAGAACTATTGGTGAATTGGTGAGAAGAAGTCCATCTTCATCTATGAGAAACTTTCATCAATAAGTTCAATGATCCATTACACATTCCTCTGGCCTTTTAAGAATTCTCTTCATCTTCTTTCCAAGATTGGGATTAAAACAATTCTCTCTAAAAAGAAATGTTTTTTATTCTCTTTTTTTATTCTCAGTTTCTCTCAAGCTATCACTCAGCCATCTTTCCAGAATGACATCTGAACAGCCAGGTTTTTCAAGAATCTCCTATGTCTCTTGAAGATAAAAAGAGTAGTAATAATTTCTGTGGGAAAGCCTGTTAGCACTGGTATTAATGTACATTCTGCGGTATATAAACTAATGCCAAGGGGAGTAACTGAAAGACTTGATATTTTGGGTCTCAAACTTCTTGTTGTTTGTGAGTTCCATAATCTAATCTATTATGCCCTTGTCACAATTAATTACTAGGGCTGCCTATCTTTTTGCTTCTTTTCTCCAAACCTATTTCATCTGTGCTGATAGAGAGTGCCATCTTTAAGCAAACAGGACAGCTCAAGCTCTAGC
Organism: Sarcophilus harrisii; assembly: GCF_902635505.1. Lineage (NCBI taxonomy): Eukaryota > Metazoa > Chordata > Mammalia > Dasyuromorphia > Dasyuridae > Sarcophilus > Sarcophilus harrisii. Next base: position 472,834,430 of record NC_045427.1, on the reverse strand, counting down.
CCATTCTACTTGGAAGAACATACCAAATCAATCCTTCTGGCTTCTAACTAAATTTACATCTTCTGATACCTGTTTGTATCACCTTTGCTCAACTCATTGCTCTAAAGCATTTCTACCAATTTTAAGTAGCCAAAAAGGGGCCAACTGGCCAAGCAATCTGGAACTTGGTTCCACTTGGTTTAATTCCATAAATCAGCCCAACCTTCTCAACTAGGGACGCAAATCTGACTTTCTAATCCTGGGTGTGACTCCCTTTCAAGTTTTACCAAATCAGGACTTTTGCCTAAAATCTCAGAGGATAAAAGATAGCTTTGGGGATCTTTTCCAAATATCCCATTAGTCTTCTAAGTGATGTCAGAAAATCCCAATTAGGCACTTTCCCCTCCACCAATGTTACCTTTAGTATGTTTGCCCACAATTCACTTTTAAAAAACAATGCCTCAGAGATCTTCAAGAAGAGACAGTGACCACATGTGCAAAAAAGCATTTGTGGCAGCCCTTTTTGTGGTGGCAACTGAATGGAATGGATGCCCATCAGTTGGGGAATGGCTGAATAAATTATAGTATACGAATGTTATGAAATATTATTGTTCTATAAGAAATCATCAGCAGAATGATTTCAGAGAAGCCTGGAGAGACTTACATGAACTAAGTGAAATGAGCAGAACCAGGAAATCATTGTACATGGCAACAACAAGATTATATGATGACCATTCTGATGGACATGGCTCTCTTCAACAATGAAATAATTCAGACCAGTTCCAGTGATCTTGTGATGAAGAGAGCCATCTGCACCCAGAAAGAGGACTTATGGGAACCAAGTGTGGTTTACAACATAGCATTTTCACTTCTTTTGTTATTGTTTGCTTGCATTTTATTTTTGTCATTTTTTTTTCCTGTTTGATTTGAATTTTCCTGTGCAACAAGATAATTGTATAAGCATATTTGCATATATTGGATTTAACACATATTTTTACCATGTTTAACATATAGTGGATTACTTGCCATCTAGGGGAGAAGATGGGGAAAGAAGGGGGAAAATTGGAACATAAGGTTTTACAAGGGTTAATATTGAAATTATTCATGCATATGTTTTGAAAATAAAAAAAAACTTAAATAAAAATGATGCCTCAGAAATATAAGGAAGTGAGAAGGATTCAGAATCCACTTGCTCACAAGTACATAATCATTAATTAATTTATTTTTCAAAAGAACAGGCCATGTTTTAAAAAGAGAGGAGGGCTACTTTGATGAGGGAAGTCAATTCTAAAAAGAAGATCTAATTTAGTAAACATTCATGAAGTCTCCTATGAACTGAGATAAAGATGGTACAAGACATTAAGGCAAATACATAGTTTTTGTTGCCATGAGGCTTTCTCTCTAGAGAGTTTATTATCCACATTTTTTTGTGTGAAAATAACCTCATTTCTACCAAGAATTAACAGATCTGGTAGATTAATTGAAGAGGGGTAATCAGGAGAGATAGACATCAAATAACCCTAATGCCTCAGTGACAGGGAACAAGCATGTGGTATTACCAATGATTTTCTCTGGTATTTCTAGCTAGACATAATTTCTCTCTTATTTGTATGCCTATAGCTAGGATATGTTCCTTGGTTTCTTTATATATTTCATTCTATTTTATATTTGTACATAGAAACAATGTGAGCATGTTGGAGACATTGCTGTACTTATAGCTTGAAAAATATAGAGTCAAATTTTGCTTCTGATATTTACTATCCATGTTGCCTGGTCTCTGTGTGCCTCAAAAGAGACTTAACCTAGGACTTAACCTAAATGAGTAATGGAAGGAGTTCTGACTAGTATTTCCCTAGTTGGGAATATCATACATTCAAAATAAATTTATTTACATTATATTATTTCTCCTACTAGGGTATAAGCTCATTGAGGAAAGGGACTAGGTTTTATTCATCTATGTAATCCTCAAATTCCAGCAAATATAGTTGGTCCTTGATAAATATTAACTGAATAAATGAAGAAATTTTCATGGAAAGAAATACCCTCAAATCATACATTTCTATCAATCAATTGTAAAAGAAGCTGTGACATAGTATCAGATGTATAGACCTTGTTTTTTAGAAGCTATTATCTCTATGTGACTTTAAGCAAGTTGCTTAACCTTTGGAAACAGGTTTCTCCATACAAAAAATAGTGATAATTATGCCACTTGACTCCAAGATTGAGTTAGATGCTTTATAAACTATAAAGCACTAAGAAAGTATGAATTATTGACATAGCATTGTACTTGTGTTGGAAGAAGCAGATTCCCAGAGATAAGTTATTTACCCAAGATCATATAGCTTATGAAAAACAGACTTGGGACTAGCACTAAGGACTCCTGAGCAATTTTTCCACTCTAGAATATTACCTCCCCAATCCAATCACCTCTCTCTCTCTCTCTCTCTCTCTCTTTCTCTTTCTCTTTCTCTTTCTCTCTCTCTTTCTCTCTATCAGGGCAGCAATCCTCAACACCTGTAGTGGACACTCAGTATGGAAAAGTCCAAGGCAAACGTGAAAGCCTACAAGGATTTGACAAAATCGTCAATGTTTTCCTGGGTATCCCTTTTGCCAAAGCTCCTCTTGGACCCCTGAGATTTACTCCACCACAACCTGCAGAATCCTGGGACTACGTAAAGAGCACAACTACTTACCCACCCATGTAAGCCATCAGTCTTTTGCTTCTTCTGGGGATAGGAGGAGTTAAGATGTAAGAAAACATGGAGAATCATGATAATTTTCTTTGAATGCTTTTTATTTTGCTCCATACCCCTCTACTTAGTAAGAAACATTCCTTCAACTGGCTCACCTTGGAAATTAAGCTTGTTCAGGGACTGGAAGGTCTCTTATAGGAGAACCTATCAGGAATGCACAATGGGCATCCTTAAAACTATGAAATGACTGGTCTGCCCTGAAGTATGCCAGCTAAATATATCATATAGCAGTACTTTTTCCAATTGAAACTGGTACTCCCAAGAGTTCTTCAGTTTGTTTCCTTCATGGAATTAGAAGGTGCTGCTCCTTGACCCTTTGAATGTGAACATTTTATCCACTGAAAGGGAACACTTGCTAAACACAATAACAAATGATCTTCACCTATGTTCTTCCTTCATGCCAGGATTACTCCCGAGCCATAATACTTTTGCCAGTGGTGAGCCTTTAGCCTTTAAATCAGGTGATTTAAATGGGAGGAGATGGGTCTGATCTTTGATCACTGGCATCTACTCAGCACAAGGAGTGCCTGGGAGAGAGACAACAAGTCTCCAGGGAAATTAGAGACAGCTCAAAAGTATTGGGAGATTACAGATTAGTAATAGAGAGTAAAAGGACATGAAAACTTCTTTTTAATCTTGAAAATAAATGAGATTTTTGTCATGTTTTATTGAATAGGTGTGCCCAGGACCTAGTTTCTGGACAATTACTTTCTGACCTTTTTACCAACCGGGAAGAAAAAATTTCCTTGAAAACATCTGAAGATTGTTTATACTTAAACATTTATACCCCTGCTGACCTATCAAAGAAGAGCAAGTTACCTGTAAGGAAGCCATGGATGAGGTTTATTATGACTTTGAAATTGGTGGTTTGTTATCCTTACATGCATTTATAGGAGAAAAGATTAGAAAAAGAGCCCTTGGTTTGGAGGGTATAATAGGGGTTTGGGATCTTGACTTTTTCCTTAGTTCTCAGTAGGCAGGGTATATGGATTTTTAAATACACTTAGCTTCTCTCTCTTCACTTCAATTAAAAAAAATAGATTAGGTAGGTGGTGGGAAACTCACAGTGATAACTGAGAATAAAATGTACACATACCTTACATTTGCAAAATTCTTTCAACCACATTAATTCAGGAGCAAACATTATTTCCCCCACTTGACAAAGAAGAAAATTGAGTTCCAGAGCTTGATCAAAGATCACATAGTTTGTTAGTGGCATCTCCAAGAATCATACATCTTGAACTGGATGTTCCATAGATATCTTAAACTCAACACTTACAAAGCGAAAGTTATTGTTTCCCTCAAACTCACTCCTCTTCCTAACTTCCTTATTATGATCAAGGGTATCCCCATCCTCCTTGTCACCCAGATTTGCAATATAGGTGCCATTCTCAACTCTTACCCCCATAGTCAATCTGTTGCTAAGATTTGTTGATCTTACCTTCATAACATCTCTTCCATATGCCCTCCTTTCTCCTCTAAAACTGCCACCATCCTGATCACAGGCCCTCAATTTTTCACATCTAGTTTATTGCAATAGTCTCCAGGCCTGCTGCTTGGTCTTCTTGTCACAAATATCTCTCCACTCCAGTTCTCACTTGATTCAGCTGTCAAAGCATTTTCATTTCCTCTACTAATACTTCAGACCTGGTCTCTTGATTCTGTTTAAGGCTTTTTCATTAGACCAATAGCTCTTCATCCCCTTCCCTCCACAACTATCTATTATCCACATGAATAAGAAATAGGACAAGCAGCATGGATGATTTTTAAAGATTTCTGATTGACTTTGGTATACATTTTGCTATTTTATTGAAAATAATTTCTCTTAGACTCAGTTTCTGCAGCTATAAAATTAGGGTTTTGAAAGGTCTCTCTCAGGACTAAATTTATTCTCTTTCTTTAATTCTTTTTGATTTGTACAACTCTGAAAATGGAAATAGCATTTCTTGGGCATATACCTGTAAAAGGCTTCTCCTACAGGCTGAATGGAGAAGCTTAGAACCAGCCTTGAATCCAATTCTTAGTATGGAAGAAGCATAATTTGTCTAAATGGCTCTAAACCATGACTTTTCATCTCCCTGCTTCCTATTTAATAAATTATGATTTCTGGAAAACCCTTGATTCCCCAAGTATGAGATGCAGACCAAAATTATTTTGCTTAAGATAATACCCAGCTCTTCACTGCTCCATAAAGTTAAGTCTATTGTTGAATAGCTCTAATTGTTAGAAAGTTGCTTCTTATCTTGAAAACTAATTTTCCTTCTTTTACTATTTACTCTCTGGTAATATTTACTTTCTGGGGTGAAAATAGCACATTCTATCCCAATTTTCTTGAGAGATAGATATCTCCATTCAACTAGTTTTGAGGACTTTCTCCACCATGGCCACCATCATCTAAAGATTCTCCAGTTTCTTTAAGCTTCAACTTATAGAATTTCTAGGTTAGAACTAACTCAGAGGTCATCCAGCTACACTATGCCAAAGCTCAAATCTCTTCTACAACATACTTGAAAAATGATAAAAAAAGCACTACTTGAAGAACTCCAATGAGGAAAATGAGAGATCAACTGAGGCAGCCTATTCACCTTTTAGGGAACTCATATTGTTAGAAAAAATTTTTCTACATTGAGCTAAAATCTGTTTTCCTATGATTTTCACTCATTGCTTCTGAAGCCAAAAAGAAAGTTTATTTTTTTTTTCCTGCATGCCAGACCTTTATATGTACTTGATAACAGTTATATAGTCTCATCTCTCCCAAGTTTTCTCCAAGTCAAGCATCATTAGTTTTTGAGAGAAATTATTATTTCTCTGTTAAACTAATATACAATTATTTAAACTGGGGAGACCCCCAGCTTTACTTGCCTGTCCTATTTTCTTGTCCAGTTTCTCAGGGATAAGACTCATGAAAGCTAAGATTAACATTATCCTCATTCTGGGTATTGCTAATTCACACAAGTAGTTCAGACTTGTGTTTGGAATATAGATTGTTTGTATAAATTGGTCAAGACTAGGGGTGATCAGGTTATAGGGATAGACTCTCTGGTCAAGAGTGACATTCCCTGTCCCATATTGGAGTAAGTTTACTTCTTTTTGTAAAGTCCCCCTCTCTTTAATTGTTAACCAGTCAGAACTGATTGCCATATTCAGGAGCACTCCTCTTTCAGAGGACATAAAAATCAAGAACCCACTTCTATTATTGTCTTTAGTCTAAGAGAGAGATGACCAAATAATTATCCTTTTATTAATAAAGATGCTGGCATTATTAATAAAATAATTAAATTAACCAGAAATTATTTCTTTCAAACTTTTTAAAATATCACATTTCTTTAGCAAATTTGAAAAGGGAAGCACAGTATTATTACTTTCTATTTTTCTTCATCACCAGTGTTTCCTCTTCTCAATTAATAAGGTCCATAGAACTAAGATCTGCATTATTTGTTTCTGTTTATTTTCATCATTTTACTAGACCTTCCAGAGTGTAAACTGGTTGAGGGGTGTGGTAGAAAAACACTGAATACAGGGATTACTCCCTGGAGACATTTTTCCCTTTCTTTAATCCCAGAGTATCCTAGAGCCTGTTCAGACTAGCTACTAAAAGCCAATCGTTCATTTTATGCATTGTTGAAATCCACAAAGGCTACAAAGAGTACTTGATTAACAGTTTTTTGATTGACTAAATCTAAGTAATAGAGAAAATGTTAATCAAACAAATTAGAGTTAAGAGTATGTTTTATACGATTTTGTTTTGTTTTAATTTTGAGAGCTAACTGTGAAACATTTACCAGCACACCTTTGCTTTCATCTTTCCAACAGAGGATACTCAGAATAAGGTCTGAGCTGAAAAGAATCTTAGAGCTCATGTAGCTCAACATTCTCATTTTCTTTTTGGTATAAAAATGAGACTTATAGAGGGAAAGCAATTTATCTAAGTTTATATAATAAGGTAGTGGAAGTAATGGGTCTTCCAGCTCCTAGACCTATGCATGTTTTATTACACTGTACTAGCTCCCTAAATATCACTGAAAGGAAGACAATATCTTTTAACAGAAATAGTACTAGATTTGTAGACAAGGCATCTAGGTTTCAATTCAAGCTCTGATACTTTGTAACTTCAGATTAGTTATTTAACCTGTCAAAGCATCAGTTATATTATCTGTAAAATTAGTTCTAAGAGAGTGGATATAAATAGAGTATGCCTTCTGGCCTGAGTGATTTAGATATTAATTAACATTCCTGAAAGTAAGGCTAGAATAAGTGAGCTCTGTCAAGTTTTCTTCACTCTGGACTTCTGTACCCAAAAGGATTCTTCCTTACCTCCTCAGGTGATGGTGTGGATCCATGGAGGGGGTTTGGTGGTAGGTGCTGCATCAACCTATGATGGTCTGGCCCTTGCAGCCCTTGAGGATGTCGTAGTGGTGGCCATTCAGTATCGCCTGGGAATTTTTGGATTTTATAGGTAAGATCTACCATCTAGGAACTCACCTCAAATAACACTGAGCAATATCAGCCTAATTTAGCTATTATCCAAATCTGAAATGCTGTGATCCTCCTATAGCAACTACTCCCAAGAAATCCTTGACACATGAATATGGTGAACTTATTATGGTAGAGAGCATTTCTATTGTTCATGTTCTTTATTGGTAGTTAGCCTACAGGAGTCCTGATTGACTTCTATAATTTAGTGTTCTTGAAGTCACAGACTATTGACATGAGGAAGGATGTAGTAATAACCCCAAGACCACTTGGCTTTAGAGTGTTGTAGTTGGAAATGATATATTTTGGAGAGTGGATGTAAATCAACACATGTTATATTCACTTTTTTTTCCCCTTTTTCTTATTCTTTTTTCTCTCTCATGATTTTTTCCTTTTGTTCTGATTTTAAATGTGTATTTTAAAAATTAATGTACATATATAACCAGAAAAAAGAAAGTAATAAAAAGGGGGAAAAAGAAATTATATATTTCTTCCTTAACATTGTCCTGTCCCAGTTTACTCTGTAAGACCAGATTGCTGAACTTAAAAATACTGCTAGCTGTCAGGTAACAACCTATTGATCAGTGATAATGGGATTTCTGAGACTAATGAGCAATAATAATAGGTTCTTAAAGTTACTACAGGCACTGAACAAAATTGGATGCCTGTCACTTAACCTAGTGATGTTTCAGACCTAAAAATACACTTCCAGAATGTTTCCCCCATGAGCTCAGCCCAGAGAACTATGGGTATTGCATCTGTGCCCGAAGTCAGAACCACACTTCACCTCTAAGCCATACAATTAGCATATCAGTGACATGAAACATCTGATTTCTCTAACTTTTCCCCATAAATTTATTTTCTTGCTCCTAGTTCTTTTATAACTTTTTTTGGAATTTTGACCTCTTTAATTAACATTCCAATCAAAATAGACTGTGCCCCTTGGATCCAACCCTGCGAATTCAACTCAAAATACCAGTTGGAACCCCACCATTTTTGTGGTACTTTTGAACTCCAACCAACTATGGCACAAGGTCTAGCATATCATCAGCATCCAACAACTATTGCCAGTGTCACTGTTATCCCCAAAATGAAATGCTACAGAAAGAGTACTGAAGTTTAAATTCTCTCTTGGTCACTCCCTCAGCAAATCACTTAACTTCCTTTAGTCTTAAAAGAAGATTAAAATTAAGGTTAAAGCATGGAGAAATTGTAATCTTATTTGGTAGAAGCCATCACTCTCTTGATTTTTGTAATGTTCAGTCACTTCAGTGGTGTTCAACTCTTTGTGACTCCATTTGGGATTTTCTTGGCAAAGGTAGCAGAGTGGTTTGCTTTTTTCCTTCCCCAGTTCATTTTACATATGAGAAAACTGAATTAAGCAGGATTAAGTGAGTTGCCCAGAGTCTCAAAGCTAGTAAGTGTATGGGAGTGAATTTAAATTCAAGAAGATAAATCTTTCCAATGCCAGGCCTGGCACTGAGTACACTATGGCACCATTTAGCTATTTATATTTACATATTTTTATATTTACATATTTACATATTTATAATTTACATATTGAATGATAAGTATCAGATACAAGGATTTGTATCTAGTTCTGTGCTAGGCTCTAAAACAGATATGAAAATGTTGGACATATCCTTTGACCTGAAGGAAGTCACTATGTAGCTGGGAAGATGAGGGGCACTTGAAAAAATTAAGTTAACAACATAAAGAAATTTGTGCTAAAGGAATCATATTCCTGGCAGGGACTTTAGAAATCACATATTATAATCCCTTCATTTTATGGATAGATAAAGTGAGAACCAAGAGAAATTAAGACTGAGGGAGAAATTACTGTAGTCTGGAGTAGTAATAAAAAAATTTCCTACTAGATTTGAAACATGAGCAGAAAAATCATAAGAAGACATTTTGGGCAGGGAAACAACATGAGAAAAAGACATATTCTGAGCCAAAAGTAAAAATCATTTCACCCTGAGCAAAAACCATTGTGCTGTGGAGGGGGACATGGTATTAGAGAGAATGGACTAACTTTGGGTATAGTTGTTCAAAGAGAACAGTCACTAGCTTTCACCTCAAGGGAATAGCAGTCCTGAGAGTAGAGCAGTATAAAGAACAAGTCTTGAGGTGTCAAGGCATGGTCATGATGCTCATCAGAAGGAGAAAAAATTATATTGATCCTCACTCCCACCCTTTATAGATATACTCCCAGGAAGGAAAGACACTCCTTGCCCTAGATGTTGGCTAAATAAAGCAAATCATCATTTTACTCATGCTGGTTATGATTCTGGACATCACCATCATCATGGTGAGAGACCACAAGAAGATGGGCACCACAGAAGTAGAAATTTCATCTTAAGCCTTTTGGGGGACTCAGTTAAGAATCCTGACAGAGACTCCAGAAGGCAAAGTCAGGGTTTGGAGTTAACATGAAATCAAGCACACATTTCCTGTGCTCAGGAAATTTATATATAATGAAGGGGAGAGAAGAAGGGAATGAGCATTTCATAAGAATCTACTAAGGATCAGACACTGTGCTAAGTACTTTTTGAAAAAACTTGTTTGAGTTTTATCTTATCTATAAGGTACTTGCTATTATTCCCTCCCATTTTACAGTTAAGAAAATTCAGGTAGATAGGCTAAATAACTTGCCAAAAGTCTCACAGTTAATGAACAGGACCCATGTATATGTCAGATATGTAAAATCAATGTAAAACAAACAAACAAAAAAAACAAAGAAAAGAAATGACTTGGATTTGCTAGAAAGGGAAACTCAACATTACTCACTATTTCCAATTCCAAAATTTGCCATTATTGGATAGTTTTTGGCCCTGCTCTTGACTTGTGACTCTCTGATATTCTTTTCTATCTTTTCAATTAATTGTTTACTTCTTGTCTCCTCTCCCTTGCAGCACTGGAGATGAACATGCCCGGGGAAACTGGGGTTACTTAGATCAAGTGGCTGCACTTCAGTGGGTCCAGGAGAACATCGCCAATTTTGGAGGAGACCCAGGCTCAGTCACCATCTTTGGGGAGTCAGCAGGAGGTTTCAGTGTTTCAGCATTGGTGAGCTTCCAAGGGTACTGTGTCTTGGCTTAGAAAGATTCATGCCAGGATTAAGGTCTTTCCTATCCCTCCTTTCCTCTTTTTGTCTTAACTACTTATTTTCTTCTTTTCTCATTTATTCAACAAACATTTATTAAGTGACTATTGTGTACATAGAATTGAGGTAATGGGAAAAATGCGAAATTTTATTTATAATCCTTATAACTCAGATAGAGGGAAATACACAAACACAGTGACTAAAATATATAATATTCCATTTAAGTGTATTGAAAATGTCTTGAACAAAGAGTTTATGAGGTCCAAGGAGTGAGAATTGACTTGAGGGATTAAAACAGCTCTATGGTCAAAATGGCATTTGAAAAATTTATGGGATCTTGTTTCTCTTCCACTTTCTTGTTTTCTCTATCATATCCTCTTTTCTCTCTTTTCTGCCCCTTGTCTCTTTCTCTTCTTTCTCTTATCTCTCCATTTCTCTCTCTCTCTCTTTAAATTGACTGTAGCAGAAGGGGTGGTAGGAAGGGTGAGACCAATTGCAGGCTAAAGACAACTTTTTAAGTTCCCTTTCCTCATTATATATTGTATAAGGAAAACTATTTGTTTTTTTCCTCAAATAATATTTTTCCAATTATATATTAAAAACAATTTTAACATTTATTTTTTTTTTTAATTTTGAATTCTAAATTTGTGCTCTTTCATTCCCATTGCCTGAGAGAGTAAGCAAGACAAATAAATTGATTCATTGTTGATAGGTTGATAGACTTGTGGTCCACTCATTCTGGAAAGGAATTTGAAATTACGCCAAGAAAATAATCTAAAATATCTATACTTTTTAGGCTAGAGATCCCACTGTTAGATACAAATTTTACAAGGAAATTTTTAATTTCCTTTTACATTATAATGTTCATGTATTTTCCCTGCCCACATTTCTTTGAGTTTCTCATTTTTGCAATTTCTTACTGCACAGCAATATTCTATTACTTTCATATATCATAATTTGTCTTTTTGTTTTTGTTCTTTTCATCACTCAGCAGGCATTTGTTCATGACTTAGCAAACTAAGGCTATGTTTTTTTTTGTATATACTAGAAATATGTTTTTATTTTTGATTTCCCTTAGGGTTTTATATCCAATAAAAAAAGTTTTGGGTCAAAGGATATATATAGTTTTCTCACATAATTCTAAATTGATATCAGGAATGGCTAGACCTTTTTATAACTTCACCAACAATGTATTAGTATGTGTTTTCCTATATATTATTTCCAAAATTGATGTCATTAAAAAAAATCTTTGCTAATCTATATGGTTTGAAGTTCCTTCACTATTATAACTTTACATTTCTCTTTTTTCCTCATGCAATTCTAAATAGAAGTAAATCACCTTTGTACTTATTATCCCTTGTGCCTAGAATGCTCTCTGTTGTTATCTCTGCTTGTCTTTTACAATCTCTAGTTAGCAAGATACACTGAAAGCATCACTTTGCAAATGAGGCCTTTCTTGATGCCCCATGCTAGTATTCTTCTGGTACAGATTACTTTATATCAGCTTTGTATGTACAAATATATGTATACATTGTCTCTCCTGTTAAGCTTATTAAGAGTGGGGACTATTTCACTTTTGTCTTTGTGTTCCCTAAATCTAGCCCTTACCTATAAGGGTTCTGGTATACAGTAGAAATTTAAAAAATTCTTGTTGATAGACTGATTTTTAGTTCTTTTGAAAAATGTTGACATACATTTCTGTTGGGAAATACCTTTTTACGTTACATATTTTATATTAATTCCTTAAACATCTTGGATTTAAAAATCATTATCAGTGGTTTAATTATAAAATTATTTTGTAGTTATCATTGCTTTTTTTCTTTTATGATCTCTCTCTAATTTAACTAATAATTCTCAATTATAAATCTACTCATCACAGTCTTATTCACTTCTTTTTCTTTCTTTTTTTTTTTTTTTGTTGCTACATTTTGTTTGCCTTTTATATCCATTCTCTGAATTGTATGATATATAGTTTAAGATGCTGATCTAAACTAAATTTCTCCCAAATTTGTTTTCAAATTTTCTGTTATTTTGTAGTTGTTAAAAAATCTTTCCCCCAAGTAACTTTTGTCCTTGAGTTTATCAAACACTGAGATGCTACTTTCATTTGCTTGTGTCTTATTTTTCTGATTTGTTCTACTTATCCCCCTTTTTTTTGGAGTTTTTTTTTAAAACAATATAATATAAGTTAATGTTGTTTATACTCTCAGTCCAGTTTTAAGCTATTAAAGCTTAAAGAGGCTTAAGCAGGTAAGCTTATGAAGCTTTAATAGTTTAAAGCTTCACAAAGACTTTTGGAACACATCATATACTTTTAGTTCTGGTAATATTTCCTATTCACATGTTCTTTTTAAAAGTGATTTCCCCTGACATCCTAGATAAAAAGTTCTTAACATGGAGTTAATGAATTTTTTAAAATATTAATTTCTGAATTTCAACAATTTTTTTTGTTATACTATGTATTTCATATATTTATAATCATGATTCTGAGAAGGGATCCATAGGTTTACTAGACTGGCGGCCAACCAGACATATTGACACACAAAGATGGTTTAGAATTCTGCACAAGATCGTTTTTCTTTAACATATGAATTCAGTTATTATTGTTATTATCTTTAATTCTACAACAACAAAAATGTTCCCTTAGTTATTTGATTGGCTAGCATCAAGGTAAGAGAGTCTATTAGAAATTTATGTCCCATAATCTCAATGAGTACCTCAAAACAATAGTTTACTTCTCCCTAGTTGACTACCATCCTACTCAACATAGAGGCTTTTCCAAATCTTTTGATCCTTCCTCGATCTTCTGATACTTTCTGTTCCCCTATCCTCTCAGTTGATAATCTTACATCCAATTTTACTGAAATAATTGAAGCCATTCACTAAGAGCTCCCTTAATTACACTCTTAGTTATCACATATGCCATCTGCATCTAACTCTTCCTTTCACTCATGTCTCATAGGATGATGTGGCCCTTCTCATTGCCAAGGATAACCCCTCTCCATGAATACACAATCCAGTTCCATTTCAATATCTTCAGTAGATTGTCCCTTTATTATCCCAACTCATTCACTAATTTTCAATTCCTTCATATCTCATGACTGTTTGTTTCTATATTGCCTACAAACATCCCCATGCCTACCCCTTCCTCAAAAATCCCTGATTTATCTTTTCATCCCAAATAGTTATCATCTTTTATCTCTCCTCTCTTTTGTGGCTAATTTCTCAAAAAGGCTATTTGAATAGGTATCTCTACTACCTTTCCTTTCCCTCTCTTCTTTTCTTTGTAATCTGGCTTTTGATTTTATGATTCAACTGAAACTCCTCTTTCTAAATTTAACATAAGTTTAATATATTTAATAAGTTTAATATATTAGTTGCCACATCTAATGGCCTTTTCTCAATTCTCATCCTTCTCGATTTTTCAGAAGCCTCACATATGGATAATTTTTATTATATTAAGTTAAAAAAGTTTTTGTACAAACAAAACCAATGCAGACAATATTAGAAGAGAAGCAATAAACTGGAAAACAAGTTTATATTCAAGGGTTTTGATGAAGGTCTCATTTCTAAAATATATAGAGAACTGAATCAGATTTATAGGAATTCAAGCCATTTTCCAATCAGTAAATGGTCAAAGGATATGAACAGATAATTTTCAGATGAAGAAAATGAAACCATTTCTAGTCATATGAAAGGGTGCTCTAAATTGCTATTTATCAGAGAAATGCAAATTAAGACAACTTTGAAGTACCACTAAACAATCTCTCATATTGACTAATATGACAGGAAAAGATAATAAAGAATGTTGGAGGAAATGCTGGAAAAATGGGACACTAATACATTGTTGGAGGAGTTTGAACTGATTCAACCATTTATGAGGAGCTGTTTGGAACTATGCTCAAAGTGCTTTCAAACAGTGAATACCCTTTCATCCAACAGTGTTTCTACTGGGTCTTTATCCCAAAGAAATCATAAGGGAGGGAAAGGAACCCACATGTGCAAAAATGTTTGTGGCAGCCTTTTTTTGTAATGGCAAGAAACTGGAAACTGAGTGGATACCCATCAATTGGAGAATGGCTGAATAAATTGTGGTATATGAATGTTATGAAATATTATTGTTCTGTAAAAATCAATCACCAGGATGATTTCAGAGAGGCCTGGAGAGACTTACATGACCTGGGGCTAAGTGAAATGAGCGGAACCAGGAGATTATTATATGTGGCAACAGCAAGATTACGCTATGATCAATTCTGATGGACATGGCTCTTTTCAACAATGAGATGATTCAGTCCAATTCCAATGGTCTTGTGATGAAGAGAGCCATATGCACTCAGAGAGGGGCCTATGGAAACTGAGTGTGGATCACAACATAGTATTTTCACTCTTTTTGTTGTTTGTTTACATTTTGTTCTCATTTTTTTCCCTTTTTGATCTGATTTTTCTTGTGCAGCATGATAATTGTTGAAATGTGTATAGAAGAGTTGTACATTTTAACATATGTTGGATTACTTGCCATCTAGGGGAAGGGATTGGGGAAAGAGAGAGAAAAAAAAATTGGAACATATGGTTTTGTAAGAGTGAATGTTGAAAATTATCCATGCATATGTTTTGAAAATAAAAATCTTTAATTTAAAAAAAAGAAATAAAACTCTCTTCTCTGTAGATTTATATGGCACTTCTCTTCACTGGTTTTTCTTCTACCTATGTGATTATTCCTTAGTATCCCTTATTGGATCTTTTATTATACAAACCTTTCTTACAGATATGTAGTATAAAGGCAGGATTACATGGTAGGTAGACAGAAAGTAAGAAACACCTTCTTAGATTAACTTTTGTTTAAACTAGAACTTATTTGAATGCTCAGCTGTTACAATTCTACCCCTAAATCAGAGTCATCTTGAACAGAAACCAAGGATCTCTTTCTTAGTAGACAGATTATAGAAGTTACAATGAGCATCTTTTCCTGTATTTGATTAGGGTATAATATTGCTTGTATGGCGCTGAAGAGAGGAGGCCAGCAGATAGAAGACAACAAAGCTCAATAGAAATGGGATGCCTAGAAGCTGTGGAGAGAGAGAGAGAGACAAGAGAAAGAAAAAGAGAAATAGAGAGACAGAGACAGAGAGAAAGACAGAGACACAGAGGATGAAAGAAAAACATAGAGAATGGAGGCCGAGAAGAAGAGGAGCAAGTGGGAGGAGGGAAAAGATGGGGGCAAAGACAAAGAATTGTTATTGTTAATTTTTTGTGATATTTTTATTATTTATGAGGCTAATAATGAAAATGTATAAGCATTGTCATTGATCTTTAAATTTTGGTACCCTGTAACAAAGTTATATTCATCTCATTAAAGTTATGTCTGTTCTCTTAAGTCATACTTCTTTTCTCTCAGGCTTTATTTCCACTGACCATCCATGAGATTATTTCACTATCACTTCTGGCTCTAAATTTTATTGTTATCTTATTGGAAACCACAACTTCCATTCCTCCTTTTTAGGGTTGACAAGTATAAAATATATTCTTTATTCCTCTTAATTTTACTTTATATGTGTCTTCAATGAGTTGCTTATATGCAGAAAACTACCAGGCTTTATTTTTTATTCTTACTTTTTCATTATCTCAGTTGTTGAGGGAATGAAAAAGAAGCATTGTCTTTAGTGTCTCTTTTTGACTCTTCATCAGTCATTAACTCCATTCTCTCCACATCTAAAAGGTTTTTTGTTTTTTTTCCTATATTGTTCTACCACCTACAATATTGATTTTAAACAGGGGAATTAGATTTTCCCCTCTGGAATTTTAATTCACTCACTCTACTTACTTTTAAAAAAATTTATATATTTTATTATTAATTGTAATAATTGTTGCTTTTCCCTACCTTTCAGATGATATTTTCAAAAATTAAATCAAATAATTAAGGCACCCATTCACCTACTTTCATAGCCTTCTCTAGCTTCTTGAAAACAAACACTTCATTTTTTAATCTTTAATTACTACATAAAAGTATTTAACTTTGCTGTTTTCTCAGTTTGGATTTTAAATATTTAGCTCACTTTGGGATTCCTTTGAAGGAATGAGGTTTTTTTTTTCTTTTTACTGAATGATCAGGTTTTTTTTATTGAGATTTCTATTCATAAGAGATATCATTTTGGGGGTACCAACAGATTTTCTTTGTTTTTCACAATATTATATTCCAAATTTTCATTTAGTTTCTTATAACCATAGAGTAAAGTTGTGGTATTCGGATCATTCTAGGAATCTAAACCATTTTTCCATGATACCTACAAAATTTGTCAATGCTATAGTTCTAAAATTTGATTATGATGTTATTTTTGCTTAAAGTATATATGTGTGTGTATGTGTTTTATATTATTGTTCCATTGGTCACTTCTTTTTTTTAAATTTTATTTATTCATTTATTTTTTAAATAATTATAACTTTTTATTGACAGAGCCCATGCCTGAGTAATTTTTTACAACATTATCCCTTGTACTCACTTCTGTTCTGAGTTTTCCCCTCTTTCCCTTCACCCCCTCCCCCAGATGGCAAGCAGTCCTACATATGTTAAATATGTCACAGTATATCCTAAATACAGTATATGTGTGCAGAACTGAACAGTTCTCTTGTTGCACAGGAGAAATTGGATTCAGAAAGTAAAAATACATTGGTAACTTCTTAATGATATTCAGGTTTCAAGTTTCTCTCTCTCTCTCTCTCTCTCTCTCTCTCTCTCTCTCTCCTGTGTATGTGTTTCTTAAAAAAACCTGTGATTTTTTTTTTTAATATTCTATCCTCATATTCAGCATTCCAGGTTTGTAGAACCTCTCGTGTTTTTTTTTTTTAATTAAAAAAAGGTTTTCTTCCATTATTTTTTCATTTTTGTATTCCAATTCTTTTTTTTTCTCTTTTTCAGAGAAATTACTATAGGGGAAATGTCTATTTTTTGTTCTTCACACTCTAAGCTTTGATTAGATTTCCTGATTTCTTTCTTAAAATATCTAATTTCTGTGAGCTTTTCACTGTATTTTTGAGCAATTCAATTGCCTTTTGTAAGCTTCTCAAACAATTTTTTAAAATACTTTTACATCTCTCAGGTGATTATTTACTCACTTTCTTTTATTGCAAGATACTTGTTCATTTTTTTTCTCTTTCGTCCTCTAATGCTTATGTCTCCTATACATTCAGGTCTTTTTGCTTGTTTGTTTGTTTGTTTTGTTTTTATCAATCACTGGACTGATTTTTTCTATAATGTTTCTGATGAAAGTGTATCCCTAAGTAAACCAATCCTTTCTATCCTTTTGATTCAGTTTTGTTATCCCATGAATATAACCCTTCCTGTCTATTTTTTATTTCCTCAGAAAGTTAAGTTAACAATTTTGGGGACAACTCAGAAAGGTGACTATTCACCACCCCTATCAATTTCACTCTTTGGTTTTACTATCCTTTGTACACATATCTTTCTTCAGACCCACATGGGGGCCCTAGGGGCTGATCTTGAAAGGGTCAAGAAAAGGTCCCCAGTATATTTCTGAAAGGGGTGCTTAGAAAATCTTTGTAACTGGGTCTCCTCCACTTCTTTCTCATTCCTTCTATTACTTTTGTGTTACTTGTAATATAATAAGAGCCTCTCAAGGCCCAGGATATTAGCTGTGGGAGAGAGCAAGACCAGAATGGTAAGGGTTTTACCTTCCCTGAGATCATGAATACTCTTGGTAAATTGACAAGGGATTAACCCCAAAGTCACTGATTAAAACTGCCACATCCTTGGGAGTGATGGTTCTCCACCCTGGTTGTAAAATGAAGGAAATCTAGAAACAAAGATGCTATGTGGTGTTCTTTTCTTTTTCTAAAACATGATAGTTCTCTGGGAGCAGGTTTCTTGGGGAGATTTTCTGGAGGCAGCCTTAGTTTCAGTTCAGATCAATAATCACCTCAAATACAGCCAGGAATTAAATTCCAATCTTTTATTGTCTCTTCCAAAATAGCCTAGGAAGCTTTCCTTGGTTCTGAGAACTCTTCCAGCTTCTGCCTCTACTAGCTCAACTCCAACTCCTGGCTTCTCCATCTCCAACTGACTCAATGAGATTGAGATCTTCTTATATATGATTTCTTAAAAGTGTGAACCCAAAGGTTGACTCCTCCTCTGAGAGAGTGGGATTGTGGGAGGTGTAAACTTGGATATCTCCCAACTTGTGAATTCCAATGTGTGAGCCAATGTGTAAGCTCTCTTAACTGTGTGAACTTTAATGTGTGACCTCTAATGTGTGAATTCTCCCAAAGGTGTGAACTCCAAAGGTGTAAACCCAAGCACATAAGCACTGTTTCCATCAATTCCATTGAATTAACACTAGGATTCTAATAATGCTAGGCGAAATCAAAAGCTAAGTTGTCAGTCTCCAGTTATAATTCCCTAAGAATTTATGTTAGATTATGTGATGATCAATAATGAGGTGATTCAAAGTACTTCTACTAATAGATCTGTGATGGGAAAAGCCACCTGAATCCAGGGAAAGAACTATAGAGACTGAATATGGATCACAATATGTATTATCACCTTTATTGTTGCTGTTGTTCTTCTTGTTTGTTTGCTTGAATTTTTTCTCACCCCTCCCCCCTTTGATCTGACTTTTCTTGTGCAATATGATAAATGTGGAAATATATTTAGAAGAATCACACATGTTTAATCTATATTGGATTACTCACTGTTTGGGGGAGGGAAGAGGTGGACAGGGAGATAGAAAAAGATTTGAAGCAAAAGGGTTTTTAAGGGTAGATGTTGAAAACTATTTTTGCATGTATTTTTCAAAGTAAAAAGCTATTATTAAAATAAATTGGTTATTAGTTATCCAAGAAAAAAAGAATTTGTCTTGAGGCAGGAACTTCATTCTTTTTCTTACTGTCACTGAAGATTTTTGGAGTTTTTTTTTCATTTTTTTCAATTCATTATTTTTCTTATTCAATCTAGTTGGGGGAGAGCTACTCCCAACATTTAGCCTCCTTCCCAGGATTCCTTCAAATCAACTATTTAAGAAGAATTAATTTGAGAGGGGAAGGATATCCTTACAAAAAAAGGACCTGAGTTAAGATAAATTCTGGGAATCTCTTAAAAGCTGCTGCAAGAAATCACTCACAATATCTTAGTCTTAGGTATTGTATGTGTATTATGTATTGATACACTGTATCACTATATATTAGGCTTAGGTTGAGAAAGAACTCACCTGTGATAGATTAGCTGGGGAAGTAGTCATCTGATGGTAAATTTTCATTTTAATGAATTATTCTTGCTATATAAGTATGTACTAAACTTAAGTTTTGTTGTTGTTTAATACAGAGAAAGGAATCTTAATGTTATCAGTGCCCTCTAAATTTTAGTGCCCTGGCCTAGCCATAGTCACCCTATTCTAGCTCTGGCTTTGCTGTTCAAATGTAATTTTGCCCCTCTTTTTTTTTCCTCTCTCAGGTTTTATCTCCTT
Organism: Sarcophilus harrisii; assembly: GCF_902635505.1. Taxonomy (NCBI): domain Eukaryota; kingdom Metazoa; phylum Chordata; class Mammalia; order Dasyuromorphia; family Dasyuridae; genus Sarcophilus; species Sarcophilus harrisii. The sequence goes on along the minus strand of NC_045427.1, from coordinate 472,814,646 downwards.
TGACCAAAAACCTTTTCCACCGGGCTATTTCTCAGAGTGGAGTTGTCTTAATGGATTGTCTGTACAATTCCAGTCTCACAGCAGCAACTGAGGTAATCCCTTTGCATTTTATCTTATTCCAAACATCCATTCATAAAGTCATATGTTTTAGACCTTCAAGATCATTTAGCCCAAACCCTTCATTTTATATTTGAAATCTGAATTCCAAAAAAAAGGAAAGTAAACGGCTGAAGATTTGATTACAGCATTAATCTACCCAGCTCTAGAGTTTAGGGCTCCTATATTCCAAATAGACTTTCTTCATACTTCACTGTGACAAGTCCAAGAACACAAGGATTTATACACAGCTTTCATATGTGGATAGGTTCATAGCATAAACTGTCCCTATTATATTATGTTGCAGAAAATTACAAGTTTTGCTGGGTGCAAAACAGTCACTTCAGCCAGCATGGTTCACTGTATGCGACAAAAGTCAGAAGAGGAACTCCTGGATGTAGGTTTGAAGATGGTAGGTAACCTTGTATTCTTGTCTATTGCCAATGCCCACGATCCCTTCAGACTTTTTCAGTAGACCAGTTCTATTAGATAAAACAAATAGTCTATCAATGTGAAATTCTCATCTGTGTAAGTACAGATAGCCATGTTAAAAAAAAAACAAAAAAACATAAAAGTCTCCAATCTACCCAGCTCTTGAGTTTAGGGCTCCTATATTCCAAATAGACTTTCTGATATTGTTTGATTAAATCATGATCAGAGAAATGGTTTTCAGCAATTCATATCTGATGTCTTGATGTTGACCTGCCAGAGGAACTAGACCAGAAAAACTCCTAAACTCCTTGCCCACTTAAAGAAATCACATTGTAAGATATGCCTGAGAATCTGTTAATTGTAGAGAAGACAAAGGAAGGGCAGTGGTGGGTATATGCTTTGACTCTAAGGAGAGCCTGAGTTCTTGTCTCCCTCCCTAAAGGAAGCGAGTCTTGAACCCCAAAATTCTCCAGCAAATAGTCCTATCTCCCAGGATTTCTGTGGCCTATTCAGTTAAGTCATTTGACCCATATTTAATCATGTATCCACACATGCAGTATAACATAACTAGAATATTTAACTAGATACACTCCAGTCCCAAGCAATTAGGCAAGAGATGTTTGGAAAACCAAAATCAAAGCAGTTTTTAGGACTTAGAACATAACTTGGTTATAACAACATTCTGCTTTGTATATTTAGTCTTAGTTGGTAAAGGGTGAATAGGATTCTAAAGAATCTAAATTCTAGTGATACAGCCAAGTTTCCTTAAGTAATGAAAGAATCTACCCTAGCTGGTTTGCGCAGCAGCAATGAAGGGGTTGTTCCTAGGTCAGTTCCAGGCTTAATGGCAATGTTTCTACCAAATGCAACTTGCTGCTGAGTTATATAAATGAACAATGCAATCTTAATTCTTCAGCTTCTATCCTGGAGGGGAGAGTAGGTGGAGAGCAGGGAAGGATCACTGACAGATTAAGTGTTCTCAAAAAAGTGGGGAAAAAAATTAAAGGTATCTTTTACTCATAGGACTGTATTTTCCTTCAGAAGCCTAGGATATAGAAAAAGATAGACAAGAGTGGTCCTCCAGATCCTCAGATAATAGCACCTGATTTTGTTCTAAGAGACCTTGTCATTCTCTCAGTAACTGTCCCAGATTCATTTTGCTCCTGGTATGAAAGGTGGGGATGAAAAATGATTCAGTTAATTCCCTAAGAGTCCAGAGAGAAGGAGCCTCTAACAGATCTTTCTGTGAAGTTTTCTCACTTATCCTTTTTGTTTGTCTTCACAGGGATTATTTGGTCTGGATTTCCTAGGAGACCCTTCAGAGGTAATAAAGCATCCTTGTTTTCTTAATTATGGGGTTTTAAGTCTTGGCTCTTTTTAAGTGCTGATTAAAGAAAGGAGGAAATCTCGTATGAATGGAATTATTTCAGTCTCTTTCCTCCAGTACCAGTTTATCTTTCTCTCTAACCTTGATTCTTCCCCAACACATATATAATTAGCCACTGATGAAAATGTCCTTTCTTGAGGCTGTAGTTGGCTTTGTCAGTTTCAGAGTGGCCCCTAGGGAAACGCCTGAACTGGACCGATGAATCCTTTCAATAACATTCAGCAATAAGGTCAAGGTTTCAGACAATCAGCTTTCTGTTAATCCCCTATTGGTTTGTAAAGTGACTACATGAAACTGCAAACAGAACCACTTTACTTTGGACTAAATATTAACTTAGTACCTTTTGCAAAACAGTTGCTGTGATTGTGTCTTCTGTAACATCAAACCTTATCAATTTAGCAATTAAACAATTCATTTAATAAACCCTAGTAAAAGTCCTGAGAAACTTGATAGAGATGCAGAAAGCAACTAGATTTGATTTGTTATTCATCAGGAACACGGCTAGGGAGGAAATATCCTTTATACTATACAATACACACACACACACACACACACACACACACACATAAACACACATGAACCATGCTTAAATTTTGCAGCTTCAAGCTAATAAATTCATTTTCAAATTTGCAGTTATGTGCATTAAAGAAAAAAAATTTGGTGTTATGCATATAAATATGAAGAGCAACTGATATCCTACAAGGCATTTAACTGGCCCTTGTTCACCCTACCATTGTAAAGAGCTACTCATGCATTCATTGAATATTTTCATTTTTTTTTTGTCTTCAAAACTCAAGTTTTGTGTTACAATTATGGCCCCAAAGCATAATGCAAGGCCTTTGGACTCTAAAGTGATGTCAAGACTTTGGAAGTTTCAGTAACTTCCTACAGCAGTGACTAAAGTCCTGGCAATCTCTCCCTTGGTTTTCAGGAGACAACCAAGATAAGAGAGGTTTACAAACACTGTCATCTTATAGGGATAAATAAAATTCTAGTTTAAATTTTTTTTCATTTCAAGAATTTTATTTATTGTGCAGTTATTTATGGAACTATGGATTTTATGAAATGCATATTTCATTCATGAAAAGTGAATACTGTTTGAAATAAATGTTTTGTTTTGTTTTTATTGAGATGTTAGCATAAAAAGTCAAAGAATTCTAGAGAATTATTAATGAGGAAAAATGTTTTTTCATGTTATCAATTTTACATCGTGGACTGCATTTTATGGGTTATTCAATGTTAGGAAAAGTGCATTTTATCAAAATTAATGTTTTATTATAAAGAATTATGCAGAAAAGTGTATTTTCAGCAATCTTTACCAAAAAGTTACAATTTTCTGTGGTCCTAGGAACCTAATTCCCTATTTTCCATAAATACAACATATTTACATTGGCATTTATGCTTTTTATGCTATTTTCCAGGAAAGTTACGCTGTAAAAGCTGACACTTAAATCTCAGTCTGTTCCAAATTCAGCACTTTTTTTTCATATCCACGTAGTGCTGTATGAGTTTAAAAGGAGAGATCTGTTTAGGCAAAGTCGGGAAAGACTTTTTGGAGGCATGTAGCATTTGCCATGGTATTGCAAAGATAAAAAGACAGACAGCCTTTAACTGAGAAGCACTGAGCACTATGATGGTAACCATCTTGCATAATCAGTCTACCTCTAAGGGATTTGCTTTTATGCCTTATTTTTTTTTTAAATGCTTGTCTCGTGTTATACTTTGGTTTGGTTTTTGTTTTGTTTTTGCTTTTTACCTTGCAAAAATCTAAGGATCCACCTTATGTTTATCATATTAGCAAAGATGATAAAAAAATTGAAAATAACAATATTGGAGGGAATGGGGGAAGAAAGGTATCCTACATTTTTAGATAAATAGCCAATTGGCCTAGTCATTTTGTAAGTCATTTTGGAATTATGCCCCCAAAGCACTAAACCATATCTACTTTTTTACTCAGAGTGACTATTGCTAGTCTGTATCCCCAAAGGAATGCCTTCTCTGGGTTATACTCCTGACACTCCAAGACTCTTTTATTCCAAAAACTTATTCACCCTAGACTCTGCTGGACTTCACCTTTTTGCCCTCTCCCTCTCATTGATTGGTTCTTCACAGAATCTCCATTTTAAGCAGGCCCAAGCCAGTCATGCTTAATTTTTCTCTAGGCTATTTCTCCCAGACTTTCTCTGCAATGCCTTTCTCTGGAAAATTTCAATTGCCTTCTCATTCCTTTCTTTTCACCTCACCATGTATTTATTATCTTCTCCCATGACAATATAAACTCCTTTCTGTTTATATGTACATTCAGAGCGTAGCATAGTGCCTGACACATAGTAAATGATTAATAAGTACTTGTTGAAGTTAAATGCTTTTTAAAAGATCAAAGAAAATGAACAACCCATGTGTACAAAATATTTATAGCAGCTATTTTTGAAAAAGCAAAGAATTGAAAACTAATAAGTGTTCATCTATTAGGGAAAGGCTGAAGAAATTATGTAATATTTTTGTATCATAAGATATTAAGAAATGAATTGTTTCAGATAAATTTTAGGAGACTTTCATATATTAATGTAGACTGAAATGAAATGAGAACAATTTATACAAAAACAACAACTTGGAGAGATTTAAGAACTCTGATCAATGATGACAGCATTATTCCATAGGACTGATGATGAAATACACCTTCTTCTTCTTTTAAGAGATAATAGAAGCAAGGTGCAGAATGAAGCAAATATTTTTTTGCATGTTTCAACTATATAGATTTGTTTTGTTTGCCTGTTTATTTTTAATAATGACTTTTTTCATTTTTATTTGGGGGATGGGAGAACTAGTGATGGTATTGCCAAAAATAAAAAGGAGAAGTGGAATAAAAGAAAGTCAAATGAACAGAAGTCCAGAGAGAAATAGACAAGCAAGGCAGCTTTGAAAGTGAAAGTTAAACTTTTTTTAAAGCAAGTTGCATGTTGTAGAAACTTATAGTTTCACATATGATCTATTTAAAAATTTTACTTTGTATATGGAAATGCTCTTTTTTGGAGTATTTGTTAAATTCAGAAAAAGAAAATATATTTTGATGTGTTGATTCAATTTAAGTTAATTTGGAAAAATTAAAATGTTCCATTAAAAATAAAATACTTCATTATGCTGACACCAGTTGTAATATAGCCAAAAGTAATTAGCTCACTGATGAACTGAATATGAGTTGCAGACATCATCAATTACTGATGAGAGAACCACCATATTTATAATCCTACAAATTCAAAATTTAAGAATCATTCTTGACTCTACACTCTTATTCCCTTATCCAATCAAAGAACAAGCCTTGAGAATTTTGCCTCTCCAATAATTTTCCCATGGGTATCTCTCCTTAGTCAGACTACAACTACTCTAACTCTCAAATGTCTTTGTGTTTCTGAAATCCAGAAGAAAACTGCATGTTCTCTTCTATGCTGAACTTGATAATAAGAACACAGGACTCCCTAGCTATAGTTCATAACCATAAGAAATCTTCTACTTTTATTTCCTTCCTCTAGGGAAAAATGTATGTGTTATTTTATTTAATGTTTTTCTTCTTCCAGAAAATTACTTTTCTATCTGGAGTCATTGATGGAGTATTTTTCCCTAAAAGTCCTGAAGAGCTTCTGGCTGAAAAGAAGTTCAATCATATCCCCTATATTGTGGGAATCAACAATCATGAATTTGGCTGGATTCTTCCAACTGTGAGAACATTGTGCTGTTGCTGTTATGTTTTTTTTTTTTTCTTCTGAAATCTCCTGCGATCTTCAGGACTAGGGCTTCCTTGTGTTAAACTGGGAATATAATCTATAGCTTAGTATGGAAATAATCTGATGCTGGTTCTGAGCCAATTCCAATTCCCACCAAGTATAAAACTTCCTTCCTCATAGCTGTAAAAATTGTCCAAAGACAAATCTGGTATTTATCACATTCACTTCTCTCAGAAAGAAGTTCTATCTTTACTTATGATCGACTACTTTACAATCCCCAGACTCTTGTTAGGTCTTATGCAAATGAAAGGCTAGAACTTTTGAAAATATTTTGTCCTCTCAAAGCATCATTTTAACGGCTTCTTCACTTGTTGTCTTCATTTCCTTGGAAGCATGTGTTAAAATGAGGTCATAGAACTAGAAGATCTTAAAGGTTACTTTCAGCATTAAATTTTTTAATTTAATTTATTCCCCCCAAATTTAAGTGACTGGTTTAAATGATTAATGATAAATAAATAAATGATATATAATATATGCAGTATATATTTATATAGTGTATATAATACATAATAACATGTTAGATAAATAAATGATAAATTACTTAAATGACTAATAAGAAATAACTAGTTCATTCTATTAAACTTCTCAGTATTATCTACACTACTACTAGGGAACAATCTTAAAATCTAAAGGTCTGAAATTCTAAGAGTAGAATTTCAATAATAACAAACAGCATGTAGGATACTTATAGAGACATTACTAAAATGACAGCAGATCAGCTTTACCCCTTACTTAGTTACTTAAGTAAACCTTGATGATCAGGAAACTAAAAGCTTCATTTTCTCTGATTATTTGGGCACCATATGGAGTTTCATAGTAATTGATACTCTTGTTGGCTGGGTAGAATTGATCATTTGCCATTCTCATACTTTAAAAAACATTTTTTTTCCCTGATATCCACTTTAGATGTTTCCTATGGCATTTAATAAGCCAGGTAAATTAATTGATCAATGAAACTGAAACCAAAGTAAAATGAGGACTCTCATTGTTTGCTTGTTCCATAAAGACTGCTTTATTTCATTTGTTAACCAATCCTTTTTTTATCTGAAATGACTATTTTGTGCAGATGATGGAGTTCCCTCTCTCACAAGGCATACCAGACCAAGAAACAGCATCAGCATTGTTGTGGAGCTCCTACCCACTTGTTGTAAGATATATAGAACTCTATAATGTTAGGGCTGGGAGAGAACTTAGAACTTGGAATGTCAGAGAAAGAATCATAGAATCTTAAAACTTAGAATTTAACTGTTCAAGGGGAATTAGAGTCCATATAGTTCAATGTTTTTCAATAGGAGAAACAGAGGCCTAGAGAAGGGAAATGATTTCCCTAAAGTTATGGGTTTTGTTCCAGGGATTAAATCAAGGTGTTTTCACTACTAATCTTGTATACTTTTCAATACACTAAAATGCTTTCCATCATAAGGCAGAAACATAATTCTCCTTTAATTAAGAACTAGAAAACTTTAGTATGGTTTTCCTCATACAAGGTAGATGTCTGTCAGCAAAAGACTTCATGTAGTATATTAATGAAAACTTTTTTAATTGTTTTCTCCTGCTAAAATGGAAGCACTCTAACTCTTCTCTGAATGAACCCCATATCACATTGTTCTTATTTCTCTGATATACTTGTCATATTACATGTTTGACTGTAATCTCTTTGAGGACATGAATCCTGTCTTATTCACCTCTCTACCTTCTAACTTGCATGACACAGAGACTAAAATTTGTAAGTGTTTATAATGAAACATAAAATTAGGTGAAACAATATTTCGAAGGACATTTAACTCAGCGACAGTGTTATAGGACATGGGCTAAATGATGTTGTATAAGGTATCGTAACTTTATAAAACTTTATATGTCAGATTGATTATGACATAATGATGTTGTTGTAAAAAAAAAAAAAGCTAGCTGTAGCATCTCTTTTCTTCTTTATTTATCATTTCAGAAAATCCCCAAAGATCTTACTGCTACTTTAACTAAGGAATATCTTGGAATGACAAATGATCCTATAAAAAAGAAGGACCTGTTTTTAAACTTGATGGGAGACTTGATATTTGGAATTCCTTCTGTAAGGTTGGCTCGACTTCATATGGGTGAGTTCCTGAGGAAAAGCAAGTGATAACTTTATTCATCCCAACAATTGAGCAAGAATAAATAATCAGTACGGTATCATAAACCCTACCTAGAAATAAAATAAGTAAGAGACTGCCTTTTTAGTAAAAAAAAATGATTTAGCACTTCTGGGGGGCAGAGAACCAAAATGGCAGATCAGAAAAGCATTCAGCAAAGCTCTCTCAACATTCCTCTGCAATTTTAAATTTGAATTCTAAAGTGGCAGAATCCAAAGAAAGGTCAGAATGAAAAAAAAAAAATTGAGGAAAAGATAACATAGGAGCATAGAATCTATGACATGGGAGAGGAAGATGTCCTGGAGACCATATGGATGAAATACTAGTATTCAGACTAGGTGATAGAGGTAGAAGCAGCAGCAGCACTGAGAGTACCTAAGTCAGAGATGATAAGGGAATCTGGAAAATGATAAGAAAGAGATTACAAGATACCATTGTGCTGACACTTGATGCAACATCTGATATGTTGTTTGGCAAATCCATATATACTCACTTTCATATACTTACATCTGAGTCAAAGTTCAAGAGCAGGGAGAAGTATTTTTGGCTGACAGACTTAGTTGGGTATCATTTCTGACCCCAAGGGATCAGGATACTACTTGACAAATCCTATCATTTATGCTACAAAGAAAGGAGGGTACTTGAAGAGAGGATCAGAAGTACTTTTTGAGAAAGAACTATAATACAGACCAATAAGGCAGTTACCATACTTCTTCCTGGTTCACAGCATCTCAGAAACATCAAAAATTTCTAAAATTTCAGAACTAGCTCTGAAAATGGCAGTGTGAGAAAGCTTGAAACCTGAAACATCTTCAGGGCCAGACAGATTTATAACTTAATTCTACCAAACATTTAAAGAACAACTAATTCTAATACTATACAAACTATTTGAAAAAAATGGGGGGAAAAGGAATCCTACCAAATTCCTTTTATGACACAGATATGGTACTGATACCTAAACCAAGTAGAGTCAAAACTGAGAAAGAAAATTGTAGAGCAATTTTCCTGATTAATATAGATGCAAAAATCTTAAATAAAATATTAACAAAGAGATTACAGCGAGTCATCACCAGGATGATACAACATGATGGAGTAGAATTTATATCAATAATTCAGGGCTGGTTCAATATTTGGAAAACCATTATCATAATCGACTGTATCAATAATTAAGTTTAAAAAATCATATGACTACCTCAATAGATGCAGAAAAAAAATTTGATTAAATCCAACACCCATTCCTATTAAAAACACGAGAGTAAGGGAATAAATGGAGTTTTCCTTAAAATGATCAGTAGTATCTACCTAAAACCATAAGCAAGCATCATATGTAATGGGGATAAACTAAAAACATTCCTAGTAAGATCAGGGGTGAAAAAAGATTGCCCACTATCACCATTACTATCCAATATTGTATTAGAAATGTTAGCTTTTGAATAAGAGAAGAAAAAAAAATAATTAGAATAGATATTGAGGAAACAAAACTGTCACTCTTTCCAGAGGATATAATAGTACACTTAGAGAATCCCAGAGAATCAACTAAAAAACCCATAGAAACAATTAACAACTTTAGCAAAGTTGCAGTTTATAAAATAGATCCACATAAATCATCAGCATTTCTATATGTTACCAACAAAATCTAGCAGCAAGAAATACAATGAAAAATTCCATTTAATAACTGTAGATAATATAAAATATTGGGGAGTCTTCCTACCAAGACTAAGCCAGGAACTATATGAACACAATTACATAACACTTTTCACACAAATAAAATTAGATCTAGACAAATAGCATGAAGTAGGCTGAGCTAATATAATAAAATGATAATTCTACTTAAATTAATCTACTTATTCAATGTCATGCAATCAAATTGCCAAGAAATTACTTTACAGAGCTAGAAAAATAATGATCAAATTCATCTCAATGAATAAAAGATCAAAGATTTTTAAGAGTTTTAAAATGCAAATGAAGGTAACTTATCTGTACCAGGCCTAAATCTATATTTTAAAGTAGTGGTCATCAAAACCATTTGGTACTGGCTAAGAAATAGAATAGTGGATCAGTGAAATAGGTTAGGATCACAAAACACACTAGTCAATGACTGTAATAATTTAGTGTTTGATAAACCCAAAGATTCCAGCTTCTGGGAAAAAATGGAAAATAGAATGCAGAAGCTAGGCATTGGCCAATACTTAATACACTATAGCAAGATAAGATCAAAATAGGCTCATGATTTAGACATAAAAAGTGATACTATAAGCAAATTAAGAGAGAACAAGGGATAGTCTATCTCTTAGAACTGTGAAGAAGGAAGGAATTTATGGCCAAAGAAGAACTAAAGAACCTAAAATGCAAAATAGATAATTTTGATTATATTAAACTAAAAAGGTTTTATACGAACAAAACCAATGCAGCCAAGATTAGAAGGGAAGCAGAAAACTGGAATTTTTTTTTTTTAACATCTAAGGGTTCTGATATAGGCCTCATTTCTAAAATATATAGAGAACTGACTTAAATTTACAAGACTACTAGTCATTCTCCAATTGATAAGTGGCCAAAGGATATAAACAATTTTCAGACAAAGAAACTAAAACCATTTCTAATCGTGAAAAAAGTTCTAAATCACTATTAATTAGAGAACTACAAATTAAGATATCACTGAGGTACCACTACATACCTCTCAGATTGGCTAAAATGACAGGAAAAGAGAATGATAAATTTTGGAGGGGATGTGGGAAAACTGGGACATTAATTCATGATTGGTGGAGTTGTAAACTGATCCAACTATGCTGGAGAGCAATTTGGAAATATTCCCAAAGGGCTATCAAACTGTGAATAATCTTTGATCCAGCAGTGTCTTTTCTGGGTCTGTATCCCTCCAAAAAAATCATAAAAAAGGGAATTGGACAAATAGAAAAAATGGTACAAAATTTTACTGAAGAGAATCATTCCTTGAATATCAGAATTGGGGAAACAAAAGACTCCATGAAACATCAAAAGAACAATTTTAAAACAGAATCAAAAGAATAAAAAAGTAGAAGAAAAGGTGATGTGAATAGTATTTTTCCCTAATGAATCTTTTAGAATTGTCTTAGGTCACTGCATTACTGAGAAAAGCTAATTCTATCATAGTGGATGGTTACAAAGGGTTGCTGTTACAATGTTTTCCTGGTTCAGTACACATTTTTTTTTTCATTTTATTTTATTTTATTTATTTTTAATACACATTGCTTTATAAATCATGTTGGGAGAGAAAAATCAGAGCAAAAGAGGAAAACCATGGGAGAGAAAAAAAAAATAAAAACAAGAAGTCAATATAGCAAGTATAGGTTTATATTCAGTCTCCTTATTTCTTTTTCTCAATGCAGATGGCATTTTCTGTCTAAAGTCTATTGGGATTGCTTTGGATCACTGAAACACTGGGAAGAACCAAGTCTTTCATAGTTGCTCTGGAGCTAGAGTTTGGGAGTTTATGAAATACTAGATTGTTGTAGGCCTTGATTATTGGTTCTGTTCACTTTCATCAGCTTCATTTCATATAAGTCTTTCCAGATTTTTCTAAAATCTGTCTGTGCATCATTTATCATAGCACAGTAATATTCCATTGCATTCATCTACAATTTGTTCAGCTATTCTCCAATTGATGGGCATCTACTCAGTTTCTATTTATTGTCACCACAAAAAGAGCTGTTATAAATATTGTTCATAGGGGTCCTTTCCCATTTTTTATGATCTCTTTGGGATACATAGCTAGTATGGAAGTGCTGGATATGCCTTTTTTGGTTGCCTTATGAGCATAGTTTCAGATTGCTCTCCAGAATGGTTGGATCAATTCACAAAACTCCACTAATAGTGCATTAGTTCCAATTTTCACATGTGTTCTCCAACATTTATCATTTCCCTTTTCTGTAATATTAGCCAATCTAATAGGTATGAGGTAGTACCTCAGAGTTGTCTTAATTTGCAATACTGTAATCAATAGAGATTTGGAGTATTTTTCCATATGGCTATAAATGTCAGCTCTGATCTTTTCTAAAAGCTTGAAAGTTTCTTATTTCATTAAATATCCAACTTTTCCCTTGAAAGATTATCTTTAGTTTTGCTAAATAGTTGATTCTTGGTTGTATTTTGAAAAGGCCAACATCAGTTGAATTATAAAGTTGGTAGTCAGACTCTACAAGTTTTAGAAGAGAATGAAAGGAAGGGAAATGAAAATATTCATTGTAATCTTCTTTCTTTCTTTTTTTTTGCTGAAGTAATTGGGGTTAAGTGACTTGCTCAGGTTCATACAGCTAGGAAGTGTTAAGTGTCTTAGGCCAGATTTGAATTCAGGTCCTCCTGACTTCAGGGCTGGAGCTCTATCCACTGCACAACCTAGCTGCCCCTGCAGTCTTCTTTCTCAAGGATTTTAGCTATAAAGGAGTAAATAGATATAGTATTATACTTACTGGGAATGATCAGATCATGTAAGATTTTAGTTTTTTAATGATAGAAGAGACATGAGTATGTTGAAAGATGGGAAGATGGGTAAGTGGGACAATTTGCTGGAGAAATTGGAAGGGGATAGAATCAGGAGTATATGTAAAGGAATTTGCCTTGTCAAGAAAAGCCACTTTATCTGAGATCAGAGTGAAGAATCAGTTGAAGAAGATATTCAAACTCTATGAGACTTAAGAAGAAAAAGAGAAAGGAGGAACTCTTGAAAAATATTTTCAGCTATTTTTCAGTGAAGCAAGAGTCCAGGTTTTCAAATGAGAGAGCGGATAGCTTGATGAGAGATGAAAATGTTGGTATGGTGAACCAATAGAATCTAGAAAAAGAATGTCTTAATGAAATGAGGGTCCAATTAAGTTAACATAACTTTTTAGTTCCATTGTACTCTGCCTTTGCCTTAGCATAGGTGAAGTATTATGTTCATTTTTGATGCTGTGGTTAGGAAGAACATTAATAAACTGGAGAATGTTCTGGAGATGACAATATTGTGAAACAAATCAAAATTGAACTATATGAAAATTAGTTAAAGGAATTAATGATTTTGTTCTGAGGAAGAGAAGGTTCAGAAAGGACATTATAATGCTCCCCAGGAATATAAAGAGATGTTTTTTTGTGGAGGGGAAAGAAGAAATAGGCTTTTTTTTTTTTTTTAATCTGTAAAGGGAAAAGGTGAGAGTGAGGGATTAGTTACAAAAACACAAAGTTTGGTTTAATATAAAGAAAAACAACTTATCAATGAGAGTTATTAAAAAATGGAATGAACGGGCTAACATGAAAAGTCATTACTTCCCTGCCACAGAAAGTATTCAAGAAGATGAATATTGCACACTTTTTGCTCAGGCTGTTGGGGAACTCTTTTTCAAGTATAGGCTGGCATTCTTAAAAAAAAACAAAAAAACAAAAAAACTTCTGAGGTTTCTTTCAGATATGAACTTCTTGTATCTTTAATTTATCTTGGGATAGAATTATGTTATCATGTGCCTAGGAATAAGTAACCTTCTGATAGAGATGAGAGAAGTTTGGACTAGATGACCAGTTAAGGTTCTAGACATTTAAGTTATGATGATCAGTGTGACAGATCTCTCACTAAATTACCATTGAAGATAGTTTTCAACCTTAGAAAAAACATGTCTAGCAATGCTATCCATCACTCTGCATTTGTAGGTCATCACTTTTATATCCAGAACCTATTAATTAAGCCAACAAAAACTCAGTGCAAAATTCTTTAATATTTCCCAAAATGCTCCTAGGGACTCCCTTTTAAGTAAGTGCATCTGGGGTAGAAAACTTGATATGCTCAATTTTTTTCTTCTTTCTTTCAGCATCAGGTGCACCCACATACATGTATGAGTTTCAACATCGACCAAGCTTCTCAACCAACCTAAAACCAGAGGAAGTGAAGGCAGATCATGGAGATGAAATTCCCTCTGTCTTAGGGGCTCCATTTTTGAAAGGTAGTTCATAATTCTTATCAAAATATCACTTGCTAGTTATTGGCAAAATATTTAATTTTAACATTTACTTATCTCTTTAATTCATCAATTATCTCACTTGATGTTCACAACATCTCCTATGAAGCAGAAAATCATGCCAAGCCAAAAAACATTTGTTAAATACTTATTATGTGCCCGGTACTGTGTTAAGCACCATGGAGTATTTGAAGAAGGGAGGATGCAAAGTATGATAAAAGACAGTTTCTGTTCTCAAGGAATTCGTGGTCTAATAGAGAAAACAACATGTAAATAATTATGTACAAACTAGATAGACAGACAGATATCTGGATAAACAGAGAGATAATCATCTCAAAGGGAAGACACTAAGACCAAGTAGTACCAGGAAAGTCATCCTTCAGAAGATGGAATTTTAGTTGAGATTTGAAGGAAGCCAGTGAAGTCAAGATAGTTATTAGGAGGATAGGAATTCCACTCATGGGAGAGATAATCAATGAAAATACAATGTCAGGAGATGAAAGATCTTGTGTAAGAAACAGCCCAAAGAGAGACTAGTGCCACAGAATAATGGATAAAACAGGGATGGGTGGATGGAAATTTAGATATAAAGTAGCCTGGAAAGGTAGGCGTGGATTATGCTATGAAAGCCTTTAAATGCCAAAGAATTTTTATATTGATCTTGGAGGTGATAGAGAGTGATTAGAATTTATTATATAGGAATGCTATTCCATCTAGATAAGGAAACAGGTTCTGAGAGAATGAATGTATTTACTAAGTTGAATGACAAAATGTGAACTAGAAACAAGGTCTTTTGCCTCCTTCCCCACCCCATCCCCAGTCTTATCTCACCAATCTATCTTAAACCTTATTTACCATCACTGAACAAGGGTTTATTTTTGCCACAAGGAGCAAATGGCAATTGAGGCTAAATTAATGGAAGCATAGTATATAGATTAAGTGAATTGATAATGTTCCAATAGCGTTCTTTATACTGTGATATCAGGCATATTGTGCCTAGGTCCTGGTACATATTTTGGGAAGACACTGATAAGCTGGAGAGCAGCCAGGGAAGAGAAACCAGGAGAGAGAGGGGTCTTTAGAATTTATCATATGACAACTGGTTAAAGGAAATAAGTAGATACTTAACCTGAACAGGAGAAAACTACAGGATATGACAGCTTTTTCAAGTATTTGAAGAAAGATTAAGCTTGTTCTACTTGGGTAGACCTAGAAGCAGTGCCTGGAAGTTGTGGAAAGATAGTCTTCAACTTGATGTAAGAAAAATTCCTTAATGATTAGATGTGTCCCAAAGTGTCCTTCTTCTATTCAATGAGATCATCATTTTTAATCATTAGAGGTCTTTAAACAAAGGCTAAGATCACCTACATAGTTCAGTAAAGGAGAATCAGGAAGACTTGAATTCAAATCTGGCTCCAGCAACTAGCTGTTGTGATTCTGGGCAAGTCATTTGACCCTATTTGTCTTAGTTTCCTTATTTGCAAAATGATCTGGATAAAGAATTGGCAAGCCACTTTGGTATCTTTGCCAAGAATACTCCAAATGGAATCATTAAGAGTCAGACACAACTGTAATGACTTAACAACTACTACCACAACAAAACAAAGTCTGAATGATCATTTGTTAGGAATGTTGTAGAATGGATTCCTTTTGAGGATGGGTTGACCTAGGTATCCTTCATCTGAAGTCCATCTGAATTCTAATTCTGATTATGAGAGAATTTGCAGAGAAAGAATATCATGAACAATTGATTATAATATAATAAATTCCTAGGCCTTAGATGTCAAACTAGAAATGGGGTAACAAAAGAAAATTCAATTTGGAGTCAAAAGATCTAGTAGAAGTCAAACCTAAGTTTTGTTACTTATTACCTTGATATAACCTTGAATAAGTCACCTAGTCCTTAATTTCCATATCTATAAAATAAAGAGATGGGTCCAGATAGGTCCTATAAGTAAAATTTTATGATCCTAAATAATATTTATCTTATTTATTATCCTCTCAAAAATTCTTTTTTTTAGTAAGTTATTGCTTATGCCTGAAATTTTTCCACTAGAGATTAATTACGTTATAATTAATGCCTTCTCTCCAAATATATATGCTCATTGACTCTCACTTATTAAGTATCATTTGATTATTTCTTAAAATTACTTTTAGAGGAAAGGAAGGTAAAATCCACATAGGATTAGCAAATAAAGATAAGAAAATAGAGAGGGGCTGGGTCACAGAACCACCTGAAGACATATCAGAAGGTAGATCACAAGTAGAAATAGGTGTGAAAGGAGCATGAAAGAGAAACTAAATATATACCTCACATTTTTATTCTTAAAAATATTCTAGTTCACATTCTAATATCTTCATTTATTATTTTCAGAAGGCTCACTAGAGGAAGAAAAGAAACTTAGCAGAATTGTGATGAAATATTGGGCCAACTTTGCTAAGAATGGGTAAGATTGGTAATGAGGGGAAATTAATGGGGATTTTGGTTTACCATGTTTAATATCTTCCTAGTCCCATTTTTTAAACTCAAATTGTTTATTCAATAGTTATTTTTATTGTATTGATTATTGTTTCCCAGAAACCCTAATGGAGAAGGACTGCCAAACTGGCCTGTTTATAATCAGAATGAAGACTACCTCCAAATTAACATCACTCCCAAAGCAGCCAAAAAGCTGAAGGAGAAAGAAGTAAAATTTTGGACTAAACTCATGTCAAAGGAACTAGTTGGAGTGAAGAGAGAACATATTGAGCTTTAATCTGGTGAGATCTGCCATCAGTTGATAAAGGAACTTCAGTATATCTTAATGGCAAGAGGTTTTGGTTTTGCTTGGCATGGATGCCTGGCCCTTTGGTGGTAAAAGAGCTTCTCAGCATGGAGGTGGAGGGAAAAAAAAAAACATACAGAAATACACACCATTAACCTGATGAGGGGAGAACAATATAACATAAGCACTGGAAACTATGAGGAGCCTAAGATGACTTTCCTCTCTGAATGCTTTTAGTTGGTAAAGCTGACTTTCTTTGTGTTGTACTAAATAAAAACCACTTTGCTTGGAATTCTTGCTATCTGTGTCAGCATCTTGGTTTTAGATATTGAGATGAATAAGTTCTTCCCTAAAATAAAACTATTAGTTTTATTTCCACGTATAGGTGATGGCCTTTGTTACATACTTTAGACTCGCAGGGGTCCTCAAACTACAACCCGCAGGCCAGATGTGGCAGCTGAGGACGATTATCCCCCTCACCCAGGGCTATGAAGTTTCTTTATTTAAAGGCCCACAAAACAAAGTTTTTGTTTTTACTATAGTCCGGCCCTCCAACAGTCTGAGGGACAGTGAACTGGCCCCTATTTAAAAAGTTTGAGGACCCCTGCTGAGGTTTGGGAATCACAATTCAATGTATACATCTAGACTTTAAGATATTAATGAGTGAATGAAATGTTTAAAAAATTAAAAGGCATTTCTAATATACTACAAACTAGAATATAAATATAAAGTAAAACCACACCTGATATCAAACATGAACATATCTGATCATTGTCATTGTCCCTACTATAAAGGAGTTTACATGCTAATAAAGAACTAGAAATAAAAGAGAATGGTGGCTGGGGAGTTAGTTTGGAAAATAATTAGAGTTTTGAGGGGAGGCATAGGGGAATAGAATGACACATCCTTTCCAAAAACAATAGTATTGTTGGTTTAATTACAGCTACAGAATTAGACAGGGGAAGGGAGGATATTGTGAAAGGTACACAAACAGCAGTAGGGTTTCTGTTAAGCAGAGTTACAGAGAGTAAAATGAAGCATGGTTAGAGTTGTACTGATATAGTATGCCCTATGAGGCAATTCATAAGTCAGAATAGTTCTGGAAGTGAAAGTTTAACTCTTTGAAGGTACAATATCTGATCGGTTGGCATTGGCACATTTAGGTTGCTTTATTGTTCAGGGTGACTTGTCTTAGTTGCTGGCTAACTGACTAGAGGTTATGTAATATTCTCCTTCTACATGACTGACAAAGTCATCTTCCTTTCCATACTTTCCATACATCATTACTATCCTTTGTTTAAAAAAAAAAAAAGAAGCCCTACCCACAGACCATCATGTAGGATTAAAATCCCATACTACACATGCGAAAGGTCATTATGGTACACTTTATATTTGACCCTTGTCTTATTTTTAACTTTATTTCTTAGCAGTAACAATCTGTGTTCATCATTATTTTTTCTTCTTTCTCTTCATGTTTCCAGAATAGTCCATTGTGGTCCAAAGTAGTAAATAACTAATCCTCAACATGATGACATTTTCTTTACAAAGCAGAGGTTGAAGAGGAAATGGAAAAATAGTTTATACCACTTGCACTCAAAGCCAGGTGTGTTTTGGATCTGAGCCAATTCTTACCAAGCTCATCCAAGCTAGGTTTAACTAAGTTTCATTCTCTTGCTATTAAACAGTTTCATTGACTATTTTTATTTCTATTTAACTAAATTGCAATTGATTTGCAAAGTTTCCTTGCTACTTTCCTTGAATTTTAGTGCTTTGGCTACCATACCTGGAATAGTATATATCAGCAAGCCAACCAGTTATGATCCCTGTCCTTTTTTCTACCCTGATTTCTATTTATATTCCTGTTTAGCTACAGAAGGAATTTTTCTCACAAAGTATGTTTTTAGGTACAATTCATGAGCTTATCCTGTCCAGATGAATGTTGAACAGTAAGCTATATAAAGCTATTCATTTTTTGGCAGTGCAAGCCAGGCTTTGGTTCAGCCCAATGAAATAGGATCCTTACCACCAATGAAAGCAATTCCTCATTTCTTAAGTAATACTAATGACAATATTTTTTATTGATGTCAATTGAATCTACTAGATGCAGAGGTCTACTACCACCATCAGGAACTTCTTTAAAATCTTAAGTACATAGGAATATGCCAGCAAATAATGTACTCAAATTTAGTGTCAAGTTTATGTTCCTGCATGTCCAAAGATACAAATGAATTTGAGGATTTTGACACAATTTCTGATAACTCCTTAAAAGCAAGACAGTCAACATAACTGTTCTTTAAGTCCAACTACCAGAACAATTAATAGATTATGTCAAACACTTTTTCCCAGGAGTGGCAACCTATCATAAGATGAATATAACTGCCTAAGAGACAGTTCTTCCTCCTTTGGGAATGCAGAGATGTCTATGTAACCCAGGCCAATAGTTACCAATTCCTTTACTCTTATCCAGAGGCAGAGCTTTGCCCAGTGCCAATTCGCTTAGCACTATGTTAGTCTATTGCTTATCATTGGTCCATGCCAAATATGTCCTCCCATCCCTTGTTTAGGGATTTAGGGAAATTGAGATAAAATGTTTCCATATATGGCAAAAAAATTTCTCCCTATCTTTAATTGATCATATTTAACAATTTTCAATGTGTAGTGTTCTCTCCCTGAAGTACCTTTCCAACCCTCAGGATATTATGTTAGAATTATACCTAGTTCCAGTTTAAATTGAAATTAGCCTGTTAGAATCTCCAATTGGAATTTTTAAAGGGGGCATTTAGAATCCCACATTAGATATCTGATGGCCCCCTCCTGTCCATGAAATGGCCATTCTAGGTGCATGATTTATAATCTACCAGTAGGTAATGATCTCAAAGAAGTTGAGGAAATTATTAAGAAGTAGGAATATGATCTACCAGTATGAGGTTCAATAAAAGGAGTGAAAACTCTACTCGACACCATTCCTGTATCATTAGCACCACTGCCAGATATCACTAAATGGAATCCAATCACTCATAATCAGCGTTCCATTTTGTACAAGTTTCCCATAATATCTCTACATTATCAATAACAAAGCTGGCTCTTACAAATCACAATACTTTACATTACTACATTTTAGTGTAGGTCAGATTTATTTGGAATTGCCTTTTTTTGCTTCTCCTAAGACATCTAGTAGCACAATAGATAGAAAACTGGGTCTAGAATCTGAAGGATGAGTTCATTCCTGCCTCAGATACCTATTAGCTATGTGATCCCGTCTAAATCGATTACCTTCTGCTGCTTTACTTTTCTTTATTGTAAAATAGGGGAAAAATTTGTATCTAATATAGAGGAATATTATGAAGATTAAATAAGGAAATATTTATAAAAAGTACTTAGCACACAATACATAGAACATGATAGGTGCTATACAAATATTTCTTTCCTTCCTGAAAATCATGATCCCTCCTAGACACTATGAAAGACAAATCGATAGCCACAATTCTGTTTGAGTGTTGATACAAGCAATTTCTTCCAGACTTTGCCTGATGATACCAATTTCACATTTACATCATATGCCAGATATCTTTATTATTGTGATTTGTATTAATTCTAAGATTTACTATGGGTAGGTTTATACCCTTAACTTGTTGTCATCAAAAGTTATTGGCATCCTTGAATGACTTTAAGATCAAATAAACTCTCAACATACTTCTACATAATAGCTAAATATTGTATGCACAAGAATAGTAGAAAAATATATACTTTTTATCGATGTTATTCCTTTAAGGGCTGGTGATATAGACTTATTTTGAATTCATGGATGTTATCTCATCAATGAAACATTTCCTTCTCTGATGCATATTAGAATCTAACTATACCTTCTTATCATCCGCATCTTTCCATGTCTGCCCATAAATCTTTCATGAGACTTTAACCTAGTGGATATATTCATGCTATTGCGTTAATGTACATGGATCAAAAAAAGCAAAACAAGTTCAACATGGTAGAATAAGTGGTGAACTTGAAGTCAAGAAGACCTTGGTTCAAATTCTCTTTTGATAATGTATGATCATAGACAAAGTCATTATACTTCACTGAGTCTTAATTTTAAACTTTAAGGTAAGGAGTTTGGATTATATGCCCTTAACATCCTCTCTAGTTCTAAAACTATGATACATTGAGCTACTGTTATTTTTGTTGTAATCATCAACATCATATCATCATGACCACCACCATTGTCATCATCATTACTATTAAGGAAAGTATGCCTTCCCTTCTTTACTCAGGCTGAAAATAGAGCATTCATTTATATGTCTGATCTTACTGCCTATCAGAACAGATTTGACCTTCTTTTTCAACATAGCTTGCTTGCCCCTATTTGATCAGCCTGGTAGCCCTCTGCTCTTGGGGACTTACCATATTGATCCTGAACTTAGTGTGGACATACTTACTTTGTTTTAGTTCTCTTGCAACTGAGAATTCCTAAACTCAAGCTAACCATAAGCCTGACCCTTTCAGAAGCAATGATTCAGAAGCAAAAATTATGGACCACTATGCCCAGTGACTGATTATTGCTTAATATCACTGGTGAACCAGTTTTATGTTAATCTCTATTCCTAGAATATTAGCTGAGTCTGGAAAAAGGCCATAACCTTCAAAAATGGGACCTAAAACAATACTGGTTGCTAGTATAATTCAGACCTTTATAATAGTGTCTTCAGAACTTGAGATTCTCTCAGGTTTTTGTATTCATCATGGTTCTCTCAATTTTCATTTCTTATGTGTTTGAGATTCTCTCCATATTCTGATGGCTTTCAGGGCACTTGATGATCATATATTAAAACTTTCTTTCACATTTGTGAGTAATAATTTCATGAATGTGAACTTCTAGAAGTTCTATGATTCTTTTCTTTATTTTTCTATTTAAAATTAAATTCAAAGGCATTGTTGATGATTCCCATATGTTAAGCTGGAAAATATCCTCCAAGATATGATCTGAACTGCTCATTTTATAAATTAAGAATCTGAGACCCACATAGTTAAGAACTTGTCCTGATAAGATCAAATGTCTGTTTGTATTTTCTTTCCCTAGAAGCAAAGAAGCTGTTCTCTGAGAAAAGTTCATTGGGGCAACCTGCCAGAGGTGTATTTTTATGCCTAAAATGTTACTAAGTCAAGTGGTAGACAACCAATTTTGTTCTGTGTATGTTTTACTTTAAGCAACTCACTAGTATCAGGAATCCCATTATTGCTGATCAACAGTCTGTTATCTGACAGCCGGAAATCTTTTGGATTTTTCATCTTGGCACTATAAATTAAAGACAAGATAGCCTAAAGAAAGAAAAACATCATTCCTGATTACATTATTCCCAAGTCCAGATAGCAGTTGGAGTTTTTCCTAGAAGCTGTATCACATGTACATCTTTATCTTTCTACTTTTTTCTTCTCATGATTTTTAGCAGTCTTTACCCTGTCAGTCTTTGAATTTCTACACTGGGTCTCCTTTAAATTTTTCCACTTGCAAGCCCTTTGTATGGAAAAATCTTACATGACGTCAGATTGATAGGGATATAAAATAAGTATACAAATCACACATTTACTGATAATAAATCATAAAGAAATTTATTTTTAGATCATGATGCAATAAAAACTACATTCAACAAAAAGTTAGGGGGAAATAGACCAAAAAGCAATTGGAAACTAAACAATCTCATCTTAAAGAATGATTGGGTGAAGCAGCAAATTATAGATACAATTAATAATTTCACTCAAGATAATGACAATGATGAGACATCATACCAAAATTTGTGGGATGCAGCCAAAGCGGTAATAAGAGGGAATTTTATATCCTTAGAGGTTTACTTGAATAAAACAGAGAAAGAAAAGATTAATGAATTGGGCTTGCAACTAAAAAAACTAAAAAAAGACCAAATTAAAAACCCCCAATCAAATACCAAATTGGAAATTCTAAAATTAAAAGGAGAAATTATAAATATTGAAAGTAAAAAAACTATTGAACTAATTAATAAAACTAAGAGTTGGTTCTATGAAAAAGCCAATAAAATAGATAAGCCTTTGGTAAATCTGATTAGAAAAAGGAGGGAGGAAAATGAAATTAGTAGTCTTAAAAATGAAAAGGGAGAACTTTCCACCAATGAAGAGGAAATTAGAGAAATAATAAGGAGTTATTTTGCTCAACTTTATGCCAATAAATTTGATAACCTAAGTGAAATGGATGACTACCTCCAAAAATACAGACTTCCCAGACTAACAGAGGAAGAAGTAAATTGCTTGAATAGTCCCATTTCAGAAAAAGAAATAGAACAGGCAATTAAACAACTCCCTAAGAAAAAATCCCCAGGACCAGATGGATTTACATGTGAATTTTACCAAACATTTAAAGAACAATTGGCCCCAATGCTATATAAATTATTTGATAAAATAGGGAATGAAGGAGTCCTACCAAATTCCTTCTATGACACAGACATGGTACTGATACCTAAACCAGGTAGGCTGAAAACAGAGAAAGAAAATTATAGACCAATCTCCCTAATGAATATTGATGCTAAAATCTTAAATAAGATATTAGCAAAAAGACTACAGAAAATCATCTCCAAGATAATACACTATGATCAAGTAGGATTTATACCAGGAATGCAGGGCTGGTTCAATATTAGGAAAACTATCAATATAATTGGCCATGTTAATAACCAAATTAACAAAAACCATATGATCATCTCAATAGATGCAGAAAAAGCATTTGATAAAATCCAACATCCATTCCTATTAAAAACACTTGAGAGTATAGGAATAAATGGACTTTTCCTTAAAATAATCAGCAGCATCTATTTAAAACCATCAGTAAGCATCATATGTAATGGAGACAAACTGCAACCATTCCCAATAAGATCTGGAGTGAAACAAGGTTGCCCACTATCACCGTTACTATTTAATATTGTATTAGAAACGCTAGCTATAGCAATAAGAGCTGAGAAAGAGATTAAAGGAATAAGAATAGGCAATGAGGAAGCCAAATTATCACTCTTTGCCGATGACATGATGGTATACTTAGAGAACCCCAGAGATTCTGCTAAAAAGTTATTAGAAATAATCCACAACTTTAGCAAAGTTGCTGGTTATAAAATAAACCCACATAAGTCATCAGCATTCTTATATATCACTAACAAAATCCAACAGTCAGAGTTACAAAGAGAAATTCCATTTAAAGTAACTACTGATAATATAAAATATTTAGGAATCTATCTGCCAAGGGAAAATCAGAAACTTTATGAGCAAAATTACAGACCACTTTTCACACAAATTAAGTCTGATCTAACCAATTGGAAAAATATTAAATGCTCTTGGATAGGGTGAGCAAATATAATAAAGATGACAATATTACCTAAACTAATCTATTTATTTAGCGCTATATCAACCAGACTCCCAAAAAACTATTTTAATGACCTAGAAAAAATAACAACAAAGTTCATATGGAAAAACAAAAGGTCAAGAATTTCAAGGGAATTAATGAAAAAAAAATCAAATGATGGTGGCCTAGCTGTACCAGATCTAAAATTATATTATAGAGCAGCAGTTACCAAAACTATTTGGTAGTGGCTAAGGAATAGATTAGTTGATCAGTGGAATAGATTAGGTTCAAGGGATAAAACAGTCAACAAATATAGCAACCTAGTCTTTGACAAACCCAAAGATCCCAGCTTTTGGGATAAGAACTTACTGTTTGATAAAAATTGCTGGGAAAATTGGAAACTAATATGGCAGAAACTAGGCATTGATCCATACTTAACGCCGTACACCAAGATAAGGTCAAAATGGGTTCATGACCTAGGCATAAAGAATGAAATTATTAATAAATTAGAGGAACATAGGATAGTTTACCTCTCAGACCTGTGGAAGGGGAAGGTCTTTATGACCAAAGCAGAACTAGAGATCATTACTGATCACAAAATAGAAAATTTCGATTATACCAAACTGAAAAGTTTTTGTACAAACAAAACTAATGCAGACAAGATTAGAAGGGAAGCAATAAACTGGGAAAATATTTTTACAGTCAAAGGTTCTGATAAAGGCCTCATTTCCAAAATATATAGAGAATTAACTCTAATTTATAAAAAATCAAGCCATTCTCCAATTGAAAAATGGTCAAAGGATATGAACAGACAATTCTCAGATGAAGAAATTGAAACTATTTCTAGTCATATGAAAAGATGCTCCAAGTCATTATTAATCAGAGAAATGCAAATTAAGACAACTCTAAGATACCACTACACACCTGTCAGATTGGCTAAGATGACAGGAAAAAATAATGATGATTGTTGGAGGGGATGTGGGAAAACTGGGACATTGATTCATTGTTGGTGGAGTTGTGAACGAATCCAACCATTTTGGAGAGTAGTTTGGAACTATGCTCAAAAAGTTATCAAACTGTGCATACCCTTTGATCCAGCAGTGTTACTACTGGGATTATATCCCAAAGAGATTATAAAGAAGGGAAAGGGACCTGTATGTGCACGAATGTTTGTGGCAGCCCTTTTTGTAGTGGCTAGAAACTGGAAACTGAATGGATGTCCATCAGTTGGAGAATGGCTGAATAAATTGTGGTATATGAATATTATGGAATATTACTGTTCTGTAAGAAATGACCAACAGGATGATTTCAGAAAGGCCTGGAGAGACTTACACGAACTGATGCTGAGTGAAATGAGCAGGACCAGGAGATCATTATATACTTCAACAACAATACTATATGATGACCAGTTCTGATGGACCAGGCCATCCTCAGCAACGAGATCAACCAAATCATTTCTAATAGCAGTAATGAACTGAACTAGCTATGCCCAGAAAAAGAACTCTGGGAGATGACTAAAAACCATTACATTGAATTCCCAATCCCTATATTTATGCCCACCTGCATTTTTGATTTCCTTCACAAGCTAATTGTACAATATTTCAGAGTCTGATTCTTTTTCTACAGCAAAATAACATTTTGGTCAGGTATACTTATTGTGTATCTAATTTATATTTTAATATATTTAACATCTACTGGTCATCCTGCCATCTAGGGGAGGGGGTGGGGGGGTAAGAGGTGAAAAATTGGAACAAGAGGTTTGGCAATTGTTAATGCTGTAAAGTTACCCATGTATATATCCTGTAAATAAAAGGCTATTAAATTAAAAAAAAAAAAAGAAATTTATTTTAAAACAACATCTTCCCGTATGTGTAAAAGTGTTTGTAGTGGCTCTTTTTGTGGTGGCAAAGAATTGGAAAATGAATAAATACTCATCAATTGGGTATTGGCTGAATAAATTATGGTTTATGATATTTTACCAACAAAATCCAGCAGCAAGAGATAGAAAGAGATATTCCATTTAAAATAACTGTGGATAATATAAAATATTTTAAAATCTATCTGCCAAAACAAAACCAGGAACTATATAAACACAATTACAAAACACTTTTCACACAAAGTTAAGAGTTAAACAACTAGAAGAATATCAAGTGCTCACGGGTAGGCCAAACTAATATAATAAAAATGACAATTCTACCTAAGTTAATCTACCTTTTCACATCCAAGTGTTATGATAAAGGGCTCATTTCTAAAATATATAGAATACTGACTTAAATTTATAAGAATTTACGCCATTTTTCAATTGACAAATGATGAAAGGATGTGAACAGACAATTTTCAGATGAGGAAGTTAAAGCCATTTCTAATCGTATGAAAAAAAATGCTTTAAATAATTATTGCTTAGAGAAATGCAAATTAAGACAGCTGAGATACTACTACACATCTCTCAGACTCGCTAAGATGACAAGAAAAGTAATGATTAATGTTGGAGGAAATGTAAAAAAACTGGGAGTACTAATACATTATTGGTGGAGTTATGAACTGATCCATCCATTTTAAAGAGCAATTTGGAACTATGCCCAAAGGGCTATCAAACTGTACATATTGTTTGAACAAGCAGTGTCTCTCCTGGGTCTGTTTTCCAAAGTAATCCTAACAAAAAGGGGAAAATGTTTGTAGCAGCCCCCTTTTTTGTTTTTTGGTAATTGGAGTTAAGTGATTTGCCCAGGGTCACACAGATTAGTAGTAAATGTTAAGTGTCTAAAACTAGATTTGAACTCAAGTTCTCCTGATTCCAGAACTGGTGCTCTATCCACTACATCATCTGGCTGCCCACAGATCTTTTATAGTGGCAAGAAATTGGAAACTGAGTCAATGCCCATTAATTGGGGGATGACTGAATAAGTTATGGAGTGTGAATGTAATGAAATATTATTGTTTTATAAAAAATGATCAGCAGGGTGATTTCATAAAGGCTTGGGAAGAGTTATATGAACTAATGTTAAGTGAAATGAGTAGAACCAAGAGAACACTGTATATAGCAACAAGAAGATTATAGGATGATCAACTGTGATGGTTGTGGCTCTTTTCAACAATGAGGTGATTCAGGAAAATTTCAGTAGATTTGGGATGGAGAGAACCATCTGCATTCAGAAAGAGGACAAGGTTTTACAAAGATGAATATTGAAAACTATTTTTGCATGTATTTTAAAAATAAAAACCTATCATTAAAAATAAGTCATGGTATATGAAAATAATGGATTATTATTGTTTTATAAAAAATGATAAAACAGGCTGATTTTAGAAAGGCCTGGAAAGATTTACACAAACTGATGCTAAGCATAATAAACAGAACTTGGAATACATTGTACACAGTAATAGCAAGACAGTGTGATAATCTGCTAGGAAAAATTTGGCTGTTCTTAATGGATCAGTGATCCACAATAAACCCAATAAACATTGAATGGAAAATGCCATTTGCATCCAGAGAGAGAGTTATGGAGACTGAATATAAATCATCACATGCCATATACACTTTGTTCCCCCTTTTCTTCTGTTTTATTTCCTTTACTGGTTTTTTTCCTTTTGTTCTGATTTTTCTCTCCCAACATGATTCATAAGGAAATAGTTTTTAATGAATATAATGTATAATCAAAAAAATCCCTTGATATATATAAAATTTTACCATTTATTAAATATAAAAACAAATTTGCATATTAATGAGATGATGTGATTGTTTATTTTTACATAAAGTATTAAATTTTGGCAGAATATTTGATACCTTTTACTATTGCCAGATTTTTTCAGAATCCTCACATTCAGTTACTTGACCCCATGCTACTCACAGTTTAAAAAGCATTGCTCTACACTGAGAAGCTTCAAATTTTTACTCTCTTTTGAAAAGATTTCTAGAAGTTGAAGATCTCCATATAAATCTATTTACTACATTATAATATTTGAGAGAATTCAGCAGGAATACAAAAGAAAGCGGAAGAACAGAAGGGAAAATCACTATATCTTATCACTTATTTCATTTTATTTATTTATTTTTTTGCTGAGGCAATTGGGGATAAATGACTTGCCCAGGGTCACACAGCCAGGAAGCATTAAGTATTCTATTCATTGCACTGCCTCAAAATCCCTATATCTTGAGGGAGAGAGATCAGTTCCCACAATGGAATCACTAAAGTAAAACATTGCCTTTTAGATTTGAGGAAGTAAAAATGTGCACCCCAACAAACAATCAAGACATTTTGGCAATAATAGATTAGAATCTATTTTATTCAAAGACATAAAACTCTGCAAAAGACTCTAAAGCAAAGGCTCTCTCCTCACCTTACACCTCAGAGATGAATACCTATGAGTAATAGTATACAGAGGGGTCTCTCCCTGAAAATAACAGAAAGCAGATTTCGCATAAACTAAGAAAAAAATTTATTCTGAAATTATTTTCACTAAATTTATAGGATAGGACTAGGTTGAGAGTAGGGAGTGGGAAAGCACAATTTGTTTCTTTTGTGATTATCTGGGGTAATTCATCTTTATGCTTGATCTTCCTTAAAAAAATCAAACAAACAAAACAACAATAAAAGCAGCTGAGATGAGTCAAGTCAAACATCAAGACTTTGCTCAATCTAAACTGAAATAGAGGCTCATTCTAAAATTGAGTTACTTACTCATGCCAAGAGAGGGAAACTACAAGGTCACTCTTTCTTTTTTCCCATAGAAGGCAACAGAAGTGTCCTTGACAGGAGGCCTGCAACTAAAAGGACTTCAGATAAAGCTGGAATGTGAGGGTGGGGATCATGGTTGAGCATTCCAAATTGCAAAGTGTTTGATTAGCAAATAACATATTTTTTCTATGTTATTACAATTAACAAAAGTCTGGCTCCTATTAACAAGGAGATGGAAATACATTCCTTATAACATAAAAGTGAACACTGAACTCAGTGTAAGAAACCTGAACTGTAATCCTGGTTCCTTTACTTACTAAGACCATGAGCAAATTCCTTAACATTTCTAAGCCTTATCTATAAAATACATAATATTTGAATATCTTATTGATGCTTTTGTCTTTCTTGTGTAACAAATTATCCCAGGTGGGGAAAAAAAAAATGAGTCAACATGTTGATCTCATTCCTCACTTGTAAACCACCATCTTTGTATCTAAAAAGGGAAGGTATGTTCCACCATTAGTCCCTTGAATTCATTTCAAGGTGTATTTTATAAGATTGATACGAGGAAGCTGTGTAAAGCTTGTTGCTATAGATATGTTATTATAAACATTAAAATTCCACTCTCAAAAAATAAAAACTCATGCTTGGCACCTGGAGAAAAATGGCAGTTAATTTTAAACTGGAAGTATTAGTAGAAGGAAGATAGAGAACAAAGCCCTAAAGACATTTAGCCAGAATATTATGAATTGGATTATGTATGGGACAGGTGCCAGACCCCTTTACCCAAACTGACTATGCAGAGGCATCTTCAGATACAAAGAGGAAGCATTTATTTGGTCTTTTCAAGGAAATGTCTAAGGACATCTGAGCAGACCCAGAGCTCTCAGTTCCCATCTCCCAGTATGGTGCCTGGCCTAGTGAGCCAGAAATAGTGGATTTGGTTAAATAGCAAAAGTCTTGGATTCATTGGATGGATTGAAAAGAAAGAAACCATTGACCAATGGTCAGCAACACTGTCAATTTCCTGAAACTTAGACTGACCCACTACATTGGAGAAATCTTCACTTATCCCATTCATTCCATCCTTTTTTTTTTTCATAGTTTGAAGATTTCTCATACCAATATTGACACATATCATCCATTAGGACATCCTTGCTATCTAGGTCTTCAGGTACCTGTCTTCTTAACTGTAACCCTTCCTTTACCATTTAAAACCAACACCCAACCACTTTAGCTAAGAAATCTTAAATTATTCAAGTGATTAAGTGCATAAGCAAGAGGGTGACAGGATATTGCTGCTTAAAGCAATGAGCTTTAATTTATTTCAGATTGCACTTCCACCAATTCCCACTACTTGTTTTGGAAACCTTGTCATCAAAGACCAACAGACTGGCATTTAGCAGTCAGTTATCTATAAAACTATAGTACTGTCAAGGTCCCCATTACATATGATGCTTGATGATGGTGTTAAATAAATGCTACTGATCATTTAAAAAAAAAAAAACTCCATTAATCCTATATTTTTTAGTGTTTTTAATAGGAATGTGTGTTGGATTTTATCAAATGCTTTTTCTGCATCTATTGAGGTAATCATATGATTTTTGTTACTTTAATTACTGATATAGTCAATTATGGTAATAGTTTTCCTAATATTAAACCAGCCCTGCATTCCTGATATAAATCCTACTTTGTCATGGTGTATTATCCTGGAAATGATGCGCTGTAATCTCTTTACCAATATTGATTTAATATTTTTTGCACCAATATTCATTAGTTGGTCTATGTTTTTTTTCTCTGTTTTCACCCTATCTGGTTTAGGTATTAGCACCCTATCTGTGTCATAAAAAAAATTTGGTAGGATTCCCTCTTTCCCTATTTTCCCACATAGTTTGCATAATATTAGAATTAATCATTCCTTAAATGTTTGGTAAAATTTACATGTAAATCCATCTGGCCTGGATATTTTTTTAATTAGGGAATTGATTAATAACTTGTCAATTTCATTTTCTAAAATGGGACCATTTAAGTAATTTATTTCATCTCCTGTTAATCTAGGCAGTCTATATTTTTGTAAATATTCCTCCATTTCACTTACATTATCAGATTTTTTTACATATAGTTGTGAGCACACTCATTCCAAGTCCCTCACTTCCCTCCTAATTATTATTCTAATTTCCCCTTCATTGGTGGAAAATTTTTCCTTTGCATTTTTGATACAAACAATTTGATTTTCTTCTTTCCTTTTTCTAATCAAATTAACTAAGGGTTTGTCTATTTTGTGGGTTTTTTCATAAAATCAACTCTTAGTTTTGTTTATTAATTGAATAGTTTTTTTAACTTTAATTTTACTTTCAATTAATCTTCCTTTTTATTTTCAGATTTTCAAATTTGGTGTTTAATTGGGGGGGGGTTAATTTGTCCTAGCTTTTCTAGTTGTATGCCCAATTCATTGATTTTCTCTTTCTTTATTTTATACAAGTAAGCATCTAGAAATATAAAACTTCCCCTAAGAACTGTTTTAGTTGAATCCCATAAATTTTGGTATGTTGTCTCATTATTATCATTTTCTTGGATGAAGTTGTTGATTGTGTCTATGGTATGTTGTTTTACCCATTTGTTCTTTAGAATTAGATTATTTAGTTTCCAATTAATTTTTCATCTATTTTTCCCCTAGTCTTTTATTGCATGTAATTTTTATTTCATCATGATCTGAAAGAAATGCATTTATTCTTTCTGCATTTGTACATTTGATTTTGAGGTCTTTATGCTCTAATATGTTGCCAATTTTTGTATAGGTTCCATGAACTGCTGAGAAAAAAAGTGTATTCCTTTCTGTCTCCATTCAATTTTTTCCAAAGATTTTTCATACCTAACTTTTCTAAAATTTTATTTATCTCCTTAACTTCTTTCTTATTTATTTTGTGTTTTGATTTATCTAGTTCTGAGAGAGCACAGTTGAGATTCCCCACTATTATAGTCTTGTTGTCTATTTCTTCTTGCAGCTCTCTTAACTTCTCCTCTAGGAATTTGGATGCTATGTCACTTGGTGCATATATGTTTTGTACGATATTTCTTCATTATTTATAGTACTCTTTAGCAAGGCATAGTTGCCTTCCTTATCTCTTTTAATTAGATCTATTTTAGCTTTTGCTTGATCTGAGATCAAGATTACTACCCCTGCTTTTTTTTTTTTTTTAATGTCTGAAGTATAATAGATTCTGCTGCAGCCTTTTACCTTTACTCTAAATGTATCACTTTAAATATTTAAATGTGTTTCTTGTAAACAACATATTGTAGGATTCTGGCTTTTAATCTAGTCTGCTATGTGCTTTCGTTTTATGGGAGAGCTCATCCCATTCACATTCACAGTAAAAATGACTAATTCTGTCTAACTTTGCTCTCAAGCTGTAGAAGAGATATGAATATTATAAAAAATAACAAAGCCAAAAACCCCTCTACAATAATATAAATGCTCTGTTTTTCATGTGAAAGCAGTGGCCTTTTCTGCAGGGGATAGGCAAATATTCTGGGACCTGAATTCTCTGCTGTTTCTACATCCTTCCCTCCTTTCACCAGAATCTCCTCTCAAGCTCCAGTGAGAGAGAATTACAATTCACACTTTCGATATTAGAGTGGAAATTAAAAAAAAAAAAAACTGGTATAATAATCTTATTTGTTGTCACCTAATGAAACCCTATCTTGGAAAAAAGACTTTGAAAAAAACTATCAATGAGCTACAGGGGGAAAAAAAGGATAAATTCACAAGTAAATTCTAACAAACAATTTTAGGAACAACTAATTACAATTTTATTATAAACTATTTTTAAAAAATAGGTAAAGGAGTCTTACCAGATTCCTTTTTATGACACCTAAACCAGGAAGAGCCAAAATAAAGAAAATTATAGCCCAATTTCCTTAATGAATATCGATGCAAAAATTTAAGTAAAATACTAGCAAGAAGATTCCAAAAAAAAATATCACAAAGGTTATTACTATGAATGGGTGGAATTTATATCAAGGATTCAGGGCTGGTTCAGGAAAATTAATATACAATAAGGAAAAACGAGTAGTCAAAGACCATATCAATAACAAAAACAGCAACTTAGAGAACCCAAGTGAATGAACTAAAAAAAAAAGTTAAAATTATAAGCAACTTTAGCAAAATTACAGAATATAAAATAAACTCAAATCATTTTTTTTACATATTATCAACTAGTAGCAAGTGTGTGTGTGTGTGTGTGTGTGTGTGTGTGTGTGTGAGAGAGAGAGAGAGAGAGAGAGAGAGAGAGAGAGAGAGGAAAAAAGAGAGAAAGAGAGAGAGAGAAAGAGAGAGAGAGAGAGAGAGAGAGATTCCATTTAAAATATCTGCAGACAATATAAAGTACTTAGGAGCCTATTTGACAAGACAAACCCAGGGACTATATAAACCCAGCTATAAAACACTTTTCATACAAAAAAGATAAATCTAAACAAGTGGAGAAATATTAATTGCTCATGGGTAACCAGCCAATATAATAAAAATGACAAATCTTCTTAAATTAACTTATTTGTTAAATGTCATACTAATCAAACTACCAAAAAGTTGTTTAACAGAGCTGAAAAAGATAACAATAAAATTTATCTGGAAAAAAAGTCAAGATCATCAAGGGAACTGATGAGGAAAAATATGAAGGAAGATAAATTATCAGTAACAGATTTAAAACTATATTACAAAGTGGTATATCATCAAAACAATCTTGTTCTGGCTATGCAATAGCCTGCTGGATCCAGAGAGATAAATTAGGAATAAAAGACATAATAGTAAATGACTAAAATAATCTAGTGTTTGATAAATCTAAAGATTCAAGTTTGGGGAGTAAGAACTAGCTATTTAACAAAAATTTCTGGGAAAATAGAAACCAACTTAGTAGAAATGAGGTATAAACCAAAATTTTACACTGTGTATACCAAGATAATGTCAAAATAGTTAAATTATTAAGAGATTAAATAAAATAAGTAAATTAGGGGAACATGGGGAAATGTACCCATCAAATCAATGAATATGACCAAACAATGACCAAACAAGAGACAGGGAGAATTACTGAAAGTAAAATGGATAATTTTGATGCCAGGAAATGAAAAAAGCTTTTATATGAACAAAACACATGCAATCAAAATTAGAAGAAAAACAAAATTGTGGAGGAAAAAGGAGAAGAAGAAAGATTTTATGGCAAGTTTCTGTGTTAAAGAAAGGCCTCATTTCTCAAATATAATATATAGAGAAATGAGCAAAATTTAGAAAAATAAGATTCAATCTCCAGTTGATGTAAACTGGATAAAGTATATGAATAGTTTTCAGAAGAAGAAATCAAAGTTATCAAGTCACATAAAAAATGCCCTAAATCACTATTGATTAAACTGCAGGGGTCTTCAAACTACGGCCTGCTGGCCAGATGCAGTAGCTGAGGATGATTATCTCCCTCACCCAGGGCTATGAAGTTTCTTTATTTAAAGGCCCACATAACACAGTTTTTACTATAGTCCAGCCCTCCAACAATCTGAGGGACAATGAACTGGCCCCCATTTTAAAAAGTTTGAAGCCCCTGGATTAGAGAAATACAAATTCAAACTAATCCAAGATACCACCACATGCGTATCAGATTGGCTAATATGACAGAAAAGAAAAATGACAAATGTTGGAGGGGAAATGGAAAAATTAAGAAACAGTAATGCATTGTTGGTGGAATTGTGAATTAGTACAGCCATTCTGGAGAGCAATTTGGAATTCTACTTAAAGAGATCAAAAACTGTGAGTACTCTTTGACCCAACTATAACACAAACCAAAGACATAGAAAAGGGGGAAAACTATTTGTACAAAAATCAACTGGGGAGTGGTTAAACAAATTGTAGTTTGTGATTATGATGGAGTATGATCATGCTAGAGGAAATGATGACTAGGATGGTTTCAGAAAAACCTGGAAAAATTTAGATACACTGTTGAAAAGTGAAATGAACAGAACCAGAAGAACATTGAGCACAATTACAACAATATGTAAAGATAATCAAATGTGAAGTACTTTGATATTTTGATGAAGATAATAATAGAAGGAAATTTCAATGTACTTATGATGAAAAATGTTTTCTGCCCTCAAAAAGAAAATTGATGAACCTTGAATATCAATTGAATAAATTTTAAAATTTATTTTTCTTCTTTTTTGTGTGTGTTTTCTTTTGTAACATGGTTAATATGGAAATATGTTTTTCATGAATTCACATTTATAATCTATATATTAAATTGATTGTCTTTTCAAATAAGGGATATGAGTGGATGGAAGAGAATTTGGAACTCATAATTTTTAAAAGTGAATGTTAAAAACTTTTTATGTAATTGAAAAATATTAAATGAAATAAAACGTATTTTTAAAATTGCTGTTGATTTTTCAAATCTCAATTAAAAAGTAAATAAACAAAATTCACTTTCTTCAACACAATTGTTAGGCAATTCTATGATTTCAGGGATCTTCCTTAGTTCCCATAGTTGAAGTCCCTCATGCCATTGCTCAGTGGCTGACTGGATTGTTGCATGGTCATTTCCAAAAAGTTATTCAGACTAAATAGTTTACATGCCTATGAATCCATTAAAAATAGGTAGGGTCTTTTTAAGAGGCCTCCAGGAAAGTAACAGTGTAATAATGATCATTAGAAATACAAAGACAACCAGTGACAATGATGACAGAGGACTACTAGTTCTGAATTTGTCCATTTCTTATGAGAGGAAAATCTTTTTCCTGGTTCCAAAAAATTCATTTTTCCAGATTACTTTAAAAATAAATTGAGTTCTTTTTTTATTATACCTTTTTATTTACAAGATATATGCACAGGTAATTTTTAGCATTGACCCTTGCAAAACCTTTTGTTCCAATTTTTCCCCTTCTTCCCCCTGCTCCCTCCCCCACATAGCAAGTAGACCAATACATGTTAAATATGTTAAATACAGTATATGCATACATATCCATACAGTTATTTTGCTGCACAAGAAGAATCAGACTTTGAATTAATGTACAATTAACCTGTGAAGGAAATAAAAAATACAACCAGATAAAAACAGAGGGATTGGAAATGCTATGTAGTAGTTCACACTCATTTACCAGAGTTCTTTCACGGGGTATAGCTGGTTCTATTCATTATTGAACAAATGGAATTGATGAGAGCCATGCCCATCAGAATTGATCATCATATAGTATTGTTGTTGAAGTATATGATGATCTCCTGGTCCTGCTCATTTCACTCAGCATCAAGTCATGTAAGTCTCCCCAGGCCTTTCTGAAATCATCCTGCTTGTCATTTCTTACAGAACAATAATATTCCACAACATTCATATACAATAATGTATTCATCCATTCTCCAATTGATGGGCATCCACTCAGTTTCCAGTTTCTAGTTACTACAAAAAGGATTGTCACAAACATTTTTGCACATAAAGGTCCCTTTCTCTTCTTTAAGATCTCTTTGGGATATAAGTCCAGTAGCAACACTGCTGGATCAAAGAGTATGCATAGTCTGATAACTTTTTGAGCATAGTTCCAAATCGTTCTCCAGAATGGCTGGATGTATTCACAATTCCACCAACAATGTATCAGTTTCCCATATCCTCTCCAATTCTTCATTATCTTTTCCTGTCATACTAGCCAATTTGAGAGGTATGTAGTGGTATCTCAGAGTTGTCTTAATTTGCATTTCTCTGATTAATAATGACATGGAGCATCTTTTCATATGGCTAGAAATAGTTTCAATTTCTTTATCTGAATATTGTCTGTTCATAACCTTTGACCATTTATCAATTGGAGAATGGTTTGATTTCTTATACATTTGAGTGAATTCTCTATATATTTTGGAAATTAGGCCTTTATCAGAACCTTTGACTATAAAAATGTTTTCCCAGTTTATTGTATCCCTTCTAATCTTGTCTGCATTAGTTTTGTTTGTAGAAAAGCTTTTTAATTTAATATAATAAAAATTTTCTATTTTGTGATCAATAATGATCTCTAGTTCTTCTTTGGTCACAAATTCTTTCCTCCTCCACAGGTCTGAGAGGTAAACTATCCTATGTTCTTCTAATTGATTTATAATCTCATTTTTTTATGCCTAGATCATGAACCTATTTTGACCTTATTTTGGTGTTCAATATTAAGTGTGGGTTTCTGCCTGGTTTCTGCCATACTAATTTTCAATTTTCCCAGCAATTTTTGTCAAACAGTGAATTCTTATCCCAAAAGCTGGGGTCTTTGGGTTTGTCAAACACTAGATTATTAAAGTTATTGACTATTTTGTCCTGTGAACCTAACCTATTCTACTGATCAACTAGTCTATTTTTTAGCCAATACCAAATGGTTTTGGGGATCGCTGCTTTATTATATAATTTTAGATCAGGTACAGCTAGGCCACCTTCATTTGATTTTTTTTTTCATTAGTTCCCTTGAAAGTCTTGACTTTTTGTTCTTCCAAATGAATTTTGTTGTTATTTTTTCTAGGTCATCAAAATATTTTTGGGGGAGTCTGATTGGTATAGCACTAAATAAATAGATCACTTTAGGTAGTATTGTCATCTTTATTATATTTGCTTGACCTATCTAAGAGCACTTAATATTTTTTGCAGTTGGTTAGATCTGACTTTATTTGTGTGGAAAGTGTTTTGTAATTTTGCTCATATAGTTCCTGACTTTGCCTTAGTAGATAGATTCTCAAATAGTTTATACTATCAGCAGTTACTTTAAATGGAATTTCTCTTTGTAACTCTAACTGTTGGATTTTGTTAGTGATATATAAAAATGCTAATGGTTTATGTGGGTTTATTTGTATCCTGTAATTTTGCTAAAGTTGTAGATTATTTCTAATAGCTTTTTAGTAGAATCTCTGGGGTTCTATAAGTATACTATCAGACCTATATGAACTATCTGAGTGAAGTGAACAAAACCAGGAAAACATTGTACACAGTCATAAGAAGATCATGTAATGATCAACTATGATAGACTTGGTTCTTCTCAACAAAGAGGTGATTCAAGACAATTCCAATAGACTTGGGATGGAAAATGTCAATCACATCCAAACAGAAAGCTATGGAGACTGAGTGTGGATTAAAGTATAGTATTTTCACTTTTTTGTTTGTTCTTTCACTCTCTTGGGTTTTATTTATCCTTTTATTGCAGACAAATAAAGAAATATGTTTAAAAGGATAGCACATATTTAACCTATATCAGATTGTTTGCTCTCTTGAAGAGGGAGCAAGGGAGAAACATTGGGAACATAAAGCATTACAAATGTTGAAAACTGTCTTTACAAGTATTTGAGGTCTCTTTCAGGAAAAGATCAGTGGATTCTTTCAATGATTATTTAACCCCCTTATTCTTGAAAGATGCTATCCAGGCTAATTTTTTTTTTTAAATTCATGGCTTTCAGATAGTCCAATAAAACAGAAACCAAGACAAAGACAAACTCTCTCTCTCTCTCTCTCTCTCTCTCTCTCTCAGAAAGATAGTTATTTCAATAGATTCAGAAGTCCAAATGTGTTAGTATAGTAGCATCATATAATGAGGAAGGATGTGTTGCCATCTGGTGTACACAGAGTATATTATTACAGATAGAATATCACTAGTCCTATAAAGCATAAAACTTAGGAGCAACAAATGAGACTTTTCTATTATCTAATTCTAATTTCTGTCTTCATTTTAATAAGTTCACAAAAATATTTCACTTGAATATAAACTTTTAATTTTAAATATTAAAATAACATGGTATCAATACATACTACTTGAAAGTTCTGCTGGGCCCCAAAAGACTAATACTATGAAAAGAAATGATTTAGTGGAAAAAAGCTAAATTTAAGAAAACAGAACATAGTTTCAAGTCTCATTTCTGCTTCCTATATGACATTGGGCAAGTCACTTCTCGTCTCCAATTTCTCAACAGTCAAATGAGGGAGTTTTACTGAACTTTATTTCAGGTATTACATTCTTAGATACCCCAAATCCCTTAAATGAAGTTTTTATTTATTTATTTTATTTTATTCTAAACCTAAGAAATAAAACAAGAATTTTCATAACATAGTCAAATGAAAAAAAAAAATGATTGTACATAAAACTGGAAATCCATTACATACAAAGTTTTCATGTAACTTTATTTTCCTCCTTTTTTTCTTTCCTACCCTCCCACAAACCCTAAAGATTTGCTACCATTAGACACATACATGTATATATCAATGAGCTATTGGGAAATGTTTAATGACTAGTTCTCATAGATTAGATACATACTTTCTCTGTCACTATAAAACTAGGAAATCAACAAATCAATAGACCAAAGTCTGATTTATAGCATTTGCAAATTTCTGAGATGTAAATGCTCAAAATGAAATTTTAACTATAATTAAATAATCACAAGTTTGACTCCAGCAGAGCCATTTGCCTCACAATCTATAATGTTGTAATCATGCAAACATCATTGTTTTCTCTCTCCAAAAAATCAGGCCTCCCTCTTCCCTTCTTCAAGGAATAATGAATTGAATGAGAGGAAATTCAAAGAAACAATTCTGAAGTCAAAAGCATAAGAATGAGAGCTCTGAGCAGCAGAACCCTTTAGAAACAGGGTCTTCTAAATGATAGGATCTTTTGTTCATGTTCTTTAGTCATTTCAGCTTTGTTAACACTCTTCATGACCTCATTTGGGAGTTTCTTGGTAAAGACTCTGGAGTGGTTGGCCATGCTCTTCTCCTGCTCATTTCACAGATGACAAAACTCAGGCAAATAATTAAGAGATTTGCTCAGAATCACTCAGCTAGTGAATGTCTGAGACCGGACTTGAACTTACAAAGATGAGTTTTCTTGACCATAGGGCTATCACTCTACCTACTGTGCCCCCTAGCTGCCCTGGGACCTAGTTTAGGTGGTGCTAAATTGAAACTTCACTGACATGCAGAGAAATCAGCATTCAAGGACATATTCAAAGACAAGTTAGCATTCACCACAATACTTATGTGATATTCATGCACTGGGCCAGAAACAAGCCCTGGTTCTATTACTACTGTGTGATTTTGCTGTAAGTTACTTGTTTTCTCTGGGCCTCACTTTCTCCAGCTGTTATGTAAGGAGGTTGGGACTGATTACCTTCCAATTCTGACATTGCATAATTCATTGAATTAGACTAGGTTATTTCTTCTAACCAAGGAAGTCTACTTGTTTGTAGGTAAATAAACCCTGTATATCAGAATCTGAGGCCTATCTTAATAATAACTCATATTTATTTAGCATTCACTTTCTTCAAAACAGTGCTAAGAGAGAAGCAATGTATGTGTATTTATTCCCATTTCAAATATTATCTTTAATTTAGAAATTAAATGATTTCCTTGGAGTAATAGTAGTAAAGAGCCATACTTTAAGTATTTTAACTTCAAAACTTGGTGGCTTTTTCCATTTCAATAATGTTGCTTTCCCCAAGATAATAGGAGCTAGAATAGCATTGAATGATCATTCGGTATAATCTCCTCATTTTACTGAAAAGAAATTGAGTCCCAAAGAGAGGAAAAGTGGCTCAGTTTCTGTGACTATAACCAAGAGATCTTCCATTAAGAATTGATTCTATAGAGAAAGAGAAAATCAATGAATTGGGCTTGCAACTAAAAAAGCTAGAAAAAGAACAAATTAAAAAACCCCAATCAAATACCAAACTTGAAATTCTAAAAATAAAAGGAGAAATTAATAAAATTGAAAGTAAAATATTATTGAATTAATAAATAAAACTAAAAGTTGGTTTTGTGAAAAAAAAACAAAATAGATAAACTTTTAGTTAATTTGATTAGAAAAAGGAAAATCAAATTGTTAGTTTCAAAAATGAAAAGGGAGAACTTTCCACCAATGAAGAGGAAATTAGAGCAATAATTAGGAATTACTTTGCCCAACTTTATGCCAATAAATTTGATAACCTAAGTGAAATGGAGGAATACCCACAAAAATATAAATTGCCAAGATTAATAGAAGAGAAAATAAATTACTGAAATAGTCCAATTTTAGAAAAAGAAATAGAATAAGCTATTAATCAACTCCTTAAGAAAAAATCCCCAGACCAAATGGATTTACATGTGAATTCTACCAAACATTTAAAGAACAATTAACTCCTATACTATATAAACTATTTGAAAAAATAGGGAATGAATAACTCCCACCAAATTCTTTTTGTGACACAGACATGGTACTGATATCTAAACCAAGTAGGAGGAAAACAAAGAAAGAAAATTACAGACCAATCTCCCTAATGAATATTGATACTAAAATCTTAAATAAGATATTAGCAAAAAGACACACCATGATCAAGTAGGATTTATACCAGGAAGGCAGGACTGGTTCAACATTAGGAAAACTATTAGCATGATTGACTATATTGATAACCAAATTAACAAAAAACCATGATTATCTCAATAGATACAGAAAAAGCATTTGATAAAATCCAACATCCATCCTATTAAAAACAGTAGAGAGTACAGGAATAAATGGACTTTTCCTTAATATAGTCAGTAGCATCTATTTAAAAATATCAGCAAGCCTTAAACTAGAATCATTCCCAATAAGATCAGGTGTGAAAAAAGTTTGCCTACTATCACCATTGCTATTCAATATTGTATTAGAAATGCTAGCTTTGGCAATAATAAAAGAAAAAAAATTAAAGGAATTAGGGTAGGTAATAAGGAAACCAAATTATCACTCTTTGCAGATGATATGATGGTATACTTAGAGAACCCTAGAGAATCAACTAAAAACCTATTAGAAATAATCCATAACTTTAGCAAAGTTGCACAATACAAAATAAATCCACATAAATCATCAGCATTTTTATACATCACTAACAAAATCCAATAGCAAGACATACAAAGAGAAATTCTATTTAAAATAACTGTCGTTAATATAAAATATTTGGCAATCTATCTACCAAAGTCAGGAACTATATGAGCAAAATTACAAAACACTTTCCACATAAATAAAATCAGACATAAACAATTGGAAAAATATCAAGTGCTCTTAGATAGGTAAAGAGATTATATTAAAGATGACAATACTACCTAAACTAATCTATTTATTTAGTGCTATAGCAATCAAACTCCCAAGAAACTATTTTACTGACTTAGAAAAAAATAACACAAAAATTCATCTGGAAGAACAAAAGGTAAAGAATTTCAAGGGAATTAATTATTTAAAAAAGCAAATGAAGGTGGCCTAGCTGTACCAGATCTAAAATTATATTAAAAAGCATCAGTCATCAAAACCATTTGGTACTGATTAGTTGATCAGTGGAATAGGCTAGGTTCACAGAACAAAATAGTCAATGACTATTGTAATCTACTGTTTGACAAACCCAAAGACCCCAGCTTTGGGGATAAGAATTCACTATTTGACAAAAACTGCTGGGAAAATTGGAAACTAGTGTGGCAGAAACTAGGCATTGACCCACACCTAACACCATATATCAAGATAAGGTCAAAATGGGTTCATGATTTGAACATAAAGAATGATATTATAAACAAATTAGAAGAACATAGGATAGTTTACCTCTTAGATCAAAGAAGAACTAGAGATCATTATTAATTATAAAATAGACAATTTTGATTATATTAAGTTAAAAAGGTTTTGTACAAACAAAACTAATACAGGCAACATTAGAAGGGAAGCAATAAATTGGGAAAACATTTTTACAGTCAAAAGTTTTAGTAAAGGTCTCATTTCTAAAATATATAGAGAATTGACTCAAATTTATAAGAATTCAAGTCATTTTCCAATTGATAAATGGTTAAAGAATATGAACAGACAATTTTCAGATGAAGAAATTGAAACTATTTCTAATCATATGAAAAGGTGCTCCAAATCACTATTAACTAGAGAAATGCAAATTAAAACTATTCTGAAATACCACTACACACCTATCAGATTGGCTAAGATGACAGGAAAAAATAATGATGAATGTTGGAGGGGATGTGGGAAAACTGGGACACTGATACATTGTTGGTGGACCTGTGAACGGATCCAACCATTCTGGAGAGCAATTTGGAATGATGCTCAAAAAGTTATCAAGCTGTGCATACCCTTTGACCCAGAAGTGTTTCTACTGGGCTTTATCCCAAAGAGATCTTAAAGAAGGGAAAGAGACCCACATGTGCAAAAATGTTTGTGACTGTCCTTTTTGTGGTGGCAAGAAACTAGAAACTGAATGGATGCCCATCAGTTGGAGAATGGCTAAATAAATTGGTATATGAATGTTATGGAATATTATTATTCTGTAAGAAATGAC
The DNA here is from genome assembly GCF_902635505.1 of Sarcophilus harrisii. Taxonomy (NCBI): domain Eukaryota; kingdom Metazoa; phylum Chordata; class Mammalia; order Dasyuromorphia; family Dasyuridae; genus Sarcophilus; species Sarcophilus harrisii. Next base: position 472,771,760 of record NC_045427.1, on the reverse strand, counting down.
CAGCATGATGATTTCAGAGTCCTGGAGAGACTTACATGAACTGATGCAAAATGAAGTGAGCAAAAGCAGGAGATCATCATACACGGCAACAACAAAATTATATGATGATCAATTCTGATGGATGTGGTTCTCTTCAACAATGAGATAATTCAAACCAGTTCCAATTGTTCAGTGACGAAGAGAGCCATATACACCAAGAAAGAGTACTGTGGGGACTGAGTGTGGACCATAATATAGCATTTTCACTCTTTCTGTTGATGTTTGATTGCATTTTGTTTTCTTTCTCAGGTTGATTTTTTTTTCCTTCTTGATCCAATTTTTCTTGTGCAGCAAAATAACTGTATAAATATGCATGCATATATTGGATTTAACATAGTTAACATGTATTGGACTACCTGCCATCTAGGGGAGAGGAGAGGGGAAGAAGGGAAAATTTTAGAACAAAGTTTTATAAAGGTCAATGTTGAAAAATTACTCATGCATATGTTTTGTAAATAAAAAGCTTTAATAAAAAAAAAAATAATTGATTGTACAAAGCCCTGTGACACACATAGTATGCTAGTTTCCTTGAGTTATCCTCTCAGCTGCTCTGGTTGGTCAGATTCTATGAGGGAGAATTAGCTTGTATCTTTTAAACTTTATTCCACAAATAGCTAAATTGTCAAATAATGTAAATTACTGTGACCAATTTACAAATTGTGCCACTCCCTTCCCGCTACCACTGTATCCTATGTTTATCCCTGCAGTCAAGTCAAATTGTGATAAAAATGCCATTGATGCCTTTATTAAAGTTATTGAAAAAGATATTAAATAAAACAAGGTCCTTTCTAGGCTCAGAGAACTCCCTTGACTTATATATTTCTCCATTAGTCAATACTCTCAGTATAGTTGCTCAATAAAGAATAGGTAGCACTCAGTTCTACCTCCTAACTTGTAGATTCTCTCCCCCAAATAGCTATCTCAGATTCTAGATCTTAAGGATTAGTATAAATTCAAAACCATCACTCATGAGACTCTAATGATTTGTATATTTTTATTAGACAATCTAAAGACAAATTTAAAAGCAAAAGATAATAGTATGACTTTGAAAATTAAGTGATATGAAAGATTTTGTTGTCTTTCTCTTGTTTTAACTCCACAGAACTAGATGTCTTTGCCAGGATGAGTTCATCACTTCACAATTCACAATCAAGATTCAAGACAATTACAATAGACTCGTGATGGAACACACCATCCACATCCAGAGAGAGACTGAATGTGGATCAAAGTATAGTATTTTCACCTTTGTTGTTGTGTGCTTGCTAATTTTTTCTCTTTCTTATGTTTTTCTCTTTTGATATTTTTCTTAAACAGCATGATGAATATGGAAATATGTTTAGAAGAATTGCATATTTAACCTATATTGTATTGTTTGCTGAATTGGAGGGAGAAGGAAAAAACTTTGGAACATGAGATTTTGTGATAGTGAATGCTGAAAACAATCTTTGCATGTATTTGGAAAAATAAAATACAAAATAAAATAAACTCACCATGAGGCTCCTAGCTTAGCTTTGATCTATTCCACCTCCTTCTGCCTCTTCTCTCCTTTGTTTGGGTAGCTGAAAGATGGACCACTAAATTCTTCATACTGCCTTCCTTTATAAAAGGTAGAAATTGAACTCACATCTCTATACCATGCATTTGCTCTGCCTGGTTTCAGTTCCAAGATACAAGTTGTCTCTGTACCAGATACTTCCTGGTAGCTCCCCATTCTGATCCCCTGTTTCTTTTTGTGTGCAGTTTTTCCCCTTTAAATTATAACCTCCTCAGGGCAGGATCTGTCTTCTTTTTATTAATTTTATCTCCAAAGTTTATCTCCAAGGGGAGCTCTAGGGTTATAAACTCATGAGCTCGTACCCTTTTACTCTACAGTGGAGAAACTATGTAGCAGCTTCACTTCTTCCAGTGACAGCAAAGAATATCACCAGGGAAGAAAATCAGTAACAAGTATAGTCCACACTAGTAAGTGTGTGAGGTTGAATTTAAACTAATTCCTCACTTCAAATCCAGGACTCTATCCAATGCACTTAACTTCTAGTTATCAATTTGACCTTTTTAGGAAAGATCAAGCTATAATCTAAGGTTCATAAGAGGTTTATGGAAAAGGAAGAAACAGATACTGAGAGCTAATAGAATGGTCTAATAAAACTGTGTAATGAAGAAATAAATCTGGGAAGGAAGTCGGTACTTTATCCTAATAATCCTTTTTCCTCCTTTTTCCTTATCACCTTCTTTCTGGCCCAAGAACAATAGTTTTATCATGAGAAAAGACAAAGAACTCACTCAAATTCTGTATTTGAATATCTAATTTCTGAGTCTCTTATAGTTTTTGCACTTTGGTAGAGAGGAGGGAGGGAAAATAGTGAGTTATTCTTGACTCACTATGAGAGTCAGTCATTTATATCAACTAATCAATAATTTGTGAATTTTTTGGAAGTAGAAAAAAAATAGCTCATAGTACCACTTTTATTTTCTAAATTTCCTCAAAAGTTACTGATTCTGCACACCCATTTATATATTCATTCAGCATCCAAGGCCAAGATATATTTAAACTAATTTAGACTAGTTAGGTGTTTCTACGCTATCTTCTATGATGTCATCTATATAATGCCCTACTCTCTTCTCTGAATATCAGTTCCACATCCTTCAAATTATCTATTGAACTTTTCAAACTAAATGTTCTAGAAGCATGTCAAAATCAGCAAGTCCATAAAAGAACTCAAATCTCTTTCACCCAAATGCACCATTTCCCCAAATTTCTGTTTCTGATGAAAATGCCACCATTCTGAGCACATATCTATTGATAAACCTTGCCATTTCTACCTCCAAAGATTTCTCATATTCAACATTTTTCTCTAGTCACAGAGCCATAAGTTTCATCATCTTTCACTTCTACCAGGGGTTCTTAAGGTAGGATCTTTGAGCACATAAGAAATTTATGAATTTCAAGGAGTCCATGAACTTGGATTAAAAAAAAAAAACAACTCTACATCTTTATTTTTGCTATTCTTTATATGAAATCTAGCATTTCCTTTGATTATTTAAAAATATTTTGAGAAGCAGTGAGGTGCTACAGTGAACAGGTACAGACTCAGAAGGACTTGAGTTTAAACTCTTCCTCATATACTTAATACTTAGATAAGTCAATCAATCCCAATTGCCTTCCCCTCCATGCTTAAAATGGATTCATGAGTTTATCAATGTCCAAAGTGGTCCATGACAGATATAAAAGATTAAGAACCTTTGAAGACTATTTTAATTCCCTCCTCATTAATTTCTTTTCCTGAAATCATTCCCCATTCCTATTAACCCTCCACATAGCTGTCAAAGTAATTTTCCTGAAGTGTAAATCTCACCATGTCATTCCCTTCCTTAAAAAACTTCAGTGGTTCTCTATCGCTTCTAAGGTAAAATACAGTATCTATTTTGCTTTTAAAAACCATTTACAAACTGGGAACAATATTTTACACCTAAGGGTTCAGAAAAAGCCTTCATTTCTAAAATATATAGAAAATCAAATAGTCAATAATTTGTGAATTTTTTGGAAATAGAAAAAAAATACCTCATAGTACCACTTTGTTTTCTAAACTTTCTCAAAAGTTACTGATTCTGCACACCCATTTATATATTCATTCAAATTTATAAGAATACAAGCCATTCTTCAATTGATAAATGGTAAAAAAAAATGAACAGACAATTTTCAGATGAAGAAATTAAAACCATTTCTAGTCATATGAAAAAATGCTCTAATTACTATTGATCAGAGAAATGCAAATTAAGACACTGAGGTATCACTACATATCTCTCAGATTGGCTAAGATGACAGAAAAAGATAGTGATGAATGTAGGAGAGGACATGGGAAAACTGAGACACTAATACCTTGTTGGTGAAGTTGTGAACTGATCCAATCATTCTGGAGAGTAATATGGAACTATACCCAAAGGGCTATCAAACTGTTCATACCCTTCAATCCAGCAGTGTATCTACTGGGCCTGTATCCCAAAGAGATCATAAAAAACAGAAAAGAACCCACATGTGCAAAAATGTTTGTAGCAGCCCTTTTTGTAGTAGCAATGAAGTGGAAACTAAATGGATGCCCATCAGTTGGAACATGGCTGAATAAATTATGGTATATGAATGTTACAGAATATTATTGTTCTCTAAGAAACAATCAGTAGGGTGACTTCAGAAAAGCCTGCAGCAAATTACATGAATTGATGCTAATGAAGTGAATAGAACCAAGAGAACACTGCACATGGCAACAAGATTATATGATGATCAATTCTGATGGATGTGGCTCTTTTCAATGGCTAGATGATTCAGACCTGTTTATGGTCTTATGCTGGAGAGAGCCATCTGCAGCCAGAGAGAGGACTGTGGGAACTGAGTATAGATCACAACATAGTGTTTTCACTTTTTTGTTGTTGTTTGCTTGCATTTTATTTTCTTTCTTATTTTTTTTTCTTTTTGATCAGATTTTTCTTGTGCAGCATGATAATTATGGAAATATTTATAGAAGAATTGCACATGTTTAGCATATATTGGATTACTTGCTGTCTAGGGAAAGGGTGGAGGGAAAGGGAAGGAGAAAAAAATTGGAACACAAGATTTTGCAAGGATAAATATTGAAAACTATCTATGCATGTGTTTTGAAAATAAAAAGCTTTATAAAAATTAATAAAAACAAAATGTATATATACTTCCCCCAAAAAAACCCTTTACAAACTGTTTTTTCAGTATCATTATGTGTTACTCCCCTTAAAATTCTGTAAGCTAATCAAACATGCCTTTTTCCTGTTTGCATTGTCTTTCTGCACTGTTCATCTTCCTTGCATCTCCTAGAATCCATCTGTTCCTGTCACACATATTTAAGATACCACTTCCTTCATTAAATCTTTCCTAATTCCACCCAATTGCTAGTGTCCGCCCTCTTAAACTATCTTCTCTTTAACTGCCTTTTACTTATTTTATATTTATTCTGTATATATAGAAAATATCAATATACATGTTGTCTCACCCAGTTGAATATAAACTCAAGAGTGGAAGCTGGTTAATTTTTGGTTTTTGTATCCAAAGCACATAGATTATCTTTCACCTTAGAGTCTACCATCATGGAATAATAATTATATTTTATTTTGGTGTTTAAAAAAGTCATCCTCTCCAGCCTCTCTCTGGAAGAAAGAAATGTCCATGATGGGATAATGTGATTCTGGTGCCATCTAGTGGTTTTATTGCTTATAATATATTAGTAATTTTCTTACAGATACTTGAGAATCTACAAGAAATGTTAGATTTCCTCTTGTGAGATGCTTTTATTAATAGAAATAATTTTATATATCTTTACATGCAGATAGAGAAAGAAACAGAGACAGACAGAGATACACAGAGAGAGGCATAGATAGAAACATAGAGCAAAAACTAGAGAGATTTCTAACTTTTTCCAATGTGTCCTGAAAGGGCTGCCAGCAAAAATTAAATGACAATTTTGGCCCCTAAAAAGTGATTTATTTGAAACTTGTGGGGGAAAATGCTCTCAGATGCCAAAATCTACATCATTATCACTCCCTTCTCAAATACTCCCCTAACATTTTAGGGCATCCTTTAATTCTTTCTCCAACTCTGCAATGAACTACTCTAGGGCTCTCATTTATTTACTTTAGTTTTATTTTGTTAAATAAAATAAGCATTTCCACAACATAGTATAATAAAAATATGATTCTTCATGAAACTGCAAATCTATTATGTACAGGTTATTATTCATTTTAATATGTTATAAAGTTATGTAAATTTCTTTTTAAAATTTTTTTCCTTCCCTTCCCCTCACCCTAGAGATGGTTACCATTAGACACAAATAGATAAACATGTATAAAATCTTTTATACAAACTTCTTTTTTTAGTTATTTCTCTGGATACAGATATATTTTATATGTCCTTTATAATTAATTAATTTGGGTATTTATAATCGTCAAAATGACACTCCCTCCATGTTATTCTTTTTTTATAATTACATATTTTATTTTATTTTTTAAAAATATGTTAAAGTATATGTTAAACACAATATATGTATACATATCCATACAGTTATTTTGGTGTACAAGAAAAATCAGACTTAGAAATAAGGTAAAAATAACCTGAGAAGAAAATCGAAAATGCAAGTGGACAAAAACAGAGGGAGTGGAAATGCTATGTTGTGGTTCACACTCATTTCCCAGAGTTATTTCTCTGGGTATAGCTGGTCTCTTCATTACTGCTCTATTGGAACTGATTTGGTTCATCTTATTGTTGAAGAGAGCCATGTCCGTCAGAATTGATCATCATACAATATTGTTGTTGAAGTATATAATGATCTCCTGGTCCTGCTCATTTCACTCAGTATCAGTTCATGTACGTCTCTCTAGGCCTTTCTGAATTCATCCTGCTGGTCATTTCTTTCTTTCTTTCTTTTTTCTTTTTATTTACAAGATATATGCATGGGTAATTTTTTCAGCATTGACAATTGGAAAACCTTTTGTTCCATTTTTTCCCCTCCTTCCCTCCATCCCCTCCCCCAGATGGCAGTTTGACCAATATATATTAAATATGTTAAAGTATAAGCTAAATATAATATAAATATACATGTCCATACAGTTATTTTGCTATACAAAAAGAATCGGGCTTTGAAATAGTGTACAATTAACCTGTGAAGGAAATAAAAAATGCAGGTGGACAAAAATAGAGGGATTGGGAACTCTATGAAGTGGCTCATACTTATTTCCCAGAGTTCTTTTGCTGATTGTAGCTGGTTCAATTCATTGCTGCTCTATTGGAACTGATTTGGTTCATCTCATTGTTGAAGAGGACCACGTCCATCAGAATTGATCATCATATAGCATTGTTGTTGAAATATATAATGATCTCCTGGTCCTGCTCATTTCACTCCTGCTAGTCATTTCTTACAGAGCAATAATATTCTATAACATTCATATACCAAAACTTATTCAGTCATTCTCCAATTGATGGGCATCCACTCAGTTTCTAGTTTCTAGCCACTACAAAAAGGGCTGACACAAGCATTTTGCACATACAGGTCCCTTTCCCTTCTTTAAGATCTCTTTGGGATATAAAACCAGTAGTAACACTGCTGGATTAAAGGGTATGTACATTTTGATAATTTTTTGAGATAGTTCCAAATCACTCTCCAGAATGGTTCGATGCATTCACAATTCCACTAACAATGTATCAGTGTCCCAGTTTTCCCTCATCCCCCCCAACATCCAGCATTATCTTTTCCTGTCATCCCAGCCAATCTAAGGTGTGTAGGTGTGTAGTGGTATCTCAGAGTTGTCTTAATTTGCATTTCTTTGATTAATAATGATTTGGAGCATCTTTTCATCCTCCATGTTATTCTTAAAACAATATAGCTTATACTTGTTAGTCTTACTCATTTTACCCTTTATTATTTCATGTAAGTCTTTTAATGTTTCTCTGACATTGTTGAACTCTTCATTTCTTATATACAGCTGTATTCCAACACAACCATATACCTTAACTTGTTTAGCCATCTCCCAAATGATGGGCTTCCCTGCAATTTCTAGCTTTTTACTATCACAAAAAAGAGATGCTACAAAAAATTTCAGAATACATAGATTCTTTTCTTTTTCCTTAGTCATCTTTGAAAACCATTAAATCAAAGGACATAGACAGTTTAAGAACTCTTAATTTCCAAATTTCCAGATTGTTCTCTGAAATAATAGGATCACTTCACAATTTCAGCAACAATGAATTAGTGTCCCAATTTTTTCTCACACCTCCAACCATTCATAAAGACACTTCCAGCTATTGAATTCTAATTAGTTCACTATTTCAGTATTCTTTCTGTAGCACTATATAGAAATACACTCTGTAGCTGTATTGGTCTTGGGGATAAACAGAGCAACAACAAAAAGATAGTCACTGAAATGGAGAAAGCTCTTAGAAAAGACAAATGATTTAATATGTAATTTTGCTGTTGAGAAGTAGCATGATATAATACTACCCTTCAAGTAAGGAAGACTGAGTTCAGATGTAGCCCTTGACACATATTGACTATGAATCATGGACAAGTCACTTTAATTCTTAGTGCCATGGACAGCTAGCTAAAACTGTACTGCTTTCATATATGAATTTGGGAGAAGCAGCAATGTAAGGCTTCAGAATCATCCCCAATCAGATGAAATCATAGTTCTAAACAAAAATAAAATAAGACAAAAATGCTAAAACGTCTCTATCGCTCAACAACTGAATCCAAATATGACATCAAAAATCCAAGAAGTTATCATGTATATGCATGGAAGCTGTCATTGTAAATGTGTGTGAACCTACTTCAGGAAATACAAGTTATAATCTCTCTAGGTTTTAGTTTCTATAGAGATAACTGATAGGTAAAAGTTTCAAAGATGACTATGCATAGCTTGTCTGAAGGAGATGTTAAGAAGATTAATATGGGAAATGAAAAGTAGGAAGAAAGCAAAGCTTTGAGAATCAGGGCATGTGAAAGCCAGAATTTCTGTCCATGGTTCTGACCCTACCCTGCCTCCAGAGGACTTTTCTCTTGAAGTATAAGTTTTTTCTTGACTGTGACTAGAATATATCCCCTCATCCTACCTCCAGCTATCAATCCACTTAATGTGCAAGAATCTTTTGCATTGCCCTCTTCAGTGTTTTGGATAGTGGAAGGGGGAAAAAGGGTGACCTACAATCTATCTAGCAAATGCTTAAGCCATAGGAATCTAATATGATTTTGGCTCCCAGTGGGATTTAGTAGTTAACAGAGACAAGGAGAGAAATATAGCTCAGACATGAAATCACATTTTCAAGGTGAGACTTTTCCTGTGTGCAAAAATCTGTCTTTGTGGCATGGGAAGGAATCTGTTTTGTACTTTTATGATAAAGAAGAAAACCTGGGGAGGAAACTGAATTATAGACCTAAGAGATAGGAGAAATCTTAGAGGTCATTTAGTCCAATACCCTCAATTTAACAGTTGAAGAAAGTGAAGCTCATAGAGGGAATACCTCTTGCCTAAGGTCACCCAATTAAATTCTGATAGAAGCCAGAATTTAATAGGCCATAGCACTATAATAGTCATTCAGTGGAAGGAGATATTTCCTTGTCTTTTCAGTGACTGTGACTTTTGTTTACAACTAAGAAATATAGCTTATTCCCTGTGATTCAGTCATGCATGTGTCAAATCTAAGACACTGTCTTTCTCATAGTTGTCTTAATGAAAACTGACAGCTAAGAGTTCTCTTGAGTTGGCCTGGGGGAACTACAGGAAAGCTTCTGTGACTTGAATTTAAGTGGTGGCACTTTCTCTGGCTTGAACTTTTCTTCAGGTTTAGTTTCATACCTTCAGGTACCTATAGGATTGTCAGGGATCAAACCTTATTGTACTATTTTTGAGGAAGCAAAGCATGTTAACAACATAAAAAAGAGATGTTCTTTAGATCAGATACACATATTGCAGCAGCTAGCTTCCCTTTGATTTGATTGGAGAATGGGAAGAGTAGTGAAAGCTATTTTCATTTTAACTCGGTCTAATCTGCCTGAAAACTATTCACTGTTTTCACTGAGTTGGGTTTTTCTTTTTTGGTATACAGGTATGTCTTCACTTTAAGAAAATGTCTTATATGACATTACATCTTATAGAATCAACATACTAAGGGCTTATTCTTTGCATCTAAAAACATTTTTCTTTAAGTGGCTAATCCTGATAGAAATTGTCAAAATATAAGAGGTGGAAGAGACTACAAGAGGCCAATTAATTTAACTCTTATCTTTACAGAAATCCCTTCTACACTACTTCTGACAAGTAATTCACTCAGTCTTTACTTGAAAATCTTCAGAAAAAGGAAACCTCCCATGAGTTAGAACATCTACTGGCAATTTTAGATGGCTTTGATATTTAGAAAAATTTTTATGGAGAAAATAAATATAACTTCCTGCAATTTCCACCAATTATTCCTAGTCCTATACTTTAGAACCAAGTAGAATTCTGAATCCTTCTTAGATGTATGATCCCTTCAAATATATAAAAACATATATCATGCATTCTTTTCTTCAGGCTAAATATCCCCAGCTGCTTTAATTCTTCTATGACATGGTCTTAAAACACATCATCATTGCGCTTGTCATCTTGTGGATATTGTCCATATTGTCAATGTCTTTTATAAAATATGGTACCCAGAACTGAAAACATTATGCCACATATGACCTCACTATGTCATAGTATGACAGAACTATTTATCTCCTATGTTGTGAATATTATTTCTCTCCAAATAGCCTAAAATAACATCAAAGGTTTTGGCCATCTATTGACCTATAATGACTTAATAATTCACAAAACCCCAAAATCTTTTTAGGCAAACTGCTATCTGTAAAAATTTCTCTCATTCATACTTACAAAGTTGTTTTTTAAACCCAAGTGCAAAACTTTATGTGAATGTCTTAAATTTCATCATTCTCAAATGTCATCTTTCTAGATGCTGTTTTTGGAATTAGATGTGTAATGCTAGACCTTTCATCTTTGGGTCACTATAAATTTTATACCTTTATCCAAGGTTATTAATGTTCTATAGTTCAGTGCCAAGGACTGCTCTTGAGCACTGAGCTACATACATAGACTTCTCTCCAAGTTGATAGTCACTCATTAATGACTATTTTAGGTCCATTCAAATAGTTCTGAATTCACATAGCTGACCCACATTACTTATCTATAAAAAAAAATCATGAGAATCTTTATCAAATGCTTCATTAAAACCAAAGTGAATTTATATTTAGAATATTCTCTTGATATTCCAGTCTATCAAATCTCTGTAAAAAAGTAGGTCAGTCTAAAATGACCTTTTTCTTAATGAAATCATTCTGGCTATTTTTGATTACTGCTTCCCTTTTTATTTGTTCACTAACCATCCCTTTAATGGCATATTCTAATTTTTAAAAAAAAAGAAACAAAAATCAAGTTAACTGGAAAGTAATTTATGGACTTCACTCTCTTAGTCTTTTTTGAAAATTGGGACACAATTTTCCCCTTCTTAGAAGTTACAAAAATCTTTTTTATTCTCCATGATCTTCCAAAGGCATACAAAATACCATGTGAAAGCACAGAACTTGGAGACTGAATGTCATATTGAGGAATAGTAAAGAGGCCAATGCAGCTGAAACATAGAGTGAATGGAGAAAAGGAGAGTATAAGACTGGAAATGTAAAAGGACTTGAATTCTAATTCATACTACCACTATAGCTTTGCACAAGACTTTCAGTTTCTTTGACCTCAGTTTCCTCCCCATCAAATGGCCATGGTAATGTTTTCCTTGGTTATCTTGTTGAAGTAATTCCAAACAAATGAAACAATTGATATAAAGACACTCTGAAAACTATAATACAATATAGAAAAAATAAGAGTTGATGATGATAGGAAAAAGTTGTTTTAAACTTAATTTAGTGGGAGTAATGCTGTGTGGTAGAGAGAGAAATAGGCTAAGATTATCAGCTCAGCTCAGTTCAATCACTGACTCATACTATGATCCAAGTAATTATTTCCCCCCTGTCGGTGCTAGTTGGCTGTTTTGAAAAATGATGAAGTCTTGAAGGCCTAGATGATCTTTTACTTTTAACTTGAAAAAGAAAAACATAAAAATATTTTGATGCTTTAGTAGATGTATGGTCAAATTTGTGTGCCATCTTTCTTCTATGAGCAGAGATCACAATCTATTCCCTCTGTTCCAAACCCATGTAATTCTTTTTCATGTCCTTTCATAAATCTAACATAGAGTATATACTCGATGGAAGAGACTTTTTTATAGATCTGGCTCTGATGTAGTACTACATGACGAGTCTTTTCCTAGTCATATATACTCAGTAATTTCTTTGCTGATACCATCTCTCATGCAAGTCATCCATCATTGTTGTTATGCTGCAGCCTACTCATGTTACTGATACTTTTTATTTTGGAGGGATCCTGGCATTTCAATACTCATAGCTAAATTACTATGAACTAACAATCTTGAAAAATACTTGATAGAGATTCTGGAAGTAGACACTTTTTAAAAAAATAGTAGAATAGAATTGTAAATAAATTAAATGCCTTTTGATTGAAACACAATCACACATGTATAGGTGCATGAATGTAATGAAAAGGCATTATGTAATGAACAAATGAATGTGGTTACTACAGAAAGGGAAGATGTATGAACTAGTGCAAAGTAAACTAAGTACAACCAAGAAAATAGTCACATAATGACTATATCAACATATTTTAAAAAAGACAATGATTACAAGATAATTGAAATTGAGTGCTATAAATGATAATGACCAAGTTCAATCAAAGAAGATATGAGAATTTATCCTATATTCTTTTCAGAGGTGGGGAACCAACATGCCTAGAATGTCAAATTCTTTCAATTTGTTGGCTAGTTTTGATTTTTTTCTCTCCTTTTTTATTGTTTGCTAAGCTCTGCAAAAAGGGAGCAAGCATACATTAAGAAATATAGGGGACATAAAACCTAAAACTATTAATAATTTTTAATTGAACTGAAAAAATTAGAAAATGCTGAAGTACAAACATAAAAGAAGAGAACTAGAGATGGCATAGAAGATATTCTTTATTGTTCTATCTCCATTTCCTTGATGAAGAACAAGTTTTAAAATAAATCTAGACCAGACATGGTAATTCATATAGTATTTGAACAACCCATGACATAGAAAGGAAATCACTTGAAACAGTCTTTATTTACATTAAAAGCACATAGATTGAGGAAGAAAGGCAGACATCTCAGAAGAGACTACATTCACCAGAGCTTTCAACATCTTGAGAATATACAACAACAGTATACATCACATACACCTAAGTTTTGTAAGAAACAGGACATAGCCTATTACTTACACCCATATGTAGATATATTGCCCTCATATTCCTCAACAAAAAAGAAAAATTGAAATACAGCATTAATTGAACTTTTTTTTCTTCTTTTTCTTTCTTCATATCTCTCCCATTAAATAACTACAAAAGGAAATTATCAGATTGGTGGATATAAGTCTTGGGTACAATATAGAGAAATCAAAAATCTTTGCTCAATATATTTGTAATAACTTTGGAAATAATTGGAGAAACAAATGAGGTACCACCATTTTGAATTAACATAAGTGTGGCATTCCTTCAAAAAGTTTTCTGAGAGAATTTACTTCAGTATGACCTCTCTCCTATGAAATAACCTCTTTGGTAGATTTCTTCAGTTCCTTATCACTCAGGCTAGATATGTACTCTGATTGCATGAGAAGAGAAAATACAGAGCCTAAGAGGTCTCTTTGAGAGATTAAGGCATCTATGGGGACTATGGAGTATAGTGTATCTGGCTTTAGATGGCAATACTCCATTCTTTTTTGATCACATTATTTTCTAATTGGAAGGCTTACTGGTCTCACAATAGATTTCTCATGTAGAGATGTTCTCTGACACCAAAATTACCTAATAGCTATTTTTTTTTATTTTAAAAGCATTTGCCCATTACAAAAAAAAATGGAGGCAATGGATAAAGGTCTGGCAAAATAGCAAAAGTGCAATATACAACAGGCAGTGGTATCCATATTACAGGAAACCTTTATTATAAAAAGGCAGTAAAAATCAAGTGGAATATTACTTATGTAAACAAAGGAACCCTTCTCTACAAAGTTTCTGAGTGTAAGGCAAACCCTGAAACATTACTGCAAATCCAGTGACTGTGTGGATTCTCACCAATGACCTCAAGTCCACCAGTATGGAGTGATGCCCACTGGTCAAAGAGAGATCACTCCTCTGTCTATTCTAGAGGAACAAGTCACCTCCCAGGCAAGTGATTTGCCCCTGGAAACTTCATTGTATAGAGCTGACTTGGAATCCTAGAACTTCTGAGCTAGCACCACTTTTCTTTTCTTTGTTTAAACCATCTAGAGACTGAAGAATTACAGAATGCTACAGAAAAATAAAAGGCTTTCTTTGAACCAATCTATTCCTCTCTCCACCCCCAACCAAGTCCTCTATCAGTATATCCACTGAAGCTTTGTTCTCACTCATTCCTCCAAATGTCCTTTCCCTTTTATGTCCTATGACTCCAAAGAGTGATTATTGTAATCAAAGCACAACAGCTGAATAATTCCCCTTTGGCAACCAACTAGGGGGAAATAAATGATGCTCTCTCTCCTCTTCCCTTCCACCACTTTATTTTGTCCCTTTTTTTTTTTCCAAGTAAGACATCTTGGCCATTTGAATGCAATAGCTCTTGAATCATAACACTGAAGATTTCTAATTTCCCATACTAATAACCAGCTGAGGGAAAGAGAAGCAAATGGTGTTCTGAGAGTTATGGTGATTTTGAATTTTCATTCCACTTTCAGAATAAATCGTACTTATAAAGTTATATTAACCAGCTCCTAAAATGGTGTCACATACCAAAGGTGTTTGCTTCTAGTGACACTGCTTGACTTTGTCTTTAACTATGGATATAGCTTTCTAAACAATGGCTAAACTCTAATGGGTCAGTCTTTGAGTGACCCTTGCCATCTTCCGATAAGAATTGGAAGAAATAAATAATGTTTCTCTGCTTCAACTCCTGTCTTCTAGGAAAATCCTATGAATTTTATTTTATGATTAAAAATTCTACCCCTGAAACTAAAGCTTTTTTCATGAGGAGGCACTGTGATTTAGTGGTATTAATTGAGGCACTAGAAATGATAAGTCCACACTGACTTCTTTGGGAGACATATTTTGAACCTGTAAAGAATAATATCTGATTTTTCCTAAAGCCCTTTGATGACACCCATATCAGGAGAGAATCCTGGGATGATAGACCTCAGGACATCCCCAAGAAAACAATCCTTATGCTCTTAGGCTTGTGTGTTCAGTGAATGAACCAATTCTTCACCTTTTAAACTGTTTGGAAGCAATCAAGGGAATTGAACACCTGTCCACCAGACCAGTATGTCCATGACTCAGGCAGGAAAGTTAGGCTTTTGAATGTTTAAATAAAGTCTATGTATTTTGTTTGCTTTTTAAAAGTAAAATAAAAAATGAAAACAACAAATTTTCATGGTCTAGAGAATTGTTCACTTCCCTGTATGATTACCACATCTATTGCCATAATTATAATTCAGGAACAGAGTTGCCTGGGCTTCCACTTACAACAATCCAAATGTTCAGTTAAACATTTCAAGGTTCTATTTTTATTTATTTTTTGTAATGGGACAATGGGACAGGAATATGATATGACTAAAATGTGACTAATTAGTGGGGCTACTACTAGGTAGAAAACTGAAGGCTTTCAGGGCTTTAGAGTTTTGAAAAGTACTATTTCTCCATGCTCCTGTATTTCTCCTTGACACTGCATAATCCTTAGTGGGGTAAGGGGTAAGAGTAAATATACATACATTTATCAACATAAATTTGGGGAGAGCTTTGTGGGGAAAGAATACTAGACTCACAGTAGAAAGACATGAAGAAGATAAGAACTATCACCTCCTTCAGGCAAGAATATAAACCACTTGGCTCATTTGACTTCTACCTGAAGCTTTCCAGGGATAACTCACATAATCCCTCCCTGATCATTCTATAATTTTATTTTCCTAGCATTCAGAAAATCTTTCCTTCAACTCAATCAGTATCATTCCTGCTTTCATTTTAATTATTTTCCTTTTGTTGGGTTTTCTGTGGGCTGATATCTGGATGAGAATGCCAATTCTTTAATATTTCCTCATAGGAATGCATTTTTCAACTCTTGAGGGACCATCTTGAAATTTATTAAGTGACTCCTAAATTGGACCAAATTGAAAAGACCTAGGAAGTTTCCCTTTAACCTAATAACGTCCTGTCCTCAAATTCCTCTCCCTCCCCAATGCCTTCCATAATTAGTTCTGAAAGTGGGAAAGAGGTAGAGAGATGGTTGTTTTTTGTGATACATCTTCAGTCAGTCACATGCAGCATGTCATTTCTCCTCTATGATTCTGCTAGTAATGAGCTTTTCCCCCAATGATCCTCTGAAATTAAAAGTGATTTTCCCAAGACCACAAAGCAGCTATCTTAACTTACATGGACAAGAATTCAAGTTCTTAACTCTCAAGAGAGCTGCAACTGAGTTGAGCTGTGAACCAGAAACAGAAAGAGCCAGCACTAATTGGGCCAAATTCCAAACCAAATTCAGGTAGAGATTTTTCCCCTAATTTTTAAAGGGTAAATATGAACCAGTTCTAGCTGACATTACCTAAAACTATTGAACTGGGACATGCAATTAAAGTATTCTCCAGCCTGAATCTGACCTAAATTGATACATCTTGGGTCAGTTGGTAAATTCCCTATTGATTTTTTTTTAATGAGAGGCAGTATTGTACAATGGAAAGCATGCTGACTTGGGAGCTAGCAAGTGTGAATTTGTATCACAGTTATAACTCTTAGTAGCTATGTGATCTTGGGTAAATTATTGCCTTACTTTCTTCATCTGTAAAATGGAGATAGAGATACTGCTGACCTATTAGCATTGTTATGAGAAGAGAGATTACTATATCTCCAAATTCTACCAAAATGTGAATTATTTTTATTTAATGTAATTTCTTGCTACATATATATTTTTCCCCCTACTTCTGGGAAATGATCAGCACATCTATCTTCAGTAATAAAACATCAAGGGGAGAATTCTGGGGTGAGAATCTCAAAGTTGGAAACTCATATTATAATGCAGCATGGATTACATCTGAATGCTTTATAGTCTTAAATTGAAAATAAATAAATATAATCAACAGGCAAGCTATATTTTGGCTCTAGGCAAAGAAGCTAAATCCCAAGCTGAGAAAACAATCAATAGCATACTTCTGGCCCTCTTTCTAATTCCCTAAGAGAAATCCCAAAGTCACTAGGTCAATCCCAATGAATGTAAATGAGGTTTCCTATATTTCAGTTCAACAGAATAAGAAGAGTATCATATATTTCTATGGAGATCCTTATCCATGAATCTTCAAAAGTTTGGTTGTTAACCAGATAACAACATTTTTTCAGTTACCCACTAACTTGTAACAGCTCTACTTGTGAATTCTCCATGATATATCTTTGATCCAGAGCAGTTAACTTTTGTCCCTTAGTAGGCTCCCGGTTCACCCTCTCACCACCCACAGGAGTGGGCTCAAGTAATCAAAAACTCCATTAAAAGCAGCCTGAATAGCAACAAACTATGAAGGTAGAGTTGGTGCAAAAACAAAAACAAAACAATAAGCTTATTGGTTATCCCAAAGACAAATAGGAATCATTTTTTGATTATCCAGGGCACTGTTTCTTTCAATGAACATAGAATTCAAAAGCTATACTTATTTTATTAGAAGGAGCAGAAAGCAAGGTCTTCTTTGCATACCATGGTAAATTTGGGGCTCCTGGTTTCTCCGGATCAGACTAGAACAATCATTTGCAGGTTTTATAATTGTGTGGCTTTGAACTAGATTTTTTTCTTTGGGGAAGAAATACCAGAAAACATGCCTATAACATCTTTAAGCTGATGGAAGTCTCCGAGTGCTGCACCAATATTCATGAAATAACAACCCGGAGGAATTCTTCCAGCATCCCCTATGCAGATGGAGAAATATACACAAGAATCCCTCAGGATAAGAAAATGTGTTGAGGGGTTGCAATCTGCACCAGAGGAGAGAGCACCCACAACAATGAATCATGGATCCACTGAAGCATTGATGCAACTTAACAAGGTAAGTGAACCTATCTCACATGATAAATAAAATTCTCCTAATGATTAGTTTAAGGTAAGCACCTTCCATTACTAAAAAAAAAAATACATATATCAGAGAATAACTTATACCATCATCTGTGGTTCCCTAGGTTATAATTCTAAATCCATCCATCTTATTACAAAATAAATAGAACAGAAATGACCCAGCTTTTCCATTCTCCTTCTCTAGAAAACAAAAATATTAGCCCAGGGAAGAACTAAGAATCACTAAGGATCAATTCATATCATATAATTTAGAGGGATGCAGAATACGCCCAGTAAGACATTAGGGATGGCAGCAAGCATCTAAATGTCTTTCTCCCATGACTGTCCCTGAAGGCTGATCTCAAAAATAATGTGGTAACCATTAAACAAGAATTTACCAGTACTAGCCACAGACATTATCTTGATTTTTCTTCATGTAACAAAAGGCATTGAGGGAAGGGATACAAGGCTTTCCAGTTCCCTTTACATCCCATATCTCCACTAAACTTTAGCAGATATATTTCAGGAAATAGTCCATAAAATCAATGGCTCAAAGGAAAACAAAGACCAGATTCACTGAATTCATTTGTAACTGAGTGAAAGAAAAGAACTCTTTAGGAAAATTCTCTTCCCTTAAGACAATCCAAGGGTCAACTCAAGAGTAACTGGTGAAATACAATCCAGAGGGCTGTAACCTTGACATCGTCACTAATCCCATTTGAATGTGGCACAGAAAATAGGGTTCTTCCTTAGATGAGTACAATCAGATGGCTAGCCAGTGTTGGAGCTGAAAAAGAAAAGATTCTTTAAGAATTGGGAACTACCTGGATTTTAAAGGACTTGAATTCTTTAAGAACCAGTTATTGTGCAATCAGGCAAACTAAAATTAAAGTAGAAGTGACAGAATCCCCCAAAGAGTCAATTTCAAGGAATCTTTGAGATAGTGAGAACTCCAGTTTCTTTTAATTTACACAAGTGTCTACCAGTTCTAAATTTGGACCTCGTGAGTGACTTTATATCTATTATATGTGTTAGCCTGCTTCAGTGTGAAGAAAGTCATCACTGAAAAGTGGGCCTTGCAGTAATGATTTTCTCTTCCCATTCAGAGTTACTTGCAAAGGTTACCTGCTAAGATAGGGAGGAGTGGTGACTTTCATCAGTGGATGGAATATTCCACTGATGAAATCACCAGATCCTTAAGTGAGTGAAGTTTGACATAAATTCACAAGCTACCACAAAAGTCAGGTATATCTGCAACATGCCCAAATTCTTTAACAATAATGATCGATGAGATGAACCACCATGATGTCCTCCTATAATCCTGTTCCTAGTAGCTCAAAAATAGAACACAGGTCTGCAGGTGGCAAGTTTCATGGTTATATACGCCAAAGGATTAAAAAAAGAAAAGATTCTAGATTTAGAGTTAGAAGGGGCAAATTATAAGCCATCGTGTTGACACCCCTATTTTACAGAGGAGGAAACTGAGGCTAAGAGAAGTTAATTGACTTTCCCTAGGTCACACAGCTAGTAAATATTGGAGGCAGGCTTTAAACCCAGGCCATCCTGACTGCAGTGCTCCATCCAATACATGATATTTCTTCTTTGAGAATCTACCCATTTAGAAATCTTAGGATCTCATTATCTCCTCTCTCCTGCACAAACCATGATGTTTTGAACAATCCCCATATGCAAGGGATGGGAGAGAAAGAAAAAAAAAAGGAAAGAAAAGTGATGAGAAGTGGAGTTAAGACTTGTTCTACTTTTGAAAAGTAAGAGGTAATCCTTCCCATATGTGCCATCCTAATCAAGTTTTATCTTTTCTCCACTCCTTATATTCACTTTATATTCCATTATATCTTTATCTTTTTAATTCTCCTTTCACTAACTCCTCACATTTGTCCTTTTACTGTTCTATACTTGCATATGATTTCCCACGTGATTCTCCAACAATCCATCATTCAAAATACATGTAAAAATTGGAGAATAAGAGAAAGAGAAAAAAGAAAGGAGAATTCAGGAAAGAGGAAGCACTTCATAGTAGAAAGAATACTGGAGTACAAATCAAAAGGTCTGGGTTAAAGTCCTGGCTGAAGACATTCTGCAATATACTAAATTTCAGCTGCGTGACTTTGGGCAAGCCATTTCCCTTTCTTGGTCTCATTTTCCTTACCTATAAACCGAGAGGTTTGGTCTAGATGATTTCGAAAGCTTCCCTAAAACTTTTATATTCTATAATCCTTGGAGAATATAATTTTGGTCACCAAATTCCAGTTATTATAACTTCATACTTTTTTTCCCTCCTACATCCTATGGCAAAATAGATTAGAATTCTAGGGAATTTGTGAAACTTCCCAAACTATTGGCTTTTACATTGTATTTTTCGGGGGGGGGGTTCTTTTTCTATCCCATAAATATGGTGACTGAATCCTCAGCCTGAAAACCTGCTAGGGACATGGGCTTCTTGGGAAAGAAGTTGAAGTCAGGCACAAACCTTGAACTGCCTGACATTCCTTTGTGCCACGAGGTGGTGCTCATTTTCTGGAGTGATGCAGTAAGCCAGTCGCTGAGAATGAAGTAGAAAGAGAAAAGAGGTTAGTGCTTCCTGAAAATGCTAGCTGTCACCCCAAATATAATGAGGCTGATTTAGTAAGTGAATAAATAAAAAAATATTTTAAATAATTTTAAATCTTTAAATATTTTAAATAATGAATAAAACAAAATTTTAAATAAATGAACAATGAATAAAAATAAACAAATAAATAAAACAAATAAATAAACATAGCTCTAATATTCCCTCAACCCTGTCTGTACAATGTGTATAAAATACATAGCAAACCATCTCATAAAAACCTATTTACCCAAGAGGAATACAGGCTAATCCCACTTTAAGTGACTTTAGCATATTAAAATCTGGATTTATCATCAAGAAATTAGATGGGTAGTTCATTAATACCTACTATATTTAGGTACTATGAGGGATGCAAAGGAAAAAAATAACATTCTGTGGTTTTTGTACTCTAAGAGATTTACTAGATGTAACTCCTTGAGAGACACATGGTATAATATAGAAGAAAGAACATTAGAGTCAGAGAACCTGAATTTAAGACCAATGTGTCATTTCCCTTTTCTAAGTCTTAGTTTCCTCCTCTGTAAAAAAAATTATGGGGATGAATTATTCAACTTTCAAGCAAGCAATCAACAAGTTCCCACAATGTGACAGGAACCATGTTAAACACTGAAAATTCAAAGACAAAATTGGAACAGTCCCTAACCTCAAAGAGATTACATTATACTGAAGATGAGGGATGGGGTGGAACATGTGGATATGTAAAAACTAATTAAAGGTAGTTCTTGAGAAGAATAGTATTAGCATCTAGGTGTTAGGGAGCAGAAGAATGCTCTGTAGTACTTGAATTGAGTATTGTCAGAAACCAGGGAATATAAGAAGCAG
This sequence comes from Sarcophilus harrisii, assembly GCF_902635505.1. Taxonomy (NCBI): domain Eukaryota; kingdom Metazoa; phylum Chordata; class Mammalia; order Dasyuromorphia; family Dasyuridae; genus Sarcophilus; species Sarcophilus harrisii. The sequence goes on along the minus strand of NC_045427.1, from coordinate 472,750,536 downwards.
AGAAGAGGAAAGGATGAATTCTCTATTTTCTCATTTAGCTGAAAATCACATGCCCAGAGTTGTGGCCTAAGGCTTTACACATACAATTAATATTTTGTTGAACTTAACTACAGTTTAGTTCAGGTGACAAGTTCTATACATGTGAAATGAGGTTAGATAAATAAAAAACAAAGTAAGATAGATATAGTGATGTTTGTATCAGCCATAAAATGAGTATATTAATGAGATGACTCTAGATGACATTTTTGGTGCTCTGCATGGAAGTGTATCACAGAAATAATAACAAATACTTGTTAAGTGTTGACTCTCAGCAAGCTCTATGCTAGGGGCTAGGAATGATACAGATCCAATATGACAAGAAGTCCCTGTCCCCAAGAAATTTACATTCTCACCCTGTAAAAGCTTTCACCAATCCAAACTTGTTTTCCAATGAACAACACAGGAAAAATTAACAAGTATTCAAAAAAGTTGGGAAGATCTGGGTTTGAGTCCCAGGTTTTCTGGTCAGTAGTTTTATAATCCTGGTCAAATCATTTAATCTCTCTGGGCCTCAGTTTCTTTATTTGAGAGCTAAAAGAATGAAGAGCAATGTAGCTCTGATTTCTAAGGTTTCTTACAACTGTAACAAACTATAAAAGTAGTCCTCAATCTAATATTAGATTCCTATGGGACCTTGATCAAGCTCTACCTACTTTCTAAAACTCAGTTTCTTATCTGTAAAATTAGAAAATTGGATTAGGTGATCTATAAGGATACTGAATAGCAGAAAATATTGCCCATATTCCTTCTGTCTGTAATCAACCCTTGATTCTGTCCAAACTAGAGTACTTACCTCTTTTAGAGAACCCCTCAAACTCAGGAATTTATAGATAATATAGGCAGGCACTAGCACCATGGAGGAAAGGGCAATGCCCCAGCCCACACAGTTGGCCCACAAAGGGAAGACGTAGTCATCATAGGTGAGAGGCTTGAAGTTGATGATGCTGACAACCACCACAAACTAAGGAGGGAAGGAGACAGTTCAAGTCAACTTGACAAATACCAAGCACTTAATGTGTTCAAAATCCCATACTAGATATTTGGGGGGTAAAAATACATAGAATATGCAGTGGTTGTCCTCAAGGAAAAGAGGGAGAGAGGAAGACACACACACACATACACAGAGAGAATTAAAAACAGTCCATTACATGTACATAGAATGCTCTTGATAATTGTTTTTGAGTGAAATAGAGAGGGGGGTAATGAAAAGAGGAAGAAAAGAAAAATAAATAATGGAAACAGGAGTGAAATAAGGAGGATAAGAGAGAATAGGATGACATTGAAGGAAAAAGAAGGTAGAGAGAGAGAAGACAACGGATGAAGTGGAATAAGAGAATTTTTTTAAAAAGCATATAAGTAGAAGAATCTTCATCAACAATGGATGAGAAGTGTGTTCATTTAATAGTACATTTAAAAAAAACTGGGACTTTAATGGACTGTAGCTTAATTCATATAAACTGTACAACATGATTAGATCACCCACCCCAAGCTACTGAGATAAGACTGCCTAAGGTCTAGAATCAGGGAAGAACCTCAATGAATTCTGCCTTGGTTAGGATGCATGTAGAATATTGCATTTTGTTCTCAGTGCCATATTTTTATCAATGGCATTAATAACTTAAAGAGTATCCAAAGTAGAAGGAATAGGGAAAACTGTTAATATAAGAATCAGTTGAAGGAAGTAGAATGTTTAGCCTAGAGAAGGGAAAACAAGGAGAAAAATGGTAATTGTCTTTAAGCATCTAAAACACTGTGATATGGAATAAATATTAGATTTGTTCTGTTTGGACCTGGAAGGCAGAACCAGGATTAATAGATGAAAGTTAAAGAGAAATAAGTTTCAGGTCAATATAAAGACAAATTACTAATAATCAGAGTTGTCCAAAGTGCAATCAGTTGCTTAGGAGGTATCATGTTCTTTCTCACTAGAGACTCAAACAAAAGCTCAGATGTTCGCTTGCTTGAGATTTTGTAGAAGAGCTCCTTGCTCAGTGGAGTTTAGACTAGATAACCACTAGTTCTAGTTAGAGGTTGAAGTTGATGATGCTGACAACCTCATCAGCAGGTCCCTTCTGATGACTCTCCATCATCAAGATCCCTTCCTGATTTGGACCCTTTCAAATTTGGTCCCTTCCAAATTTGAAATTCTGTGACTATGGAGGAAGGGGAAAGAAGTGAAAGGAAAGAAAAAAGAGGAAGAAAATGAGAATGAAACTTATAATGAAGAGGCAAAAAATTCAGAGCAGGAGAGTTAGGCATTAAAAGTTAGACTGAGTTGGGATAATATCAGTCAGCCAGTCAATCAGTCAGTCAACATCATTATGTGATGTGCTAAGCACAATGGTAGAGAGAAAAGGATGATCCCTTTTCACAAAAAACTGTACATTCTAATGAGGAGGACAAGATGTAAATTACCTGCATACATGATATATTTACATATACATGTGTATAGTTATATAAATGTAAATATAGTAGTAGTAGTAGTAGTAGTAGTAATAGTAGTAGATGGATGGTGATCTCAGGGAGGCATCTGGGGGGAGACTGGAAAAGACCTCCTGTAGAAGATGAGACTAGAACTGAGTCATGAAGGAAGTCAGTGAAACAAAAGTGAGAGGAATGCTTTCTCAGGTCTGATGAACAGATTGTGCAAAGGCATTTTGTCAGGAGATGAGTATGTGAGCAACAACAAATAGGTTAATCTAGCTGGCTGGTAGAGTATGTAAAGAAGAATAAACAGTAAGAAGCCTGAAATGGCAGAAAGGATTAAGGTTGTAAAAACTTTGAATGACAAACAAGGACATTGTATTTGATTTTGGAGTTTATAGGGAGTCACTGATGTTTATTGATGGGGGTAGGAATATGATCTGATCAGTTTTAGAAAAATTATCCTGTCTGTTAAGTGAAGAATGAATAGGAATAGAAGAGTTTACACAGGGAGATCAGTTAAAAGACTATTGCAATAGTCTGGGTGAGAGGTGATGAGGACCTGAACAAAGTGGTAGGAGTGAGAGTAGAAAGATAAGAGCATATTGTAGATATGAATGAAAAAATGACAGTATTTTACAGCATATTGCATATTTAAGGTAAGTGTAAGGAAGGAGTCAAGAATGCCATTGTGCTTGAGATGTCTTCCTCAGCTACTAAGGAAGCCTAGAAGAAGGGTGGGTTGGCAAAACAATTAGTAGGGAAGATAACTTCTGTGGACATGTTGAGTTGAAATATTTATGGGACATCCAATTTGAAATGAGTTGGCAGATGGCGAGACAGTACCTTAAGAAAGAGAGTAGAATTGAATTTATCAACATGGAAACTGGGATAAAGATAATAGTTGAACCTATGGAAGATGACAAGAAAGAAATGGCTCTAAATTAACTACATTATTATTTTCAAAATTTTCTACAATCCTCATAACCTTGGAGACATAATTCTACCTCCTTCTCTGGAAAATTCAAACTACTCACCAATAGGAAGGCTGGGCTCACAAATTTCCAGCACAGTCTCCAGTAGAGTCCTGGTTTGAACCCCATCATCTGCTGAATATCATTGCTGAATCTGTCCACACCTGAGGAATACAAAGATACACACACAAATGCATACATTAGTCAAGCAGCAGGCCTTTATCCAAGATAAATCACAAACACTAGAATAAATGCCCAAATGCCATCCAGAACAGAAGGGCTACTCTTAACCTGCCCTAGTTTCAGCATCAAGTGGTTCCCCAAACATTAATGGAATTAAAGTAATTACTGCCACCCTTGGTGAAGAAAAATCATAAAGTCAGATCCAATGCTGACCTCCCCTGAGGTAAAAAGCAAAGCACTTTTGTTTCTTTAAGTATTATTTTTCTGTATACATGCAGATTCAATTCCTGACTGTTGACAGGAATAGAAATGTGCAATTTCTTGATAAATCACCTGAGTAAAGAATCCAAGAAATGAGGCATTTTGCAACTATTTGAATTATATTATCCATTGGACATCAACTTCTTTTTTCTAACAGTTCATCTCAAAAGTGATGCTTTGGTACAGAGGAAAGAGCGCTAGATTTGGAGTCAGATGTTCAAACTCCCAGCTCTGTTACTTATTACATTGCAATTTGGGTACAGTTATTAAATCTCTCTGAGCTCTGCTTCCTACTTTATGAAATGAAGGTGTTGGACTAGGTCCTGTGAGGTCTCTCCCAGCTTTATATCTTTACTCCAATGAGATGCTCCTAAATCCATAACATCTTGCATCAATGACCAATTGCCCAGGAGGATGAAGCAAATCCAAGTTAAGACTTCCATGGTTGATCCATTAAATAGATGATTTAGAGCTAGTCTTATAAATTAGGACAACACATAATTACAATTCATCCCTTCTGCTGTTAAGTGCTGCATAGATCCCTGTATGCCAAGCTACTGTGGAGCTAACAGTAATTTCTCTAAAGAAAGAAAAACAAAACAAAATACTTACCATAGAACCATGAAACACCAATGGCTTCCATTAAAACAGCAAACAAAATGGAGGTTCCCGCAGCAAAAGTATCCAGCAATGTCAACACATATATTCCACCCTGGAGCACAGAATAAAGCAAGCAAACAAACAATAACAAAACAACAACAAAACAAAACAAATTCATATTTACTTCCATTCACTTAAATTCAACAAACATTTTGTAAACCCCTACTGTGTGCAGAAGCTAGTGCTGGAATCACATGGTTAAAAGAATAGCTCAGTCCTGGCTCTTAATGAGTTTATGTTCTACCAAGGTTATAAGTTATAAGTAAGCTAAATTTATTATAAGTAAGCTAAATTTCTGAATTATATTTAGAGATAAAGAATCATGATTTACATGGTTACAGGACAAAAACAATCAATTGTAAATAGGATCAAATGAATAAAAAAACCAGAACCAATTTGGTCATTTAAAAAAAAAGAAAAAGGCAAAGAATTAATGCTTGGGATTTAAGTGGAGAGAACTTGAGTGGTAAATCTTTTTCAAAGTTAGCTTTAGCTCATCAGGTGGTCAAGCCACAGGGAAAGAACAGTCAGTGAGGTTCTCATTTCCATGAATTCTTTTTGGGTCCTGTATTTCTGTTTGCATTTTCTCTGACCCCTAGAACACATTTCCATTAAAATGATTAGCTCAAGAGGTCACAGTAACACTGAAATCATAGGATTATGTATATATATATATATATATATATATATATATATATATATATACTTGCAGAAATATTTTGCCACTATCTGTGTGGCCTTGGAAAAGTCACTTTTGGGGGGACTGAGTTTCTTATCGGTAAAATGACAAGTTTGGACTAAAGAGCCCTTAAGTTCCCTCTAGTTCCTAATTCAATGTTCAATGCTTTACAAACTGTTTTTAAATCCATTATATTATTTGATCTTCATAACAATGCTTCAAGGCAGGAATTATGATCTCTATTTGACAAATGAAGGAACTGAGATTTAGACCAGAAAAAAATCACTTGTCCCCGATCATGTAGTTAGAACGATGGAGCTGAGATTTGAGTCCATGATTCGAGTATCAAAAGTCAAAAATATTCCATTGCCCCACTGACGGGTTTAACCAGAAGCTCCTCTCATTAATACCTGCCCTAGTCAACGACTTACCTTAGTGATACAAAACAGAGCCAGCAGGAAGGTGCCAAAGGTAACAGCAAATGTGAAAAGCTTCCTGTGCCGCTTCAGGATCTGGAAGTCATCTGCAAGGCCAGTGATGACAGCCTCCATACCTCCCATCTAGAGAGAACCACAGCAGGTTCAGAATCCTCCTCTGAACAAAAGAGCTATGGATGCCCAGAGCATGAGGAAGGATGCGATGAAGGAGGCATGGAGAGAATGGGGGGAGGGGAGGTAAAGGAATCTCTCTCAGGAGATAGTACCAAAAAACATAGTAGCCAAACGTGTATGGATTGCTTTTAGGAAATAGTCAAAGCTTCACGTATGAGTATATGGCACGTTGTCACTCACAAACAGGGCTCTAACAACTTTCCACTAGAGTCTCTTCCTCTATTCCTGATCTTTGTCTAGCTCTTCTGTTCCCTTCTAAATCACTAAATCAACCAGTGTGTGTAGGTGTGTACATGCATGAACTTGTGTAATGAAGTTCTTCCCTGAGTCCTGTCCCCTCAGGACTCTGCCCTCTACTAAAAAACTAATCACTTTATAATGCAATCTAATTACTTAACATGTCATACCTTGTATTTCTATAACACGTTACATTTTTACATTTGCAAAGAGGTCTTCAGAAGGCCATATTTTAACCTAAAACTAACTCAAACAGTCATCATTCCTGATACCAAAGAAAGCCAGTAGAGGGTAATATTTCTGACTAGGAAAGGGAAAGCTTGGCTGCCCTTCAAGATGTGTGCTGTGGAAGACAGGAATATGTTACCCCAAGGCAGGATAAATGGATGTGAGTTGTAAACTGGCTTATTTGTTTGAGATCCAGACATGAGACCGATGCCAACCAAATACCATGGCCCATATACTATAAAATACTAGAGGGAAATACCTTTGGCAGCTATGGATAAGTCATATTTTGAATTCATTGATAGAGTCAGGCATAAACGAAAGAACACTAGAAAAGGAAGGAGCCAGGGGATTTATTTCTGGCCCTTTCTCTAATGATAATTTTCTATGTGATTGAGGTCAAATCATTCAATTTCTCTGAGATTCAGTTTCCTCATTTACTGAATAGTAAGGATAACCCCTTGTCCTCCTAGATGTCCTCTGAGCTATCCTACCAGCTGCCAGAGTTATTGTAAAGACTGAATGAGATCATACCAATAAAAGCATTTTGTTGACTCTAAGTTCTGTGCACATGCAAGAGGGAGAGGGTGTTATGTTTTATAAAGTCATTCCACATTGACTATATTATATTTTCAAAGCTCTTCACAGCTGATTATACCCCAGCATGAGGTGGCCAGACTATATATTATTATCCCCATTTGATAAATAAGAAAATTAAGGGTGATTAAGGCCTCAATTTCCTTCTTTGTAAAATGAGGGGGTTGGACTAGATAGATGGATTCTAGGGTGCCCTCCAGCTCTGGCATTTCATATGCAAAGAGCCATTCCAGTTTTAAGATTTCCTTTTCAAGGCCTCTCCAATTCTGCCATTCTTTGTTCTAAGTTTCTTTCCATATTTAACATTGCTGACCTAAGGCCCCTCAAATGCTAACATTCTATTATTCTTATTCTAGTGTATTTGTCAGTCTAAATTTTCTGATATTAGTCAACATCCCTGTCTAATTGCAAGGGTACTGGGTTACTGGTCTACTAACTCAAGTTTGGAAGTCTTTATGTGCTGGAATGGAGGAAGTAATCTTGTCCTGAGAGGATCAGGAAGAAGAGAGTAAATTGGGGAACACATACCGAGCTATCGATACCCAGGGCCAACAGCATGATGAAGAATACTATGGCCCAGAAAGTGGATCCTGCTAAAGTGGAGATGGCTTCTGGATAAAGGATGAACACCAAGCCAGCACCTGAAAGACAGAAAAGTAATACATCCTGTCACTGCTAAGGTTGGTCCCACCATACACTGAAGGCTTGGGTTCTAAGATGCCATCCTAAGGGGAAGAATCCTCTCCAAATGTGACATCAACAGCATTCTTGGACATTAGCAGCTCTGCTCTCAGCTGAAGTCCCAAGCCTGTGTCCTCTCTCCTGGAACAGTTTATTGCCAGTCAGAGGCACGTTCCTTGCTGTTTTCTCCATCTCATCATCCTTTCTCTCTTCCATTCAAACAATCCTCATCTTTCATGGCCCAGCTCATAGCTCACCTCCTCAGTAAAGCCTGACTTTTCTCCCACAAGATCTAATTTCCCTCAGATCTCTAGCAAAAATATTTGCTTCACCTATACTAAAAGGGATTCATTTCTGCTGTGGTCTTTGATTGTTTCCTATGAGAACATCTCAGTCAACAGTCAGTTAACAAGCATTTATTTCTTTACCCCAGTACTCCTAGTTTAAGAAGAAATTTCAAATTTGAAGATTGAAAATAGTTAACAATTGCTGACTCTTAACCTGCTTAGAGAGGCAGAATAGTTAAGGGTAAAGAATTCTAAGTCTTAAAAGTCAAAAGATCTGGATTTGAGGGCCAATGGGCTTTGTAACTCCCAGCCCCTTTGAACTCCTAATTCCTTCAAAGCTCAGTCCAAGAGCTCCATTTCTTCATGACACCTTTCCTGTTGTTGCTAGTGCCTTCTAAAACAATTTTGTATATATTTTTACATTTATTTTATGTGTACATGTTGTTTTCCCCACAAAATGCAAGTTCCTGCTTGAAAGACTGTTGTAGAGACTGTTTTATTTTTATCTCTTTATCTCCATTATCTAGGATATAGTAAATACTAAACAAATGCTTGTTAAATGAATGAAAGTCACTATAATTCCTTTAAAATTTAGTTTTCTTATCCACAAAATGGGAATAATAATATTTGTTTTAACTATCTTATAAGGTACTGTGATCAAGTTGCTTTCTAAATATTAACATATTATGAGAATAGCTATTTATTAATCAATGGGTGTATCTTTACTGAGGTAACAAGGAGTCCTGGATAGGGATAAACTCAGAGTCAGAAAGAGCTCAAATCATGCTTCCAATTTTTAATTGGAGTGACCTTGGTCTATTCATTTAACATTTAATTTTCAGGCAAATTCCTTAGACAGATCTATTAAGCCATAGATAGATTCTAATTTGGTTCCATGATGAAATAAAATGTGACACACTATATCAAAGTACACAGAGGACTTTTTTTGTGATTTAATTTTTTCCCAATTACATGTAAAAACAATTTTAACATTAAAAAAATTCAGTTCTAACTCCTCTCCTCCTTCCTTAAGACAACAACAATTCTATTTAAATTATACATGTGCTATCATGCTGAACATAAACAGAGGATCCAAGAATTAGGAAGCCCTGGATTTAAGTACTGAGTCTGACATACTAATGAAGAGACCATGGACAAATCACTTAACTTCTCAGGACCCTAGGCAGCTAACTAAGATTCTAAGTTATAGCAGGTTGCTAATTTTGAATCTAGAGGGAGTTTCCATACCAGGAATTCCTCATTAGCAATTAAATCGCAAATACAGACTTCCCATTGCTATACCCTCTAAAAAATTCTTTATTAGAAACAGAACCAGATTGTAAAGCTTTAGCTTTAGAGAGTTGAGGTTCTAAGAGTTTCATTACCTTCTGTTGCCACATCTTCAATTTTAACCTTGTGTTCATGAGCCATGTAGCCCAGTATAGAAAAGATGGCAAACCCAGAGATGAAACTTGTAACACAGTTGATGGTGCTAGTTAACAGAGCATCCCTGAAATAAAAGAATAAGAATGTTAAAGCTTACAAGAAACTGAAGGAAGGATATCATTCATTAACTGAATTCTACGTCTGGAAATTCTTCCAATACCACCTGCCCCTGGCTTTTTGATGGACTCAAGAAGTTTACTGTGCTGGAGGAAATCACAAAATCAAGCTGCTCTGGCTAATAGATTAGAAATATCCCACCTACAGAACTGCCTAATCAATACACAAAACACTTTCTATAGGCTCAAAGATACACATAATCTAAAATAACCTAGAAGGATAAATATAAGAACCAAGAAAATCTGGAACCTTGCTTTGTTGTTGGAATCATTACATTTTGATTGTTGATGCATTCTGTTGGCCCTTTCTGTCTTGCCTGAGTTCTAAATATCTTTGATAAATACATCCTATGAATCACTTCCTCTAAGGCTTTGTTCGTGTACAACATCCTCCAAGAAACCTTTCTTAGACTCATTGACTGATCCCAGAATCACAGAACTAATTGAGTCAGCTAGACCAATTCATATCTGAGAATCCCCTCTCTAATGTGCCCAAGAGCCTTCACTGAAAGATCTCTAATTAAGAGAACATTAATTTCTAAGACATTTCATTTAATTTATGATAACTCTAAATGTTAGTTTAAAGTTAGTTACTTAGAGAGTTTGATATTACCCAAAGCCTCAATTAGCCTCCTTGCAGCTTCTACCAATAGCTTTTAGTTCCATTTTTGGGGGCCAATCAGAAGACAGCAGACTCATCACTCTTCAACATGATGTTTCTTCATATATTTTAAAGCTGATATCTTGTTTCTTCCTAAGTATTCTCTAGGCTAAAAATCCCTGGTTTCTTCACAAGTGATTTTTGCATGACATTGAGTACAGTCTTTCACTATCTTGATTGCTCTCTTCTGGACCTGTTCAAACTTACCTGTCTCTTTCAAAAATGTATCATACACAGACCAAACATCGTGGTCCTGATATCTCCTTTAATGAAGCCTTTACTCATACCGTAAGGTTTTTCTGTCTTCCTTATCACACATTGGACATATAGTGAGCTCACACACCATTGAATTTCTCAGACCTTTTTGCATGTTTGTTGAATAATCACGGCTCCCCCTGTACTTGCAAAGTTGACCGGGGGGGAAACTGTATATTTGTCCCTATTAAATATTATCTTGAAGATCGATGTGGTATGAGAACCAGCTAACCATGAAACCATAAAGCCCTTTGTTCAAGTTCTGCCTCTGATACATACTAGCTATGTGAGCGGCAAATAAGCTGTTAGAAAGTCCTCATCTGCATTGGTAAGATTGCAGTTCCTTACTCTGAGCTCCTTACCTTGAAGAAATCATAGGTCCAGTCCTCAAAATTAATCTTATTTGATTTGTTCTGTCCATTATGAAGTTTTTCTTCATGGAACCTCAAAAGTCTTTTGAGACTTGGTTTTGCACTTAGCATCATCTAAAATACACTATCACAGCTCCCTGCCTCATTCACCATCATATCATAAAACCTTTTCTTCTTTTTTTTATTCACACAACACTTCCCCTTTTCCCCACCAAACATATTCATTTATATCAAGTGATCTCAACCCCTACATCACTGAGAAGACTGAGGACATCTGACATGAATTCCCTCCTCTTTCATTCTTCAAAACTTCTCAGCTTAATTACCCATTCCTTTAGGTCAGAAAAACAATATGTAGCTCTACTTCTCATGAAAGTCAATTCTTTCCTCTCATGCCCTTGATCCCATTGCCTTTATCCTCCTCTAAGACCTTGCTCCCTTAATCAACCTTTCTCTCACTCATGATCAGCATCTCTTTCTCCATCTGCTTATAGGTCATTGGGACTCCCTAGGTCAACACAAAAACAAACAAATCTTCTAACTGACATCCTTTCACCAATCCATCAATCCTACACTTTCAGATTTCTAGGGGGAAAACACTTTGATTACTTCTTCAACACTTAACAATCTGGCCTTTGTCTTTATCATTCTACTGAAAACTACTCTCTCAAAGGAATTTATGACCAGAGAAGAACTAGAGATCTTTACTGATCACAAAATAGAAAATTTTGATTATATCAAATTGAAAAGTTTTTTGTACAAACAAAACTAATGTAGACAAGATTAGAAGGGAAGCAATAAACTGGGAAAATATTTTTACAGTTAAAGGTTCTGATAAAGGCCTCATTTCCAAAATATAGAGAGAATTGACTCTAATTTATAAGAAATCAAGCCATTCTCCAATTGATAAATGGTCAAAGGATATGAACAGACAATTCTCAGATGAAGAAATTGAAACTATTTCTAGCCATATGAAAAGATGCTCCAAGTCATTATCAATCAGAGAAATGCAAATTAAGACAATTCTGAGATACCACTACATACCTGTTAGACTGGCTAGAATGACAGGGAAAGATAACGGAATGTTGGAGGGGATGTGGGGAAACTGGGACACTAATACATTGTTGGTGGAATTGTGAATACATCCAACCATTCTGGAGAGCAATTTGGAACTATGCTCAAAAAGTTATCAAACTGTGCATACCCTTTGATCCAGCAGTATTACTACTGGGCTTATATCCCAAAGAGATCTTAAAGAAGTGAAAGGGACCTGTATGTGCAAGAATATTTGTGGCAGGTTTCTTTGTAGTGGCCAGAAACTGGAAACTGAGTGGATGCCTATCAATTGGAGAATGGCTGAATAAATTGTGATATATGAATATTATGGAATATTACTGTTCTGTAAGAAATGACCAACAGGATGATTTCAGAAAAGCCTGGAGAGACTTACACAAACTGATGCTGAGTGAAACGAGCAGGGCCAGGAGATCATTATATACTTCAACAACAATACTATATGATGACCAATTCTGATGGACCCGGCCATCCTCAGCAATGAGATGAACCAAACCAGTTCCAATGGAGCCAATAATGAACTGAACTAACTACACCCAACAAAAGAACTTTGGGAGATGAATAAGAACTATTACATCGAATTCCCAATCTTTATATTTTGCCTGCCAGCATTTTGGATTTCCTTCACAGGCTAATTGTACAATATTTCAGAGTCCGATTCTTTTTGTACAGCAAAATAACGGTTTGATCATGTATATTTAATGTGTATCTAATTATACTATAATATATTTAACATCTACTGGTCATCCTGCCTTCTAGGGGAGGGGGTGGGAGGAAGGAGGGGAAAAATTGGAACAAAAGGTTTGGCAATTGTCAATGCCGTAAAGTTACTCATACATATAACTTGTAAATAAAAGGCCATTAAAAAAAAAGAAAGAAAGAAAAGAAAAGTACTCTCTCCATCAAATCCATTGGTGATGTGGATAATTATAAAATCTATTGGCCCCCTTTTTCCAGTCTTCATCTTCCTTGACATCCTCACCACTTTTGAATACTTTTGATCAGTGTCAAAAGCCAGGATCATGATATAACAAGAGATTTGAATTTAGTGTCAGAAGAAACCTGTGGTCAGATGTGACCCTTTCTAGCAATGTGACTGGAAGGCAAATGGTGATAATACTTGTACTTTCTATCTTATGCTTAATAACTGTTTTTTTATTGCTATATGATATGGATTTTTCTTTTCTGGTATCTGCCTAAGGACTTCAACTCTGCCTCTACCATATGATGAAAAGGAATTTCTAGGAAGCTGAATTTCTTGAAAATTTCTTTCCTTTTGCTTCTTCACTCTATGCCTATTTTGGGAAGAGTCCAAATTAAGGATGAATTCAGTTGAGAACACCCAAATCATCCATCAACTAATCAAAGAAAAGAAAATTCATCCAATTGCAAAGCAATTTCTCACCTGTAACAATTGTTGTCAAACTTGTTGTAACTGGCAAATGCAATTAAAACTCCAAATCCCGCTCCTAATGAATAAAATATCTGAGTGGCTGCATCAATCCATACCTGCACAGACAAAATGAGGGCACCAATAAATTTTTCTTCCTCCTTGACTATGTAAAAACAGACCACTTAGCTAACATAAGAAGGAAGAGAGACTGCAACGGCATATCTATCATCTCAAGCAAATATGCATAGCTTTTGCTCTGGTACCATGATCACATTCTTTGTCTTTCAACAAAATTAACCTTTCTTCTCCCTCCCCCTCCTTTTTTGATGTCTGGTAGTCATAAATAAGCAGTTCTCCTTTGGTATTTGGGATTTCTTTCCCACAAGACAGACGTATTTGCTAGAAATATATTGCCAGTGTGGAAAGAGTTTTGGTATTGGAGTTGGAAAACTTGGTTTTAAATGCTGAGTTTTGACATTTATTAATGTTATAACTAGGGTCAAGACATTTGGAATCTTATTTTTTGGTAAAAGGGGATAATTATATTTGTACTATCTACTTCACAGAGTTATTTGGAAGGCACTTTGTAAGTATTACAGCACTTTGTAAATATTACAGGACTAGAGAAATGTGTGGTAGTGCCATTATCATGATGCCTATCCAGAACTGTCACCATCATCACTCACTGGCTGAATCTAACTATATAAAGACTTGCATTTCATTTCTAGTCTTTAGCTCTGAAATGTATTTACTTTATCTCTTACTATCTGAGATCCCTGGATTCCAGAAGGAGACAATGATCCCTGTATTATCTACTTTAAATTCCTCTCATGTGGAACAAAGCTTACAGATATAAAGATAAGAAAGACCTCAGAGAGCATATATTGTGACCCCTACTTTTTTCATATGAAGGAAATAAAGCCAAAAGAGATTAAATGATTTGCCCAAAGTGATACAGGTATCAGAGACAAAATTTGAACACGTCTTCTGATTTCAGTGTCAATTTTTTTTCTACTGTACTAAACTGTGAATGACAATACTCTAGAAAAATGTAACACTTAAGCAATTGTACATTCATGGATCTCTACCATTAGTCATAAACAGTAGTTTAAAACTTATAAAAAAAAGTTGAAGGATTTGCCTAAGTCCAAGGTGATATTTAAGCTCAAATCTTCTGATTCCAGAATTAATTTTCTTTCTCTAGTGTCCTGCAATAGAAATATGTAAAAAAAAAAAAGTCCTCCTGAAAATACACAACTTTGTGGAGATGGAGCAGGTAGCTAATTCTTTCTCCCATAAGTCCGAAGAAAGCAGTGGCCTCTAGAAAACAAAAAGAAGTGATAAATCTTGAAGTTTCAAAGGTGGGATTTGAACCAGTTTTTCCTCTATCCAAATCTTGAATCCAAATCTATTATGCAACATTGTCTCTATTCTAGAAACATAAGGAATTAATTTCAAAATATAAGCTGAAAGAGAAAGATGCTTCTATGGTGAGATAAGAATGAGAAGGAAACCTTAGGAATTGCCTCCAAATAAGTTTTTTTTTTTTTAACTTTGTCTTCTCTTAAAGTCCCCAAACTGTTTCTGCTAAGTAGAAATCTGTCCTATTCTCTGCTACTCTATGGAGAGACCATTCCTAGTGTCTCCCTTTGAACCTGGGATGGGAGAAAGAGAATCCAAAGTTTTCTTGACTGTCCTAATCCCCCCCTGCATTGACCACTGTCATGCCCTATCCTAGGCATGAGAGCCAAAAGTAGAGGGGATAGTGGTTGGGGTCAGGAATGCAGAGGGTAAAGAAGTTGGGAATGAGGAATCAGGGACTGAAAGAATATAGCGCATAATACTTAGGGAATGAGGCATGGGCAAAGGCAAGGGTGTAGGACTGGGAGAAGGAGAAGAAGGTAGGCACAAAACATTACATAGAGGTGAGGATGGGCACATAGCTACTCCCTTCCTATGAGGTAGGAGAATAATGTCTGTGATTTGCTCTCATCTTTACAACATCATATAATTAAGGACTAGAAGAAATCAACCAGTCCCATGACCTAATTTTACAGATGAGGAAAAGAGATTGTAGATAGATAAAGTAATTTAGGCAAAGCCACTCAAGTAATTAAGAAACATAGACTGAATTTAGACCCAGGTCTTCTAACTCAAAATCCAGCGTTCTTTTCACAAAACTGGCAAAAAAAAATCACATTTAAATTAGACAAATTCAATTTCAGATGAAGTCATGGGAACACTGAATCAGGCTCGTTCTTGTTCATGATCATACACATAGCAAGTAGCAGAGCTAGGATTTAGATCTAGATATGCCAAAACCAAAATAGCATAAGAAAGACAGAAAGACACTGACTGTGGCCTCCTTCAGTCTTCGGAAATCGATGTGTAGGTAAGCAGTGATTCCATTATAGGCTCCAGGTAGAGTGATTCCATGAATCAGCAACACAAAGAGTACAAGATAGGGCAAAGTGGCTGTGATCCAAACAACCTAGGGAGGAAAACAGGTGTTGGTGTTAAATAGTTCAACATCAGGACAAAGTGGAAACTTTAATTCTCCTGAAAGGCTAGGTCATCCCTTTATCTTAAGTCTTCCATACTTTATTATTTGTTTCTCCATTTATCAAGTTATTCATGAAGTATCTTGTAATAGAAGAGAAATAGGTTCATGAATTTTAAAACAAAATATTTAATGTGAAGGTTCCCATGATTCTGAATTTTTGGAGATGGTAGTGTTTTCTAATTTTGAGTTATGTGTTCAAAAGGCAAAAAAAAAAGTACATGATAGTATGCTACAGTAGATCGGCAACAATGGCATATACCAAAATTGATTTTAAAAAATATCAAAGAAGGACCAATCACGTAGAAAGAATGAGGAATGCAAGGGACATATTTGGTTCCCTGTGACTTCTATTTTATCTGATGGACCATTTAGTACAGGAAAACTTTAATAATAAAATAGATTTTGTCCTTTGGTATACTGTATATGTTGAAAGTATAAGAAAATAAGTGATTTAGACAGATGAGAGCATTTGAAAACCTAAGATTTGTATTGGTATCCATGAGTATCCCCAAGTTTAACATAGTGCCAAGTATATAGTGAGTAAATGTTTAAATAAATGCTTAATAAATTTGTGATTATTAAGACCCTAAAATAATGTCTTCTCTATGTAAGAATTTTTTCTTTAGGATTTTTGGAAGAACATGGACAAGATTATGTTGCTAGTGAAGGGAGATCAAAAATTTATTTATGATAGGAGCATTTAATGAGTGGGATAGCCTCATAAAATCTTATATTTCTCCAAATGAAATAGTTGCAATTGACCACAATTTTATTTCCTAGCACAACAGCAAAATTTTATAATATAATATAACAGCCTTATTATCCTCAGTAGCACCTGAATTTCACATAACACTTTTGTTTTATGTTATTCTTAATTCATTTGTACATATATTATTATAAATTATTTGTATGTATATTTGTACTTTATCTCCTTCCTTGATTTTAAACTTGTATTTTGTAGCTCACAAGATTTGATGCAGATCTATTGAATAACCCCTCTGATTCCAAGCAGTTCAGGATCTCTTTAGGGCAAAACTGAGAATGGTCAGTGCTGGAGAGACTGGATATATTGCTTCACTATTGGTAGGGTTGTGGTTCACCCATTTTGGAATTTGGAATTATGTCAAGAAAGTTATCTCAAAATTGTCACATTCATTAACCTAGGGATCCTACTACTAGTTTCAAATCTCACCAAAAAAAAAAAAATTAAAAACAGAAAAATAAATGGCTCTATATTCATGAAACAGTCGTAGAAGCACTTTTTATAAAATCAAAGGAAACTGGAAATAAAGAAGATGCCTGTCTATTAGGGAATGGTTAGCATATTGTGTACTGTGCCCCCCCCCCAAAAAAAGAAACCCACAAAGAATGTGAAGAATAAAACAAAACTTGAGAAGACTTATATGAACTTACATTAAGAAAGAGAAATGGAACCAGGAAAGGATACACTGATCTACAACAATGTAAATAAGAAGACTAAAACCAAGACAAAATATATGCATTTACTTAACTTTATTCATACATATATATGTATATGTATGTATGAATACATATATATATAGATATGAACACATACATATATGTGTATGTGTGTTTATTTCTAGTAAATGAGCTTGGTCTCAGAGAAAAAATGAGAAAAATACACCTTTCCCTAAGCTTTACAAAAATGGAAGCTGATAGGTGTAGAACATTACATATATATATTGTCAGACTTGGTTGGTGTATTGGCTAATTTTAATAAACTGCTTACTTTTTTCTCTCATTTTTTATACTGGACAAAGCCACATCAATGGGTGAGTATATCTGTGTTTGTGTGTGTGTATGTGTGTGTGTATGTATGTGTGTATGTGTGAAAGTAATGTGTAAAAACAAAAGATATTGAGGTGAATTTAATTAAAATAGGAATTTGTTGAACAAATGAGTGTGAATGACTGAACTGGCAGCTGACAGGCAAAGGATGCTGCTCATAAAAAGCAAGATGAATTGATTGTGGCACATAGCTCATATTATCAAAATCAAATTCCCAAATCCATGCCAGGAAACAGGCATGGGGAGGCTTGCCTATGTAGAGTGTGAAGAAAGGGGCATGATCAAAAGACCCAGCTTTATAGAAGGAGGTGGGGAGGAAAAGAGCCATGAAGATTCCAGCTGAAAAAGCATCATCCCCCTCATATATAGGCATACACACACTCACATTCAAAAATAATCATTTTTGCAGCTCGGACATTTTTTTAAAAAAAAGATTCTTGGAAGCTGTCTCTCATTGCAGGAGACTTAGTTTTGTTGTCTATGATCCTGTGATAACATGTTAATTCACAATTGTATTAGCCCCATTGTCAAACAGGTTATGTGCATGTGTTCCCTGTTCATGCTTCCAGTAAATGGAGTACAAGGCTCTTAGAACTTTACCTGTGCCAGATAATGCCTCATTCATCTGGCCAAGACATAGCAACTGGATAAGCCCTAGGACTAGGAGTTTGGGTTCTGTTCCTAGGAGCTGTGACAAATTAGAGCTCTTGGTGTAGAGAATCTCAAAGGAGGGATTACAGAGCCTTAGAACTAGAAGGGACCAGAAGCACTTCCTGTTTAATCTAACTAGATTCCATTTAATCCAATA
This sequence comes from Sarcophilus harrisii, assembly GCF_902635505.1. NCBI lineage: Eukaryota > Metazoa > Chordata > Mammalia > Dasyuromorphia > Dasyuridae > Sarcophilus > Sarcophilus harrisii. The sequence goes on along the minus strand of NC_045427.1, from coordinate 472,732,182 downwards.
ATTGTGAAGGAAACAAACAACAACAACAACAACAAAACAGATCAGAAGGGTATTGAGAAGGAGGTATGGCATGAGATCATGTACTTCAAACTGAAAGAAACTTTTGAGATCATCTAATTCAATCCTTTTTTTAAAAAAAAATTGTCTAGATGAAGAACTTGACAACCAAAGAAGTAGATGATTTTGTCCAACACTATGGGTAGTAAAGAACCAAGATTCAAACCTAGGTCCTTGAATGTAGTGTGGTGTAGTGGAAAGAGCTTTAAACTTGGAGTCATGAGACTGAAGTCCAAATAGTAAGTCTACCACTGACGGACTGGGGAACCTTGGACAAGTAACAGAATCTTTAATCTTCAGTTTCCTTATCTGCAAAATCCTGAAGTTAGACTTCATGGTTTCAAGGTTCCTTTATGATTCCAAATCTATGATCCTTAGATCATTTTCCTTCGAGTTTCCCCTTCTGGTCTTCATAAAGAGTGAAGTTTCTGTAAAGGGCCAGAACTCTGGAGAAGTATACTTGAAACAAGGTGTTAACTCAATGGAATTGATGAGATGATGGTTCTCTAGTTCACATATATACTTAGTACTTAGTATGGTGATGTAACAAACAACATGAATCAACATGAGGAATTATGCATGTTTATAAGTCCTAAAAGGAGGGTATCAATCACACATACACGCCTCCTTCAGCAGTTAAGAGATAGTCCAAAACCAATGTATTGTCCATTACTTCATGTGTAGGAATCCAATGATTCCTGCAAGTTCTATCAATCTTACAACCTCATTAATTCAGACCCCACACATTTGCAATTTGCAATCATTTGATCTAGATGGTTTTGAATTCTTAACAAGGGATAGAAGGGATCTATGCAGTTTTCACTTAAAACAGAAGACTTCAACAAATTTATTGTCTTCAAATCAATGTTACTAAACATAAGTCTATTTTTTTTTTCTGTTCAAGCCTATTAGCTAGGTGGCATAATGGATAGAGTGGTGAACTTGAAATCAGGGAAGGCCTGATTGAGTTCTGTCTCAGACACTTGTTAGCTGTTTTAACTTGGGCAAATTACTTAACTTTGCTCCTCTGTAAAATGAGGATAATCATAATACTTACCTTATAAGGTGGTTGTGAATATTAAGCGAAATAACACTTATAAGACACTTTACAAACCTTAAATTATTATGTAAATGCTAGCTATTATTAGTTGTCTTCTAAAACTTCCATTTAGTAATATTAGAAACTCCTTAAAAGCAGAGAAGCACTCCTTAGATGAAGGAATTTATATTAGAAATTGTCTGGAGTTACAAGTGTAGGTAAAGTGATAAAGCAGTATTTTTTAAAAGTTTTATTATTCAAACTTTCTGTAAGCACTTATTTAGCACCTCTATCTCCTAAGAAGTGTGCAAGACTCTGGAGATATAAAATTGATAGTCTTTGACCTAGAGTTTACCCTCTATTGATGTAGTTCACGTGGGATATAATTTGTTCACAATATAGACAAGATAGAAACAGAATCAATAGAAAGTATGTTGTTGTTTATTTTTGTTGTTGTTGTCGTTATTATTTATCCTTCATTCTTGAAGAGGACCAATGACATCATGATGTTGATGTCTTGACTTGCAAGTGAATTGAATTTAGTGAGAATGAGCTGGGCAGTCATTAACCTAACTCTCTCCTCCAGAACCATTAGGATACAGTGGTAAGACAAATCAAGACAACTGTTGATGGCTCAGGATGCAGTGGAAGATCTTATTGAAAAACAGCAAAGGCTTCTTGAAGGCTTAGTGTTGAAGAGTGCTAGGGGGTCCAAGAGACAGAAAGGTAGGGAAGCATTCAAAGAATAATGGGATAGCCTGTGCCAAAACATGAAGATAGGAGATATTAAGTCCAGACTAGTTTGAGGGGAAAGATAGGTTGAATTTCAGTCAGACTTGGGGAGAATGTCAAAGTGTTTGTGTCAGAGTGTCAAAGAGTTTGAATGTGTAAGGTCTGACTGTCTACTCTTCTTATAGTAGATGCTAAGTTTGTTGGATGGGCACAACTAGACATCAACTCACCCTCTCCTTGAAGTGCCTAGGAAATGATAACCGCTCTATCAGCAAACTTGATTTCCAAGGTCCGTTAGTACATCATTGACTGACTATACCAGAGTCTGACTGAAAGGTTTCTGAAGTTTGATTTGCTTCTCTCCAGGTTCCCTATTGAGGCTAACCTTTGCCCAGGGATTTAGTCTCCTCAAAAATTTCCAACACATCCCTGGTCCTGATGCAATGGACTCTAACAAGAGGTAAAAGAGATTGGGGATAGGACAAATGGTTTCCACCTCAAATCTTTCCTCCATCCTGAAAGAGTCCTTTTTGCCTCTAAATGTTTACCAAATTTCCCTTTGCTTTTGCTCTTGCTTATTCAAGTCATAATTAATGTCCCAGATGAGTTAAAAACATACCATCCTCTCAACAGCTATGGGCTTAAAGAATATTCCCAAATTCTGAATCCCTGCCAAAGTTGGAAGTATAAGTACTTGCAATCTATCTCAAAGCCATGGCATTGAGGAAAGAGCAATCTGTTAATGGAAGTACTGTGTTCCACTCAGGATGCCTCCCCAGAAAGAACAAAATATCCACTTTTTCATGTGACAGCTTGCCATGATAATTAGAGACTGGGACAGGGGAAAGTTGTGGGGCCTCCTTTGGACCAGCCCAGGACCCCTGCCCTGTCAGCTGGTATAGTTTAGCCATGTGGTATCATCAGTGTGCTTATTCTGAATAGCATAATTGGTGCAGAAAGGGCAACTGGCCAAGCTAATAAAAGCTCTGCTCTCATGAGTTAATGCAAGTGCTAAGTAGTTAGTGCTGCTGGCACAATGAGGCATCTTTTTGAATCTATTACAGATCCTATATCTAATGGTGTCAGAGAGCTAATGGTCCAAAAGCTGGATTGCTTTTGTTTGGGACTCTTTTTTCAGACTTAAGGACATGTTAAAGGGAGAATTATGCTTATACTTCCCAGGAATTTTATTGGTGATGTACATAATCATTAATAGAGTTTCACTGCTTTCATAATAAAATTTAGCTAAGGAGTCACTTTCCCTAGAACCTTTTCCTAATATCCACCTAAAAAAATCAAATAAAACTAAATGATCCTTTAGTTGGAAATGCTACTTGAATAGGAATATTTTGTAACTCCCTTTCTATGCCCTGCCTCCAGAATTCCTTTCTTAATAATAGGATAATTCTATTTGTGCAAAAAAATTAAAATAAAAAACATAACAAAACATGCTTTGGAATCTTTCCTCCTTTCAGACATCCCCTCTGTATTCTTCTTGACAAATGACAATCCTTCCTGTTCCTTCACTCTCAACTTATACCCTCTGATAAATAAATGAATGATATAATCTTAGAATAGGTAAGAATCACTGAATTATATAACAAAAGTCTCAGAAGGAATCTTGAAGATCATGTTGTCTAACCTCTACCCAAATCATGATCCTCTATGCAACATGCCCAACAAATAGATATTCAGACTTCTTTAAAGATCTACAGAAATGGGAATCACTATTGATCCAGAGAGCTGATTCCACTCTGACCTAACTTAGGAAGTGCATGAAACAATCTTTCAAGACTAGAACTACACACCTATGATTCATTCCTATACAAGTTTCTGGTCCATTCTTTCCTACTAAGGTTAAAATTCCCTCAATTGTGAGAATTTGGAGACATGGCCACATACCGAATTTTGGGATTCTAAATGAGAATTCGATTTCTACTAATTGTCAGAATCCGGTAACCTCTGACATAAACATGTCTAAGGACCTGAAATCAGGAGGACTTGATCCCAAGTTCCATATAAGTCATTCTGATCAAGTGATTATCCTCAATACCTCCATTCATAAAATTATTATTTTTGTTGTTGTTGTTTTCCTATGAATAGGAGAAGGCTGAGAAGATGATATCGAGGATGTAGCTGTCCATAATCTTGTTAGCCATGGAGTCATTCCATTCAAAAATACTTTTTGGAATAAAACAGACCACCATTGACTGAGGAAGAATCCTAGCATATAGTGGACTAGATAATCTCAAAAACCATTCCAACTCTAGAAACTAAGAAGGAGAAATTACCTTTCCTGATGTCTTCACTCCTTTCCACAAGCTGAAAAAGAGAATGATGACGACCACCATCAGGCACAGAGAGAGTTGCCACTGAGGCATGCCGATGTCATGGATCCCGTTGCTCTCATGAAGGTGGAGCACACCACGCCTAGTTGGGTGAGAGAACAGAACGGTAGAGGGCACAATCTATGCTTTGCATTATAGGACTTGGGGTAGATAATTGATGCAATGATTTCAAAAGATTTTTCCCTCCCTCTACTAAGGTAAGGAGCAATAATAGTTCTTCATTTGGCCTTGGGAAAGGGGGAGAGTCTTTTTGTTGTTATTTCTTCGATAATAATTAGTTCATAGACCATGATAGAGTCAGGGAGAGACAGAATGGTACTGTGAAAATGGTCTGACTCTGGAGTCACAAAACCTAGGTTCAAATCTTGACTTTCCTGGACTTTGTTCTTTTCATCTTTAAAAGAGGGGCTTAAAAGAGAAATTACTATCACCCTATTTCTTGTTCATAGCAAAAGTCTGCAGATCCACAATTGCTTTGGCAATTTTTTTTTAGATTGATGATCCCTTTTTGCCCATCTCCTTCCTCATAGTCCAGGATCTACCTCTCTCTTCATTTCTTCTCTACTTCCATACTAAGTGAGGTGAAGTTCTATCTCAGTAAAGAATTTGGATTTATCATATTGTCATATTATTATCTCAGTTGAAAGATACTGCTCTAGATAAGCACTGTCAAACTCAAATAGAAATAGAGGGCTCTGCTCCATATATAAGGATACCTGCCAATTGCACAATAGCTTAGTTTTTTTTTTAATTAAATGCTTTATTTTTCCCAATTAAAATATAAAAACTTTTTTTTTATTTTTTGATTTTTGAAATCCAAATTCTCTCCTTCTCTCTCCCTTTCCATCTCCTTCTTGTTTCCCTCTCCCTGTAATCTCCCTCTTCTTCTGTCTCTGTCCCTCTCCCTCTTCCCCTCCCCCCCCTCTCTGTCTCTCTCTGTCTCTCTCTCTCTTTCCTTCTTGAGAAAGTAATTTGATATAGGTTATACATGTGCAGTCCTGCAAAACATATTTCCATATTAGCCATGTTGTGAAAGAAAATGTAATCTAAAAAATAAGAAGAATAATCAAAACTAAAAAAAAAACAGTATTCTTTGATCTGCAAGTTCAGGTGGACATATATTTTTTCAATATGAATCCTTTGCCATTGTCTTGGACCCCATTGCTGAAAATACTTAAGTCATTCACAACAGAATATCCATACAACATTGTTGTCACTGTGTACAATATTATCCTGGTTCTGCTCACTTCACTTTTTATCAGTTCATATAAGTTTTTCAAGGTTTATTTGAAATTATCTTGCTCATCATTACTTACCATACAATAGTATTTCATTACAGTCATCTACCACAACTGATTCAGCCATTCCCCAATTGATGATATCCACTACAAAAGGAGCTACTATAAGTATTAGTCCTATAAATCCTTTTTTTTTCTACGACATCTTTAAGATATAAATCTAGTAGTGGTATGTTGGATCAAAGGGTATTTATAGCTTTATATCACTTTGGTCATAGTTCCAAATTGCTTTCCAAAATGGCTGGATCATTTTTTCACAACTCCATCATTACTGTCTCAATTTTTCCATATCTCCTTGACCATTTATCATTTTCCTTTTCTGTTGTATTAGTCAATCTGAGAAGTATGAGATGGCACCAATATAATGTCTATTTTGTATTATATTTTCACTTATTATTTCAAATATTTCCCAGTTACATTTTAATCTATTTCAGCTGCACTCATTTATGGGCCAAATGGGGTCCATGGGACATGTTTGGCAACTCCAGTTTAGATTTTTTGGATTTATAGCTGTAAGGGATCTTAGAAATCATCTAATCTAGTTCCTTCATCTTACATATAAAGAAACTAAGTAGCTAGAAGATTAAGTGATGAAGTGCCTGAGGTCACACACTTATATTTAGTAAGTGGCAGAACTACACAAGATTTAAACTTAGGTTTCCTTATCATGTGAAAAAAAAAAAAAAGAGTCAAAACCTCCTTGTTCATCCCAGGTCACCTTCCTTACAATCCTGAATTCTCACCCTGAATTATAGCCTGGATAATACCACACATCTCCCCTCACCCTTCAATAGGCTCTGTATTTTCCAGGGAATTTCACTGTTCCAGGGTTTGTCTTCATTTTCCTGGCAAAGCTGAGTTAACTTCCTGTTTCTGCTCAAAGAGATCCATTAAAAAAGAAAATCAGGCTTATAAAAAAAAAGTCTTGGATGTCTGATGTGTCCTACAAGACCACAAAACCAGAGCCAGATGAATTTCCTTGATAGAAATAGCATGGCAAAGAGATTTGGAATTTATGTTATACTAGTGGAAAAAATGTAACCCAAGTTTGGAGACTTGCTTACTAAATTAGTCACTGAGGAGTCAGAGTTTGCTGCTTGGGCAAATGGAAGGCTTTGCTGCTGCTGCTGCTATTTCTGAGGTGTAAGGGCAATTGCTGCCTTTAGCTGGACCATCCAAATAGATTGTGAAGGTGTCCAGTCAGTCCTCAGTCTTTTCTCAGATCACTTTTTTCCATGTATTTGAAGTTCTAGTCAAATTGCTCTTCTGTCATATGAATACAAGCTGCTCTTTTCTGATCTTTCACTCAGCTTACATTATAACCCCCTAATTTAAGGTTTTGATTAGCTAGAGGCCTGGGTGATCACTGTGGGACCAAGAATGGGAATGAAGATTGGTGGTTCCAGAGAAAAGAGTAGAGATAAATGTCATATAGTGGAAAGAGTGCTAGAATAGGCGACTGAGACCTAAATTGAAGTGCCGATTTGGTTTTAATCAGTTGTACAGTCATGGAAAAATTATGCCACCTTTTAAAGTCTCAATTTCCTCATATGTGAAATGGGAGAGCAATCTTTATACTTTCTGTGCCTCAAGTTGATTGTACAAGAAAATTTTTTTTAAGTCTTAAAGCACTAGGGAAATGGGAGATTGGCTCATGCTATTTCCTGTGCTGAGAACATCACAACTTAACCCACCCTTGATTTAGCCTATCAAATTGCTACCCACTTTTTAAGATCCAACACTAGCTTTGAAAACAGAGAACCTAGATTCAAAACCTCCCTTTCTCATCTACTACTTCTGTAACCTTGAACAGATAATTTAATATTTCTTGGCTCCTTCTATGAAATGATTTCTAAAGTGTCTCCCTTTAGATCTATGATCTTAAGAAGTAATCCTATTAGTGTTTTTAGTTGATTAAATACTACCTTTTCTATAAAACTTTCACTGAAACCTATCTGACAATGACCCTTCCTGTTAGGTCTCACATTGGCTCTTTGTTTTATATTTCTTTGATACACTTATCATGTAACACAGCATTTTGTAATTCTATATTGGTGTATTTTCCTCCAGGACTGAACTAAACTATGCATATATCTTTGAGGATAGACACCATGTTGTTTCAAGGGGTATGTTGGCAAATATTTAATAACAGGCTATCTGAAAACTCATGCCATACTTTTAAGTTAATCTTCATTATTAAGGATTTTCTCCATTACTTTCTTCAGTCTAGAGCAGTACTCAAAGCCTGTCTTGACTGTTTCCTGTGTGTAAATGTTCCCACTGCAAATTTAACTATCTGTTATTAAGAGGAGGTCCAAACTGATTTTGACACACTCTTGGTTGTATTTCAACTTTTTTATCTCCTTCATAACTTTGCAGAGTGTTCCACATAAGAGTCATTTCTCTCTACTATATTTAGCCCTTATAAAATGGAGGCTAAATAAAAGGGTTTTTTATTTTATTTTTCTATGCCTCATGGTATGTAGAGTCTTCAGTGTGTATAACTGAATGCTATTTTGTGTGAATGGGAACATAAGTGAGTGGGACTGAATGGTGTGAGGATGAATGGGTTTTGTGAAAACTAATTGCTGGTTTTTATTTTTTTTCTTTCCTTGTGTGAGTACTAAATTATATCAGCAAATGATTGGTGAAATTTAAACATTAAAGTTCTGGAAACAATTCTTCTTGGTCTACAATATATCGGACTGATTTGTACAGCAGGATAAGTATTTGTCCAGGTTGACCAGATGGCCCAAAATTTCACTAAAACTACAAAGGATATAATTTCTTTAACTGATTTTAATACTAGAAATTCGAATCTAATTTTCTATATACACAAAGCCCAAGGCACAAAGGTTTGACACAACTAATTCAGGCTTCTTTGAATTCGCCAATAAATGCCTTGGAAACTAATCATACTTAATTATGCCTAAAGTTTCCTAGACTTTTTAAGCCAGAAAACCTCAGTGTCCTGTTCAGTATTTGGCAAAAAGATTCAGCTAGGGGAAAAAAAGCAATTCTCACTCAATCTTTACCAGAGTCAGGCACAGAGTAAAAATTATCACCAGGAAAATAAAGACCCAAAGATGCATTTACTGAAAGGGCCAAGATTCCTTTTAGCAGCAGGTCTGGTTTGGCCTCAGACCAAGGGCCTGGGGAAAAGAATAGGGGTTTTGTTCTCAATTCTTTCAATTCCTTGACTTAAATGAATACAAGATGGCAACAAAACTAGCCAGTATGCAAGAAGAAGATGAAGAAGAAGAAGAAGAAGAAGAAGAAGAAGAAGAAGAAGAAGAAGAAGAAGAAGAAGAAGAAGAAGAAGAAGAAGAAGAAGAAGAAGAAGAAGAAGAAGAAGAAAGATCGATCTAATCTTGCCAGGATGAGTTAGCATGTCTGAATGTTGAATCCCAGATTAGATATCATGTAATTATTTCAATGCCAGAGAGTTTTTGAGCAGTGCATTTTCCAGCCTCAAAAACAGAGTAAATGTGTGGCTTTCTTAGGCTAAATTGTAGTCATATTAGAAGGACTAGGTGGCAGAGATTAAAAGGAAAAAAAATTGGTTCCCCTTTATTTACCCTGACCACAAACCCAGAAAAGTCCTCCTCCTGCCCTAACTCAGAGCTTTGAATTGTTGGAAGCTGGGTGACCACAATGGGATAAGAATGAGAAGAAGAAGGGAAGGAAAGAAGCATGACCAAAGAATGTTGTGGTGTACAGGATAGAATTATGGAGTTAGGCCAGAAGCCTTGGGTCAATTCTTGTTTCAGCTATTTATTATCTATATTACTCTACACAAGTCACTTAATTCTTTATGTAGTTTCCTGATGTCTAAAAGTGTCTAAAAGAAAGGGATTTAATAGAGTGCCTTAAGAGATCCCTTTCTGATACTTGAGTGGTCTTATAAGACAAGAAAAGGCAAGGAACTAAGTTTTAGTACCACTATTAATGCCATCATTTGATCCTTACAACATCCTTAGGATATGCAAGCTATAACTATCCCTATTTTATAATTAAAGAAACTTAGAGAATGAATGACTTGCTTGGGTTATACAGCTAGCAAATGTCGGAGGCTAGATTTGAATCCAATTCTTCCTGATTCCAGGCTCAGTATACCATCCATGGGATATCAACTGCTTTATATGAATCTTTGAGTTTCCAGGTCATCATTTACAAAATGGAGATAATATTATATATACTCAACAAAACATTACTCAAGTCCCAGCTTGGCTAATACCTTGATGTATGACCACAGGTGAAAAATTGCTTTAGTCCTTGTGCCTTAGTTTCCTCATTTGTTCACATGGTACACCAGGCAGAATACTAGCCTTGGAGTCAGAGGAGTTGGGCCACAGCCTCAGATTTGTCACATACTAGCTCTGTGACCTTCTACTCTTGGTGCTGCAGTCAATTAAATCTAGCACAACAAATTAGTAATCGACAAAGTAATTACCTTATGTGCAAGGCACCAAGATACATTGGGAACAAGAAGATTAAAAAAAAAAAAAAGGAAAAAAGAAAGTTTCCCTAGCCTCATTGAGTTTATGCTTTTGAGAGGGTGAGATAAGTAAATTTACAGATAAGTAAATAAAATTCATGGTAATGTGAGAAGAGAGAGAGTTGGAGAGACACAGAGAGAGACAGAGACAGAGAAACAGAGAAACAGAGACAGGGACAGGGACAGGAACAGGGACAAAGACAGGGACAGAGAGACAGAGACCATAGGTAGAAAGACAGAGAGACAGAAATACAGAGACACACAGAGGGACAGAGGAATAGAGAGTTCCCCATTAAGAAGATCAAGAAAGGCTTTTGGAGGAGCTGGCTTCTGAACCAGCCTCGAAGGAAATTGAGGTTTCTTAAAATGCGGTCTCTTTCTCTCTGTCTCCCTGTCTTTTCTCTCTGTCTCTTCATCTCTCTCTTTCTCTCTTCTCATATTACCATAAATTTTATTTACTTATCTGTAAATCTGCTTATCTCACCCTCTCAAAAGTAACTCCCTGAGGCTAGGGAAAGTTTATTTTTTCCTTTTTAATCTTCCTGTTTTCAATGTACCTTTGTGCCTTGCACATAAAGACAAACTCTATTTCAGGAATGCTAGTTCTAATGCAAAGAGTTGGAAGATGGATTGTCCAATTTGGGGAAAAGATGACAGAGCAGTTTGGCTAGATCAGAGAAGATGAGAAATGGAATAATGTGAGATAAGTATATGGCCAAGAGGTTTATAGCTTAACCTAGAATATTCTGAAAATTGTTATAGACCTATTGTCTGTCATAGATTATGTTGGACCCTCCCTCTACCCCATAATAGCCAGTGGATTTTTTTTAAATGATGTGAGCACAAAGGCCTTGGTGGGTCTTGGGTATGGTGAGTCAGAAATCCCCAGTCTCTCTTTTTAAGACCATTGATTTAGTCTGGAATTATTGAAGCCCAGAAAGGGGATGGACCTGTCCAAGGTCACTTAGATAGATAGCAGAGCTACATTTGAAGTGGAGAACTTAAGACTCCAGATCCAAAGCTCTTGTCTTTCTATCATATTTCATCCCATTGTTGTTGCCCTTGAGAAAGCAACTTTTAAAAATCTAAAATTTCATCCTCAATGAACCTTATCCACAGTAGAAATGCAAAATTATAACTGTGGTCTTTTGCTAACTTAAAAGACCAGATACAAAAAAGAAACCCCCAACTTTACCCTTGCCTGGCTGAATTGACCTCAGAGCTCATTTCTCCCTTGTTCTTTAAACTGGCTGAGGAATAATAGAAGCTGAATAATATGGAGCTGAGAGATCCCTGTCTGAGGCTGCCTCCAGAGAACCTAAGCCTGTCTACTTAATATGAAAAGGAGTTCTATGTCTCCCTTCTATGTTGTGGGAACTCATTGATGCTCAAATAATTCCCTAGAATCAGGGACTTGGCTGTCCTACTTTCCATTCCTTGAAATCCACCCAAGTGTCAATGTCTCTATCTCCTTGTGGTATACTTTGTGTGTTTGGTTTCTGGCAAAGTGGAAGCAGTGTGTGTACCTAGATTGTAGTTACAGGTATAGACCGGTAAGGAACTTTAAAGGCCATCTAGTCCCATGCTTCATATTACAGATGAAGAAAATGAGGCTCAAAAAGGATGAATAACTTGTTCAAGATCACCTAGGGAAAATAGGCAGAATTTGAACTCAGTTCCTTTAACCAAATCCAACACATATTCTATTGCTTCATACTGTTACTTCCTTGTCCCGTGTGTCATTCAACCACCTCCTCTCCTCCCCAGTCTACTTTCCACCCTGTTCCCATTGTCATCATAATTTCCTAATGCTGGGATTGAAGGACCAAGTTAACAATAAGAAGTAGAATGGATTAGAGAAGCAAGCTGATTTCATAGAATTTTAGTTAAAAGAAACATCAGTAGTCATCTAGCTAGATTCCCTCATTTTATATAAAAGGAAAATAAGAAAAAAAATGCTAAGTGACTTGGCCATAGTCATACATTCATGAAGGAATAGGAAAAAAGACACCAGAATCCTAGTCCTGGCTTTATATATGTCCTTGAGTACTCTACGTTCCTGAGCCTGGAAATTACAATACATTAAAAATAAATAAATAAGTAAATATAAAGTAATTTGAAGACAAAGAAAGCATTAATAAATAACTAAGGAGATTTTTTTAAGAGCCTTAATCATAGGAATTATTTAATTGTCTTTGTTTTTAGTACTAAGCTTAGTTCATGGTACCTATTATTTACTTAGTACATGCTTCTTGGATTAATTGATTGATGTAGAAAATACTATTTAAACTGAACCTTGAAGGAAAGATTCTAAAAAGAGGAAGTGAAGCTGTGGCTGGGGAGGGGGGGGGAGGTAGGTGGAGGAATAGTTGGGTAGTAAGGTAGGAATCTGTAATGTTCAGAGGTTTGTCTAGTTAATCTCTAACACTAAAAGTCTAAATGTCTATGGTTGTTCTTTTAATTCTAGTAATAGAGGGAGCCACTTTCCTATAAAACCTCAAAGAACTCCTGTTTCAGGATAAAAGGCCCCCAGAGAACAATAAATGTGGCAGAGAATGGCCTCATCCCATTGATCAATAGAACAAAATAGGAATTAGAGACCTCACATGGAATGAATCTTTAATTTCTTCCTTAATGCTTTACGAATCCCTATTTAAAACTGCAATATCCTCCTTTGTTGCCAATTAAAATTTATCTATATATGCCTTAGGAAACTATTTTATGAATTGACAAGGCCAAAAAAAAATCATCATCTCATCAAAAATATTTGGTGCCTCTGAAGTCAAGAAGTCTGATTATAGGATCATAGATTCAAAAGTGGGAGTTCAAAAGATGTCTAGTCCAATTTCTTCATTTCTTGTTGTTATTTATTTCTAACTCACCATGAAGCCTTTGGAACTTTTCTTGGCAAGGACACTGGAGCGGTTTAGTATTTCCTTCTCCAGGTTATTTTATGAATGACAAAACTGAGACAAACATTGCCAACTGACTTGCTTAGGGTCACACAACTGCATATGTATGTGAGGCTAGATTTGAACAGCAAGAAGATGAATCTTCCTGACTCTAAGTCAAGCACTCTTTCTATTTTACCACCTAGGTGCCTTCCTTCATTTTACATATGAAGAAACTAAAAACTAGTATCAATAAGAGAAAAAAGACAAGATGTAAACAGAGGTCCTCTGGCTCCAGAAATATCGCCCTATCCCACAGTCTTTCCAGCAACAGAATGACAGTGACAGAATCGGTTACAGAGACTATATTGAAGCCTTGCTTACTTGCAGGGCCCACAAAAGCTTGGGTTTCAATGACAACTTGCAAGAGACCAGAGTCCCCTCCATGTCAAAGTAGGGAGTCAGACATAAAGTGTGTCAAAGAAGGGCTCTGGGAAGATTGAGATCTGGTAGAATTTGAAGAACTCTATGAGCTGGTCTAAAGGGGTTAGATAGGTAAGGGGGGAGCATCCATGCTCATTCAACCTTTATATGTCCACACAGAGAGTAAAAGGAAGTAATCAAATGGAGCATTTGATTATGTCATTTGAGTCAGGAAAAGAAAAACTTACTTGAAAATCTAGGAAAAGCGTGGTTCCCCAAACTCCAGAAAAAGGAATGCTCTTAATGTCAGGGAGGGAGGGGTTTAAGACAAGGGGACAAATGAGATTTCCTTTTCTCTTCTAGATTATTCAGAAAAAGTCTCATGTCAGGGTGAGTCATGGATGTTACTTGCAGAGGTCAAGAATGGAAGGAACCAAAGACAGAGCAAAGACAGGATTTTTCCAGCAGGGAATTGCAGAGCACATGATTTAGCAGCAGCAAGACATATTAGAAAGAACAAGGAAGAGAAGACAAGGATCACAGAATTAGAGCTAGAAGGGGTATTGGGAATCCTTAAGTCCAAAATCTTCATTTTGCAGAAGAGGAAACTTCCATAAAACAGAGATGGTAAGTGACTTGTCCAAGGTCCTACATAAAAGTGGTGAAATTTGAATGCAGATCCTCTAATTTCAAATCTAATGGTCTTTCCATGGTAAGATAATGCCTCTTGACTTGGAGGCCAATGGAGCTTCCTGTCAAGGCAGTGGCAAGACACTCCAAGATAATGACGCTCCTGTGAAAGTTTGTATCTAAGGAATCAATTTGTGGGTTATTCTAAATCCCAGGACACTGAGGAACAAGGTGAGCAGTCATTATTGTTATTTTTATGAATAACAATACAATCTCTAAAACCTCAGCTATTTGATCTATTCAGAAATGGTATAAACAAAACTTGTTGAGTAAAAAGTTCCAGAAAATTTCTTCCTTTGGGGGATTTTCAGGATTTTAATTGTAAGAGATCAAAGCATCTTAGAATATCAGAACATTGGAAGATGCCTGGAAGCTCAAAGTGGAGAATAAGATAGCATCATATGGGAGCTCATAGACTATCAAGGAGACAGGTATCATACACATGAAGAAAATCAACTAAAATGTTAGGGAGATTGGGCATTGAGGCCAGTGTGAATAAATACAGCCTCCTCATCCCACCTCAAACTATTTTCACTGAGTCAATTGGAATTTGCTGGTCATGTGGTATATAAGGTGGAAAATGAAATACATCTTAAAATCAGAAGACTTGATTTCAAATCTTATTCCTGTTGCTTTTTTACTATGTGATTTTTATATGGTAGGATGAAAGAAAATGAGATCATGGATTTAGAACTTAAAGGAAGTTTAAAGTCATCTAACCAGACTACTTTTTAATGGTTAAGAAACTGAGGTTTAGAGAGGGGAAGTCCTATGCTCAAGGTCATAAAGTTAAGTATAGAGCTGAGAGATTCTTAGACTCCAAATCCAGCATTTTTCCCATCACACCAAGATAAAATTCAGTCTAAAACTAACAAGTGAAAACAACTTGAAATTACTAATTTCTTTGGTACACTATCAACTTGTGGGACTAGCACTTTCTGACCTTTAGGTTTAAAAAGCATTGCTATATAATAGGGAACTATTGTGACTGATACTTTTAAATAAGTTTACTTATTAGTGTCCATCTAAGATAACCACATACCAAAAATTATATTACAAGCCTAGTGAAAATTACAGTAAATGAAAATATTCTAAATTCAGACTTTTTTCCAAGTCAAGGAAGCTATCATTTGAATATAATTAGAACAATCACTAATAATTGGCTTTAACACTAGAATGGACCTTAAATGATGATGATAATGATGACAATATTAAACCAATAGTTATGTAGTTCTTTCAGTTTTACAAAATATTGTTTGTTGTTGTTGTTCATTCTTACCCCACTTTACCTAATCCCATTTGAGATTTTCTTGACAAAAATACAGTAGTTTGACATTTCCTTCTTCAGCTCATTTTACAGAGGAGGAAACTGGGGCAAACAGTGTTAAGAGATTTCCTCAGGGTCACATAGCTATTAAATGGATGAGACTGAATTTGAACTCAGGTTTTCCTGACGCTAGGCTTGTCATACTATTTACTATGCCACCTAATTGCCTCAGTTGCAAAGTATCTTATGAAAATTATGTCATCTAAATAACTGATGCTCACAACCACCCTGTGAGATACCTAGAGTCTCATATATTTCAAATGAGGAAGTTGAGGAGGAGAAAGGCTAAGAGATTTGTCCATAATCACAGAGGAGTTCATTTCTTGAAGCAGGATTCAAATTCGGGCTTTCTTAAGTTAGTCTGATCCTTCTGTTCTGTGTAATGTTACCTTAAAGATCAAGTAACCTAACTTGCTCATTTTACAGGCAAGGAAAAAGAGGTCTATCTGGATAGTAGACTCACCTAAAGTCACATTGGTGGAAAGTAGCAGAGCCAGGATAGGAAACCAAGTTTTTTAATTCAAAAACTAATGTTCTTTCTACTGCACCCCAATATAATATTGACCCATCTTCATTCAAATAGGACAGATGCATACATTATGATGCTGGGTAGGATATCTCTTCTTTCTAGGACTCTTTTTTTTTTAATGGTCTCATCCTTTCACAACTGATGAGAATATCCAAGATACACAACAATAAACCAACCCATTTTGACTTTGCTTCTTTTCAATTCAGCCATCCTTCTGTTGGCCTATAACAGGAATCAAAAGGCTTAGTTGACCTGTCACCAGTAAACCTCCATGTCTGGGGAGCACAAAAGGGGAACAGAGAATGGACCAACACTTACTCATAGAATTCAGCTGCCGGAGTGTTCTTGTACTTGGAGTATTTGGTTCCATTGCCTAGCACAGACCCATTGAGAAACTTGGAGTCTGTGCAGTTCGGACTGTTCCAGGGGTGGTCACAATTGGTCCAGGGAAGATTAAGGGTGAATGAAGAGAACAGGTAGTAGAGAGACCAGGCAATGATGACATTGTAGTAGAAGCCCACATAGAGAGCAATGAGGATAACAGCGTAGCCAACACCTGCAAAGAAGTTGGGGAATGATAAGAGAAGGGACTCCAAATACAAGCTCAAGAGCCATCTCCTTTGCAGAATCTTCTCTGACTACTCTATCCAACTTATAGCTCATTCTCTGAGGTCTCTGTAGCCTTTATATAATATTTGATTTTATGCAGGGTGTCTCAAAAGTCTTAGCACGATTTGAGGCTTTAATAAATATAACATGAAAAACTAGGTAGCACAGAAAACAGAGTACTGGGTCCTGAGTTAGGAAGACCTGAGCTCAAATCCAGCCTTAGACACTTATTAGTTATGTGACCATTTTACATCTCTATCTTTGTATCTTCAACTATAAAATTTCACTTCTCAGGGATCTTATAAAGACAAAATAATATTTTTAAAGCTCTTAACACAGTGCTTGACACATAATAAGCACTTAATAAATGTTATTTTCCTTTTTTTCCTTCCTTGTCTTTTCATAAGTATTTAATTGTCATGGCAAAAGTATCTCTTCTCTCAGTACTCTCTCCATTGCCATCACACTAATACAAATTTTTTGTATTATTTGCCAAAACAATTCAATAGACTCCTTAAAAGTTTCTCCATTCTCACTCAATCTTCTATTTAATTTATTCTTCACATAGGCCCTAGAATGGGGACTTGGACCTATAATTTTATTTGTATAGGGAAGAGGTATGAAATTTATAGCCCTCTATACAACCCTAATCAAATTAAAATATAACTGGGAAGTTTTTGAAAAAAAAAATCCAATAAAGATATAATGTTAATTTGTGGGGGTTTTTAAAGTCAGTATATCTATAGGGATCCCATGTTTTTGAGTTTGACATCACTGGTATAGAGAATTTCCAAGCAAGGAAACACCTGTTACCAATGAGTCCACATCTTTTCTTCAAGAGAGGATCTTAGAGATATCTGGGCCACTAAGAAATTAAGTGACTTTTCCAGACTCATACAGCCATTTTGTGTCAGAGGCGGGTTTTGAACTCAGCTCTTCCTGGCTTCAAGGACAGTTATCTCTACTACACCTTTCACCAACCTTCATATCAGTCCTAAATTAATCTTGATTATGTATAAATATAATCCTTTCATTCCTCCACTCAAAACATCCAGTACCTGTTTATTGTTTATTGGGTAAAACCCAAGCTTCTTTGCCTGAAAATTTGACACCAATATTGTTCAAGCTCTAACTCATATAATTCTCCATCATATATTCTACAGCTCCAAAGTGAAACACTTTGCTCTCCCCAAATTTGCTTGCCTCTTTCTTTCTCTATGGCTTTGGGTGTCCTTTTCCCCCTCTAGAATGTACTTCTTTTCTTTCATTGCCTATTGAGATGGTACCACATTACAGGAAGAAGTGGAAATATAAGGAAATACAGAAAAGAGCACATGGACTTGATATACAAGATATAGGTTCCACTCGACTACTGTGTACTGACTGTGTGACCTAGGTAGCATCATTTACTTCCTACAGGTCTCAGTTTCTTCATCCATAAGATGATATGAAAGACTTTTTTTTTTTTTTTAACATTTTGTGATTATATAAATGCCACCTCTTCTTTGCTGTCTCCCCTGATATTTTTTAGTCAATAATGACCTTTCCCTCCGTGAATCTCATATAACAGCTTGTTTTCACATCTTGAGTGTACTACTAGCTCATAATATTTATGAGGATAGGGATATTTTTATGGTTGCTCATTTTAAAGTCATGTTCAATTCTTCATGAACTCATTTGGAGTTTTCTTGACAAAGATTCATTTCACAGGTGACGAAACTGAGCAAACTGGAATAAGTGACTTCAGCTAATAAGTATTAAATGGGATTTGAACTCAGATCTTCCTGACTCCAAGACCATCACTTTAACCATTGTGCCATGTAAATATCCCAAAGGCAGGGATAGGATCTTATTGAAACTTTGCAGCCCTTACCCTTTAGTATAGCATTGAACACTGTAGACACAGGATTCTTAAATTTGAATTTATTTAATTTACCTTTCTGCTTAGTATCAGTGATAAGGAAAAACCCAGTTTGCCAAGCCAAATGCTTCCTTCCTAGATTATTAGTATAGGCAGAAGAATGCAGATACTGATGCCTTTTCCTTTTGAGATGCACCAAGTGATACCAACCACACAGAGACACTGAGTATTTCTTCCAGAAGTCATCACTTCAAGTCAAGTCACCATCTTCCAGTATCTTTGAATGCCTGCTGTGCTTGAGTCTCATCAGTTCCCCAATGATAACACTGATACAATTAAGTCAGGCCATCTAAAAGTACTATACCAGCCCTGGTGGCAGACATTGTAACAATCAAGCTCAGGCCCGGTTTTGTTTTTGTTTTTTTTTTTTTACCCATTCCTCTGCTTTCCCTTGTCTCCCCATTCCCCCACTTTCCTTTGTCTCCCCATTCCCTTGCTTTCTCTTGTCACCCCATTTCTTTCTTTTCTCTTATCTCCCATTTTCTTTTTTTCATTGTTCCTTGAGAAGGTACCTTTACCTATCTTTTTTCTTCTCCTCAAAAACCAATATCCCACTCTTCTTACCTTTGAAAAATGGGCAAATTTTCCACACAGTAGCAGCTCCTTCCCGGTTGTACTGACCCAAAGCCAATTCCATGTAGAACAAAGGCATCCCAGCAATGATGAGGAACAGGGTATATGGGATTAGGAAAGCGCCTATAAGACATACAGAGAGAATTTACTACCTATGGTTCAGGTTAACTTCCACCTTGAACATTTATTACCTTTCTCATCTGAATACCAGAACTTTTCCCTAGTCACGCTTAAAGAACTCAAGATTTGATCATTAATTAAGACAAGGCTTATGCCAAGGAGAGACAACGTGATACTGTAGAAAAACCTCTGCATCTACTGTCAGAGGACATAGGTTAGAATTCTGGTTCTTTCTTTCACTATCTGGGTGACCCGAGACAAGTCACTTCTTTAGAATTTTGCTGCCTTATTTTCTAAACTGTGGATAGCTGGAGCTACACAAGGCAGAGACAGGTTTTAAAGATCAAAAGCAGTTTATTTAATCACTTTCAGAGTGAGGAATACAGTTCGCAAACTGGAAGTTCTCCTGGGCAGGTGACCTCTTCCTTTTGTAGGAAAGGTAAAGATTCTATGCACAAATCATAAATGGGAAGGAAGGGGAAATACAATACAATCATTTTCAGTGGCTGAGTAGTTTCCCATAACAAGCCCATGAATGCAGGACAATAAGAATGTTCTTCAGACCTGTGGGAATATTTCATAAGTGATTATTTCAACCATTGTTACTTGTTGGGGGGACAGAAATCTTTAATTCACTTCACTTAACATACAGAAGAGTGTTATCAAGAACTGGTTGATCATTTCAAACTGTATTCTAACACTTGTCTCCCAAGTCAGAAAAGACAGATCTGAGAAATCTAACTATTAGTGCAGGGGTCCTCAAACTACAGCCCACGGGCCAGATGTGGCAGCTGAGAATGATTATCCCCCTCATCCAGGGCTATGAAGTTTCTTTATTTAAAGGCCCACAAAACTCAGTTTTTGTTTTTACTATAGTCCGGCCTTCCAACAGTCTGAGGGACAGTGAACTTGCCCTCTATTTAAAAAGATTGAGGACCCCTGTATTAGTGTATTCATTACACATACCATGTAGATAATTATGAAAATCATAATAATTTTTTCTCATCCTCATTTGGAAGATGAGGAAATTGAACTAGAGAGCTCTAATGACAGTCCAGATTTCTCTAGCTGATCCATTAAACCATATGTGTACACAAAATATCATCCATAAAGATGCTAGCTCTGGCACTGTTATAGGAAGACCAAGCTATGATCATGTCTGCCAATATTGGGACCCTCCAATATGAGGGAGCATAATATTCTATTTGTCGGTGATGGTGGTGATGGATTAAGGATAGTAATCCTTATATAGTCCTTATATAATAATCCAAATATAACCTGCTTCTTATATTTCTAGAGACCTTTTTATCCCCAATGTCAGATGCTCCCAGAAGATGATGGGATCAGGAAAAGGAACTATGGCCCAAATCCCTGAATACTACAGATACCCATTGTTCTGGTATCCTAAAGGCCAGTTTGACTAGCTCTAGACTACCTTGCCCTCCTACTCATATGGTTCATTCAAGATACAAGACAATGTTCTTTTTTTGCCCAAATGGAGGCATGATTTGTGCCCCATTCACCAGTGCCCTTTCACAAAATGTGAGGCAAGTGTTTCAATAAGGCCTGCTTTGGCTCTGAATAAGGGGATCCCTCTATACAGCTTTCCTTCAAAATAAGAATTTAAACTTATGCCATCATATGAAGTATTCTGTCTGTCTTGGAAATAGAGAGTGGAAAGGATAAATAGCAGGAGGATGATAATTATGATTTATCAAGTATCTAATAAGAGGACAAAAAGTCATAAAAACTTACTGATGGAAAGATGATATTACTGACTCACTTTCAGTAAAGCAGGTATTTAGAGTGGAATTTTCTTTTTTTAACCCTAGATTGAAGATAGGCTGTCCTGGGTCATCCATGTATATTCTTTCTAGTTCCAGCTTTTGTGAGACCCACAACTGACCAGGGCATAAAGTCAGCTCACAGTCTTGGAAGAGAGTGAAGTTAATTAATCGATGACGTTAAGCTTTAGGCTTGGCTTTAATGGCAAAGGACATTCCTTACTAAGCTTGCCTGCTACAAGTTGCTAAAAGAAAAAAAGGATTAGGATTCCCTCAGTTGAAGCTTTTGACAGACCAAAAGGGAAGACCAGAGCTTTACAAAAGGCACCAGGACACTGTCTGAAAACCTTCACCAAGGAAGGGAGGGGATAAACATTTATATAGAGTCTGTTATGTGCCACACACTGAGCTAAGAGTTTTACAAACATATTATTTGATCCTCAGAACAACTCTGAGGTTTGTTTCCCATTTTACAGATGAGGAAACTGAGGTAAACAGAAATTAAGTGGCTTGATCAGTCACATAGTTAAGTGGTTGAGACTGGATTTAAACTCAGGCTTTCCTGAGTCCAGATCCAATGTTCAGGCAAATTCATCTGGAGCCAGTGAGTAGCTTCAGTCCCAGCAAAAACAAAAACAAACAAACAAACAAAAAAAATATACTAGCAGAAAATATGACTCTGATTTATTGTAAACTGAACACCTCTCTTAAATACCAATCCCGCCCAGACCACTAACAAGTGACCAAAACAAAGGATTTCACTCCCCCTTCCCCAAATTAGGAAAACAACTTTATATAATCTAGTTCCAAAGCTCAAAGTAGACCTTGACAGAATCAAGAATTGGTGAGAAATAGAAACATACTCTCTGAGTGTTGCTGTTTAAAAATAGAGAGCCTTAATAATCCCTCCTCCCAGCTCCCTCATTTTACAGATAAGAAAACAGTCCTAGAAAGTGATCTATCCAAGGTCACAGACCCATATAAAATGAAGGATAGAATGAATCCCAGGTCACCTGACTCCCATTCCTGTGCTTTTATTCCTCTCCTCCCCCCTCCTCTCCCCCCCCCCAGTTTTTGGATATATTTGATTTCAGTAAGTAAAGATTTTCAACACCACACCCATGGAAAAAACACAGAGTCAGCCAATATTTACCAAACAAAAGACCAAAATCCATCATAGATTTAAAACTAGAAAGGGCCTTAAAGGTCATTAAATCCAATCCCCTCATTTTAATGATAAGCCACTAAGCACCAGAGAGAGATTTTCAGGATTGATGCCTAAAATGTCTGCCTCCAGATCCAGGATTCTTTTCCCCATATCTTTCTCAGATTGTATGACCTAGAGTAAAACTTCCCTCCTCCTTATCCTGATGCACTCCAGTTCTGAGAAACTCAAATTTCCTTCCATTTAGTCATACACAGGAGACAGGGATCCCCCTGCCTTAGACCCAAACGTGTTCTTTCTTAACTTAAAAAAAAAAGTTAGTCTGGTAGACAACTCAGGCTCAAATCTGGATTCTACTATATATTAGCAGTGTGACCTATTCCTCTGAATAACAGTACCATCCTCTTGGTACCTGCCTCCTGGCTGTTCCATAAACAAGGCACATCTACTGTCTCTGGGAATTTTCTCTGGCTGTCCCTTATGCCTAGGACATTCTTCTTCTTCTGCTTAGATTATTGAACTCCCTGGCATTCTTTAAATCCCACTTAAAACTCCACCTTCTACAGATACTCTTCCAGCCCCTCTTAATTCTAATTCTTCCCTCAGTTGATTATTTATTCTATGTCCTGATTATAGCTTGCTTTGTCTATATTTCTTTATAATTATCCCCATTACCTTCCCCGTTAGATTTTGCCCCCATAGCTTGACACTTAGTGCTTAGTGCCTAGTATATGTTTGACACTAAAACAATGTTTACTGATTGATTAACTCGGAAACAAGTCACTTTATCTTCGTGAACTTTGGTTTCTTCATATGAAAAATGAAAAATAATGAGTTTCATGACCAACTTCAAAGGAATATTATAAGAAAAATGTTTTGTATTATAAAAATGTCAGTTATTTTTTGTTCTCAATATAGGACGCTGATCCCCAGCAATGAAGAAGTTAGCCTGGAATTAAAATGTTTCTTTATCATTCATAAGATTATAGATTTAGTGCTGCTAAAAAACATAAATCTGAAATCTTCATTTTAGAAATAAGGAAACAGTGGCCCAGTGCTATTAATTGATTTGCCCAGAGAAATAGCCAGTAAGTGCCTGAGGCAGGATTTGAGCTCAAGTATTCCATGCCCTGCCTGATTCAGTCCACTGTATCACCTTCCTTTAAAGAATTGCCATGTCAGAATTAGAAGGGACCATCTAATTAGACCAAGCTCTTTATTTGACAGAATAGGAAGTTGATCACATTTCACATGGATTATTAAAATGACTTCCTAATTTGTCTCCCTGATCAAATTTTCCCTTTCTCTAGTTTGTTTTCTACCAAACTGTGAAAATGATTTTCCTGAAACAGAGATCTGACTTTGTCATTTCTCTGCTCAAGAAATTCCAATGATTCCCTTTGGGAGCAGATATAACTCCTCTGTCAGGCATTTAAAATTCTTCACTGCCATATGAATGTAATGGCATATTTCTTTGTTGTAGTAAATGATTGTGAGTTGGAGGCAGAAAATCGTGGAAAGATCTACATGAATTGATGCAGAGTGAAGTAAACAAAGTCAAGAAAACATATACAGTAACTACAACAGAAATGGAAAGAACAACCACACACTCAAAAATCAAAAATGAATGTCACCAAACTATAGGGATCAAAAATCCCTATGAAGAGATATAATGAAGAAATATAAGAACACACCCACCCACCTCTTCATGGAGTGGGAAGTCTACATATTATATATCCTCTTTTTTCCAGAATTTTTCAGTTATTGATCAATTGTGCTAATTTTTCTCCTCTAAAAACACAAATCAAAACATTATTTGTCATATGAGATGGTTCTCTGGGAGGGAAAGGAAGAAAGATTCTAAAGATAACTATGATGATATAACTAATAGAAAATATCAACAAAAACTTATTTAAGATATTCTTTACAACTTGACCCCTTTCCTACCTTTCTAGCCTCATTTCACATTATGTCTCTTCAGAGTCCTCTAATCCAATGGTACTGGCCTTCTTTCTGTTCTTCACATGTTCTTCCCTCTGCTTTTTGGCTTTTTTCATTGCCTTCAAGACTCATCTTTAGCACCGTTTCTGCATGAAGCCTTTCTTCCTCTCCTTTATTTTGTTGATATTTTGAGTCCCCCTTCTGAAAAATCAACTTATGTCTATTTGACATATAGCTATATCAGCACACATGTCTGAGAAAATATAAACTGCTTCAGTGCAGAACTGCTTTGCTTTGATCTTCATATCCCTGGCTCTTAGATTTAATTGAAGATTGGTCTCCTAGTTAGGGTGACCGTGTCACATACTGGATGTGTGACCCTGGGCAAATGATTTAACCTTTTATTAGCCCAATCAGCTCTCTATAACTCTAAGTGGCAGAGAAGGGATTCAGCTGCATTGGTAGAAGGAGTTTCCTCAGTAGGAGATCTGAAATCATAGATCTGGTGCTAAAAAGAAATAAGACAAAAAGCCCATGCACTAATAAATGCTTGTGGTCTGATTAGAACCCACAGGAGTGAAGGGATTTGCCTAAATTCACACAGTTGGTAAAGGGCAGACCTTTCTGCTCCAGGTCTGCAGCTCTTTTTCCAGCCTGGCAGACAGACTGCTGCAGCTTCTCCTGAGAGAACCACACAAGTTGATAGAGGAAGAAGGAACAAAAGCTAGCACCTAGAGTCATAATACCTCGGGGGCACCAGAATGAGGATGGCTGGGGCTCTGCAAAGAAACTCTCAGGATTCTGTCAATAATGCAAAGACAGAAGAGGAAGTGAGCACAGTGATTAATAAAACCCACAGATAAGCCCTAAATCTTGTTTTAGCTTATGATTCCAATCTTCTGCCCCCACAAAATCTCACAATGCTACTTCATTGCACAGTGCTACTTTGACAGGTTGGAAGCTCAAGTGAGATAAACAATGTAATAAGGCTTTGAAAACTGCAAAATTCTGTACAAACATAAGAGGCTATCTTTACTTAACAATTTGAGTTGTTAAAAAACAGAAAACACATTTATAAAAGAGTGCATTCTCTAATGCCTGGGAACAACTACTGAATTATAGAAATTAGTCTCAACTCCCTCTCAACAAAGAATGCCCCACTTGACAGGTGGTCTGAGAGCCTTGCTTGAATGACTAGAACTTCTCTCCCCTCCTCCATCCCAACCAGGCAGCCCATTCCATTTCTAGACTACTCTGTTAGGATATTTTTTTTCCAGAAATTAAGCTATTTAGCTAACAACCAGTAAATAGGGGTTGTCAACCTTAAAATTTTTTCAACAGCATCCTTTGCTATAATGAAGATCAAGGAAAATTGAGTAACAGGTTCAAAGGGAAAAGATATTTTGACAAAATCCCAAAGTCTGAATGGGAACAGGAGGAATGGGATGGAAAAGAGTTGAACTGAAAATAAGAAAATCCATTAATATATTTTCAAAAAAATACTAGAGAAACAATAATATGGCAGGAATATAGTAAGTAGAGAAGAAAATGGATTCTGTTCTCTTCCTGGGCTTTCTACTTCAACTTCTCAGAAATCAGATCTTCCTAATTTGAGGCACTCACTTTGGTCAACTCAATTCACTTTTCAGAGTTTCATTTCCTCATCTGTAAAATTCAGAAGGGTGATTTCTAAGGTCCCTTCCAGCTCTAGATCTCAAGTCCAATAGTCTTAAGTCTCTATCATATCCAAGTATCTGGATCACGTTGCAACCACCATAGGATGCTCACAACAATTCCTAGATCTTTCATCAAGTATGCAAAAGGTTCTGGCTCCATCACTACATTATCTTCCTCAGGCCTCACCATCTGCCAGGAATGCACTGGAAAAAGCCAATCAATTCAGAGGGAACAGATTTCCAGAAGAATATTGAAAACATTGGAACTGCTCTGTAATGTGGAACAAGTATGGAAGAAGGCAGAAAGAGGTGCAACCCACCAAAGTCAAGGGAGTACTGAAGAAAATTCAAACAATATCCTACTCATTACTGATACTGGTTAGAAAGGACTCCTTCTAAAAAAGTATGAATGGCTGAGCTCAAGTACTACCCCTTCTGTATGCCCATACTGAACTTGCAAATATAAGCACATATGCAATCATATGTACCAACTAATTCAAATGAGAAAGGACCTCAGAAATCATCAATTCTATAGAGGTGAATACTTAAAAGAGAGATTCTCAGCTACTTGTCCAAAGTCATAATGTTAATAAATGGTAGAATCAAGATTTGAATCCAGGTCCTCGGGCTTTAAATTCTGTGCTCTTTTCATTCATTTCCAATTCACAGTGTAGTACTAACTTCCAATATGTACTTAAATAAGTCATATTTTCTTTTTTTTAATGAGGATTAATGTATTCAGTAACCTCTTAGATTTCTTCCAAGTCTGCTATTCTAAATCCTTAGCAAAGAAAGATAATACTTTGTAAGAAGCCTCCCCCCCCCAGAGTTGATAAGTGGTCAACTCTAAGAGTCACCCCCTAATAGGATACAAAATTTGGGACCACAGGGAAACCTCCAAAGGGATACCTTTTACCAGTATAGATTTGGCTGTATGGTTGTTTTATATGTTATATTTTATTCTCTCAAATGTCCTTATACCAAGTCAAAATATATCAAAATACAAGCCCATTTTTGGGTGGGGAGGGAACTCCAGGAAAACTGGACCATCACCATGTTTATACATTTTTTTCAGTGTTATATGAAACTGCCTAGTAAACAGTGAGCTTTGGATGAATAACACAGGATAAGGTAACTACTACCAGCCCTGATCTGGGGTGGTGGGCATAAAAACTCCTGCTTTTTGAGGTGAAAAGACCTGGTACACTCCATCTTGAAAAATCTCCTATTTTTGTTTTTTTCAATCAGATTTGGAACACAGGAAGTTGGAATGAGCTCAATCACCACATCTTGATGGTCATAACAGCCAGCCCCTCAGATCTGGCCTCAGAAGCAAACATGATACAGAGAAAAGGGTTCTGGAGGGTCAAGCTCTCTCTGGGTTTACCCCCCTACTTCTGTCATTTATTACCAATGTGGTCTTGAGCAAGTCATTTAAATCTGCAAAATTACAAAGATGTACTAGACAACCTCAGGAATTCCTTCTAGCTCACATCCCAGCTCTAAAGCTAGGTTCCTCTAATTGAAAAGTTCAGCATATGCAGCTTTACAGACTTCTTTTACTAGTCTGGATGAAATAAAGAGTCTCCCCCACTAGGAGAGAGGATGCCCTGAATTTACAACATACTTTAAAGTTGCCAGCACACTTCCATATCATGGATTTGTGGTATTTTCAAGGAAAGATTACTACAGATCCAAAAACTAGGGTGCATACTGCTTGCCAAAAGTCACAGAATGATGATCTTTATTGTTATTCCAGAACTTCATCTCTTCAGTTACTGTCTGATCCTTTTTTTCCTTTGCTTCTTTTATTTTTTATATAGCACCACCAATCTCAAGTGGGAAGGGACTTTAGAGGTCATCTAGTACAGCCCCTTCATTTTAAATTGGCTCATCCAGATAAAGAAGTTTATCCAAAGTCACACATAATAAGAGGGAGAGCAGGAATTGAATTCAGATCCTTTAACTCTCAACCCAGTAGTCTTTCCATTATCCCATGTTGTTTTCTTTATGTGATCTTAGGCCTTTATTCTTTTTCCTACTAAGATGGTATCCATCCCACTCATTCATGCATTCTGTCATTCCACTTAACCATATGCTAGGTATTGCACTAGGCAAGCCAACACTATAGCCCCAGGAATAAGCTTATTCATAAGACTACACTTACTATACCCTCTCTGCAAGATCAAACATAAAGCTCTCTTTTCAATATGTCCTCTATACAGGAAGGAAAGTTCATAAAAATCCTCCCAACTTAGGAAGACTGATCCCATCCTGGCAGCTGGACACAATGACCCAGTCATGTTTCCCTCTTCCTGGTAGATCAGTGACTCCCCGGCAGTGAAAGTGCAGGGTGTTGAAAAAAGTTTAATTAATGGGGAGGGAGGGCTATTGCATTAGAAGCAAACATACTTTTGTTACCTTCCAATCTTGTCTGGGTTAGTTTTCTTTGGAAACACTTGGAACATAGTTCCACAGGGGAAAAAAAAAAAAAAACTACATACCCAATAAAAATCCCTTTAAACTTGCATGAACACTATGCCCTTTGGGAAGATGTTTAGGCAGGTAGGTGCTCAATAATTCATTCAGAAAATATTTAGCTGGGAGTTCCAACTATTGGCATCTTGTCATTTCAAAATATCCTGCAGTCAATGCCAGAAAGAACAACTGGACTTGGAGAGGTTGCCATGTTACAATTGGCATGGAGCATTGTAGCAAGAGCCTGTGGGCATGGGTTGAGGCAGGTTTACACGTAAGGTAACAGTGCCCTCCAATGCTGCCTCAAAAACTGTCTAGACTCAGACTGGTAAAGTCTGAAAGGATTTTGCAGATCATCTATTCCAACTCTCTTCATTTTACAGATAAGGAAACAAATTCCCACTAAGAAAGAAAGGTCTTTACCTAAGATCAACCAAATAGAGTGAGAGATCTAGGACTAGAACCCACACCCAGACTTCCAGGCCAAAATTTTTGTTTGTTTGTTTATTTTTCTCTAGGTCACCATTTTAGAAAGATCTGATATGAAAATTCATTTGAATAAATTTTTTGTTTCATTAGCATCATATTCAAGAAAACCTGAGGCATACCTAGGACTGTGAGGAAGGCATTAGCCCCAAGAATATTCTCAAAATGATAGAGAGATTGCTGGCCCTTTACCATACCTCAAAGAAGTCACAGAGGGGCACAGAAAGAACTGGTCTGGAAGAGGGCAAGGGAACAGTATCATGAATCGACAAGGATTAAGGGGGAAGAAGGAGGAAATATGTGATCCCCTCTTTCTATCTGGAGAATTGTCTGTATATCATCCCCTTCATAATTGGTGAAACATTCCTAATTGTCTCTCAATTAGCAGTTCTCTATTTCTCTTTGCTTTCCGATTGCTATTCCCCCCCCCCAAATATTCCCCTCCAGTCAAATTTGTCTATTTCACTCTCCCTCAAACACAGTACATGCTTGAAGCATATTATACTTTGTACTTTGTCTCATAAGTTCTCTATTCTTCTCTGCTCCCTTCATTATTGTGTCCTGAACATGGTAGGCAATCAATAAATGTTTGTTGAAAACTAAAATAATAAAAGTTGAAAAGTTTCACTACAAAATTCCACTCAAAGCCTTATTGGCCATGGTGTCAAGGAATAAATAGAGATGATTGAATGCCAGAAGTGTTGCTGATATCAAAAAATTAAATACTCTTTTAAAACAGCACTGAAGATCTTTTAACTAATAAGAGATAATGGTGTCCAGCACAATAATAAATGTCTGACAAATGAATAAAATATTTGTTTGTTAAGATATGATCTATAGTGGTCAAAGGTGTTGATATGAGTAAGAACATTAAAAAATGTAATTCAATGTATCTGAAATCATGGTACACTGGATAAAGTATTGGTTTTGGAGTAAGATCTGAATTCATTTCCCATCTCTGCACTTCATACTAAGTCTTTTCTGTTTTCTAGGCTTCAGTTTCTTCCGCTGTAAAATGAGAGGATCACACTAAATGACCTTTAAGTTTCCTTTCATTTCTAGATCTAGATCCTATGAAGTCTAAAGATTATAAATGGTGGGATCTACCAAGATTATGTTGTGAACCAATGTGTTAGATGGAAATGTTTTCCCCATCTGGAAATTGATAGCTGTTGGCTAAATGATCTCTTGGGCTGCCTTCCAGCTCTAACTTTCGGTAACAGTCTTGGACTCCCCTTCAAGAATCTTCATTCTTTTTCAGTCTTTACAAATCCATTGCTTCTTGTCCAAAGGTGAATCTATCAACAAGCATTAATTATCTAGTAAATGCCAGGTATGAGACCCAGAATTTGGTTTCTTGGCAATGGGCTTAGCTTCAGTGTTCCCAGAAAACTCCTAAAGATATAAGTGGTATAGAAGGTCCCCACGTGTATTAGCTGGGGCAGGTACTTACAAGGAGCTCCCTCCACTAATGTGATCACAAGCCCAATTTAAAAAAAGAAGGAAACCAATGGACTCGTGTGATAGGTGCTGAAGAAAAAAGACAAAAATGAAACATACCCTGCTCTCAAGGAGCTTGTATTGTAAAAGAAAGTCCTACCTCATTAGGACAGAAAGACCAAATCACATAGATAAAAAAAGTAAGAAAAGTGTGTGTGTGTGTGTGTGTGTGTGTGTGTTTCCTTAAAGTTGTTCAAGGTCAGGTTTTTTTTCCCCTTTGGATCCCCAGAACCTAGCACAGTGCCCACCACATAGCAGACAATAAATACTTGTTGTTGGATATGTAGAACAAGAAAATTTGCAATAATCACATTGCAAAAGTTTCATGCAGTCAGTAATAATAATTGTATTCACAGAAGAAAAAGTCCTTAGCTCAAAGTTGATAAATTGACTCCTTCATGGTCATATCATTGAGCCCATAATATGAGAAGTCAAGTCAGCTAAACAGAACATTTTCCCCCTCTTCTCATGTATTCACCTGGACCAGATGCTTCAGCTGACTGTAAATAGTAGTTTCAGCCACCAGCATCCTCTGCAGCTTCTTTCCTCTGTCTCACAATCTGGCCCGCAAAGATTCCTCAGGAGGCTTGGAAGCCCAAGAAAAGCACCAGAAGGCTGGGTTGACTATCATTGGAGATCACAGACATGGCCACTTCTCTGTCCACCCAATATAACCATTTCAAAAGAATTCCCATGAGGAACCTGAAATTTAACCTTTCTCTGAAGTAGATAGAGAACTCATATCCACATAAGAGCAAAGAAGTCAGAACTGGAAGGGGCCTTTGAAAGCAGTAATTCCACCTTGTCCCTCATTTTTCTGAGAAGAAATTTAAGAGTCTGAACAGAAAACCTGACTTTCCCAAACTCTGCTTGGGTAATAAAAAGAAGAGCTTGTTAGGAACTCCTGTCTTCTGACTTCAAAGATCTTATTAGACTAATGCCTATCTAACTTTGTTCACATCTCCCTGACTCAGCAGTGGAGGGCCTTAGAATTCCTATTCAATAAATCATTAAGGCCAGATCCTTTAAATAATTACATCTATTTCCTACCTTGTAGAAGAAACAGAAGTCTACTTCAGGTGCCAACACAACATTGAATGGGCAGTTTAAGTGGTCTTGCAAGATGTTGAAGTGAAACAGTGTAAGGATTCAAAACAAAATCCTTAACAATTATCATTATATGCAAATATTCCTCCTTAGTCTATGTCCACAATTGTTCTATATCAGTCCTCAAAGATGATATCAGCTCTTACAATCAGGGTGACTGTTCCAGTGTTACGGGATTTTGACCTGAAAGGAACCTTAGCTATCTATATGACCTCTCAGCTGTGATTGCTGAGTGAAGAGAGGACAGGAGTGACAATGGGACAAAAATCTGGATCTGGGGAAAGTACCATCCATTAATATTTGCACCAAATATTGACTTCACATACCTATTTGCAGCAACAGGAAGAGTTTAATTTGCAAAAGTTGTTCACTTTCATTTTCAGACTGTCATCATCTAAAGCACATAGTTCATTTTACAAAGAAAGAAACTGAGTCCCACCCTCTTAAACTACTCAATGGGGAATGGTTTTCAAGAGACTCAAAATCAAGATTCTTTCTGCACTCCTGCCCTTACCTCTCAGACTTTCTACTCTCCAAAGTTTTTCCCAAGACTAAATCCTATACTCCTAAGCAGAAGTCTGAATTCACCCAACACTGATTCAGGAGATACCACAGCCAGACATTTTTAGCCTTAGACACCAGGAGTAAAACTCCTCATATCAGGACTCATTTTCCTTCCATCTTCCCCCAAAGAAGCTAGATCTGGCTTCCACTACCCGTTACAACCCCCAGAACCTGAATGCTCCTTTCCCCTTTGTTCCTAGAATCTTCCATAGTGCAGAGAAAAGGATCTTGAGTGTCCTCCTGGATGTTCATCACTTAAGTCCACAGCCAGAGAGTGGATTGTATCTGAGACCCCAAATTTCCTGATTTGTTGCTCTTTGGAGCAAGTTAATTTCACATGCTTTTCTCAAAATAGGTCTCTAGTTTAGTAAAAGTGTATTCTCTCTTAATCTCCTCTCAGATACTTCCTTATACTTAACTTTCCAACTCCAGTTTACTGATTGCAGGCTATAGCCTGCACGCAGACTTAGAATTCATAATTGAGAAACACGCGGAGGGTGGGAACAGGGAGAAGAAGCACTTTTTATTGCTACGAACCAGAACCCAGATTCGCGCGCAGGAAACTGGAGCTGGACTCTCGGTAAGCCTAATGATTTCTCACTTGGTATTCAGCACTCCCCACTTTCCAGTTTTCACTGTCACAGAGATCCCAGATAGGGTTCCTTGTCCTGCCTGGCTGAGCTACGCGGTTTTTTTTTTTTTTTTTTCTTTTTTCTTTGATGAACTCTGTTCTCAATGCCTGTGCGTCCTACTCAGTTTTTCCAGAACTCTGGCTCCAATCTTGTCGTGCGCGCCTGTTCCACTCTATCTATACACAGCACCAAGCTAAGTTTCGGTACCCAGGGATTTTACCAACTCTCAGTGCGCCCATGTGGGCCACAAGTATCCATGCGCCTAGTGTCCCACATGCCCTCAACTTCCACCCATCTGTGCGCCCACAGTAAAAGCCCCCACCGTGCGCTGGGTCTCTCACCGCCACCATTCTTGTAGCAGAGGTAGGGAAAACGCCAAACGTTGGCCAGGTCCACCGCAAAACCGATCACGGACAGGAGGAAATCGATCTTCTTGCCCCAGGTCTCCCGGGGTTGCGAATCCCCGCCTCGGGGCGCAAGGACGCACTGAACCCCGTTCTGCTTCTTCACCAACACCAGCTCCACAGCTTTCCGAGTGGGTTGCAGAGGTGGCGGTGGTTGGAGCTGCTGCTGAGGCTGCTGGTTCCTCAGTTGCCCAGGACCCTGGCCAGCCCCGCTGCACTCTGGCTGCACCTGCGGATTCATTCGGGCCGGGAGCATGGACGCGACCGGGATCGGACTAGGCTATCCGGGTTCGAGTTCCAGCCGGAGCCGGGGCGGGCGGTGGCTCTGCTTAGACAAAAGGGAAGGAAGAGAGGGAGGAGAGACGGGCGGTCACCGGAGCCGTTCCGCCTTATAGGGGGCCTCCCCTCGGACGGAACCGGGTCCTGGAGATGGAGTACTGGACGCGCGAGATGAGAAAAAAATCAGAGAAAGAGATAGGGTACCACTTCTACTGAGGAAGTTTGAAAACAGATATCGTAGTCAAGTCCGGGTTAAATGGACCCCATAGGTAAAAAGCTGGAGAGAGTGACCCGAGGTCGGGGTCCTGAACAACTGCCCTGTCCCTCTACAGCAGAGGAAGAGAGTCAGGGAGAAGACTTTCTAAACCCTGGCCTCTTTGATAGGATAGCTTAAAGGGTGTCCCTGAAAGTCTCTGGGAAGCCTGTGCTGGAGAAAGAGACACAGCGCAGAAACACTCATAACCAGCTGAGGCTTGTATACAGAACGTTCAGTGATACTCAATCTTCAGCCCAACCACCAGAATTCCCCCCAAATTGCTGCTACTCCAGCCTTGCCCTCAGGGCCTGACTAACCTGGAGGACCAACCTCTTATCCGCGAACCCTCTCCTTCCCACCCCCCGCCTGAGCGAGCACAACCTCCAGCACCTTTGTCTACAAGCTGCGTCACATGCACACACTCTGCCCCTCAGTTCCAAGGCCCTTGGCCCCTGGCGCTTTGTCAACATCCCTCCTTATACTCTCCCCCTCATATGCCCCTTGCATCCGCCTAAACTCGTTGTCTCCCCGTCTCTATCTCACTTTATGCCTAAGTCTCACTTACTCGGTCTCTGCTTCGTTCTGTCTCTGTTTCTTTTTATCTCAGTGTCTGTCCCCCTCTTTGCCTCATATGTCTAATCTGCTCATACACATCTTGCAAACAGGACCAGTTTGAACTACCTCCACTCTACTGGGTAGTCAAGATTCCGCGCTCAGTAACTGGTGTAGTGTCCGAGAGTCTGAAATTCAAAGCAGCTTACTCCTGAGATGATGACTTGTCCGGTTTGTGCTTCTTTCTCCTGTGTTTCCAGCCCCCTTGGTGAGCTCCCTTCTTCTGTGTTCCCAGCCCCCGTGTCCACCTCCCCTCGAGGTCAGCAAGAGTCAGGTGCAGTCGCTGGATCTGCTTGGTTAGCTCTGATCGGGAAGGGCGGAGGGCGGGCTGATGATAATGTAGCCTGAGCCCTCAGGTAACGCATCGATTGCATTAGAAAGTTCTCAGTCCTGGATCGGTCTGGAGCCTGTTAGAGCTAATGGGGACTGACAGCGCTGCGGAGAGATGGGGACACGGAATGGACTTCACCGAACCCCGGGATCCCCACATCTCTGATCACAAGCCATGCAAAGTGGTAGCCTTTGGTGCCTCCGCATTTCAGGGTGCCAGTGTCTCGACTCCTAGCGTAGGGCACTTGAACCTTGCCTGGACATCTGGCACAGTGAAATGTCCGAGAGCTCGGGAAGGAGAAGTATTAGTGACGGTGGGGGCTGAAGGAACCTGGATACTTAGCTGGGGTCTCTGGGATTTGAGTCCCAAGACAACTAGACACTGATTTCAATCATTAAAGGAAAGCAAAGCGAAATCCTTCTTTGGGAAACAGGATCGGAAGCTCGAAGACAGAAATGTGGGGATACAACAAGGCAGAAGATGACAAGCAAAGGATAAGAGAAAGAAAAATTGGGATTTTGTGTGTAGGGCTCTGGATTTAGAATCGAGATCTAAACATAGATTCAAACTTCCTTCAAGTACTTCCTATTTACTGCATATGACCACTAAAAAGTTACAACTTCTCATAATCTCAATTTCCTCACCTGTGAGATGGGAGTGATTGCTCTTCCATCCCTTTGATAATGTGACAAAAAGGCTTTTATTAAAAATCTAGAGCAGATTGGGGTCCACTTCTGAGCTCTAGGTACTTAAATCTTATTTTAATCAACTTCTAACTGACCATTCGCATTTCAATTATTTAAATTTTTTCCTGAGGAGGGGTCCATAGACTTCTACTTCCAAAGCCATACATGACATAACAAAGATTAAAATTGTTTTACAATTTTCTCCAATCAGACCATAAAGAATAATACTATTAACCATTGTGGGGAAGGGAAATAAAGAAAAGGTGAGGGATAAGGAGGGGAAGAAAGAAACGATAGAAGAAACCTAGAATAAATGTTTCCAGAGGACTCAGATGTTTGATCCTTATTAATTTGCATATCCAGAAGTTCCATTTAGGTCTTTTATATCTCTATATTCAGATTCTTAGTGGGGACTGGAACTCTTTTTTTTTTTTTTTTTTTTTTTTTTTGTGGAGGCCCCAAATTCTCCAAATCTCAGACATTATCTTTCTGTAAAACTTCAGAGTTAATCAGGAATGTTATTTCAGCACCCGTACTGACAACCCTGTGAGGTAGATAAGGCTTGTATTGTTATCCTCATTTTATGGATGAGATTTATTCACAGACATAAAGCCCTTTGGCCAAGGTTGTATGGCTAGTTAATGGTACTACTAATTTAGAACTTGGCTCTTGGTTAAATGACCTTTTTGATATACCTTCTGGGCCTTCAGAGGCTTAGCTAGGAATTGCCCTAAACTACCATTGTTTCAGCCTAAGATTTTATACATGAAGTGATTTCCTGAGATAGAACTGGCAATAGTTGGAGATGAGAGGGTGGTCATTTCCAACTGGACCTTGTTCCATGTCCCCAGGTCTGCATCAGCCCTCAGGGCCTTTGGAGCCATCTGGTTTCTCTAGGGCCTCTTCATCCCAATTCCCTCAGGACTGAAAGATGGAGGGGACTCAAATCTGAAGAATTATCTAGAGCTAATAAGATAGGGAGGACTGTGTCATTTTCAGTTACTGTAGGACTTGGTGACAGAGGCAATAGGAAGATAAGGCTGTCCCTGTTAATGCAAAGAGGGCCTGGCCTCCTTTGTCCTTCCTCAGAATCTGTGGCTCTAAGCTTCTCCAGTCATTCATTTCTCTCAGCTTTCTGGAATTGGAGACAGAGGACTTGGCTTCCTAAATTGGTTCTACTATTGCTCATATGAACTAGACTAAGTCATGATCCCTTTTTGAGACTGTTTCCCCACTTACAAAATGAGGAGCTTATCCTACATGGTTTGTAAGATTTCCTTTTATTACTAAATCTCATGATTCTTTTGTTGGAGAACCTCCAACAATGCATCTTTCCCAT
This sequence comes from Sarcophilus harrisii, assembly GCF_902635505.1. Classification (NCBI taxonomy): domain Eukaryota; kingdom Metazoa; phylum Chordata; class Mammalia; order Dasyuromorphia; family Dasyuridae; genus Sarcophilus; species Sarcophilus harrisii. Next base: position 472,695,887 of record NC_045427.1, on the reverse strand, counting down.
AGCATTGCCTGGGTTAGAATTTTAACTAAATGGTAGCCACCAATAAACTGTTTTGGCCACCCAGATTTAATCCAACCCAATTCTTTGCTACTCTTAAGAGTAAGATTTCCAGCATCATTATGTAGAACTCCTCTTCCTATACTCTATGATATAACCAAACTGACCTTACCTCTGTTCCTCACACTTGGTTTTCCATCTTTCTTCAGTGTCTGTATTCTATATACATTAATCTTGCCTGAATATGCTCTGTTCTGAGCTACAGTTAAGACAGTGTCTCACTTCTTTCATCATATGGCTTGAGATCTAACTCGTGTCCTTCCTGATCTCCCAGGTGCTACTGTTCTCCTCATTGACCACCTTTTATTAAATTTATATTTTCCTTTATTTGCTAATATATATCTTTTCTCCTCACTTTATCTAAAGGGAAAAAAGTAAGCAATTTGAGAGAAGGGATTTCTTTTTCTTTTCATCTCCCTAGCATATAGTAGGCACTTTATAAATGTTTGTTAATTGTTTGCCAAATATTTATTGAATTTAATTGAAGGTAATAGTTGGTGTTGATGTATTGTTTAAAATTTACAAAGCTATACAATCACTATACCAATTTAATAATCAGATAATCTTTTTTGAAATTATATAGTAAGTAAAAATTATTTATAAATCACTTTTATAGATAAGAAAACTGAGGCTCAAAAAGGTAAATTATGAAGTAACCTGCCCAATATTATACAATTGCTAAGTAGGAAAGCTAATTAGCAAGTCTAATTCTGAACAGCAATCTTTTTCTAAATAACAGATAACTCTAAGTTTTACATCAAAATCTATTTCTGTGGAAAAGACAAACAGGATTAATAACTGGGAAATTTCTGCTTTTGATGTAAGCAGAACAAGGTGAGATTTTTCTGACAAGTGAATTTTCATTTCTAATCATTGCTGAACTACAGCAATTCAGTATGAATTCGCAGGGTTGTATGCAATACTATGAAAGCTTAGGCAATTCTACCTTATATTAATAAATGTGTAGTGACCTGAAGAAGTGTGTATGTGTGTGTGTGTGTGTGTGTGAGAGAGAGAGAGAGAGAGAGAGAGAGAGACAAAGAGAAACACAGAGACAGAGAGACAGCAATACACAACAGAGCGAAATTATTGTTATAGTGACTTCTGTCTTTCTGAGACACACATGAAATTTTGCATTCAGTTCTAGGAAATATTTCTTAGCGAGATGATGGACAAGAAGGACAGTATCCAGAGGTGAGTAAACAGTGTGGTGAGGAGAGTCAAAATTATGTTTTCTGAGGATTAGGTAAAGAAACTGAAGGTGTTTGTCTTAAGGAAAAGAAGTCTTTGTGATGTAAAGAGCCATTTGTATCCAGAGAGGTATCCAGAGAGAAGTATGGAGACAGGATGCAGATCAAAGCATAGTATTTTCATCTTTTTTTTTTTTTTTTTTTCTGGTGATGTTTTTTGCATTTTTTTCTTTACTGCCTTGTGTTTTTTCCCTTCTGATCTGATTTTTCTTGCACAGTATGATGGGATTATGGAAATATGTTTAGAATAATTACACATGTTTAAGTATATAGGATTGTCTAGGGGAGGGGGGAAGGTGGGAAGAAAGGGAGAAAATTTTGGAGCACAACATTTGCAAAGGCGAATGTTGAAAACCATCTTTGCATATATTTGGAAAAATAGAGTAGTATTGAAAGAAAGAATAGAAAAGAAAAGAAGTTTTAGAATAAGGGGCAATGGAGTAGGATGTGATCCAAAAGCAGGCAACAAAAGGACAATTATGTAAAGATGGATCCAATTTGGTCTTTTTTAACTCCAGAAGGAAAAATTGGGTAGAAGTTGCATAAAGTGCATTTCCACATTTTATACAGGAAAATCTTAGAAATCTATAAAAGTTGAATGGGTTAATTAAAAGGTATCAATTTTCCAAGACTGATTGTTACCAAAGGATGTGTGATGAATTCCCAGAAATACTGTAGAATGGATTATTGTTCAGGCATGAATTGAACTAGATGTTTCTATGTTCCTTTTAAAATTCTATTTGAGGATAAACTAGAAAAGGATAGTGATGTCCACCCACACCCCTTCACATCCTACTTCAAATTTCTCTCTACCCCCAAATCTACTTGGCAAAATCCATCCCCCACCCAAAGAAAGAAATATCACATCTATTTTCCAGTTCATCCTATACCTGGAACCATTGTAAACAAATTAGTTTTGTTAGCTGATTGTTTTGCTATTAAGCCTAGAGGGGTTTGTGGGCTGGGAGAATGACAGCCCCAGTGAAGGAGCTGTCCAGGGTCTCAAAGTTATGATGAGTTCCACACTTGGCAGCTCCCCTCCCTGACCTATATTTTAATATGTGCGATTAGATTATTGCTAACGAGGCTTCTTAGGGATAAAAGAATTATGCTCGCTGCCCAGGCTGTGGTAAAAGTGCAATTGAATTAAGGGTTGAAATCGTTTAGGACTGAGCTAGACAAACTGTCCCCCAGGCTGAGCAGTAACGGAGATATTAAGCTTTGGAAATTACACAGAAAAAGTATAATTGATCTAAGGTAACTTTACTAGCCTAAATTAAATAAGGTGATGGTGATAGGCAGAAAGGTTAGAGACAAGAAGATGGACTGAAAAGAAGCTCCATCTGGAAATAAAAAAGAATGCAAAGAGAGAGAATCCATAATCCTATAGAGTGTCAGAACTAAAAAGGCTGTGTGTGTGTGTGTGTATGTGTGTGTGTGTGTGTGTGTGTTTGTACAGCATATTGAAACTGGAAGGGCCTCTAGAGATAATTTAACTGAAATCTTTAATTTAAGAAGTGGGGAAACTGAGTCCCAGAGAGGTACTTTTTCTATAATGAGTTAACAAACATTGTAATACCTTGAAATCTATAAAATAAGCATTCTGATATCTATAGTCAATAGAAAAATCCAAGACGATATCTAAAGAATTAACCTATGAAACAAATGTCAGTATACCTCTTTTCCTCTTGGTAATTAAAATTTTACAGTTTGTCTGAAATATTGCCACTATGTGGGTGACTCTACTTGTTTAGCTTAAGAGGCAGCTAGTAGTCTCTACCATATTCTATTTTTCAAACCAACCCCATCAATATTCTCTAAGTCTGCAGCACTCCCAACTTCCATCCTTCCTAACTCTAATGGCTTCATTATTTTGCTTAGTCTGGGAAAGTTAGACATAATTTGACATTTGTATTATGATAAGCACTCTCTTAGGACTCTGGCACAAAGCCTGTGGGCAGTATGGCTTACTGATAGAAAAGCAGCTTGGGAGTCAAGATGACCTGGGTTCAAGTTCCATCTCTAAGGCATATTACTGTGTAACCTTGAGCAACTTAATCTATCAACTCCACACGCAACTTTTTAAGACTATAAATTATAGAACTGGAATCAATCTGCATTGGTAGACTATCATAACTGAGAGTTTTCTATAGAACACATTAGGGGGCATAGTGGATATTGGGTCTGGTGTTAGGGAGACCTGAGTTCAAATCCAGCATCAAACATTAGCTGAAGGATACAGGTTAGGATACACCTAACCTGTATGCCTCAGTTTCTTCAATGTAAAAAGAGATGATAGTAAATATCTATTTCACAGGATTGTTATGAGGACCAAATGATGTAATATTTATAAAATATTTATCACAGTATTTAGCATATGCCAGGTACTTAATATATTAATGCTTGTCTCCTTCCCTCCCTTCCAATGAAATCATAGATTTAACACACACACACACACACACACACACACACACACGCACAATTCTTTCAAAGTGACTTAAGTTCTGAATGATCTTAACTAGTTGCCTCTATATGGATAGAATAACTGAATTATTAGAGCTGAAAGGCTTCTTAGCACACAGAATATTAAAACTAGAAGAGACTTTAAAACATAAGTAGCCAGTAATAAGAAGAACCTTACAATATACTATGTTAATTCTGGAAGAGCTTAACGAATTATATGGTACATTTTACCAAAGGGGAAACTGAGACAGAAAAGAAAAAGACAGTCTGGTATAATAAAAAATGCACTGACTCTTAAGTCCAAATCACCCTCTAACATTTAATATCTATGGGACTTTGGGCAAATCACTAAACAACAGTTTTTCTTTGTAAAGTGAAAGGCTGAATTAGATGGACTCCAAAGGTCCTTTTAGCCATATAGCTTTGATCGAATGACTCTAGAAATCACTAACTGAATGCAAATAGGTCAGTTTCAGTTATTATTGCAACAGGTGAAATTTTCATGTCTCAAAAATTATATATAAATATAGAATTCCATTCAAACTATTCAGAGCATTTTTCTAAAGCAGATCTATGAGAAAAAATACGAGTGATTTTGAACAATTTTACTGTGAACTATCTGTCCAATAGATTCTAAGTTTTATGAGAGAAGGCACAATTTTGCTTTAATTTTTGTATCCTTAGTATCTAGCATGTATGCCTCATACATGGTACACCCTTAAAAATCTTTTATTGAAATGCTTATTAAATCTACAGAAAATAAAAGTAGAATTATAACTGCATCAAGACTTTTGGGATACTCTATATAGTATTTTGAAGTTTGAAAAGTGTTCTACTTTATCTCATTTGAACTTCATAATAACCCTGTGATGGAGATAAAATAGTTGTTGTTATCCCCCTCTTATAAACAAAGAAACTTATTTATAACTTGTCCAAGATAATATAATTCTGTTACTAGTAGAAGTAGAACCCAGGTCTTCCTGACTATAATTCTAGCACTCTAGGTCACTAAATCAGGTTACCACTTCTAAAGATACCTCAGAAAGCTCTTAAACTGACAATTCCCTTTTCCCCAAATCAGGATAGAGTATTAAATCAGGTCACTAGCATATATCATACAAAAAAAAAAATACACACATATAACCATATGCAAATTCACATTGATCCTATTTCCCTAGAGCTCACTCTTATCCCGTATCAGGCCAAGTCTTCATCACTTCTCATCTTAACTATCATAATAGCCTCCTAGCTTATCTTTAAGTCTTAATAGCTTAAAATTGCAATTGGACTTTTGGCATACTATATACAAATGTTCTACAGGGAGATCATGAGCTAATTTGTAGTGGGGTTGTCATCATTATTTCTGAAAAGAGAACCAAACTGGGATCAATTTAAATTTTTTCCCCTCTTTTGGTGATGAGATTGGGATTAAGTGATTTGCCTAGGATCATACAGCTATAAAGTGTTAAGTGTCTGAGGACAGATTTTAATTCAGATCCTCCTGATTATGGAGCCAATGTTCTATCCAATGAGCCATCTAGCTGCCCTAACTATGATCAATTGATAAAAAATTGTTAACCATCTTTCATATTTGACCTAGACTTCCATAAAGGCAGAGGCAGTTTTATTTTGTTTTTGTACTCTCTAGGATTTAGCCTAATCCTTGACTCTTAGTAGGCCATCTCCCTCCGCCCCTCTGTGATGACTGCGTTAGCACCCTGGATACCTTAGAATCAGCTGGAATCAGGATAAGCAAAAGTCCTTGGTCTTTAGAGGTAGGATTGAATTGGATGGAAGCAGAATCTCCACAACCTTCCTTCTTTGTCTCCCGCCCAGAAGTGACCCTGTCTAATCTTATTCCACCCCTTAGTCCCTTCTACAATTCTCTGTACACATCATTTATTGAGCCAGTACAGAATAGTGGGAAGGGCCATTTTGCAAGCATATGTTAATAGAGTATTGGCCAATCAGTAATTAGCCTTAAGTGCTCACTTGTCTGACCTCAGTGCATCAACTCAGAGTTTCAGTGCTTTACATCTGCCGCTTTCTTTTGTTTTAGAACACAGGTGGTCATGCCATCCCTGACTTCTCAGGGAGGTGAGAACCCCAAAAAGGAGGTGATCATGTCCTCCCTGACTTCTCAAGAAAGGATGTGATCAAGCCCCTCCTGACTTCTCAAGAAGGGAGGTGAAAGCACTAAAAAGGAGATGATCACGCCCTCCCTGACATCTCAGAAAGGGAGATGAAAAGCACCAAAGGGAAGTGGGGATTGCTAACAGGTTTCTGGGCTGAAGCGTCTTATTAGAAACAGATATGCACAAACGCATCAGCATGGGAGGTATTACACAAGCACATAGCCCTAATGCACAGGCTATTAGTGATGACTCTACCCACAACCGGTGCAGGCTCAATGTGATATAACAAACATGAATTGTACATGCAAGTAGTGATATAACAAGCAATATAAATCAACATGGTATTGTAAAAGATTTCCAGAAGTCCGAGAAGGAGGGTATGTAAACAAAAATCACACATACACCTTCTTCAGCAGCCAAGAGATAGTCCAAAACCAATCTATTGTCCATTGCTTCATGTGTCAGGGAATCCAATGCTCCCCGCAAGTTTTTGAAGTCCTGCAACAGTCTTTTGATGTGCTAGGGAATCCAATGATTCCAGTAGATTTTGAAGTCCTGCAACAGTGTTATCATTTCTCAGAAAATCCAATGATTCCTCAGGATTTTGAAGTCCTACAACAATCTTATCATGTCTCAGAGAATCCAATGACTCCTGAGGGTTTTGAAGTCCTACAACAATTTTTTCATGTCTCAGGGATTCCATTGATTCCTGAAGGTTTTGAAGTCCAACAATTTTTGATGTCCATGAGTCAAATGCCCTAACTGCCAGGATCTTTCAGTGGTGGGCACAGTCAGTGACAGAACCACCCAATGTTTCTTGAGTCTTCTACTCCGTTTCAAGGGTCTGCTCCGTCTCTCTCCAATGGACAAGGTGAATACAGCTCGTTGGCACCCATCTGATTGATTCCTTCTCCATCTGTGGAGATACAAGCAAACTCTTTCCCCCAAGCAGTTAACTTATCTGGTCCCTCCATTCACCACTTTCTGGGTCTCTCCACATCACCTGGCGATTATCTAAAGATAGTGGAGCTGCTCGCACTGGACACTGCCCTTCTGGTAGGTTATAAAACCTGTCTACCAGAGCCAGTGCATCTTTGTCAAAAATCAAGAAGTTAATAGTATAAAGAGCTAGATGTAGAAGTTCTCTAGGGTTACCTGTGGCTCCCTCTTTCTTTTGTTTTTAGAGGAGTGTCTTAATGTCTCTGTTTCTCCTCTCTACTATTGCCTGTTCTTGAGGATTAAAGGTATGCCAATGGTGTGTAAAATCTTATACTGTGCACAAAAGTGTGCAAAATGTTTAAAAGTATATGCAGGTCCATTGTCTGTTTTTATTGCTTGTGGCACACCCATAACTGCAAATGCTTGTATAAGGAATTCAGTGACCACTCAGGCTGTCTCTTTTGCTGCTGGTATCGCAAAAGTGAATCCTGAAAAGGTGTTTATCACAATATGGATAAAAGACAGATGACCAAAAGATTTATAATGGGTCACATCCGTTTGCCAAATTTCATTGGGTCTCAAACCACGAGGGTTCTTCCCTGGAGGGAGCATAGAATTGTGGAAAGGAAGACAAGCCGTACAGGCTTTTACTATGCTCCTAGCTTCCTCTCTTGTTATTCCAAATTGTAAATGTAAAGCTCGAGCAGCCTGATGATTTAAAATGAGATTCTTGGGCTTCCTGAAATAAAGAAGTATTGGCCAACATGGTTAGAAAGCTATCTGCCTTTGAATTACCATCAAAAATAGGACCTGCAAGTCCACTATGAGAGTAGACATGCAAGATATAAATCTTATCTGTATGCTTTCTCATTTGCTCTTGAAGTTCCTTAAAGAGGCTACAAATTCTATTTGGGCTGTGGTAATTCTTTGCACCACACCTACTGAATAGGCTAAATCAGATATTATATTTATATCTCCTGGATAATAAGTAAGAGCTAGAATGATCGCATACAATTCATTCTGCTGAGTGGACTGAAAAGGAGTTCTGACTACTCTCTTTATAGTTAAGTCATGAGAGTATACAGTGCGAATATTATGTTTGGATGCATCCGTGAAGATAATTGGTCCTTTAAGAGGAACTTTAGAAACTTTTTCTTCAAGAATCCATCACCAATTATGTAATAATCTGGTTATCTTTAATAGAGACCCGTGTGTAAAATTTGGAGCCATGGCTAATAAAATTTGCCTCTCTGGGATGGTTTCACAGCATACACTAATTTGTGCATTAGTATAAAAGGTGTATATCTTGTCAGGTCTTATGCCAGATAATTGTATTGCTCGCTTAATGGCCTTTAATAAAATTCTAGCCACAAGCACTGGGTAAGGAGTAAGGCTTTGTTCTGGTTGTGCTGGGAGGTTCATCTACTCTATCACACTGTCTCCTTGATGAAGGACTGCTGTGGGTGCCTCTTGTGTAGCAAAAACTGACATTCCCAAGGGTTTTTGAGTGACTTTTTGAACCACATTGGATAAAGCCAGTTCATCTTCTCTCAAAGCCTCTTGAGCTTCTTTTGTAAGCTGACATGGTGAGTTTAAAGCACCGTCTCCCCTTAAAATGTCATATAATGGCTGTAATTGATAGGTAGTCAAGCCTAACACTGGATGCGTCCATTGGATATTGCCTATCAATTTCTGAAAGTCATTTAAGGTGTTTAGCTTCTCTGTTCTTAAGGAAAGTTTTTGTACTGTAATCACCTTAGGATATACTTCATATCCTAAATATTGAAAAAAGAGCATATCTTTGAATTTTTTTCTGGAGCTATGTGCAATTTGTAGTATCTTAGTGTTTCCATATTCTTTTGTAGACATGCTTCTCACATTTGTTCCTCAGGTTCACATCCCAATATATCATCCATGTAATGTAACAACATAACTTTTGGAAATACTTTTCTTACTGGAGTAAGAGCAGTAGCAACATACATTTGACAAATAGTAGGGCTGTTTTTCATTCCCTGTGGCAACACTGTCCATTCATATCTTTTATAAGGCTCAGCTAAGTTAACTCTGGGCACTGAAAAGGCAAATTTTTTCATATCCTCCTTATCTAGAGGGATAGAATAGAAACAATCCTTAATGTCTATAACCCAAAGAGTTCATTCTCTAGGCAATTGAGTCGGAGATGGAAGCCCAGGCTGAAGAGTTCCCATAGTTTCCATCTGTTCATTTACCTTTCTTAAATCAATCAGCATCCTCCATTTTCCAGATTTCTTTCTTACAACAGATACTGGGGAATCCCAAGGACTCAGAGAAGGTTGTAAGTGTCCTTGGTCAAGTTGTTCCTGTACCATATCTAATAAGGCCTGAATTTTATTGCTACCTACGGGCCACTGTTCTATCCACACTGGTGTATCAGTACAGCAGCCCTGTCTAAAAAACTGAGGTACTCATTTTAAATCCTAATTGTTATAAAATGTCTCTTCCCTACAGATTGATGGGGATTTTTTCAACTATAATATGAGTAAAACCTCCCGTTTCACCTTCAAATATCCATCTCAAAGGGGTAGCAATAACTTCAGCTGCTATTGATCCTCCTATGCCAGACTAGGCCAGTTGGCACCTCTAATGACTGTACTATCTGCACCAGTGTCTACCAGTCCTTCTAATGGTATGCCATTTATATAGGTAGTGAGCACAGGTCAGTCAGCTGTCGCAGCTGCTGTCTAGTATATTCCTGGATTTTGTTGCTTGGTGACTATCACCAGATTGCTTATTAAGAGTCTGTATCAGTAAACCTGATGCTACTACTTCTCCTGGTTGATAAGTCACACATTGTCTACCTGTATTAGTGACTAGGATATTATGTACATATTCCCCAGTTTCCCACATCAGTATATGGATGGACACTGTTTTGTAAGTACACTCAGGAGATGAAATGGTCAAGCCTACTGTTCCTGGAGGCAAGGGATCTGTAGGCTGGAGAAGAACAGATTTCACCTCTCCAGGGGGTATCTCAGTTGTCCCAGCTACATACAATTCTATTCTCCCCAATTGTAATCCCTTTCTCCCATCATGTTGCTTCCTGGCTGGTTGATTGTGTAATCCCTTCCTCCTATCATATGACTCCCTGGCTGATTGGTCATGTCGGGTACAGAATTTCTAGGAACTCTCTGATTGTAGCATCAGCTGCCATCATGCCCCAAGTATTTTTTTTGTCTTGGGCCTCTCATCCCATTTGCCTGAATCAGTCTACATTCTGATGCTCAATGGAAGCCTCTGTTGCATTTTGGACATGAGGTATTGGGTCTTTTTCTCCCACCCTATTTTCTCACTCTGTCTCTATGCCAACATTGAGCTTTTAGATGCCCTACTTTACCACATTGAAAGCATTGACGAGTCTCTCTGGAAATCCCTTGCCAAAAGGGATTCTGTCTTCCCATGTTCAGATCTTGGGAAGTCTGCATCATAGCCTGGCTATAAAAGGTATTTGTGCCCACTGTGGCACAGCGTCTTAAAATCTCCTCTAAAGGAGCATCCTTGTGTAGTCCTAGTTCTATAAACCTCATTAGCATTTTCTTTAGCAAGTTGCCTTATCATAATGTCTGTTACTGCATTTTCACCATTAGTTCATATGGCAGATGTCTGCAGATATCCCACAAAGTCAGCAAAGGGTTCATTTGGCCCTTGTGTTATTTTTGTGAAGGCTTCACCCTTGTCATTTTTATTGGAGAGAGAAGCCCAGGCTTTGATAGCAGCAGCAGCAGCAATTTGCTCATATGCTGCTATGGGGTAATTAATCTGTACTGAAATTTCTGCATAAGAACCTACCCCTGTTAGTTGGTCATAGGTGATTGGAGGATTAACTCCACTATGCCTATTTTGTTGGGCTTGTATCCTATAGAGCTCAGTATATTCAGAAAGCCATAGCAAGTTTTGTCCAGGTTCTAAGCATGTCCTTGCTATAGATTTCCAGTCCTTAGGGGTTAAGACTTTATAAGCCAAATTCTGTAATAACATCTTAAAGAGTGCAAGCCTTTTTCAGGTCTTTGAGGATTTCTATATCAAAAGGAGTGTATCTTCTATTTTTTTGACCTGAAGAGTTAAACTGTTGAATCACAGGATACATTTCTATTCTCAAATCACCTATATCTTGCCCTTCTTCTGTGGCTTTAAGTACTGCCTTTTGCAATCTAGTCATAGGAGGGGGTGATTGCTGGGGGGGAGGTGCTGGTGGTGTCATTGCCCCTCCCACTCCTCCCCCCTCCTTCCCAGAAAGTGAAGTTGATAGGGGCATGTCAAGAACCAGTTCCGGTTTAGGTGGGGTTGAAACTGCCTTGTGAGAGTGAGAATCACCATGCCCTTCACCACACCCTTCACCACTCTCTTCATCCTCATTTAACTCTTCATGCCCTCTGGTGATATTGCTTTTAATCCGTTCTTTGTTTCCCACTTCCTCATCTGGCTGTTCTGAAAATTTTTCCTTTTTTCTATAACTTTCAGGATTCTTTAAGGCCAATTCTATTATGTTGTATATATAGAATGTATCCTTGGAAATTGAATGAGTACATTTATCATTGTAGTATTCACATAGTTGATCTCCTACTAGCTTCCAATTATCTAGCCCTATCTCTTCTTCCTTTAAGAATCAAGGGGATATGCATTCTAATGTACCCAAGAGTCTAGCGATCTGCAACCAAGTTATAATTAAGCCTTGTCCCTTGATCAACTTAAGCATGCTTTCTATAGTGCCCCCTTCGGGCAGGAGTGGGCATGGGGCTGGGGTTGGGGGAGAATCTTTTCCTAATATCTGCCCCATTTCAGCTAGAAAAGGTTACTAGTTTAGCGCTTAACAAAGTAAGTTCCTTGTTTGTCTATTAAAATACTCACCCTATTTCCTGATCACCAGGGACTTCTTCAGTGAAATTAGGGTCCTTGGTCCATACATTGGGCACCAAATGTGATGACTGCATTAGCACCCTGGATACTTTAGAATCAGCCGGAGTCAGATAAGGAAAAGTCCTTGGTCTTTTTTCTTGGTCTTTAGAGGTAGGATTGAATTGGATGGAAGCAGAATCTCCATAACTTTCCTTCTTCATCTCCTGCCCAGAAGTGACCCTGGCTAGTCTTACTCCACCCCCAGTCCCTCTTACAATTCTCTGTATACACCAATTATTGAGCCAGCACAGGATAATGGGAAGGGCCATTTTCCAAGCATATGCTTATAGATAGAGTATTGTCCCATTAGTAATTAGCCTTAAGTGCTCGGTTGTCTGACCTCAGTATATGGACTCAAGAGTTTCAGTCCTTTACCTCCCCCCCCCCCCAACAAACCAAAAAGCATTTTTTGATGCCTACTATGTGTCAGTCACTGGGATAAACAATGAGGATACAAATAAGAAAAGGATCATCTCTGACCTCAAGTTGTTTACAATCTTTTTTAGTAGTCTCTTAAATAATTCTTGTTGAATTGAATTGGAAGTAGCCACCTGCCTTGATTCCTGTCTCTCCTCTTTCAAGTATTATTCAATTAAAATTCATCACTTAAATTAAATTCTGAAAACTATACTTTTCTTCTAATCCCGGGACATTTTCTTATCTTTCTCAGTGAATTCAGTGCCTCGTGCAGAACCTTCTTCTTCACTTTAATTTTTTGTGTCCTTCTAGAGGACTTTAATTTACCTCTTGATGTTCCCTCAAATATCCTAATTTTCTTGTTCCTCATTCTATTCCACTGTCATGATCTACTGTGTTCCCATATCCCTCTTTCTTCTGCCTACCCCCACATCCTTTCTGTTGAGATCCTTGATTCACATTTTACTGGGGAAAAAAAAGTTGAAATCATTGCCAAGAGGTGCTTCTTTTCTCCTTTTCCTCATCTTATATTTTATAGATATCAACTCCTCCTATCTTCTCTTCACCAATCTCTAATGATCATGTGATCCTTCTATTTGCCAAGGTCAATTCTACATATATTATTTTAATTTCTGTCTACCTTTCATTGAAGATTGCTTCATCCATTATCTTTTCCTATGGAACTTTTTTTTTTTTTTTTTTTTTTTTTTGCTGCCCACAAACATTCTCCTCTCCCCTATTCTTAATAAACTTTCTATGGCTATCAGTTGCTGGACTACATATGTACTCCTTCCTTTTCATAGCAAAACTCTTTGAAAAAATTATGTGTACTAAGTACCTCCATTTTCTCTCTTTTTACTCTCTTCTAAACACTATGCAAGCTGGTTTTATAATCTAATCATTCACCTAAAACTGCTCTCTATTATTTTACACATAATCCCCAAATCTAATGGCTTTCACTTCTTTTTTTTTTTACATTTAGTTTTATTTTTAATGAGCAAAAATCTATTCTCTCATCTTTCTATCTTCCATTAAAAATTTCCTTATAACAAATGTGCAGGTTCAAAAAATGCATATTATTTTGTAACCCAAGTTCATTATAGCTAGGTCCCATTCAGTACATATAATGAATTCTCTGAAATGTTTGCATTATTTCAATTCACATTGTATGTTTCCATTAGTCTGATACCAGTGACATATTTTACACAATTATAACTTTGAAGATACCATCACTTCAGGTTATTCATTCTTCATACTAATCCAGTTATTGCTATATCTCTCTGTCAGGAGGTGGGTAGCATGCTTCATCATTGCTCTTCTGAAGTCATGACTAAACTAAAGACTTTGAGAAGAGTTCTTAAATGTTCTAGTTTTCTGTCTTTATAATGTTGTTATTATATAAAATATTCTTGTGTTTATTCTCATTTCACTCTACATTAGTATACACAAATCTTACTATACTTCCCTAAAATACTCCCTTTCTTAATTTTATAATATACTGTAGATTCAGGTAAGGGATTCTAATAATTAATTCAGTCATTCCTTAATTTATGAGCACCTTTTTAGTTTACAGTTTCTTGCTACCACAGGAAAAAAAAACTGCTAAAAACATTTTTGTACATTTGGATCTTTTCCTTCTTTTTTCATCTCTTTGAAATATAGGCCTAGCAGTGGTAGTATTAGATCAAATTACACACATAGTTTGATACTTGTTAGGCATAGTTTCAAGCAGCTTTCCATACACAGTCTCCTAACAGCATTGATATGCTTGTTTTCTCACAACCTGTTCAACATTTATCATTTTTCTTTTTTTGTCATCTTTGAAATGGCTTCATTTTAGTTGTCATTCTTCTTCATCTTTCTTCAGCATTTGACACGTCTGACTATATTCTCCTTTCTTTTCTCTGGTTTTCCATGAATTTTGTCTTTTTTGGTTCTCTATCTCCTTTATTGCTCTCTTCAGCTTCTTTTAGTGAGTCTTCATTTCATATCATTAGTTGGTATGAATATCCACTAAGGCTCTATCTGGCCTCTCTTTTCTGTTTACATCACACTTGGTGATCTCATCAGTACCTTTGGGTTCAATTATCATCTCTCACCAGATGGTTCCCAAACCTGTTTATTCTAGCCTTTGTTTCCCTTTCAAGTTCTTTATTACCAACTGCTCAAGATGTCTAAGAGAAATATCATGCTCAGCTTGTACAAAACAGCATTTATCTTTCACCTCAAACACATCTCTCCTCTGAATTTTCTTAGTACTGTCAAAAAATACATCATCTAAGCTTGCATGGATATTCTCCATCTACTCTGTAATTTATCTTTTGTGGAGTGATTCACATATATTGCCTTCCTTGTTAGAATGTAAATTCCTTAAGGACAGAGTTTGTTTTTGTTTTGTGTCCCCATTGCTTAGCACAATGTTTGGTTTATACTAAGTGGCTAAACATTTTTATTGATTGATTAATCCAGAAGTGATAGAAGAATTAGTAGGAGTGTAATACTGAGTGATATATTTGGAAAAAAATAATGATCTTTGTCTAGTTTTTCTTAGGAGTTCTTCCCTCTTCCCAGAATCAGTACCTTTATCTTACTATGTTTACCTCTTGATCATTCTAAACTTTTCTCAATGAATCACTAATGGTGGGTTATAAGAAACTGTTACAAATATTATGAGATATATTTTTGAGCAGGATTTACACTCCTCAAATCACAGGCAACTACATGTTCAAAAGTTGTCCCTCAGAGACCCAAAAGAAAGAGAGTAGTTTCTGGAATCACAGGAAAGGGTTTGTAAATTTGTGCTTAATTACATTTCCCAGCCTTCTCCTCTGTTACCTTTGGTCACCTGTAGTCTCTGTAAAGCATTCATTACTTTCCAATTGTCTGATTTTTTTTTTCTTTTTTAATTTTTTTCCTGTTACCTTCAGATTTTGAAATTAGTTCAGTGACTCAGCCATTTTAAACTTGTTATTAATTTCATCCTCTCTTGCATTATCAGTCCTTTTGCTTTCCTGTGTCTCAGGAGTCTGGTTCAGTCTTTTAACCCTTTCAATACAGAAATGAATTATCTTTAACCCTTTGTACACATCAATTTTCCTTTCTTTGCTGGTTTTACTATTTTTTTTTTGAAGTCTTATCTACTGATAAGCAGCATTTTTTTTTATTTTTTAGATCCCTATTCTTTTGGCTATTTCCAAAACTGATTTATAAAACTACAAATAATTCCTATGAAAAAAAAGGAAAATTCCTTCTTCTCATAGTTTTAGTTTAAACCAGAATATTTTCCTAGGAAAAGTTTTGAATTTAGTCAGATATTCTCTGGAAAATTTGAGACACTTCTCAGAGATGGTTTAGTAAAAGATTTGAAAGAATATACAATTGTTCATTTGTTAAATTTAATTCATTTATTTATCATTTTAAAATTTTAAATTCATTTTTTCATTTAACAAAAGTTTTTTTTCTCTTCCTTTTGTTTTACTTCCCCTCCTCTTAGAAAAATAAAATCCAAAACCCTTGCAACAAATATGCATAGCAAAGAAAAATGAATTCTTACATTAACCATGACCAAAAATGCCTGTCTTGTTCTATATCTCGTGACTATCATTTTTCTTTCAAAAGGTGGATAGCATGATTTATTATTGGTCTTATAAAATCGTAGTTGATCATTGTGTCAAGCAGAGTTCTCAAGTCTTTAAAAGTAGTTTGTCTTTATGTTACTAAATAAACTGTTCTCCTGATTCTACTCAATTTACTCTACATCAGTTCATGTAAATCTTCCCAGATTTCTCTGAAATATACTTTTCAGTAATTTCTTTAGGACAATAATGTTTCATTTTACTCAAATACCATAATTTGTTCATCCATCCCTCAATTGAGAGGAAGATATACTTTATTCAAAAATAAATGCCATCAATACAAACATGATATATTGGGCATGTTGGAAACAGATGACATATACAAAAGGCCAACCTGGGTAAGGAGTTTGGGAAACACAAGCCTACTAAGAAAACATATCTTAGTGATAGTAACTTCAATTCTCTCAACATCTGTTGGAGATTTTACAATTCATCAAAGCAAACGTTTGATAAATTCATGATTTGTGTTAATGACAATTTCATCCTTCAATAGCTGAGAATTTATTATGGAGAATTACTATCTTGATTCTGATCAACAAGGAAGAAATGATTACAGAAGTAGGAATGAAAAGAATGTTGGGGAACATATGATCATTTCATCTTCAGATTGAAGCTACCATGGCAAAAATCTGATTTAATTAACATAGAGGATAAAATGTGTCTGTCCTGTTCTCTACTGCCAATGTTGTTGTGAAGCATTAATGTATGTTATTGCTAAAAATGAATGCACAGGGAATCTCTCAACAAATTAATATTTTAAAAGACATTTAAAGAATAAGGACGTAAGGGCAAGTAACTGAGTATGAATAATGGAGCATGGCCCCGTAAGAAGTTTATTAAAACAATTAGTATCCAGAATAAGTGAGACTGGCAGTGAAAGCTAAGGCTGACAGAAAGGATGTTTTGGAGTTTTTAATATAGCCTAGCTATTCTAGGGTCCAGGGAAAGATCAAGGAAGATCTCTTCCAAGGAGAATGATTTTTAGACAGAATAGAGTAAAACAAAAAATAGTGGAAATATAAACTCAGAATAAATGAAGAGATAATTAGTAACTTACTACATCCAATAAATTTAATTCATCAGGTTTGATGAATGAATTACATTTGAATAAACTACATCGTAGGAGACTAAAAGAACCAGAAGTGATTATTGAGTCATTGTCTATAATCCTCAAGAATGGTAGAATTGATGTTAAAAAGGGACAAATAATCCTTTTCCTTGTTTCTCTTAAAATCCTTCATATTAAATATGTGAATAAGATACAGAGATATGAACTAAACAGTTAGAAGTTGACTAAATGACTGAACTGCAAAAGTAGATATTGACAAAAAGCAGCTTTTCATACTATATAAAATAATGACTTTGGAGTCATGGTGGCATGAGTTTGAATCTCATAAATTTCATAGTTCTATAACTCTGGTTAAATTATTCAATTTATCTTAACCTCATTTTCCACATCTGTAAAATAAGAATAACAATAGCACCTACCTCACAGGGTTGGAAGAAAGGGGACAGGGAGAGATTAAAAAAAAATTATCGGAGACTGTGCTAAGTGCCTTACAAATATCTCATTTGATTCCAGCAACAACCCTAAGGTATAGATGTTATTATTATTTCTATCTTATAGTTGGGGAAATTGATGCAGTCAAAAGTTAAATGACTTGCCCAAGGTCACATAAGTACTAAGTGTCTGGCAATGGATTTAAATATGGAGAGATATCTTTAGTGGAGTATACTAGGTATCTCTCCTTAACTTTGTGCTATTTAACAGTTTTATCATTGACTTTATGAAAGGCATAAATGGTATACCTGTTAAATAGAATAGGTAGCATGCTTTTTCTAAATTCTCAGAGGAATACCTAACACATTGTATGTTAGTTTGAATTAAAAAAAGAATTTTGACCAGTTAAAATAATGAACTAAATAAAAATAAAATTCAATTCTTTAAGGGGAAAAAAGAAATTTGACAAATATAGAATATAGAAGGCATGGCTTCACAATAATTCCTGTGCCAAAGATTTGGGAGTAATAATGAACTACAAGCTCAACATAAGTTAATAGTGTAGAAGGATAAGGTGTGGAGTGGAGAAGATATAGGAGGGATCTTGGGTAGGAGGAGGGAAAGAGAGTATTAAATAAGATTAGGACCAGGTAGTTGGTAAACGTGAAGTAGAGGAGGCAGGAGGGATAGAAAATGAAACACACACAAACATAAAATAAAGATCAGAAGTAGAATTTATTATGTAAAAAATAGAAGTAGCTAAAATAGATTTAATCAAAAGAGAAAACATAGGGAAACTAGACGATAGCAACCAAATTAGTCAATACCGTTTTAAATTATTTAAAATTATTAGACAATAAAAGGTTGGAGTATTTCTGTGGGATAGGACAAAGCTTCTTAAACTGCAGGTTGTGACCCCATATGGGGTTGTATGACTGAATGTGAGGGTTCTAGCAAATTTGGCAACAGTAAAAAGTATTTTAAAAAAGATTTAATTCTTTATGTAAAAATGAACAAGCAAATCCATCTCATTATAATGCAAATTTGCTTATGTCTTTAGTGAATGGTAAAGTTATATGTATACCAAATAATTGTTTTTAAATACATTTCTTTATGATTTATTACCATTAAATGCTTAATTTGTATATCTATTTTATATACTTATATATCTGGAGGCATGTAAAAATTTTTTGGTGAAAAGGGGTAACAAGTGGGAAAAGTTTAAGCCCTGGTGTAGGAAACAATGAGTTGGTAGAATCAGAAAAACATGGGAAGACTTGGACTTATGAAAGAAAACGTTATCTGCCTTCAGAAAAAGAGGACAAATAAGCATAGTACAATTTTACATAGATACCTATGAATGTATATGTATATGATTATAGATATCTATGTATATGCACACACATATGTATGTACATGCATGTGTATATATGTTTCATAGACTCAGACATACATACATGTGTGTTGATGTGTGTATTTTTATATGTACGTGCATATGCATGTGTATATATATATGTGCTTCACTGTAACTTTCTTGGGGGGGATGGAAAAAAAGAATAAAGTAAGAAGTGCACGGCTGAAAACAAAAAATCTACAAGAAGGCAAAGAAGAGATGGACAACTTTGAATACAATGTGTAGTATTCATTACATATAGGCTTTTTGGAAATTGAAATTTATTGCTTTATATTTTGAATCTTCTTTTATGATCTTCTGTGTACATGGAAATGCTTTTTTTTCTTCCCTTTTCCTATTTTCTATTTAAATTTAAAATAAATAAAGTTAAATTGAGAAATAGTGTGGCATATTAGGCAGAAAAGTTTATTCAATGCTGGACTGCAATGAGAAGCACATCATCTACTATGAGTGAAATAAAATTTTTGTTATTTCATGTTTGGGTCTGCTCATATCTGGAGATCAGTCTCCACATGTAGGGATGAAAGTCTAGGAAAGGCATTGACAAACTGAAAGAAATACAGAAGGGGATTAAGAGAATTGTTCAAAGACAATATAAGGACTGACTGAAGGAATTGGGGATATTTAGCCCATAGGAAAAAAGAAAAAAGACTTAGAGGAACCATGCTTACTATCTTCAAATATTTGAAGTTCTGTCATGCACAAAAGGAATCAGACTTGTTCTGATTGTCCCAAGAGAGGAGATCTGAGAGCAATGGTTGGAAGTAGCAAGCTAGAGGCAGATTACAGTTTAATGAAAAGCAAAATCTCCTATTAGAACTAACAATGAAATAGATTTCCAATGAGGAGGGAGGACCCTTAGTATCTCCTGAAGAAATCTGAATTGGATCAGCACTTAATGGGGATTTATTAGAAGGAATTTTGGGCCAGGGTTGGATTAGTTTAGATCCCCTCTAAGGTTCTTTTCTTCTCTGAGCCTGTGTGACTTTCTAATTCTGTAAAAAGGAGCCTTCATACCCATTAGAGTAGATTTCCAAATGGGATTTGGTATTCAACTGCTATTGAAGCTCTGGTTCCTTAAAGCAGCTCACCAGAAGCCATTGGGCATTTATTCCCTCCATCTTCCTTAACTCTGCCCCATTTATTCAATTTGTATCAATAACTCCCTGTAAGATGTACATAGCCAAAAGGCCTTTAAAAAAGCCCTAAATGATTTTCACATTATCACTCAAAATCAGTCCTTGGGACTGGGAAATGTGACTAAGGAGTACAGAAAGATTTCAAAGACTGGTGTCTGGGATCCATGGAAGCTGATGGCTATTATAATTTAGCTGCAAAATCTCAGCTCTGGACTATTCCCTTAATCAGTTACAAGATGGGCTCAGGGAAAGGGCTGAGGAGCCATGTTATATAAAAACCTAGCTTAATTCATGCATTCATTCTAGAACTAGATTTTGAATGTCTAATCCAGGCTCCAAAATAAGCTAGTGGTCAGTGGAGCTCTTTAGGGTTTACAATCTTAAGTATGCCATGCTATCTAATTCTGCCTTGTTTCATGAATGGAAGCTGCACCTTATTAGGTTGGTGGTGGGGAAATAAATTGGATCTTTGCTTACTTAAAGAACTCTTCATATGAAAAAATCCTTTTACCAAGACCCATCAACGACTCATCTAAAATTTATAGTCAGAGTTTGAGATAATGAAGAATTAAGTTACTTATATGAGGTTATACAACTAATATGTGTTGGGTCTAAAACCCAGATATCAGTGACTACAAGACTAACTTATTTACTACCCTTATGTGGCCCTGCTGGCTCTGGTCACTCAAAGAAGAGTGGAGTCACTGATTTTGATTCCAGAGCAGAGGGGTGAGATGAAGTTTGCATCTAAGGAGGGGACCGCAAGGAGTAAGAGCATTTATAGTGAACAATGTTGCTGGGGGCCCTGGTGGTGGCTCAAGGACAGAAAGGGGTACCTGAGGTCAGGTCCTCAGAGAGAGCTCAGAAAACAAAAGCACAAAGAACCTGAATATTGAAACACTAATCCCCACATTTAAGGACTAGCACTCAACCTTAATATAACATTGTATCAAGAAATAAGGCACTAAAAATGAGTAAGCAAAAAAGAAAGAACCTGACCATTAGTAACTATTACAGTTGGGGCAACTAGGTCGCACAGTGGATAGAGCACCAGTCCTGAAGTTAGGAGGACCCGAGTTCAAATCTGACCTCAGACACTTAACGCTTCTTTTTTGTATGACCTTGGGCTAGTCACTTAACCCCAATTGCCACAGCAAAAAATAAAATAAAGCTACAACAATGACAGAAAAGATCTGGGTTCAAACGCAGAAAAAGACAATGAAGTCAAAACAACCACTTCTACTTCAAAGAAAAGTGATAAGTGGTCAGAAGCCCCAAAAAAAAGAGTTCTTAGAAGAACTTTAAAAATAAGATGACAGAGACTAAAGAAAAATTAGGGGGGGAAATATGGTAATGCAAAAAAATTTTTAAAATTTGGAAAAGAAAGTCAACCAATTGGAAAAAGAAATCTAAAAACTCCTAAAAAAATAACTCCTTAAAATTTAGAATGAGGCATGGGGAAGTCAACGACTTTACAAGATATCAAGAAACAATAAAATAAAAAGAATAAAAAAAATTGAAGAGAATGTAAAACATCTCAAGAAAAATAGTTAGCCTAGAAAATAGATCAAGAAGAGATAATATAAGAAATATTGGACTATATGAAAGTTAAGATTTTTAAAAATGTAGATGTTCAGTATTATATGATGATCAATTCTGATGAATGTGACTCTTTCCAACAATGAGATGACTGATGCCAATTCCAATGACCTTGTGATGAAGAAGGCCATCTACACCAAGAGAGAGGACTATAGGAACTGAATGTGGATCACAACATAACATTCTCACTCTTTTTGTTGTTGTTCACTTGCACTTTGTTTTCTTACTTATTTACTTTCTTTTTTTTTTATTTGATTTCCCTTGTGCAGCAAGAGAACTGTATAAATATGTTTATACATATTGGATTTAACATATATTTTAACATGTTTGACATATATTGAATTGCTTGCCATCTTGGGGAGGGGGTAAGGGGAAGGAGAAGAAAATATGAAACACAAGGCTATGCAAGGGTCAATGTTGTCAAATTATCCATGCATATGTTTTGAAAATAAAAAGCTTTATTTAAAAAAAATGTAGATGTTATTCTTCAAAAATTATTAAGAAGGAGGATTCTGGGAAGATGACTGACTACTAAATTTCAAGCTCTTCAGATTTCACCCAAAAAGAGGACAAATTTGTGTTTCAGGGCAAACATAGACTGGTGCCCAAGAAGACTTGGGGCAGAACAGAGGTCCTCCTGATACAATTTGACAAGATCTGAAAACTTTGGTCTAGGATTAAACTGCCTTGAAGTGCAAACACCCCGGGGATAGTTCCACTAAAAGATCAAGTGGGGATCCCTCAGGCTAGCTGAGTGTGGCTGAACCCTCAGTAGGAACCACAGACACTTTTATCTCTGGCACAGTCTGTCTAGTGGCAGTTTGAGTCCAGAAATACTGAATGCCAGTCTTAGGAATGCCAGGCCCAGCTGTGCTGCTAAGATGCAGCCCTGGATAAGAAGGAACCAGCACCTAGTATGTTATGGGCCAGAACTCTGAATTTGAAACAAGGATTCTTACAAGGTGCTAACTCAGTGGAATTGATAGAGACAATGGTTGTTTAGCATGGTGCTTAAACAGTTCTCTACATGTTCAGTACATGTACTTAGTACTTAATATAGTTCCACAAGATTCATACCTATGATAAGAGAGCATATAAGCTCAGTCAAACTCAGCCAGGATCAGAACTAGGGAAGACAGAGAAGTGGTGGCAGACTCTCCTCTTTTGCTTTTCCACTGAAACCAAGATCCAGAAGGCCTCCAGAAAACTATCCAAGCCCCAAGTGAAGGAAATAGGACTTTGAAGGAGACAATAAAGGATTTGGACTTTGGCTGCATTTGTGATGTTTACTGAATTGAAGTGAAGGCTGCCTCCAGAGACCCCAAGAAAACCTCAACAGAGAACATTACATTTTAGAGAGAACATTACACTAGTAAGTGCAGAAAGCAAGGCAGGGGCACTTGCAAGAGGACAGAGCTCTTAGTTTAGGGTTCCTGGTCAGAGGGGAGAGCTGAATGGAAACTTAAGGCATCACTTCCCCACCTCAAAATTAAAGTTGCTTACACTAATACCTCTTAGTTTTAAAAAAAAATGAATTGGCAAGATGCAGATTGGTGGTGCAGTGGATAGAGCACCAGCCTTGAAGTCAGGAGGACCTGGCTTTAGATACTTAACACTTTCTAGCTGTGTGACCCTGGACAAGTCACCCCAATTACCTCAGCCAAATTAAAAAAAAAAAAAACGAACTGGCAAAGAAGAAAGAATCCCATCATTGAAACATACTATGGGAACAGGGAAGAATGGAATTCATCTTCAGAAGAGGACATTTTAGTTAAAAAATGTTTCTATCCCAAAGACCAACTTAAATGGCTCCCTGCCTGGAAAGAATTAATAGAAGAACTCAAAAAAGAATCCAAAAATCAAATAAGAGACATTGAGGAAAAACTAAAGAAAAAATTAAAATCATCCAAGAAAGAAAGATTTTTTTTAAAAAAAAGTTAACCAATTAGAAAAGGAGGTGCAGAGTCTTGAAGATGAAAATAACTCTTTGAAAATTAAAATTGGGCAAAGGAAAACCAGTGAAGGTATGAGAGACCAAGAAATAAGAAAACAGATTATAAAGAATGAGAAAATAGAAGAGAATGGAAAATGTAACATAAGAAAAATAACAGATATAAAGACCAGATTAAGAAGAGAAAATATAAAAATAATTGGACTGCCAGCAAGTAAAACCAAAAAGAGAATTGGGACCCAATAATGCAGGAAATAATTCAAGAAAATTGTCCTAGAGTAATAGAACATGAGAGGAAAATAGAAATAGAAAAAATTTACTGATCACCCCTTCTCAAAGAGATCCTTTGTGGAAAGCACCTAGTAATATTATTGCCAAATTTAGAAACCCCAGCTCAAAGAGAAAAATTCAATTCAAATATTCTTGAGCTACAATTAGAATTGTACAAGTCTTATCAGCTATAATAAAAGAGCACAAGTCTTGGAATCATATCTACAGATAAGCAAAGGAACTAGGCCTGTGGCCAAAAACATCATATCCAGCAAAATTACCTATAATTTTCAATGAGAAAAAAATGGACACTCAATGAACTTGCAGATTTTCATGACTTTCTAGCAATCCAACCTGAATTTAACAGAAGATTTAACATATGAACCAATATCAAAGACCAATCCTCAACATAGACAAATTGTTTATGCTTTTTTTTTGCATGAGAAATGTATATTTTATATTTAAGATTTACATCAACAATAGAGTAAGCTCAAAAGAAAGATTGGCAGAGTAAATGTAAAAATAATAACCATGTTATGCAAATGAGGTGCAGAGGAAGAAAAGACAGAGGCATTAGAGGGAGGAGGAGGGCTCATAGTTCTAAAACCTACTCACATCAGGAATAGGTTCAATAGGCAACACTAAGTATATAATATAAATGGTATAGCATCCTCCAAAAACTATTAAAAATAAGGGGGAAGGTATAGGTGGATGGGGAAGCAAAGGGTGAAGAAGACAAAGGAGGAATCCCTGGGTGAGGGGAGATTAAGTAATAATAAGCCTACTATGGAACAGAATTTGATGAAAGGATCAGCAGGGATAGGAAAGGCATTTATGTATCTGGGGAATATGTGTCTGTATGTATGTATATCTCTGCATATATATACATAAATATATTTTTTCTAAACTGCAGCTTCCTTGGAGGTGGGGGTAGGGGATAAAAGGGAGATATGTATATGTCTATGTGTGTATGTGTGTGTGAGTGTGTTTGGTATGTGTATGTAAATATCTACATATATATAAATAAATATATCCTTTCTTAACTATAGCTTGCTTGGGGGTAGAGGAGATGAAAGGAAGAAAAAAGAATAAAGTAAATAAAGGGCATAGCAGAGAACAAAAGAACAATTTATAAGAAAGTAAAGAAAAGATAGACACTCATGAACATAATTTCTTCTACTACTATATACATATATGTATATTTTAAAATTAGTATTTGTGGTCATATATTTTGAATCCTCCCTGATGTTCTGCTGAGCACAGGATAAAGTTCTCTTTTGTTTTGTTTCATTTTGTTTTGTATTGCTTTTCTGTTTATTTTTATACTTTTTTCTGTTTCTCCAAATAAAATAAATGTGGAAAAATTATTAAGGAAAATTGCTCTGAAGCTTTAGAACTAAAGGGTAAAATCAATTTTTAAAAAAATCTACCAATTGACCATCTGAAGGAGATACCAAGATGAAAATATACAGGAACATTGGAGTTAACATTTGAAGTAATAGGAATTTCAAAGGAGAAAACACTACAAGCAACTAGAAAGGAACAATCTAAATATTGTGCAGCTATAGTCAGGATAATGCAAGATTTAGCAGCTTCTAAATTAAGAGACTGAAGGGCATATAACATGATATTCCAAAGAGGAAAGGAACTGGGTTTGCAGCCAAGAACAACTTGCTCAGCAAAGCTGAGTGTAATTATGCTTGGAAAAAAAAATTAATGAATTAAAAGACTTCCAGTTATTTGTGAAGAAAAGATCAGAACTGGATAATATTTTTGACCTATAAAAAATAAAAGAAACATAATAAGGTAAATATTAAAAAAATTATAAGGGATTTAATAAGGTAATATTATCTGTATCTTATATGGTAAAACATTATAATTCTTAAGAATGATATCATTAAGACTTCTGGGGGTGGAGTCAAGATGACAGAGTAAAGCCAGGAAGCTGCTCCAGATTCCCTAGTTTCCCTTGACAATCTCATGAAACAAAGTCTCTGAACAGAATTTGATGGAATGAAACTACTCTCCAGCTACACTGAAAAACTTCAAGAAAGGTTATTCTCACTGGAGTGAAAAGTGTATTTAGCCCAGCTCAGATAAACTCTGGGAAAGCCAGTGAGAGGATCTTAATCATACCAAATCACCCTCAGTCCTATCTCAGTAGAGGAGCAGATCAGTGAGGCAACCTCCAGTCCCAGGTCAGAAGGAAATAAGGCTATTGCTTAAAAAGATCAGGCAATGCTATCTCCTACAAACACAAGGGCCCCTGTGCTCAAAACCAAGACTCAGAGCTGCATAGGAAATTTGGGACAGTCTTCTTTATCCCAGGAGCAGAATTTAACCATAAAAGTTAAACAAAAAGAAATACCATAAGAAAAGGAAAGAAAATGAGCAAGAATCAGAACAGAGCCTTGATCATGGAAAGCTACTATGTTGACAGAGAAGACCAAAATACCAACTCAGATGAAGATAAAATGTCCACAGAGGAAATCTCAAAGAGTGATATGAATTGGTCTCAAGCCCAAAAATGCTTCTTGGAAGTGCTCATAAAAGACTTTAAAAGACAAATAAGAGAGGTAGAAGAAAAAAATGAGAAAGGAAATGAAAAATATGCATGAGAGAGTCAACAGTTTGGAAAAATAAAGAAAAAAAATTGTCTGAAGAAAGAAATTACTTAAACAGTAGAATTAACCAAATGGAAAAAAGATATACAAAAGCTAATTGAATAAAACCACAAATTAAAAACTAGAACAGGGTAAATGGAAGCTAATGACTGTGTAAGACAGCAAGCAAGACCCAGTCAAACTAAAAAAGAATGAAAAAATGGAAGAAAATATGAAATACCTCATAGGAAAAATAGCAAACCTGGAAAATAGATGCAGAAAAGAAAATTTAAAAATGTTTGGCCTACCTGAAGGCCATGATAAAAAAAAAAAAAAAAAAAAAAAAAAGAGCCTCGATAGCACTCTTACAGAGATCATTAAGGAAAACTGCCTCAATATTCTGGAAACAGAGGGGGAAATACTGATTGAAAGAATCCATTGGTCATCTCCAGAAAGAGATCCCACAAGGAAAACCCCAAGGAATATAGTTGTGAAACTCCAAAATTACAATCTTAAGAACAAAATACTGCAAGTTGCCAGACAAAAACAATTCAAATATTAAGGAGCAAAAGTCAGAATTACTCATGATTTTGCAGCTTCTACAATAAAGGACCAAAGGGTCTAGAATACCATATACTGGAAGGCAAAGGACTTGGGGTTACAACTAAGAATTAACAAGCAAAATTCAACATCATCTTTCAGAAGAGGAGATAGAGCTTCAATGAATTAAAAGACTTTCAATCATTTCTATTGAAAAAAAAACTAAATAGAAAATTTAATTTACAAACACAGGACTCAGGAGAAGCATTAGAAAGGTAAAAGGGAATATATAATTTAAAGGTTAAATTGTTTACATCAATATCTGTAACTCTTGAGAACTGTATCTGTCACTGGGGCAGACAAAGAGGGGGAAGCATCATATGAACTGAAAGTATGGTTGTGAATGAACCCTGATGTGAAGATATCAAAGAAAAAGACATTAAGGGGAGGTAGAATGGGAAAATGAGATCAACATAAAAAGAGGTGCAAAAGACACATAAATATCCAGGGAAAGAAGGGAGAAGGAATAAGCATTGTCTGAAGCTTGCTCTCATAAGTTTTGGCTCTGAGAGGTAATAACTTAATCATTCAGTTGAGTATAGAAATTTATCTAACCCTATATATAAGTAGGGGGAGAGAGGAAAGAAAAGGGAGGGCAGGATAGAAGGGAAGGCAGAAACACTAGGGGAAAAAGCAAGAGAAAGGGGGAAGGTTGATAGAAGATAGGGTAGTGGGTGGAGTGGGTTAAAAAATACTACCAAGAAAAGTGGGGAGGTTCTGATAGGAGATAAGGTAGTGGGTGGGGTGGATTAAAAAAAAAAAAACTACAGAAGACAAGGTAAGAAGAGAGAATAAAAATATATGCAGGGGAGAAAAAAGAATGGATGGAAATACTAGCTATCATGAGCTAGCAATCATAACTGTGAAAGTGAATCAGATGAACTCTCCCATAAATCAGAAGCAAAGAATAGAGTGGATTAAAAAACAGAATCCTACAATATGTTGTTTACATGAAATACATTTGATGCAGAAAGACACATACCAAATAAAGGTAAAAGGCTGTAACAGAATTTATTATGCTTCAACTGAAGTAAAAAAAAAAAAAAGCAGGAGTAGCAACTATGATCTCAGATAAAGTAAAAGTAAAAATAGGTCATATTAAAAGAGATAAGGAAGAAAAGTACCTCTTGATAAAGGATATCATAAATAATGAAGTAGTAACGATACTAAATGTGTATGTAACAAAGTGGTAGAACAGAGAAATCCCTAGAGAAGATTTTAAGCCAGTTACAGGAAAAAATAGACAGCAAAACTATTCTAGTGGGTAACTTCAACCTCCCTCTCTCAGAATCAGAGAAATCTAACCGCAAAATAAACAAGAAAGATATTAGGGAGGTTAATAGGATCCTAGAAAACCTAGATATGATAGACCTCTGGAGAAAATTGAATAGGGACCGAAAGGAACACACCTTTTTCTTGGCAGTATGGGGCACCTACATAAAAATTGACTGTATATTGGAACATAAAAACTTCACAATCAAATGCAGAAAGGCAGAAATGGTAAATACTTCCTTTTAAGATCACGATGAAATAAAAATTATATTCAATAAAAGGCCAGGGAAAGATAGACTAAAAACTAATTGGATATTAAATAATCTAATTCTAAAGAATAAGTTGGTCAGACAACAAATCACAGAAACAATCCATAATTTCATCCAAGAGAATGACAATAATGATAACATACCAAAATCTATGGGATGCAGCAAAATCAGTTCTTAGGAGAAATTTTATATCTCTAGTTACATGAATAAAATAGAGAAAGAAGAGATCAATAAATTAGGCATACAATTACAAAGCTTGAAAAAGAACAAATTAAAATCCCAAATCAGAAATTTTGAAACTCAAAGGAGATTAATAAAATAAAAATTAAGAAAACTATTGAACTAATAAATAAAATTAAGAATTGATTTTGTGAAAAAACAACAAAATAAACAAATCTTGATTAATTTAACCAGAAAAAGAAAAGAAAAAAACCAAATCACCAGCATCAAAAATGAAAAGGCTGAACTTACCACCAATGAAAAAAAATTAAAGTAATAATTATTAGTTATTTTGCCCAACTGTATGGCACCAAATCTGACAATCTAACTGAAATGGATGAATATTTATAAAAATATTATATTCCAGGTTAACTGTCATGTTTGAGCTAGCTTTCTGGAGGTCCTCTGAAACGGCCTTGGTCTCAGCAGGATAAATCCCACAAGGATGGACAAGAATAGAGTCCAAAGTCTTTATTGTTTCTTACACAATCTGTGTCTGTCATAGTGTGACCCAGTCTCCTCTAGTGGTCTGACAGTCTGCCAGTCTCAACTAGTCTCTCCCTGAGTCTGACTTTGTCCCTGGTTTAAATACCCTATTACAGTTACATCATTATAGTATACTGAATATGTGTGAACTAGAGAACTATTACATCATCATGCTAAGTAATAAATATATATGTGAACTAGAGAACAATCATCTGATCAATTCCACTGACTTAACACCTTGTTTTAAGTATATTTCTCCAGAGTTCCAGCCCTCTATAAGTAACAGAAGAGGAAATAAATTACTTAAATAGTACCATTTTAGAAGAAGAAATTGAACAAGTCATTAATGAACTCCCTAAGAAAAAATCTCCAGGGCCAGATGGATTCACAAATGAATTCTACCAAACATTTAAAGAACAATTAATTCCAATACTATGTAAACTATTTGGAAAAATAGGTAAGAAAGAGTACTATCAATTTGTTTCTATGATTAACTATGGCATTGAAACCTAAATCAGGAAGAGCCAAAACAGAGAAAGAAAATTACAGATTACTCTCCCTAATGAATATTGATGTCAAAAGTTTAAATAAAATATTAGCAAAGAAATTACAGCAACTTCTCAGCAGAATAGTATATTATAACCAAGTGGAATTTATCCCAGGAATGCAGGACTGATTTAATATCAGGAATGCCATAAGTGACCATATCAATAACAAAACCAACTGAATCCATTTATTAAAAGGAAAAGCTAAATAAATTATAGGTGGAAGTAGATAACAAAATTGTGATAATAATGAATTTCAACCTTCTACTCTCAGAACTAGATAAGTCTAATCAAAAAATAAATAATAATTCTTTATTGGCTTTAGCCAAGGAGAGGAATAGAATCTTATGTAAGTTAGAGATGATAGATATCAAGAGAGAATGGAATTAGAAGAGAAAAGAATATATATTTTTCTCAGTTATATATAATACCTTTATAAAAATTGATAACATATTAAGGCATAAAATATTATAGTTAGATGCAGAAAAATAGAAATATTAAGTGAATCTTTTAAAATCATAATGCAGCAAAACTATATTTAATAAGAAAAATGGAAACACAGATTAAAATTAATTGCAGACCAAATTATCTACTCTTTCAGAATGACTGGGTTAGAGAATATCATAAAAACAATAAGTAATTTTATGAAAAAGAATGATAATAAGACACATACCAAAACCTATGGAATGCAGCAAAAGCAGTAATCAGAAGACAATTTTCATCTCTAAATTCTTACTTTGATAAAACATAGAAAGACTAGATCAATAACTTGGATATGTAATTTTAAAAAATAGAAAAATAACAATTTTAATTCCAACTTAATTAATTAATTCCAACTTTAATTCCAATTTAATAACAATTCCAAGTAAACATGAAATTAGAAATCCTAAAAATTAAACCTGAGATTAATAAAATATAATAAACCCATTAAATTTTATAAAGTTCTTAAAATAGATAAGCCATTGGTTAATGTGATTTTAAACTATATAATAATTAATTTTCTTAATTAAAAATAAAACAAATAATCTTCTACAGCAGTTCATATAGTTAAACTGAAATAATTTCAGCATCAAAATAGCCAAACAGATATAAGTAATTAATATTTTACTTAAAAATAAATATAATCCTCCTTTAATCAAACTTTTTTATCTAAACTATAATAGAAACATATATACTGAAGAAGACTAGACCAATTATATTAAAACTTAATTTGTGCAAATATACTACAAACACATTTTTCAGGCATATATTAAAAGATATTAATTTAGCTAAATTTGAATGGGTCTACAGGCATGTGATGTTTTGTTTCATTTTAAAATAAACTATGTCCCACATGCATAAACATTTTGGCCATTTTTACATATGTGGCATACAATTTACAGTCACCTAGCCAGTGATCTTTCCACATATTTAAATAATACTCTGTGATAGTTAACCTAAAAAAAAAAGAAAAAAGTCATTTTAAAATGATTTAAATATGGATTATACTAGACCCATATTTTTACATTCTATGAATTTTTTCATGTTCAGCAAATCTATTCAAGTGATTGAAGTTATTGCACCATTTAAAAAGAAAAGCCTCAGCAATGCTTCTGAACTGTGACATAATCTTAAATTCATCCTAAATTTCTTTTCCCGAAGAATTCTTAGAGTTCTCTTTTGATCACATAAGGATAAGTTTTAATCTCATTAGGGTCTGGGTCTTTCTCATAAATAAGATATAACCAATTTCTTGTTTTCTCCACATCCCATCAAACTGTATCCTGTAGTAAATTCTTGTTAGATAGAAAATATCTTCTGGAGGAATTTGTTCCATGGGGATTCCTAGTTTAGCCTTGACCTGCTCATCTTAATCCTATAGTATTATTTTCTTCCAATTCTGTTAGGTTGCTTAGTAGATCATTACAACAAGTATTTGTAAAAACAATCTGGAAAAGTTATTTTAGCATCAAATATCTTCTGCAATGATAACTTATTTTATGTATTAAATAAAAAGATAGTAAAAGTTTTATGTAATAATCTTTTATCAATGTTTTTATTTAGGTAGCAATTTTTATTAGTCTCTGAACAAATCTTAATATTATTTTCATCAATAAGAATGTATATCTCTGCCAAAAGCTAAATTTCCTCAAGATTGTTGGTATTTATTTCAGGCTTTGTTGTAATCTACTTAATTCTTCATAAGAAGCCTCCACTCCCTCAGAGGCATCAATACTATGGCTTTGTTCTGTCAACTGCACTACTGGGTGAGAAACCTCTTAGATTGTTTAGATCTCTATTTGTGTGGAAAGTGTTTTGTCATCGTGTTAAATAGTCCCTGATTGCTCTTAGCAGATAAACTCCTAAATATTTTATCATGTTAGTATTTATTTTAATAAGGATTTTTCTTTTACTCTCTTCCCATTGACTTTTTGGGGGTAATAAATAGAAATGTTAATGATTTATGTGGATTCATTTCATATCTTACAACTTTGTTAATTAAGTTGTTAATTATTTTAACTGTTTTTAATGGGTTCTCTAAGCATGCTATCATATTATCTACAAAGAATAATAGTTTTTTCATTATCTATTGTTACTTTTTTCAGTTTCTTATGCTTGTCTTTTTGCTATAGCTAATTATTCTAGTACAATATTGAATAACAGTGTGATAATAGAAATCCATGTTTCACCCCAGATCTTATTGGGAAGGCTTCTAAGTTATCTCCATTACAGATAATGTTTGTAAACAATTTTAGGTTCATAATACTTATACTTTTAAGGAAAGTGCCAAAAATTCCATAATTTCTAATGTTTTTTAATAGGAATGAATGTTGCATATTATCAAAAACTTTCTCCACATCTATTGATAAAATCAATATGATAAAATCATATCAATTTTGTTGTTTTGGACAATTAGGGAAAATTATGCTTATAATTCTTCCTAATATTGATCCAATTCTCTATTCATAGTATAAACCTCACCTGGTCATAGTCTACAATCTTTGTGATATGCTATTATAACATTCTCACAACATTTTATTTAATTTTTTTTGTATCTATATTCATTAAGGAAATTTGTTTACAATTTTCTTTCAGTATTTTTGTTCTTCCTGATTTGAGTATCAAAATTATATTTATGTTCAAAAGGAATTTGGTAAGTATTCTTCCTTACCTCTTTTTTCAAATAGTTTGTATACTCTTGGGATTAATTATTCCTTACATATTTGGTAGAATTCACTTAAAAAGCTATCTGGTACTGTAGTATTCTGGTTGGTTTTCTATAGGTCTCTGGACCAGCCTTAGTTTCAGCAGAGTAATCACCACAAGAATCGCCAGGGATAAAATTCAAATTCTTTATTATCTCCTTCACAGTCTAATTTCCTTGCCTGAGACCCCAGCTAGCTTTCTTGAGATTTTCCAGAGTCTTGGTTTCAGTGGAGAAGCAAAGGAAGACAGGCCTGCCACCATGGTGGTGTAAGATGGAATGAATCTCTCTCTATGTTTAAACTAAGAGCTTGTGCTTCAGCCTCCAGCTACCACAAAGGTGAGTCCACTCTGGCTGAATTTGTCCCAGCTTATATGCTGTATCATAATTAGATCATTTACAGTATACTGAGTATAAACCAATCATTATATCACTAAGGAACCATTATTTGTTGTAAGATTAAATCAATCATACTGAACTATTAATCACCTTGCTAAACTAGATAATTATTGTATTATCAATTCCACTGAGTTAGCACTTTGTAAGAATTCTTGTTTCAAGTACAGAGTTCTGGCCCATAACATGGTACTAGGAATTTTTTCTTATAGAACTTATTTATCATTTGTTCAATTTATTTTTTCTAAGATGAATTTATTTAAATATTCTATTTCCTCTTCTGTTAATCTAGACCAGAGGTCCTCAAACTATGGCCCTGGGCCAGATGGGGCAGCTGAGGACAATTATCCCCCTCACTCAGGGCTAAGAAGTTTCTTTATTTAAAGGCCCACAAAACAAAGTTTTTGTTTTTACTATAGTCTGGCCCTCCAACAGTCTGAGGGACAGTGAACTGACCCGCTATTTTAAAAGTTTGAGGACCCCTGATCTAGACAGTTTGTTTTTGGTAATATTCACTTATATTGTCAATATTATCAGTGTATAATTGTGCAAAATAACTCCTAATAATTGCTTTAATTTTATCCTCATAGATCATTCATTTGCCCTTTTCATTTTTGATACAGATAAGTTGATTTTCTTCTTTTTAAAATCAAATTTAAAAGTAGTTTATATATTTGATTGTGGGTTTTTTTTTCCATAGAACAAGTTCTGAGTTTTATTTATTAGTTCAATTTTTTTACTTTTAATTTTATTAATTGTTCCTTTGATTTTCAGGATTTACACATTAGTTCTTAATTGGAGATTTTAAAATTTCTTTTATTTTTATAGTTGCATGCTCAATTCATTTATCTGTTCTTTCTATTGCTCACACACACACACACACACATACACACACACATACACATATATATATATGTAGAGATATAAATTTTCTCCTAAGTAGTACTTTGCATTCCACAAATTTTTGGTATGTTGTCTCATTGATGTCATTATCTTTAATATTTCTGCTTTTTAAAATTTATGTGTGAAGTTTTTATGCCCTAATATATAGTTAATTTTGTGAACTACTATGTACAACTGAGAAAAAAGAATTCCCTTTCTTTTCTCATTCAGTTTTCTCCAGAGGTTTATTATATCTTTTACAAAATTCTGTTCCTTAATTTTTTAAAAATTATTATTATTATTTTATAATTCAATTTATCTAGCTCTGAGATGAGAAACCTAAAGTCATCTAGTAGTATAGTTTTAGTATCTATTACCTTCTGTAAAACTCATTTAACTTTTAGAATTTGGATACTCTATTGTTTGGTACATAGAGATTTGTTACTGATTTTACTTTATTGTCTATGGACAATAAAGCTTGTACAAAAGCTTTTTAATTTGATATAATCCAAATTTTCTATTTTGTGATCAATAATGATCTCTAATACTTCTTTGGTCACAAATTCCTTCCTCCTCCACAGGTCTGAGAGGTAAACTATGATAGGTTCTTCTAATTTATTTATAATCTCATTCTTTATGCTTAGATCACAAACCCATTTTTACCTTATCTTGGTGTACAGCTTTAAGTGTGGGTCAATGCCTAGTTTCTACCATACTAATTTTCAATTTTCCCAGCAGCTTTTGTCAAAGTGAATTCTTGTCCCAAAAGCTGGGGTCTTTGGGTTTGTCAAACACTAGATTATTAAAGTTATTGACTGTTTTGTCCTGTGAACCTAACCTATTCCAGTGATCAACTAGTCTATTTCTTAGCCAATACCAAATGGTTTTGGTGACCACTGCTTTATAATATAGTTTTAGATCTGGTTCAGCTAGGCCACCTTCATTTGATTTTTTTCTCATTAGTTCCCTAGAAAATGTTGACCTTTTATTCTTCCAGATGAATTTGTTGTTATTTTTTCTAGGTCACTAAAATAGCTTCTTGGGAGTCTGATTGGCACAGCACTAAATAAATAGATTAGTTTAGGTAGTGTTGCCATCTTATATTCGCTCAACCTATCCAACAGCACTTAATATTTTATCAATTGGCTAGATATGACTTTATTTGTATGGAAAGTGTTTTATAGTTTTGCTCATATAGTTCCTGACTTTCCCTTAACAGATAGATTCCCAAATATTTTATACTCTCAGGAGTTACTTTAAATGGAATTTCTCTTTGTATCATTAACCGTTGGATTTTGTTAATGATATAAAAGAATGCTGATAATTTATGTGGGTTTATTTTGTATCCTGCAACTTTGCTAAAGTTGTGGATTATTTCTAATAGCTTTTTAATAGAATCACTGGGGTTTTCTAAGTATACCATCATATCATCTGCAATGAGTGAAAATTTGGGTTCCTCATTACCTACTTTAATTCCTTTAATCTTTTTCTCAACTCTTATTGCCAATGCTAGCATTTCTAATACAATATTGAATAATAATGGTGATAATGGTCAACCTTGTTTGACTTCTGATCTTACTGGGAATGGTTCCAGTTTATCTCCATTACATCTGTTGTTTACTGATGGTTTTAAATAGTTGCTACTGACTATTTTAAGGAAAAGTCCATTTATTCCTATACTCTCAAATGTTTTTAATAGGAATGGATGCTGGATTTTATCAAATGCTTTTTCTGAATCTATTGAGATGATCATGTGGTTTTTGTTAATTTGGTTATTGAGATAATCAATTATGCTAATAGTTTTCCTAATATTGAACCAGTCCTACATTTCTGGTATAAATCCTACTTGGTCATGGTGTATTATCCTGAGGATGATTTTCTGTAATCTTTTTGCTAATATTTTATTTAAGATTTTTGCATCAATATTCATTAGGGAGATCAGTCTATAATTTTCTTTCTGTTTTCAACCTACCTAGTTTAAGTATCAGTACCATGTCTGTGTCATAAAAGGAATTTGATAGGACTCCTTTATTCCCTATTTTTTCAAATAATTTTTATAACATTGGAGTTAATTGTTCTTTAAATGTTTGGTAGAATTCACATGTAAATCCATCTGGTCCTGGGGATTTTTTCTTAATTCATATTAATCTTATGATTAATAGCTTGTTCTATTTCTTTTTCTAAAATGGTACTATTTAAGCAATTTACTTCCTCCTCTGTTAATCTGGGAAGCCTATATTTTTGAAGGCAGTCATCCATTTCACTTAGGTTATCAAATTTATTGGCATAAAATTGGGTAAAGTAACTCCTAATTATTGCTCTAATTTCTTATTCGTTTGGTGGAAAGTTCTCCCTTTTCGTTTTTAAGACTCACAATTTGATTTTCTTCTTTCCTGTTTCCAATCAAATTTACCCAAGGTTTATCTATTTTGTTGGGTTTTTTTTTTTCATAAAACCAACTTTTAGTTTTTTTTTTTACTTTCAATTTTATTAATTTCTCCTTTTAATTTTAGAATTTCAAGTTGAGTATTTGATTGGGATTTTTTAATTTGCTCTTTTTCTAGCTTTTTAGGTTGCAAGCCCAATTCATTGATCTTCTCTTTCTATATTTTATTCAAGTGAGCCTCTAAAGATATAAAATTTCCCCTTATTACCTCTTTGGCTGCATCCCACAAATTTTGGTATGTTGTCTCATTGTTGTCATTCTCTTGGGTGAAATTATTAATTTGTCTATGATTTGCTGTTTCACCCATTCATTATTTAGGATGAGATTATTTAGTTTCCAATTACTTTTTGGTCTATTTACCTCTAGCTTTTTGTTGAATGTAGTTTTTATTGCATCTTGATCTGAAAAGAACACATCTACTATTTCTGTCTTTCTGAATTTAATTTTGAGGTCTTTATGTCCTAATATATGGTCAGTTTTTGTATATATTCCATGAACTTCTGAAAAGAAAGTGTAGTTCTTTCTGTCTCCATTCAATTTTCTCCAAAGATCTACCATACCTAACTTTTCTAATATTCTATTTACCTCTTTAACTTCTTTCTTATTTGTTTTGTGGTTTGATTTATCCAATTCTGAGAGTGTAAGGTTGAGATCTCTTCCTATTATAGTTTTGCTATCTATTTCTCCTTGCAACTCTCTTAACTTATTTAGGAATTTAGATGTACACACTACTTGGTGTATATATGTTTAATATTGATATTGCTTCATTGTCTATGCTACCCTTTAGCAAAACATAGTTTCCTTCCTTATCTCTTTTAATTAGATGAATTTTTGCTTTTGCTTGATCTGAGATATGGCTACCCTTGCTTTTTTTGACTTCACCTGAAGCATAATAGATTCTGCTCCAGCCTTTTACCTTTACTCTGTATGTATCACCCTGCTTTAAATGTGTTTCCTGTAAACAACATATTGTAGGATTCTGGCTTTTGATCCAATCTGCTCTCTGCTTCCACTTTATGGGAGAGTTCATCCCATTCACATTTATGGTTTAAACTACTAATTCTGTATTTCCCGCCATTTTATTATCCCCAGATTATGCTTTTCTTTTTCTTTCTCTCCTTAACCCCCTCCCCAGTATTAAACTTATGGGCACCACTTGCCTCATGTAGCTCTCCTTCTTTAGAATTCCTACCACCCTCTTTGAGTCCCTTTCCCTGTCTTATATCTTTCCCTTATTACTCTTTTCCTTTTCCCTTTTCCTCTCCCAATTTTGAATGAGGTTAGAGAAGTTTTTCTATAAACCAAATATGTCTAATATTTTCTCTTTAAGATAAATTTGATGAGAGTAAGATCACACAGTGTTTCTCCCCCTCCTTAAATTCCCTCAGATATTATAGGTTTCCTTTGCCTCTTTGTGGGATGTAATTTCCCTCTTTTTATCTCATACCCATTTCCTTTTTTCTGATACTATCCCCTTTCCACTTCTACTTCCCTTTTTTGTATTATAATAGTAAAATCAAATTATACATGCACTCTTTATATATGCCTATAACAGAAATACAGTTCTCAAGAGTTCTTTTTATCTTTTATGCTTCTGTTGAGTCCTATATTTGGAGGTCAAATTTTTTGTTTAGCCCTGATTTTTTTCATTAGGAATAAATGGAATTCACCTGTTTCATTAAATGTACATCTTTTCCCTGGAAGAAAATGCTCAGCTTAGCTGGGTAGTGGATTCATTCCAAGTTCTTTTGCCTTTCAGAATATCAGATTTCAGGACCTTTGATCCTTTAATGTGGAAGCAGCTAGATCCTGAGTGATCCTTATTGTGGCTCCTTGGTAGTTTAATTTTTTTTTCTGGCTCCTTGTAATATTTTTCCTTAGTCTGATACTTCTGAAATTTAGCCACAATATTCCTTGGAGTTTTTATTTTGAGGTCTCTTTCAGAAGATGTTCAATGAATTCTTTCAACACCTATTTTACCTTCTGATTTTATTACATCTGGGCAGTTCTCTTTGATGATTTCTTGTAAAATAGTGTCTAGGCTCTTTTTCATCATAATTTTCAGGAAGTACAATAATCCTCAGATTATGTCTCCTAGATCTATTTTCCAGTTCTGTTGTTTTTCCAAGTAGATATTTAACATGTTTTTGGTTTTGTTTTACTGATTCTTGATGTCTCAATGAATCATTCAGTTCTTTTTGTTCAGTTCTGATTTTTAATGAGTTATTTTCTTCATTTGCTTTTTTTTTTTTTTTTTTTTTTTTTTTACTTCTTTCTGTATATGTCCAATTGAGTTTTTAATTCAGTTGTTTTGCTCTATGGGATTTTTTCCATTCCACTAATTTTTTTTTTTTAACTGATTTATTTCCTTTTTCCAATTCACAAATCCTAATTTCCTAGGAGTTTTTTATCTTTTCCAATTCATAAATTTTGTTTCCCTGGGAGTTCTTTACCTTTTCCAATTCACATTTCAGGAAGTTGTTTTTTCCACTTTATCAAGTTTTTCTTTTAATGAGTTATATGCCTTTTCCATACTCTCTTGCAGAACTTCTCTTTCCTTTCCCCATTTTTCTTCTAGCTCTCTTTTAAAATCTTTTATAATTTCTTCTAGGAGAGCCTTGTGAAGGGGATCAGGCTATATCACCCTTTGAGGTTTTGTCTGAAGACTGTCTGCTATTAGTCTCCTTGGGGTTGGAAACCTGCTCCCTTTCTGTATAGAAGCTATGTATAGTTAGAGTTCGCTTGGCTTTGCTATTCATTTTTTTTTTAAAGCCCTTAGGGTCTGCTTTCAGGGCAAGATTACCAGCTTCTTCTACAGAACAGGTATAGATAAATGGACAGTAGCTGTCCTGCAAATGGGCTGCAAATTGCAGCTAAGCTGTGGAAGTTTCACTGCTCTGGGAAGAACCCCCACAGGGGAAGTGCCATTGCCCTGCCAGAACCTCCCAGCTGTGCAGAATTGTGACTGCCCTGGGCAGAGCCCCACACTTTGGACTGTGGCTGCACAGCTGCACTGTGATATATGCTGAATCACTCCGGGTTCTGGGTGGGTGTGGCCAAGTCCTGTTAAATTCTGGCATTTTGGAGGGCATACTCTATCTTTGGCATTTGTGTAACTTCTCTGCTAATCTACTGCTTTGCAGCCAAAGCAGAGCAGCCAACCTGTGGTGAGTCCTCCCTGTAAATTCTCCACCTGCAGAGACCGCCCCTACCCCCAATCTGCTCAGTGTGCTAGCCTCCCTGTTCTGTCTCCCTGCCAGGGCTGGCCTCCTCCCACCTGATCAGGACAAACCTTTTCTGCTGATCTTGCAGATTATCTTTGGATAGTAATTTGTTGTCCTCCCAATATTCATGGATTTTACCAGTCAAGCACTATTTCAGAGGCTGAATTTGATAATCAGTAGTGAGGTTAGAAGGGGAGTTTAAAATGAAGTGTGTGTCTCTCTGCCATCTTGGCTCACCTCCTTCCCCTCCCCCCACACATTCATTTGTTTTTAAAATCACTTTTGACTCTTCAAGGAATTTTTGTTGGGCTTATGTCACATTCACTTTTTTCTTTGAGGCTTTGATTGTAGCTGTTTTAACATTTTGTCTTCTTCTGAGTTTGTCTTAATTTTCCATATCCACATGGTAGATTTTTATGATCAAGTTCTTTTCTTCTGTTGTTTGCTCATTTTTCCAAGCTATTTTTTGACTTTGAACATTATGTTAAAGTTGGGACTCTATTTCCAGGGTGTGGTAGGGGAGGGAGCTATCTCAAGACTCAGATTTTTTCCTCACTGCTGTTTACAAAGCTTGTTCTGGAGTTTGGGTACTTTTTGGTGCTTCCAAGATGGCATGATCTGAGGACAGGTGTGGTAGCTGTTCCTTTGTGATCAGAAATAATACTACTCCTCAGGAACCCTGTTCCCTAGTGACTATTAAAAATTACAGTTTCTTTGGAACAGCAAGTGTTCTTCTCCACCCTGGAATTGAAATTCAGAAGTGAATTTAGGTTAGAAAAAGGCCCTATTTTGTGCCCAGTGATAGCACTGGGGTTCCCTATAGTCTCTTTCCAATTCTCTTACCACTGTTTTGAGAATTCCTGAAAAACAAGATGCTGTTCTCACTACCTTCAATGACCACTGATTGAACCAATGTCACAGACCTATTCTTCTGACAGACCATTCCTGCTAAACTTCTAAGTTGTCTTGGTGGACTCCAACTTTTGTTGGCTTTGCCACTTCAGAATTCAATTTGAAGTTTTATTTTAAAGTTATTTGGAGGGGAATTTTAAGTGAGCTCAGTTGCTTCCATTATTCCATCACTTTGCCTTCCCCATTCCTACCAAATCTAGTATTCTTGAAGAGTATTTTTGAAAACTTGCTTTGTAAATTTCAAAGTTCTAAATAAACACCTTTTTTTTTTTTTTTTTGGTAATTCCTTCTCTCTCTCTCTCTCTCTTTTTATTATAGCTTTTTATTTATAAGTTATATGCATGAGTAATTTTGCAGCATTGACAATTGCCAAACCTTTTGTTCCAATTTTTCCCCTCCTTCCCCCCATCCCCTCCTCCAGGTGGCAGGTTGACCAATACATGTTAAATATATTAAAGTATAAATTAAATACAGTAGAAGTATACATGTCCTAACAGTTATTTTGCTGTACAAAAAGAATCGGACTTTGAAATAGTGTACTATTAGCTTGTGAAGGAAATCAAAAATACAGGCAGACAAAAATAGAGGGATTGGGAATTCTATGTAATGGTTCATAGTCATCTCCCAGAGTTCTTTCGCTGGGTGTAGCTAGTTCAGTTCATTACTGTTCCATTGGAACTGATTTGATTCATCTCATTCTTGAAGAGGGCCACGTCCATTAGAATTGATCATCATATAGTATTGTTGTTGAAGTATATAATGATCTCCTGGTCCTGCTCATTTCACACAGCATAAGTTCATGTAAGTCTCTCCAGGCCTTTCTGAAATCATCCTGTTGATCGTTTCTTACCAAACAATAATATTCCATATTATTCATATACCACAATTTATTCACCCATTCTCCAATTGATGAGCATCCACTCGGTTTCCAGTTTCTGGCCATTACAAAGAGACCTGCCACAAACATTCTTGCACATACAGGTCCCTTTCCCTTCTTTAAGATTTCTTTTGGGATATAAGCCCAGTAGAAACACTGCTGGATCAAAGGGTATGCACAGTTTGATAACTTTTTGAGCATAGTTCCAAATTGCTCTCCAGAATAGCTGGATATAAACAAATTTTTTTAACCGAAGGAGGTGATAAATTAAGAAATCCTTAAACAAATTAAGTTAAAGCTCAAAATCAGACAATAGTGTGAAAAGGAAACAATTTTCTTCTTGGGTATAATTTTCTGTTTGCAAACCTAAGAATCCTGTGTATGACCTCTGCCACAGATCAGAACTCAACTCAGAGGATTGGGACTCTTTTTTTGTTTGTTTGTTTAAAGCAGGCACAAAATGAGGGTATATCCTGGAAAAATAACCACTTTTAAAATATAGCAAACTCCTGTTTTGGAGAAGTTAACTGGCACAGAGAGGATAGAGTGCTGGACCTGGATTCAGGGAGACTTGTCTTCCTGAATTCAAATTTGACCTCAGAAATTTATTATAAGCAAGTCACTTAACCTTGTTTGCCTCATTTCCTCATTTGTAAAATGAAATGGAGAAGGAAGTGGCAAACCACTCCAGTATCTTTGTCAAATGGGGACACAGAGTCAGTTCATCATGACTGAACAACAACAAATTCTTATTTACCCAAAAATCTAATAAATAAAAAACTTAAGAGAGTAAATCTAGTCACTTATTATTATTATTATTTTTTTTTACGAGAACAAGAAAATACCTTAATATCAGAGTTTTTTATTTTGGGGTATTTTTGTGGAGGGAGTGGGGGGGTGAGGTTGAGGGTAAATTTCTGAGATATCCTAAAGCTGGAAGAGACCTTAAAGTTCATCTAGTCTAGGTGCTGTTAAGTATTTTTGTGGGTCATGGACTCCTTGGCCACCTGTTGGAGCCTATGGAGAACTTCTCAAAAAAAAAGTTTTTAAGTTATAAAGAAGACACAGGATTATCCTGTAACTTTGGACACAACTTTTCCAAATTCCTCATCCATAATACTAGGAGATACAGTAAAATTAGGAGTTCCTAACCTATTTTTTAAAAATATTTTAATATGTTTATTAATATATTATTATTTTTATATTATATTTACATATTATATTATAATTTATATAATTATACACATATTAACAGATTCACAGGCCGAAGGTTAGGAACTCCTGATTTTACTGTACCTCCTAGTATTAGGATGAGAAATTTGGAAAAGACAAGCAACCTGCCCAAAGTCATACATGTAGTAAGAGGCAAAACTAGAGTTTGAACCTGGTTGCTCTAACTCTAACAACAACAACAACAATAGTTAACATTTATATAGTACTTTCTATGTGCCAGGCACTATGTCAAATCATTTACAATTATTTGATGCTCACAACTCTGGGATGTAGGTGCTTTTATTATCCCTATTTTGCTGATCAGGAAACTGAGCAAATAGAGATTAAGTGATATGTCCAGAGTTATACAGGATCTAAATCTAGCACTTTTTCCGCTGTATCATATATCCCAAAGTGCCTTGTGAATATTAAAAAGTATATTAAATTACAATAAATCTAGATTTTTTTCTTTTTCTTTTTTCTTTTCTTTTCTTTTTTTTTTTGGCTAAGTGTATTTTACAAAACTATATCTCAATTTTAAAAGATTCAATTTTTGGATGTATCTGTTAATGTGAAGGGCTACTCTGAGGTGGGTTTAAACAGCAACCAAACTGTTTGGGGCTATCATTTCCACTTACTGCCCATTATGAAGAATTGTTCTTCTTTCCTATTTTGCCAATTGAATTATTGCTCTTTATTTAAAATTCACTCAAAAGCTATCTCATTGTAAATACCTTGACTCAAGACTTCCCTTGTGGCCCAGAGAATCAATATTTGCTTTTCCATATGAGTTTCATGTACTATTTTTCTTGTTCAATACAATATTATAGTATGGTGAAAAGAGTATTGGATCCGGAGACCCAGAATGTGGAATCAGATCCCAGCTGTATCATTTACTAACTATGAAGTATTTTGTAGATCAGGGCTTTTTAAACTTTTTCATCAGCAACCCCCTTTTACCCAACAAATTGTTATGCAATACTGGTTTTATAGGCATATAAAATATACTATAAATTAAACATTTAATAATGATAAATCATCATTTCAAATCCCATAACATTCAGTTATATGACCCCATATAAGGTTGTAACTTGTGATACAGGAGCCACCTGCCAGTGGCTCCTAGAGATCTAATGCAGACCTGTAGAATGGATCTCTTCATGTGAAAGGATGATGATGACACAAGGAGACTGAGAGGCAGTTGTATTCTCTGACCTCTCTTCTCCTCCCTCTTGTCTCCAATTTACTTCATTCCCAATCCACAAGGAACATCTTCATTGAAAGGCTGCTTTGCAACTCATTCAAGTGTTATGATTCACAGCTGTAGAGGTTCTTGGAGAATTTGATGAGATTTAGATTTGGGGAACCCAAATGAAATTAGGATTTCTGGTGGTCAGGGAGTTAAATGAAGTCTA
Source organism: Sarcophilus harrisii (assembly GCF_902635505.1). Lineage (NCBI taxonomy): Eukaryota > Metazoa > Chordata > Mammalia > Dasyuromorphia > Dasyuridae > Sarcophilus > Sarcophilus harrisii. Next base: position 472,651,643 of record NC_045427.1, on the reverse strand, counting down.
GTGCTGGGTTCAGGTTCAGGGAGTCAAATGGAGGGGTTTGTCTCCCCTGCAACCTCTTGGGATTTGGTGCAAGCATAGGTTCTCTGTAAAGGAATTTACAGACCCAAAAACCTAGATTGATAAAAGAGGTTTATTATGGGGATTGTAAGTAGTGTTAAAGTCTGGCTAAGGAAATAGGTGAGGGTAAAGAGAAGAGGGCACTGGAAAGGAGTATTCCAGTGGGCAGAAGCTCCTTGGGGTGCCAAGCATAGGGCTGGAATGTTTGGAACCTCTGCAAAGAGAGGGTTTTAGTTTGGTTTTTTTATAATAGGAGGCTTTGGCTACAAGCTGAAGGGGACTCATGGGTGGAGTCCCAAGTTGGCTCCTAGCTGGATTTCAGCTTGGAGCTGGAATTTGAATTGAATTCAGTGGGTTTCAGGACTGAGCCGACACTATCCACATAATGAAGATGAAACTATTTGTCCTTTGGGGTGGAGTCCACTGAGGCAGAGTTGAAGGAGATTTTCTTCTTTAAGGATTTTCAGAGTTTTGGGGTCCCCTCTTCAAATTGACCTGCTCCTTCACTTAGGCATAGTCCTTAACAGTAAATCACAGTTTAAGAAGCTTTGGTGTAGATCAATTAACCTCTCTGGGCCTCAGTTTCTCCAAATGCAAAATGTAAAATGACCTTTATCTAAATGACCTAACTAAAGGCTCTTTCAAATCCAAGTCTGTAATCCCATGACTGAAGTAAAAAATTCCCTTATTACAGTAATCAGTATATTTTATCCAGTGTTAGGCCCTTCATGAGGCTAGGGATTGTCTCATATACAAATCTTTTGTGTTTTTTTTTAAAGCACCAAGCACAACAATCTATATGTAATCAGTAATAGTCGTGGCTAACATTTATGGAACACATTAAAATGTTCACAGTATCTTCATCGTAGTATCTGATTTGATTCTCACAATAATCCCATGAGGCAAATACAATTGTTATCCTCATTTTACAAATGAGAATATTGAGGCTAGGAAATTTTAAGTGACTTCTCCAGTATAACACAGCTAATAAGTATTTGAGCCCTAAATAGAATTGATCTTTTTGACTTCAAGGTCAGCTTTCTGCTACATCACCTAGGTACCAGTGAATGCTTAACAAATACAAAATGAACCTATTTTTTCAGTATCCCCTTTCCTCTTTGAATCATCCAGGGTATGTCCCTTTCTTTGTCTCAGTCTTTTACTAATCACAATTCAGAACATTCTTCTTCAGACAATCTCAGTCTCAGATTAACACCCTTTCATTTTCTCTTCCTTAGCTCAATTTTTGCCTTGGGGAAATCTCCCTTCCATTTTCATTCACATCCATTTGTGAATTAAGAAATTACCACAATAACTAGTAGCTTATTCCAGTGAGAACAGTGCCAGTGAGGTGAGAGAAGGAACAAAAGAAGAAAAGGAACTAGAAGGATTAGTTTGAGTGGTCAAGAGATCTAGTGACTGGGGAGGGAATTGCCTATGCATTGTATATTTTAATGGCTAATTAAGGCATGTTAGCCATACCTGTTCTTTTGTATTAAACAAACAAATAAACAAACAACTTACTTTGGGACCCAGGGGCTAGAAATTAAAACCTTTGAAAATAGTCCAACAATTATACAAACATTTTCATCAATACACTTATGCTTTTTTAATCAAATCTGCTTCTTCCCGCCTTCTAAGAGCATAGAAAACTGGTATCTAAGCAGGCACATCTGATTCAAGTCCTGTTTCCAAAAGACACTGACTGTGTGACTCTGGACAAGTTATTTAACTTTTCAATGGTCTAGACAGCTCTCAGAAATTCTAAATTACATAGGAAGTACTAACATTCAGTGATAGAGCAGTTTCCTTATCTGAGATTTCCTTAAGTGATTGGAATTGTAAAATTCAATCCTTATTGCCTTTCCACAATCCTTTTTTCTTTCTCCTAAGGCAATTAGAGTTAAATGGCTTTCCCAGGGTCACACAGCTAGGGAGTGGTAAGTGTCTGAAGTCAAATTTAACTCAGATCCTTCTGACTTCAGGAGGTGCTCTATGTACTGTACCAACTAGCTGCCCCTCCACAATGCATTTTTAAGAGTTTTATTTTAAATCATATTTGACTATGTTCTGTTATAATTACTAATAAGCAACAAATTTTCATTGTCTTTTTTTCATTGCAAATGTGCAGTATTTCATCTGATATGACTGAAAGAATTTTGTGGGCTAGCTGTGAAGATCGTGTATTTTTAAATCAGCAGGAGTCAGGAATTCAGGTTAGGGGAAAATCGTCAGTCTTTATTCTCAGTGAAGAAGGATCGGAGGTGGAAGAGAATCGGCGATAGCAATGTGTGCAGCTGAGTCAAGAAGCTAGCTCGACCAGCAGCCACACAACCAGCAGCTCGGAGTCTCCAACCCAGGCCCAATCTCTCCCAGCTTCTCTTCCTGTCTCCCTCTCTGCCTCCACCCACCAAAATCGTCATTTCCTATACAACACATCAGGACTTGCACAGAGAGTGGGCAGGGACCATTCTTTATCCAATCATGTATATTAATAGAGTATAGCCCAATTACTATTTAGCCTCACGTACTTGGGACCTCAGTGCATCAACTCAAACCTCAGCCCATTACAGCTAGCCTTGGGATCTAAGATAAATCTGCATTTATAATATAGTTGCTATAGCAAATTATATTCTGATTTATGACCAATCAACTTGTAAATGAATTGTGATTACACAATACATAATCCGAAGGAACATTTTTGGTGCACACAGACTTTTTGGTACATTCAAATGCTATCAAGCAAGTGACTGCCTATTCTATCCATACATAAGACTAGACAATCCTAAGAATCAAGGGCTGTGTGTGGACTTCCCTCTCTTTCCTGATTCTCTGGTCCATAATAAACACAGGTGTTTCCTCTACATGGGTTGATTTTTGAATCACCTCACTAAAACAATGTATACTCAGTTCCATCCCGGTTGTTGGTGATGATATTATATTTTCTGTTCCAATCAGTTCCTTGAGCAATGAAAGGTGAGAGCCAGATTCTATGCATTCCTACTAAAGATTTATAATTTGATTCACAGTTTAATTCTGAGACTGGATTTCTAAAAGATTATAGGAAGGAACTAAATAAGCCTTTGGTTACAAGTGATTCTAAACATTTTATTTGGAGTTTTTGCCTCTATGGGACAAGAACCCATGTTGACCCAACCATGTTGTTAACTTAATAACTTTTTCTGTTTCTGTCTTTCTGTCTCTCTCTCTCTTTCTGTCAGTCTCTCTTTGTGTGTGTGTGTGTGTGTGTGTGTGTGTGTGTGTGTGTACTGTTACTGTGTCCTTTCTCTCTCATCTGTTTCTCTTTCCTCTTCTCTGTCTTTCTGTCTCTATCCTTCCCTCCCTTCTCTGTTTGCCAAACTATTATAAATCCAATCTTAATAGTAATATAAAATCTAATATAAAATCTACCAAAACAAAGTATCCTCATCTTTCTGGATACCTGGAAGAAGCAATGCAGTGGCCTTCTCCCATTCCAGGTATATTTTTGTTTCCTTCCAAGGAGGGGCATATAAGCTATCTGATACTTATGGAGCCAGTATATCAGGAAAGAGGAGTAACTTCCCAAACTATGTGTCCTTTGTAATACAGGATTGGTATAAGGATAACTTGTTCTCAATGTTTACATTGTGAATGGAGGTGGGAAGACATGACTGAGTCCATGTTACTAATCATATGTTTGTTCCACTACAAGGGTTGCTCTTGGAGGTATTCATGAGCTGGCTGAGATAACAAAATGTGACATACCTGAAGATGGATTGGCAAACCTGAATCCTAGGGGCACTTTTATTTCAATGGGAAATAGATAGAAGAATCTTGGAGAATTGGTTTTTGATGCTGCTGTGGATGGAATGAAATAAAGCATTCTCATCCATGTCTTGTTTTTCAAAACCTAGTATACAGATCAAAGGTCAGTCAGGGATCATGATCAAGTATCACAAGCAAACTACAATCTCCCTCAACCAGAGAGGAATCTGTATTCAAGACCTAATAGGATATTATTTTGAAGCATCTATCCTGTTGTCTTCCTGGTAACCAGAGTTATATGGTCTAGGACCCACCAGGGATATGACTCCATCATCTGCTTCTGAGGTATATATAAGCTATTAGTTTCCAGATTCCTCTTTAGAAAGCAAGACATTTACGCAAAATATTACCATCTCCATTTCCAGGCATCACTGCCGTCACTGACACCATGAAGGATGATCTTAGCAGTAAATTCAATTGGGTTATGGCCATAAGAGTCCCTGCCTGACTCAAGCCCCCTGTTTTCCAGTTCTAATGTGCCAACTCCATTAAAGGGGAGCACCTAAGTAAAACATAGTGGTGACATCCCTGTCTGTTACATTTCTTAATCCCATTTCCCCCATTTAATCTGCATAATGCTGTCCTGGTTTGGCCAAACCTTGAGAGCCTCTGATGACAGATAACATTTTAGCTCTATCTGGACAGCAAATGGTTCTGTGTTAACTCCATTCTCTGAGAGCTATCTTCTCCCTGCCACTACCAACTCCCTTTCCTGAAGGGAAGTCCATTTATGAGCTTTACAACTTAGTCTGCAGGCTTCTTTCTGTCATATTCCATTTAGAGACCACGAGTCAAGCTGGAATTACAGAGTTCATTATTATAATTTCACTGGGTATATTAATTTCCTTCAGGAGCCTTCTTTAGTATAACTTGAACAGGATCCTTGAATCAAAGGAAGTAGCAGTTCAAGACAGAATCCTCCTTTGCTCAAATTTTGTTTTGCACTAAGGGCTCTAGAATTTTTGTTTCTGGAAGTATATTGCCTTAAAGTAGGCACATAAATAAATGCTTGAGCAATTGGATTATATAAAATAAAAAAATAAAATAAAATGCTATTCTAGTATGAATAGATCCATTAAAGATTCAGTGTGTGTGTGTGTGTGTGTGTGTGTGTGTGTGTGTGTCTGTTTATGTGTATATAACTACATTTTTGAAGTGGTTTGAAGGTAAGAAAAAGTTGACATCTTGGGTTCAAGAAAGTAATTCCTTCAGTTTTATGGTTCTTGAGCCTTTTCAGTTAAACTCTATGGGAAAAATAATTTCATTACCAGCTTATCAAAAAATAAAAGTCACTTCTGAATACATCGATAACATGCAGTAATTTGAGGTTTCCCATAGACCCAAATATATAGTTATTGATAAAGACAGTTTGATTATTTCTAATTGCTTTTCTCCCTGAAATCATAGAAGTCTTCACCACAGGTCTCTAGCAGGTCCCAGCAAATTAGATTTACATTTATATTTTTTTTAAAAAGACTAGTCCAACTAGTTCAACTAATAATACATTGATTGGTGGAGTTGTGAACAGATCAAACCATTTTAGAGAGCAATATGGAATTATGCCCAAAGGGCTTTCAAATTGTGCATGCCCTTTGATTCAGCAGTTTCTTTACTGGAGCTATATCACAAAGAGATCATAAGAAAGGGAAAAGGACCTACATGAGCAAAAATGTTTGTAGCAACCCTTTTTGTACTGGCAAAGAACTGGAAACTGAGTGGATGCCCATCAGTTGGAGAATAGCTGAATAAGTTATGGTATATAAACGTTATGCAATATTATTGTTCTATAAGAAATGATCAGCAGGATGATTTCAGAAAGGCCTGGAGAGACTTAACATGAACTGATGCAAAGTGAAGTGAGTAGGACCAAGAGAACATTGTACACAGCAACAAGATTATACCATGGTTAATTCTGATGGACATGGCTCTTTTTAACAGTGAGATGATTCAGGCCATTCAAATCTTATACTGTAGAAAGCTATCTGCACCCAGAGAGAGAACTATGGGGACTGAGTGGAAGATCAAAACATATTTTTGCATTTTGTTTTCTTTCTCATTTTTTCCTTTTTGATCTGATTTTTTCATACACAATGATAACCGTGGAAATATGTATAGAAGAACTGCACATGTTTAACACATATTTGGATTAGTTGTAGTATAGGGGAGGGTTGAGGGAAAGGGAGGGAGAGAAAAATTTGGAACGCAAAATTTTGCAAGGGTGAATGTTGAAAACTATGTATATGTTTTGAGAATAAAAAAAACTTTAAAAAAGACTAGTCCATCACCTTCTCCTTAAGCCTACCACAAAGACATGCATGTATTAGGGCTTAAGAAGACAGATTGACCAAATCCCTTTAATGTTATTTGAGATTCTTTGGAGAAAATTTCTGAGTTAATCTATGGATGTTCTGATTGTATCAAGGATTCATAAACAACTACGTTTATTAAGAAAAGATAAAGCACTTGAATCATCTAAGCTTACAAAAAGAAGTTTAATAAGTCAAAAATTAACCCTCCCCAATTCCAAGTATCAGATAGATTTATCAACAAATTCTATCAAACATTTAAAGAATAATAATTCCAAAAATTATAAACTTTTTGAAAAAATAGGAAAATGAGTCTTATCAAATTCCTACTAGCATATCTTCTTGTTACTTAAACCAGCTCAAAACAGAAAAGGAAAACCATAAATCAATATCTAACAAATATTGATGCAAACTTTTTGAGTAATATTTAGTAAGGAGACTACAATATATCACAAAGATTATACATTATAACTAGGCTAGATTTACATAAGGAATGTAGGGTTAATTCAGTCTTAGAAAAACTATAGACAAAATTATTAATTAATTTAATTAATCTAACAATATAATTATTAATTTATAACAAGTATAACAAAAATCACATTATATCAATAAATGCAGAAAATGTTTTTTAATAAAGACAACATTCTAGGAACTCAAAATTTTAAAACTGTCAAAAATGTTTTAATAAGTAATTTGGGAAAAATAAAACATATTTAAAAATAAATATGCACACGAAAAAAAGTTTTTGAAAAGGTATAACATTTATTTATTTAAAAAAAGAAGACACAATAAAGCATAAGAATAAACATATCTTTCCTTACTATGATAAATAAAATGTCTAAAAATAAAAGCAATATCACTATCTCTTTTGGGCTGAAGTAGAGCCTTTCCAGTAAGATCAAAGGTAAATCAAGGATATCCATTATTGCCATTAATATCCAACATAGCACTAGATGTACTAACTAAAGCAATAAAGCTGCAATAGAAATTTGGGGAATAAGTATAAGCAAATAGAAAGCAAAATAGTACTTTTCACAGAAGAGTTGATTTACCTAGAGAACCTTAGAGAGACAAAAAAACTGAAACAATTAGCTTTAGTGAAGCTCTAGTATAACATAAATCCTTAAGATTTCTGTGTAGTACCAACAATATCCAGTAGGAAAAGTTAGAAAGATTTTTACATTAAAAAGTGGGAAATATTTTGGAATCTATATTTTAAGACACCTACAGAAATTATATGAATACAATTATGAAATCATTTTTATACAAATAAAAACAAATCTTAATGAAAGGAGAAATATTAATTGCTCATAGGCAGACTGATCCAATACAAAAAATGATAATACTACCGAAATTATTTTACATATTCAATGTCATATCAGTCAACTAACAAAGGAGTATTTTATAGAATCAGAAAAAATAGTAACAAAATTATTCTAGAGGAACAAATAAGCTCAAGAATATCAAGGAAAATCTTTTTTTTAACTGAAAAAGGAAAGAGACTATCAATATCATTCCTCAAATTGTATTACAAAGAAATAATCATCAAAACAATTTAGTCTGAAAAATATTCAGACTGATGAGTGTGACAGATTATATCGACAATTTACAAAATTCAGTAAGCACAGTAGGCTAGTAAGTTTGCCTCAGTTTTCTTAACTGGAAAATGGGGGTAATGATAGTACTACTTCTCAGGGTTGTTGTGAGAATCAAATAAGGTAATATTTGTAAAGCAATTGGTAGAGTACTTGCCACATTGTAGATACTATATAAATGCATGTTCTCTTTGTAGTATAGTAGAATGCCGGACCGGGAATAAGCAAGATTTATTTTTTTTTACTTCAAATATGGCTTCAGACATTTAATAGTTGTGTGATCCTGAGCAAGTCACTCAATTTTGTGCCTCAATTTCCTCATCTGTAAAATGAGCTGAAGAAGAAAATGGCAAACCACTGTAGCATTTTTGCCTAGAAAATCCCAGATGAGTTACAGAGGGTCTGACTGAAACCACTGAACAACAATACCTGCTTATTGCCTTTTCTTTTGTAATGAAAAGTTCTTCAAGGACAGAGACTGCTTTTGTTTTTGTCTTTCTAGCCTTAGAACCTAACTTGAAATGTTGTCAGCAACTAACAGCTGTTTTTTGACTAACAGACAAATTGATCTGTGTCTAAAAGAAGATATCTTCTATGGTGGTGGTTGTGATGCCAAGTAAAGAGTATCTTGAAGTATTTGGGGATGCTTACCTTGGGTTTGGAGTGAGGGTATGAAAATGATCTTTAAATGTATGAAGAGCTGTCTTGTAAAAGACTGATTATATTTGTCCTAATTGGCCCAAAAGTTTGGGGAGTATTAAGTATTAAGCATTTACTAAGTTCCAGACTCTGTGTCAAGCACTTTTACAAATATTATCTCATTTGATCCCTATTTGATCCCAAGAGGGCAGAATAAGAGGCAATGGGTAGAGAATTCAGAGGTAGTTTTCAGCTTGATAGGAGAAAAACCTTTCTAACAAGTAAGTAGTTTAAAAGTGAAATGTTTCCCTCAAAAGATAGTGAGTTTCCTATCATTGAAGGTCTTCCAGTGGAGTTTTTGAGAAAATACTGTCAAAGATGTTGGCAGAGGTTTGACAGAGGACTTCTTAAGTCCTTTCCAAGTCTGAGATTATATGATCCTTATGATTCTAGTGTAAAGAGCTGAAACTCTGAAACACTAGAATCAGGCAACTGAACATTTAAGGCTAATTATCTATTGGACAATAACTTATTAGCATATGCTTGGAAAATGGCCCTTCTCACTATTCTGTGCTGGCACCATCTTTTGTGTATACAGATAATCATAGGAGGGATTAGGGGTTGGAGTAAGACAAGCCACAGTCACTTTGGAGGAGAAGGAGGAGAAGGGAAGTTGGTAGGTGGAGTGCTTGTGGCAGTTTCCTCCATCTCCTTTACTTCTCCCCCTAAAGACCAAGGACTTTTGCTGATCCTGACTCTGATTGATCCTGAGGTCAGACGGATTTCACATTCTAGGATTTAAAACTGAAAGGAAACTTGGAGATGATCTAGTTGAAATCTCTTATTTTATAAGTAAAGAAACTGAAGCCTAGAGAAGTTAAATAATTTGCCAAAGATAATATGGGGAAGTTAATGGTGCAGTGGATAGAGCAATGGGCTTAGAATCAGGATGATCTCAGTTCAAATATGGCCTCAGACATTTAATAGATGTGTGACCTTGGGCACATAAATGTGCCTATTGTGCCTTAGTTTCTCTTCTGTTAAAATAAGCTACAGAAAAAATAGCAAACCACTTCGGCATCTTTACCAAGAAAACCACAAGTGAAAAATTAAGTCATAAGTCAGACATGACTGACAAACCAGGGTACATAATAGATAGGGGACAGATTTGGATTCAAGACCTTTGACCTCAAATCCAATACTGTTTCAGACATACTATGTTGATCAAATTCAAACTCAATAACTGTAAAGTATAACTAAAAAGTTGGGTAATATTGTGGGGAAAGCATCAAAAGATGAATTCAAAGAAGTTGAACTCAAATATTTTCTCTGGTACTTTAATAAGTTGTTAATACAACAGAAACTCTTGCTTCCTATCATAAGCTTTCTTAGGCCTCAGTTTTCCCATCTGCAAAAAAAAAAAAATGGGTGAACTAAATGGCTTTTGATATCCCTCTTAGTTTTATGATCCTATAACATGAACTGGGCTTTCAAAGCCTGGGAAACTTAAAATGTCAGAACTAGATATATGGGGGTCTTAATGGTCATTTCCATGATCCTCATAAGTCTAGAGCTGGAAGGAAAGTTAGTGATCATCCACTCCAATCACCTCATTTGGGAGCAACACAAGGCTGATAAACAACAGACATGGATCTGAGATTTTATTGCTACTGGGAAATCCTTGAAGAAGGACTTCCTCTTCTAATAATGATTTAACAGTTCCCTAGAGTTTTGAGATAATGACTTGCCCAGGGTCACAGAGCAAATATGTGTCAGAAAAAGTACTTGAACACAGGTCTTCTTGACTTTGAGATCAGCTCTCTATCTAACAAGCTATGCTCCCTCTTAATCTCTCTTTTTAGAAATGAGAAAATCAGTATTTGAGTTGTTAAGTATCAAAGGCAGAATTTGAACCTAAATTTTCCAGAGGACTCCAGAATTAGTGTATAAAGAATAAAAGACCTGAAACAGGGTTATGACTTAGCCATAGTCAGACTGCAAGTTAAATTAGTGGTATACCTGAAATTTGAACTCAAATCCATGATTCTTGTGCTCCTCTCTCTTTCCAATAGAAAAAAAAATGACCAATATTTTAGTGATAAATTGCTGTGCTTAGGAAAATATAAGGGTGAGTCCTAGGACCTTGTATCTTTCTCTTGATTCTCTTCTTCACATGGATCTGGATGTAGCTTGCCAGATACTTTTTAGGTAAGCAAGACTGCCCCGGATGTGATGGATATGAGGGAGTGTGTCCCTTGCCTAGGGAACAGGCCACTGGGAATAAACAAACAACTTTCCTCTAGTGACCCTGAATATTTGATCTTCTATTTATTTACATTCCCTGACTGGGGGTAGGTTTGGGGATAGGGATAGAGGGGCTTTATGTCAAATCCTGTCTGAGGCTTTCTTCCTGTTAATATATTAGATCTGGCCAGGGTTTCTGTGACATCAGCAGGAATAAATGAATAAACTTGAGAGACAATGGTTGAGGAAACAAGGCCTTTGATGTGTGGGCAAATGACTCCCAAATGGGAAGTACTGATATATAGCCAAGCAAGGGTGAAAGAGGGGTTGACTAGAAAGTGTGTGTGCTCTTGACAAGATATCTATCTCCTCCCCCTCCCACTACCCTGCTCTCTAGGTGTGTACATTAAAGGTCACTGTCCCTACCCAGCTTTGAGGATGCTGGGGTCCTGGCCAAAAAAGCCTTAGGCAAGAGCTGAGCTCTATTTAGAGTCATAAGATTTAGAATTGGATGGTACCTTAAAAGGAGACAAGGCAAGAAGAGAAAAATTATTTACTCTTGTACATAGATAATATTTTGCAGAATCAGAGTTAAATTTCTTTCCTGCCTCTAAGTCTAGAGCAGCGAGATTAAAGACAACTCTAATCAGTAACTCAGGTCTAAAGTGTAAGATGCATGTTGTCAACTATATGTAGCTAATAAAGGCAGAAATTCAGAATAAAGGCTTCCAACACCCTTTGTTAGTTTATTGAAATGCAACTTACTTTAAAATTATTTTGAATGGAAGTTAAAAGTGGCCTCCTAACTCTAAGTTAAATACAGGTCTGAGACATAGATATTTATTCTAGTGAGCAAGAGGAAGCAGGTTCAAGACAAATTGAATTCCTGTGAGGTTTTATTTGGTTTAATAACTGTTTTGTGGGGGAGGGAGGGATTATAAAGAGGATAAGTATCGTGATACAAGAGGGGTACATAAGTTTAAAAGGGGGAAAGAGGGTTGGGGGAGGCAAGAATTAGTAAAGCACAATCTGGGGTTATTAGGATGGCAGGAAATACAGATTTAGTAATTCTAACCGTAAATGTGAATGGGATGAACTCCCCCATAAAGAGGAGGCAGATAGCAGACTGGATCAAAAGTCAGAACCCTACAATATGTTGTTTACAAGAAACACATTTAAAGCAGGGGATGCATATAGAGTAAAAGTAAAAGGCTGGAGCAAAATCTATTATGCTTCAGGTGAAGTCAAAAAGAGGGTAGCCATCCTTATCTCAGATCAACAAAAGTAAAAATTGATCTAATTAAAAGAGATAAGGAAGGTAACTACATCCTGCTAAAGGGTAGCATAAACAACGAAGCAATATCAATATTAAACATATATGCACCAAGTGGTATGGCACCCAACTTCCTAAAGGAGAAGTTAAGAGAGTTGCAAGAAGAAATGACAACAAAACTGTAATAGTAGGAGATCTCAACCTTGCACTCTCAGAATTAGACAAATCAAACCACAAAACAAATAAGAAAGAAATTAAAGAAGTAAATAGAATATTAGAAAAATTAGGTATGTTGGATCTTTGGAGAAAATTGAATGGAGATAAAAGGAATATACTTTCTTCTCAGCAGTTCATGGAACCTATTCAAAAATTGACCATATATTAGGACATAAAGACCTCTAAATTAAATGCAAGAAAGCAGAAATAGTAAATGCTTTCTTTTCAGATCATGATGCAATAAAAACTACATTCAACAAAAAGTTAGGGGAAATAGACCAAAAGTAATTGGAAACTAAACAATCTCATCTTAAAGAATGATTGGGTGAAGCAGCAAATTATAGATACAATTAATAATTTCACTCAAGATAATGACAATGATGAGACATCATACCAAAATTTGTGGGATGCAGCCAAAGGGTAATAAGAGGGAATTTTATATCCTTAGAGGCTTACTTGAATAAAACAGAGAAAGAAAAGATTAATGAATTGGGCTTGCAACTAAAAAACTAAAAAAGACCAAATTAAAAACCCCAATCAAATACTAAATTGGAAATTCTAAAATTAAAAGGAGAAATTAAAAAATATTGAAAGTAAAAAACTATTGAACTAATTAATAAAACTAAGAGTTGGTTCTATGAAAAGCCAATAAAATAGATAAGCCTTGGTAAAATCTGATTAGAAAAAGGAGGGAAGAAAATGAAATTAGTAGTCTTAAAAATGAAAAGGGAGAACTTTCCACCAATGAAGAGAAATTAGAGAAATAATAAGGAGTTATTTTGCTCAACTTTATGCCAATAAATTTGATAACCTAAGTGAAATGGATGACTACCTCCAAAAATACAGACTTCCCAGACTAACAGAGGAAGAAGTAAATTCCTTGAATAGTCCCATTTCAGAAAAAGAAATAGAACAGGCAATTAAACAACTCCCTAAGAAAAAATCCCCAGGACCAGATGGATTTACATGTGAATTTTACCAAACATTTAAAGAACAATTGGCCCCAATGCTATATAAATTATTTGATAAAATAGGGAATGAAGGAGTCCTACCAAATTCCTTCTATGACACAGACATGGTACTGATACCTAAACCAGGTAGGCTGAAAACAGAGAAAGAAAATTATAGACCAATCTCCCTAATGAATATTGATGCTAAAATCTTAAATAAGATATTAGCAAAAAGACTACAGAAAATCATCTCCAAGATAATACACTATGATCAAGTAGGATTTATACCAGGAATGCAGGGCTGGTTCAATATTAGGAAAACTATCAATATAATTGGCCATGTCAATAACCAAATTAACAAAACCATATGATCATCTCAATAGATGCAGAAAAGCATTTGATAAAATCCAACATCCATTCCTATTAAAAACACTTGAGAGTATAGGAATAAATGGACTTTTCCTTAAAATAATCAGCAGCACTATTTTAAACCATCAGTAAGCATCATATGTAATGGAGACAAACTGCAACTATTTCCAATAAGATCTGGAGTGAAACAAGGTTGCCCACTATCACTCGTTACTTATTTAATATTGTATTAGAAACGCTAGCTATAGCAATAAGAGCTGAGAAAGAGATTAAAGGAATAAGAATAGGCAATGAGGAAGCCAATTATCACCTTTGCCGATGACATGATGGTATACTTAGAGAACCCCAGAGATTCTGCTAAAAAGTTATTAGAAATAATCCACAACTTTAGCAAAGTTGCTGGTTATAAAATAAACCCACATAAGTCATCAGCATTCTTATATATCACTAACAAAATCCAACAGTCAGAGTTACAAAGAGAAATTCCATTTAAAGTAACTACTGATAATATAAAATATTTAGGAATCTATCTGCCAAGGGAAAATCAGAAACTTTATGAGCAAAATTACAGACCACTTTTCACACAAATTAAGTCTGATCTAACCAATTGAAAATATTAAATGCTCTTGGATAGGGTAGCAAATATAATAAAGATGACAATATTACCTAAACTAATCTATTTATTTAGCGCTATACCAATCAGACTCCCAAAAACTATTTTAATGACCTAGAAAAAATAACAACAAAGTTCATATGGAAAACAAAAGGTCAAGAATTTCAAGGGAATTAATGAAAAAAATCAAATGATGGTGGTTTAGCTGTACCAGATCTAAAACTATACTATAGAGCAGCAGTTACCAAAACTATTTGGTATTGGCTAAGGAATAGATTAGTTGATCAGTGGAATAGATTAGGTTCAAGGGATAAAACAGTCAACAAATATAGCAACCTAGTCTTTGAAAACCCAAAGATCCCAGCTTTGGGATAAGAACTTACTGTTTGATAAAATTGCTGGGAAAATTGGAAACTAATATGGCAGAAACTAGGCATTGATCCATACTTAACGCCAGATACCAAGATAAGGTCAAATGGGTTCATGACCTAGGCATAAAGAATGAAATTATTAATAAATTAGAGGAACATAGGATAGTTTACCCTCAGACCTGTGGAAGGGAAGGTTTTTATGACCAAAGCAGAACTAGAGATCATTACTGATCACAAAATAGAAAATTTCGATTATACAAACTGAAAAGTTTTTGTACAAACAAAACTAATGCAGACAAGATTAGAAGGGAAGCAATAAACTGGGAAAATATTTTTACAGTCAAAGGTTCTGATAAAGGCCTCATTTCCAAAATATATAGAGAATTAACTCTAATTTATAAAAAATCAAGCCATTCTCCAATTGAAAATGGTCAAAGGATATGAACAGACAATTCTCAGATGAAGAAATTGAAACTATTTCTAGTCATATGAAAAGATGCTCCAAGTCATTATTAATCAGAGAAATGCAAATTAAGACAACTCTAAGATACTACTACACACCTGTCAGATTGGCTAAGATGACAGGAAAAATAATGATGATTGTTGGAGGGGATGTGGGAAAACTGGGACATTGATTCATTGTTGGTGGAGTTGTGAACGAATCCAACCATTTTGGAGAGTAGTTTGGAACTATGCTCAAAAGTTATCAAACTGTGATACCCTTTGATCCAGCAGTGTTACTACTGGATTATATCCCAAAGAGATTATAAAGAAGGGAAAGGGACCTGTATGTGCACGAATGTTTGTGGCAGCCCTTTTGTAGTGGCTAGAAACTGAAACTGAATGGATGTCCATCAGTTGGAGAATGGCTGAATAAATTGTGGTATATGAAAATTATGGAATATTACTGTTCTGTAAGAAATGACCAACAGGATGATTTCAGAAAGGCCTGGAGAACTTACACGAACTGATGCTGAGTGAAATGAGCAGGACCAGGAGATCATTATATACTTCAACAACAATACTAGATGATGACTAGTCCTGATGGATCAGGCCATCCTCAGCAACAAGATCAACCAAATCATTTCTA
Source organism: Sarcophilus harrisii (assembly GCF_902635505.1). Lineage (NCBI taxonomy): Eukaryota > Metazoa > Chordata > Mammalia > Dasyuromorphia > Dasyuridae > Sarcophilus > Sarcophilus harrisii. Next base: position 472,636,113 of record NC_045427.1, on the reverse strand, counting down.
ATGGAGCAGTAATGAACTGAACTAACTATACCCAAAAAGAACTCTGGGAGATGACTAAAACCATTACATTGAATTCCCAGTCCCTATATTTATGACACCTGCATCTTTGATTTCCTTCACAAGCTAATTGTACAATAATTCAGAGTCTGATTCTTTTTGTACAGCAAAATAATGTTTTGGTCATGTATACTTATTGTGTATCTAAGTTATATTTTAATATATTTAACATCTACTGGTCATCCTGCCATTTAGGGAGGGGTGGGGTAAGAGGTGAAAATTGGAACAAGAGGTTTGGCAATTGTTAATGCTGTAAAGTTACCCATATATATATCCTGTAAATTAAAGGCTATTAAATAAAAAAAAAAAAAAAAAAAAAAAAAAAAAAAATAATAACTGTTTTGTGCTCCAAAAAAGCTTCACCCCTGGGTGTAAAACTCTTTATGGGGCAAATAGCCACCTATATTTAAGATCTTGGGAACCAACATATTCCTTTCTTTACTAAGAGAATAGTGAAAACCTTTCCTCTAATCTGATACTGGGTGGGAAGGATTCACTAAAAGAGACCTCACTTAAATTTGGAGCTTTAATCTAAGAGATTACAGAACTCACTTCTCTTAAGGAAAAAAAAAAAAAAAGGTAACACTGAAAATGAAGACTCTAGCTGAAAGCCGGAAAAGTAGAAAGAAGCTTCTCTGAACACATTATTCCAATGAATTTTAATATTTACCAGTCACCATAAAACTAGTGAAGATTACATATTATATGAAACCACCAGGAAGCAGTTTCCAGGAAAGCAGCACAGTGAAATTACCAGAAGACATTGATGGGCTTCAGGTTTGAAGGTGTGAGTTATTTTCATGCATCTGTTTCCTATATGTGTATCTATCCACATATATATCCTAGTCATATTTTTATGTGTACGTTCTTCCATGAGTATGGCTATTTTATCACTAATAAGTAGCTATTTGTGTCAATGTGTTCAAACTTTTCTTATGATGGAGAAATGTGATACTGTTACCTTTCTTACTATGCTATTTTATTATTATATCTTTTCTTTGAACTATGTGTGTTTTCTGGCTGACGACTTATAAAGGTAAACACATCAATAGGACCACCGTTTTAAATGGATGCCAACCCAGTTACCTTAAACCTATGGCACCTTTTGTGGGATCCATATAGACTAACAGTGGCATTCTAGGTGTCACATAGGCAATAATAGCTAAAATTTACCTAGTGCTTTAAGATTTGCAAAGTACTTAAATATGTTAACTCATTTTATTTCCACAACAACCAAGAAAGCATCCTAAATAGTAGATGAATGAATGTAAAGATGTGATTGCCTAGGTAAAATGATCAGAGAAGCATTAGAAAGAATACTCAGTCTCCATTTTAGATACTTGGTACCATTATGCCTGAAATGCAATAATTATTTTGTTATCATTTTGAGTTCCTTCTGTGTTCTATTTCACGAGAAGCATCCCCTAGGCAGGAAAAATATGAGAAGTCACATTAATCATAATGTGAATGAGCTTATCAATTACTGAATAAGCTTATCATTTATCAATTACTGACTTTTGCCATGAGAAAGAAGAATTGGCATGAAGACATGGGGACTTTTGGAAATGAAAGAAGGAAGAGGATACAGGAAAAAAGCAGGCTTTGGGAGAAGTCAGTGAAGAACAAATAGCTGACATCACAATTTTGCTGAAAGCCAGATGCCCTTTATGAAAAAAAGGCTCCAAATCTATCTGGCCCAGGTGAATCCTAAGTGCTTTGAGAAAATTATTCCACAGGAAAAAATGTAAAAGTACAACACAATCGTCAAAGCAGAAAGCACTGGTAATCAGTTATGGGCTTGAATGACTTCTCTGATACAAACTTGTCCATGGTCACACCAGGAGTCATGTCCCCTTCTCAGTTTCTTTCCCTGTAATTTAATTCAATAATTTTCTTTTAAATCTAACATTTAGTAAATACCTACTAAATACAAAATGCTAAGAATATTTTTGCTTTGAGATTAACCCTGTAATTTCATTGGTGTAGAGGCATCAACTACTGCCTGAAATAAATAAAATATAGTTGGGATTTAACAAAATAAGCAAAAGTACAATAGAATATAAATAACGTTAATATGTTAAATCAATATGAACTGCCAATGATCCTTATGTATGGTTTAATGGTCCTTGTTTCTTTTCAGTTTGATACCAAAGGCATGTATAGTTTTATAACCTTTGGGATATAATTCCAAATTGTTCTCCATAGTAGTTGAACTAGTTTCCAACTCCAGCAACAATGCATTAATATATCTATTTTTTCCACACATGCCCCCAGAATTTGTCATTTTCCTTGTCATCTCAATCAATACTGAGGATATAAGATGTTACCTCAGAGTTGTTTTAATTTGCATATTTTTCTAATTATTAATCATTTGGAGAATTTTTCATATGATTATTAATAGTTTTGATTTCTTCTTCTGAAAACTGCCTATTGATATTATCAAATAATATATTACTTTTTTGATATATCAATCAAGGAATGCTCCTATTTTTATAAATTCACTCAGCTCCCTATATGTTTGAGAAATGAGACCTTTATCAGAAAAAAACTTGCTGTAAGTTTCCTACCTTCCTTCTCCCATTTTCTTGCTTTCCTTTTCATTTTGGCTGTATTTCATTTTGTGTATATATTTTTTTAATTTCATGTAATTAAAATTATCTTTCATCATTCTCTCTATTTTCTATTGGGTCATGAATGAACTCTTCCCTTATCTAGAAAATTGACAATTAAATTTTCCATGCTTCCTTAGTTTGCCTATGATATCATTCTCTATATCTAAATCATGTCCCCATTTGGAGATTTTCTTGCTTTATGATATGTGAGTTGTTAGTCTACATTTAGTTTCTACCAGACTGGTTTCCAATTTTCCTAGAAGTTATCAAATAGTGAATTTTTGTTCCTGTAGCTTTGATCTTTGGATCTACCAAAGAGCAAGTGTTTATAGTCATTTACTTCTATATATCATGTGCCTCTCTATTCCGCTGATGAACTATCCCATTTCTTATCCAGTACTATATTATTTTGATGATTACTACTTTGTAGTATAGTTTGAGATCTGGTGCTGATAGACAACCTTTCTTTGGTTTTGCTTTTTCCATCATTTCCCTCTATATTCTTGAACTTTTACTATTCCAGATTAATTTTGTTATTTTTTTATCTAGCTCTATAAAATCATTCTTTGTGTTTGATATGACACTGAATAAGTAGATTAATTTAGGTAAAATTGTCATTTTTATTATATTGGCTTAGTTTACCCATGAACAATGAATATTTCTCCACTTGTTTTGATCTGTCTTTATTTTGTGAAAAAATATTTTATAACTGGTCTGTATGAGTCTTGGTAGGTAGATTTCCAAAAAATTTAATACTTTCTGAAGGATTTTAAATGGGATTTCTCTTTCTACTCTTTCCTGCTGGATTTTATATAGAAATGCTAATGCTGTTAATAATATGTGTGAATTCATTTTAAGTCTTTCTTCTTACATTGATTCTCTTGACCTTTTGAAAAACAGGGTCACAGCCTCCAATCCCTTTCATCTAAAATGAGAGAAAAACAATAAGGTAAAAGAATCAATGCCCCTATTCATGGGAATATCTCCTTGAATGAAAAGAAGACTAGAGTACTTTCTTCTTACAGGATTGCTTTTTACTTAATACCATTTAGAATGAAGAAATAAGCTGAATAGGAGAAATGAGAGAGAAAGACAGAAAGAGACAAACAGACAGAGAGACACACACACAGAGACACACCGAGAGACATAGAGAAAGAGAGAGGGAGTCCCCAGACCCTTCAATATGGGGACTATATAAATAGCATTGTGTGCAAGCCCATAGAGCCCATTAACCAGTCCTTATTTCACTATGAAACAAAATAAGAAAGGCAAATTGGAGTGAGATGAAAGAGTTTTAAGTGCCAAACTGGGTAGTCTGTATTTTATTTTAGGGGACATAAAGATCCACTGAAGTCTTTTGAACATATATGATGTGGCTAGATATGCATTTTAGGAATATTAATTTGTCAACTTTCTGGGGAATTAATTAAAAAGGAAAGAGATTTGAGGCAGGGAGACCAATTAGAAAGCTATTTCTGTAGTCCCAATGAAAGGTGATAAGGGTTTGAATTACGGTAAAGGTTGAATGAGTGGAGGAAAGGGATGGATAAGAGAAATGGAGAAATTAAGAAAAAATTGAATAGTTCAGGATGGCTCCAAGCTTATCCCAAGGTAAATGGAATGATGGTGGTATCAAAAATAGGAAATAGGAAAACTTGGAGAAGAATTTTTTTAGGAAATATGATGGTTTCCATTTCTGTCATGTTGAATTTGAGATGTCTACTAAGTGTCCAAGTGGAGTTAATACAGTAGGCAATTGGTAAAAATGGAGCTGAAGTTTAGAAGAGAGATTATAACTAGCTATATAGATCTGAGAGTCATTTGCAAAGAAATAACTGAATTGATGGAACAATACCATTTAGAAACAAAAGCAAGAGAAACTAGTTTCATAGAAGATGTGCAGAGGAGAAAGTGACCAAGAGGAGATGGCCGAGTCTCAAACTACAGAGAGATCAAGATTCTTCATGATCTTGATCTTGATAAGGACTAATAAAAGTTAACTGAATCTAAAAGTTAAGAGAACCTTAGTCACCTGGGGTAGAACAGTTTTTGAGTTTGAAGTCACACTACTAAAAATTAAGAAATAAGTGGGAGGTGATAAAAGAGAAACAGTACCAGAGATAAAATAATTCTTTTTAAGAGCTTGGAATTGAAAGAAGTCAAGAAAATACAGGCGAAGTTTGAAGGGACGTCAGGGTCAGGTTATGATTTGTAAGGATAAAATGAGGAGACTGAACAACATAAAACCCAATGTTTCTTTCAGTTTCTAATCCAAATTTCAAAAAAGAAATGTCCTTTAATGCCTTCAGTTGAAAGCCCTTTACTAACAGTATACATTACCATGGAATAGGTAATAATTGACAAAGAACTTAAGTATCTGATTCTATTGGATCTTTGCAACACCTCTGTAAAGTGAGTTAAAGTATGAGATGCCCTCCTATTTTAAATGTAAAGAAACTGAAGTTCAGAAAAGTGAAGTGATTTGCTTAACATCACCCAGCTAGTGAGTGGAAGATTAAGGCCTGAAATCCAGGACTTTCAGCAATAAGTTAAGTGTTCCTCCTTCACATTTCCCCTTCTTTTCCTTCCCTCCTTCCCTCCATCCAACTGCTGGAGTTTACCAGTGCATTAGTTGGTTTCCTCTTCCTCTGGGCCTTTTAAAGATTAAGTTGAAATGTTTCCACAACTGTTCTCCATTAGCTTGACTCTGTAGTCGCTTAAATAGCTCAGGCTGCCCAGAGTGATGATAGAAATGAAGACTTTTGTGATTTCAAAAGTTGTTTGGGCCCAGGTTGGATTTCACTCATAAATTTTCATACAATTTAAACAAAGACTGATATTGTAATTAAACCAGAGAGTTGGCATTTCTCTTTCAGATTTTCAATGTATTTTTACACTAGAAAAAAGAAGGGAAAAAACCACTTTGGTCTAGAATATTCAGTTACCAAAAGTTTCTGAAACATTGCAGGAAGAAAAACAAGCCCTCTGAGCTTGACATAGTTGGGATCAGAAGGAAATGTAATATGCAATAATGAAATCTTTCTGACTTGTAAGATTCTCTGAATAACTTGCATTTCATTGCTAGTTTTCTCTGGTTTCAAAAGACTTCCCACAAGGAAGAAAAGCCCTGTTTTAAAGGCATCCAACTATACCAAAAACTCCCCTATTGCTTTCTAAACTACTCCCTACTCATTTTATTCAAGTTTTACGCAAATGCTGGGCGTTTTCCTGTGGTCTCTGATGTCAGGGACCCACCCTGGTGCGTAGAAATATCATCTGCAGAGGGAGTTGATTGTGCTCCTGGCACCAGCATCTTATGCAAAGCTGGCGTGCCTCTTCTAAAGGAAATGGCTGTCCTGAATGATCCTGGCACACAACTTCTGCTTTTGCCATCTCCCTTTAATGTGAAAGATTTTCCTGATGGCAATGGTCAGAGACCAAGAAAACTGGGAAATGAACATTTTTCAGTTTAGAAGGAATCTGAAATTCCTACCTCCTCCTACCCTAGGACTCCTATAGCAAAATAAATACAGCAAAAAATTTAGGGCTGGTCTCTTATAGAGAAACAAGTTGCGAATTAATGAAACTAATCCAAGCAACCCTTCTGGAATGGACCTGATTTTTTTGGCTTCTTTTCTTCAATCATTGCTTATGTTCTAAATGTTTTCCACTTCAATATTCTCCATTAAACACATATGCCTTCATTTGGTCTATGGACATTTTTACAAGAAGAGAAAAGACCTTTAGGGAAAGAAGAATACACTCAGTTACCAGGTTTAGTCAATTCTGCCTCCATTACTTCTTTTTAATCTGTTACTTTTTCTTTACTCATACCACTACCAGTGAAATTCAGGACTTCTTATCTGGATTATTTTTTAGCATACTTCTAATTGTTCTCTCTGCTTCCAGACCCTTCTTCAATGCATACTATACACAGTTGCAAAATTGATACTCCCAAAGCACAATTCTTACTATATATCTCTCCTCTGCATAAAGATATTTTATTGGCTTCCTATTGCTTTTGGAATAGTGGTGTCAAACAAATAAAATGGAGACTAACCTATACAAAGAGATCCCTGTAGACTGCATATTAACTTAGAAAATGACAGATTAACTTTATGTTCTATCGTATTTTTACTTATTTTGTTATATATTTCCAAATTATATTTTTATTTTTTCTAAAAATAATTTTATGCTTTTTTTATTATATCATCCCTTAGTATCTGATTATTTTGATTACCTTTTAAAATTTCATTTTTGTGTCCCTTTCCAAAAAGGGAAATATATCCCAGAAAATATTTCTCTTACTCTCTTCATTATCCACCTCAACTCCTGTCCCTCCTAGATATTCATTCTATGACTCTTGACTCCTATAATTATCTAGTTTCTATTCTTTGTATCATTTATTCAATCAAAGCTTTAAAAGTGACCATTGTAGTTCTCCCATCTATATAGTTTCTGCCACTGCCTTGTAGAATTTTCCTTATGGATTTCCCTTTCTCATTGTGTCTTATTCCCAGAATAATATTGTTTACAAATGTCAGAGAGGATACGGCCCCATAGTAGGGCCCCTCCTCCATCATATCTTGATTATGCAACCTACTACTCATCTATACCTTCCTTGGATACCTTTTATCCCTATTTGTCTCAAAAATTTCCCTTTATCCCTGCTTTCCCACTCCCCTAAATGCTAGTTGTTCCTAGAAGTTCCAACTTCCCTCTTTCTAGCATGAGTGAACTTTGTAATCACTAAATCTCCTGGATCACACCCAACATATGGTCTCTATCTCACTTCATAGACCATCTCTCTTCACCCATAAGAGCATTCAGCAATAGACCCTTCTCCCACTACCAAATTAAGGTGCTTTCCTTTCCTTCCTTTCAGACTTTTCCTCCTCTTTCTCACCCATTCTCCTCTCTTACTGAGACCACAAGTATCACCCTTCCCTCACTGATAGCCTTCTAATTCATCTGAGAATATCCTATATTCCTTTCTTTCTCCTTAATTCCCCTCTTAACATTGATATTTATTATTCCATGTCATATTATAGTGCACAAAATTTTTTGATTCACCTGTAAACAAGGTGTTTCAAGGTTCTATACATGAAGCCCTTAGGCCTGACTCTTTCTAGGTATTACCACTGGATTTCTGCCTTCATCCCTGACTCTGTGTACATTTAGAAAGAACTCTCTTAATGGTATCTCTGTGATCATTTTTTTGCTATTTCTATTTTTGGCACTTGCCTTTATTCACTACTTCTATATATTTTTTGTTTTGGATGTTTGAGGAGGGAATTCTTTTCTGGTTGGATTTTCTTTCCAAAAATGTTTAAAATTCTTCTTTATGATTGAATTTCCATCTTTTTAAAAATTTACACTTAAATTTTGGTTTTCAAAAATAGGTCACCCTGATTTGTATTTTGAGCTCCATTGCTGTGTAGGACACATTATTCCATTCCCTTGTATGTTTGGTTGGCATTGTACAATAATCTTGTGTTGTGTGAATTTCTTTTCCTTTGTGCATACAGATCTTCCTCCTGATTATTAAGGAACATGCCTAAATGTGAAGGGGCAGATTAAGTCTCCTAAAGTCCCCAGATTTGTGAATCATAACACTTAAAGGAGTTGCAAAGCAGCCTTTACTGACAGAAATGTTGCTTGTGGATTGGGAATGAAATAAATTGGAGGCAAGAGGGAAGAGAAGAGAAGTCAGAAAAGCAACTGTCTCTCAGACTCCTTGTATTATCATCATCCTCTCACATGAAGAGATCCATTTTATAGGTCTGAGTTAGATCTCTGGCAGCCACTGGCAGGTGGCTCTTGTATCACAACATCATTTCTTTGAATTTTAATTGGATTGTTAAATTTAATCATTATGTGCCTTGGAGTTATAAGCCTTGGTTTCAAACTGAAGATGATCTATGAATCCTTTCAATTGGTATTTCATTTTTTTATGTTCAGAAGTTCTGGATAATTTTCATCTATTATTTCTTTCATTATGTTGTTAAGGTTTTTGTCCCGTTATGTTCTTCTGGGAAACCTATAATTCTTAGATTTTATCAACACATAACTGTTGAAATCAACATTTTTTGCTTTCATGGTTATCATATTTCCTTTCCTTTTCTTTTCTTTTCTTTTCTTTTTTTTTTCTTTTAAACTTCTAGATTTCAGTTCTATATATATGCATTCCCAGGCTATTGCTTTCTCTTTTGTTTCTTTGGTGAGACTTGCTACTGCAGAACATAGTGTTTCTATTCTGTCCATTATTTATTTATTTTTTTGCTAGTCAGGTCATAAATTCTGCTCTCATAATTCTCATTTCTCCTTTGAACTACTCAAAAACAGTATATTGTGATTCCATGTTCTCCTCAAATCCCATAGGGATTTTTCATCTTTCACAGGGATTTCTGTTTCATCAAGTGTTAGATTATTTTCCATTATTTTATAGCATTTATTCATAAATGCCTGACCCCATTTACCAGATCTGGAGGCCATATTTCTTTCTGCTATTAATGATTGCCCTTTTAATTTTCCCACTTATGTTCAAGGTCTTTTAGTTTCCTTCTTCCTGGAGTCTTTAGTAATTTCAGCTTATTTTCCCTTTTATTTTTTTCTGAGTCTCTGACTGTCTTCCCTCTGAGAGTGGTTTCTATCTGAGCTGGACCTCAAAATATAGCAGCATCTTTTCATGCTGAGTAATACATGGTATTGTAATCAATAACTCTCTTCTCCAAGTGATTTTGGGGTGAACAGAACTGTCCCCAGATAAGTACTTTCCCCAATACACCTACTGTGTCCTGTCCCACACTGCTATTTTCCCCTATGTCAGACAGTATAAAGAATTTTCATGCTAATGGTACAGGGTTGATTTTTGTGGTCTGGGTCATTGAGTCTCTAGAAAAGGAGGATCAAGGTAGGATGTGCTATTTAGCTCTTTTTAAAGTTTAAATATTGTTTCCTGTTCCCATCCCCCTGTCTCTGACTTTCCTGAAAAATTTTTTTGTAACACACAACATTGCCCATTGTAATACTAGTGGTGTGGCACCAGTAAACTTCAATAGTCTGGAGTCCTATATAGACAATTGCTATCTGTCTTGACCAAAGCATCCTGGAACTAAGATCTCCTCACATCTGAAAAGAGGCAGAAAAGACAGAATTGTGGGGGTGAGTTTTATTTACAGCTCTGTGGGTTGGCTAGCATAACTTTATGACTGGTAGCATGCAGTATGGCAAAGCAGTGCTGAGTAAACTCAGTTTGGAAGTCAGTGCATGGGTTTGTTTGTTTTATTTTCTTTTGGATTCTGAATGCCTTAAATCATGAAAGCTTTTTATCTTTGGGACATAATTTCTGTATTGGAGAGGTTTGAAAGGGTAAGGGGAACAGAAAAATGTCTTTTTCTCCATCTTGTTGACCACATGACCTGAAACTCTTCCCAATTACATTTCCATTTGAGGACTGTTTTTGCTGCTGCTGCTGGGGGCTATGTGTTTGGTACCTCTGTTCCAGAATTAAAACACAAATTCCTCTTTTGGGCACTTAAAGTTTTTCACAATCTGATTCCGAATAACATTCCATACTGGTTATATTTTACCCCCCCCTTGCTGGCTACACATAAGAACTAAACTGGACTAGTTGCTGTTCTCCATATATAACATTTTATCTCCAGCCTTCAGATTTTGAACAGGTTATCCACCATGCCTGCAATCCACTTTCTTCTTTCTTCTGCCTCACGGAATCCTTTGTTCCTTTCAAAATTCAATTAACCTGCCACTTTCTGTATTGACCCATTCCTGGTCAAGCAACATTTATTAAGCTTTTGTTTTGTTCCAGGCATTGTGCTATGCACTGGGGATACAAAAGAGACAGAAAACAGTGCTTACCCTCTAAGAGCTTACAATCTAATGGGACAGACAATATGTACAACAAATATAGACAAAGCAAGCTATATGCAGGTTAACAAGATAATTTTCAGGGAAAAAAATAAGAAATAAGACCACTTGAGGAAGGCTTTTGTAGAAAGTGGGATTTTATTTGGGACTTAAAAGCCAGGGTGGGGTGGTAGTTGAAGCAGAGGAACTAGGTACTGAAGACAGACAGAGAAAATGCCTAGAGCCCAGATATGGAGAGATGGATCTCTGTAGTTGTTTGTGAGTTTCACCTATCCTGAAAGTTTTTTTGGGTTTACTTTTTGTATACTTGTGTATCTGTGGGCTTATTATATACCTTATCCCACTCTGGACTGCTTCATTTTTGTCTGTCTCTACTCTGTCTTGCATAGTACTTTGTCCAATTAATCAAAGCTTGTTGAATTTAATCAAATAAATTTGCTAGCCTTCAACCATGAAGAGGATACTCCTGAGACATCATAAATAAGACAAACATTTTGAAATGTGTTTCCAGTTGTGGGGAAAAGTTCACACTGAGCCATCTGCAAGACTTTTTTCTGCCCCCGTTGCAATGTCACAGCTTGTTAATCCATGACTGAAAAAAGGTATGGTAAAACTAATTGGCCCATATGTAAAGGGTTAAATTTATGGGTAGTAAGAAGTCCAATATTCTAGTCCCAAATTTACCCTCTTGCTAGAAGCTTAACTTCCAGCAAGTCTTCCAGCCTCGTTGAGCTTCATTTTCCTCATCTCATAATTATTTTTTTCTACTGTTCCTCATAGCTCACCAATCATGTCCTTGTGAACAGTAATTGTGAATTTGATTGTCCAAAGCATCTTCCACTGAGGCTTCCATAAATTCCTAATCTTAAATCCATCCTTTCAGCATGAGATGGGAACTCTGTGTATTCAAGGAGAAAACAAAAAGACATAGTGATAAAATAAGAGGTAAAAATATATAATCCATGAATTCAGTCTCCAATTTTCTTTTTTAGCCCTGCACTCGAAGAAGTATCAAGTTTAATCATTTTCATTTTGGCTAATGTTATTTGGCAATCATCATATTTAGAACCTTCTGACTCTCTTCTTACAGAAATAATTCAGGACATATAAATATGAGGCTTGTAGACATTCTATAAATATTTGATCTTTTAGTTTTGACTTTTGGACCATTTTCCCCAACATATTTTGTCACCCTGCCCTATATCAATATTTGTATTAAAATAAATACAAAGGTATATATGGGTCTAATTTTGAAGGTATCATTTTTTGTATGGTTTCTCTCTGAATATACTTTGCAATAAATGTTAGTAAAAAACTTCAATTATTTTCATGGTTGTATTATTGAAAACATTTATAATAAGCATTATAATGAAATATGACTTGTTTCCCAAATGCTTCTTTATACCTTCAGGAAAGCATTAAAATCAGCATCTTTATTTACTTCTTCAAAGAAAATCTGAGCCACCTTTCCAATTAGTTGTGACTCCTTATCTTTAAGTTTCACTTATAACAAGAATATCAAGGTTGACACAATTCAGTAGAATGCTCTCAAACTGGTCACTGGCCTAGCCTCTTTCAGTCTCAACTCTTCAAGAGGCATGATTTGATTCCAGTGAGTGGTGGGGTAAGATAAGAGTTCTTTTCTAGTCTAGTATCATTATGCTCATATAGCAGCTAGTGCTGATGAAGCAAGATGAACTAGCCTTTGTATACTTGGAAATCCTTGTCTCTTCTGTGTTTCTTTTCCTTAAACAAATGAGCTTATGAGTTCTCAAGGTCCAATGATCCTGGGCGGCCTATGGTGATGCTGAGGCAGCAGTAACTGATAACAAAAAATGTTTCTGAATTATAAATGCTGGTCACCAACAAGAAGATTGGTCCAAATCTAGATTGTTGTTGCCGTTTAATCATTGCAGTCATGTCTGACTCTTGGTGATTCCATTTTATTTTTTTTTTGACAAAAATACTGGAGTCATTTGCCATTTCCTTTACCAGTTCATTTTACATATGAGGAAAATGAGGCAAACAGGGAAAGGGACTTGCCAATAGTCACACAGCTAGTAGGTGTCTGAGGCCAGATTTGAACTGGGGAAGCTGTCTTCCTGACTCTAGACTGTTATTAAAAGGCCAATTAAAATTAACCAGGTGGTTAGACAATATGCAAAGTAAAATAAAAATTGCTTACTGAACAGTGTTGGAAAACTGCTTGTAGTTCTGCTGAAGTTTACATAGTAACCACCAAACTGCATCTAAATGTTATTGATTTATGTTTTAATCATTTTATTAATATGTATTATGCTTCTTTTTTCTGATTTTTTGTTAGGAATAAATCTCTTGTCCCATACCCAATTCATATTTCACATGAGCATATTTAGTACTTTTTCCATCTGGGGAAATCCATAAATTTGTGAGTCCCCTCTAAAAAGAAGAAGGTTCCCTTAGAACTGAATCTAATCCACAACCTCCAATGGATATGTACAGTATAGTACAAGTGATCTCAGATGATTGGTCTTTAGATAATGACAATGACCATTGTTCCAAATGGATCTTTCCTTCTAATTGAAATTTATTTGTTCCACCTCTCTCCCTTACAGCCCTGTAAAAAGTTTAGCTGATCAACAAGAAGATTATGTGATGAACAACTGTGATGGACTTGGCTCTTTTCAACAATGAGGTGATTCAAGGCAATTCCAATAGACTTGTGATGAAAAGAACCATCTGCATCCAGACAGAGGACTATGAAGAGTGAATGTATTGTTGCTATTGTTGATTATTTGTTTTTGTTTCACTTTTTTCCTTTTTGATTTATTTTTCTTGCATATCATGATAAATATGGAAATATGTTAAGAAGAACTGCACATATTTAATTTATATTGGATTACTTGCTATCTAAGAGAGGGAGGAAGAAAAATTTGGAACACAAGATTTTACAAGGGCAAATGTTTAAAACTATCTTCACATGTATTTTGAAAAATAAAAAGCTGATATTATTACAAACAAACAGAAAGAAAGTTTAACTGATAAGACATCTAATTATAGAGTATTCATGGATAACTATCTGAAGACAGATGTGATACCTGAATCCAGTGAATAATGAGCATTATCATAGCAGACCAGTCAGAGAATATCTTTGTGATAAAGTAGTTTTCCTGCTCCTCATTAAATTACACTATTCCACCTACTGTAAAGCTGGTCTTTAAATACAAAGTAGCCAATAGAGATGGTATGGTCTCAACTTCTAATCCAACCAAAACTATCCTTCTATGCATGCTTGAAAGATTTTACATTCTACAATACTTTATCATTCCCTTGTGAGATTAGATTGTCACCTCAGGGGAGCCATGACTAAGTATTTCTTGGTTTTCTCTAACTTAAAATAATTCTAAAGGGTGAAATAGTGCAAATAATATAAAGCCTCTTTCCTACCTACATTCCAGAAGTGCCTTGGGGGTAAATCTATGGCCCATCATTAAGAAAGAGACATGATGTAGAACAGAGAATTTTCAAACCAGAAACTTGCAGATTGTCAGGTTTTCAAAATAAATGAAAGTGAAAGTAAATGGGTGTCTTGGGCCTATTTAACTAGAGACTTGTTTCAAGGTTAGGGATCTATGATTCTTCTTCTTAAGGGTGTCTGGAATCTCCAGAGTGCTTTGTAGAGACATTAAACAGACTTATATTTACTTTGACTTAATTGCTTTTTTTATATCTCTCAGTACACTTTTATTGATGAATCAGGTGCCATGGGGAAAGGTGGTTAATAATTCTAAGAAGTAGAATGAGGGAAAGTAAGGATACAAATCACATTGAGATTAACTTTGTCTACATTTACTTAAGACCAGATCCCAAGATAAAGGAATGGAGGTTGAATTTAGATGGGATAGATTAACTTTGTAATGATTCACTATTATATTTGTACCTCGCTTTTAAGGTGAAATGGAACAACTTGAGGGAAATGAGACAGCTTCTTAAATATTAAACCAGGCAAAAAGTTTCATTGAACTACCTGTAAAAACAGAAATACTTAGCAGAGATGTTCATATATGATAGGGTAGATGAGCTAGCAACTTCCTTTCCCAGTCTAAGTTACCCACAGACATATTAGACCATATACAATGGAAGGCAAGCAATGTGTATGGTGTGTACCATCATTCAGAAGGAAATGTACTCTACAAAACTACCACATATTGATCCTGTTAGTTTATATACATTATTGTCCAAGTACTACTCCCAAATATGAAGTTTGGCTATGAACTCATTCCAAAAATCTCGTGCTTCTGCTTAAATATATTCTATGTAGCCCCTTAAAGGGAGTGAATAGAACAGGATTGAAGGATGATAGATTTACAATTAGAAGGAAGCTTAGAGATCATCTAGCCCAGTCTCATTCCTCTGTGACTTCCTACACATGCATGCGCGCGCGCACACACACACACGGTGATTTTATAGATGAAGCAATGAGGTCAAAAAAAAGGGATATTATTTTCCCAAGATTATGCAGATTCAAAGCCAAGCTTCAAACCCAGGTTCTCTTCTCTGATTCCAAATACAGCTCTTTTTTATGGCTCTCTGCTGCTTCCCAGTTAACACAAATAGCTAATATTTGTTCAGTAAGGACTTTGCTTTGCTTATGCCCAGTTTACTTAGGAATGACCACACAGGTGGAAATAGCTTCTTTCCATTGTCTATATAGCTAGAATAGGCAGCATCTTTAAAATCATCATTCTGAGACATTTTTTTTTCCTTTCCCCTTTCCTCCCCTCTCCTCTTCTCTCTTACTTTCCCTCCTCTCCCTTCCCTCTCTTCTCCACTCTTCTTCTCTCCCTCTCCTCCCCTCCCTCCCTGTGTCTCTGTCTTTGTTTCTATCTCTGTGTCTCTGTCTCTCTCTCTCTCTCTCAATTGCTGACTGCAAGTACAATTTGGAAGAGTAACCTAGAGAGAGGGAATACTATATGTATATATTTTGTATTCATATAAATGTTGTTTCTCCCAGTTGAATGTAAGTTCCTTGAGGGCAGGGGCTTTTTCATATTTGCTTTTGTACTCCTAGTGCCTAGTACCATATCTAGCTCATAGCATATTCTGAATGTTTGTTGAAAGTCTAAGGAATTCAGAGTTATCTACATTCCACAATGAAATATTAGAGTAGGACTCTTTTCAGACTTAATTTCCCCAGTAGTCTCTCAATAGCAAATACTTTTATTAGCAATTTTTCAAATACTATCTCAAATACCTTTAACAGCAGTTTTCCATTTTATATATATAAAACAACCTTTTTCTGTATATTAGCATTGAGTGTGGTGGTGAGCTTATGATAATTGAGGTTGGATTTTTATGGTTTATACATCTTAGGATTTTAGTATTTTCAATTTATAAGTGATTCTTATTTCATCTTCAGGTATTTGTTCAAAACTGTAGGACATTTGACTGGTTTTAGTGAAATTTAATTCCATACTTTTGATCTTAAGGTAGGAAAAAGACTTTCAAAGAAATCTTTGTTGAAACTACATAACATCAAACCTTTATATAGTAGAAATACCAATCATGATTTATGATTGTTATTCACAATAATACTATTCAAAAGTCAACTTTTTTAGGATTAATAATTATTGCTAGCTTGGTTGAAATTTGAATTCATTAGAATAAAATGATTTCTGACATTTCATAAGCCTGAAATGCAAACAAAAAAATGATTAAACATAGCCATACATATGTAATTTTTATTCAATTCACAATGCTGAAAAGCAAATTTTGAGACAAAATAGAGAAAGCAGAATGAAATATTATGCAGTACACTTGCTTATTTAGTAACATAATGAAATAGGAAATATTGGAAAATTACACAAATTTTTACTACAATTAAATAGTATAAATATTACCTTAAAACAGGAAAATAAAATAATCAACTGCATTAGTCCCACGCAAAGCCTTTAATTTGCAATGTTATTTATTAGGGATCTTTGGTCTTTCCTGATTGATAAGACTAATATCTAGCTTTTCTGTGATAACCAACAAACAATTACTGAATCTGAGTACCAGGCATTTTTCAACTACTTGTGGCAGACACTATATAACAATGATGTGCTATTCTAATTATTCAAACAATTATTTCAGTTTACTTATTGCTTAATTTCTAAATAGCTTTAAGGGATAAAAAATCAAACGATTGTATATTTTAAGAATGAAAGTAGATATTCAATTATCCAAATAACATTTAATTATCTGGGAAATGAGGACATTTATTGATCAGTATGTACAATTCATTTAAAATCATGATTACTTGCTAAAAATAAATCCTGACATCTACTTTGAATATTTCTATTTTCATTAAAGGGGGACTTTGCTTTAAAAAGACAATGAAAAACCAGACAGACTGTGTAATTCATTTCAGATATTTAATAAAAAGCCAGAAGCAACCTGTTTCTGTATTTTATCTATTCCTTTGTTCTTTGTTCAAATGACATAGAAGACAAAGAAAAAAATTTTTTGAAATATCAAAAATTTGAAAAGTGTGCATGATGAGGCAAAATGAAATTACTAACTAATTTAAATTGCTATCTTAGTATGGACAGGCTTTTAAAGTCACTAGATTTCTATTATACTTTGAAGAATTGTATATTTTCCAATTTAATATTTCTGACAAACTTCAACTTGTTTTCCCATTATAAAATAGAATATTGGTAATTTTATTTAACATTAAATTAAGACATTTCTAAAAGACTGTTAATACACATATATAAACATACAGAGTAAAAATATCACTTATCTGTGGGGTAAATAACACATTCTGTTGAATAAAATTCAACTCTAACACAATTTTTTCATTAAGCAATTAGTATTACCTTAATAAGTCATTCATACTCAGTCATTAGCCAGAAATCACTGTATTATCAACAAACTGTAACTTTGCATAGGAATATTGACTTTTAACAGATAATTATAAAGACCTATAAGTTAGACACACACCAAGTAAAATATTAGTTTCTTAAAATATTTTATCCAATAAGTGGAATTATGTATTCCAAATGTATTCCTTATAAACTAATAATTATTTTTATTCCTGGAAAAATATATGAAAAATTTAACAAAACAATGGGTTACCAGAAATAGTTTCAGAATCCTGTATCACATTTTACACTAACTCTATGTTTTGGAGGAGTATTTTTTCAAGAGAGAAACTATTTCAGGAACATAGAATATTTTCCTTTTTTATTTTTAGGAGATCCAGAAAAACACATATAATATAGAAATTTTCAGTTTGTCACTCAAAAAAGCACAGACCACTATATTTATTTGGCAAAGTCATCTTAACTTGAAAAATAAAATCTATAAAAACTGGTATTTTATCCCCAATAAACCAACCATATTATTGAGTGGCATAAAACACATCATACTAAAATGAGAGATAGATAATCTAGATGTTTAGATAACTTTTTTTATGAGAGCCATTAAAACAACTTTAGAAAAGCAAACATTTTTCAATACTAAATGTATCTATAATTTGGCAGATACATTTTAATTACCATTAAGAAATTTCTTTACAACATAAAATAAAAATTATTGATGTTCATTTTTGGTTCAGTCATCTTTTTTGTCTGAGGTTCCATCTTCAATAGGTCCTGGACAGACTTTGTTATGAGCAATGGATGGAGCCATTTCAACTTCTTTGGGCAATGAAAATACATGGCATGCCTGGAGGTCTAGGTATGTGGTAAAAATCTTGGCATATTCTGGATGTTTCAGGGCAAAACTCCTAAATTCCACTGGAAGAGGAGAAAGGAAAAAAAATCTACATTGTAGTGAGACCCTTATGAGTAGATCCTATTCTGTCTGATGTCAAAATAATAAAATATAGTGAATTTCTATTTCCTTATATCTTATGTGGGTGAATTAATTACTAAAAATTTCCTGAAACCTCAAACCAATGAATTATGCCAGTTAATTGTACATGTGTTAGGCAGGCTTGAAAAGCTCAATAAAGTGATAAATGGAGTCTGTTAAATTATACCTTATAGTCTCAAGAGTATACAGTGGTGGTATCCCAAGATCTTCAGATAAGAAATAAATCATCTTTTATCTCAAATATTTCAGGCTAGAAGAATTAGGATGACAGGACTAAATATGGCATCAAAATCTGACTTTTAACACTTCATACCAAAATAGAGGACCTAATCCCTGAATCTGCCCTTTATCCTTCCATTTTTTTTTTAAACTTTTCAGTATGGCTAAAGATTGTAATAACTACATATAGCCAAGGGAAGTTTGTCTTTTAATCACTTTGCTATTTTCTTTCAAAAATAGTCTTTGAGTATTTCTCCACTGCGATCTATAATCAGACATATCCTCTATTCAATATTTTGGATCATCAATCAACTTTCCAAAAGTTAAAATTATATTGGTGGTTCCTTAACAGAGATTAGTTGACCACAGAGTGAGGTTGAACCTACTATTTAATATTCAATAATCACTCTGTACTTTCAATAGTTGAAAAACTAATAAATATCCCTTGCAATAGGATAAACTTATTAGTTTACTTCAAAAACTTGTAGGGGACCAAGGTTCAAAAAAGGACAGCAGTTTTGCAAAGATCAGAAAATAAGTTAATGTGAGAGCTGACATGATTGAACTCAAGAGCTTAACTCTGAGGCGTGTACTATGTTGAAATGACCAACATCTCAGTCTTTGATATGATTGGTGAAAAATCAAGGTATTACCAATTTCTGGGAGAAATTGCTCATGAAATTAAATCAAGTCATCCTTTAATTTGATTCATGAAAAGCATTAAAGCAAAAATTTAATGTGATACTGGGTAAATTATTCAAGCTCTCGATATTCTAGGCAACTCTTTTAGAACTTACACATCTCTAAGATTTTCTCTGCCTAGAAAATACCAACTTGCTCTGGTAGAAGAGTTTCTTACCAGAACCTTTAATTACACCACTGAAATCTAAATTTGAACTTGAATAATATGGATGCAAAAAACTTATCCTATATCACTGTGCAGAATTGGGGTGGGGGGTAGAAAAAGAAGATTAGAGTTTTTATTACTAAATTACTAAATAATTGTTTTCACTTTTTAAAAAAAATATTTATTTTAGTTGACTAAAAAAATTGTGTCTTTTCATCTACAATATTTTTAAGCCATTTGCTATCATCAAACTGAAAAGTAGTTGATGACTGCTTCTTAAATAAAATTGTTTTAATTCCTGTTTTGAAATACAAAAGCTCAGAGAAATAGATCATCTTGATATATATCTTGTCACTGGAACCAGATGGCTCTGGAAAGGAAAGTGAGTCAGTTGATCTTGCAGAACCCTCACTTAAATCCAACTCACTTGCATGGTATAACATCAGTTCCCTGATGTCATGATTCTTTTCAAGAATATGATTCTCTTCAAAATTCTCTTCTCCTTCTTCCCTCCCTTCCTTCCTTGCTTCTGTTTTCTTTTGTATTTCTAAACCCTCCCAAGATATTTTGGGGTTTACTGGCTAGATTTTTCTCAAGGACCAGGTTTTAAACTGAAACCAATCTGATTCTAACTAGCCACCAATAAGTCCTAAGTCAAACCTCATTTGGTCATTGTTTGGGTCTTGAATGATTCAGACTGAATATACATAGCAGTCATTTCTACTTTGGCCAGAAATCCTAAGTCTTTCCCTCTCAAATTCATTCATTTATTCATATTGTTTTTGGATTCAATTGCCTCAATTGCTACCTAGCCTTAATCACTGAATGGGTACAGCCTCAGTCAAACTGAACCTACTGAAGATCTTAAATTAAAAAGGGCAAGGTCTCTCATTTCACGCAGAGCCATCTCCAGTTATCTTGATCTATATCTTTCCAGTTGGACCCAGATAACTCTGGAGAAAATGTGAAGCAGGTTATCTTGCACAACTCTCCCTCATTTAAATCCAATTCAATTGCATGGCATGGCATGACCTCCTTGATGTCATGGTTCTTTTTGAGGGACAAATAGTAGATTGCTCTACCCAGGGAAGAAAAATGGTCAGAATAGGATTAATATTTATAATTTTCCTTCAGTATGCATATGCTCATTTTATCATTTCTTTATTATTTTTTAAATGAGTTTATTAAATATAACTAGGTGGCACTATGATTAGCATGAAGGACTTTAGGTCAGGAAAACGCATCTTGAGTTTAAATCTGACTTCAGACACTTACTAGCTGTGTGACCCTAGACAACTCCCTTCACCCTGTTTGGCACAATTTCCTCATTTGTAAAATGAGCTGGAGAAGGATATGGTAAACCACTATGTGCAAAGAAAATCTCAAATTGGGTCATGAAGAGTCAGACACAACTGAAATAAATCAACAACAATCAGTAAATAAAGAGCTCTAGGCAGCTCATTACTCAATATGGAAAAGTGAAGAACAATTGAACAAGCAGCAGCTAAATTATGTAGTAATGAAATCCTAGGATCAAATTTTCCTTTAATCTTAAAGTCAGCAAACAAAATCTTTTCTGCCATCAAAGGGGAAAGTAAATTTTCAGACCAGTTATTCATTTTCTGCCTCCAAAACTCTAAAATTCAGGGATTCCATTTGTATAATTATTGTCTACTATGAGCAGAGAATTGCAATAGGCAAAGCTTAAAGTATATTAAAAATATAGCCAAAGAGTCTAATAATTGACCTTAGCTTTTCCCTTCTCCAATCCATCCTCCACACATCTTCCATACTTATATTTCTAAAATATACCCTAGCTCAACAAGTTTCAATGGCTCTCTGTTGTCTCTACAGAAAAAAAATGCTAACTCTTTTGATTGGCTTTTGAAGTCCTTCCCAATAGGACACTCTAATCTAGTTTTACAGTTTGATTATATATTATTTTTACTGAAACAGTTTAGCTCCAGCCAAACTGGACTACTTACTGTTTCCTATTCATGGAATTTTATATATTATCTCTGTGTGTTTTTACAGGCTGTTTCCCCACACCTAGTATGTTCTCCCTTTCCATGTTGGCCATTTGGAACAAACACCTCTAGCTCTCTTCAAGGCTTAAATCAAGTGCCATGATCAAACTTCTTTATAATGATTTCACATTTAATTTTGTGTATATATTGTTTCTCTCCAGTAGAATTAGAGCTTGTGGAGGACAGGAATTGCTTCATTTTTGTTTTTGTATTTCTAATGATTAACACAATGGATATCACTAAATGTCTGCTTGATTGAATGGAATTAATCCATTGGGATTCATGACTGCCTGCAGAGATATAGTTAAGTATTATTCAACTAGATATAGATAGTTGATAAATACAGATAAATAGATAAAAATACATAAATAACTGTAGATATAGATAGATTAGAGATATAGATATATCTACAGAGATATAAACATCTCTGTTTCGTAGAGGTATTTGTATCTTTCTCATGTATCTATTTCTATGTTATTGTGAGCCTACTTATGGCTACAAGAAAGGAGTCAAAATTGATGGTTGAGCTGCTTCTTCCCTTCATAGATGTGGGATAATAGTCTATCAAACAAAGTATCAAACTTGTTCATAAATCCCTCAGCCAACTCTGTTTGGGTTACAGCACACCATGGACAACATACTTGTTAAGCCTTATGAAATCACAGCAGATAAAATCACAATCCCTCCTTCTAATTCAAGACTAATACCCATAGTGAGACAGAAGATGTGATTAAATCCCCAAAGGTAGAATGTATAGAAGGATAATATAGAATATTATAAGGGAGTATCTATTAGATAAAATTACTACTCAAGAACCAAATCTGTAATGTCAACGTATAGAGCACACTCACCATAGGAAACATGTGTTGAATCCCCTTTAGCTATTTCTCGGAAGAGGCCAGAAACATTAAGGTCAGGTACTCCAAGAGATGCCTGCAAAATGGTGGCAAATTCTTCCTCTGTTATGTAGCCATCCTCATCAACATCAAATAGCTGAAAAAGAAACATTAAAGGATTTAACTCTGTGACAGAGATAGTAGTACAGAGTAATCTTCAAAACTTCTGTAATCATATTCTCTAATATTCAAAATCCTTCTACAGTTGTCATTTAGATTTGGTACATTTTCAAATAAATTTTCAAAAATGGAATCAATTAGCATTAAATAAATTAAACTGAAGGAAAGTCCAATTGGCATAATCTCTAATTACAGACATATTTGCCTTGTAAACTAGTTTGTGCAGAAAAGTAATTAGAAAATGTGACTAAGGTAATGTTCCTAATCCATAATTTTAGCAAAATTACTTAGTTTCGTAGGGTCATAAGATTCTGTGTGATATGTCAAGGGAGTAACAATCACAAAGCAATGATAATTTCCCCCCTTAAGAGTGTTATTTTCCATGGAGCACATGCCTTTTTTATCAGCCATTCTTTCCCACACCATAGTCAGTCAATCAGGCTAATAAGTATTTAATTAAGCCCCTACTGTGTGCCAGGCACTGTTTTAAGTACTGAATCTACCAAGAAAAGCAAAAAAATAGTTCCTACCCTCAATCATTTCACTGGTCATAGAATGAGGTAGTTTAACTTTTCTGTATGATTAAATGGAACTCATAACCCATGTACATGGTCTTCCGCTTTAACTTTCTTCATTATTCCTGATACAAAATGACCACTTAATAAATGACTGTCAATTTATTGAATCATTGGATCACAGATTCAGAGTAAGCAGGGATCTTAGAGGCCATTTAACCTAACTTTTGTTTTTATAGATAAGGTAATAGAGAGAGAGAAGTTTGGTGACCTATCTTGAATTATTGCTATAGTTCCTGATACCTTAACAATATTCACTATGACCCTTACCCAAACATCAACATTTCTGAATGTGAGACACCTCAGCTTCATAGCTTCTCAATCCTCTGCTATTTCCATATCTCAGGAATATTTTGCCCTCTTGATATTCTTAAATCTATATTTCCTCAGTTCTCAAGAATCTTTCAAATGCCTCCACCAGGGACACTAGAGAATGACTAAAATAATCAACTTTAAATTCATTGAGGATAAGGTCCAAGTTTTAATTCATCTCTTAAATTCAGTTCCATTGAACTTAGAACCAAAGACTCACAGGACAAAGAATCAGAGAATGGCAGAAGGTCTTTAGAGATGAGATAATCTAAGTACTTTATTTTGCCAAAGATGAATTTAGGCTGAGAGAGGTACACTACTCTATCCAAGGTCAAAGAGGGAATCAATAACAGAACCAGGCTTCAAACTCAATTGCTCTGACTCAATCTTATGCCCCTGACTGATTTTATATTTTTTCTGCTCAGCAAATGTTGAAGAATACATATAGAAAACTGGTTAATTGGTTAAAAATAAAAGTTAATCCTTTTCCATATGACTTCTTTAGATTGAACAGTGAAGCTGGCTCTCCTAAATATGTGTGATTGTTTTAGTGGGGGTTAGAAAGAAGGCAATTTGTATTTGTAAGCAGATGTTTACAGAAAAAGATATGAACAAGTCTGAAATCACAGCATCTCAGAATGTCAAACCTGGAAAAGCCCTTAAAACAGAAATTTAAAGTGAGAAGGGCTTTTGGAGATCATCTGATTTAACTTATTCCATAAGAGCAAGGAATAAAAGTCTGGAGAAATGAAGGCGCCTACTAGCAAATAGCGATTTCAAAATAGAACCATATCTTTAAATGTTTGGCAGAGAGAAACACAAATTAGGTTAGGCTCTGGAATAAAGGGAGATGAGAGGTCACAAATCCATTCAATAGTTTTCCTGGTAAGGAAACTAGATGGTACAATGCATAGAACACTGATCCTGAAATCAGGAGGACCTGCATTCAAATCTGACATCAGACACCTAATAGTTCTGAGCTGTGTGACCCTAGGGAAGTCACTTAACCCCAACTGCTTCAACAAAATAAATAAATAAAATTAAAAGGGTTTCCTGGAGTAATGCTAAGAATATTTCTGATAAACAATACCAATCTTTGAGCTGGGCTCATTTCTATCAATGGAACACATTCCCTAATATTTTGGGGGGCTTCTAAAATGCTTCCTATACTTTTGGTTTCAGAGATTATGGAAAATATGAGAAGGAAGAGGAGGCAATGAAAGAGCTTTAGAGTCATCATTCATTTTTTAAAATTGCAATATCTCATTTTTATTAGGAGAAAGGCTAATGTGATGGCAAATCTCTAACACTGTCTTCTAGGGTACATCACTTCAGGGCTCCTGTCAGATAAATTATTGAATTCTTTTGTTCAAAGACTCACAGAATTGTATATTTTGAACTGAAAAGAATTTCAGAAGTCATGGAATACCACTTTCTCATTTTAGTGAGGAGGAAAACAGATTTTGGGAAATTAAG
Source organism: Sarcophilus harrisii (assembly GCF_902635505.1). Lineage (NCBI taxonomy): Eukaryota > Metazoa > Chordata > Mammalia > Dasyuromorphia > Dasyuridae > Sarcophilus > Sarcophilus harrisii. The sequence continues at coordinate 472,611,240 of NC_045427.1, read as the reverse complement.
TGACTTGCCCAGTAGGGATTTGCATAATAAATAAGTGGAAGAACTTGAACTCAGGCTTTCTATCCTTGTGTAAGTGTTCTTTACATCATGTTGTGCTCTCCTTTAAATAGCCTGTCCCAGCCCCACTTATTTTTGTCTTCTCACTGAGATTATCTCCCCTTTGTCCTATATCTATTTCTATATTTTTTATGTACATGTTTTGAATGTTGTGTCCCCACTCCCACCCCAATACAGTTATGAGCTCCTTGAGGGCAGAAAATATTTTTGCCTTTCTTTGTACCTTTAGTGTATAACATTCTTCCTGGAAAACAATAAACGTTTACTAAATGCTTATTAATGATTTATACCTCACAAAGCACAACAGCAATATTTTAGCCCTTCCTGGCTATGACTAATGTGGATTTAATTACTGTGGATATAGTAAATGACGTGCAGCATAACATAGTAGAAAGAAAACTGGCCTCAAAGCCAGGAATGCCTAAATTCTAGTTCTACTTATGACAGAGACAGGCTATATGACTCAAGACAAGGTCGCTTAAGCTCATAGTACTCTAAGCAACTTTCTACCATTCTAAGTTACAGATAAGGGACTATTACTTCTTGGCAGTGGGAGTATTCTCACTGAATTAAACCAAAAGTATAGCCCTAATTTCTCTTCCTATCTCTACAGTAAAGGAAAGGCACTTCTATAGAAGGTATGATGAACAATTCTGAGATCAGATAAAAAAATCAGTCACCTGCTTCTGGTGGTAGCAATGACAACTGTAACATCACTGACACTATTAGTGACACTATTCACAGTTGAGAAGCTAAGAAGGGGATAAAACTTGTCCAGATATATTTCATAGAGCTCCAAGGATATTAAATGAACATGGTATTATATATTTTTAAATACAAATTAAGACAAATGACCATGCTATATAGAATGTAAGAATAGGACATATTTCTATATGTGGGAAAGGTTAATACTAAATGATAAAATGTATGTGAAAGCAAATAAAAAATGTTGAGCATTATACAAATATAGGCCATTATTATTGTTATTGATCATAACCCAATTAATACTATGCCCCTAATAAAGGGGAAAATTGCTTTGGATCTTAAGGTTTTATTTTGGTTTTTTATTTTTTCATTTTCCAGCATGGCATAGAATTGATTTAGTAGTAATTCCCTTACTATCTCATTTGAAGATGGTTCAGTAGTTGTGATATAAGTAAGCACAATAGCTAAGTAGTTATGACTAGGTGGTTTCCATTCCCAATTAAATTAAAAGCATTGATCCTGTGTGATCTATAGTCAATCCCCTACAAAATACAGGTATTAATGTAGAAAGAAGAGTGTATGCTCAAAGCTTATTTGCAGATTCTTTGAAAAAGATGCTAAATTAAATGAGCTTTGGAATGGGCTGCTCCAAATACAAATGAGGTAGTGATTGAAATACTACTGAATTCTTGGAAAATTAGCAAGCTATATTTTTAAATTTAGTGTTAATTGAAGATAGCAACACAACAAAAAAGAAAAATATTCTTCATATAAGACCAGAAAGATGGCTCAGGATAAGTCCATTCATATTAGTAGGGAAAATAAAACTTTGAAAGTAAAGGCCCTATTGACCATGGACCATCAGATTATACAAATTAGAATCAAGAAATTAGGGGAATTCTGGGACTGAACATGTTAATGGATAACATTGTTTATTTGTAAATCACATTTAAGGGCTTCAAAATGAGAAATCTAAAAAGGGAAATAATTTTCTAACTTAATTTGCTAAATCACCTGCTCCTTAACTGTGACATTATTACAAATTTCTTTTCAAAGGTATTTATGACAAAACTGACACCTGCATTTACTTCACTGTCAATGTCAATTGACTTAACCGTATTATTTCTGTGTATATGTCAGAGTGGATCTATAAATTCCTCTAAGAGATTCACAGATTTTCAAGTAATGCATTTAGAGTCAACACTCATTTGTGAGGCTGAACAAGATTCTCTCAATGGGACTGACAGTACCTTAAATGCCACCTGGATGAGTTCTTCTGTATTGGCAGGATTACACAGGACAGCCAGACCAATCACATATTCCCTGAAGTCTATACTGCCATCATGATTCTGTGAAGGGATGAGAAGAATTCAATTATGAGGTCCAGTAGTCAAATCACAGTTAACAAGAAAATATTGGGTGACAATATGCCACATAATTCAGCAACAACTTCATGCACTGTGATGATTTGGAAAAAAAGTTTACATTGTGGTAAAACTACAGGCTAATAACTCTTCCATCTGCAAAAATAGAAGTAATAGAAGCTGAAGGGAAACAGATTTTGTAATATAAGGAGAAACTTCCTAAAAATCAAAACTATCCAAAAAGTGGAACAAAATGCGTAAAGAAATAGTGCATTCTTTTTCCTTTGTATTTTTTAAGCTAGGGCTGAATTGCTACTTCTTGGAGATATGGTAGAGAAGAATTCTTGAATAAGTATAGGCTGTGTTAGATGGTATTTGAGGTCTTTTTCAATTTTGAAATATACCAATTCCCTGAAAGTCTGGGAGACAGTTATATTTGCTATTTATCTTATCACAAATTTCATGATTTATATTCACCTTTTCCTGAGAGGTTGTAGGGATTGGGAATGGAATAAGGAAGGATAATGATGAAGATGAATGAAAAGGGGGGGGGGAGAAGATTACAATAAAACATCTGAAAACCTGTGAGACAAATTACACGAGTTATAAATTCCAGGTGTTGTGAGGAACATCTTGGCAGCAAACTCTCAGATGAATTCCTAGATAAACCATGAACTAGTATCAGCAAAACTAATAAGTTGTTTGATAAACTATCACAGAAGGCTTATCATCAGTGAAATGCAGATCTTCAGTTCTGAATAAATGTTTATTTCTATCATAAATAATACTTCTATTCTCCCAAACATCTTAGCACAGAATTTCTCTTTAGACAGCCTAAGAACTTATATCATTATCTCTTTTGTCTTCAAAACATCCCTACAAATCCAAAAGAGAAGAGGGAAGTATTTCTGTTTTTAATTTCCACTGGAGAAATTAAAGAAGACAAAGGTGTATAACCCCAAAGTTATATACAAAGTCTATAAAGAAACCAGTCTAAAACTCTATTCTCCAATACGACTCCAGTCTAGCCTAATGGCCAGTTTCCTGATAGAGCTGTCCAATTGTTGTTAGAGGTGAAGAGCTTGATTAAGTCTGTTATGAAGATTTTTTTTCATAACATGGATCAATTTCACCCACATTCTTAGCTAAACCTGATGCCTTGAAGTTTTTCTAAACAGTGAACCCATTACCACTAATGTACTAATTACAACTTGGCTTTAAAAGAGAACAATGTCAGAATTGAAAGGAATCTAAGAGCATAGACTACAATATAGAACTATAAAATGCCTTAGAAAACATTCTAGTTCAATCTTCTCATTTTAGAGATGAGTAAAATGAGATCAAGAACAAGAAAACATCCTTCCTTGGTGCCCAATTTTTTTTTAACAACTTTTAAATAATACTAAATTAAGGTAAATGGGCAGTGACTCGGTTCCCTCTCTAGAGGATAGTATCATAATCACATAGGGTTATGAAAGGTAAGGAACATCAAATGCACAATGGACACAGACAAGTAACTTAATTTCAGAGGCAACACTGTACACTGGGAAGAGCTCTGGATTTGAATTGTAAGGTCTGGGATAAATTTTGACTCAGTTACTTTACACTTCTAATACCATAAGCAAATCATATCACCTCACTAAGTTTTAGTCTCTCCACCTACAAAATGAGGAGGAAAATATTTATATTACCTACCTCATAGGGTCATTATGAGAATCAAATGAGATGATGTATGTAAAACTTCCTACATTTCAAGTATAATATAAATGATTATGATGATATTTGTGGTAGAGATAGTGTGGACATAAGTTCAATAAGCATTTATTAGGCTACTCTGTATAGGACTCATTGTCAGTACTAGGAATCCAGGGACAGAAAACTATACAGTCTTTGCCTTCAAAGATCTTATATTCTAGAGGGGGTAAACTATAGCATAGACACAGTAAAATGTGCTGGGAGGGAAGTGAGATCCAGACAAAATGTTCCAGAACAGTGATGTCAAACTCAAAGAGAAATTGATGCCTGCTGGCAGTATATTGACTTAAAAAATGATATATTGATATTATCTATTTATATTTCCAAATTTTTTAGCATGCATTTAATACCCCTACTCTAGAATATCTGAGGAAAGATACTCTTTCAGATGGGGAGGGTGAGAGAGGGTTTTAGGAAGGAAGGAGCATCTTGAAGGCTTTTGAGCAGGAGAACCATTAGGACTGAGAAACCTTGGGGCAAAACAGACAGTGCTGGGGGGGGGGGGGGGGGGAAGGAAATTTATGCAGCTGTTCAATGTTGTTAATTACCCACTGGGAAACATTCTAGACACAGGTGATTGTTGCTGTTTGGGCTTTGGAGGGACAAGGGGAGGGGGCTGAGATTTGGCTCCAGGTGTGTTTGTGATAAAGTACTGGGTGGCTATTGCTTGAGCAAATTAGAATAAAGTTGACAGAGAAAAGAAAACAAGGAGCAATAACTGAGCACATATGGGCTGGGGAAAGACTAGTAGTAATGAGTGTAAAATGATCCTTGGAAGTGGAACATGAAGAAATAAGTGTGAGGGAGAATGGGCACCTGAGTGCAGTTTCCTACTGAGGAAACAAAAAAATTTACTAGTCATGGACCTAGGATTTTATTCAGGATACTCAAATTTTGCCCCAAATTTTTATGTTTATATTACACTTGGCCAGAAATTAATCTAATAAAGAAAATTATGCCATTGTAAGATAGACTAAGATGTCCTAATTCAAATATCTAAAACAAATGAAACATTATCCCTTCCCTAAGAGTGTGCTATTATAGGGTTTTTTCAAATATGGTTTGCCCAGGTTTATTTATTTATAGAATTTCAAATTTGTGATCAGGGACTTGAGAGCTTTATGGATGTAGGGATTATGTTTAGTCCAATTCCCTCATTTAAACAAAGAAGAAACTGAAATTCAGGAAAGGAAAATAACTTGCATGTGGTCACATAGCTAGGCACAGTCGGGACTTGAACCTATGGGATTTGTGGGCTCTCAAAGGGAAAATCATTTTTGTTTTATAAATCATAGGACCAAAGATTTAGACCTTGAAAGAACCTTAAAAACTACACAATTCAGATCCCACTCACACTTGCAAGTTAAAAAAAAGTGAGAAAAAGAAATGTCAGGGTGAATTGCCCAGTTATCCAACTACTACGTTTCTGAAGTGAGATTTGAATCCAGGTCCTCCTAATTCCAACTTAAGTGATACCATTATACCAAATTGTTTTATATATAAAGTGCTGTATATACTTCTGACATTATAGGTATAAAGAAGATAGTTATTCATATATTTCAGCAACCAAAAACTTAAAATTTTGGGGTGGGAGTTTGGAAGACATTCAATATATTATCATATTACTTCTTATTGGTCTCCTTTCGTGGTTCTGTAAACTCTGACCCCTAATTGTAATTATCTGGCAAGATATTAGTGAAAGAACACACACCAGTAAGGTCCTGGGCCCTCAAAGTATTAAAAGTAAAGAATAGCTTAAATAGTAATAATATTGAAGTGAGGTTTGAAGCCAGGTTCCCTGACTGAAAGCCAGTATTTTTTAAACTGTACCTCATGGTCTTCTGTTTTTATAAATGAGAAAATAGATTCAAAAGATCTTGTATGGGGACTTAAGAAGTGGGAAGGAGCAGAATTCAATTCAAATACAGTTATATGAGAGTTACCATTTTCCTGAGGTCTAATGGATAAGGAATGACTGCAAAGTAATGAGACTCACTTTCCTATAGTTTGTGCAGAGTTTTATTACTTTACAGTTATATCTCATAAAGGTAACTTACCAAATCAAGTTTAATTAATAAGATTCTTGAGGGAAGAAGTTGCATGCTATCAAGATCAGAGCTATATGCATGTATATAATTAATGCTGTTTAATCATGATAGTGATATCAAATTTCAACTTCATCAATTTCAAAAAAGTACTTCCTGATAACAAATTGAAAGCTATGACACATCAAGTATGTCATGATGCCATCATCAGTAGCAGCAGCATCACCACAGAGTTGTTTACTGTGATTAAGAATACAAGAAGGAAGAGGGTCTCTTCTCCCTCCCTCTTCAAATCTAGCATTATTCTTATAGACAAAAGCACTGTCTATCCATAAAATACAACTGTAAGAAATATAAAATAAATGGGCAGTAAAGTCTTTTTTTTTTTTTTTTTTTTTTTTTTTTTTGCTGAGGCAATTAGGGTTAAGTGACTTGCCCAGGGTCACACAGCTAGGAAGTGTCAAAGTGTCTGAGACCAGATTTGAACTCAGGTCCTCCTGAATCCAGGGCTGGTGAGTAAAGTCTTAAATAATATTCCAATATGCAGTTTTACAAGATAACAAACTTATTCTAGCCTGAGATTGAGTTTGCTAAGTATTTAACCACACTGTGCCTCTGTTTCCTCACCTGAAAAATGAATAGCTTGGATTTAATAACCTCCAATTGTAAATCTACAACCTAAGAAGTGTGGAGTCTTAAACACAATTATGGTCAAATTAAACTAACAGGGAAGCTAGGTGGGGAAGTGGAGAGAACACCAATACTGGAAGAAGGAAGTCCTCAAATTTGGCCTCGGATACTTGTGAGCTATGTTATCCAAGGAAACTCACTTAACCTATTTGCCTCAGTTTTCTTATCTATAAAATGGGAATAATAATAGCACCTACTTCCAAATTTACTGGGCAGCTAGATGGCACAATGGATAGAAAACAATAGTCCTAGACTAAGGAAGAACTAAATTTAAGTCCAGCTTCAGACACTTAGCTGACCCTAGCCAAGCAATTTAACCCTGTTTACCTTAGTTTCTTGATCTATAAAAAAGAGGTAAAGAAGGCAATGGCAAACTACTTCAATATCTTTGCAAAGAAAACCCGAAATGAGATCACGAAGAGTCAGACACAACTGAAAATTTATTGAAAATGAAAGGATTGTTGTAAGGATCAAATAAAATAATAATTGTGAAATGCTTAGTATAGTGCCTAGTATTTTGCTAAATACAACATAAAATAAATGTTAACTTATTATGTTGTTGTTTTGTGAAAAAAGGCATTCTAAGATGATTTTTTAAAATTACTTCCCTCCTCAGGAATCCTGCAGTGTCAATTCTTCCATTCTTTTGGAAAATGGAAAAGCAGGTTCATTCTATGCTCTTCCAGCTTGGACTCCATCTCAACTATGATACATAGAGCATTATCACAAGGGAGCTTTACACAAAAGCCCTAGATTTATTTCCAACATTGCTTTACATTCCATTCAACTTACAATTCTGCCTTCAAGTTTGTGAAGAACAAAAGAATTTTCCTTGCTCCAAGGCAAGGCAAGACATGACAGGAGCTGGCTAACATCAACTTAGGCAAGCCTGATTTTGCAAGAACAGCTTGTAAGAGTGATTCTTTTGATTCATTAAGGCAGCCAAGGACATTCTGAACCAAATATACACCCTTTTAGTCCTTGCTCTTCCCAACCTCTCAGAGAATAAACAGAACAACAAAAGAACCTCTTCACATTTGCTCTGCTGGAGTCTAAAGGTAAAGAATGAGACCTACTAAAATGAAATAGACTCTCCATATATGATAGCTTATCCTTATGTTTGAGACGCTTAAATTACTATACAATTTGAAACACTGGCTCACTGTTCTCATTTCTTAGAAAAATTTTAGAATATAGTAGAACTACCAAATATGAACTCAAAAGCAAAAAATATATAACTTTTTATTTCTAAAGTGAGGGGGAAATGAGTGAGAGGAGAAGAACACTGGCTATTTCATTAATTTATTCCAGGATTGTTTTTTACTCTTAGTAAACATTTTCTACTGCGAAGAATTAATTTGCTAAATAATTCCCAGTTGAGAACAGGATATTATATTAAGTTTTTAAGAGTCTATTCCTTTCAAGATTTTTGTATTTAGCTTTTCACCTACAAAATCATATACATACAATTTCAAAGAAGTAAAACATTTATTATATAGGTAATATACAAACTACTCAATATATTTTGCATTAAAATCTGCTTTAATGAAGCAACAAAAACCTGCACAAATTTCAGAAACTGCAGAGAGGATATATAACAGTTATAATGCCCCATCCCGGACAGACACACCTAGGCTTAGAGCAGTCCTATCCTCAAGGCAGGACTGTGTCTTTCCAGCATTTGCTTCAGGAATACATAGTCAGTTCCAGCCATTCTAGAATATTTACTTGAACTTGTCCATCTCGATCTCCATCTAGTGACTTGAAAGCACGAAACATGGCATCTAGACGAACCAGGCAGCTAATGAAGTTGTTAAAATCTATGCTTCCATCTTCTTCAGTATATCTATGGGTAATCAACTGGTAAAGTTGCTCATTGAGCTTGAAGCCTGCTGCCTGAATAGCTCCCTTCAGTTGTGTTGCCTCAAGAGAAGTAGAATGGTTGGTATTATACTGCTTGTAAACACATTGCCATTTCTTGATGTTGTTCCACAGGTACTTAAATTCCTCAAATCCTAGTTTTCCTGTAGCATCACTGTCCATGACAGCTACAATGCTCCGGCAAGTATCAAGGCTAAAGCCTTCAGAATTCAGTTCTCTGTGCTTGGAAATAATCTTGTTGAGAATATTCATCAGGTCAGTGGCACTTACTTCCATGTCATCTCCAGCCAGTCGATAAAAGATACGACGAAATTGCCTAACTTCCTCACTTTCACTGGCTTCAACATTTGAAAAGTGCTGGTAAGAAGGCGGTGGTTCGGGTGTATAATTAGCTGCTGCAGCCTCACTGATGAAGTTTACAATTCCCCCAACAATGCCTCCAATATTTCCTCCTCTTTTTTGCCCTCCTCCACCAAAGAGGCCTCCAATTGCTTCTCCAAGACCCCCTTTCTCTGCCCCTTCCAGGAGCGCCTTTGCAAGAAACATTCCGGCAGAGTAAAAAGAAAGTCACAGAAGTTTCTGAGCGGAGACAAAAGCTGTAATGGAGTCTGAGTTGCATATGTAGAAAAACTAGTTCATCTGTTTTTGCTTAGACTGAACCACACCCATGCATGTCTCATCCAGCCTTGGACTTAAACTGCTTAAATTCCATTAGGTCCTAGCACCTCCCCCACTTTATAAGTTCTAATAACCAACTTTACAGTACTTTGGAGAAATCATAAGACCACATCTATTTTTCATTACACTAACAGGAACAACATGCAACTGAGAAGGAATACACATATTTTTATATTTTGTATAATTCTCCCTAAAGCATTCTTTGGATAACTTGAATACTCCTGCTAGAAAACAGTCTGAGATAATGGGAACAGGTTAGTTCAGGAATTAGGGGATCTTTTCCTAAAATATTATTTTGCTAAACTATAGAATTCTAAAATTTGAGAGATTAGAAAAGCCAGCTAATTAATCTCCATGTTTCATAGCTGCACAAGTGTCAGTTGAGCTTCTATTCAGAAACCTGAGTTATCCAGCAGTTTTTATACTTTTTAAAATAAAAGGGAAGAAGTGATCTGAGTTGCAAGACAATCTACCTGTCTGCCAGCATCTGTCATCATGGAAAGATGTCTACTCTACTATAAGAATATCTCCTGACCCTAAATGACCTAATATTCCAAACATTAGAACTAGTCTATTTGAAAAGAGAGACATCCTAGTAATTTTATTAGCCTCTCCACATTCCCAAATATCTGCATGAATTTTGGTTCTGAGCCAGCTGACTTCTCTAAGTTTCTACAGTATGAAACAAAGATTAAGAAGACAGAATTAAAATTTTATTATCTCAAGCATTCTAACACTACTGAGTTCTGTTTCCTACAATTATATGTTATCAGCAATGTTCCATACTGTCAGGCAATAAAGATTAATTTAAGGAATAAAAAAGGCTATCTCAGAGGCAACAATTGGATTTATTGAATCTGGTTAATTTCTCATCTACATACTTCACATCTAGTATTACTGTTCCACTGAATGTTTGATTTTATTTCTCTTTTACACAATGATATATTTTGGAACATTAACTAAAATTCCTTTCTTAGATATCAGAGGGAAAAAAGACTGTTATTTTTTAGAGGATCCTGATCTGTCAGATTTATAACATTTCACATAATAGTTTTATTTTTAAATATTTCTAGGAAGGGATATAACATGACTTCTTCTGATAAGTCCAATTCTCAGTGCCTTTTAGGATGGTTTTCCTTTTATCTATCTAAAATTTTTCTTAATGTAATTAGATTAATTTCTTCTCATTTGACCTCCATAATCTTTGTTTTCTTATAAACCCTTTAGAGACTTAAAGGTAACTAAGTCATTCTTATGATTTTTTTTTCAACTCAAGACTACTTAACCCCGACATCATTTACCTACTCTCAAGATCCTAATGACCATCTTCATCATTTTTGTGATTGTATTTTTTTTTACTCTAATTTCTCGACATGGAACCTAAAATAGAGACCTACAGGGTCTGTATTTCTCTAAAAGAGGGCTTAACTGATTCCAACAACAAAGGGAATTTTTTCTCCTGGCTATTGAAGGTTATAATCCTACCAATTTCCAGTACAGCATCATATTCACTTAAAAAAAAAAAAAAGCTGAAAAATAGTGTCGTTCCACTGTATGAGGCTGTATTTATACATTTATTTATTTTTTGCTAGATGTAGGTGGAAATGTTATTGGCAATGCCAGTTGGGCAAATATTTTTTCTTACCACAATAGTGCTGATATCTTCTTTTTTTATACTATTTAATTAGGAGTTTGATTCAAGTCTCTTTTTTCCCCATTGTTTCCTTAGTAGGTAGTCTGAATGAATTGACATTATCACAGGATAGTCATGTCTAAAAAAAAGAGAAGGCTAGTCTTGTCCAACATGCCAAAGAATCTCTATGGTTCTTTTGAAATGAGATAGCCCATTATATTATTGGGTTGAAAATGGTGGGAAGAGGACTTCCAGGGGCAGACCAAAATGGTGGAGAGGACACATGTTTCTTTCTGACCTTCTCCTACAACCTTCAGACCAATTAGCAAATCCAGCCTTTGAAATCCACAAATATTGGGAAATTGCCAGCAGAAGATAATTTAAAAGATGACCAGAGAAGATCTGTTTCAATTGGAAACAGAGGGAGGCAGCCAAGATCAAGCAGGCTGGGCACAGATGCCAGTGCAGACAATGCAGAGTCCTGGAGTGGTACAGACTCTTTGAGGTGGTGCTTACTTTGTGTGGTGGAGAATCTATGGGGAAGAATCTACAGCAGTGTTGGCTACTCTACCCTGATTGCAAGCCCGTAGAACAGCAGAGAAGTTATAAAATATCCAACACAAACACAAAAGGTAAAGAGTGAACCCTAAAATGCCAGAATCTCACAGGACCTGGCTATTTCCACTTACAGAGAAAGCTGCTGCTTGTAGAGGAAGCTTGGAACCTCCCCTGCCCTAAAAGCAGACCTTCAGGTTTTGTTTTGTTTTGTTTTGTTTTTTAAATGAGTAGAAAAGCAAAGAGAACTCTGACAATAAAAAAATTCACTCTTTTTTTTATGGTGAAAGAGAAGAGTAGATTTCAGACCCTGAGGAGAATAAAAGCAGATTATCTCCAGATGAAGCCCTTAAAGGTGATATAAGCTGGTCCCTATCACACAAGGTTATTTTAGACAAAATTAAAAAGTATCTTAAAAGAGAATGTGCAAAACGCTGAAAAGTTGGGTTTCTACAGTACTGCAAGCTTTGAGGTAATGTGGAATTGAGATAGTGGGTACCACTGACCCAAAGAGGTTTTCAGAATATGAGGGGTTAAGGAAGATTAGAATTTATAGAACAATTAAGTGATCAATAGAAGCCTTGAGCAAACAAAAAAGTAGGGGGTTAGGAAGGCACAGATGGATTCAGCCAATCAGACAGAGTCTTATGATTTTGAGAAAACCACAAACTTAAGATAATAGCCCATCCAGCTCAAACTAGTTGGGGTCAATGATCTGACTTGACCAAATCACTACTGCACTTGCTTAATAGGTTAACTGAATGTTAAGCAACACACCCCTGAGGAGAAATTTTTCACCATTTTTAAACATGGGAGGCATGATGGGGGGAGGGAGGCAATGTTTTATACATATTAAGGGGAAACATGTAGAGAGCATATAAGAAAGACTGTAACCCAGATAAAATGGACCAATTTGTTTTCTGAAGGGAGGAGCTGCATCACACAAGCAAGTATAAAAGTTTCCTCACTTCTGTACTCTGTGCTTCCTCTTTCCAAAAAGAAGTGAGGCCCTCTACTGTCCATAAGCATTAAGATGATTTCTTAATATTCTTTTTAAATAAATTTTCCAATGTGACAGCTGAGGACGATTATCCCCCCTCACCTAGGGCTATGAAGTTTCTTTATTTAAAGGCCCACAAAACATCGTTTTTGTTTTTACTTTAGTCTGGTCCTCCAACAGTCTGAAGGACAGTGAACTGGCCCCCTATTTAAAAAGTTTGAGGACCCCTGTTTATATGTCTTTTCCAAACCCTCTTGCAAAGTTTTCATTTCCTTTCTCCATTTTTTTCTAGCTCTTGTTAAAAATAATACTTTTGACACTGAAAATAAGAGCAGACCAGGAGCAGGGGTGACCTTTGCAGCTAGAGATTACTGTCTTCCCTGGGCAGGGACACTTCTGGTCCCTGTAGGGCTATTCACTGGTTAGTCGCTAATACCCACACCCCCACTGCAGGCTTTAGCCTGGGGAAGTAAAACTTTCACTGCTCAGTGTTTAGTCCCAGGGCAGTCATTAACCTGCACAGTGGGGTTCTTTGCAGGGCACTTCTGCAGCTCTTCAGTGCAGGCCTGAGTTACTTCCAGGGGAATTCTTTCCCAGAGCACTCCCGTACTTCACTTTTCTTTGCAGCCGGTTCGCAGGACAGCTATCCTTGCCCTGCAGAGGAAGCTGGTAACCTCCTGGCCCTGAAGGGAGACCCTACAGGCTTTAACAAAATGAGTAAAAAAATTAAAAGGAGGATCAATAGCTTCTATACAGAAAGAGAGCAGCTTTTCAACCCTGAGGAGACTAATAACAGACAGTCTCCAGATCATTATTGGTCCCCAACACAAAAGGCTCTCCTAAAAGAGACTATTAAAAACCTTACAAGAGAACTAGAAGAAAAATGGGGAAAGGAAAGAGAAGCTATGCAAGAGAGCAACAACTTCCTGAAGTGTGAATGGAAAAGGTAAAAAACTCCCAAGAAGTGCAGGGAAACAATTTATGAATTGGAAAAGGTTAAGAATTCCCAAGAAAATAGCATTTGTGAATTGGAAAAAGAAAATAACTCATTAAAAAAAAAGTGAAATGGAAAAAAAAAATTCCAGAGCAAAACAACTCATTTAAAAACTCAATTGGACATATAGAAAAAGAAGTAAAAAAAAAAGCTAATGAAGAAAATAACTTACTAAAAATCAGAACTGAACAAACAGAAATGACCGATTCATTGAGATATCAAGAATCAGTCAAGCAAAACCAAAAAAATGAAAGATTAAAAAAAATGTCAAATATTTACTTGGAAAAACGACAGACCTGGAAAATAGATCGAAGCGAGATAACCTGAGGATCACTGGACTACCTGAAAATTATGATGAAAAAAAGAGCCTAGATACTCTTTTACAAGAAATCATCAAAGAGAACTGCCCCAAAGTAATAGAACCAGAAGGTAAAATAGGCGTTGAAAGAATTCATTGAACACCTTCTGAAAAAGACCCTAAAATAAATATTGTGGCCAAATTTCAGAACTATCAGACTAAAGAAAAAATATTACAAGCAGCTAGAAAAAAACAATTCAAATGCTGAGGTGCCACAATAAGGGTCACTCAAGATCTAGCTGCCTCAACATTAAAGGATTGAAGGGCCTGGAATCTGATATTCTGAAAAGCAAAAGAACTTGGAATGCAGTCAAGAATAAACTACCCAGCTAAGCTGAGCATTTTCTTCCAGGGAAGAAGATGGACATTTAATGAAACAGAGGAATTACATTTGTTTCTAAGGAAAAAGCCAGAGTTAAACAAAAAATTTGATCTCCAACCATAGGACTCAAAAGAAGCAGAAAAAGGCAAAAGAAACTCTTGAGAACTGTATTTCTGTTGTGGATATACAAAAAACCACATAATTTGATTTTACTGATATAACAATAAAAAGGGAAGTAGAAATGGAAGGGATAGTGTTAGAAAAAGGGAAAAGGGGAGATAAAAAGAGGGAAACTATATCACATGATGAGGCAAAGAAAACCTATCATATCTGAGGAAACTCAGAGAGGGGGAGGAACATTGTGTGAACCTTACTCTCATCAGAGTTGGCTAAAGAGAAAATAATTGACATATATATTTTAAAAAGAATCTTCTTTCACCTCATTAGAAAGTGGGAGAGGAAAAGGGAAAAGGAAAAAGAATAATAAAGGAAGGATACAAGAAAGGGATTCAAAAGGGGGAGGGAGGGATCCTAAAGAGGGAGACCTTTGTGACACAAATGGGGCTCATAAATTTAATACTAGGGAAGGGAGTAAGGGGGAGGAAAGAAAAAGAAAAGCACAATCCGGGGATATTATAATAGCAGGAAATACAGAATTAGTAATTTTAACTGTAAATGTGAATGGGATGAATTCTCCCATAAAGCAGAGGCGGATAGCAGACTGGATCAAAAGTCAGAACCCTACAATATGTTGTTTACAGGAAACATTTAAAACAGGGAGATACATACAGAGTAAAGATAAAAGGCTGGAGCAGAATCTATTATGCTTCAGGTGAAGTCAAAAAAAGCAGGAGTAGTCATCCTTATCTCAGATCAAGCAAAAGCAAAAATTGATCTAATCAAAAGAGATGACGGAAACTATATCTTGCTAAAGGGTACTACTATAGACAATGAAGCTATATCAATACTAAACATATATGCACCAAGTGGTATGGCACTCAACTTCCTAAAGGAGAAGTTAAGAGAGTTGCAAGAAGAAATAGACAACAAAACTGTAATAGTAGGAGATCTCAACCTTGCACTCTCAGAATTAGACAAATCAAACCACAAAACAAATAAGAAAAAAATTAAAGAGGTAAATAGAATATTAGAAAAATTAGATATGATAGATCTTTGGAGAAAACTGAACGGTGACAGAAAGGAGTATACTTTCTTCTCACCAGTTCATGGAACTCATATAAAAACTGACCATATATTAGGACATAAAGACCTCAAAATTAAATGCAGGAACACAGAAATAGTAAATACTTTCTTTTCAGATCATGATGGAATAAAAACTACATTCAACAAAAAGTTAGGGGTAAATAGACCAAACAGTAATTGGAAACTAAATAATCTCATTTTAAAGAATGATTGGGTGAAACAGCAAATCATAGACACAATTAATAATTTTACTCAAGATAATGACGATGAGACATCATACCAAAATTTGTGGGATGCAGCCAAAGTGGTGATAAGGGGAAATTTTATATTTTTAGAGGATTACTTGCATAAAATAAGAGAAAGAGAAGATCGATGAATTGGGCTTGCAACTTAAAAAGCTAGAAAAAGACCAAATTAAAAACCCCCAATCAATTTCCAAACTAAAATTAAAAAAAAAAAACAAATAAACCAGAAAAAACTGGTTTTTTTTAAATTTTATTTTTTTATTTATTTTTTCAAAAAACTTTTTTGGCCCATGCCTGAGTATTTTTTTTAAAACATTATCCCTTCATCACTTCTGTTCCAACTTTTCCCTCCCTCCTTCCACCCCTCCCAGATGGCAAGCAGTCCTAACATGTTAAAATTAAATATCCTTAGATACAATATATGCATGGCCAAAGTTCTTTGGGGTTGAAAAAAAGGAAGAATGATTTTTTATAAAACCAAAAAATAAAATTGTTTTTGAGAAAACCATTGAAAAAAGGAAGAGAAAAATAAATTATAGCTAAAATGGGGAAAAAGAAAGGGGAAATTAAAGAAATAAAAAACTTTGCCCATTTTATCCAATAAATTTGATAACCAAATGAAATGGATGACTACCTAAAAAATAGGCTTCAGATAAAGAGGAGGAAGAAAGTTTAAATAGTCCCATTTAAAAGAAAAGTATTAATCAACCCCCAAAAAAAAAAAAAACCCAGGGACCAATGGACTGGAATTTACCAAACATTTAAAGAAAATTAGTCAATGCTTTATAAACTATTTGAAAAAAAATAGGAAATGAAGGACCTACCAAACCTTTTACACAAACATGGTAATTGAACCAAACCAGGTAGGTTGAAAAAGGGAAAGAAAAAATAAAATTCCCACGACATTACAAAACTTAAATAAATATTAGCAAAAAGACCACAGAAAATACCCCAGGATAATACACCATGATCAAAGGATTTATGGAATGGGACGGTTAGATTAGGAAAACCATGATAATTTAATTAATAACCAAATTAACAAAACCAATATCATCCAATAAGCAAAACTTTGATAAAACCAACATCCATTCCATTAAAAAACGGATATAAATAAATGGGTTTTCCTTAAAAAACGGAGATCTATTTAAACCACGAAGCATATATGCAATGGGGAAAACCCAACCATTCCCAATGATGAGGAGGCTCCCACCACCATTACTATTAAAGATTGAAATGCTAGCTTTCAAAATTGATAAAAGATTGAAATTAAGGAAAAATGAGGAAAACCAAATTATCACTCTTTCATGATAATAATTGAGAACCCCAGAGATTCTACTAAAAAAGATTAGAAAAATCCAATTTACCAGGATACAAAAAAAATAACCAACTTTTTATCCAAAAAACCAACAGTTAAAGTTACAAAGAGAAACCATTTAAAGAATACTGAAGTATAAAATTTGGGTTTCTGGGGAAACAAAACTTTAAGAAAACACAAACACTTTCCACACAAATTTGCTCTGTTGTTCTTTTGTTTCAGTTTTTTTTGTTTTTTCTTCATTTTGATCTGATTTTTCTGGTAAGATAACTGAAAATGTATATAATATTGATTTAAATATATTTTAACATATTTAGAATTTATAGCCAGGGTAGGGGGGGGAAGGAGGGAAAAATAGGAAAAAGGTTTTGAATAAAAAAAAATTCCAGCATAGTTTTGAAAAAAAAGCTTTAATAATAATAAAAAAGAAAACAGTGGAAAGAAATGAAAAGAGGGTAGAGATTTTCCCTCAGAGATAGGGAACTTTCATACACTGTCTCTGTCACCATGAGTGTCCTCCGTTGGTCTCAGTCAAAGAAAGGTAGAAATTTTCAACCAGTTTGAATTAAGAAAACTTTTAGGTCTAGTAGTAACCTTGATAGCTTTGGCCTCCACTGCCTCCTCCCAGAAGAGACTTGGAGAAGGTGGATCTTTAATAGAGCCTTTCTATTACTGCTAATGTTGGCCAAAGTACCTTATAATTTCTGAGACATAATTGCCTGCCAGAAAGAATAGAGATGCAAAGCAGATTGAGTCAAAGAAACTTCCAGCTACATTGTTCAGTCTACTCCTGTAGGAAGAAAATTGGAGAAGGGAAGAAAACTTCTGGGATGGAGAAGCTAATTTCAGAACTCTGTGTTCTTATTTTCATCAGTCTTATGCCAAGGAAGTTATAAAGACTGCAGTTTTCAGAAGAGATTAAAATCCTTACTATCATATCTCTAACCCTGAGATTGGAGTTGGACAGGAAAACCCAACTCAAGAGAAAAAAAAATAAGTGACTCATTCAAGATAGCAGATGCTCAAGGGCTAAATTTTATAATATGAAAAATGCTGTAGGAATTCAGATATAGCAAAGAGGCTTGCCTTTATGACACGAGGGCAAGCAAAGATTTATGTTGGTTCAGTCTCTCTTCTGGGCACCTCAGAAGATGGGGTGTCATGACTCTGGAAGCTACTAGACAAAAAAGGTTGAGGCAAATGACCTTTTCAGACAAGTCATGGCAGAAACACCATCAAGATCACTCATAGAGATGCTGCCTGATGAGCTGCAGAACTAATTCACAGAGGGGTAGAGATGGGAAGGCCCTGATGACATGTAGGCCAGGGGCACAAAGATCCAAAGAGCTAGACAAATGAGCAGACCACAGAAGCCCCATTCCCCTCTTTGGTGCCCTAGAGCTCATCACAATCACTTTCAAAGAGATACAAGATATGCATGAAACAATCTGATTTTTACAATTTAAAAATTCTAATGTTAACTTATACTGTGTAAAAAGCATCACAAACCCAGTTCTCACCATTTCCCCTCCTTTTTAAACTTTTTTCCTGATAAATGTATCAATAGCTGCTTATATAATAGACTTGGGAAAGCTCTCTGTTACCATTGGCAATAGAGCTTTAAAAACCACGGTTATGAGGGCTAGTATATCTGGTGTGTAAAGTAATCCCAATGGGAAAGTTATTTATTCTAAAACATAAACTACCAGCAGTGCAGCAAAGAATAATATTTTCATCTTTATCAGATGCTTCTCTTCTTACTACAAATATATTATTCTTTTTTAAAAATGATATGATCAGGGCAGCTAGGTGGTGCAGTGGATAGAGCACTAGACCCTGACCCTCTAGCTGTGTGACCCTTACCAAGTCACTTATCCCCAATTGCCTCAGGGGAAAAAAAGAAAAAAAAAACATGATCCCTTCAAGCTATTATCCTCTTTCTGCTACAAACAAACAAACAACAACAACAACAAAAACTGGTAGCTGAAAGAACTGGCAGATTTAATTGCTTAGCCACTATCAGTAATATTTTAAAGATTGTGGTAAAAAGAAGGACAATTAACATCTTGATTTTTTAAAAAAGGAACTAGAACTGAGTTTGCATAGATTATGTAAGTCAATTAATTTGACTTGGATTCCTTGAAAAATTCTGGGACAGATCATTGAAAAGATGGCTGAACATTTAAAGAGGAATTTCTTGATCATAAAGAGTCTTTAGTATGAATAATTCATATCACAACAAACTTCCTTTTATTTTTTGTCAGAGGTAAAGAAATAATTACTAAACTAGTAAACAAAAGGAATGCTGTGGTGAGTTTACCTAGATTTTAGCAAAACTTCTGATAAAAATATTTTCTGCTATTCTTGTGGAGAAGATGAAGAGATACAGACTAGATGATAATACAATTAGGTGGTTTCAGAGTTGGTTAAATGATTGCAGTGAAAGAGTTGTTAAATGGTTCAATGCTAATGCAGCAATAAGTCTGCAGTGGAGTATTTCAAGAATGCCACCTGTGTGTACTGTTTGATAATTTTATTAATGACTTGGATAAAATCGAGGATGGCATCCTCATCAAATTCTTAGATAACACAAAGCTCAGAGAGAGAGTTAACACACTTGGATGAGAGAGTCAGGATCCAAAAAAGATCTCGGCAGGTTAGAGCATTGGCCTGAATCTGATATAATGAAATCTGGTAAAGAATAAATGTAAAGTCTTATATGTGGTTACAAAAAAAAAAAAAAAAAAAAAAAAAAAAAAGAAAAACTTCATAAATACATATCAGAGGCATGATTGCATACTTACAAAACTCTGGAGCAATTCTTTGTAAAGTTCATTCGTGGCACATAACAAATCAGTTTTGCTCTGCTAAGGACAATACTAATGCCCATATAACATAGATTGTGCGTAACAAATCAATTCTTAACTACAGACACTGAGATTGGAATTAGGACTAATTATTTCCACGTAAGTTACTAGATGTTAAAATAAAGATTTCAAATGCATAATGGGTAATTAAAATAAATAAGACTTCACAGTTCATTTACTATCACCTATATTTCCAAATTGGCCTCTTCTAATTTTACTCATGTGAGTGGATGATTTAATGCATAGTAAAATACTATACTTTTTCTCATTGGAAAGAGCAAATAAGGAAGTTTGCCATTGCTGGCACTTATACTTTAGCACTCTGAAAAAATAAGAGGAGCTAAGAAGGAGTCATATTCATATCAAATAATTTGAAAAGGTAATATAAGATCTACAGAATAATCATAACTTGAAAAACTAGATTTACAAGAGTATTTAAAGTATACACAGAATTTTGTGTTTGATATTTTCCTATTTACCATTTATATCTGAAAAGGCAAAAATGCTTTAAAAAAAAGGACTTCATATAACTATGAAAAAGTCAGAATTAGGAAAAATTCAGCAATTTAAAAATATTATTCATTACAAAAATAGTGAGTACTCATTAAAATTTTGCTATATATATTTTTTGGTCTATTATCTAAGAAAGGTATTAAACATAGTAAGTTTTATCTTTTTTTCTGTTCTCCAAAAGTTTAGAAAATTACCCTCCCACATTCCAATGAGCACTATGAATCATTCTTTGGAATTTGAATGAAATAATACAAATAGAAACAATGATAAAACATACAAGAATTAGACTAAAGCTAAAGGTGATAATTTTCAATTTACCTTCAAAGAATACCCTAAATTAATTATAGTTAAGACATGTCCTGATTATAAATCTCCAGTTGGCATAACATTTTGATTCCAAATTCTATTTTATATAATTACATGACTTGCCTGAAATTCACTTCTCAGATACCTTGAGGATTCTATGCAAATTCAATCAATCATAAAGCATTTATTAGGTACTTATTATTTGCCAAGCACTAGGGACACAAGAAAGTTAAAGCAAACAAAACAGTCCCTGCCTTCAAGGAGTTTACATTTTAATGGGGGAAATAAACAGGACCATAACTAATTAAATTTCACACAGATAAAAGTCAATATATTCATAATTACATCATAGGGTCATATTATGATAATTATACATTGTTTAATATATATTTATTATTATTAGAAGGAATATATTTAGATAACATGTATTTGAAGTGAAGGAAAAGGCATAGAAATGGTCCTATGTACCTCAAATTAATCCCCAATCATACCTCACCTATTTATGTGGTCTTCTAGATGTTTGCCTCAGAGAAAGGCAATAAAAGTGAAGATTAAAAAGAAAGTGAAGAATAAAACTCTTAGGAATGATTTGTACCTATGCAGAAATGAAGTATTAGAATTATAATAGTTAAGAAAATAATTCTGCCCCTTGATTTCCCTCTTCCCATCTATCTTCAAGCACCAATCATACCTGAAGTAAAAGAAAGTGCAGTAATTAAACCTTTTCTGTGTTTATCCCATCAAACTTTTTTCAAAATCATTTCATATCTGATTAAGGGAACCAGTTAACATGTGGGTATGGGTGTGTACAGGGTGTGTCGTGTCTGTTATGTGAATGATACATCCCTTTAAAACAAAGCAAATTTCACATGTACAAACATGCAGGTCTATTAAAAACAAGCCAAGTGAGTTTCTTGTGACCCTTCAAAAAGTTTTCCTCTGCTCGCCATAACAGCTGAGCTCAAAACTAAATTGTTTTAGCTTTGGTTGAAGGCAGTCTCTGGGTAGGTCTTACTATACACACTTGAATCAAGAAAATCCATGGTTAAAGAATTCACATTGGTAGATCTAAGCAATCCATGCAGAAAGGTGAATGACTAATTGATTATGATGACTCACCAACCTTCTCATCTCTAGAGGCAGTTGTCTTTCTCTAGATCAGAGGGAGGCAACCTGGCTGACCAGAACTTTGTATTGTCATAGCTCAGGCAACACCTAACATATGAACAAAAGGACTTCAGTATTCAAAATACTCAAAAGTTAGCATTTCGTTGACAACTAAAAACAAAAAGATTATTTGAACTCCTCATAATTGCATGTATCATAGAATCAATGGAACTGAGGAAGGGACCTATCAATCATCAGAAAGAAAGTACTAGATTGGCTTGTAATGATAACCTAGAGTGTCATCTGAAGGACAGGATAAGTGCTAGAAATCTTTTTTACAATTTTGTTTATTTTTCTTTTTGGCAAATGTCTTTTAGACAATGTATAAACTTTCATTTTGATTCCTACCCAATTCCCCTTCCTGTTTCCTGTTCTTACTGTCTAAAATATTTTTTCTTCTCAACAGGCTTTGGTTTATAGAAGTGAGGGTGATTTCTTGAGCTATGCTACAGAAGGTGCTATATAAATCCCAGATCCTAATTATGTGAAAGAATGGTTTATACACAAATGAAAAATCATTTAAAACTCTCTAATCTAGGGCTTCTTAAACTTTTTCCATTTACAAACCATTTTCACCTGAGAAATTTTTATGTGACTCCAAGTATATGGGTATATAAAATAGCTACATAAATTAAATATTTACTGACAATAAATCTTAATTTTACACCCCCCACACTCAATTACAAATTGGGTCATCGACCACAGTTTAAGAACCTGGGCTCTAACCTACCTCTACAAACACATGTTTTGCTTAAATATGTTTTATTTGTACCACAGATTTATTTTTGTACCACATCTATATTAAAATAATCTTAACAAAAGATGATGAAGAATTTAATTATTCCACATTCAATTACTATGTATTATTTATTGTATTATAAATTTTTGTTGCTTTCTATTGTACCTATGTTAATCAACTGAGAGATGATAAGAAATTGCATTATTATCCTTTTTTTAATTTTGTATCACCGTCATGGTATAGTGCTGGCAGTGTAGAAAAGATGGTGGATTTAAAATTCAAATCCTGACTCTTCTACTACCAAACTTTAGATCCTTGGGCATATCACTTAATCTTTTTAAATCTTAGTTTATTCATCTGATCCATAAAATGAGATGGTTGAATTAGAGAGTTTCTAAAGTTCTTTCCATGTTTAAATCTGGGACCCTCATTTGAGAGGAAAATTGCTCAGCAGCAGTTTAAATATTAAGCAGTTATATCATTAATGTCATTGTATAGTAACAGTAAAAACATCATTAGCACATATCTGGATTTTTTTAAATGAAATTTTGTAATTACTTAAATTGCTATAATAATTTCCTGACTTCTGTTTCAAAGTGTTTCTCTGTTCCTAATAAAGAAACCAAAATTTTTATGGGACAGTTTTTTCCTTTCACCTTTTGCCATTTTGCCATCACAGTTAACTTATGGCTATAAAAGTAACTATACTCACAGCTTCTCTTTTGTTTCATTTTATGAATTTAAATCATTAAATTTAAGTAGCACTAAGTAGACTTGAAATATGTGTCTTTCTCTCTCTCTCACACACACACACATAAATACACACACACACATGTATGCGTATGTACACACACACACAAATGATACCTATATTATCAATATCCATGTATCTTAGTTTTGACAAATGTAAACATTCTTTCCAATACTGTGAAAAAAATTCTTAATTCCATTATATCATTACTTTATACTAAAAGGAGTCTTTCTTTTCCAAATCTATTTTGATATATTTCCTTTTTTAAATGATTTAACACTGTTCTGAATATAATTTGATATTTTAAACAAAAAATTCTAACAAGATAAATATATTGCAGTTTCATAAACTTTAGCTAATATTAAACATTTTGAACTGCTTGCCAAACCTTATGATTTATAACCTATATATTATATATTAGCCTAAAAATTTTCAGTAACATTTTGTTTCTGAAGTTTAGAAATTTACAAAGAAAAAATTTTACAAAGAAAAACAATTCTAAAAAATAACAAAATTTAAATTATATAAATATCATCAAATATTGGATCCAGAAAACTTGCACAGAAAGAAGTGCAATACTTCTCTCAATTTAGATTGTTACCCATCCTATCAGTCACAGTGGCTATACCAAACTGATTTTCTTTGATAAAAGAGTGAGGTTAAAGGTGGAGATGGGGTAGAAAATATTGACAATAATGTGAAAAACAAAGAATATCAATAATAAAGAAAAGAAAAATTTTTAATTTTTTTAGAACAAAAATTAAACATACCCTGTCAAAGAGTGCAAAAAGCTGTCTCAGTACGTCAGAAACAGGCAATTTTAAATAGGCTGCAAATTCATCAATTCCAATTCTTCCTCCTTTTGA
Source organism: Sarcophilus harrisii (assembly GCF_902635505.1). Taxonomy (NCBI): domain Eukaryota; kingdom Metazoa; phylum Chordata; class Mammalia; order Dasyuromorphia; family Dasyuridae; genus Sarcophilus; species Sarcophilus harrisii. The sequence continues at coordinate 472,587,231 of NC_045427.1, read as the reverse complement.
GGCAGTTGCAATAGCAGCATATTCATCCAAATGTTTACGAATACTTTCCCAATCTAATCTAAATAAGAACGGGTAAAAAAAATAATTTAGGGGAAAAATTAAAATAATCAAAGAGTAGTTAGTTAGAATCTTTAGGTATATTCAATATTAAAAGTACAATATACATACAGTTACACATAATATTTTTAAAAGGTTGAATTGAAATCTGATTTTAATTTATGTAAAAAGATATTACTGCAATAACTATCCTTTGCACTAGTACTTTGAAAAAAGAAAAATAATAGAGATGAATCAGTTCATGTGGTGAGAGATAATATGAAGTAAACAAAATTAAATCCATATATCAACTGCTTAATAAGTTAATGCTATTTTTTACTGTCAATCCCAGGGCAGATGAGAAGTATGCATAGAGAAAATGCACAAAAGCAGATTAAGATGTAGTCCTCCAAGAACTTACAATTTATTTAAGGAAATAGAGCTCCCATAAATAAAATGCCACTTGGAAGAGCAAATCCTGGTAATGAAGAAGTCCATTAGACACTATTTAGTTTCCTAATGTTGGGGATAAATATTTCAATATTAGAATTAATAAAAATTAGAATAAAATAGTAGCAAACATACTGTGCATTATATAACAAACCCTAACTTTGCCGTGAAGAAATGAAAAAGTGAACTAACATTTCTTCTATATCAGATTCCTCTATCTAAACTTTCTAAAGCTACAGAAACATTATGAATGTCAATGTAAAAACAATCAATCAAATTATTTTATTTCTCATATGGGAAAAAATATCAATATCTGCTGTAACATCAATATATTATATCCTAATATTGAACTCTGATATTATAACCAACTCAGTTTTTTATTTATAAGAAACTGAGGACTCAGCAATTATGTCCCTCAAACTAAATGGTTCAGTTTGAAACTCCATAAAACTTAGACTTGAACTCAATACCCTAAAGAGGTGTTTGCACTCACATGTCTCTCATCTTTTTTTAAACAATAAGATTCAAAGAAATAGATTATCTTTGGGCCTGTTACAAAAATGTTTTTTGGTAAATATATTAAAAGAAGTGGTGATCAGAATATAATATGGTATGGTACAAAGAATCTATGAGTCAGCAAACAAGTTCATTGACTCAAAGGATGACCTTATACAAACTGCTATATGCAAACTGTATTTTCATCTAGAATACGAGGTACTAGACTGAATAATGAGTAGCTATATGATAAAATGAATAGAGTGTTGGACCTGGAGTCAGGACGACTCATCTTCCTGAGTTCAACTCTGGTCTTAGACACTTAATAGCTGTGCGACTATGGGCAAGTCATTTAACCCTTTTGCCTCCGTTTCCTCATCTTTAAATAAGCTGGAGAAAGAAATAGCCAATTACTCCAGTATATATCAAGAAAATCCCAAAGGGAATCATGAAGAATCAGACATTATTGAAATGATGCAATAAGGCTGAATGATCCTATAAAGTCTCTGATTATCATGAATCACTTAACGTTAAAACAAATCAACAAGTTCTGTAGGACTATTCTATCATCTTAATGCACTCTCCTGCACATGATCCATCATTAAAAATATGTACATATGCCAAGAAATTATTTCTAAGAGTAACAATGGAATTGTGTTTATGCAGACCTACATTTTTAGATTGCTCACAAGGCTAATTACCAGAGAAAAAGTAGATGATATGTAGACTTGGCATCACTAGGCCAATGTAAGTCAGTTTTGAAACTCCAAATAGGAAAATTGAATAACCAAAAGAGAACTCTTTAGAACTTTAATAGAAACATAGATGATGAAAATACAGTATTCAACTCAATATGTACTTACTTCAATTTCTGACTAATTTTAGTAAATTCCACCAAACCAGCTTCCATAGGTAATGTCAGCTGTCCAGCTGAAATCATCAGTCTGCAATCTTCATAAGTATGGTCAGTAACAGGTACTCCCAGAGCACTAAAGAAAAAGTAAAATATTGATTTTCAAATGATGATTTTTATATTTTACTAAGCTTGAACTGATCAGGTAACAACAGTACTTGATATTATTTATAATGATAGCTCTATTTTGTTTTGTTTTGTTTTCCTGCCAAAGAGCCCAATTTTAATTACCTAATCATTGAGGGGCTTTATTTATTTATTTATTTAACCTCTACATGGTTGTGTCTATGTAACTGAGTGGGCATTTTAAAATTTTATTTATTTATTTTTTATAGTATAAATGACTGAAACACAAAACTGGAAATCAAGGAATGTAAGTTATTTCCATCACAACATTAATGCTATTCAGCAGAGTGATTGGGAAAGCCACTTTATCTCTGAGGATGTTAGATTGCTCATCTGTAAAATAGGAATAATGTTATCTGCCCTTCCTATTTTGGAGGATTATTTTGAAGACCAGGATCATAGTCAATACATCTGATTCAGGACTTAAACTAAGAGCATTCATATGCTAACCTTCATACTCTAACACCATGTCACACTGCCTCTTATAATGTAATCAATTAATTTAAAAGTTAAAAAAATGATGCTAAGCAAGTTAAATTAATTGCATTGATGTTTGATACCAAATTTATAACACAATAAAAATTATTTTAAAATTCAAATAGCATGAAAAAGTTTACAAACATAATACCATGAACAGGTACTCTAGAGAAAGGATAATAAATTGAAATGGCAAATTACCCTAAAATAAAAGGGAAAAAAAACCTACTTGTAAAATGTGGATAGAAAAAAAGAAATATAAGACATGAACCTCTATATTCTTATTGCAAACGTGAAAAAATCACTTTTATTAATAATTTTAAATATACCCATTTGATGTAGATTCTAACTAATGTTTTTTTCTTTAGTTCTGAGCATAAAGTTAGTATGAAGAGACAAGAGAAAAAATTCATGAAAAAATGTTTTCAAGCATGGAACTAAGATAGGAGGTGGTGGTTTTTAAAAGTATAACTGTAATACGTATACTAGTTAACAAAACTACTATGAGAAATATTTGCCAAATATTTATACAATCTTCCTCCACTCTACTCTCCAGTCAAAATAATATTTTTATTATCTACAGATTGATGAGGTATGGCTTCAGCCAAACACAAAAATATCCCCCACCCCCATTATTTTTTTTTACTTTTTTCTTTATCTTGTAATACCTACATTTTTATTTTTTTGCTTTATTGATGCACTTTTTACACAATACTTACTGTTTATATCCACAATTACTAATTACCAATGAACTTTTTTGCAACACAGAAAATATTAAGCAAAACTAATTGACCAAAGGATCTTATCTGACTGAAGTGGCTATATTCTGTATTCATAATCCATCTATCAAGAATGGGAAGAGTTAAATAGTTCATTGTCTTTTCTCTGGGACCAAGATTAAATATTGTAATTAATCCATATCTGGGAATTTCAGGAAAACTCAAAGTTTTCCACTGATTGTGCTACTGCACTGCTCCACTAAACATAAAATAGTGTACCAGCCTTCCTGTAGCCCCTCCAACATTGACTTTTTCTATCTTTTAATACCTTTGCTAGTTAGAAGGATGTGAAAGAGACCCACTGAGTCTTTATAATTTGAATTTTTTCTATTAGAAATTTGCAACTTTTTTTTTTAATTTGACTTGTTTGAGGTTTCCATTCCTTCTCTGAAAAATGTCTAGTTTTTATTTTTTATTTTTTATTACTTTTTTATTAGTTGTTGGTCTTATGTAATAGTTTAAATTACCTTTATATCTGGATAGCAATCTTTTATCAAAGATATTTGTGCAAAAGTTTTTCCCACTTTTTCTTCTTATGAAGGAAGCTATGTGGTACAGTAGTTGATGTCAGCCTTATTAGGAAGACCAACTAAAATGCTTGTACTTGTCTAAAGTACTGACTGTGATTCTCATCAAGTCACTTAACTTCTCTTGTCTTTTCCTTAAGTGTAAAAGGGTGACAACAATAGTACCTACTTTACAGGGGTATTGTGAAAATCAAATGAAATAACATACAGAGTGCAATGTGGGATTTTCTTCTTTATGTAATAAAGTATCCAAATAATTCTGCTCTTGATTGAATGAACAGAACTGAAATTATTCCAGTGAACATTTTAGGCTATGAAATGGTATCTAGTGAAATAATAAACCAAGTGCTTTGCAACTCTTAAAGCCCCTTTTAAATGTTAGCTATTCTCTCTTTTAACTAAAAGGATACATTTGTTCAATGATTATAATTTCCAATTGCTGAATTTATGGATGTTTCTCAGACTTTCATCTCTTTGGTTCTATAGTTCAAACTAATATAACATCTATCCTAGACTTCCTAAAATAAAATGAATATGCTCTCAGATGATCTAAAAATATTAGTCTCAAATGATCACAAAACACACTAGCTTGAAAAATGGCTCACTTAATGTCCACCCCATGCAAGTGGTGTAATACAGCAAATTTTAATTATTACATTTTCAGTGTGAGCATTTATATCTCAGAAATTAGCAAATGCTAGAATTAGAACTTGATTTATTGTTTTGTTGATTGTCTAGACTTAAGAAAGTGACAGATAAAATGTAAATAATGTAGATTAAGCTTAAAAGTGTATCCTACATGCTTTTTTTCCCCCTGTTAAGTTAGTTGTTAAACATTTATCAACATATCCCTGACCCTACAGAACTATTATTGAAATTTTATAGGCTCCTGATGATATAATCAGTCATTTTCCTTGGGACATTGAAAGGTATGACAAAGACTAATGAACATGGAAGGGAAATGTAGAATAACTTATTTTAATCTGTTTTATAAGGATTATGAAGCATAAGGGACCATCTGTGAAAAATACTATGTATATAGATAGATGTATGCATGTTGTTCTATGTATGGGTGGGTAAGTGTGGGTGGCTAGGGTATGTGGGTATGGGTATGTACATGTATATATCTATCTCTATATGTATATAGTATCTATCTCTATGTCTATCTACTTTCTCCTTATGTTCTCAAGCTTTGCATGGACACTTACTTTGCCATAATGTTCCGGATATGATTGGCAAAAAGAACAGGATCACTTTTTTCTTCATCATTGGGAACATGAACAGGCATAAACTGAAAGACAAATTTCAATAAGGAAAATCACATAGGTTAAGAACCATTGTCAAAATTATCTTGCTATATTTTAGCTTCTCAGTATCTGCTCATTTATTTCCGTCCAATCTTTCCACTCCTTCTAGCTGGAAATATTACTTGCATCATTTGATTTTCTTTTTTGACATTTATTTTCTCATATTCTGTACTTTCTACTCATTGATTCAAAAACCAATTACTGGCAATTTTCTCACAATTATGAAATATTGCGAAATATTATTGAAATAAATATTGAATGAGGGAAGTCAGGATGGGATTTTTTTTTAAAGCATAAGTTTAATAGTGCAAAATCAGTTCCAACTGATTACGTCTATTGTATGGCATTCTAGTGAATGGATGATATGTTGTGAAGGTGGAGATACTATGCTGAAAGGATGATAAAAGAAGTATCAATAAATCAGCGAGTAAGCTTTAATAGAAAGAACAATAGAATGAGTGGTGAAACAGGCTTTTAAGTCTCAAATGGAATATAAATGTGGCCTTTTTAAAAAATTATGTGGAAGCCAATGTATATGATGGCAGCAGCTGAAGTAAAAAGGAAGACGAAGTAGAGGCTAACATATTTGAGAAAAATGGGAGACTACCTAATATGACAGTAGGCAGTGGTGATAAAGATGAGGGAAAGGCTACGTAAATGGATAAAATAGACTTCTAAAGGATTTAAACAGTTTTTAAAAGCAGGAGCTCTTAAACTACGGTCAATGAATTTTTTTGTTTTAATGGTTATATTTCAATAGAATTGGGTTTCTTTGTGACCTTATATCTTTTTAAAAATTATTTTATGTACCTAAAACATTATTCTGAGAAGTACACAGGCTTCACAGACTGCCAAACAGTACACTTTAGGTACAAAATAACTAAATAACCTCTGATTTGGAGGAATATTGGGGAGCAAAGAATATGCTCACCCTTCCTCTTCTGGCTCTATGAAGAAAGGAGAATGGAACAGATGACTTCTCTGGGAAAGGACTAAAAGGAAATCATTGGTATTAGGAAAAATATAGGTTTTAGTTTTTCATTTAAACTGTTATTATTTTTATTTATATGGTTTTCCAGAGTCAGAGGAAGATAAAGTCAGAAGGCACTTTGGGTAATACATTATCCACCCCTTCATTTTACTGATAAGAAAACTGAGATCCAAAGAGGGGCCATGATTTATTTAAGATCAAAGAGGTAGTTAATGACAGGTCCAGGACTACACCTCAGCTCTTCATTCCAAGTCCATTAAATTATAATGAATTGTATTTTCTTTAGTACTGAATAGCCAGATTTTACTGCCATATTGCCGGCAATTATATAGTGCTTTAAGATTTACAAAGTGCTACTCTCATCAGAATTGGCTCAAAGAAGGCATAACACACTCATTGAGTATAGAAATCTAGATTACCCTGCAGGAAAGGAGAAGGAGAAGAGAATATGAGAGGACCATAGAAGAGAGGGCAGATTGAGGGAGTGAGTAGTCTAAGGAAAAACATTTTTCAGGAAGAACAGAATGAAAGGAAAGAAAGAATAGAATAAATGAGGCTGGGGAGGGGGAAATACACTTAGTAATGGTAATTTTGAAAAGAATTTTGAAGCAAGTTTCTCTGATAAAGTCTTCATTTTTCAAACATATAGCGAACTTAATCAAATTCATAAAAAATAAGAGCCATTCCCCCAATGATAAATGATCAAAAGATATGAACAGTTTTAGATGGAATGATCAAAGCTATTTTTTTTGTTTTCTTTGTCAATTTTTTTCATTTTAGAACATATTTTCTTGTGCAATATGATAATTGTGGAAATATGTATAGAAGAATTGCACGTTTAACATATGTTGGATTACTTGCTGTTTAGGGAAGGGGATGAGGGGAAACGGAGAAAAAAATTGAAACACAAGGTTTGCAAGGGTGAATGTTGAAAACTATCTGCATATATTTTGAAAATACAAAGCTATTTTTTTAAAAAAGAAATAATCAAAGCTATTTATAGCCACATTTAAAAAAAAAATACCCACTCTGACTCACTATTGATTAGAAAAATGCAAATTAAAACAGTTCTAAGATGCTACCTAAGCCTATTAAACTGGCTAATGACCAGAAAAAGACAATGAGAAATGTTGGAGAAAATATAGGGAAAATGAAACATTAATGCATTATTGATGGAATTGTGAACTGATTCAATCATTCTGGAGAGCAATTTGGAACTATGCCCAAAAGGCTAAAAAAATCTTTTGACTTACAATACCACTACTATAGGCATGTATCCCGAAAGGGATAAAATAGGAAAGGGACTTATATGTACAAAAATATTTATAGAAGCTCTTTTGGGAGGGCAAAGAATTCAAAACTGAGGGGAAACCCATGCAATTGGGGAGTGGCTGAATAAATTATAGTATGTTATGATGGAATACCATTGTACTATAAAAATTATGAATAGGATGCTCTCAGAAAAAAAAAAAAAACTGGAAAGATTTTCATGAACTCAAAAGGGAAATGTACTGTGTCAAAGACAACAGCAATAATGATTTTGCTATCCTCAGCTATAATGATCCAAGAAGTTAAAGGACTTATGATGAAAAATGCTATGCATACCCAGAGAAAGAACTGATTGAATCTGAATATAGACTGAAGCATACCTTTTTTTCTTTTTTTAACTTTACTTCACTTGAGATTTGTAAAGCAGATATTCTGGGATAAAAGAATTCAAAGCCATAATTACCTTTAAAAGAAGTACTTTAATGCTAAATAAGAGATGGTGGGAAATAGGAGGGGAATGTTCATTCAAGACAATGAAACACCAGCTTTTTTGCGATAGCTCTACTTATTACTATAAAGTCTCAGGTCACAATTAAGGTATAGTTTAAGGCTATATTCCCATGAGAGCTCTTCACTCAAGTTAATTCCACATACCACCATATGAGAGGGTATAAGACAGAACTTTTTTTTTTTTTTTTGGCTGTTATTGAAGTGGAAAGGTTATATTCATTATTCTTTTCTATTATTCTCTTAATTAATATAAGACTCCAAGATTGTTTTCAGCTCACATTTTTTCATCTTTCTATAAATAAATCCACTAGAGGTCTCCAAATCTCCCAAATAACAAAATATAGCAATCAAACTTATTATGTAATATAGCTTCTAGGGGAGACAGCAATAATTTTAAGCACTTTAGGGTGCTTCTGTTCCAACAATAAGTAAGTAATTCTAAATCTTCTGGCTTTGGAATCTCTGATCCTGAGGTCTCCCACTCCCTAAAAATCCTATTGTTCTAACAATCTGTCAATAAACATTACTGTCTTTTGATCAGTGATAACCAAATTACGGAGATCACTCCTTGATCCTACCTCTGGGTCATAAAATTAGCATATCAATTAACATGAAGAACTAGATAAATGTGTTTCTTTGTTTCTGTTTCTTTGCTAAATTCTCTTGGAATTTAGACCATTCCAGTGGTGTTACAATTTACAATAAATTTTGACTCTTAATTTGGGGATGGGTTAAAGCTTGCAAATTCTCTTTTTTTTTTCTTTTGCTGAGGCAATTGGGATGACAGGGTCACAGAGCTAGGAAGTGTTAAGTGTCTGAGGCCAAATTTGAACTCATATCCTCCTGATTTTAAGGCTGGTGTACTATGCGCTGCACCATCTACCAGCTCCTGCAAATTTTAGAGACACTTTGTGACACCTGTCTGTGACCCTAGCTTTTTTCTTTCTAAAATATCTTTATTTTGTTAAGTATTTCCCATTTATATGTAAAAAACTTAATACTCATTTATTTAAAATTTGGAATTCTAAATTTTCTCTCTCCTTCCCACCTTTTAAGAAGAAAAATTATACATGTGAAGTCACGTAAAACATCTCCATTCTATGTTGCAAAATATATACACAGAGGAAAAAAAAGAAAATAGAATAAATATGTTTAAATATATACTCAGAATTTATCTGTTTTATCTCTAGCAGTGAATAGTATTTTTCATTGTGGTTCTCTTAGAATTTTCTTGGATCATTGTTTGAATCAAAGTAGCTCAGTTTTTCACAGTTGATAATCCTTTCAATGTTGTTATTGTGTACAGTGTTCTCCTGGTTTTGCTCACTTCACTTCAAACTAACTTTTCAAGTATGTATTTTCCAAAAAACACTAGCATTTTCTCTTTTTTTTCAACATAACTGGAATCTTTTATAATTGATCAGTATTAAAATCCAAGAAAACTACCTATAATTATGTGTTAATAACAATATGATAAAAAAAATTAAATGACTAAAGAATTGAATTTGCAAATGCTAGAATAAATAGTTATAAATCAATCTCATAAATAAAATAGGTATATAGCATTCTTTCTTATATGTAATCAGTTATACTTTGTACTGAAAATATTGTCTAATAAAGTATCTGATACAACATTAGTGAAATATGAGTTAGCTGGGTCCCTATATGCATAGGTAATATTTACTCATATTAACATGGCATTTTACTCTTGGAAAAAATTTTTTTAAAAATTCAAAGAAATAAAATAAATAAATTTTATAGTTAAATATCTGAAGATTTTTAGCTACCCTTAATGAAAAAAAAAGTGGAAAATCAAAGAAGTCACTTCTTCTCGGACTAATCTATAGGTCCTTTATATCACAAATAAGTGAAATAAACAAATTAAACTATTTAAAATGCTAATGGTAATAGACTGGTAGTTTTCTTTCTTTCATTTATTTTTTTGGTAAGATAATTGCAGTTAAATGACTTGCCCAGGGTCATATAGCTAGGAAGTATAAAGTGTCTGAGGCTAGATTTGAACTCAGGTTCTCCTGACTTCAGGACCAGCACTCTGTCTACTGCCCTATCTAGCTCTCCTATGTGGTTTATATCAATTAACATTTACCATAAAAGAAATAAAAATATTTAATGGTATTAATAAAAAAAAATTTGCATTGATGTCATGTACCCCCAGAGAAACCTGGTACAGACATGTTCTTTGAAAGAGAAAGTGGTTCCTCATCACCATCATAGTTTGACACATTTTTCCTCTGTCATCTCAGTATCTATTATTTTTGTCTGCTTTTTTCTGTACTAATTTCTTTTTGTCTTCAAGAATTTCAATAAAAATGAAAAAAGATGAACTCTGATTTTACATTAATTCAACTCTAAAGAAGTTACAAATAGAACTGAGATTAGTTACTAGAACAGTCAATGCTGACCTTCATTATTAAACTAAACATTTATTAAACATTTATCATAAAATTATTGCACCCTGGTTGAATAAAGATTTGTTTCAGAGTACCAACTATCTTGTTTTAAAGTCTTCCATTTACCCACAAAACTGTAGGATCACACCACCTTGGACCACTCTCATAGACACCCACTTAACCTTACTTCATTTTGATAACATCCTAGAGGCCCTTCTTGAACAAAAAATCATTACTATATATCAAATAAACTTGATTACAGATGGGAAAAAAATCTTGATTACTATGTGGGGTGAGAATTAGGTTGTACCCTACATCACAGCAACCTATTCCCACACCTCAACTGTTTTTGTCTCTAAATATAAGAGTATTTTTCCCAATTATAAGTCAAAACAATTTTTAGCATTCATTTTTACAAGATTTTGAGTTCCAATTTTTTCTCCCTCTCTTCTTCTCTTCCAAAAATGGTAGACAATTTGATATAGGTCATACATGTGCCATCACATAAAACATTTCCATATAAGTCACAATTGTGTGTAAAAGAAACAGATGAAAAAAGAGAAAGAAAACATGAAAAAGCATAAATTAAATGAAAAATGTGCTTCAATCTGCATTCAGAGTATATCAGTGCTTTATCTGGATATGAATAGCATTTTTCTTCATGATCACTTTGTATTTGTTTTGGATCATTGTGTTGTTGAGAAGAGCCGAGTCATTCATGGTTGATTATCATATACTGTTATTGATACTGTGTACAATGTTTTCCTGTTTCTGCTCATTTCACTTTGCATCAATTTGTATAAGTCTTTCCAGGTTTTTCTTAAATGTGACTGTTCATCATTTCTGATTGTGCAATAGTATGGCATTATTACATTCATATATCACAGCTTGTTCAGCCACTCCCTAATTAATAAGTATCCCTCAATTTCTAATATTTTGCTAAAACAAAAAGGTCTGCTATAAACATTTTTGTACATGTATGGGTCTCTTTCCCTTTTTAAAAAAATCTGTATGGAATACAGACCTCATAGTGATATTGCTAGATAAAGGAGAATGCATAATAATTGGGCATAATTCCAAATTACTCTCCACAATGGTTGGATCAGTTCACATCTCCTCCAAAAGTGCAATAATGTCCCAATTTTTCCACATCCTCCCCAACATTTATCATTTTGCTTTTTTTGTCATTAATGACTCTGATAGGTATGAGATGGTACCAGATTTGTTGATTATATTACTGCATTATTGTCTATAAATGTTTACCTGTTCTGTCATTTCACCTTGCATAATTTGATATAGTCTTTCAGGTTTTTCTTAAAATTGACTGTTCATCATTTCTATTGTGCAATAGATGATTCAATCATATAGAGCTTGTTAGCACTCCTTAATTAATAAGTATCCAGTCTTCTATATTTTGCTAAAGAACTTTAAAGAGTTGCTATCAAAATTGTTGTCAGTATGGTCTCTTTCCTTTTAAAATCTTATGGAATACAGACCTCATAGTGTTTGCTTATAAAGAGAATGCATATATTGGGCTAATTTCAAATTACTTCACAATGGTTGATCATTACATTTCTCAAGTCAATATTCCCATTTTTTCCATTCTTCCTCCCCAACATTTATCATTTGGCTTTTCTTGCTCTTTAATATCTATAGGTATGGATGGTCATCAATTTTAATGTGCTTTCTAAAAAATGTTCAATGCTTTTACATACTTATACTAGCTTGATTTCTTCATAAAATTGATGTCTTATCCTTGAATTTCAATTGGACTTGTGTTCTATAAATTTGATTCAGTCTCTATATTTTATGAAATGAGATTCTTTATCAGAAATTGCGTAAATGTTGGATTCTTATTCTAATCTTAGGTTATTGGTTGTTTATCAAGCTTTAATGTTTAATATAATCAAATGTTTTACATTTGAATCACTCCTCTGTTGATGTTCTTAGTCATCACAGATGACTTTGAAGTGGATTCTCTTTTTGTATTTTAATTTAATTGGTTCATTATGTCAAACTATACCAATTTTGACCTTTTTGATATATTGAGAATTGTAATTACTTTGATTTTGTGCTTTTGTTTTCAGTTTTCAGATATTTTTTCAAATTTGAGTTCTTGTCCAAATGAAATTTGGGCTTATTCAACATTAGGTTACTATGATCATTGATCACTGGGTCTTATGTATCTGTAATTAGCTTAACCAACATTCTATTTTTAGTCATAAATAGCTTTGATATGCTACTTTGATATAGTTTGAAATCTGGTTTTGCTAGGCTATCTTTGTGTTTTTTAAAAAATAATTACTTTGATATTCTTGACTTTTTGTTTGTCAAGATGATTTTTTTCTTTTTTCTAGTTCTATCAAATAATTTTGTTGTTTGATCCAGATATGTTACTATAATTATTTAACAGAATTTATTTTTAAATTATATTGACTTTCTCTACTCCTAAGTGGAACTTAATTATCATTATTTGTTAGATCTAATTTATTTGTGAAAGATTTATAATTGTTTCTATATCTGTTTCTATAGAGCAGGTGACTCCAAGCATTTTATATTATTTCAGTTAGTTTTAAATGAAATTGCTTCTAGGATCTTAATCATCATAAAAGAATAATGTGTATTTGTTTCTTATATCCTAACCAACCAGTGTTAATTATTTCAATTAGTTTTTAATTGATTGCCTAGGCATCTTATCATCTGCAAAGAATAATGGTTTTGTTTCCTTGTTGCCTATTCTAATTCCTTCAATTTCTTTTTCTTTTCTTATTACTATAGCTAACATTTCTAATAAAATATTGAATAACAATGGTAGTAATGGGCATCCTTGCTTCACCCCTGATCTTACTGGGAAGACTTGTAGCTTATCCCTATTACAGGCTTATCATTTTAAGGAACATTCCCTTTATTTCTATAGAGTCTTTCCTCACTTAAATTCAATTTACTTTCATGTCATAGAATCATCTCCCTTATGGCTTGGTCCTCTTTAAGAATGAAGGACAAACAACAATCTCTGTGAGTAGAGTTACCCTACTAGGAACCCAACTGGAACTAGTCAGTTAGGAAACTTCCTCCTTTCTTCCCTCCCTTTCTTTTTTTCTTTCTTCTCTTCTTTCCCTACCTCCCTTTCTCCTTCTGTTCTGTCACTTTCCTCTTTCCCTTCCCTTTCTCTGCACGCACAGGGTACCATATCTTTACCTACTTTTTTTTTTCTTGAATCTCTGAACTCTCCCAAAATACCTTGGGGTTTACTCTTTAGATTTTTTTCTTAAACCCCATATTTTAAACCAAAACCATTCAGATTCGCATAGACTGGCCAAAAATGAGTTCCAGGCCAAGCCCCAAGTAGTCATTGGTCTGATTCACCAATTTTGGCCAGAAACCCAGAAGCCCCTCCCAGATTTACTTATTTAGGTTTTTTTTTTTTTTTTTTTCTGATCAGGTGAAAGAGGTCATACTTTGCTTCCGTTTATGACTAGCCTTAATCACTAAATAGGTGTGGTCTCCAGTCAAGACCTTTTGAAAACCATAGCTTAAAAAGGCCAGGGGTGGGGGGGGGGGGGAAGGTTTCCTACTGCATCTGGGGCCATTTCCAATTCTTCTGATCCATATCTGGCTGTTTTAGTTCCCAGTATTTTTCCTCTCCAAAAGAAATCTGTTTTGTATATAATACATATATGTTACATATGTGTGGGTGCAAAAACAAATAAGGTGTGTGTGTGTGTGTGTGTGTGTGTGTGTGTGTGTGTGTCTGAGGCTGATTAGCACAGCCTGGGGGGAGCAAATAGTAAGAAAGAGGTGATACGCTTGGAATGGTATATATAGGATTGACTATAGCATACCCTGAATGTGAATATGAAGGTAACCCCCTGAAACTTAGTTTGTACCACCATCACACTGCCAACATTCTCTCCAAGGTTAACTAAATACCTAAATCATATAGCTTTTTTTCAATCTTTTTCCTTCACCTCTGAAAACTTCTTAACACACTCTTCTTAAAATTTCCTTATCTCTTTACTTTTATGAAAACAATGCACTTCCTTTTCTTCTACTTTTGGGGTCTTTTTCATCTCTTACCCATTTAGCAATAAGTATATACTAAATGTACTTTTTATGCACGTCACATTTTATATCTAAGAAACAGTATAGCTATCAATATCTCCCTTCTATTAAGAGGAAAAGAATAATAGATTAAAATGAAGTTTTCTCTCTTATACTCTTCTTTTAATTTCATGAGTCAGAGGAAAGTGAAGGAAGAAATCCATAAACAATTATCACTGCCCTCTCAACAAGAGAAGAGACACACCTATCATGAGGCTAAACATAATTGGATATGCTCTCAACTCCTTGAGATCATAGAAAAGGATTAATAATACTCTAGTTCAATTCCATTATTTTATATTCCATGGGTGGTAATGTGTTCAGCAAAGCTAGTTAAAACCACTGAAAAGTATAAAACCTAAACCTGCTGACATTCTGACTAGGGCTCTTTCTACTATGCTATAATATCACTTATGCTTTTCATGAACACACTCTAAAATAAACTAGACTTCAGAACATTTCTCTATATTTGTGTGATGGAGATCTCCCAAAAGACAGTGTCTAGGCCAAAAACCACAAACCAATTCAGTATCTTGGAAATTAAATGAACTACAGAGAGGTTTATGCATGTACTTGAGCCTTCTATAAGTAACTAGCTCTTTTGGGACTTCCAAATATTTCTGAACCTATTGAATAAAACACTATTAAATGCTGCCCTTTCCTAAATCAGAATTTCCTGAGTTTTTGGTTGAAAAAAAAAAACACCCACTTTGAATAACAAAATGTTCTTATGTTTCTTTGGGTGGTGAAATGTCCTCCCCAAAATGTCTAAGAATACCACTCACACTTTTAAATATATATTATAACCTTTATAAGGAGATTGCTTAGAAAAATATGAGTATATATGGGGATATACATACATACAAATCATTTTTAATACCTATAATAAGTTGGAATTAAAATAGTCTCTAAAGACTATGTGTTTTGACTGCATTTGCATTAAAATGCATTATAAGAACGTAGAGAACAAGTCCTATATTCAGTTATTGGGAGTGAGGGAGGTATGACTATTTTTTTTTTGTCATAGGCAATTTTGTTATCATGAGCAAAGTAATAAAAATGTTCAACAAACATTTATTTGGAATTTACTATGTTCTGGACACTGTGCTATATAGGTATTAGGATACAAAACTGAAATGAAATATTTTTTGCTCCCAAGGAGCTGATATTTTATCAGAAGAGATAATAAATGTATTTATGTAGATAAATGTACATATGTATATTTATACACATGTGTATAAAAGCATCCAGTAGTTTGAATGGCATCTTGAAGTCAGGAATTGTTTGAGACAGATGTGAAGAAGTGGCTTTGAAGCATGATGCAAAGTCAGTGGCAAAGGCAAAGGGAGATTGAATATATAAGAGTGTTGTGAGTGAAAAGGGGAAGAAAGAAGGTCTGTTTGGCTGGACAACAAAGAAGGTAAAAATGTATAATAAGGACAATAGCTTGGAGCCAAGTTGTGAAAGACTCTAAAAGCCAAAGGAGTTTACATTTGGTGCTAGAGGTAACAGGATAGCTGCTTATGTTACCCAAGTAGGAAAGTAACATGAAAATTACTCACCTGTGTAAAATGGACTAAAATAAGGGGAAAAACTTGAAATAGAAAGACCAATGAGGAGACCATGGCAATCAATAGTCTAAGAGAGAGGTGATGAGTCCCTTAACTAAGGCAGAGGTTGTGTGAATTAAGAGAAGTTGTACTGAGAAACTGCAGGTAGAAATGGCAACACTCACAGCTGATTGTATATGTGTTGTGAAGGAGAAAGAAAAATAAGGACATTGTTAAGGTTATTAACCTGAAAAAACAAAAGATTGGTAGTACTCAGAATTTCAATGCATAGAAAAGGAAAGAAAGAAAAGATCTATTTTGGACATGTTGAGTCTGAGATTCCTCCTGGACATTCAGTTTTAAATGTGCAATGGGTAGCTGGTGATGTGATAGAAATTTGCTAACTATACGCAGTAATATGTGCTTTAATTTAACATACAGCCTCTCCTCTGCAGTAATCACTTAGAGAGTTCTTCATTTATTGAATATTTGGAATGTTCTCTTATTAACTATCTTATTTTGTGTAACTTGAAGCCATGATATGAGCTGTCTGCCAAGAAATTGTGGATGTTATTATAGATAAAGAAATTTTGTAAAATTGTAAAATAGTTTGATTCAATACAAATTTTACTTACTAGGATACAAAATATTTTAAAGTCATCACAAAATACATAGAACTTTTCTATTAAAAGTATTCACTAATGCAATGTATCAGATTTTAAACTTATAAAGAACTAAAGAAAAATGTTCCTCTTACTGAAGGAAAGTCACATATCCATGAGTCTCCTGTAGGGTTGTCAACTTAAATATTCAGAGCACTGTGATTTCCTCACACTAAAGAATACTGAGGGGTGAGCAAAAACGTTTGAAAACCATTAACTTAACAGGTTCATAACCAATGCAAGAGAACTTAGAGATGATTTAGTCTAATTCCATAAAACCTTCTATAAGAAGCCTTTTCTGATTAATCCCAAATTCTAATTAATTCTCTCTGTTGATTTTTCCTATTTATTTTGCACATAACTTGTTTGCAAAATTATTTCCAACTACACTAAACTCCTTGGGGTCTAGGATTATCTTTTTTCTCCTTTGTATGTCCAGTACTCAGCAAAGTGCCTGTAACCCACTAGCTACTTAATAAATGTTTACTAATTCTTACTGACAGAAAGGAAGCGGTTTACTAAAAGTTATAAAAGCGCATGGCAAGCACAACTATATATGGAATATAGTCAATGCAAATGACAACCACAAAAAAATTAATTTAAGTTTTGATGCCTAAAAATTGGGGGGGGGAGATAAAGGTAGAAAACTACATGAGAACAGGGATTAGGTAAGATAATTCTTTTGTGTTCCTCATACCACTTTGCACAGTGATTGTTGCTATTGTCACTCAGTCATGTCTGAGTTTTCATAACACTATGTACCATACTGTCCATTGTGTTTTCTTGGAAAGGCTACTGGAGTGGTTTGTCGCTTCCTTTTCCAGTAGATTAAGACAAATAGAAATTAAATGACTTCTCCAGGCTCACAGAGCTACTCAGTGTCTGAGGCTAGATTTGAACTCAGATCTTCTGACACTAGGCCCAGTACTCTGTCCACTGAATCATTTAGCTGTCCTACACAGAGTGACAGGCATATAATATAAGTTCAATATTTATTAAATTAAATTAAAAATATATTATCAGTCACAGGCAAAACTAATAGAGCTAAAATCAGAAGGAAAGCTTTTTTTTTTTGAAAATGGAAAAATTTACATCATGTTTCTCTGATAAAGATATCATTTCTCAAATATATAGAGAACTGAGCCAAATTTATAAAAATAAGAGGCATTTCCCTTTTGATAAATAATTAAAAGACACAAATAGTCTTTATAAAAAAAGGAATAAAAGCTACCAATAATCACATGAAAAAATTTACTAAATCACTATAATTTAGAGAAATGAAAATTTTTAAAATCCCAAGAAACCACTTCATGTCTATCAAATTAGCTAACATGACAGAAAAGCAAAATGACAAATGCTGAAGAAGTAATAAAACAGGAATACTAATACACTGTTGGTGGAACTGTAAACTGGCCTAAGTATTCTGGAGAATAATTTGGAATTACATTGAAAGGACAATAAAACTGTGTATACCTATTGACTTAGCAAACCATTATTAGAGCTTTTTCCTAAGAAGTTCAAAGAAAAGGGACATAGCTGTACAAAAGTATTTATAAAGCTCTTTCTGTGATGACAAAGAAGTAGAAATTGAGGGAATTTTCATCAATTGGGGAATGATTAAACAAGTCATGGTATATGATTATAATGGAATACTATTATGCTATAAGAAATGGAAAGGGGGATAGTTTCAAAAAAACCATCTGTTTTTATTGCGACTAGTGAAAGGGAAAGTCAAAAAACCAGGGAAACATTGTAGACAGTAATAGCAATTACTGTAAGGGTGATCAACTATTAAAGATTTAGCTATTATAATTAAGACAATTATTTAAGACAATTCCAAAGGACCCAAAATGAAAAATACTATTCACCTCCAGAATGCTGATAAACGGTTGAAGAATGAAAAAAAATTTTTTATTTCTCTTGCACTTTTGGGGCTGTATTTTCTTTTGCAACATGTCTAATACGGAAAAGTGTTTTGTATGATTTCACATGGATAATTGATATATTGCTTAAGAGGTAAGAGAGAGGTGGGAAGGAGAGAGAATTTGAAACTCAAAATTTTTTAAATGAATATTTAAAAATTGGGAAGAAAATTGAGAAATACTTAATGAAACAAATAAAAAGATATTTAATACATATAACTTCAGTGTTAACTTGAACTACAGATAATAATTTTCTATTCACAAAATTCTGAAAATCTGAGTGGCATTATGGCACTGTAGAAAGAGTGCTATACTTGGAATCAGAAATCTATGAATACAAACTCCACCTTCCATTGTGAGATATTGAACAAGTCCTAATAGTCTCTGAGACAGTTTCCTTCTTTATAACCTTGACAGAATTGTTATAAAGATCAGATGAGTCTATGCGTGTAATGTACTTTATCAAGTTTAAAATACTATATACAAATGCTCTATATTATTATACCTAATCCTAGGTTTTCAAGGCAGAGTAAATGTGAAAGGATGCATGCAGAAAATTTATGCAAGAACATATGTTTTTCTTTTTCTTTGTTTAATTAAAAAAATTAACATTCTTTTTTTTAAAATTCAAATTCTCACTGGAAAATGAATGAATGCCCATCAAATGGAGAATGGTTGGGTAAATTGTGGTATATGAATGTTATATGAATGTTATGGAATATTATTGTTCTGTAAGAAATGACCAGTAGGATGAATACAGAGAGGCTTGGAGAGACTTGCATGAACTGATGCTAAGTGAAATGAGCAGAACCAGGAGATCATTATATACTTCAACAATGATACTGTCTGAGGATGTACTCTGATGGAAGTGGATATCTTCAACAAAGAGAAGATCTAACTCACTTCCAATTAATCAATGATGGGCAGAAGCAGCTACACCCAGAGAAGGAACACTAGGAAATGAGTGTAAACTGTTTGCATTTTTGTTTTTCTTCCCAGGTTATTTTTCCCTTCTGAATCCAATTCTCCCTGTGCAACAAGAGAACTGCTCGGTTCTGCACACATATATTGTATCTAGGATATACTATAACATATTTAACATGTATAAGACTGCCTGCCATCTAGGGGAGAGGGTGGAGGGAGGGAAGGGAAAAGTCAGAACAGAAGTGAGTGCAAGGGATAATGTTGTAAAAAATTACCCAGGCATATGTTCTGTCAATAAAAAGTTATTTTAAAAAAATTCAAATCTTCTCCCTCTTTTCATACTCATTTTAAAAACTTACTGTGACTTCTGATAGAGTGAAAAAGTAACAATATTTCAATATTACAGGAATCTAGTATGATATGGATACTCATCACTAAGGTAGATCATAACCAACTGGCCTTTCCAGAGTTGTGGTTGAAAAAAAATCATAACTGTGCTGATGAAGTAACACAAATAATTTGTGGGGAGAAAGAATAAAAACAGAGCAAAGAAAAATCTCCAAAATTCCAGGGGTAAATATTAATCATCAGGTTGCATAGAAATGGGCAACTGTTTTTAATGATTCATACTAATGAGCACCAATGAAGAAAGAACTTAATGAAGTATTCAAATTTTAATTTTAATGTGGATATATCAGCAGACTGATAATTCTACTTCTTTTAGTTAGCAATATCTAATAACATTATGATATAATAAATTAATAAATTAAAAAAAATCCTGAAGAAACCAAGATGAGCAAGGCTAAAGTATTTGTGCAGTAACCTAAATTAGAATCCCTCAGTCTAGGCAGAAAACCTAGGATGCTTCAGAGTCAAGGCCATGAACTACAACCAGTGAGCAAGTTGAATAAGCATTTAATGTAGATCTTTTTAGCTGTATTTTAGCACAATGGGCAGCTAAAAACATTCAGAAGTCAATAAAATAACTTGAATGAAAGGCAGTTTCATAAAACCAAAATACACAAAACCAAAATTCTAAATACCATAAATCTAAAATATACACATTAAGATTGAAGTCTTCAAATTTCCAACATCTTGCTTAATATATCTGCTTTTAGAACAATTTTGATGAATTAAAATCATATTGCACTCAGGTCAGATTGGTGGAAAACAAAAGTCTATTTCTGAAGTTAAACAGTAATGAAAATACTTTCCTTCAAAAATATTAACTAACCAAGTGCAAGTCTGGCTAAAATAATGTTGTTATACCAAAAAAAAAAGAAAAGAAAAGAAAAGAAAAGGCAAAGACAAAGGGGAAAACAATGTAGCTGTGTGACACAGAGGAAATGTGGCAAGAGTGGTTAAAATAAGAGAAAAGAGGAATTTGCATACTTCTATTGCAATCCAAAGTTGACCACTGCTACATATGTCAGGGTAAAATATGTTTCTATGACTGTTCCTCCATCTGTTTGCTAGAGTTTTCCTTATTTGGGTTTATGTCAACAGGATCTGAGAAAGGTCTGGTTTGCCTTTGTGGTACAGACAACTCTACAATTCTGTAGTGTTTGTTTTAGTTTGAAAAAAATAAAAATCTACAATAATAAAAATATTTAAAAATAATAACAGTGCTTACATAAACTTGGAGTAATAAGTACAGTGTAATTAAGAACAGTGTCTTTTCTAAGCAAACCAAAAAGCAAAACTAAATGAACCTAAAAACATTTAACTCGAATTAAATACAAACTTTTGCAATTGAAAATCCATTTGAAAAAAAAAAAAAAAACCAAAACAAAAAAAAAAAAAAAAAAGAAAATCCATTTGAACTATAATTTGCTCAATCCTAAACAGTCTTTGTTAATAATGAATACTTCTGGAAGGCTAAGGAACAAAAACTAAAGTTAACAATCAAAAAAAAATATTCCCTCATAAATTAATTCCAAAATATTACAAATCTGTAGCTCTAATTTCTATGTGTGACTTGGGATGCAAATGCATAGCTGAATTTCCTATTATGTTGAAGAATGAGGTTACTATTACTCAGAATGTCTTTCCTAAGAAGGGTTCTGGGATTGGAACTGATAGCCTGTATCTAAATGCAGAACTCATCTGAAGGTGGAACCACTTTTAAAAGTATAAGATCTATCGTAACTTCAGACCAGTCAGGAGTTACACACCCAAATCAGTGGTCCTAAAACAAGCGTTCTTAAAATAGATTCTTAATTTCAGGACATCTAAGAACTCCTGTAATTCTGATAACTACATTTCAACATAGTTTCCTTTGTAATTCTATGTGTTTTATTTTATGCATTTTAAAATATTATTCTGAGGATTCTTCAGACTACCAAACCAGTACATAGCATAAAAAAATAAAGGTTAAGAGCCTTTAACTTGGAAATTCCAGGAGAAAACCAGTAAGCCTCATCCTAAATTTCACATCTAAATTCTGATCAACTTACCTCAACTTCTACCTTTGTGAAGAGCTGGCTGAAAGTAAGCATGCAAAGCCGAATGCTGGAGAAGGGGGAAAGAAACAATGCCATCTTTATACAAGAACACAGAAATTACTTAAAGTTATTAATTATTCTTTTCATTTCCATGGTGTCAAACAACGTACAATTTGACTTTCAAAGATATCCCTTTTCTACTGATAATACTCCATAATAACATCTTACAGGTTGAAAATTGATCATTCTTGCTATGCAAAAATTAAAATTGTGAGATGTTTTTAAGTCTCACAGCTCAGCAGACTAAATCTCAAATTTGAAATCTTTCCACAAAGTACTTATTTAAGATTTCACTTTAAGATCTATTAGACAGAAAGGATCTCTTAAATATGACCCTAAGCTTCTAATCTTTTCTAATGGATATTAGAATTCTACATGATATGATACAAATGCTAATATCCATTTGGAAGCATTTGTATCATATCATGCAGCATTCTGATAAGTTCTAAGCTTTATTTTAAAACAAAATTAAGACTTTCATTAAAATTGATTAAAATTTTTCAAAGACTGGTTTTGAAATAGGAGATTTTTAGCAAATTTCTTAATTCCTTAAAGATGGTGTTTTTCACCTCTTTTTTAATCTTTTCATAAAAGCATTCATCTATAAGTCTTTTAAAAATATGTGATCCATGCTTGAATTTGAGAATTCTGAACTGCAATGGGTTTTGCCAACTGGGTGTCCACACTAAGTCCAACACTGGTATGCAGAGCCCCAGGGACCAGGAGTCTACCATGCTGCTTAAAGAGGAATGAATTGACTCAGATCTGAAATGGAATAAAATCCATCTTCTGAACCCATCAGTAATGATATCAGCTAAAGAGGAAACACTTATATACTAGGTGAGACAGGGAGACCCAGTATGTGTATATATGGATATGAGAGTATATGTTTGGTTATATAAACACATGTATAAACATATACAATATGTATATGATTCAATTAAAGAGTGCAAAGTAGTGTAATAGATGCTTATTCAAAACAAAAAAGACCCAAGTTGATATTTTTTTAAATTATATATTTTTGAGATGAAAAATTACTCACAGAGAAAAATATTACTTCAAATAGCCAAGTGCATTTTTTGGCTCATTTTTTTAAGGCAGAAATCAAAAGAAGGAAGCTAGGAAATAAGAGTTTACCACTTCCATATCTAATTATATAAGAGGCCATGTGGCACAATGGATAGAGAACTTGACATGCTGATTCTTTTTGTACAGCAAAATAACGTTTTGGTCATGTATACTTATTGTGTATCTAATTTATATTTTAATATATTTAACATCTATTGGTCATCCTGCCATCTAGCGGAGGGGGTGGGGGAGTAAGAGGTGAAAAACTGGAAGAAGAGGTTTGGCAATTGTTAATGCTGTAAAGTTACCCATGCATATATCCTGTAAATAAAAGGCTATTAAATAAAAATAAATAAATAAATAAATGTCTTTAGAGTCACACAGAAAATAAAAAATCAGAGGTGCAATTTGGAAAAAAAAAAAGAGAGAGAACTTGACATGGAATTAGGAGGATATGTGTTTAAATGCTGCCTCTGACACTGAATGGCTCTATAATCTTGGGCAAATCTTTAACCTCTAAGTGTTTGAGGCAACTCTCTAAGAGTATACATTCAGAGAAAATGCCAATTCAACCTGTACTGGAAAGGGAGCTTGCTTATCTGGGTATTCCCAGTGCTGATGAAATCATAAGGCTGGTCCCTATCCCTCTATCTTATTAAAAATATTAATTTAATTTTCAGTTCTCATAATTTCCAGATAAAACTGAAAATTTCTTTTCACTTCTAGCAAAGAAATATACTTAATTCTGTTTGCTAATGAAAAAAAAAGCAGTAGCATGTAGAATTTAAAAATTACTCTCCTTAGATTTCAAAGTTAACATTTCTGCTTGTTAATTTTTGGGCATTTGCTACCTTGAAATTGCTTTTTACTGTTATAGATCCTCAAGAAATATAACTATTTTCACAAGGTACACTACCATCCACTCGTTTTCTGAAGATTCCAAGCATGATTTTACTTACTCTTTTTTAAATTCTTTTTTTCTGTATTTTCTGGTAAATATACAAATGGTGACATATTAAAAAAATACAGAATAGACAAATGATTATTTTTCTCCTAGAGAAGTCAAATGAACTCAGCTTTTAAGATAAGTTTTCTTTGATTCTATTCTTCCATATGTTTTGTACTTGTCTCCTTGCTAAATTAGAACACAAATGAAATGAGCAAAAATAATAACTAAAGCCAAACAAATATGTTTGTTTCATCCAAACTGAAATATGAGCAGAACATTATAATAAATATCTATGCTACTCTATGGTATGATGACTTTTGAGAGGGACTTTAGGAAGGTATTGATTTTTAATATCATTAGCATAGGGAATTCCTGGTAGCGAAACCTCTTATAAGAAAGCAGAATAACAACTATTATTAGAATAATTGGTTGATTGAGGTACTGAGAAGATGAATGACCAAATGTCTTGTCCAGTATCTCAAAAACAGTAGATGTGTGGGGGTAATATTTGAACCCAGACCATCTTAAATCTGAGGTCAGCTCTCTAATCACTGTAATGCAGTGTCTTTTCAATGTCTTTTACAAGTCTTAATTTTAAGAAAATAATACTTTTTAACTAGGTCATGAAACATCCTATTTTTTTATTTGAAAACTATGGTTATTAAAAAAAGAAAAATATGGTTATTATATATATATATATATATATCATTTGAATACCCTGTAATTTACAGATTTTATTGTTTAGTTGTTCTAGTCATGCCTGACTTTTTGTGATCTCATTTAGGGTTTTTTTTTTTGGTGGTGGTTGTTTTTTTGGCAAAGATACTGGAATGGTTTGCCATTTCCTTCTCCAGATCTTTTTATAGAAAAGGATACTGAGGAACAAAGTTAAGTGACTTGCCCATGGACATACAACCAAAATCTGTCTGATGCCAGATTTTAATTCCAGTCTTCTGGATTCCAACTTCAGATCTCTACTCACTGAACCCCTAGCTGTCCTTTGATGATTTTAATTGGGTATATTAAAAAAATTGGATAAAATGATTATCACAACAAATTGAAGTTATGACTGAAGAGACAGTGAAATACTCAGCAATACTGAATTCTATGACAATGTGCATATATACCTTATCATTGAAGGCCAAATTATTTTTTTCCTCATCTGTTTCTAAATTCTTAAATTCATCATCATGACAATTATGTCAGCTAAACACACACTCATACAGGTTATAAAATAGTGCATACTATGTATCATGATGATATATTCAAATTATAAATGTTCCTCCAATAGCTGTCACCAAACATCAAGCTGGCTCAGAACTCAATAACAGTGAATTAAACATAAGAATTTTTTGTGAGAAAAAAAAACACTGACAGAATGTTTTAAATTACTTCATAATTAATTTAATAAGAATGAAAACAAATTCTGTTTTTTCTGACATTAAACATTTTTAAACAATATTAATTTAGGACAAAACCAAAATTTGGAATCTTCAAATATTCAACATAAATTTATATTCACTATGCCAAGTGCTGATAATATAGTTATCTTCCTGTGCCTAAGAAATTTGAAGTTGTCACTGACTAGTCTGCTACTAACTGTAAATTCAAAACTGAAGCATTATTTGATCACAATAAATCTGATTAAACCTGAAGCAATGCAAAACTCTGACACTGAATTTTTTTTCAACATAAAACTAAACAAGTTAAAAAATGAACTAGCAAGCTATTTATTCAGAAATGACAATCTTCAAAGATCATCATGATACTATGCAGAATTTGCATTCAGGGTACCAGAGCACACAGATTTATCTGATATACAAGCCTACTTTTTGCCAAGAATTGTCATTCACTTATCAGCTAAAATGATCCCAAATCTCTAACATGAAAACTGGACAAGAAGAGTTCTGTGACCTAAAAGACCTGTTTTCCCTTCACTAATAATTGATATATCCTGATCCAAACATATTTGTAGCACAATACACAACTTACAATGTATAGCCCTGCCATGTCCAGGTCACAGTATCCTAAAACAAAAAGAATACTCAAAATGTTAGTGAGAGATTAAAGTGGAAGGGAAGCAAAATTATTTGCACTTACATTCATTACTGTATTGTTTAAGAATATTCAAATTTTAAAATGCATTTAACATGATGGTGACTTACATAAGGGTTATCATCTATTTCCATATGGAAATAAATTACACTAAAAATTCTTTGACATTTTGTCAAATATTTGGCTCTTATTTGAAGGGGGAAATAAGTGATTTTATATATGACTAAATTTCATGCTGAAATGAAAAATTAAATTTCAAACAATTCTCAAAAAGGATAATACAAATAAAATACTGAGAAAGAATGTAGACTATAAAAATATAATCAATTCAAACCTACAATTAGATGTACTTTTCACTAACTTGTGGAATTTAATTAAAGTATGCTTTTTTCCAGTGGACTAGAGAGAAAAGAAAAACTAGTTTCTGAATTGAAAGTAGGTTTTTTACTTAACGAAAAGTATACTAGGGGTCTTCTAAGAGAACAAAAAGATGAAAACTACCTCCGATTTAAAAATAAAAATCTAATCCTCAGAGCCTACAATATTCCCCTATATATTCCCCATCACCCCATCTTCAAATTCAAATGTGAACCTATCATCCAAAGGAAATATATTTTCTCTTTTAAAAACTAACTGTTGAGCAAAATGTGTCTCTAGAGATACTGGTAGTATCTGTGGCAAATAACCACTCAAATGTTAGGGAAGTTCACAAAAATCTACTCTGAGTGTTTAAAATGTTTGAAATTTCTTCCACTGATAATTTATAGTGCTCACCAACTTATTTGGATATCTCAGCAGTATTGGCTGCACTGGAACTCCTGGAATGAAGGCTCCTAAAACCACAAAGAAATTTGGCAATTTGTCTTTTATATCAACAAAAACTGTTAAAACAAAGAAAAGGATAAACCATTTAAATGGTGGAGAAGCAATTTGATGTACCAGAAAACAAAGTCAGAAACAGAATGCCTTCTTCTGACATTATGGATATGTGATTATCACAGAGAAATCACTTAACCTTATGACCCTATTTCTCTCTCTCAGACTCAGTAAGCAATAGGCCAGTGGTTCATCTGTATTATTAGGAAATTCTTTATGTAGTTGAAATCTCATCTGAACCCCATAGTTTCCCCTCAAAGTGAATAAATGGAATACCAAAGATCTTGATAAATGTTATAGTCTTATAAGGTAGCTAGTGGATAGTTAATTCAGTGGACAGAACAGTGGGCCTGAAGTCTGGAATACCTGAGTTCAAATTGAGCCTCAGACACTTAACACTTCCTATCTGTGTGACCCTGGGCAAGTCACTTAACACCAATTGCCTCAAAAAAAAAAAAAAAAAAGAAAAGAAAAGAAAAAAGAAGGAAGAAGAGGAGGAAGAGGAAGAGGAGGAGGAGGAGGAGAAACTGCAAACTACTTCAGTATTTTTGACAATATAAATTCATGGATAATATTGGCATACTATAGTCTATAGGTCATGAAGAATCAGACACAACTGAACAACAACATAGTATTATTGAAAACAAGTGAATATTTAGAGGGATTTCAGCAAAACTGAGGAAATTGTCAGATTGTTGGATTTTCTTTCCATATTGCTCCATGTTTATGAATTTATGTAGAGATCAAAAACTTGGGAAACAACTTATTGGTGCCTGCATGATCATTTATAGGCCCAGATTCTGACTTTCTCCAATGGGAGAAGAGAACAGCAACATAAAAACTAGACACAAAAAATAATAAATTCTGTGCCTTTACAAAGTCTGAAAACTTTTTCTAGCTAGAAATATTCAGAGAAATACCCAATAGTTATTTCATGAAGTTTTTAAAATTAATTTTTTTCAATCAACAAAAATTCTCTTCTTTCTACCCATTCTCTCCTCTTTTAATTCCACAGAGAAAGGGGGGAAAACCACATTGATAAAATGTACAATCAAGCAAAATAAATTCCCCCCCATTGGACAAATCCTCCAAAATATATTTCCAACTTTATTCTGAATCTATCTTCTTTCTGTCCTAAGGTGGGTTCCATCCTGTAACTGTGGTTGATCATAGTGTTGATCAGAATTATAAAGGCTTTCAAAGTTATTAGTTTTCATTATTTCATGGGGAATGACCAAATCAGTTGAGGTAGCATCACAGTATAGTAGAAAACACTCAAGATATTTAGTTAGTTGAACCCTGACTCTGTCACTTATTACCTACCTATATAATGCTGATCAAGTTATAGACTTTCAATTTCCTTGTCCTTGAAATGAGGGCCAAGTGATTCCTAAGAACCATGCAAGCTTGAAAAATCTATATTCCTACAGGCAATTTTATATCTATTTGTCAAAATGAATTATTAACATTTACTCACCTGGCTTAAAAGTGATCAAACAGGTACGATTAGTGCAGGTGCCTTCTGGGAAAACTAATAACTTAAGGGAGGAAGGAATATATTTATTATTTCAGTTTCATTAACAGATTAGCATTTTATTTAGCTTATTATTATGTAATTGTTGCTACTTTTGTTTTCTAAAAATGTTTTTAAAAAGCAAAAGATGACACATGAGATTGATTAGAAATCACTGACTTTTCTTCCAATTTTCTCCTAAAACACAGGAATGATGGTGGAATCTTCAACATGACTACTATGACAAGGTTTTTTAATCTTATACATAGGTTGGCACTCAAAAATGCTTGTTACTGTTGATAATGATGATTCAACTTAATTTAAAACACAGAGACACCAGGCTATGCTCCAATAAGACTTGCACAAAATGAACATTAGGATGTATTCCAGTTTTCCTTTTACCTTTACAATAGCTTGGTCAAATAATTTTTTGTTTATTCACTTCAGTTTTCCCTTTCAGAAACAGTACTAATCTCTTATCACATATTTCTCAACAACTAAATTTTAAAATGCTCATAAAATGTTTTACTGGTCAAGACAATATATGGAAAACTACTTTACATTATTAATCATTACTCAATATTGTGTTTTAGGGTTTGTAAAACTCTTTAAATAAATGATCTCATTTCATTCTCAGAATAATCTTGGTGAGGTAGGTGTTATTATCACCTCCATTTTACAGATGAGAAAACTGAGGTGAAGAGAGGGTAAGTGTTTTGCCCAAAATTATGCAGTTAGTATGCAACTGAGGGAGAACTTGAACTTAGGTCTTCCTGACTCAAAGTCCAGCATTCTTTCTGCCAGACCAACTAGCTGTCTAATAAGCAAAATGAAAAATGAAAAATAAGTACAACTATCATCCACTTATTAAAAAATAATTCCCAACAATGCTGATGTGATATCAAAGCATTATTACATTTGATTGTCATTTTTGGTTGTTTCAATATTCTCCAACTCTTCCATTTAAGGTTTTCTTGGTAAAGATGCAGGAGTGATTTGTCAATTACTTCTCTCATTTTACAGATGAAGAAACTAAGGCAAACATTTAAGTAACTTGCCCAGAGTCATACAGTTAGTAAGTATCTGAGACTGGATTTGAACTCGGGTCTTCCTGAGGATAGGTCAAATGCTCTATCCACTACAACACCTAAATGCCATTAGATCAGCAGAAGACAAAAGGTAAAAATGGTAAATGCTAAAAGAATTATGGAAAGATAGGAAAACAAATGCACTTACTACAGCTTTATACTGATCAATCCACTGTACAAAACAATGTGAAATTATGATTTTAAAAGTGCTTTTAGCATACATATATCTATTCTAGCCTGAGATATAACCACCAAGTATATATTCCAAAGATAGCAATTTTTGTGATAACAAAAACTGTAAACAATAGATAGATATCCATCTATTGGGGAATGGCTGAACAAATTGTAGTATATGAATATAATGGAATATTTTATACCAAAGAGAGTGATAAATATGAAAAACATCAAACAGTTGTATGAACTGATAGAGAATAAAGTAAGCAGAATGAGAATTTACAAGAGATATGAAACTCAGGCAGCTGGCTGCCAGCAGCCATGAAAGCTGCCCAAACCAGATTAAAATGTAAAATGTAATTAATAAATTAATAAAAATACAAAACAGTAGAGAGAATGTTAATTTTGATTTTCCAAGTAAATACAGCCCGAAGGAATTAATTCCTATTTGAGTTCATCACCATTGACTACACTGATGACAACATAGGATAAAAACAACATTGAAAGACTTCTGAATTCTAATCAATATAGTGATCAATTATGACTTCAAAAGAATGATGATAAAGAAAACAATAATCTAGAGGCAAGAATAAGGCACACATTTTCAAATAGAACTGACATGCCCTTTTGTTTAACTAAACTTATTTTTTTTAACAAATGAGAATTCTATTTTTTGTTTGCTTTTTGATGGGAAAGTCAGTAGAAAGTAATAGTGATATTTTAAAAATTAATAATACATTTTTAAAATCCTGTAAGTACATTAAGTATTCATAAATGAAAACTAATACATAAATTAATAAATCTACAAACTCATAAAAAACAGATCCTGAAGAGAAGTAAATATGTTTTTACCTGTGGCCATTCACCTCTTGAAGTGGCTCTCTTTCTTATCTCATTTATTGTGGTCTTTCGAGAATCAGGGTCTACTCGGGATACTAGCACTGGCTGAATAGCTCGTAAAACTCCTTTTAAAACAAGTAAAAAACCACAGATAATATGTTTGATTAACAGGGATTAATCTAAATGACAAATATTTCAAGCCAACAACAAAAACATAAACATTGTTTACATCAACCTATCAAAAAATAATTTTTTTTCCTTTTTGGAAAGATAGGGCAACAGTGACAAAGAAGCTTTCCAATTCAAG
Source organism: Sarcophilus harrisii (assembly GCF_902635505.1). Taxonomy (NCBI): domain Eukaryota; kingdom Metazoa; phylum Chordata; class Mammalia; order Dasyuromorphia; family Dasyuridae; genus Sarcophilus; species Sarcophilus harrisii. The sequence goes on along the minus strand of NC_045427.1, from coordinate 472,556,407 downwards.
GAATTCAAGGTCCATTTCTAAGAGCAAAATATATATTTAAGCATAAAATTATATTTCATCTACTGGCTTGAGAGAAAGAATAAAGAACATAAAAGGTAACAAATACAACATTTTATAACCATACAGAATGACATTTTCTTATTTAATACTAAATTTAAATTAAACACTAAAGATACTACTATAAACTATCATTATAAAGATTTGATATGTGAAAAAATATGGATTTACATAAAAGATTTCATTTAAATTTTTACAGAAATACCTCCATCAGACAAAGATGGATCTAGTATAGCACACAAATTTATTTTTAAAATAGGGAGCATTTATACCCATTTAGATTAGTACCTTCTCTGCAATTTATAAGTTAAGTGATCTGCTCTTGGTCACACAGCCAGGATACTTCAGAGTATAGACCTGAACGTAAATCTACCCGGCAATCAAATCAGCCTTCTCGTCAACCATATCACAAAGAAAACAAATATCTTTATTACACATATGACAAAGCAGGAAGCACCAACGTTACTCCTCCAGAGCAAACTACGTAACAACATGAGATGAAAAAAGAAAGAAGTTACTCAGAGACAAGTACCTTAGGGAGAAACCAAAGCTCCTTGTGGGAAAAAACATTTCACTGGCTTCATTATTATACTTTATGGCAGGAAGCATTTTTTTTTTCAGTTCATGTCATCATTTTAAAAAATATCTATTGGCCCTTCATGGAGGCTTTTATAAGCAATTAATGAAGAAAGCATAAACATTAAGAAAAGATTCCATATATCTACTTGAGTCACTAATCTCTATCTCATTCCATTCACTGAATTCCTTTAAGAATACACTAAGTACGGCAATAGGATATGGCTTTTGAATTAGACTTGTTTTGAAAAATATTTAATTCAACATGATAAATCAAGAATTCTAATTACAAAAAGACACGATAATATGTTTAGTATATATATATATTAGCTACATCAGATTTAAGTGTTGTACAATACAGTAGGTACAACAGGTAAATATCATTTTCAAAAACATAATATTCCTAAAATAACCTTTTTGATTAAAAAGTTAGTCAACAAATAATATAATGCTTTAAAAAAAGTTTTAATGTAAGCACAAAAGCAAAAATCACATGTACAAATACTTACTGCCAATCAGTGGGACATATATATTCTCAGTTCTTGACACAATAGAGGGTAACCCAGCAACAATACAGGCAATTCCATCAAAGAAGGTAGAGTGAGGAGCTACAATAAAAATTGGTGCTTCCATGGGACTTGCTATTTTTCCTTTCACTCTAACCATAAATCCCATTGAAAAGAACATAGCTCGGCCTAGGAACTTCAGAGCTGGGTGAGTAAGTGTCCTTTGGGGAAAAAAATGCAAAGAGAATATAATTAGTTCTATTGGTGGATGACAGTAGCAAAATGACTTTCATTTTCAAGTGTAGTAAGAAATTCTAAGCATCATAATATATCAAAAACAGGAGTCAGTACTGGATCTGAATTTCACTGGGAATTTGTGAGATTTTTCTCTACCAGTGTTAATCAGCACCTTCTCTGCAACTTAATGGCCTTATACAGTTGCTTTCAGTGACCTTAAGTAAGTCATTTAACCTCTTAGTGCCCTAGGCAACTGTCTAAAACTAGCAAAAATAAAAAAGGTGTGACTACAGAATAACAAAACAGGTTTCTTGCAGGACTCCTTTCTAAAATACCTCTGAAAGTCATTTCCAAGTAAGATCTCTTAAAATGGTTTGATAAATGTTGAGTACCGCTATCTGCCAAGATTCATGGTAATAAAAAAATAGTATTGTATATGCTAATTGAACATTTTCCAGAACCAATATCATGTTTTGGCAAAATTTTATACAACAGAACATTTTATTATATTATATTGTGATATTTAATACAAAAATAGATAGCTGCATAGTATTTAATAAGACTCATACTGTTACAGTGAAATAAGGCTAGGTTAATTTTTTTTTTTTTACTGAGGTAATCAAGGTTAAATGACTTGCCCAGGGTCACATAGCTAGGACATGCTAAGTGTCTGAGGCCAGATTTGAACTTAGGTCCTCCTGACTTCAGGGCTGGTACTCTATCCACTGCACCAACTAGCTGCCCCTAATTCTTTGCAAAAATAAATAATGATAAAGGTAGTGATGATGATAATGAAGATAGCTACCATTTATATACTGCCTACCATGAGCCAGGCACTGTGCTAAATACTTCACAAATATAATTTTATTTGATCTTCACATCAACCTTGGGAAGTAGATGTTATTATTAATCCCATTTTAAATTTGAGGAAAATGAGACAGACTGAGGTTAAGTGATTAGCTTAGGATCATACAGCTAGTAAGCATCTGATGCTGGTTTTGAACTCAGACCTTGTTGGCATACTTACTGAGCTTGGACAGATTTTTCTTTATCCTCAAACACTTAGCGTTTAATCATAAGTATTGCTTACCTCCTCCAACCTATGACTGGATGTGTCAATTTTTCCGGTAAGCCTACTGTTGCAACTGCAGCAAATGGCCAAGCCATTATCAATATTAATGCAACGCATATGGCACGGATTGGAAGCAAAATACTTCCCAAAAGGAGAATCTGAAAGTTAAAGATGATAATAATGGATAAATGGAAATTATTTTTGATAGCAAAGCTCATTAAATCATTTTTTAAAACAGAAATATGAAATGACTATTGTCTTAGAGAGAACTGCCATAATTTGAAATTATTTATATGTAATCTATTTTGCAGTATAAGAACTTTAAAGAGAAAACTCGATCTCCTAAAGAAGATTAACATGTGTTCCCCAAATTACAGTCATAGGGATGCCTGGGGCACTAAGAAGTTAATTGACTTTTTCAGGGTGATAGGATTAATATGTAAAAGGACTTGAATTGAGGTTTTCTTGGCCTAAGAACATTTTGTTTATTCTTTTAAAATAAAATTTTGTTAATATCTTTTACTTTTACATGTTCTCTGTTTCTTTTTACATTCTTCTACCACCTTCCTTAGGGCCATCTCTTCTGCTAAATAACTGGGTGGCAGGGGCATGTCAACAAGAAAAAAATCAGCAACATTAATAAATACATTAAAAATGACATCAAAGGCAAAGTTATATATAGACCCTCTAAATTTAAAAAATATGGAGAGATATCTTCTCATATGTCTTCTTTATGGGCCAACTTTTTTTTTTGTAATTTTATACTATTTGGTTTTTTTGTTGTTGTTTTGAGGTCCTTGATGTTTCCATTTACACTGCCATGATCACTGGGTATATTGGCTTTTTTTTTTGGCTCTGCTTACCACAATTTATATCATTTCATACATCTTTTCTTTTTATGTCTTTCCATTCCTTTTTGCATTCATCATATTTGTTATTTCTTACAATACATTAATGTACCATTACATTTCACTATGTTTAGTCATTCTGCAAATGACAGGACTCTAGTTTCCAATTCTTTGATACATACAATGTGCTTGTATAAATATTATATTAAATATGAAGCCTTTCTCTTTGTCACCGAACTCTTTGGAGAATATGTTTGCCATTTCAATCTGCCAACCATGTATTAATGTGTCTATCTATACACACACACATACATGTGCGCACACACTAATAGTGACTATTGTCATTTAAGGGATAATTTTTGCTATCTTGCTAGATGCAAGTTGAAACCTTAGTATTGTTTTAATTTGTATTCCTCTTATTAAAAATTTAGAATTTATGAGAACTATCTGTTCATATCCTTTGCTTATCACTTGAGGAAAGACTTTTGGTCTTTTAGATACATTAGTTTATATCTTGTAAAACTAAAGTCTTATATGAAGAATCTGCTACAAAGATTTTTCCCCATTAAGCCATTTCCCTTATCCTTTGTTGTTGTTTAGTTGTTTCAGTCAAGTTTGAATTTTTGTGACCCCATAGGAGTTTGGCATTTCCTTTTCCAATTCATTTTACAAAAGAAGAAATTGAGGTAAACAGTGACTTGCCCAGTGTCAAAATGTTAATATTAAGTGTCTACAGCCCGGTTTTCTGGAGCTCAGGTCTTCTGAACTCCAGACTTATCACTCTATCTACTGCAGCACCCAGCTGCCCTATCTTATCCTAGGTACATTAATTTTGTGTCAGCAAAAAGTTTTGAATTTCATATCATCAAAAGTATCTATTTTATCTTCCTTAACTACTTCAATACTTTATTTAATTAAGTAGTCATACTTTATTCATAGCTATGAAAAGTTATATAAAGTTTCTCTTGTTTTTTTTTTAATGGCATGATCTTTAATTTTCAAGTCATTTCCATTTTGGATTTTTTTATGGAATATGGTGTAAGATATTGGCTGAGACAATTTTCCACCAACTATCATATTGCCACTCTTCTGTATAATTGCTATATTAATTACTATAATACCTAAATGTACGGCTTTGCATCCTTGTAAAGTTCTTGCTTATAAGCTTTCAGATTTTACATAATTCTTGTGCTGTCTTTACTAAAGCATACTCAAACCATATTTAATTGTTTATACTATCTTAAATATCCCATAAACACTAAATAGCAACTTCTACCTATTCTCACAACTCTTTAGTCCAATGATCAGTTGGGCATATACCTCAAAATCATATTACTTTATGTACTTCATTATTAAATTTCTTCCTTTTGCCCCACTTGACAAGCAACTCAGAATTAATCTACACAACAGCTATAGTGATATTCTCAATGAGTAAAATCAAATATGATATGAGTCTGTCAAAGACCATCATTATCCAAAGGCATTTAGTAAAGATGTAGCAAAATATGATTCTAACTAAAGCAGCTAACTAAGTACCATGCATCATAAGGACAGTTTGACTAATACTTCAAGCTACCAAGAAGCTTAATTCCATACACAACAGAAATAAATCTTAGTCACAAAAGAGCCTTCATTAGAAGACAGGTAATGATAAATACTGAACTGTGATTTGAGAGTAGAGCTTAAATCACATGAGCTGGAAATACAAAAGCCCCTGTGACAAATAATAGTGCATAGAAGTAATCCAACCTGGAGATCAATCAAACACTGAAAAATCTCAAGAGCAAATATTTCCTAAACTTCCCTTTAGGAACGTAAAAACAGTCAGTCAAAGCACCTAGCTGTATTATATCTCTTCCTATGTTTCCATTGCCTTGTAATTTTATTTTCCTCACTATAGAAAAAATAAAAACTTTAACACTTTTAATTACATGATGAAGTAGTAAGGAATTTAATCAGGAAAAAAGAGCCAGAGCTTATTTCTATACAAGACATAGGTGAAAAAAAGTTCTTAAATGCATAGTAATAATACTCAACATCAACCTAGTACTTTAGAGTTAACAAAGCATTTTCCCCACAACATAGCAATAAAGTTGGTATTATAAATATTATCATTCTCATTTTACACAATGAGAAAATTGAGGGTGAGGGAGGGGGGAGATTAAGTGCATTTTCCAGTCATACGGGAAGGCAAACTATGAAATGTTTTCATGACAAAACTTTGTTTATTCAAATATGCCTAGTTACTTAACTATTTCAGTAGATCTGTGATATAAGCAATGTGAGTACTCCATCTAAAGGTACAAGTCATATTCATCCATGACATCTTAGACTGTCCATTGTTTGTCTAGTCCTGCAGTAAATTGTCTACTTGGTGGAAGGGGGGAGCTTTCTCACCTTGTGGACACATTCCTTTCGGGATTTCAATTCCTCATTTGTAAAATGAGGAGAACGAATTAGCTGGTCTCTAAGTTTCCTTCTGCTACTAAATCTTAGCCATCTAGTTCTAAACAATGTTGCCTTTCATTTATTCAAATTGTTTTAGTGTGCAAGATAATTTGTAAAATGGGATTGCTTCAAGCTCTTGGCTTTCTGGCATGTCAAACATGTAGACTATAATTAGTCCCAGTCAGTCAATAAGAATTATTTAAGTACCTAGTCTTTGTCAGGTACTATGCTAAGTGCAAAGAATAGAAAGGCCAAAACAGTCACTGTTTTCAAGGAGTTCATAGTCTAATAAGGAAGACCACATAAAAATTGTCATATACACAAGCTAAATACTGTATCAGATACATTGGAGATATTCAATATGGTAAGATACTATCAGAGAGACTTTTTGTAGAAGATGGGATTTTGACTGGAAACCAGAAAAGTCTGTAAAGATAAAGAGAATATTCCCAGAATTAGGGAATAGCCAGTCAAAATGCCAAGAGTCTGGAAACAGGGAGTGTCTTTTTGGAAAAGAGGAAGAAGGCCAATGCCACTGGATCACTGAGTACTAGGTAGGAAGTAAAAAGTAAGAGTAATAGAAAGGTAGGAGGAGACTAGATGATAAAGGACTCAATGCTAAACAGAAAGTTTTATATTCTTTTAGAGATGATAAGAAGACACTGAAGTTTACTGAATGTTATACTCTGAGTTTGAAGAAGATTAATTTGATAGCTGAGTGGAAAATGAAACGAGAAAGATAAACCAATCATCAAGCTATTGTGATAATCCAAGTATGAGGTAATAAGAAACTGAAATAAGCACATATATTCTAATACTTAATGGACCTGTGACTTCTTCCATAAGGGTATAACATCCAACATGGCAGACCCATCCATGGCTTTCCATCCTTATGATTGCAGTCCATGACCCCCACGTCGTTTACCTCAAGGAATCCACCTAACATGCTTAAAACTTTTTTCATGTTCTTTTCACGGTTTTTTGCATGTGACTGGTTCCTTTTTTTAAAAAAAATATTTCTTTAATGACACACTTCACACTGTTTCTTTTGCATAATTCCTTGCTCATAATGTATCATGATTTACTTGTGGCCACCATCAGTCAGTTATTGCCCTTTGGGTGATCTTCATTCAGACTGGCACAGGCAAAAGAGCACTGGCTTTGGAATCAGAGTTCAGATGCACATATCTGGTGATTACTACTTGTGACTTTGGACAAATCACTTATATTGGTAAAATTAGGGGGTTGGACTAAATAACCTGTAATTTAGAACCTTCTAGTTCTAGACTGGCCCCCAAATTCCCCCCTCTGGGGAATTTGGTAAATTGGTAAAATTGGTAAAATTTTGCTGTCTACTGCTGAGGCCCAGGCCTCCAAGACACTTCTACTATTTCCCTCTACTCTCCTTTTCCCTTCCTATTGCCAGCATTCTTTTATTGGTCAGCCTTTTTTCATTAGAAAGTGAGTTTCTTGAGAATAAGCACTGACTTTATTACTTATTCACAGGGTTTAGCACAATGACTAGTAATTCTTAATAAATGCTCTTTCTTGCACATTCTTCTGCACCTCAAGGGTTTTCTCCCTCTCTTCATTTCTCTCTTCATCTCCTTTTCCCTTTCCTTCCTTCTTTTTTTTCTCTCTCTTGCTCAAAAAATGTCATTTCTATAGAAACCATAATGTTGTGCTTGACTTATACCTATATGTAATAATTGGAAAACCATAGGTATTAAAAAGAAGGGACTCTGTTTCAGGGAGAAAATGGGATAAAGGACATTTTTTTTTTTGCAGTTTCTCAAAGACAAGGAAGCCAGCTTCTTGTTCCATTCTGAGCCCAACTCATTGTTCATTTTGATTTCTATTTAAAATATACAGATATTGTGTAAGCTCTAGAGATAATTCATATAAATATATATCATGGCCAAAAAATGGAATTTTTCTATCTATTAGCTTTTCTTCTCTGTATAGTTAGACTAAGCTGTTTTGAGTGATAATAAATCCCAATCAAGAAGGTTCTATGATATCCTAGGGTTTAATGCAATCAGAACAACGTCATATATGAACAATATTATTAGGAAGACCTAGTCATATATAAGGAATCCCTCTTTCACCTGTACTCAGTGTTAGATATCTATCTTGAGGGTAATTAATACCTTCAAGGAAGACAAACAGTGCATTTATTAAGTATTTACTAGCAGCATCCCATTAGATGAGTTCCTTGAAAGCAAGAATGATCTTTAAACTTTGTATCCCTAGTACCTAACACAATGCCTTGCACACAGTAGACATTTGATAAATTTTTACTGACTGATAGACAATGTTAAATTCTGGGGATATAAATACAGACAAGCAAGTCAGTTCTTTTTCTCAGGAAACTTACATGCTGGTGAAAAATTATGACACATAAAGGGAAAAGACAAGATATATCTCTGTTTTATGCTATGCATAGTGATCCAGAGGATTATTCTCTATATCTTTCAATCAATTGTACAATGGTAAAAATGTGCTCTACTGTGGAATATAGTCTTTCTTCCTTTCCAATCCCAGCTATAGTTTTAAAAAAATGAAGAAGAAAAGGAAATTTTCATCAACTATAATAAGAATGCCCTCAATGCTGATTATATAATTCTCACAAAAATTTCACATACACATATATGTATTCATATATAAATGGAAAAGTAGACAGACAAACTGTTATTTATTGATGTTCTCTATATCAAAGCTTCTTAAACTAGGATTGTGACTCCATATGGAGTTATGTAACTGAATGGTTTATTATGATTTATTATCAGAAAATGTTTTGTGTATCTATTTTTATATAACTATATACATAATATCATATAAAATTTTCTCAGGTAAAAGGGCATCTTTCATGGGGAAAGATTAAGAAGCCCTGCTCTAAATTGCTTTTTTTAAAAAATAGCTATAAATTCTTGGGATTTTGCTTAATATCTTAGGGATTTTCTCTATCCTTCATTCAATCTCCTGAAAACTGATTCTTCAAAGCCTTACAAACTATATTTTCATGTCAAACATATATACAACATAAATGATACTTATTTAATAACAAATGAAAGTGTCATTATGCCTGAACTAATATTACAATATTAAAATGGTTATTGTATTTTCAAATATTTTCCATTAAGTATCAAAAGTGAAAGGACTTTTTAAAAATTTATCAGCTAAAAATTCAGAGAAACTTTCAAAACCTCACTTCAAAAATAATTACCACCTTGTCTTCTTTCTTCTTTTATAAACTCATCTGCAACAGCCATTCAGATCCATCACTTCTAAGTAATATGAAAAAGCTACCTAGCTGAACCCTTGCAATTTTTCACCAAAACAGTCATTCATTGCCAAGTGTAGTTTTCAGGCACTATATGGATTGATACATAACAATTAAAGAGCCAAACAGTATTTAAGGGAAGCAAAGAAAAAATTGCTGCCACTTGTGAATGCAGAACCAACATTACAAACATAGATTACATAGGCCTATCTTTTCCTGAATCGCCAAATTTACCAAAGAGGAAGTCGAGGGTGTGTAATTGTGCAAAGCTGCAGTTTTTTAAAAAAAGACAAAGAAAAGGAAATTTTCATCAAATACATAACTATATATTTTTGGCATGTAGACAATAACATTATTTTCTTAATTGGAGTGTACCACATCCACCTTCCTTTTCAATCAGCAAACGTTTATTAAATACCTACGATGTGTCAAGCATGTATTAAGCATTCGGAATACAAATTCAAATTTTGTAGATTCTTCCCTTGTTGCAGACTCATAACCCCAAATCCTACCTCAAAATCTCACCATGTCACTATTAAATATCTTTATCAACCTGCTCAGTCACATACCCTTTAAACAGGGCCGACTGCCATAAAACTTCAACCACTTCTCCATGGGACAATTCAACATCTCTTTCCCGATAAGATAATAATAATAATAATAATAAATGAAAATCCCTTCAGGCTCCTCCTTCTTCATAAACCCACCTTTCAGATAGTTACAGATTGACTATCAACCACCCACTCTCTCCCCATGCACTTGGTCACAGATGTGCATCCTTATCACATCATAGATCTTTCCGGATCTTAGAACCAGCTTCTGACAGAGCCCAAGCACTCTTCCCTTCCCATCTCCCCGCTTCCCACCTTTCCTTCTCCTCCCTCCTCCTGAGCCCTCTTCGGCCCCTCCCTCTCACCAGGAATCGGCTGCTGGCGCTAATCCGTGTATCTTGCACAAATGGGTTGGGCACCGGCGGTGGGAAGAAAGATGCTTGACGGGGCACCATCGGCGGCCGCACGCCGGGTGCCTCCGGGTTCCTGACCCCTGCTCCGGGCAAGGTCGCCGCCACCGCGGCAGCCTCCGCGCACCCGCTCATTCCGAGCCAAGGCAATCTCCTCTATGCAGCCGGGCTTCGAGAATCGGAGCCCAGATCCTCCAGGCCCCCACTGCGCAGGCGAACAGGTCCCCTCCCTACCTTGGCTTGTCCCGCCCCGCCCCGCCCCACTCAGCATCTCCACCTTTTCCCATAGACTTAGGCGGGATCCTTTCAGCAGATGGCTCGGCCTTCCTCAGCTTGGCCCCGCCTCTTTTAATGTTCCTGCCCTCTTGAGCTCCTCCTGCATCCACCTTTTGTAGCTGTGGAAGCTTGTGATGTTTAATGATAATTACACATTTCCTTTCAAAACCTCCTTCCTCACAAAGAATGTTACTTAGAAAACATCTGCTAAGGCAGATAGGTATTGCACCTGTCGTTATAAACCCATTTTGCTAAAGAGGAAACTGGTACAGAGAGACTCGAATTTGTCAATGGCCATATAGTCCGTGTGTCAGATTCAGGATTAGCTTACAATTTTCCCGATTCCGAGCCCAGCTGTTAAGAGCTCAGAGGATTTAGAATTGGGAAGCCCCATTTAGGACAGCCTCTTGCGATCAAGACAAGGGAAGTTAACTTCCTCAAAAATCGCACATTTAATAACACAACCAAAATCTGAAGTCCCAGTTCGCTAAACTTCAACTTTGAAGCTTTCTGTCGTGTTATTTTAAAATATATATATATCCAGAGATCATTCCCACAAATGAATGTGTTTGGAACACAAACTGGATCCTCTTCAAACTCTAGTAGATCTTCCAGGTTAGTTGCTGTGGAAAAACTTTCTTCAGTTGATGGCCCGCTGTCTCTCAATTTAATGAGACTAGCCTTTGGACAGCAGATATACAAGCCAGCTTTTTCAGGCTTTCCTACATGATAGAACCCGCCAGATGTGGAACATCACTGAGCATCTTTGAGGCCGCCTTAAAGTATTAGAGAAATTCAATAAAGAATTGTCATTACCATCTAATCCTATCTATAATGTGTTAAGATTTAAAGAATTTCTTAACCTAGACCCACATATTTTTATTCCAGTTTCACAAATAAGGAAACTGAAACAGATTCCGAATAGCCTAAGGTCATAGGACCTGAAATTGTGAAAGCTAGAACTGAAGTTCAAGGCCTTCCAAATCTGACACTAGAGCTTTTTCTTTTATCCGATGATCCCCTTATCCGTCCTCTGACTCTCAAGGGGCTATGTAAGGTTCCTTGACTCTTTGTACAAACCTCCATTTTCCATAGCTCCTTGGGCAATTACAATGATTTGAACAGAGAGGAGTGTGAAGTCCAGTAAAAGGGAGTTGAGAGCTCTTAAACAGGAAGCTGCCGAGTAGAAGGTAGCCAAGGAGGAAGAATACCACAAAGACTAAGAGGATGTAGTTCCTCTTTAGGTCCCGTTGGCTCAGTCAGCAGTAGTTTTACTCTTAGCTCTCCACTCTTTCTTCCCTCAGAGTATTATTTTCTCAAGCAAGCTGAAGCTTCCCATAGCTTCAGCAGACTGGTTTTGGCCTTTGTGAGACAGGAATCCGGTGAAGACAAATTCAGGAGAGAGGAAATAACGATCTTAAATCTATAACAATGATAATCTTTCCCTCCCAGGCCTATAGTTCTGTTAGGGGAGACGTGGAGAGGATGGGGAATGCCTTGGAGATGTAACACATTTTTATCATCTATCCTTTGGATCTCCACAACTATGTGCCCAATATCTTTCCTTGGGTGAGGCACAAGATTAATTTGGCTTCCTTACAAGCAGTAACCTGTTGATCTAGTCTGTGAGAGACCTATAAGATCTGACTTTACTTATCTCATGCAATTGTCTACTGTTGGTCTTGAGGCCTCAAGCCTCCCCTCATTTCAGACTATCCTCCATTCATTTATCAAAATGATCTTTCTAAACACAGATCTGACCATGTTACCCATAACTCCCCCCCCCCTTTCCCTTCCCCAACACCACCTCCAGAATCGAATATAAAAATCCTCTTTTGAGATTTTAAAGCCCTTAATAACATTTCCTTCAACATTTCTACATTACTCTCTTCCACTATGCTATGGATGCAAGTAACATTGCTATGTTGCAAGTAACATTGCTCTCCTTGTTCCTTACATAGGAAACTTTATCTAGTAACTGCATTTAATTTTCATAGTTCTGGAATTCCCACGTCTGGAACTATCTCCCTCTTCATCTCTCCCTCCTACTTTCCCAGACTATCTTTGAATCTCAGTTGAAATTGCATCTTCAGTAAGAAGCCTTTCAGGATCTCTTAATGCTAATGTCTTTTCTTATCACTAAGTTATGCAGTATGTCTTGTTTGTTGCTAGTTGTTTTCACATTGCTCCCTCAACAGTCTATTAACTCCTTGAGAGACTGTTTGTTTTTACTTTTTGGGGGGAGGTGGAATGGGAGTGGGAGAGATTGATCATTCTTATCTCTGGTGCTTCACACTACCTAGAAAATAGTAAGAATTTTAAAAATGCTTGTTGATTTGATTTGACTTAATCTGCCATCCCCAAGTATTAAAAGGGCTATGCAGTCTAACAGAAATGGCATAGATTGTTTTGCTGGGCCACAGACAATAGGATTAGGAACAAAGGAAAGAAGTTGGAAAGAAACAAATTAAGATTGGATAGGAATAAAGTTAGGGACTAGACCTGTGATTTCAGTAGTATAAGGAACTCCCCAATGAGAAAACTCCCACTATCTTACATACATTAGCACCTTCTTTTCCATTTACAAACTCAGAAAGTTGCCTTGAGAGCTGTCCAGGGTCCCATAAGCATCATATTCAAAGACAGAACTTGAACTCAGGTTTTCCTAATTTCAAAGTTATCTCTCTATCCATTACACAAAGCTATTAGGGGAAAAAAAAATCCTAACAATGAGAACAATGCAATATAGGAATAAATTGATTTAAAAGATAGTGCATTCCTGTCACTGGTCATTTTCAAGAAAAGACTGGATGGCTTTTGTCAAGTCAAGGATTTTATAGAGAGGGTTATGGTTCCAATAAAAGTACAGATGTTACTAGATGACCTCTAAAATCTCCTTCAGCTTTGAGATTTTGAATTCTGGGTTGCAGTCCATTGTTGGGTTGCAGTATTTAACTCAGGGATTAAACAATTATATCTAGTTAGTGCTAGACCATATTTAATATCTCATCCTGACATCCACCAAGACATCAGGGCCTACCTACCATGGCCATCTTGACCTCTGACCTGCTGTGTACTGTCTCTTTTCCACCTCTTTCTCTGAAAAATAAATACCATTGCCATTGGAAGAGATGTAACAATTTATTATTGCCTTATTTATAATCCCTATGACTGACTAGACAGGGAGTTCTTAATCCAGGATCTGTAAATCCCTAAAGCATCTGTGAATAAATATCAGATTTGGATGGGAAAAAAAATACACTCTTATTTTCATGTACCTCTAACTGAAATTTAATATTTCTTCCTATTAAGAATGTAGACAAGTAAGCATTATTCTAAGAAGGGGTCCATAATACACTAAACTGTCAAACCATGACATAGAAAAGGTGAGGTTCCATATTAAAACTTCCTTCCTTAGACACTATTCCCCTATATGTGTTGCATCTCCTTATTAAAATTCAAACTCTTTCTAGGCAGGCTCATTTTTTACTTTTGTATCCCCCAGCACCTAGCAGCTAGCACACAAATGTTTCTCAATTGATAATGAATAAATACTTGTTGATTGATAAACATGAAATTGGATCCTGAAAAACCTGGTGTAGAGGGCTCTCTCAGTCTACATCTCTCAGCAGGTGAACTGCACTATTAATATTCTTCCAGCGAGCATTGTCAAGAGTACTGTTCTGAGACAGAAAACAACAGAAGCAGATTTGTGCTATGGAAAGAGCACTGCCTTTGGAGTTAGGGAACCTGACTTTTATTCCTAGATTTGCTACTTGCTACCATTCTGATCCTGCAAGTCAGTTTTTGGACTCTGAGCCTAAGCTTTCTCATCTCGATACTGAGGAGGTTGAATTCTATGCCCTCTAAAGTTCTTTCCAGCTTTAAATCCCCTGATCCTAATCTGTCTACTGGGCTGCGGATTTTTCCCAACCTGCTTTGTATATTCATTCCTGTCCCTAATTCTGCCCATTAGCATCCAGTTCTGGCTACATCCAGCTGAACTCTGAACCTTTCTCTCTCTCACCTTCTGGGAATGGTTGGGGGTGAAGGGTTTGGGGGGAGAAGTAGAACTGCATATGAGAGGGTGGAGAAGAGAAAGGTAAGGCATCTTGAGAATACCTCTACTAAATGCCAAGCAACTGACACACACAAGACAGACAAGTCAGCTTTGTTGAAACAGTAGAACTCTCTCTGACAGAAAAATAGAAAGCAGCAAGTGCCAGCAGATCAAAGCATCACAATTACCCCTTATACACTGAGGAAGACATCCCAAGACCTTGAATCTAAAATCTTTTGGAATAGTGATACTTCTAACCCAATGCCCTTAGCCTAGTAATCAATCTCTTTGACAATGTAGTCTAGAAATTGTTCTTATAGGTGTTATAGCCACTTTTTTTTGAAGACCTCAATAAAAAAAATGTCGTCACCCAAGTGTTTCTTTGATACTTGTCAAGTGGTTTATCATCAAATATTGATATGATTTTATCAGTGGAAGTGATATGAAAGAAGAGGTATTTCCATTGGCTTTGCCATTGTATCTTAGGAACCATGAGACTTTTCTATCTGAATTGCAATTGAAACCATCCAAATGTCTTGTGTCCTCATTAGAACGTGAATCCCTTGTCTTATTTTTCTGTTTTTTTCCCATAGCATTTAACACAGTGTTTTGCACACAATTAAGTGTTCAATAAATGCTCTATTCATTGGTTATCACTCCCATTCCACCCTATCTGCTTCCCTGTCCTAAATGAGCTATTTCAAAAAGGGAAATAGGAATAGAAGAAGTAGAATACACCTTGGAGGTGACCTAGCCTGACCCTCTCATTTTGTAGAGGGGGAAACTGAAGCCTGGTGATATGAAATAAATTGACCAAAGTTACAAGTCAATTAGTTGCAGAGCCAGGACTAGAATCCAGGTGTCCTTACTTCTAGTCTGTGCTCTTTCTCCTATGTCATATTATACTAAAGATTTTCTAGTTTGTGAACTACCTCTATATGGAGAGTCTTCTTTATATAGGCATTCAAGACCATCTTCCCTCAACAGTGTGGGGAGGATTTGAGAACATATTTCTGTTGTGTCCCTTTTCTTTTCTGTTACTGCTGCTACCTAGTTCTCCCATGAGCTGTTGCAATGTTCTTCGAACACTCCCGGGCACAATGGATTTCTTTATTCATATTTGTTGACATTTCTCATGGGAAGGAAGGAGTGGGAAGGGGGAGAACTGGGGCTTTTATTTCTCCCCTTTACCAGATGTGAAGGGGTCATGATGGTTGGGAAAATGCTATAAAACATGAACCAGTTAAACATTATTATATGGCTCAGGCACATCATGCAGTGACTTCAGAAAACCTGAGTCCTTCTGTCTAGAAAAGAATTTTAAACCAAAAACAAACAACCAAAAAGATCAAAGTGCATTGAAGCAAATGGCTAATGAATCTAATGCTAAGGCAGCCAGTTGTGTTAAAGCAGATTAACACAGCTGCCATTAGACCATGACTCCCAAGTCTCCATAGCAGGGTGTCAGGGCCACCAGTGCCCAATCCAGATAGTCTTTTCTGGGCTTTGAGGATAAAGGTATGTAATGAGGGAGCAGAGGAAGGAGAAGGGCCTTTAAAAAGCACAGCACCAGGGCAGCCCTGGGCAGGGTTACCCAGAAGATATCCCAGTATCTCCTTGAAGACAGGGGGTAAAACACCAGAAGACCCTTTGTGGATCACTCAGCCCTTATTGGGGGCCTAGAGGTAGGGCAGGAGAGGGAAAAGGGTACATAATAAACATCTATATCCCTGGTTTAGGGAATTGGGGTAGGAGGGATTTTGTACAGTACAAAATCTTAAATTACCAAAATGTGAGAGAATTGACTATGGCCTTAATGCTTGGGGCAACCAGTACCAGCCTGGGCTAGTAATGAATATTCAGATCTAGCTAGTGACAGAGAAGGGAGAGAGGGATAAGAGATGTAAATATTGAGTTACAGAGAGTTTGCAAAGTTCAGCAGCTCAGCCAATCCGTTTTGATGTTTCCAACTTTTACAATTTTCAAACTCTTGTTCTCCAGTTTAAGGTAATACCAGTCCTTGAAGAAATAGCTGTGTCCTAGGAGAGAAAGGAAACAGGGATGGGTGTTGATCTTCCCTTTCTTCAGAACTCCTATTGGGCAGCAAGTTTGACCCTTGAAGGAGTCAGGATGGGATAGTATAAACAGCATTGGAACTAGAATCAGAAGACCTGAATTCCAATCCCACCTCTTTTATTTATTTTTGGATGACTTTGGCCAAGTTACTTAACTATCCAAGGTCTACATTTCTTCATTCATAAAAAGAGAATGTTGAGCTAGGTGCTCTCTAAGATCTCTTCCAGCTCAAAGCTATAGTCCTTGTGATCTCTACAATCTAGCAAGAAATCTGATACTATATTATATCAATTACAATTGTTTCTGCTGTGTTGATCTTGTCTCTGGTACTAGACCTGCAAGCTCCTACAGAACAGAAGTGAGATATTTTTCCTTCTAGCTCTCACAATGCCTAGCACAGTGCTAGACAGAGAAGACTCTTAGTAGATCGTTGTTGATGTAAACTGATCTCTAGCTGCAATCCCCAAATGACTTTAATTTGCCAGCCATGCCTTGGAGAATCCCTCAAAGCCACCTCAGGAATAAGGATCAGTGCCCAGGGTTCAATGTTGGCCAAGCATCACCAGGGGTCCAGGAACAACTGACGCAGCTCAGGGGCTATTTGTTCTCAGCAGAGAATCATGAATAAATCAGTAACTTCTCGATTAAACCTTGAAATGAGTCATTCCTTGAATGTTATGTTGCCCTTTGGTGTAGGAGTGCCAATATAAATTCAAACAGGGCAGGTCTATAAATCAAGATGGGCTTGAGGAACTGGGAAAGAGAGGCGGGGAGAAAAGGTATGTATGGGCCACCCTAACTCTAGGGCCACCCTTTCTTTAGGCCTGGCAGCTGTGAGAGTGCCAGTGAAGCCTTTTTTGGTTTTCCTGACAGAAGCCAGGCCGAGTTGAGCAGAGGTCAGCTGTTCTGGAATCTCTCCCAGCATGGGGCTGAAGGGGCTGTTTTGTTTTCTCTAGGCAGACTCATGCTTCCCCCACACAATGAATGAATGTGTACTTGGGCAACCACAGGGAGCCTGGGATTGAGGTGGGGGTTGGGGAAAGAGTCGATTAGTCCTAGAAAGGCAGGAAAGGCAACTAGACAGCTTACCACTTCCCTGCAGTTCTACCACGGCATCCAGATTGTCAGGTATGCCATTCCAGGCATCAGCAATAAACTTGGGGAAGCCAGGGTCCATTTTCTTCTTAACTTCATTGTACCTGAGGAGGAATGGGATCGGGTAGGTATCAAGAAATGGAGAACACAGCCAGGAAGACCACCACGGAATCTACCTCTACCATCTTCCTCCCTGGGGGATAGTGGATATAATCAAAGATTCCTCTGTACACTTTGCAATTTAGACCAAGATCCTGAGATGCTATAACAGTGCAGTGGAAAAGGTAGGGGACATGAATGGGTTGGACTAGACAGTCTCTTAACATCTCTTCTACCTCTAAATCAGTGATGATTCCTTGCACAGCACTAGGCCAAAAGATAATCCCCTCAAATTGAAGTCAAGGCAGGTCATTTCCCCCACCCCCTACCCAAGGGCTTTAATTACCATTGGCCATATTATTCCTTGCCCTGCCTTGCCCAGATAATCAGGATGTTGTGAAGTTAAGAAGCAATAACATGGGAGAGTATCTTATAAATAATGTTATTTTTTTCTTAATCATGGGATAGGCTTTCCCATGTCTGAGTAATAGCTACTGGTTTGTACCTGGTTTGAAAGTATGCTAGCTGTCAACCTAAGTCTTATAGAAAGAAAACTGGATTGACTACCATCTTCCTTAATCCAAACAGCCACTTTCTCTATCCCACTACATCACTAAGTATAATATTCCTGCAAAACTTCCTTATTCTTGAAATGTATGTTCTTCCTTTCAACTCCTCCTCTCATCCCAATCCTAGGGTCACTGTCATAAAACCCAGACTTTGGGGATCACCCCCATCCAGTCCTATATCACTTTATACTTGGACTATTACAAAGGCTCTAAATTATTTTGCATAAGGGCTACTAAATGATATAGTGAATAGAGCACTGGCCCTGAAGTCAGGAGGACATGAGTTCAAATCCTACCTCAGACATTTAACACTTACTAGACACTTGTTGATACCTATTAGCTATGTGATCCTGGGCAAGTCACTTAATCTCAATTGCCTTTATGCCTCCTCCCCCCAAAAAATTATTTAACCTATAGCACTCCTATCCACTTAATCTCAAATTTCATTTCCTAACAATGCCTTATATTTTATACAGTAAAAGTTCATTCACACTCTCCAACTCTGACTCTTTACTTGATCCCTTCCTTTCCCCTCACTTCTTCCCCCAGTAATCCAATCATATGTTAAACATGTGCAATTCTAGACATATTTCCACAATTATCATGTATAGCATAAACATTAAAGGATTATTGCTGACTAAATAGGACAGCTAGGTGTGTCACAGTGGATGAAATACTGAGCTTGGAATCAGGAAGACTCCTGTTCCTGTGTTTTTAAATCCAGCCTCAGACACTAGCTGTATGACCCTAGACAACTTACTTAATCCTTATTTGCCTCAGTTTTCTTATCTATAAAATGAGTTGAGAAGGAAATGGCAAAAAAAAAAAAAAAAAAAAAAACTCCAATATCTTTGTCAAAAATTTTCCAAGTTAGGTCACAAAGAATTGGACAAGAATGAAAAATGAACAACAAAGAGCTGACAATTCCAAAGCTCGTTAAAACAAAAATAATTAGATAATGCATCTCTCTCTCTCTCTCTCTCTTTCTCTCTCTTTTTCTCTCTCTTTATCTCTCTCTTTCTCTCTTCATTCAAACCAAGGATGTGGCCTCAAAAAACAACAGGCTTTTATGTCTGCCCTTATCAGTCTTTCTGTTCTTTCACCTACCACTCTCCTGCTGGTGAAAACTTTCCTACACTTCTCCTGCTGTTCAAGTATGGACAGCTCAGAAAAGATCTGAGAAGCACTTATTAAATACTTTGTATAGAAACTAAGCTGGGCATAACCTTGGAATGAGATAGATATAGATTCAAATCCTGCTTCTAAAACTTACTAGCTGTGTGACTACAGACCAGTAACATCCTCTCTCATCTTCACTATCTTTAAATGATATTTGTAGGCATAATAGCTGTAGTACCTAATGTACATAAAGGAGGAAGACTGGACTTGAATTATCATTGGTTATAGGGAACTCCCAAATAATAGATTTCATCCACCAATGAAAGTCCACAGCTTTTCTAGAACTTGT
This sequence comes from Sarcophilus harrisii, assembly GCF_902635505.1. Taxonomy (NCBI): domain Eukaryota; kingdom Metazoa; phylum Chordata; class Mammalia; order Dasyuromorphia; family Dasyuridae; genus Sarcophilus; species Sarcophilus harrisii. The sequence continues at coordinate 472,536,776 of NC_045427.1, read as the reverse complement.
GGTCTTGAAGAGTCATCTAGAATAATGAAAGTTTAAGTGACTTGATCAGTCACACAGCTGGGAGGCAGAATTTGAACTGAGATCTTCTGACTTCAAGGCCAGCTTCTGCATATATGTGAGCACACCCAAGCTCTTGTGTATGTTTCTGTGTCATCATGGTTTTGCCTATAGGAGGTGTGTTTATTTGGTATGTCTGATTCTATTCATGTCTGTGTCTGCCTTGTTTTTCCCTTCCTGGCTGAGATATAAATCAACTTAGCTGTTAAGTGACTTAATAGAACATATGGAATTCTGTCTGAACCCAGACTTAAGACAGAACCAGCCTCTGTGACCTAGGTAGGAATGGAAAGGAATAAAAAGGACTAGGTGGGAGAGGGGAGTGAAAAGATGCTTCTCTTGTGCCTCACCTACTTCTTGGATCCTTCAAGCTTTTTCCCATAGAAATATTTTGGGGATAGTAATAATAGTGTCTATTAGTGGCCTATCTAGGAAGGTAGTGCTAGCCCCAAGAGTCTTAGAGGAGGAGAAATGATCTCAACATGCAAAGCTGTTAACCACTTTACCTTTTATTGTCAGAACACTGAAAGGTGATGTGTAGTGAGTTAGAAAGCACATTGTTGTTATAGTTATTGTTGTCTGTCCTTTATTCTCTGAGACAACTATGATATTAGGGAGGTGATGTCATGACATGTAATGAATTGGATTTTAGTGAGAAAGGGTTGTGCAAAGTCACCAACCTCACTTTCTCCTCCAGAAGTATCTGGGTCAAGTGGCCAGATATAGATCAAGATACAGATGGAGCTGGCCTTCATATATGTATATAGTTAAAGATAATTAGACAGACAGACATGCGTACACACAATATTAGGGCAATTATAATTGTTCTTCTTGATATGCCCAGAGGTTATATGAAAAGAACTTCATATATGTGACTCGTTATTCAGGAAAGAGAATTTATTCAGGAAAGAGAATTTATTTAATCTAACCAAGAATTAAAGGATGAAGAATTACTGATGCATCTGTCCTTATTAGGGTATGTGAGAATATCACCTTGGTGCCCACTCAGAGTTCTCAAGAATAACACATTTGTATTATACATGCTTATCTTCTGCTTTATTTATTGGAGATTTTTTAACACTGTTCTTTTTTTTTTTTTTAATGTCAACTAGTCTCTAATAAGAACAATTAAATAACCAAATCACTGGGCTCTGAACTATAGACAGGAAGATTCTAAATTTGAATCTTGGCCCTTACACTAGACACATATACATAGCCAAGTCTCTCTTAAATTGCTCTCTAATGTCCCATTTAGCTCAAAATCTAATGATCTCCAGAGTTTATCTTCCTCATTTGCAAAATGGAAAGAGGATCCAATCAATTGACTTCATAAGATCATCATTACATGACAAGCAAGCTAGTATCTCAAACTCATTAAAACAGAACTAGTGAGATATGGATCTCTCTCTGTCTCTTCTACAAAGCTAGGAAATGGCCTTAAGAAACATGAAACTCTTATGTCTGCCTTTTAAATCAGTCTCTCTGTTCTTCCTTCTACTATTGCCCTGGAGAAAACTTTTCTGTCTTTCCCGTGTTTGTGCAAGTCTGTGGTCCTGACAGAAAAATATGAAAAGCAGTTCCAGGAGACTTTGAATAGAAAATCAAAGTAAAATTAATTTGAAAATATTTAGAAAATTATTGAATTGCTTAACAAGAAGAGCCAGAAAAACCTACCTCCAGAATTTGTCTCCAGAAAAGATATATGTCTTCTTGTTTTTGCTCCAGCTGAAGGCAGCATCCACATGTTGAACACTTGGAGGCAGTCCAAGGCTAGTCAACTTCTTAGGATAGCCCCGCTCCAGAGTACTGGCTGAGTAAACCCAGTACTCATCCCCTGAAATGATGACAAAAGCCATGCTGATAATCTAGGCATATAAAATACCCCTTATCAATCAACCATTCTTACCTCACATCTCTGGGGGTCTCCTGAGGACAGGAACTAAGGGATGATGGGAAGATCTCTTTCCAAGCCCCAAGTTAAATCATGGCAACAATTCCTCAGGATATATAGTTTTTTGTAAAAGACAGATTAGGGGCAGACAATGGACCCATAGTTAGATCAGGAACAGAGGATAAAAGGTGGTGGTGGTGGGGGAAGAGCCAAAGAGAGGGTTTATGGATATTAAAAAGGTGGTGCTGGAAGAAAGGACAGAGGATGAATGAGTAGGAAAGGAGGAAGAGGACAGGTATTTTGTTTTGGTTTTTGTCTTATTTTATTTTGTTTCAGAAAAAGAAGCAGAGATACTATGGGAAGGTGTTAGAAAGGAAAAAAAATCTGAGGAGATAGGCTTAGATTTGAGTTTGCATGTGTATGCATTAGGTCAAGTACATGTGATGAACAAATTCTTCACCCAATATTATCAAGATAGGATTGTAGATTTTGAGGTAGGGACTTCATAGTCCTTTGAGTCCAATGCCTCTCATTTTACAGATGAGGAAACTGAGGCGCAGAACAGTAAAGTGACTTGTCCAAGGTCACTGAATTCAACAACACAGTCCCCCTGTTTTTCTCTCCCTTCATTTATCAGTACCTGAGAAGAACACAGCCTTTTCTTCCTGTGGGGCCTCATAAACTGCATCTATCTTCTCAGGAACTTCTGGCCAGAATGTGGCTACAAGCAGGGGCCCTGTGGGCTTCTCCCTTGAGTTTGCTGTCCGCCACATGAACCTGAGTGGACGGACAAAAAAAGTGTGGGGAGATTCACCCTCATGGCTACTTCCCACTCCCCCTCACAAAGTCCCCCAAACTGCTTCTTCCCTCATACTTGGCCTGTCCCAGTCAGCCTCCCTAAAGGAAGCCCCAGGCTATGGCAGCCATTAGCTATTTAACAGAGAGAACGAAGAAAAGAAGAAACTGGAATTAAGAAGGAGGAAATGAGAGAAGTTAGGTTTGCTCAGATGCCATGACCTGAGAAATGCTCACTGTATTCTGAGCTGCATGGGGCAGCCTTTGCATCATTCCTCTTTCTTCCAGAAAGGCTTCCTTGATCCATACTAATCCACAAACACCTTTATAGTAAATATTATCATACTCAGGTTCCTAAATGGATATTTATTACACACTCTTGGGCATTTTTTATTTTCTGTTTACATACATTTCTCATATTTCTGATGTTAGCTCATAAGCTTCTTGAAAGCAAAAGCAGTATCCCTTCTACCTCTAGATCTCTGGCTTCAATTGGGTCCTGAACATTAGCAGGAGCTTGGCAAGTTGTTGTTGACCAATCCCAGTAGCTACTTGTTTAATGAAAAAAAATTATGATCATCTCAATTCCCTGAAGGTCAGCCATGGGTAGGAGGGGTTCTCCATGCTACAAAACATTCTTGACTACTCATGTCCCAATTCTAAGGATCACATAGAGCTAATTGGAATTGAACTATTCTCTGTGCTCTCTAGCTCAGTCTTTTTGAATGTTAGAGTAATAAGAGTCATCAGGGAAATCCTTCTGTCCTGCCAAAATGGGGCACTTCCACTAGACTTGGTCATGCCTTCTGGTATTTTTTCTGAGAGGTCCTTTCTGCCTGTTAGCTAAAAGGTATTTATGATTCAGAAAGTCCGGACTGAACTCTTGATTTTCACAACTAGAATGTGCTGAAGATAACCGGATAAAGAATCCAGAGGAACCTTTGCCCCTCCATAGTCTGTAAGAACTATAGAAAGGCTCTAACTTCTCTAGAGTTCACTTAATCTGAAGCACCTTGGGGGAAGAGTGTTTCTCTTACTATTAAGCTACTGGTGACATCAGGTTCCCTAACAAAAGGCTAAGAAAGAATCTTAAGGGGAAAAGCTCTACTGATGAGTTCCAACTCAATTATTTTTTACTGACCTTGGGAAAGTTAATCTCTTTAATTTCCCTTCTAAGTAGTTTCATCCCAGTTTTAGCAGTCTTTGAATATTCTTGCTGACTATAAAATTAACAGCTCTGCTAGAGAAGATTGATCTCCTTGCAAGCTGTTGGCTACAAGACCAACATTTATAGCTATAATTATAAATACCTTCTGGCTTCATTGCATATTCAGGTTCAGTATAACATTTTATATGTTGCAGTGTAGTTCTCTGAATTTGATCTCACACACCAAAAGGTGTAGATGGTTATGACTGTCATGCTACAGGCCTGAGTGAGGGCACTTATTTCTCCCTTGTTCCTGTGGTCACTCAATTCCCATGACCAGAACAGTTTACCCTGACACAGGAGCTGTGCAGAAAACCTTCCTTGGGTTCTGGTGCCAGTAGAAAGGAAAGGGTATAAAGTAGGAACAAAGGGAAAATAGATGCAAGATAGGGAGGAGGGATTAAGGATTAAGGAATAGAAGTAAGATCCATCACTCACCTGTCCTTAAAGAAGAATGTCTCTCCTCTAATCTGTGAGATGCCATCAAACACAATATTTGTGTCTGGTTTGCAGATCTCAGGAGTGACAGGCCCAGGAGTAGGGGTGGGTCCAGTGTCAGTGCCAGTGTCGGTGTCAGTGGAAGACCCTGTGAGAAGCACATGTAACCTTGGATCCTTCTCCCAGAATTCAGGAGTAATCTATGACCCTCACCTCCCCCACATAATTGTGATGGCTCCTACCTACACTGCCACCTCACCTACACCCAGGAACAAGCTCTAACTAATTTTGAAGCTTCATCTCATAAGCCCCTTAACTCCCCAGTTAGAGATCTTCAATAATCTTCACTAGTTTCTCTGGTCTTTGCACAGCCTAATTTTCCCTCCAGTCTTACATCTCCCTGTTCACAATTTGGAAGCTTTCATGGTCTATTACACAGGGAAGATAGTAAGGTTACCTTCTGGCTAATATTTGTCAGGCTTGTTAGTCGGTATTTTATCAGAGAAACTGAAGCCGCTCTTACTGTTTTATTTTGTTATAGTTATATTTTTTCCCCCAGTTTTCACTTTAGTAGTGTTAGTGGAAAATATAGTCCCTGTGTCCCATCCTGGAGCTGGGATTTTACCATAAAGTTCCCGAATGCCCTTGATGTCATCATTAGATAGACGGAAATTCTTGGTATATGTGTAGATTGGTGCCATTAGTGCCCCAGGATCTTCTGAATGTTCCAATCCCATAGCATGGCCAAACTCATGAGCTGCCACAAGGAACAGACTATACCCTGAAGAATGAAATAGAAAGGAGATGGAGACAAAAAAGGGATGAAGAGGAAAATAAGTGTCTGTTTGTACCATTCACTGATGGTGTCCTTCATCTGACACTGGGCATACATAGTTTTATATTTTATCTTATTCCCTTGTGTCTGGATTTTAGTTTGATAGAAGAAGAATTCCCTTAAAATTACAACTTTCCAAAAGCAAAACTGACTCACTTGAAAGGCAAGAAATTTCTTTTCTTTAGAGATTTTCAAGAAAAGGCTAGATGATTATTTGTTGGAGATGTTATTAAGAGAATTCTTGCCCAGGTATGGGTTGACTTGAACTACATAACTATAAGGTTTTTCCCTAACTCTAGGTTTCTATAATTTTGTGTGATTCTTTCTCTTTAACTAGATTATAAACTTCTTGAGGGCAGGGATTGTATTTATCAATCTCTGTGACTCTGATGCCTAGAGCAATACCCTTTAAATAGTAGATATTGAAATGATCAAAAGAACATGATGTATTGGAAAAGGGTTTGGGGTAGAAGATTTGGTTAAAATGGCTACTCTATTCTTTACTATTTTTGTGACCTTGTACAAATTACTTAAGTCCTTTGGGCTTCAGTTTCCTCACATGGGGAAAAGAGAGGAACTACTCTATAGTTTTGTCAGCTCTAAATCCTTTCATTTTATGATATTAGGAGTATAATCCAGAGAATTTTTCTAATATTCCTCCAAATTCTTATTTTGGTACTAGAGTAAGTGGCTAAATTCAGAAGGAAACTCTTCCCCCCCCACACACCCAAGGTAGTCTTTGGCCTAGGAGAAGCTGATATGACTGCTTAAAGTGGGAATGAGGAAGGAAAAGGTTATAGAGAAGTTGCATCTGCTTGTGGTGGGAAGAGTAGATATCTTGCCCCAGGAGAGTAGATATACCCTCCCTTGTTCCTCCCATGTGTCCCCAATACCTTGGTCAGGGCAAAAGCCCCACTTTCGATCATCATCATAATTGGTAGTTGTAGCACACCACATTTTGCCATCACTGCGACCAGCACTTGTACAGGATTCATGCTTGTTGCCCAAGAAGATGAAGGGGAAGACACATGGGGCACCCTCAGAGTTCCCCCCAACAGTTGACATGGCTGTGAGGGGGAATAAAAGTATATATGAAGGGGTACTACATAGGACAACAGCAGGAAAGAACAGGGAAGGAGGGCTGGAGGACAACATTATAGGTGAGACATAATCAGTGTGTCAAACAGCAGCCCTTCCACTTCTCTTTGTCTACCTTTGTCCAAACACGTTAAGAATTCTCTATTAAAGGTGATGGGTGATTATACTGGAAATAAAAAAAAAATTGAATAGGGCAGAGCTGAAGGAACTATCAAACTTATTGAGATCTTAATATCTCCCATAATGTCTTCCACTGAACTAGGCAGGAGAAATGTTCAATACTTATTGAATGGATATACAGATAAAATGAAATGATGAAGGAATATTCTACTAGGGAAATCAGAAACAGAGAAAGAAACATAGATAGAAGTAGACAAAAAAAAGATGGAAGAGAAAAATGGAGAAAGAAAAATAGACAAAACCCAGAATATGGACTGGGGAGGGATTGGGAGAGATCTCAAATTTTCCATTGTGGTAGTGTGGAAAGACAAAGTACAAGAGTACAAGGCAATGACTCTCACCAGTCTCCGGGCAGAAACCATATTTCTTGTCACGATCATAATCCTCAGTAGTGCCACACCAACGGTAGCCATCTGTTCGGCCCTCAGTAGTACAGCTGTCATAAGAGGTACCCTGGAACTTGAATGGGAATTTGCAAGGCTGTCCCTCAGCATTTCCACCCATGGTAAACAGGGCTAGAGAGAGAGAGAGAGAGACAGAGAGAGACAGAGAGAGAGAGACAGAGAGAGAGAGAGATACAGGCAGACAGAGATAGAGAGAAACAGAGATATACAGTCAGACACAGAGAAAAAAAGAGGGAGACACACAGAGAGACAGAGAAACAGATATTCAGTCAGACACACAGAGAGAAAAAGAAGGAGAGAGAGAGAGAGAGAGAGAGAGAGAGAGAGAGAGAGAAAGAAAGAAAGAGAGAGAAAGAGAGATTATGTTAATTCATGCACATGTATACACAAATATATATATGTTCCCTCATGCACATATTTATAAACATATGCAAGATCATAACTGTGTATCTTTCTCCTCTCGGAGGTAACCAGGGCTTTGGACAGTCAGAGACAGATAAGGCAAATATACATATGTTTATTTCTATACACACACACACACACACACACACACACACATAAAGGATCAAGATTAGATATCTCATCATGGTCCACCACTCTATCCCCTACCTTTCCTTTTTCCCAGTTTCTCTTCTAGTAGATCCCATTCCACTCCCTATCTAAAACAAAAATAACAGGGAGAGAGGCAGTGAAAAGAACAAATATCTTGGAGGGAAGAGTTCTTTAAAAATATTTAAAGTTCTTACACTGACTCCTCAAGAAAGAAACTATTACTCAAGAGTGTAAAGCAGAAGACAGAGCTTGAACTATGGTTTTTCTTTCCCTAGTCTCACTTCTAGTCCCCTTACCCACCCCCAATCTGCAAAATGTTGTATCTCTGGAATTGCCAACAAGCAAAACCACACAGTATAATGAGGACCATCTGTGCTGAACAAGGCCAGAGGTGATCTCACTCCCCACCCCCACCAGCATTAACTCTATTATAACTGGAATGGGGTTAGTGCCATTCCTACCTCCCAGTCTAGGACACAAGGACATTAGATTTTACATGCCAGGCTATATTCCATGAGACTTCTGTCCTGCTTTCTAGGTACATTAGGAATAAAGAGGGCAGGAGACTAGTCAGGGGCTCCAGGACCTTTGTTTTGGAAAGATTCAAAGAGTTAAGTTTGAATTTGACTGGCCCCAATCTCCTTATCCAACACCAGTTCCACCCCCCTTTTCTCCTTTGCCCACCCAGGAAGCCCCTTGGCTCTTCACTGATCTTTCAAGCCCATGTTTCCCTAAGTTCAGAGGCTGAAAGAGACACTGAATCAGCAGTCAGGAGGAACTGAGTAATAGAAACTTCCATCCCAAATATGTACACTCTTTCTCAATACCAAAAAGCTGAGGAAAAACAATAATAGATGCCTTCTATTCTTGCTTTCATCTTCAAAGTTAATAATTTATTTAATAGAGTCTTCTAATTTGATTAGAAATGTTATCATATGAAAGTGATGATTGAATTACATGACACAGAAAATTCAAAAGTGAAATGACTTTTTTTATAAAAGCAATAACTATTTTACTAATGGATCCTACGAACTGGAGTCAGACATGCTCATGTAAAATAATAACTAATTTCGTTAACAGAAGCATAAATAGAAACATGGATTAATTTGCTAATTGTTTTCCTTAATGCCAAGATTAGTTGGTGTTCAATCTTCAGTTCTGATGAAAGCACATGTCTATCTTTAGACACACAAAGAATGTGTGAGAAACAGCTACTACATATGCTTAGCAATGCATGGTACAATGGGTGAATTACCAGAGGGTAAAAAAGCCATAAAACTCTATCATCGTTGTCATTCTTAACCTTGAAAATAAGGAAAGAGGAGTGAAGAAAGAGAAAATGTTTCCCTCATTACTTAATTGTTTCAGTTTTTCCTAACTATGCCTTCCCATGTCTAAATATATGTTAAGCCTATGCCTTCACATTTCTAAAGTGTGAATTTATGTGGAAATCAAATTATATGTGATAGATTTCTTTTTGCTTTCATGCTAAACAAAAAGACTTTGGATTCATAAGATGAACTAAAATGTAAATATAAAATGTATAAAGAAAAATAACTTCCTTATAATGTTAAAAAGTCCAGAAATCTACCACACCACATGTTAGCACACACATCTTCATGTGCCTGCATAGAAACATTCTTTATCTCTAGGGAGAGGGAGTGATCGAAGCACACATTAGGACAATGGATACAACAAAAATAAATATAACCAACTGTTATTAAAGGCATTTTATATGCAGAATATTATGGTAGACAGGGAGGAAAATACAAACCTTGAAGAGTCCCAGGCCTTACAGATTAGTACCCTCACATTTGTTGCTGTTGTTCAGTCCTTTTAGTCATATCTGACTCCTTGGGACCCTATTTAGCATTATCTTGGCAAAGATACTCAACTGGTTTGCTATTTCTTTCTCTAGATCATTTTGCAGATGAAGAAGCTGAGGCAAACAAAGTTAAATGACTTGTACAGTCATACAAGCAAGGTAGTATCTAAGTTCAGATTTGAGCTCAGGAAGATGATTGTTCTTGACTCCAAGCCCAGTGCTCTATCCATTTCACCATCTAGCTGCTCACTTCCTACATACACATAAATTAGATCTAACATGGAATTAAATTAAGGAGGACCCATTGCTAATACTCCCTTTGTCCCCTTAAGGATGCACCTCCTGGAGTCAGATAGTCAAACTAGCCTCAGTCTATAAGTTCTGCTCTATGACGCATAAACTGGGCCCTTGACCCATCCTAAACCTTCTAACCAGTCTCCTGGATTCTACTTCCAAAGTGAATAACCAGTTCATAGAAAAACATGCTGTTTCTCATCCCTTTGGAAAACTTGGAAACCAGAATCAATGAAAGTCTAAAGTTGACAGGGGTTCTAGACAGTTTTGCCATTGTGAGGGGGGGGGGGATAGTAGTACATATATTCAGAGTACAAGAAAAATTTGGTTAAGAGAAGAACTCACCTTCATGGGGACAGAAGCCATACTTCCCATCGCTGTCAAAATTGTAGGAGGTCGCACACCAGAGGAAGCCGTCACTACGGCCAGCATCCGTGCAGCTAGTATATTCCTTGTCATTGAACAGGAAGGGAAACTTACAGTATTCACCATCAGCATTCCCATATTTCACTCGGACCACTGTAAGCAATAGAGAAGCTGTTACTAGCTAATTTAAAATAAAGGACCATGGGGCTGTAGAAGAGAGATAAAACTGGAATAGGGGAAAGCTTGGAAAGCAGGATCTGCAATATACTGAAGACAGTAGGATAGAGTAAATAGCACTGGATAGGAGACCTGGCTTGGACCTAGCAATTGTGTGACTTTGGGAAAGTCATTTAACTTTTCTAAACCCGTGTTTCCACATCTATACTTGACCACATACCCCACAGCGCTATCAGGAAAGTATGTAATCCGTAGTGTTAGTAATCCATATGTGTTAAGTTTTCCCTATTCCATCTGTATATTTGTGCTCTGATTTGCCAATCACAACAAAATCATCTTTTTCACCCCCCAAAAAAGACCTTTTTGAGTCAATGACAGGTAACAGTGACACAACAGTGTTAAAAGGAGGACAATAGTTGCTGTTGCTGTAGAAAGTTCATTGAATTTTGAGTCAGAAGGCCTAGGTTGAAATCCTAGTTCTGTCATTTATTAGTTGAGTGATTTTAGGCAAATTTCTTTGCTTCTCTGACTCAGTTCCCTCATCTGAAATATAAGAATAAAAATATGAGAAATACAAGAATAATACTTGCTCTGCCTGTTTCAGAAGGATGTTTGAGGCTAAAACGAATAATATATGTATGTCAGGTAATTGGAAAAGTGTGAGCCCTAAATAAGTATTGGCTACCATTACTGTTGCTCAGGGATGTCTGTGGAATAGACTGTCTTCCAACTGTGTGCTGCCAAATGGGAAAGTACATAGTATTTTCAGATGATGGGGAGAGAGGGGAGAGAAGTACATAGTGGATACCACAGGGTGATAAGGAGAAGGAGGGAATGTTCTCTATTCACTTGGAATTTATGAGTAAACTTAAGGATGTAGTGGTAAAGATAAGATACATCTAGGGGAATGGGGGAATGGGAAGAATCAAGCTCCTACCTTGACCTTCTCCTAGGGTCCATAGTTCATCATCATCAAAATGGGAGTCTCCTCCTACACCAGTGCCAGGAGCAAAGGCATGAGCCAAGAGTCCATCCTTCCCATCAAAGGGATATCCATCCCCATGCTCTGCAATACACATGTAGCCATAAGTTCCTTAGCCTCCAGGAATACCACTCAAAGAGACACTCAGGACATCCAGGACAACTCAGATTTACTTAGGGTTCTGATTTATTCCAAAAAATCATATGAGATCACTGAAAAAGCCAAATTCTTGGCCTATGTCAAAGCTGCCTTGCCATTCAAGCATTTATTTATCATACTCTCCATTCTAACTTAAGCCTAGAAGAAGCATGGACAGATTAAATAGTCAGGAAAGTAATGCTGATAGTGATCCTCTAGCAGCATTGTTTTGTGGACAGGATTTTAGAATAGGCGTCAGGAATACTTGAGTTCAAATACAGTCTTAGTCATATGTAAAAATTATTTATAGCAAGTGTTTTCCTGATAGCAAAGAATTAGAAACAGGGATTTTCAATCATTTGGAATGGCTGAGCAAGTTATATTAAGTGAAGTTTGTGGATTATGATTATGCTGTAAGAAATTATGAAGGAGATAGTTTCAGAAAAACTTGCAAAGATTTGTGTGAATTGATAAAAAGTGAAGAGAGTAGAACTAGGAAAACAATTTATATGATGACAAAATATTGTAAAGATAATGAACTGGAGGGGAGGGAGTGAAAAAAATACAAAACTTTAAAAAATAAAGAATGTAAAAATTGTTTTTATGTATAGTTGGGGGAAATTAAATATTATTTTTAAATAGGAAGTTAAAAAGAAAGTAAAATTAAGGGTAGAAAGTGTGAGGACTGGGAAGAATATACTGAGAAATCAATAACATGAGAATTTATCTTAACATTGGCAAGTATAAAAAAATACTTGGAATTATGGCTTGTGTACACTAGAAAATTAAAACAGATAATTCTTCTAGATAGGCCAATAAAAACAATCCAACTTGTTATGCTTAAAATTATATTGATATCACCTATTAGAACAACTTTAAAAAAGAAACTATGTAGTTTACATTGTTTCAATTGTCTACTTCATTTCAACAGAAAAATTAAAAGCTTCATAAAATTTTTAAAAGATAATGAACTTTAAAGGAAAAATCTGAGAAAATTTATAGGAGCTGATAAAAAATGAAATTAGTAGAACTAAGGATACAATTCATACGATAACAACATTATTTTAAAGATAATCACTTTGAAAGAATTAGAAAGTCTGAGCAATAAAATGACCAACCAGAATTCCAAAACACTGATGATGAAGTAAACTGTCCATCTCCACATAAAAAGCTGATGGACTAAGTGCAGATTGAAGCACATTTTCTTTCCTTTCCTTTTTTTGTCTTCTCAATGGATGAGGGAAATGGAAGGGAGAGAATTAAGAATGGAAAACAAAACAAAACTGAAATAAAACCAAAAAAAATGTATTGAAGCACCTGGCTTAGGTATTTATTAAATGTATAATCCTGAGAAAGTCATTGAACTGTGCTGTGCTCATTACCTCATCTGTAAAATGAGAGAATTAGACCTAGATGGCTTTTCAAGCTTTATATTTTTCATAGGTATTGCAGCATCTATAGCACCTACCCCAACGACCAAAGTTGATCATGATGTCAGCTTCCCCATCATGGATACGTGAAAACCTAAGTGGTGTCACATCACTCCAGACCTTGAAAGCTCGAGCAAAAGCATCATCTACTGTCTCAGGGTCAAGATCAGGTGTGTAACCAATGATCCTGAAGTAGGCAAAAAGAATGAAGGTCAGGAAAAACATTATAAGCAAAAACATTTCCCCCCATAATGTATTAGAGTTCTAAGCCAACCTTCTTCTAATCCATTTTCCATGGGTGTTAGTGTGATTTGGTGAACAGAAAGCTAGCTTCAAAACCTAGATGACCTGACACAGCCCGTCTGTACCTCTGGACAAGTCACTTACCTCTCAATGGTCCAGGCACCTCTCTGCAAGTTATAGAGAAGATTCCAGTCAGTATTAATAAAAGGAGTTTCTTCTCTTGGGAGTTCTTTATTCCAATTAAATCATAGATCTAATTCACACCTTTTCAGCCCTCTGAAGACTTGGGATGATATACTCCTATCCCCAGATAATAGCACAAAGGACTGTGAGATAAATACATGTGACTTATATAGTAGAAACCAGGGCCTATAGCCTGTCATTTCATTGGCATAGGGAACTACATATAAGGAAATTATCTCTCACTCCCAAGGAACGCATAATCTTCCACCTTCAATCTTAGAGATTTATCTGGATCATTGAGATTTGTCCAGGATCACACATGCAGAGACTTGAATCCAGGTTTTCCTGATTCCAATGTAAACTACTACCCACTACACCATGCTCCTGTCAGAGACAGAAATTACTTCTGAAGAGATTTTCTACATCCTCCACAACATTTCTCCCATTCATCTCCTTTTCTCCACTCACATAGCCCCCACATATCACTTGTCACACTGGATTAACGTAAGTTAGTTTTTTAACTATTGTTTCCTGTCTCCTGCCTCGAATATCTCTCTACTTTCTACTCATTCCTCAATACAGCTTCAAAAATGTACTTCCTAAAACAAAGAACTATGACTTAACTTAGCCTTGTTATCTTCTCCAAGTTCAGTACTCTTCACATTTTAGTGCTTAACAAATATTGAAAATAAATGTAGGCCATGGTTTTGAAGTCAAAGGCTCTAGGTTTGAATTTTTTCATTGCTACTTACTATTGGGGTTAATTCAGCCCCTCTCTCCTTACCTATCCTTTAGACCCCCTTTCTTTATTTGTATATTGAACTAATTTTAAATAAAGGTACTATCTTTAATCTATATCATATTGCTTGCTGTCTTGGGGAGGGATGAGGGAGAAAAATTTGGAACACAGAGATGAATGTTGAAAACTATTTTTGCACATATTTATGCAAAATAATATATATTTGGAAGAATAAAATATTATTTTTTAAAAATTAAGGTGCTGGCAAAGATCAGAAGTTCATAACTTTTTTCATGTGCAGTGGGGGCCCATTTGGCAGCTTGAGACTAATGGAATCTTTCTCAGAATAATGATTTTAGATACATAGGATTGGAAAAAAAATCAATTATGCTGAAATACAGTTTTCATTTTTTTTTTAAGTTCATGAACTCTAGGTAAAGAACTTCCAGATTAGATGATCTCTAAGGTCTCTTGAAGTTCTAAATTCTATAACTGAAATCCTCCAGCCAAAAAAGTTATCAACAAACATTTATTAAATACTCACTACATGCCAGGCATTGTACTGGGATGAGAATCAAAGGCAAAAATGAAGCATGACCTTCTACCAAAGAGCAATGCCTCCTATTATGTATGTCTCATACTCTGATACTCTCCACTTCCCTACTTTTTCACTTTACCTATCAGTCTCCAAGATCCCCATGGATTCTTGCCCAGAAAGATCAGGGAAGGGTGGAGATGACTGTATTTCCTTTTGATCTGTTACCTGATGCCCCAGAGGCCTGCAACCATATTTCATTGCAGCCTTGCGTATATGCCTGGGATTTCATGTTGCCTTGTCTCTTGCTCTGGCCTCCCCCCAATGCTCTCCCCTTCCCTGAGCACCTGTATGTGATCTGATTCTTCTCCCACTTGGGCCTCCGGGGGAAGAAGTTGTAGTTGGCCACATCAGGGTTCCCACATCGTGGCTTCTTCATGGTCTCAATAGTGTTGTGATCCAGTTCTCCTGTCTCTGGTAGCCCAAAGAATTTCTGCATTTTCTTCAGAGTGTCCTTCAGCACAAACAGGTTGCAGCTTTCCTTAGGGCAGCCGTAGAATGTGTTCAGGTATTGCTAGAATATAAAAGTGTTTAGGACTGAGTCCCTATGTGCCCATTTAGATTCGATGATCATACTGCAAGAGATGCTGAACCGATTGATGCCCTGGAAAAGAATCATGTTTATAATGCTGACTTAGATCCAGATCCAGGTCTTTTAAAGATCTTTATCTACAAATGAAGCCAGTAAAATATCCAGAGATAATGGAAATAGCCAGTGTTTATAGAAAAATTTTGGGAGTAAGCAATGAAGAAAGTACAGTCATGATTTTGTATGTATAGGGAATTCTTAATGGAAAAATAAAAACAAAAACTAACTCCTTCTACTAAGACAGATAAACTATTGCCCTGCAATATGCAGGTTTAAAGAGTTCTTTAGGGTTCTAAAAGGTTAAATGACTTGTTCTAAATCCCAAAGCCAATTAATTAATCAATATAGAGAAGAACCAGGGAATAAGAGAATAAGCATATATGTAGTACTATTATGTGCCAGGCACTTTACAAATGTTATCTCATTTAAGTTTTATAACGACCCTGTGAGTTGGATGTTATTATTTTGCATTTGAGAAAACTGAGACAAACAGAGGTTAAGAGGTTTTCCCAAGTTCGCACAGCTAGTAAGTAACTGAAGCCAGATTTGGTGGGGTCTTCCTGACCCTAGGATTAATTCTTTCCCACTCTGCCACCTAGAAACATGTATTAAAATAATTTACTATGTGCCAGGCAGTATGCTAGATTCTGAGAAAAGAATAACAAGCCAGTATATGTCTAAGCTGGGATTTGACCCATACTCTTACTGATTCCTAGTATGGTTCTTCATCCAAGGCTACCTCATTAATGGGAAGCATGGTATAGGGGAAAGAGATCTGTATTTGAATTTAGAAGCCTGGAGATGAAGCCAGGGATATGTTTGAGCTAGCTCAAACAGCCTCAGATAAGTATATTTTTAAATTTTTAGTTTAAGCAAAGAATCAGCAAATGCTACAAATTAGGATTTGATTTATTATTTTGTTGATGTCTAGACTTAAATGGGTTATAAGAAAAATATTAATAATCATGAAGAGTAAACTGAAAAATGTGTTCTGGGATGGTCATTTTTTTTAAACCTGTTCATTAAACATTTACGTGCACATCTCTGGTTTCATCTACGAAAATAACTCCTGGTTCAAGCCCTGATGTTTCTATTTACCAGCTCTTTGCCCTTCAGCGAGTCAATTTATTTCTTTGGGTTTTGTTATATAAAATGATGAATTTGGACTAGAGAATCACTAAATTTTCTTTGGTTTTCAATATCTACATTTTTTTGTCTAACTCAATGCTGAGACTTAAAAGGAACTTAACCTTAGTGCCTTCAAGAACACAGGTCAGTTCTGTATATGGAAAAGACTCCCCCTATAGGACCTCCTTGTGCACCCCATTTACAATAATTCATTCATTGTATTTCTCCCAGAGTACAATGTGCTAGGCACTGTTACAAGTGTTAGGGAAAAAAACAAAATAAGAACAAGCCATGATTCCTGCTGTAGAGGAGTTCATGGTCTAAGTAGAAAACAAGGAAAATCTATGCATGTGAAAAATTAACAAATAATACAAGATAATGAATACTAAGTGCCCAATGGGCCATGCAGACAAGTGTACCAGGACACAGAGAAAGGGAAGATCACTGAAGAACAGAGTGGTTACAACAGACTCCATGGAAAGGGGAGAACAGTTAGTATTTGGATTGAAAGGAATAAAGATGTAAACAAAGGCATTGGTGAGGGGCAGTTGGAAGCAAAGTCTGTTTGGGAGGTCAATCAGAACACCAATTTCATTAGAATAATCAATATCACTAAAACAGGAACTTAAGAAGTAATAGAAAAATAATATGATTTTTTAAAGTGGGAAGTATTTTTAAAATTAAAAGGTGGGGGGAAATGAGTAGGAGATGAATTTAGGAAGAGTGCAGAGATTAACAAATTATGTTGTTTTCATAAAATGTTACATAGCCATAGAGAGTTTTGGAAAAACAGGTTGAATCTAGACTATAGAGAAAATTAAATTTCAAGCAAAGTTATGAGGATAATGGGAAGCTACAAAAATTTTTGAACAAGAAATATCATGATATTTTTTAAGAAGAGGCATCTGATGGGGATATGCAGAATGATATAAAGTGAAATCAGAAACAAGGAGAACAATTAAGAAATTATTACTACAACCCAAATATGAGATCTTTTGACCCTGGAGTTTTTCTGACAATTGGAATAGAAAGGAATTTTGTGTGGTGTGTGTGTGTGTGTGTGTGTGTATGAAGAAAGACTCAATAGGACTTAATGCTGACTCAATATGGGAAAAGGAATATGTCAAAGATGATTCTGAATTTTTAAGGCCCAGTGCCTAATTGATAGTATCATGACAAAACTCAGAAGTTAGGAAAGGAAGATGGTTTGAGGAAAGATGATGATGAGTTGGTTTAAAGAGTAGATAATCAATCAGTCAACAAGCATTTTAAAGTACCTATTGTGGTCCCTTGAAATCACCCAATCAGCTAGCATCTTTCAGTGTTTAACATGGACACTGGACTAGATGCTACTAGGACAATCCCTGTCCTAAAAAAGCTTACATTTTATGGAAAGTATATACAATATGAGACAAGATATATGAATACATATAATACATATGAATATATATATATATATATATATCAAAAAGAGAAAGGAACTCAAGAAAGGCTTCTAGTAGAAAGTGGTGATTAAGCTGAATTCTGAAGGAGAAAAGGGAATTCTAAGAACAGAAGATACATTTTAGGCATGGGCAGGGCAGTATAAATGTCTAGTAGCCAATTGGATAATTTGGACAGAAGCTCAGTAGTAGGTTCAAGACTCAAAATGCAAGTGAAAGAGTTATCTTTATAAAATAGAGTTACAAGATAGATAAAGCTATAAGAATAGATGAATTCTCTGAAACTTGAGTAGTGAAAGGAACTAAGGACAGAACCTCAGGGAATGCCCCTGGATATGAGATTAGAGAAGAAAGAAGGGCCAACAAAGAATGAAATCACTTCCCCTTCTATTCCCAGAGCTCAGTTCCTTGTCAGTTGTTTTCATGACCTTCTACATAGACTTGCAGTTTCTAGAAAATAAATGTACTATGTTTAAACGCAAAAGTGTTGCTTCTGATCCTCTCATCAGTAAGGCAGGGGCTCTGAGTTTTGTTTATAATAATGAGGAGAAATTTACATTGAGTAATTTATTCTTCTTGGCTTGATCACAAGTTGATTTTTCAGAACATCTGGCTGGTGTAAAGAGTATTGCCAGTAGCCACAGAGTGTAGTGATGCTAACTGACCTACCTGAGAATTAAACTCATAACTATGGCCTCATTATAAAGTTGGCTACAACCACAAAGCTAACCAGCTCCAAACTATCACATAAACTCAAGCTTATTACACCCAACTTCTCTTCTATTTGGGAGAAAAAATCCCCCAGAAATTCAGCCTACATGATTTGGATACAAGTGCTGCCATTCTCTCAGCAATTCTACCTATTTTCTCCCTCCCTTCAGTCCATCCTGATCATTCCCTTCAGTTTAACCTTACTATTTCCTGCAAAGTCTTCTCCAGCTGTTATTTTAATCATGTCCCCCATCTTTAAGTTCTTAGTATTTTCTCACTGGTCTTATCAATTCTTGTCTGGAATTTGCATTAGCCTCTAATAATTGTTCTACCTCTGGTATTTCCCTACCTCAATCGCTCTTCAATATTGCTCTTTCTACAACACAGATGTGAATTTGCTAGCCTTCTCCCATGCAAAAATCTCTAATGTTCCTTATTGCCTCTAAGATATAATGTGAACTAGAATTTAAAATAGACTCAAATTTAAACTTCCAGTTCTTTTTTCCAGTTTTATTTCACATTCTCCACTTCATCTGTGCCTCCTAGAATCCCGACCTTCCTTCAAAGCACCATTCAGTTTTCACTTCCCATAGGAGATTCCTGATTTTCCCACTTGTTGGTGGCTCTTTATTTCTTAAAATTACTTTATGTATACTTCACAGTTATTTGTATACATGCTACATCACCACTTGTAGAATGTAAGCTCCTTAAGGAAGAGGACTATTTGATCTATACCCATTGCATTTCTAAGACCTAGTGCAATGCCTTGCCCACAGAAAGCACTTAGTAAATTCTTGCTGATTTGAATTGAATTACTTAATTGGATCATGAGTCTTCATGTTGAGAAAAAAACAAGAGACTAAGACAGCCTCATTCAGTTTTCAGAAGAAATTGAGGCTTAGAGCAGTTTGATATCTGGCCCAAGATTACCCAGCTAGAAAGCTACATAGAACAGATTTTACGAGAAAAAGGACTTTTAATACCAAACTAGTGCTTTTCCTACTATTCCATACAAGTCTACGTGCGCCCTAGCCTTCACAGACCTTCACCAAATTATTCTGGATTCCTACCTTGCCAAGTTTGGTTCTGTGTCCCAGTGTTTCATTTCAGTTCAACAAGCTCTTGAATTCTCACTTCCTCATTCTTGGACTAATCAGAGAAGCAATAAGAAGCACCCAATCTGAGAACAGAGCCAAAATGGGTACAAAATCCATGGGGATAAGAAGAGGTAAGGAAGGTTTTGCAGTGCTCTTGTTGCTTGTAAATCTTTAGGCAAATTATATATAAGAATCAATTCTTCATTTGACCACTTTTCCTAACACTATCAGGCACAAAGAACATGCTTAATAAACAAGATTTTTATCAGTTAGTGATATACTATTTTCTTTCCAATTGATTGAATAGCAGCCACATACCTTTATGAAGCTGGAACGTTCCCTCCTCATCTTGGCTTCACTGACTTCAAGTACTTTATTCTTACTTTAGTACTTAAAATACTACTTCTAGTGTTTCCCTCTTAATTAATTTTCACTCATCCTATTTGTACCTTTTTTGCATATATTTGCTTGCTTGTTTTTTCCTTCATTAGATTGTGAGCTTCTTGAGGTCAGGAAATGTCTTTTGCCACTTTCTATAATAATCATAGTTGTTGCTGATTCATTTCATTCATGTTCAATTCTTATTTGGAGTTTTCTAGCCAAAGATATAGTTTGCCATTTTCTTCTTCAGCTATTTAGAGATGAGAAACTCAGGCAAACATGGTCAAGGGACTTGTCGAGGGTCACGCAACTATTATGTTTAAAGCCAGATTTTAACTCATAAAGATGACTCTTCCTAATTCCAAAGTCCACTGCTCTATCCATTTCAGCATCTAGTGTGGCCCACAGTAGGCATTTAATAAATGCCCGTTGACTTGCTGGCTAATTATCTGTGTATTTTACTTTCAGAGAGCAGATACTGTCTACAAAAAAGTCCATGGACTTTTTCATATAGTGGCTAGCACAGTGTCATTCACTATTAAATAACATTCCCTCTATGCTAATTGTTTTCTGTATGTTATTTCACATCAAATAACATAACATGTAAAATGCTTTGCAAGTTTTAAAATCACACTACAAATGTTAGCTAGCACATTAGAGGTACCAGTGGTATTGTCTCTTTAAACTAGAAGCTCTTCAAAGGTAAAGATTAGGTCCTTCTTGCTTTGTCTTTTTTGCACTGTTTAATGCAAATTAGACATTTAATAAGTACCTGCTGAGTTGTAAAGTTATAATGAAAAAAATATTGGCTCTGAATTCAGAAGACCTGGATTTATATCCCACCTCTGCTGATCTCTTTGTGACCCTGGATAATTTAACCTCTCTGTGCTGGCATCAGTTTCTGCATTTGTAAAAAGAGAGGTTGAACTAAATGACTTGTGATAGATGTCCTTTCTAGTTCTAAATCTATAACTTTGAATAATAGTGATTAGTAAAGATGACACTATAAGATGTCCAAGCTGGGAAGAACCTTAAAGTCTGCTAATTCAACTTTACCCCCTTTCCCATCTCATTTAAGGCCTTGATACTCTTTTTGCTGTTATGTGTTATGGTTAGAGTTTTGAATTATCTCTCTTTATGACTCAAGCCCCACATGAGGACCCCGGAAAAATGTTGCCTCAGCTGTTTCTGCTTGGGGGAACTCTGCATCTGGTCCTCTTCTTGCCAAGCTCTCTCAAGTTGAGGGCTATCCTAAATAATCCAGGAAACCAAATTAATCCTACCTCAGATGTAGTTCAGGGTTCCCCTAACTTTTTCGACCTTTTGGAAATGAGGGATCCATCAATAAATAAACGAAGATGTCTAGAATAAGAGATAGATTAGTGATAGGACTGGAAAATGATACATTTAAAACTAAAATGAATGTCATAAATCATTTAGGCCCAAACCCTAATTTTGCAGAAAAGAAAGTTAAACCCAGAGCCTCAGTTCTCCAGATGATATCTGGAGCACTTTTTTTGTTGTTGCAGGCATCACATTTAAAGGATATTGGCAGATTAAAGAACATCCAGAGGATACATTAAGGATGATGAGGGGACTAGTGAGGGTCTGTTGAAAGATGAAATGATATTTTCGGATGGAGACAAGAATATTAAAGAGGTAGAGGGAATGTGGTATCTATCTTCATATATTTGAGGATTGTTAGTAGGATGGAGCAATTGAACTTGTTCTACTTGAGCCCACATGTGGAATTAAGAACAAATGCCCATACGTTTCAGAAAGGCATTTTGGGGCTTGATGAAAGGAAAATCAACTAGAGTAATACAAAACCGGAATGGGTGGCTTTAGTGGGTGATGAATTGGTTCCCTATCCTTGGATGACTTCCACTGGAGACTAACCACTCTTCTGAGATGCTATAGTAGTGATATTTGTTCAGTACAGGTTGGAGTAGAACGCCTTTGGACGTTTCTTCAATTCTGGGGCTCGGTTTTATGAATTCTTTCAAAGAAATTCCAAGGAAAATAGGGCCCGGGGATTAGGTAGGAGACCCCCGATTTAAACTATTCCCTCCTTGCACTCCCCTCTCCAGCATTCTCCATACTCCCGCCCCGCAGCTTTCAGAAGAGCACGTTCTGACCGCGGGGACTAGTGCTCCAAGTCGAAAGTGCTTATTAAAGCCAAAGGTTCAGCAGTCCCAGAGCCGCACAATAATTGTCCCTCCGATTCTGCTTATGCAACGATGTGGTGAATGCACGAAAAACAACATCTGAGGTGCTTCAAGGAGCGGTCCAGACCCTGGGGAAAGGGTTTTCTGGCCAGCTCACTTCTCCAGGAATCGGCCGGGGGCTCCCCGCTTCCCCCTCCCTCTTTCTCCCCAGCTGTGTGACGGCGCTCATTAGGAGTTGCCCGAAACCCCAGCGAGCCTCGCGCCTCCATCCCTCCTCCCTTCTTCTCTCTTGCCCCTCTCCAGCCTCACTTCTCCAAACTCCTAGGAAACTTTCTTTGGCCGTGGGCCGTACATCTAAAAGACAAACTTTGCCAATTCTCTTCTCCAGGGACACCCTGCCTCTCCCCAACCCAGGCAGACTTCCCACCCTCCAGCTGTCTCCTCTTCCCTTCCCTCTCTTCACTCCCAAGGGAACAGAGGGAGCCAGCCCCCCACAGCTGTTTGCAGGACTCCTCCATTTCCCCTCCCCTCCCCCCAACCCCCAACCCTGCTGAAGCCGAACCGAGACACTCACTACAGCCAACTCTTTGTCTGTTTTGGGAGAGACATCGCCCGGGAACTTGATGATTGGGGACGGGGCTGCCCAAGTTTGGTGGACAACGCTGGACTGGAGCCAGAGGGCCGGAAGGAAGAATCCCAGGACCCCGGGGGCCGCCGAAGTCTTCATGGTGGTTCCTCAAAGTGTTTGTGCTGTGGCGATCTAAGAGGGGGGCTCTATGAGTCTGGAGTCCGCGTCTCCGCCTTCTTTCTCAACCGCGCATCGTCTCCAGCCCTCAAGCTGAGCAGCAGCTAGCTAGCTAGTTCTCCTCCCCTCTTCTTCCCTCCCTTCTATTCCGCTCTGCTCTGCGCCGCCTGCCCTTTTGCTGGTCCCAGCAATTCCTTTGTATGTTTAAACCCCCAGATGCGCAGCCTCCAGCCACCGCAAGAGGAAGTCTGGATCCAGCGGAAACATGGAAAAGGGGCAGTTACCAGATGTGGCCAGCTGGGCTGGGAGTTGGGAGAGCTGCAGTCAACTTTGTGGCCTTGGGGTGGGGGGAGGTAGGGACGAATTCCCTCCCTTGTCTCCCTCTTATAGGGGTTACTATCCAACCCTACCCCCTCCCGCTGGCTGCCTTAGAGTTTTCGTGACCATACCCTTGGCCCCTGACGGTCTATATACAATCACATGCCGCATGTCACTTCCCCACCCCTCAACATCTGGACCGGTGACCTTGGAAATCTCTGGTTCGAAAGTTTTTTTACAACTTTGCAACTTCGCGATTGATATTGGGCAGGCTCTAGGGGAAGAGGAGGACTTAGCCTTGGGTGTGGAGAGAGTAGGAGAGAGAAATAATCAAAGAAATGAAGAGAGATGGAAAAGCACCATCAAGAATGATGTTCGGCAGGAAGACATGGAAATGGGAAAAGATGATGTCAGATAGCTAGAGATAAGGAGAGAAATAGGAAGGAGGAAAGAGACATGGCAAAGTAGTGAGTAGTAGATGGGATGGCGCTTGAGTTTGAATCTTCCCTGAGTCTTGTCTCTGATTCAGTTTTGACTGAAAAATACATGCAAAAACAATAAAATAGTTCACATTTTTATAGGGATTTTTGGTTTGCAAAGTGCTTTCCTCATAAGTGTTCGATAACATATGTAATGTTAAAATTATTACTAATTTTCTGTTTCAAGTTATTCAATAGATTTGTGATCTCTTTTGTGTTCTTCCACTGATACAGATTGCAACTCACTCAAGCCTCACTCTCATCATAAAAGCAGCCCTCCTTTTCTGATTACACATTTGCAAATGTGTCTCTCCTCTCACTTCTTGTTCATCTATTGTCATTGGAAGATATGTTGTAGCTCACTAATATCTGCCATTCATCTTTCCATTCTTCTTTTGGTCAGTTATAACCTTGATTCTTCAGAGATTTTGATATTTTCAAGAATCACAATCACAGGATAACTCTGATAGAACATTTTGTGTTTATTTTTTTTAATGGGGTTTTGCACCATTGTACAGATTAAAGCATATAGGCTCAGAAAGATTAAGTAATTTGCTTTTTAGTAGTTCTGGGGGGGGGAGGTTGAATCCAAATCATTTAACATTTAGTCTAATGCTTTTTTTACTATCTAACTTAGAGAGACAGCCAGACATATAAACAGATATACAGACAAATGAATGTCTTTTTACTTTTTTTTTTTTTTTTGAGGGATTGAGGACTGGCAGGAATCCAGTGTCATACTATATCTGTTTCTCAATTGCTCCAAGGCTGAGGCAGACCCAGATAATATAGGACCCTAGGAAGTGGGCTCTGAGAAATTTGGTCATAATGGGTATCCATTAGCATCTAAAAAATCAGGTGAAGACCCAAGCTCCCTTTATCTTACACTATATCTTCTCAGAGATCCTGAGGAAAGGATTACTATCCATTAAAATCCACAGAAGAAAGACCTTTGGGATCACAAGATCATGTGTTTAGAGCTGGAAGAGACCTTTCAAAGACATTTATTATGT
Organism: Sarcophilus harrisii; assembly: GCF_902635505.1. NCBI lineage: Eukaryota > Metazoa > Chordata > Mammalia > Dasyuromorphia > Dasyuridae > Sarcophilus > Sarcophilus harrisii. The sequence continues at coordinate 472,512,276 of NC_045427.1, read as the reverse complement.
ACAGCTCATTTTACAGATAAAGAAACTGAAGCCCAGAAAGATTCTTAGCTTGAGGCTCAGAGAACCCTGAGAGGGATCTTTCTTCTGACAGTGATTCTGGGAACTTCTTAGACCAGTAATAACCAGCCTAAGTATGGACTGGATTGATCACCAATACTTTCCAAGTCCAAAGGGGCATCTTGCTAAAATTGGCATCAGACTATATATATATTATGTGGGGAAAGTCAAGGAGAGTACCCAGTGCCTGACCTGTACATTCAAGACTCTTTCAATGCTTTGATCCAGGAAAGAGCAAGCCCCTTTTCAAAGGGACAAAATTTTTGTCCAAGAGGTAGATTTTAAAATCAAAGATTATAGTTGCCTTGAGGGTCAGGAACTGGGTTTTCTTGTGTTTAGTGTTTGGATTGGGAGGGGATGGAAAGAGAGACAGAGTAATCTGCTCTCCTAACTCACCCTAAATCATCCCAAAGTCTCAGACACATCCTTACATCTTCTGCTGAACTTTACCCATCTGCTCCAATGGCCCCAAGGATACCATGAATTCTCCTCTAAATACTTTTGAAGACAAGTTTCCTCATCTCTTACCTTCAGCTAATTCTCTGAGTTTTTTCTTGTATAAATATTTTTTCCCTAAAGTCCCATATGCAGCTATTGCTAACCTCCTCCCCCACCAAAAAAGCTATGTTCTTGGCTGAAATCCCTGCTCTTGTCATCAGACCAGATATAAAAGATCTGGTTTAAGGCAGAGGAGACAGAATGTGCTATCAGTGGAGGTGACTCAGAGAATCTTAGGAGCTGCAAACTACTTTCATTATGCAAGCAGAAGTCACTTCCAGGAGATAAATGATTTCTCCAAGCACTGGAGTAATGCTCAATATCACTACCAGAAGTTACAATTGCACTTACTTGGGACCAAATTGCAAAGTGAGATTTTCTAATCTTAATTGGGCCTTTGCCATAATACAGCAATCATTTTATTCTTTTCCTAATTGGCTATATTTTATTTCTCATAAAAACTATTCTAAAACTTCCATCCTCAAGTTCTCCATACAATTCTTACTTATCACCCTGTCGAGTGACCTCACTTCTATTTTTTCTTTTAGTCATTATCATAAATTTAGCAATCATCAGAAAACACAAGAGGATTTTCTATAAAACCATGAACTTCCATAACAAACTATTTTAAAGGATATATTATATTTAAGAATGTAATAACAAAATTACTCTATGTGTTCCTTTCTGAATGATTGATTGACATTTCTTTACTCTTTATGCATTTCTATTATTTCACACCAATTCATTCGTCAATAAAATTGAAGTGATATAATAAATAAGTATAATTAAACAATACACCTATTTTACTGAGAAAATAGAGGCCATGAGCTTCCACTTGTCACTTACTTAATATTCAAAACCTTAGGTTCATCCTTCCCAGCTTCTCTTCCTACTATAAGGATCACCTCCATTTATGTCTTTGATCACAACCTTTCCAGTCTCCTCTAGAAACTTAATGTATGTTATCCCTATTCCATCTTAAATTACTCTTTATTTGCTGATTTCTGTCCTGAATCATAGCAGAGGGGCTTGCATAGCTCAGTGAAACTATGAGCTAGCAGGATTATTTATTATGGATAGATCATAGTTGAGAATTCAGACAAAAGGTGATACACTGGAAAAGGAAACAGCAAACCACTCCAATAGCTTTGCCATGAAAACCCTGATGATATTAAAGTGATAAAAGTTATGACATTGAAAGATGAGTTCCTTTGGTCAGAAGATGTCCAACTCCATTACTGGGGAAAAAGCAGATGTTCCAGAAAGAATGATGTGTAAGGGCCAAACCTGAAAGGAACCTCAGCTGTAGATATGTTAAGGACTAATGGAAAATTTGAGGCTGTAGAGATCAATATTTCATAGTAACCCAGAATATAAGATTTATGAATCAAAGTAATCTGGATTTGGTCAAACAGGAGATGGAAAGTTTAAATTTCAGTATTTTGGGTGTCAATGGACTTAAATGAATAGAAATGGATAAAATTAATTCACAAGATCATTACATCAACTATTGTGGGCAAAAACTCTTTAGAAGAAATGAAGTAGTTCTCATTGCCAATAAAAGGGTGAGAAAAGCAGTTCGGGGGCATAATCAAAAAAAGACAGAATGATATGTGTTTAAATACAAGGCAAACCATTTAAGTCAGAGTAATACATGGTAATACAAGTCTGTGCTCCAACCACTGATGCTGAAGAGGTCAAAGTTTTTCAAATTTATATAGACCTACAAAATTTTCTAGAAAAATCCTTTTCCTTCCCAATCCAAAAAGTTGTCAAATTCATCATAAGGGATTGGAATGCTAAAATAGGAAATCATAAAATAATTGGAATAGAAGCGATTTTGGTCTTGGAGTCTGTGACTAATAACTTAATAAAGCTTCAACACTGTGTAAACTAAGAATTATCAGAATTACGGGCCAGTTCTCTGAAGAGGCAGAGGAACTAGAGATCAAATTGCCAATATTTACTGCGTTTTGAAGAAAGCAAAGGAATTCCAGAAAATCATCTACTTCTTCAATGACTACCCTGAAGCCTTTGACTGTGTGGATGACAACAAAATGTGGTAAAAGTCCTCAAAGAAATGGGTGTAACACTTCATCTTATTTGTATTCGGAGGAATCTGTATGCAGATCAAAAAGCAACAGGTAGAATAAAAAATGGAACAACTTTTTGGTTTAAGATTGAGAAAGGAGTATGGTAAGATTGTATAAAGTCACTTTATTTAACTTACATGCAGAATACATCATGTGAAATTCTAGGCTGGATAATTTAAAATCCAGAATTAAGGTTGCCAAAAGAAATATTAACAACCTCAGATATACAGACAATACCACTCTGATGATAAAAAAAAAAAGTGAAGCATCAAAAAGCCTCTTGATGAGGGTGAAAGAGAAGAGTGTAAAAGCTGATTTCAACCTTAACAGTAAAACAACAACAACAACAACAAAACTAAGAACATGGCAATTGATCTCATCACTTCTGGAAGTGATAGAAAAAGAAATGGAAGCAGTATCTGATTTTATATTTTTGGGCTGAAAGAGCACTACAAAGTGAATTGTAGCCATGAAATGGAAATATACTGTATTCTTGGAAATAACACTGGCAAATTTGAGCAACATATTAAATGAAAAGACATCACTATGCCAGAGAAGGTCCATATGGTCAAAGCTATGGTTTTTCCAGTAATAACATATACTTGTGAGTGTTGAATTATAAGGAAAACAGAATCAATGTTTTTGAATTATAATGCTGGAGAAGACTGCTGGCAGTCCATCTTGGACAGCAAAAAATTCAAATCAGTAAATACTTAATATAAATTAACTTGGACTCAATACTGAAAGGCTACATACTGGAGCTGAAACTTAAATACTCTGGCCACATAATGAGAAGATGGTACTTACTGGAAAATAACCTAATGTTAGGAAAAATTGGAGGTAAAAAAATAAGAAATACCAGGAAATATAATGGATAGATTGTGTTGATGGGTCAGAGCCCTGAATATACACAAAAGTGCATATCTATTTAAGGAATGTGGAGCAATAAAACCTCTGATCTGTTGCTTCTTATTCCCTGCAAAACCTCCAACTATCTGAAAGACAATCCTTTGCTAAAAAAAAAAAAAAAAAAAAAAATCCTATCTTCTACAAGAAGAAAAAGCTCCTTCCTAAATCCTTCCTTACCTTTCTTTTATAATTTACTAACTTGTAAGCTATTAGCTCCCAAATATATAAAACTCTCCCAAAAAACTCTTTCTAATGGCTAGAGTCGCTTAAAGACTAATCTGTTAGTCATGAAAGAGGACCTTGGTTCTTGTATAAATGACCTTGGATAAACTTCAGAAAATAGTAGAGGAAAGGACTGGTATATTATAGTCTATAAAGTCATAAAGAGTGGGACACAACTGAATGACTGAAAAACGAAAATTTACTGGCTTCTTCCATGCTGCCTACAAACATTTTAAAGTCTCCATCTCTTTATTGAAATCATTCTTTGCCTGGAATGTATTTCAGCATATAATCATAGATACTTTTTACTCTTCCTGTCATACTCATTTCACTTATTTGCTAGGCTCATTTCTACTTCCTAGGTTGATTCACTGGATTCCTTAGATTTACTCATCTATAAATTACGTCAGTCTTTACCACCTTCTGCCTCTGGCTTCATTGTTAGTTAGTAAATTCTCTTTAGCCAGAATGTTATGGTATCTTCTTCAGCTGAATTGTTACAATGCTCTCTTTAATTAGAGTGTTGCAATGTTCTTTTCAGCTAGAGTGCTACTGTGTTCTTTTAGTAAAAGCAACAACAACTCTTAACCAAAGTTTACAAGAAACCTTTCCTCTTCAACTCCTCCAGGCCTTCGTTCAGAGTTTTGTGCAAAAACTTTTAAATTTAATATAATCAAAATTGTCCATTTTGTCTTTCATAATGTTCTCTAGTTCTTCTTTAGTCATAACTTCCTCCCTTTCCCAAAGATCTAATAGATAAATTATCTCTTATTCTCCTAATTTGTTTAAGGAATCATCCTTTATACCCAAATCATGTATCCATTTTGACCTTAATTCGGTCTGAGGTGGGGAAATTTAGGTCTATGTCGATTTGGGGACATAATTATTTTCCAGTTTTCCCAACAATTTTTGTCAAATAATGAGTTCTTATTACAGAAGTTGGAGTTTGGGAATTTATCAAATACTAGATTGCCATAAACCTAGATTATTGTGTCATGTGTATCTAATCTATTCCACTGATCCATCACTCTATTTCTTAGCAGTACCAAATGATTTTGATTACTGCTCTTTATAATATAGTTTTAGATTTGATACTGCTAAGCCACAATCCTTTGTATTTTTTTTTGTTGTTGTTAATTCTCTTAATATTTTTGACATTTTGTTCTTCCAGATTAATTTTGTTATTATTTTTTCTAGTTCTCTAAAATAACATTTTGACAGTTTGATTGGTATGGCACTGAACAAGTAGACCAATTTAGGCAAAATTGCTATTTTTATTATAACTGCTTAACCTAGCCATGAACAATTGCTATTTTTCTATTTGTTTAGACCTGATTTTATTTGTATGAGACGTGTTTTGTAATTGTGTTCTTATAATTCTTGGGTTTATTTTGGGAGGTAGAACCTCAAACATTATATTTTGTCTACAATATTAAATGAAATTTCTCTCTCTATCTCTTGTTGATGACCTTTGTGAGTAATATCTATATATTACTGATGATTTATTACTGATGATAATGCTGATGATTTACATGGATTTATTTATATTCTGAAACTTTGCTAAAGCTGTGAATTGTTTCCAGTAGATTTTTGCATGATTTTCTAGGATTTTCTAAGTATATCATCATATCATCTGCAAAGAGTAATAATTTTCTTTCCTCATTGCCTATTCTAATTCCTTTAGTTTCTTTTTCTCTTCTTATTGCTGAAGCCAAGATTTCTAGCACAATGCTGAATAATAGTGGTGATAATGGGCATCCTTGTTTCATCCCTGATCTTACTAGGAATGCGTCCAGGTTCTCTCCATTACAAATAATGTTTGCTGTAACTGCTTATTATTTTAAGGAAAGCTCCCTTTATCCCTATGCTCGCTAGTGTTTTTAATAGGAATGGGTACTGTATTTTGTCAAGAGCTTTTTCTGCATCTATTGAAATTATCATATGATTTCTGTTGGTTTTGTTATTGATATGGTTGATTATGGTGATAGTTTTCCTGATATTGAACCTGTCCTGCATTCCTGGTATAAATCCTACCTAATCATAGTGTATTATTGTGCTGTTAACTTGCTATAATCTCTTTGATATTTTATTTTATTTTTAAAAGTTTTTATTTTCTTTTTCTTATTTTTAAATTATTTTTTTTTTACTAAAACTTTTAATTTACAAAGCATATGCATGGGTATTTTTTGCAATTACAAAACCTTTTGTTTCAAAAATTTCCCCTTCTTTCCCCTACCCCTTCCCTTATCTGGCAGGTAGTCCAATACATGTTAAATATGTTGAAATGCATGTTAAATTCAATATATGTATACATATTTATACAGTTATCTTGTTGCAAAAGGAAAATCAGATCAAGAAAGAAGAAAAAGAAAAACTGAGAAAGAAAACAAAATGAAAGCAAACAACAGTAGAAAGAGTGAAAATGCTATATTGTGTTCCACATTCAGTTCCCATAGTCCTCTTTCTGGGTGTAGATGGCTCTCTTCATCACTGGACAAGTGGAACTAGTTTGAACCATCTCATTGTTGAAGAGAGCCACATCCATCAGAATTGATCGTCTTATAGGCTTGTTGTTGTGGTGTATAATGACCTCCTTGTTCTGCTTATTTCACTTAGCACCAAATCATGGAGATCTCCAAGCCTCTCTGAAATCATCCTGCTTGTTGTTTCTTACAGAACAATAGTATTCTATAGTTTTCATATACCATAATTTATTCAGCCATTCTCCAATTGATGGGCATCCACTCAGATTCCAGTTTCTTGCCAGTTCAAAGAGGGCTGCCACAAACATTTTTGCCCATATGGGCTCCTTTCCCTCTTTTAAGATCTCTTTGGGATATAAGCCCAGTAGGAACACTCCTGGGTCAAAGCGTATGCACAGTTTGATAACTTTTTGAGCATAGTTCCAAAGTGCTCTCCAGAATGGTCAGATATGTTCACAGTTCTACCAAAAATGTATCAGTGTCCCAGTTTTCCCACATCCCCTCCAACATTGGTCATTATTGTTTCTTGTCATCTTAGCCAATCTGACAGATGTGTAGTGATATCTCAGAGTTGTCTTAATTTGCATTTTTTAATCAATAATGAATTGGAGCACCTTTTCATGTGACTACAAATAGTTTCCATTTCTTCATCTGAAAATTGTCTATTCATATCCTTTGACCATTTATCATTTGGAGAATGGCTTAAACTATTATAAATTTGAGTTAATTCTCTATATATTTTAGAAATGAGGCCTTTATCACATCCTTTAGATGTAAAATTATTTTCCCAGTTTATTACTTCCCTTCTAATCTTGTCTGCATTAGTTTTGTTTGTACAAAAACTTTTAAACTTAATATAATCAAAATTATCTATTTTATGATCAGTAATGATCTCTAGTTCTCCTTTGGTCACACATTCCTTCCTCCTTCACAAATCTGAGAGGTAAACTATCCTATGCTCTTCTAATTTGTTTATAACATTATTCTTTATGTCTAGATCACAAACCCATTTTGACTTTATCTTGGTATACTGTGTTAGGTGTGGGTCTGTGCCTACATTGTGCCATACTAGTTTCCAATTTTCCCAGTAACTTTTGTCAAATAGTGAATTCTTATCCCAAAAGCTGGGGCCTTTAGGTTTGTCAAATACTAGATTGCTATAGTCATTGACTATTTCATTCTGTGAACCTAAGCTATTCCACTGATCAACTTCTCTATTTCTTAGCCATTACCAAATGATTTTGATGACTACGGCTTTATAATATTGTTTTAAATCTGTTACAGCTAGGCCACCTTCATCTGCTTTTCTCTTCATTAATTCCTTTGAAATTCTTGACCTTTGGTTCTTCTAGATGAATTTTGTTGTTATTTTTTTCTAGGTCAGTAAAATAGTTTCTTGGGATTGGTATAGCACCAAATAAATAGATTAGTTTAAGTAGTATTGTCATCTTTATTTTATTCACTCTGCCTATCCAAGAGCACTTGGTATTTTTCCAATTGCTTAGTTCTGACTTTATTTGTGTGGAAAGTGTTTTGTAGTTTTGTTCATATAGTTCCTTGGAAGATAGATTTCCAAATATTTTATACTATCAATAGTTATTTTAAATTGGATTTCTCTTTGTATCTCTTGCTGTTGGATTTTGTTAGTGATATAAAAGAATATTGATGATTTATATGAATTTATTTTGTATCCTACAATCTTATTAATGTTGTGATATTTCTAATAGTTTTTTAGTTAATTCTCTAGGGTTCTTTAAGTATACCATCATCTCATCTGCAAAGAGTGATAATTTGGTTTCCCCATGACCTACTCTAATTCCTTTAATCTCTTTTTCTTTTCTTATTGTCAAAGCTAGCATTTCTAATTCAATCTTGAATAGTAATAGTGATAGTGGACAACCTTGTTTCACCCCTGATGTTACTGGGAATGGTTCCAGTTTAGCCCCATTACATAAGATGCTTGCTGATGGTTTTAAATAGGTGCTACTGACTATTTTAAGGAAAAGTCCATTTATTACTATACTCTCTAGTGCTCTAGTGTTTTTATTAGGAATGGATTTTGAATTGTATCATATGTTTTTTCTGTATCTATTGAGATAATCATATGGTTTTTGTTAATTTGGTTATTGATATAGTCAATTATACTAATACTTTTCCTAATATTGAACCAGTTCTGCATTCCTACTATGTTAATGTTAATCTGGGAAATCTATATTTTTGTAGGTATTCCTGCACTTCACTTCAGTTGTCAAATTTATTAACATAAAGTTGGGTAAAGTAACTCCTAATTATTGCTCTATTTTCCTTTTCATTGGTGGATGGTTCTCCCTTTTCACTTTTGAGACTAACAATTTGATTTTCCTCTTTCCTTTTTCTAATCAAATTACTTAAAGGTTTATCTATTTTGGTGGATTTTTTCATAAGACCAAGTCTTAGTTTTATTTATTAATTCAATAGTTTTTTTAAGTTTCAATTTTATTGATCTTTCTTTTTATTTTCAGAAGTTCAAGTTTGGTATTTGATTTGGATTTTTTAATGTGTTCTTCTTCTAGTTTTTTTAATTGCAAGCCCAATTTATTGAGTTTCTCTCTCTATTTTATGCAAGTAAGCATCTTAAAGATATAAAATTTCCCCTTATTTCCACTTTGGCTGCATTCCACAAATTTTGTTATGTTGTTTCATTATTGTCATTCTCTTGGATGAGGTTATTGACTTGTGTTTATGATTTTCTGTTTTACCCATTCATTCTTTAGGATAAGAATATTTAATTTCCAATTACTTTTTGGTCTATTTTCCCCTGGCCTTTTACTGAATGCAATTTTTATTGTATTGTGATCTGGAAAAAATACATTTACTATCTCTGTCTTTCTGCATTTGATTTTGAGGTCTTTATGTCTTAATATATGGTGAATTTTTGTATAGTTTCCATGAATTGCCAAGAAGAAAGTATACTCCTTTCTGTCTCCATTCAATTTTCTCCAAAGATATAGCATATCTAGCTTTTCTGGTATTCTATTTACCTCTTTTAACTTCTTTCTTATTTATTTTGTGGTTTGATTTATCTAGTTCTGAGAGAGCAAGGTTAAGATCTCCCACTGTTATAGTTTTGCTGTCTATTTCTTCTTGCAACTTTCTTAACTTCTCCTTTAGGAATTTAGATGCTGCACCGCTTGTTTCATATATGTTTAATATTGATATTACTTCATTATCTATGGTACCCATTATCAAGATATAGTTTCCTTCCTTATTTCTTTTAGTTATATCAATTTTTGCTTTTGCTTGATCTGAGATCAGGATGGCTATCCCTGCTTTTTTTACTTCACCTGAAGCAGAATAAATTCCACTCCAGACTTTTACCTTTACTCTGTATGTATCTCTCTGCTTTAAATATGTTTCTTGTAAACAGCATATTATAGGATTTTGACTTTTAATCCATTCTATTATTTGCTTACATTTTATTGGAGAGTTCAACCCATTCACATTTACAGTTAAAACTATTAATTCTATATTTCCTGCTATCTTATTAACCCCAAATTATACTTTTCTCTTTCCTTTTCCCTTTTCCCTCCTCCCCAGTATTTTACTTATGATGACTACTTCCCTTAAGCAGTTTTCCCCCTTTAGAGACTTTTTCTTTAGAAGTCTTAGAGACCTCTTTTTTATACTTCCCCCCTACTATTTCTGTTTTCCCTTTTATGTAGCTTACTCCTTTCCCCTCCCATTTTTCTATAAGGTGAGATAAGTTTCTCAGTAAAACCAAATTTATCTAATATTCTTTCTTTTAGCTAAATCTGCTGAGAGTAAGATTCACACCATATTTGTCACCTCCTTTCTTTCCCTCAATTGTAATAGGTTTTCTTTGCCTCTTCCTGTGATATATTTTCCCTCATTTTACCTTTACTTTCCCCCTGTTTTCTGTTACAATCCCTTTCCACTTCTAGTTTCTTTTTTATAACATCAAAATCAAATTATACATGTATTCTCTATGTATACCCATAACAGAAATGGTTCTCAAGAGTTTTTTTTTCCTTTTTACCTTTTTATGCTTCTCTTGGGGTCTATATTCATAGGTTAAATTTTTGTATAGCTCAGGTCTTTTTATCAAAAATAAATGGGATTCACTGATTTCATTGAATGTTCATCTTCTTCCCTGAAAGGCAATGCTCAGTTTTGCAGAGTAATTTAATCTTGGCTGCATTCCAAGCTTTTTTTTTTGCCTGTCAGAATATCAGATTTGAGACCCTTCGATCCTTTAAAGTGAAAGCTGCTAGGTCCTAAGTATTCCTTATTATGGCTCCTCGGTATTTGAATTTTTTCTTTCTGTATGCTTGTAATATTTTTTCCTTGGTCTGATAGTTCTGAAATTTAGCCATGATATTCCTTGGGGTTTTTATTTTGGTGTTTCTTTCAGGAGGTGTTCAGTGAATTCTTCCATTGGTCATTTTACCTTTTGATTCTATGACATCCAAGCAGTTCTCTTCAATGATTTCCTGAAAAATAGTGTCTAGGATCTTTTTGTTTTCATCATAGATTTCAGAGAGTCCAATAATCCTTAGATTGTCTCTCCTAGATCTATTTTCCAGGTCAATTGTTTTTTCAATTAGGTATTTTACATTTTTTTTTATATTTTCACTTTTTTGGTTTTGCTTGATTGATCTTGTTGTCTCATTAAGTTATTCATTTCCATTTGTTCAGTTCTGAATTTTAGTGAATTATTTTCTTTATTTACTTTTTTTTTTACTTCTGTTTGTATTTGTCCAATTGAAATTTTAAATGAGTTGTTTTGTTCTATGGAATTTCTTTCCATTTCAGAAATTCTGTTTTTTAAGGAGTTATTTTCTTTTTTAATTTCAGAAATTCTGTTTTTTAAGGAGTTTTTCCTTTTTCTGTTTCATAAATTCTATTTTTTCTGGTCGTTGTTTTCTTTTTCCATTTCATCAAATCTTTCTTTTAATGAATTATATATTTTTTTCCAAACCCTCTTGCAAGGTTTTCCTTTCCTTTCCTCATTTTTCGTCTAGTTCTCTTTGAAGATTCTTTTGAATTTCTTCCAGGAAAGCTTTGTGTGGGGACCAGCTTATATCACCTTTGGGGACTTCATCTGGAGATGATCTGCCTTTAGTCTCCTCAGGGTTTGAAGTCTGTTCTTTTCTTTCACCATAAAAGCTGTCTATTATCAGAGTTCTCTTTCCTTTTTTTTTACTAATTTTTTTTTAAATTAAAATCTGCTTTTAGGGTAAGGGAGGTTTCCCAAGCTTCCTTTAGAAGCAATGGCTTCCTCTATAAGTGGTCACCACTGTGCTGGGTCAGTGCAGACTCACTCCTGGTGCTGGGTAGATGTGACCAGGTCCTATGAGATTCTTGCATTTTGGGGTTCACTATTTACCTTTTGTGTTTGTGCTGGATATTTTCTAACTTGTCGGCTGATCTACTGGCTTGCAACCAGGGCAGAGTGGCCAACACTGGTGTATATTCCTCCCTGTAAATTCTCCCCCAGGTGGAGTCTGCACAGAGTCTACACCACCACATAGAGTCTGCACCACCTGTAAAGGCTGCACCACCCCAGACTCTGTGCTGTCTGTGCTGGCATTTATGGTCAACTGCTTGTGCTTGACTGCCTTCCTCCCATTTCCAATTGAAACAGACCTTTTGTGGTCTGTTTCCTCCCCACAGATTCTCCACCACTTGGAGTCTGCACTGCCCCATGGGAATCCACACTGCCCCAGCATTCTGCAATATCGATGCTGGCATTTGTATGAAGATGTTTTCACTTAGCTACCTCCCTCCTGTTTCTAATTGAAACAGACCTTTTCTGGTTACCTTCTAAATTGTCTTCTGCTGGCAATTTGTTGCACTCCCAATATTTGTGGGTTCTGCCAGCCCAGAGCTAATTCAGAGGCTGGATTTTATAATTAGTGTGAGGATAGGAGGAGAAGGTCAGAGAGAAATATGTGTAGTCTCCACCATCTTGGCTCCACCTTTGGAAGTGTCTCCAAAAGCTTTTTTATTTTTAAAACATATGCATGGATAATTTTTCACCATTGACCCTTGCAAAACCTTGTGTCCAAAATTTTCCCCCTTTCCCCTACCCCCTCACCTAGATGGCAAGTAATCCAATATATGTTAAACATGTGCAATTCTTCTATATATATATTTCTACAATTACTATGCTGCACAAGAAAAATCAGATCAAAAAGGCAAAAAATGAGCAAACATCAAAAGTGAAAATACTATGTTGTGATCTACACTCAGTTCTCATAGTCCTCTCTTTGGATGTAGATAGCTCTCTTCATCATAAGACCATTGGAACAGGCCTAAATCATCTCATTCTTGAAAAGAGTCACGTCCATCAGAATTGATCATCATATAATATTGTACACTTTGCTGTGTACAATGATCTCCTGGTTCTGTTCATTTCACTTAGCTTCAATTCATGTAAGTCTCCCTAGGCCTCTCTAAAATCATCCTCTGATCATTTTTTATAGAACAATAATATTCCATAACATTCATATATTATAATTTATTCAGCCATTCCCCAACTGATGGGCTTCTACTCAGTTTCTAGTTTCTTGCCACTATAAAAAGGGCTGTTACAAACATTTTTTTTTTCTGTCAGCTTGCAGTATTTTTTACTTGAGATTATAGTTTTGGAATTTCAAAACAATGTTCCTTGGAGTTTTCCTTGTGGGATCTCTTTCCAGAAGTGAACAATGGACTCTTTCAATGAGTATTTTCTCTTCTGTTTCTAAAATATTAGGGCAGTTTTCCTTAATGACCTCTTGTAGAATGCTATCCAGGCTCTTTTTTTTTTTTCTTTTGGTCATGGCCTTTAGGTAGGCCAACAATTTTTAAATTGCTCTTCTGAATCGATTTTCCAGTTGTCTGTTTTTTCAGTGAGGTATTTCACATTTTCTTTCAATTTTTCATTTTTTTAAGTTTGACTGATTGTTGCTGTCTCAAAAAGTCATTGTCTTCCATTTGCCCTGTTTGAGTTTTTAATGTGTGATTATCTTCAGTTAGATTTTGGATCTCTTTTTCCATTTGATTTATTCTACTGTTTTTTTTTCCCTTCTTTTTCCAAACTGTTGACTCTCTTTCATGCATACTTCTCATTTCTTTTATCATTTTTTCCTACTTCTCTTATTTGCCTTTTGAAGTCTTTTATGAGCATTTTCAAGAAGCCTCTTTGGGCTTGAGATCAATTTATCTCACCCTTTGAGGTTTCCTTTGTGGATCTCCTGTCCTCACCTGAGTTTTGGTTTGTCCTGTCACCACAGTAACTTTCTATGCAAGGTTCTTTTCTGTTTCTTGCTCATTTTTTTTTTCTTTAGGTATTTCCTCTTTTTTTATTTTTAAGGTGGAGCTTGCTCTTGGGGTAAAGGTGGCATGGTCCCAATATTCTTATGCTGCTCTTAGCTTTGACTACGAGCACATAGACCTTAGCTTTGTTTGCTTTATTCAGGAAACATTCTCGTTCCCAGAGTTTGCCTTCTGAGCTGGTACTGGAAGCTGCCCCACTGATTTGTTTCCCTACTGAGCTAGGATTGAGGGTTTTAGTTGCTAATTTGATGTTTAAGCTCCTCTCAACAACTTTCCAAGAGTCTATTTCACTTAGGCTGAACACCTTTTTTGCCCCAGTAAGACTGACCTTTCTTGAACATTTTTCAGTCTATCTTGAGCTGGAAAGTGGTTTCATTTCATCAGAGTCTATTCAGAGGCTTGATTTCAAGTGGTTTTCGAGGGAAATTGGAAGAACTGGGGGCTTCCTAACTTTCTTCTGCCATCTTTGCTCTACCCCCAGAGAACTAGAAAATTTCCAATCATCTACATCAGGATTAAGCAAACTTTTTTTTTTTTTTTTTTTTTTTTTTTTTTTTTTTTTTTTTTTTTTGGTAAAGGGCTAGATAATAAATATTTCAGGCTTTGTGAATCATGAGACAAAATATAGGATCTCATGAGAACATTTATATAATGAGAGAATAAAACAAATTTTCATAAATTTTAATTGATAACATTCAAAATTTTAAATTAGATTTTTTTGGCAATATAGGTCAACTAATGAGAACAATGGAATTCTTTTGGGGGAGAAGATAGCATTTTGTTCAGTTAAGATCCAAAGTTATTGTTTCCTATCATCAAAATTGATTACAAATGTTCATCTATTAGTGTTGATCTATAACAACATTTTACATAATTTTTATTTGGAAAATGTATTTTCACAAAGATAGGTAGTGCCAGATACTAATATCAGTCCATGAGCATATGATTTTAACTGACCACATTCATTATTTGGAAGCCATCTATAAAATTCTATTAAATTCTTCTCTTGATATTTGTCTTCGAGATGTAATTGTATTACAGATTAATCACTTCCAATTGAAAGTTACATGGAAGCTCTTCAATTTCATAGTTAAATGAATTTTAAAATATGGATTTTTGTGTTCATGTGCATAAAAGTCTAAAAATTACTTCTGGAACTACAGCTTGAACTTGGAAAATATATCCAATGTAAATTTGGTTGGAAATGGTGATTTTTCTTCTTGCTCTGATTTTTGACAGCATAGGAAGCTTATAAAGTAGCTTGCAAATACTTCTAATTCAAACATCAGATATCAATGAATTGACTTTACCATGGTATAAAATTTGCCAACAAATTCTATTTTGCCTTGTAATTTTAGACTTATTTCATTGAGAAAAAATATCAAGTCTGCAACAAAAACTTATTTCTAAAGCTGTTTAATAGTAATGATCAATGGTGAGTTCTCTCGTTCATTAAAAAAATTATATTTTAACTCTGAACACACACACACACAAATTCCCCCTCTTATTTTCTTGTTTTGACATGATGATTATGCATTGATAATAAAAATGCCAAGTTACGGTGATACACACAATACATGAAATGCTATTGAATTATAACTACTTCACTGAGATCTACAATGTACCAGAACAGAGCAATGAAAAGTGATAAAAGCAATTCAATTTGTATCACAACTTTTCAGTTCTGTCATTGTAGCAAGAAAGTAGTCATAGAAAATTTGTAAATGAATTCTGTATTCCAATCTTTTTTTTTAATTTATGGACATAATGTAATTAATTAATTGTGAGATGTTATTCTTTTGATTTTTTTCTTCCACCATTTAAAAATTTAAAAACTATTCTTAACTTGAAGGTCCTACAAAAATGGGAGTCAAGCTGGATTTGGCTCACAGACCATAGTTTTCCAAGCCTGATCTATATGATTGTAACATAACAAGCATGCAAGTGAGATCAAATGAAAAGCAGAAAGCCTATGGTACATTAGTATAATAAGTAACAGGGCAGTTATAACAAGAGAAGTAACTGAATCTCTGAAAAACTGAAAAGTGATAGGGATATGGTAAATAATTTAGTGGCTTAAACTCATATTCATAATGTATGAATTACCTTCTGACAAAGGATGAGAACATCAGTCACTCAAAAATATAGATCAATTATATTTATGTACTTTTTACAAAACATTTGCAACTTATATTATAGGGGAATATAATATACTATATTATATATTCCTACTAACTACTACTACTAACAATTTTATTAGCAACAATAACAATATATTGCCTGAAAAACAAAAACAAAATAAAAGTGTGTCAAAAAGTCCTAGAGGCATAAAGAGCAATATTACTGAACAAGGTGTCATAAAGTGATATAAGGTGTATGTGTGTGTGTGTACTATAACTGATAATTAAAATGTCAGTGTTTATTAACATGGTACAAATATTTATGTAGAACACTGCTACAGTCTGGATAGGTGGGTTTGGGAATACCTTGTAGGAACTCTTTTGAAACTGTATACATGTTAGGAGATATGATTCCTGATTAGTTGAGAGTCCTTTTACAAAAAGAGAAATAAAAATAGAGAGCAAGAGAGCCACAAACTTGGATTGACAAATGGGAAATCTCTGTAGCAATAGACATGTTCAAAGGAGCTTTTTTGGGAGCTTAGGAAGATGAAATTTCAAAATATCTCTCTCAGCTATTGATAATCTCAAGCAGGGATTTACTTTTACAGACTTTTTGATTAAATATTCAGTGGGAGATAAGAAGAAAACTTTGTTAGCAAGTGCTGTCAAACTAACTTCTTTCTGTAGCCTGATCAGCCAAAGGAAAGAGAATGTAAAAAAAGAAACTTTGATGAAGAACTTTCAAAGTTTTCAGATAGTCTCTGTTTCTGTCTTTTTCTGTCTCTCTGTGTGTCTCTATCTTTCTTTGTCTCTCTTTCTTCTATGAATGAACTTAATTGTTTAAATATCCTAGAAACAAAGTCACCTAAAAGAAACTGGAATGGGCCATGCTTTTATAAGCTGCAAAGAACCCCAAAAGATTAAAGTATTGCAATCAGTTGATATGTAGCAATAATAATAATGATAATAATAAACTTGTATTAAATTGTAAAGGAGAAAATCATTGGAGTGAACATTGGTTTATATAAATATCTTGGGATATGACTGGAAATAAAGACTAGAGGACTAAACAAGAAGGAATTCCTTCTAGAATTACTACTACTATTATTACTACTACTACTACTATTATATTATTACTACTAGAGGAATTAAGCAATTAGAGGAAAGTTAAAGGAATGTCAGATCAGAATATGAAAGGTTAAAACATAACCAATTTTGTAAGACTTTATTCAAAATCTATTTAAAGAAAGAGAAAACTTAAAGTAAATTTGGATGAGTGAAGAATGGATAGAAAGTTAAAGATGTAACCCATTGACGCTAATGACAATGTTAATAAAGTTTTGAAAATGAAGCATTCATACTTTGGGAAAGAGATTTGAAAGTTTGGATCTTATTAACAAGAGAAAGATATGAGAAACATGGTTATTCTTTATTATATAGAAATATATTTGCAAGAATTATTTGAATAAAGTAATTCTTAGTGGGAAAGATACTTGCTTTTTGTCATTAAAATAATATATTTAGAAACCAGAAGAATAGATTTTATTGAAATATATTTGGATCAAAATTATTTTATATTGGTTTTGAATGCAATAAATATATAATACCCAAAGCAATAAGGTGAATAGTTATTTTCTATGTAATTTAATTTGGAGATGCATTCAACAGAATTAATGCTACTTAATTGGCAACAAGTTTGGTTTTGTATTTTAAATATAAAACATTGTTTCTAAATTTTCTTAAATTTTGAAAATTGGGAAGCTATTGTATCAGAAATGCTATTAGAAAAGTAACTTTTCTTTAATCTGAATGCTGTTAGATTGTGAATTGATCTCTCAAAAGATTCTGATAAAAAATCTTTTATCATTTTCAACTTACTGTTGGGAGAAAAATGGGACAGACCCCTTAAATTATCCTTATCTGGTATTGATTTCCTTGGAGGTCTCTATTTAGGCAAGGTTATAAGATCTTATCAGGTCTGCTGAAAATTCTAAAGTACTTTAATTTGAGAAAATAGGATAATACTCAGTCAAAGGCATCAAGGTCAGTTACCAAATATAATAAATTATTTAACTTCAAAAAGCTTCAAGCCAAGATCAAACTAGAGAGAGAGTTGATATATGATTTTTCTTTGCACATATTGAGCACTCAGTGTAGCCTCCGAGGCAAAGATACAATAGAATATGCATTACTGGGGCAGCTAGGTGGTGCAGTGGATAGAGCATCAGCTCTGAAGTCAGGAGGACCTGAGTTCAAATCTGTCCTCAGACACTTAACACTTGCTAGTTGTGTAACCTTGGGCAAGTCACTTAACCCCAATAACCTCAGCAAGAAAAAAAAAAAGAATATTGCTTCTCTACTGCTGGTGCTAATTTTGACCTGACAATTAATCCCAAGAAAACAGAGATTTTCCACTAGTGAGCATTGTATCATCCATATGTTGGTCTATCAATTACAACAAATGGGAAAAAAATTGAATACTGTGGATAAGTTCATTTGCATTGACAGTATACTTTCCAGGGATGCACACGTAAATAATGAGTTGATGTATACATTGCCAGAGATAAGTCAACATTTGGGAGGCTATCAAAAAAAGTTGTAGGAAAGAAAAATTATTAAACTTTCTATCAAAGAGTTCTACAGAGCTGTTGTTCCGAACTCATTGTCATATGCCTCTAAAACCTGACAATCTATCAGTGCCATGCCAGAAAATTGAAGTTTCCATTTGAATTGTCTTAAGAAGATTCTATTACCTGCCGCCATGAGGTATTGACAATGAGATCCTTTCTTGAACTTAACTGTCAAGATCCAAACTATATTGCAGAGAGTGCAATTCTGATAGGCCATGTTATTTGAATGCCAAATATATGTTTACCTCAAAGATTATTTTATGGAAAACTCATATAACACAAGTGCTCACATGGAAATCCGAGGAAGAAATGCGAAGATATTCCCAAGGTCTCTGTGATAAACTTTGGTATTGATTGTGAAACATAGGAAGCACAGGTTTGGTACCAGACCATCCAACATAGTATGCTCCTATCAAAGAAGGTACTGTACTGTGCTGAATGAGCAAAGCAGAATTACAGTAGCTCAAAAACACAAGATGCACAAATTTAGAAACATCTTCATTCCAAATGTTCACATAAACTATTTATGCCCAACTTGTGAAATAGCCTTCTGTTTAATAATATCTTGATCAGTCATAGTTGGATACATTGTACATTGATTTTGATGTTGTGATGTCATTTTGGTCTCCTTTGAATATTAAAGATAGCAATAATTGATGATAATTGACATTCTCCTTTCACCTCTGAATTTTTGGAAAAGCCTATAACTTTCTCTATTACATATAATATTTTTGGTGGGTTTTAAAGAGATAACATTTGCTATATTAAGGAAAACTTTATGTTTTCGACAGGAAGAGATATTGGATTTTATTTTCAAATTCAGCATTTATTCATGTAATGATTATTAATATAGTTTTTTTTATATTCTTTCCTACATTAAGCTAACTTCACATTCCTGATATGAATCCAATCTGGTCATACTGTATAATTTTAAAAATATCATTGTGGCCTTTTTTGATCATATTTTATTTAAAATTTTGTTATAAAAATTCATTAGCAATTTTCTTTGCTTTGCTTCGTCCTGACAACTATTAAAACCATATCTATATTGTATAAATATATCTTCTTTTTATTTTTTGCAAATAGTTTATATAGTACAGGAATTAATTGTTCTTTGAACATTTGATTGAACTCATTTATAAATCCATCTATTCTTGGAAGCTTTTTTTATGAGGGGAAGTTATCAGTTTTATTAGCATATAATTGAGCAAAATACTTTTCTGAGAACTTTTATTTCCTCTTCAATTATGAATTTTTCTTTTGAATGAGTAATTTGTTTTTTTTTTTTCCATCTCTAGTCAACTGAGCCAATTCCATATATTTTATTTAATTTGGTGGGGAGAAAATTTTTTTTTTAATTACCAATTGAGATTTTTTTTTGCTTTCCCTTTTGTTAACTTATTCTTTGATTTTCAAAATTTCACATTTGTTGTTCAGTTGGTTTTTTCTTTGTTGTTGTTGTTTTTTTTAATTGTGTATCCATTTATTTGATTTGTTCTTTCTCTGGTGGATGAATCCCTTTAGTGATCTAACTTTAAAAATTGTTTTTCAGAATTTTTTAAAACTTTTTATTTTCAAAATATATGCATGGTTTTCAACATTCACCCTTACAAACCCTTGTGTTCCAATTTTTTCTCTCTGCCTTTCCCCCATCCTCTCCCTTAGACAGCAAGTAATCCAATATATGTTAAACATGAGCAATTCTTCTATACGTATTTCTACAATAATCATGCTGCACAAGAAAAATCAAAAAGGGAGAAATGAGAAAAAAAAACAAGCACACAACAACAACAAAAAAGGTGAAAATGCAATGTTGTGATTCATATTCAATCCCCACAGTCCTCTTTCTGTATGCAGATGGCTCTCTCCATCACAAGTCTATTGGAATTGCATAATCTTGTCTTGGGTGTATACAATGTTTTCTTGGTTTTACTCACTTCACTTAGCATTAGTTCATCTAAGTCTCTCCAGGCCTTTCTGAAATCATACTGCTCATCATTTTTTATAGAACAATAATATTTCATAACATTCATATACCATGACATTAAGTCATTCTCCATCTGACGAACATCCACTCAGTTTCTAGTTCCTTGTCACTATAAAGAGGGCTGCTACTTTCCCCTGTGGGTCATTTCCCTTTTTGTATGATCTCTTTGGGATATAGTGACCTAATTTTTTCCCTAATGACTATTTAAATTGCATCCTAAAATTTGCTATATTACCTTTTTATTGTCAATTTCTCTGATGAATTTGTCTAGTTTTTTCTATGTCTTCCATGACACACATTCTTTAGGACTAAGTTATTTAGTCTCCTAGATTTGTCTGTTAGAAAGGTATATGTTTGGCTGAACAAATTTGCCTTAAGTTCAATACATTTCATTCCAACACTTCTCTTTAACTCTGGGACTCACTGTTTCAAGTATTTTTTTATGTTCTTGGATTGTACCTTTTAAGCCATTTCACCATTCTCTTCTTATTTCTATGTGAGTTCATCCCATTCATGGTCATGGTCATGGTTGTTAATTGCTTATTTCCCTCCATCCTTTCCTCCTATATTCTTCCCCTTTTTTTAACCTTTGACCATACCTTCACAAATAAAAAGGGAGGAAGGATAAAAGAAAGGTTATTTGCCTAACACTTATCTATAAATGAAACCATCTGTTTCTACTCCATTGCCCTTTTTTTCTTTTCCCATTGCCTCTGATCTCAGATTGTTACTCTTTTCCTTCTTAAAAACAAAACAAACAAAACAAAACAAACAAACAAACAAACAAACAAAACTCCATTTACTCTTTCTCTTCTGCTGCTGAAGTTGGCTTCGTTTATGGATATTCACTTTCCTGTCTTAATCTCCTTCTTTCTCACTACAGGTCCCCTACTATTTCTCATTTGAGTTTAACATATTTTTGTTCTCTTTTGTTCTCTCTCTCTCTCTCTCTCTCTCTCTCTCTCTCTCTCTCTCTTTCTCTCTCTCTCTCGGTTTCTCTCTCTCTCTCTTCTTCCCTTCTTTCCTCCCTCCCTCCTTTTCTCCCTTTCTCTCTCTGATTGTGTTCAATCTCACTTTGTCCCATCAAATAAATTTTTAATTTGAATATTTGAAAGTTTTCATCTTGACTTCTGGCCAAGATGGTGGAGAGGATACACGCATCTATCTAAGTTCTTTCTTGCCCTCAGAATACTTTTTTTTTCATGATACAGCCTCAGAATTGGTGCTTGACTGAAAAAGCCCACAAACACATTACCAACAGAAGATACCCTCGAAATTAGCCAGAAAAGGTCTCTTTTTGCTCATAGGCAGGAATGGTTAGACCAGGCACAGACTGCAGGCAGGCAGTAAGAATATGGAAAGCAGCTCACACTGAGCAGACTGGAGAGGGTCAGGGTGTAAGCCATCAGAAAATTTGCAGGGAGAACTTTGCCCAGTGTGAACTTTCTTTGCCCTGGCAGCAAGCCAGTAGATCAGCAGAGGAGCTATAAACACAGGGGTTAAAGACTTCAATCCCAAAACACTGGGGTTTCTTGGGACCTGACCACACCCACCCAACACCCAGAGTGACTCAGCACGCTCTCAAAGTCTCAGAGGGTGGCTGCTGTGCAGGCAGTGCAGCCATTGCTGTTCTACTGCTGCTTCATTGCTATCTCCATCTGCTTTTTTTGGTTTGTTTGTTTTCTTTGATTCTTTTTTTGTCAAAAAGAGCAAAAAATTAAAGTGAACTCTAACTATAGATAACTTCTATATGGATAGAGAGAAGACTTCAAACCCTGAGGAGACTAAAAACAGTGTCTCTAGATGAATCCCCAGAGGGGGAATATGATCTGATCCCCACCACAGAAGACTCTCATAGAAGAAATTTAAAAGACTCTTACAAGAGAGTTAAAAGAAAAATGGGGAAAGGAAAGGGAAGCTTGGCAAGAGGGTCTGGATAAGTCATCCCATTCATTTAAAGATAGAGTGAATAAAGAAATCAAATCCCTGAAAAACAGAATTAGTGAACTGGAAAAGGTAAACAATACTAAGGAAAACAGAATTAACGAGTTGGGAAAAGAAAATAGCTCTCTAAAAAATAAAATTGGCAAAATGAAAAAAAATCCATAGAACAAAACAACTCACATAAAAACTCAATTGAACAATTACAAAAAGAAATTTAAAAAATAAATGAAGAAAATAAATCATTAAAAATCAGAATTGAACAAATGGAAATGAGTGACTCAAAGAGACACTAAGAATCAGTCAAGCAAAACCCCCAAAAAAGAAACAATGGGAAAAATTTTAAATACCTACTTGGAAAAACAACAGACCTAGAAAACAGATCTAGGAGAGATAATCTGAGTGGACTTCCTGAAAATTATGATGAAAAAAAGAGCCTAGACACTATTTTCCAGGAAATCATTGAGGAGAACTGCCCAGATATTATAGAAACAGAGGGTAAAATAGACTTTGAAAGGATTCATCTATCACCTACTGAAAGAGACCCCAAAATCAAAACTCCAAGAAATATTGTGGCTCAATTACAGAACTATCAGACCAAAGAAAAAATACTACAAGCAGCTAGGAAAAAAAACAAACAACAATTCAAATATAGAGGAGCCACAATAAGGATTACTCAGGATCTAGCAGTGTCCACATTAAAGGATCAAAGGGCCTGGAATCTGATATTCTGAAAGACTAAGGAACTTGATATGCAGCCAAGAATAACTTACCCAACCAAAATAAGCATTTTTCCCAGGGAAGAAGATGGACATTCAATGAAATAGGTGAATTTCATCTATTTCTGATGAAAAACCAGAACTAAACAAAAAATTGATCTCCAAATATAGGACTCAAGAGGAGCATAAAAAGGTAAAAAGAAATCTTGGGAAGTCTATTTCTGTTATGAATATACATTAAAAACACATGTCTAATTTGGTTTTACAGTTGTAATATAAAAAAGAAACTAAAGGTAGAAAAGAAATTGTACCAGAAAAAGGGTAAAGTGGGGGTACTACATCTCACTAAGAGGCAAAGGAAACCTATTATATCTGAGGTAAAGAAAGGAGGGGGCTAAACATAGTGTGTATCTTTCTCTCATCAGAATTGGCTTAAAGAGAAAAATATTAGATATATTCGATTTACAGAGAAACTTCTCCCACCTCATTGAAAAGTGGTAGAGGAAAAGTGAAAAGGGAAGAAGTAAGCTAAGCAGAAGAGAATACAGAAATTGTGAGGAAAAGGGGTAAGAAAAGGGGAGGAACTCTAAGGAGAGAGAGAGGGATCCTAAAAAGGGAGGGCTATAAGAGGCAAATGGTGCTCACAAGTTTAATAGTGGGGAGGGGAAAAAAGGGGAAGGAAATGAGAAAAGCATAAGCAGGGGTTAACAAGATGGCAACAAATATAGAATTAGTAATTTTAACCACAAATGTGAATGGGGTAAACTCCCCCATAAAGCGGAAGTGGATAGCAGACTGGATTAAAAGCCAGAATCTTACAATATGTTATTTACAGGATGATACATAGAGAGTAAAGGTAAAAGGCTGGAGGAGAATTTACTATGCTTCAGGTGAAGTCATAAAAGCAGGGGTAGCCATTCTGATCAAGCAAAAGCAAAAATTGATCTAATTAAAAGAGATAAAGAAGGGCACTATATCTTGCTAAGGGGTAGCATAGATAATGAAGCAATATCAATATTAAAATTATATGCACCAAGTGGTATAGCATCTAAATCCTTAAAAGAGAAATTAAGAGAGCTGTAAGAAGAAATAGACAGCAAAACTATAATAGTAGATCTCAACTTTGCACTCTCAGAATTAGATAAATTAAACCACAAAATAAATAAGAAAGAAGTCAAAAAGGTAAATAGAATACTAAAAAAAATTAGGTATGATAGATCTCTGGAGAAAACTAAATGCAAATAGAAAGGAGTACAGTTTCTTCTCAGCAGGTCATGGAACCTATACAAAAATTGACCATATATTAGGACATAAAAACCTCAAATTCAAATGCAGAAAGGCAGAAATAGTAAATATATTCTTTTCCAATCATAATGCAATGAAAATTATATTCAATAAAAATCCAGGGAAAAATAGACCAAAAAATAATTGAAAACTAAATAATCTCATCCTAAAGAATGATTGGATGAAACAGCAAAAAATAGACATTTAATAATTTCACCCAAGAAAATGACAATAATTGAGACGTCATAACAAAATGTGTGTGATGCAGCCAAAGCGGTAATAAAGGGAAATTTTATATCTCTAGAGGCCTACTTGCATAAAATAGAGAATGAGAAGGTCAATGAATTGGGCTTGCAACTAAAAAAATTTAGAAAAGGAGCAAATTAAAAACTCCCAAACACTAAATTTGAAATTCTAAAAATAAAAGGAGAGATTAATAAAATTGAAAGTAAAAAAAAAAAAAACTATTGCATTAATAAATAAAACCAAGAGTTGGTTTGTGATGACTGTGTATTTTAAAATCAGCCGGAGTCAGGAATTCGGGTTAGGGGAAAATCATCAATCTTTATTCTCAGTGAAGAAAGATCAGAGGTGGAAGAGAACTGGCAATAGCAATGTCAGCAGCTGAGCCAAGAAGCTAGCCAGACCAGAAGCCACGAGACCAGTAGCTACCAGCATAGAACTCAGGCAGCAATCACTCCCAGACTCTCTTCCTTTCTCCCTGCCTCTACCCACCAAAATCATCATTTCCTATACAACACATCAGGACTTGCACAGAGAGTGGGCAGGGGCCATTGTTTCTCCAAGCATGTATATTAATAGAGTATAGTCCAATTACTATTTAACCTCACGTGCTTGGGACCTCAGTGCATCAACTCAAGCCTCAGCCCATTAGATTGGTTTTATTAAAAAAACAACAAAATAAATTTGTTTAATTTGTAGTATTAGTAATTAGTAAATTAGTAATCAGATTAGTAAATTTGATTAAAAAAGGAAAGAGGAAAATCAAATTGTTAGTCTTAAAAATGAAAAGGGAGAACTTGCCACCAATGAAGAGGAAATTAGAGCAATAATTAGGAGTTACTTTGTGCAACTTTATGCCAATAAATTTGATAATTTAAATGAAATAGAAGAATACCTTCAAAAATATAGCTTGTGCAGATAAACTGAGAAAAAAGTAAATTGGTTAAACAGTCCCATTTTAGAAAAAGAAATAGAACAAGCTATTAATCAACTCCCTAAGAAAAAATTCCCAGGATCAAATGGATTTACATGTGAATTCTACCAAACATTTAAAGAACAATTAACTCCCATACCAGGAATGCAGGGCTGGTTCAATATTAGGAAAACTATTAGCTTAATTGACTATATCAGTAACCAAATTAACAAAAGCCATATGATCATCTCAATAGATGCAGAAAAAGCATTTGATAAAATCCAACATCTATTCCTAATAAAAACATTTGAGAGTAGAGGAATAAATGAAATTTTCCTTAAAATAGAAGCATCTATTTAAAACCATCAGTAGGCATCATATGTAATGAGGATAATCTGGAACCATTCCCAATAAGTTTAGGAGTAAAACAAGGTTGCCCACTATCAACATTACTATTCAATATTGTGTTAGAAATGCTAGCTTCAACAACAAGCATTGAGAAAGATTAAAGGAATTAAAGTAGGTAATGAGGAAACCAAATTATCACTCTTTGCAGATGATATGATGGTATATTTAGAGAACCTCAGAGATTCTACTAAAAAGCTATTAGAAATAGTCCACAACTTTAGGAAAGTTGCAGGATACAAAATAAATCTCTCCTTGATCTTTTTTTCCAGGTTTTTTTTTTGTTATATTCCTCATTATTTTCTGTTATTTTTCTCATTCTTTTGATTTTGTTTTAATATTTCTTATTCTCCTATTGAGTCATTGTTTTTATGTGGCCCATTCTAATTGTCAAGTCATTTACTTCTAGAGTTACATTTCCCAATGACTATTCTAAATGTCAACCTGCCTTTCCAATCTTTGCTCTATAGCAATTCCATTTTAAATTTTATGTTTCATTTTTTTCAGGTACTCTTACAATCTTTGTAAAAAGAAAATTTTAACTTTGAGTTTTTCTTTGTACTAGTGAAGTTCTTTGGGTTTTACCCTTTGGAAATCTCTCAAACCAAGGTATTTCTTAATTGGTTTTGATCTTATCTTTGTTACTCTTACCAGCTTCAGCATCCAGTTTGGAATTTGTGATTTTTTCAAACTTTGCTTCTGTGACCACTGGATAGTGGAGTCAATCCCTGTTTGATTCTGAATTCAATGATTATGACTGGACTTCACCTCTTACAAAAATATTTTGGTCTTTTTTCCTGCTGTGGTTTGCACCCAGACTTCTTAGATGCTGCTTGGGATCTTTCTTCTGCTGTGACAAGAGTATGACTTGAGGCTACTCATTTGTTGGGTTCTGCTCAGATCCTGCCTATGACCTTTCTCCTGTTGCCACCGGAAATTGCAGAAAGTTTTTCCTTAAAAAGCAAAATAGATTACTAAAGAAAATATGACAGCCAAGTTAGCTTGAACTCGTCCATATACAATAGATGGTAAATCTCCTTGTATTTGTAAAAATACAGATTTAAAAGTGTCCTTCAGAAATCAACCTATAAATAACATGGAATTGGATTATCTCAGACAAAACTGTTTCTCACAGTTTCTCATAGTTATATATATAACTATATATATAATATAGTTAAATCGAACTTCCTGCAGTTTCTTGGATCATAGCATCCTCAGTTCTAAGTAATTATTTTCATGATACTCTTTAGAAAAAAGGAAATGCCAATTAATTCTTCTGTTAATTTATAAGATAAAAACAACTTAATTCACATTTATGTTCTAACAACTAAGAGAAAAGAGTATTTTTAAAAATTTTATTTTCATGTAAGCACAATTGCTCACTAATGGGATATGTGGACATTGCACAACTTCATAAACCTTTGACTCAACCTTGCTACTCTCATTTCCTGTTTTATATACTTTTATAAGTACTTACTTTTTTTTTTAACCACAGGAATTACTGAAAACCTAGCTTTTCAAAGATAAGACATTGAAAATGAGAAAATTGAAGTTACTAACATTGATAGCATCTACTAATTACCTCAGATGAAATTCCAAAATGAAAAATCCCAGGAATATTAGAATCAAATTCAAGACTTCCTATGTCAAAAAGATTTCAAGCAGCCAAAAAGAAACAATTCAAACATTGTGAAGCCACAGTTATGATCACACAAGATTTAGCAGCTTTCACATTAAAGGAGCAGAGGGCTTGAAATATGATATTCTGAAGGCAAAGGAGCTAGAGTCATAACCAAGCATAATCTAACCAGTAAAACTGAATGTAATTTTTTTAGAAGGAAGATAGATATTTAATGAAATAAAGGACTTCTAATTCAGATGAAAGTACCACAGTTTGATAGAAAATTTGATATTCAAGCAGAATATGCAGCAGAAGCATAAAAAGATAAACATAAAAGAAGAATTGTAAGGGAAATGATACAATTGAACTATTTATATTTCCATATAGGAAGGTATTTATAACTTCTAAGAACTGTTTGTTATTAGAACAGTAAAAAGGAGTTTAAGTAGACAAAGGGTATAGATAAGTTGCTTAACTTGTAATGATCTCCCAAAAAATGAAGAGGTGAGAAAAAGAGATGCACTGGGAAAAGAGGGAAGGGAGAGGTAAAGTGAGGAAAATTTCTCACATAAAAAAAGCACACAAGGAAGAGCTTTTATAATGAAGGGGGAAATAGAGGAGAGTGACTTGAACCTCACTCTCACTGGAATTAGTTTAATGTAAGAAAAACATATACAAATATCTATATAAATATCTATCTATTTACAAATTCAGGGCTATATATTAATGAAACTTAGTAGGGAAATAGGAAGAGAAGAGAATAAGAGAAAGGGGAGAATAATAAATGTGAGGGAAGGTTAAGAGAGTTAGTAGCCAGAAGCAAAATAAACTTTGGAAAAGGGACAGGGTAAAAAGACAGACAAAGGAAGAAACAGAAGAAAATGGGATGGAGAAAAATACACAGTAATAATTACTGTGAATGTGAATAAAAATGGGTTCATCCATAAAATATAAGCATATATAAGAATAAATTAGAAGCCAGAATCCAATAATAATTCTTACAAAACACTTAAAACAGAATGATGCCAACAGAGACTTGCAGCAAAATCTAATGCAGTTTAGCTAATATAAGAAAGGCAATGGTAGCAATCATGATTTCAGATAAAGCAAAAACAAAAAGAGATAAAAGAGATAATCAGGGAAACCACATTATGTTAAAAGACACCCCAGACAATGAAATATCAAAAAATTTACAGTAAGTTTCTTTAATAAAGATATAATTTCTCAAATATATACTGAATATAGAACTGAATAAATTTTATAAAAATAAGAACCATTCCCCAATTGATAAATGGTCAAAGAATATGCAAGGCAGTTTTCAGAAGAAATCAAACCTATTTGAAAAATACTATATGAAAAATGTTCTAAATCACTATTGAGTAGAGAAAAACAAATCAAAACAATTATGAGATATTACTTCATACTTCTCATAAAATGAAAAATGAAATGGAAGTGGGGAGGGAAAAATGGGTTACACTAATGAAATGAGTTGAAGGAGTATGAATTGGCCCATATATTCTGGAGTAGAATTAAGAACTATGGCCAAAGGTCTATAAAACTGCATGTTTTGTGACCCAGAAATACTAAATCTGTATATAAAAAAGATCAAAGGAAAGGGAAAATAACCTATATGCACAAAAATATTTATACTAGCTCCTGTTTGTGGTGGCAAAGAATTAGAAATCTAGGGGACACTCATCATTTGGGGAATGGCTGAACAAGTTATAGCATATAGTTGTGAAATACTATTATGCTATAAGAAATGCTGAGGTGGGTAGTTTCAGAAAAAACATGATAACAATTACATGAACTCATGTAGAGTAAAGTGACAAGAACCAGATCATACTGCTCAAAAACAGCAATGTTGTAATGAAGATCACTTAAAAGGCTTGACTGCTCTGACCAAAGCAATGATGCATAACAATTCTTAAGGACTCATGATGGAAAAATGCCATCCACCTTCAGAGAGGGAATTAATGAATTGCAAACTTTGAGTATAATTTGAGTGCAAACTTAAGCATAATTTTTTCACTCTCTTTACTTTTCATATTTTGGAAATATGGCTAATATGGAAATATATTTTATATGACTTTACCTGTATAATTGATATTATTTTGCTTGCCTTTTCAGTAGGCATAAGAAAACTTGGGAGGAGGGAGGAAATTTGAAATTTAAATTTTAAAAATAAAGGGATGTTTTAAACAAATAAATAATTTTTAAAAAAGAAAAAAAAAGTTGCTGCCACAGTGAAAAGTATAAACAAACAAAACCATCTGAGCATCAATGGAGCTATCAAAACAAACATAGCATGCTCTAATTTTAAAATTGAGGTCTATATAGAAGTAGTAATTCATGCAGTATCTGATAGTTGTCAAGTATTGCTGAGTTTCCCTTGAAAATTTTAAAATGTCATGAGTCATTTCTTGGAGTCTTTGGGAACTTCCTAGGATGTAGCCCAGTTTGGAAACCATGGGCCTAGACATAACATTGATTCTTAAAGAATTTAAAAAGATAAAAAAAAATCATTTTTTTCCTGCTACTTATATCACCATGATATTTTCTGACTCCCTTCCCCTTTTCCCTCCTGTGAGCTATTCCAAGACAAATACTATTCCAAGACAAATAGTATTTTTTAAGAGAGGGGAAAAAGTCAAGACAACTGATCAATACATGGAGAGCCTTAAAATATGTGCAAAGTTTAATACTTATGCACTGACCTCCCACCTTGAATATATTCTTATATCTTTTCATTTGAGTCCTGATTATCGTTATAATTTTGTTTTATTTACTTTTAACTTTTGATGTGTTATTCATTTAAATTGTTATGTTTTTTGTGGATTTTTTTTGCCCTGCTTACTTCATTTTTAATTAATTCATATAGATTTTTGTATACATTTTGATATTCACACACATCATTTCTTATAGCACCATCATATTCCATTATATCCACATATTAAAATTTGGTTACCTATTTCCCAAATGGGGAACTATCACAAAAACTATTACAAAAAATTGATTATAAATAACTTGATGTACACGAATACTTTATTATTATCAATGGCTTCCTTGGGGAATAAGCCAAATAATGGAGTCTCTGGTTCAAAAGGAATAGACATTTTAGATATCTTATTTACATAATTCCAAATTGTTTTCTAAAATGGTTGTGCCATTTTACAGCTCTACCAAAAATATAGTAGTGCATATATCTTTGCAAACCTCCTCCTTGACTGCTCCTATTTTTTGGCCATTTTTCAATTTGTGGGTTGTATAATGAAATTCCAGAGTAATTTTGATTTGCATTTCTCTTATTACTAGTGATTTGAAATATTCTCTTCATATTATTGTGAATACTTTTCAATTCTCTTGAGAACTGTTTGTTTAAATCCTTTGAACACTGATCTATTAGCGGTCTACTAGTATACATATTTATTGTTTATATATCTTGGATACAAACTCTTATCAGAGGCTCTCTCATGCATACTTTTCATTTATTTTCTCATTTTTTCTTCTACTTCTCTTATTTGCCTTTTAAAAGTCTTCTATGAATACTTCCACAAAGTTTCTTTGGTTTCATATCAATCACTCTTTGAGATTTTCACTGTGGACATTTCAATCTCATCTAAGTTGGTGATTTAGTCTTCCCTGTCACTATAACAGCTTTCTATGGTCAAGGTTTTTGCTTTTCCTTTCTCTTGATCCTATTATCATAATAGCCTTTTGTCATTTTGTCAATTGCTCATTTTCCCACCCTATTTCTTGATTTGGAATTTTATGTTAATGTTAGGCTTTATTCCTGGAATAGGGGGGATAAGGAGCTCCATATCCTGGAACCAGAACTCTATGGCATTGGAAAGAGGGAGAGGGAACTGGGATTTGGGATTTTAAAATAAAGTTGTATCAGGTTCCTGAGACTTCCAGTGCAGTCTTGTAGTTAGTAGTATGGGAAGTGGAAGAAATGTGCTGAGTGAACTCATGGCCAGTGATCATTAGTTCCTGTGATTTTTGAATACTGAGTATCTTTAACCATGGTTTGAGACATCATAAGAATCAGAGAAAATGTTTAGTCAACCATTTTGTTGCTCATGTGATCAAAAACTTAGAAACATTTTTAATAGGTATTACCATTAGATATATGGCATCAAGATTAGATACATCATTATCCTTCTTCTCCTTATCATACTTAGGATATGTATAATGGTTTAAAGTTTGCAAAGTACTTTACAAATTATCCCCAAAACAATTCTGTAAGGTAGATACTATCATTATCCTTATTTTACAGAAGAAAATTGAGATGAACAGAGATTGTCACTTTCTTAGGCTCATCTATTTAGTCAGTGTCTGAAACTGAATTTGGTATTCCTAATATGCCAACCCTACTGTCTTGTGTGTTATTAGAAAAGTACCGATGATGGTTTCAGTGAGTCTAGAAGTAGTCTTGCATCCTAACATTTTTATTTAATCTTAAAACTTGTTTGTTTCATTAACTTACTTAATATTCTTTTGACTATTATGAAATGGTCTTTAGAACAATGTATATATCAGAATTTTAGAAAGAAAGCAATTTGTCCCAGGGTCATTCCTAACCCTAGCCTAACAAAAAAGATAAGATGAATGAGTAATAATTAATTAATTATTAAATAATAATAATTAATATTTATATAGTACTTTAAGATCTTCAAAGTGATTTAAAATTTTATTATTTCATTTCATCCTCAAACTATATAAGGTGGATACTAACATTTTTCTTATTTTATAGATGTGGAAATTAAGACTGAGGGAAGTTACCTAATTTGTCTGGGTAACATAACTAATAACTATCTGAGGATATCATTATTGTTTTTAAGATTGTTAATAATAATAAAATAATAATAGTTTACATTTTTAATAGAGGTTTAAGTTTTATGAAGCACTTTCCTCTTAATATCCATGAGGCAGGTAATGTACATATTATTAACCCACTTTATAGCTAAGGGAACTGAAACATAGAGGGATTAAGTGACTGATCCAGAATCCTGTATTAAATGTGAGAACCAGTATATGAACACTGATACCTTGACTAAAGCTATTTTGACTTTTTTCTATGTACCATCAAGCTTTGAGATGTCCATAACTCTAGATTCCCTATTTATTATCCCTATTCCCCAACTACTTGAGCTCCCAGTGATTAGTGTCCCCTTCTGTAATGCCAGTCCCCTTTTACCTGACCCCCAACCAGCTACTAAGTAGTCTAATATTTGGCCATTACCCAAGGATGACTCTCTCCTGTAGTCATTTGTACCTGCATATGTGGAAAATACATCTGGATTTGGAGTCAAGAACCAGGATTCTAATCCATTCTCTATCTTTTACTTCCTCAATTATTTGGGGCAAATCTCTTTATTTCTCTACGTTTCAGTTTTCTAGTCTGAAAAAAATAGGGGTGGAATTCAACAATGACCTATAAGGTGCTTTCCTATTATAATCTCATTACATCTACACACACACGTATACATGTGCACACACACATGCACACATATATGTATTTATATACATGTAAGAGGACTTGCCAACCCCCTGCCACCCTTGGGCATCACACAGGGCATGGCTCAGGTAATCTGAGGGTAGCCTTGTAAGGGTGAACAAGATGGCATTGGGAGGAAGGGAGTCACACCCAAAGGAGCAACGTGGCAGTTCCCAGGAGAGACGTGCCGGACCTTAGAGGGGAATACCTTGAAAATACTTGTTAGGAAAGGAATGCACACAATATATCTATGTGTAGCTTCCTGTAGAGAATCATGTATCTACTAGAGGTTAAAATGTGCTTACATAGGAAGTAGTAACTAGAAACAAGCCCTGAGGAGATAAAAGGGATTGGGAAAATCACTGAAATGTGCTGTAGTTAGTAATAATAATAATAATAATAACAACTATTATTTATATGGTGCTTTAATATTTACAAAGTGTTTAACTTACATGATCTCATTTGAGCTTCACAATAATCTTATAAGGTAAGTGCTATTATGAAGCCCATTTTTTAGAGGAGAAGACTAAGACAAGTAAGTTAATTTGCCCAGGATCCCATAGCTAGTAAAGGATTTAAACTCATCTTTTTGACTACAATTCTAACATTATCCACTATGCCACTGAACTACTAGTTAGTGAAAATAACATTTGATTTTGAAATCAAAAGACTAGGATTTGAATCCTAGCTGTTAGTTAATAAAATGATCTTGTAAAAAGCCTTAGTTTTCTCATTTATGAAATGAGGTATTTGGACTCAATGAGGTGGTTCAAAGGAGTTTGTGTTTTGTTTTTTTTAATGATGGCTATTTTTAAAAAATATAAATGGTTTAATACCATTTCATTTTATGTTATGCTTTTAAAAAACATTATTTTGAGAAGTTCATAAGTTTCACAAGACTTCAAAGGGGTCCATGACGCTAAGTGTTTAAAGATCTTTGGAATTCAAAATTTTTATAATTGTCTTATTCTCTGATGCCTTTCAGTTTCCTCATTTTTCAAACAGAAATAATACTACTTACCCTGCTTCCCTTACATTATTGTTATCAGGTTCAAATCAGATAATGGTTGTGTAAAATCTTTGAATGGAGAAAAATAGGAAGAATTATGTGAATGGATACAAAAAGTAAGCAAAACTAGGAGAATAACAATATGTATAATGATGACAACAATAAAAATTGAAATAGCAAAAAAATTTAAACACTGTATAATTATAATAAGCAAGTTTTGCCACATAGAATAGATGAGAAATGCACCTTCCTTATCTCTGCAGAAGTATGGGATTATGGGATATCGAATATTACATACATTGTTAACATGGATTCACTTGAAGGTAAATTGTGCTGAACTTTTTTTTCCTTTTTCTTCTTTGTTATGAGAGATGCCTCATTAGAAATGGGAGATTGAAGGGATATATTTGGAAATTCTGATGATAGAAATAGAAAAACAAAAAATAACAATACTTTAAAAAAAGTGATTTGGAAACCAGGCATGGGACAAGAACATAATAATTATAATAATCACTATTTACATAGGAACTTATTGATCATGCAGTATTTTATATATATCACAACTAAGCTGTCAGTAAACAAATATAAATTTTATACCTCTATTTTATAGGTAGGGAAATTGATACACCTCAAGTTTGCATTATTGAGAAGTGATAGATCTGTGATTCAAAGCCTTTCAGAGATTAACACTATGCAGATCTGATTATTCTATATAACAGCAAATATTCACTTGAGAAAGTCACAGAAATATGGTGTAATTCGTAATAAAAGTAATGATATTCATCAGGCTAATAGGTAGGATTTATATAGAATTTAAAAGTTCACAAAGAAATCCTAAAATATTCCATTTGATCTTCTCAATAACCCTTTCAGAGAGGTGCTATTATTACACTCATTTTCTAGATGAGGAAATCGAAGCTGAGCAAGCTAAAGTAATTTGCTTAGGGTAACAAAGCTAGTATGTGTCCATCAACTTTGTAGCTCTAAGTCTATGCTTCCATTAGTCCCTACTGGTATAATGTTTTTGCATGTATTTGCACACACACATACATATACGTATACATGTATATATAAATGTGTGAGTGTATTACACATGTGTATGTGTAGTATGTGTGTGTGTGTGTGTGTGTGTGTGTATTACATACAGCTTATCTCCTCTACCATACCAGTTTTCTTGGGTTAACAGGAATTTTCCTGAGGAGTTACAGGGAAAGGAGGAACTTGAAGAAAAGAATCTATAACTCTCTTCCTCTGCCTTTTAGGACTCTCCAGGTGTCTTATTAAGATTTCCTCTGCCATCTGGTGGCCACTCATAGAACCACAGCCTGAAGGCTTTAAGATGTTAAAGCCATTTGCCTTCCCTGAGCTTCTACTATCATCTAGTGGTTATTATATGAAATCACAGCTAAGCCAAAAAGCTTTCTCACTGCTTTAGCTGTACCAGTTTGTACTACAAGAGCAAGGTAGTTCTACTCCCCTTCTTCCAAATTCCCTACAAACGATATTCAGTATATATGTTTTTGGTTTCCTCTATTTAGCCTGGACCCCATATTCCTGCTTTTTGAGAACAGTACCTAATTTTCAAGCTGTTCTTCATTGTTTACTGATTCTCTTTTTTCTTCTTTCTCTGTCACAACTTCTTCTTTCTCTTTGAACTCCTCAATCTTAGACTCTGCCCAAGTCCTCAGAATTAGCCCTTTCTGAATGTATTAATATTTAAATTAAAGAAATCAGTAGTGGGAGTGATCGTGATGAAAAAGCATATAATCTAGCCTCCCATCCATTGCAATAATCTGTTCTTAACTCAAAGAATTCATGGACAGATTTTTAGCACTGAAGCACATAAACTTCAAGCGAAAAAATTAGATCAATATTCTCACTAATTTCTCATTAAGATTTAATATTTTTTCAATGATTTAAAACATTATTCTGAAAAAGAGTTCGTGATATTACCAGAATGCCAAAGGAGTTCCTGATATAAAAAGTTTGAGGTCTAGGAGATTCTCAAAACATAATTATCTATTTTTTGCTTTGTCCCTTCCATCAAAGGGCTGCTAAATATCCTGAAAGGAAATCCATCCTATTTTTGTTTAACTGTTATTTTAAAATACTGTAAAATTTCAAAGGGTCTGTGATCTCATTCATGTTGTTATCTCTGACAATGGAAATCACAGATTATCTAAGCCTAATTATTCTGTTTCTTCCATCTTCTCCCAAAAATTAACCATAGAAAGTCCACCCAATATTTGGGAGTGAGGAGCATTAGATTTCTTTCTATTCTTTTCAAGGTTTCTAGATAGCACATGATTAGCCTTGCTTTCTAACCTCATTGCTCAGAATAAGAATTGTTATATAATAAACAAATGTGTGAAAAATGTTTGTTGATTTATGAAATGATTAAATACCTTTCTTTCCATGTGACCAATTAATGCTTCAATTATACATTTCTAATGATATCCTTTATACTGTTTCTGCAGTGTAATTCCTTGTTCACACTGGTGTGTTGTTGTCTTCTCACCCCATCGGGAGACTCCCCATCCTCCTACTCACCTAACTCCAATGGCTCTTTGTCACCTCTGGAATCAAATAGAAAATTCCTTGTTTGTTATTCAAAGTTCTCCCCAAATTTGTCCCCTTCTATCTTCTTAAATATTATACAATTCCCTAGTGATCTAGTGACAGTTCCTCTTTGCTGTTTCACAAAACATTCCATCTCCTTACTCCGGACATTTTCTCAGACTGTTCCCCCAGGTCTGGAATCCTCTTACTCCAGCCCCTAGGTTTCCCAGCTTCCTTCCCATACTAGTTAACATCCTGTTGTGTAGGATGTCTTTGGCTACTCTCCTTAATTTTAGTGACTTCCATCTGTTCATTTATTTATGTTCTTGTTGATACATAGTTGTTTGTATTTTATCTCCCTCATTAGACTGAGTTTCCTGAGAACTGGTACTGTGGTTGTTTTTGCTTTTCTTTGTAACTTCAGTTCTTAGTTCTGTGCCTGATACATAGTAAGCATCTAATGAATGCTTATTAACTGTCTGATTCACAACTATATGAATCACCAAAAAGAATTTTGTTATTAAAATGATACATATTCATCTCAAGGATGAAATTCGAGTTATTAAAAGACTTTTGCAATTTATGAAAGGCAATCCAGACCATTCTCCTCCTTTCATTCAATTCTGGACCAAATTTGTCCACCTGCAGTATTGCATCAATCTCTCTAATACACATACATGTACATCTGTGTATACACATATATGTATGTATATGTATACATGTGTTTTATATATACACATATACACTGTTAGACAAGTTCTATAGATTGGTCATTTGCAAGATTTCCTAATTCTAAACAATTGTTTATCAGTACTAGCTTAGAATCCAGTCCTTCCTTCATACCTGTTGAAATTATCTTTTTTTTTTTTCTGTGCTCCTTATGCTCTTATGCCATATGTTCTTATGATTTTCCTGATTGTCCTTAGTTGGAAAATGACCTTTTTCTTGTGGAAGGAGTTGCCTGGATCTCTCTTTCACCCTCTATCACATTCTACCTTATATTACTTATTTGTATATATATCAATAGATGTGTATGTAATGCTTCTCACTCCTAGCCTTCTCTAGGTCATAGTTTGTTTCACTTTTCTTTTTTTTTTAATTCCCAATGATACTTTGCACATAATTGGTACAAATAAAAGCTTGCAGAATCAAATTTAGTTAGCTAGCCTCCTAAGTCCCAGTTTTACTCTCTTGAATCAAGTAGAACAAATCCTTCATATAAATGATATCCCTTTCAGTGTTTGGAGATTACTTAATCTTTGACAGCTTTAGGTGAGGGAATAGGAGTGTGGACAAAACCATCCTAAATCTTTTTACCAAACTAAACATCTTCATTGTTTTGAAAGATCCTCCATAAGGCATATCTTTCAGTGTCCTCTTCTAGACATGACCCATCTTTTCAATTTCCCTCTTTAAAGGTGCTGAAGACTGAACATAATGTTCTAGATGTAGTCATTCTAGGGAAGAATATATGAGACTATCATCTCATCTATATCTGTATATGTTAGCTAATATTCAATTAGTTTTTTGGCTATCGACTCATTTTGAGCTTGAAACTAACAAACACTCTATATGTCTTTTCTTTTGTTTTCCCACGTAATCTGCTTTTAACCTAACTCTCTCTTAGCTTGTACTTGTACAACTAGAAAGTACAGTGTCTAGGACCTGGAATCAGGAAGACTTGACTTCAAATTCAATTTCAGAGAGTTACTAACTGTATGACCTTGAACAAATCATCTAATCTCTGTCAAATGTAAGAAAAAATGTCCACAATTATAAAAAGGGGATCACAATATCACCTATTTCCAAATATCATTGTGAAGATTAAATGAAATAATATCTGTAATCAATCAGCATGGTATCTGGCACATAGTAGACATTTAGTAAATATTTATTAAAAACCTCTTGTGCAGTTGATGTTTTTTAATACTCTATATAAGACTTTACAGTTATTCTCTTTCAATTTAGTCTTGTTAGATTTAGCTTAAAGTTTAACCTACTGTATGTTGAGATCCTGATACTGGCATAGCCTATTCTCTGACCATCACAGGAATATTAGAGTTGAGTACAAAAATCTTGTAGCATATCACTAGAGATTTTCTTCAGGTTGGTTTGGATGTATTACATTAATTAATAATTTTTAATCTAGCCTGTTTTTGAACCCATCCTGAATATATTTAACTGTTTTTATTATTCACTCCACCCTTAACCATATTGTCTCCAAGGATTGTACCAGCCTTCCTTCCTTCCTTCAAGCCTCTTCTCAAAGGCTTTATTTCAAACAAATACTTGTTTGAAGCATTCTCTTGACCTATCAGATTAGTGGTTCTTTTGTTTTTTAAGCAAGTAATTGTAGGGAAGACAGCTTCAACATTTATATACTCTAGCACAGGCCATCTCTAGGCTAAAAGAGATCAAAGTATGAGGAGTGAATATGTGCATGATATATAATATGGAGGGTTTGGGACCATTTAGAATTGGGGAATAGTTAGCCTAAGGATAATGAAGAAAGCTGGGAAAGAACTTTAGAGAAGTGAAATAGAAACTGAGAGTTAGGATATGTGAAAGGGAATATAGAGACCTGAAACAGACTGAGAATGCTAGGAATTAATGAAATGAATTAGGACTGATGGAAAGGATTAAGGCCAAAGGAAAGGGACAGGGGAATGATGTATTCTAGGCTTAGGATTTGGAAGATGTTAAAAACTGGAGAGCTTGAGGAAGATTTTAGGGAAAAGATAATAAAATTGGGCTAGGATAATGAAGATTTGGGGGATAAGGGAAAAGTGCTAGTATTTTGAATTGCTTTTTTCCCTTGAATGTTCTGACTTCATGAACCAATCCCATTGTCTCTATACTTCAATAAATCACTGTTTCTCCCCACTCCTCCCAGCAAGCTATCCATTGGTGACAAAGATTCCAAAAGGCAATGGGAAAGCAATTTTGCAAAAGCAGCTAACAAATCCATGAAGTCTGATAGCATATTCAATAGCCCACACCCTTTGTCCCCTGCCTCTTCAAGGAGAAGAGGAAGGTATGTTTTCTTAATAGTTCTCTGGGGCAAAACTTGATCATTAATAATTATGCAACCTTAAATTATATTTTGTTTTATTTATATTGTAGTCTTTGTGTAGATTATTGTTCTGGTTCTGTTTACTTCATTTTGAATTAGTTTGTATAAAAGTCTTCCCATGCTTCTCTGAATTCTTCATATGGACCATTTTTTATTGTACTATAATATTCTATTATCATGTAACATGCTATATTCACGTGTCCCCTAGTTAGTTTTTCAGCGATTTCACAAGTAGATCTAGTATAATTAGACCAGAGAATAACTAAATGGGGAGAATGAATGGAATATCTGAAAGTCTTTGATGTATGTATGCACAATATATGTACAAGCACATGCATGATTAGATACACACATGTGCATAAATATACATGCACATGCACACACACCATCCATACACAAACAAACACATATGGAAATCTCTATGCTTTACTACTACAAAATTTCCATGAATCTTATTCTAGTATAAATGGGAACTTTCCCCCCTACCCTCCTCTCAGGGCCTTTAGACTTCTTTGCATATTTTATAGCCAAGGAATCCCTGGGGAGACAAACAGGTGGCACAGTGGATAGAGTGTCAGTTACTAGTTAGGAAAACTCATCTTCCTCAGTTCAAATACAACCCCAGACACTTATGAGCTATATGACCCTGGATAAGTCATTTAACCCTGTTTGCTTCAGTTTCTTCATTTGTAAATAAGTTGGAGAAGCAATCACTGCAGCATCTTTTCCAATAAAACTCACAAAAGAGTCTGAAATAGCTAAATGACCACAACGAAGGGATTCCTGAATTAAAGAACATAGCCATTTTAATCACTTTTAAAGAATATAATTACTATATATAAAGAATATATAATTCCTATAATTCCACTTAAACTCTATTACCTCCAAAAACACTAAAATTAAAATTAAAACAAAGTGTAATTCCAAATTTCATTGCAGAATAATTTAATCTATTCACAATTCTACCATGAGTGTTTTAGTGTATATGTTTTCCTGTTTCCCAGTCTGGTGACTATGAGATTTAACCTTTTAAAATAGGGATCAATCTCCACACATAGGATTGGAGCCATTTCATTTCTTTATTTTTTTTTTTATGCTTCAAGTCCCACCTTATCCCTCTTCCCTAAAGAACTCTCCTTTTTCATTCTTGCTTAATACATACTTGGTGAAATGGGCACAACTTATTTTCATCACTTTCAAAACTTCTCCATTTAATGATTCCTTACACATCCCTGATGTCTCTATTGCCCACTACCTCAGTACCCTATCCAGTCACTATCCTTCAAAACTCTGTTTCCTGCTGACAGCAATACCATCCAGAAATCATCCTTCGAGCCTTATTGAACATTGAGGCGCAGGCCCTAGGGATGATTGACAGTGAAAGGAACAGGCAGGTACTGAGCAAAATGGACTAAAATCAGTCTCTGGAAAAAATACGAGAATTGGAAATTGCAAACAACAGGAAAACACAGAGCATTTTAAATGGGGCTTAATTCAATGTTTCTAGGTCTTCACAGACTATTGCCTGGACCCACACTGAGGATTGTATTCCTTGTGATTAATCTGACAAGTGGCCATATATCAGTGTGACTATGAGGGGTAAGGAGAAGGAGTCAGAGGACCTAGGATTGAATCTTGGTTCTGCCACTTAATCTTTGTGTGACCAAAACATCCCTTCCCCCTTCTCCTCAACTAAAGACCTTAGTTTCCTTTCCTATGTAATAAAGGGGTTGGTCTAGGTCAGGGTCTCTTAAAATATTTTCCACTTGTGACTCCTTTTTTGCTAGAGAAATTTTTACATGACCCCGGGCCTATGGATATATAAAATATACAAATTAAACCTTTACTGGTAAAAATCATAATTTGGGGACCTTGAGTGATGTTTGAGACCACATATGGGGTCATGACCCATTGTATAAGAAGCTGGAGCTTAGATGATTTCTAAGGGCACGTCAGTTCTAGAATCACAAGACTCTGATGATTCTACAAAGCAGGGATGAGTGCAGAACAATAACTGATGGTGTGATAGACATGGGAAAATTTGACTAGGTGAAGTTGAGCCATGTGTATCTGCCACATGTATCCTGAAAGAGAAAAAAAGGTATATGTGTGCCTTACTAATTAAGAACCATATGATACTTGTAGTAAGCTATAGCATGATAATAATGAATCCATAAGTTTGAATTGTTCACGGATTTTACCCCTAATTCATCTCAAAATGTGTGCCCTTGAACTCATGGAGACTAGTCAAAGAAATGTAGGTAGATGATAACAATGCAATCTCATTGAGAGCAATAATTCAGAGAATGACACCAGTTCTAAAGTGGTAGGTCAGCTGTGTCCCCTCTGAAAATAAGAGGAAATTTCATTGATTTATCAAAGCATATGTAACTTGCATCCAGAAGAGCAAGGTAACCGCGCTTTTATATCCCCTTCCCTTATGATCATCCCTATGTAGACTGCTCACCAACCCTGTTAGATGCATGTTTGTTTCCCAGAGGAATCAAATTAGAAGAAAGTCCTTCTCTTTCTCTTCTCCTGGCATGGTCCATTATGAACATAGCTTCTTCTCATTCATCCTATTCAAGTTCCAGTCCATCAGGTTCCCATCCCTTCTGGAATCTGGCAACCTAAAAAAGTGACTCTTCTTGGATGTCTGGACCATATAAGACATTAATATGTTCATCATGGAATGAGGATTACAAATACAGTTAGTGTCCACAATCTACTAAACTCTATTATTACCAGAATTACCCAAAAATGTCCTAGTTGGAAATAGGAGTACATATCTGTTGGATTAAATTTTGGGAAAACTTTCCTTAGCATGAACCCAGGAGGCACAATATTATCTTACTCTCCTCTGCATTGTATATTGACAATTGATTTGGGTTTCTTATATACTTTAGGGTTTTTCCCAATATTTTCATATATTCTTTCTCCTGGTGACACAAAATAATCCACAGAGTCAAAAAATCAGAGAAGTGGAAAGGTCCTTAGAACATGGATTGTCAAAGCTGAACTTGCCTTATATCAAAGAAAGTTAAAGAATGAAAGGACCCTAAAGTAAAGAATGACAAAGCTAGAAAGAACCTTAGAATATGGAATATCAGAGCTAAGAGAGATCTTGACTAAGAGAAATAATGACTAATATGGAAATGTTTTATATCATTTCAGATATAACCTATATCAGATTGCTTATCATCTCAGGGATGAGGGAGGGAAAGGGAGATTTGGAACGCAGAACTTTAAAAAAATAATTAATGTTTTAAATTGTTAATTACATGTAATTGGGGAAAAACAAAATATTATTTTTTAAAAGATAGTTTCAGAGCTAGGAGAGATCGTTCAAAACTAAGAGAACCCTTAAAACACAAATTGTTAGAACCAAAATGAATATCAGAGATAATCACATATCCATTCACCACTGTAAGAGGGCAATTAAGGAAAATTTACATCTTGCTTTGTATTAACAATTATCCTGCCTCTTAATTCATATCAATTTCTTAATCAGTTTGCAAGCTACAAAATTACAAGCCTTCAAAGTGTTTTAAATTATTGCTATTTTGGAATCAGAAAACAACTATTAGTTATTCATATCTATCTCACAAACAAATTAACAGAATTCTAGCTTTTGGTGCAAAATATGATTCTTGTCAAAAGGATTAAATGCATTAAATCCAGCTCAAATGTGCTGTGATCATGTTTTTTAGCAAAGCTGCAATAATCAGACATTTAGAACTAATAAATCAGTCCTCTAATTCCTCTGCAATGAGACTTTGAAATATA
The DNA here is from genome assembly GCF_902635505.1 of Sarcophilus harrisii. Classification (NCBI taxonomy): domain Eukaryota; kingdom Metazoa; phylum Chordata; class Mammalia; order Dasyuromorphia; family Dasyuridae; genus Sarcophilus; species Sarcophilus harrisii. The sequence continues at coordinate 472,468,901 of NC_045427.1, read as the reverse complement.
ATCTGTCATTTTGGATTTATAGAATATGACTTTTCATAATTATAATTCACAGACACACATTACTACTTATAATTAAATTCACTTCAAAAAATCTGAAGCATTTTTTGTGGATTATCTGTTCATATTGTGTCCTAATGGTAAAATTAATGTATAATCTGTTGAATATATTTCATTCGTTCTTGGATAGAAAACACACACTCCACTATTGATCAAAAGCTGGAAAGAGAGATAAGAAGAACAAAATGTATATTATGTATTAGAAAAAGATTCAAACAAAGCCAGAGCAGACTCAATCATCCTCCCACCCCCACCAAAAAGATGATGGCTTAGCAGCATGAAAGAAGAAATAAGAATATTTGAACTAGTTGAAAAGACACAAAAATATTAAATTACAGACATATTAGAAAGCAGTTAAAAAGTGACTCTGCTTATGACAATGGAAAGGATTCAATTAATGGCCTTTTCAGATGAGCAATGAAGGCAGACATAGCAGAAACAGAGCAAAAGCATATTTGAGACCCTCCAATTGACTAAGTACAAAAATAGTCCCTATTTCCATAGGACTTTAAGAATCATGCAGCATTTTGGTATAAACAACCCTTTCAGGGAGATAGTATATAACTGTCCCCATTTCAAAGATGAGAAAACTGAGTCTCAGAAAGATTCAATTAGTTAATCAAGTATTTTCTAAACATCAATTGTGTGCTAGGTACTGTGTTAGGTGCTCGGATCACCAGTACAAATAATGAAACAATAAGAGAAATAATTATCAATCATATCTATGAAATACTGCTTTGTTGCTGTTCGGTCATTCAGTCATGTTTGACTCTTTGTGACTGCATGTACCATAGTATTCCAAGCCCTCTATCCTCCACCATCTCTCAAAGTCTGTTTATTGTTCATGTTTATTGTTTTCATGATACTATCTATCCAATTTCATCTTCTATCATCCTCTTTTCCTTTTTCCTTCAATCTTTCCCAACATCAGGGTATTTTCCAGTGAGTCCTGTCTTCTCATTATGTGGCCAAAGTACTTAAGCTTAAGCTTCAGATGTGACCTTTCAGTAATAGTCTGAATTAATCTCTTTGAGTATTGGCTGATTTGATCTCCTTTCTGTCCAAGGGACTTTCAAAAGTCCTCTCCAGTGCTACAAATAGAAAGCATAGATTCTGTAGCACTCAGCTTTCTTCATAGCTAAAAACAAAGTACTTTGATAGAGAGGGCAGCAATAGGTGGGGAGATTAGGAAAGCCTTCATGTAGAAAGGCGTGCTTGAATTGAATATGAAAGTAGTAGAGGGACTCTATGAGGCAGAGTTAAGAGAAGATTGAATTCTAGGCACATGTGATGGTCAATGCAAAGATCGGGAAGTGGAGTGACTTCTAAGAATAGAGAGAAGGCCACTTTGGATGTATAGAAGGAGGCAGAATGGGTTGGGGTGATTTATAATAAATCTGGGAAAATAGGCTGAATATAGGAATTCAAAAATTAATCAGATGACTTTATATATTTCTTCTTAGAAGCAATATTAAACCAATGAAGTTGATTGAATAGGAGTCACAGTCAGATCTTTACTGAAGGATAATTATTGTGGTAGTATTTTGTAAGATGAACTGGAAGGAGAGATTTGGTCTCTACAATTGGTAGACACACACACACACACACACACACACACACATACCTTTGAACCTACTCTATTCCACTGATCAACTAATCTATTCCTTAGCCAATACCAAATAGTTTTGGTAACTGCTGCTCTATAATATAATTTTAGATCTGGTACAGCTAAGCCACCATCATTTGATTTTTTTCATTAATTCCTTGAAATTCTTGACCTTTTGTTTTCCATATGAACTTTATTTATTTATTTTTCAGGTCATTAAAATAGTTTTTGGAGTCTGATTGGTATAGGCTAAATAAATAGATTAGTTTAGGTAATTTCATCTTTATTATATTTTCGCCTATCCAAGAGCATTTAATATTTTCAATTGGTTAGATCAGACTTAATTTGTGTGAAAAGGGTCTAATTTTGCTCATAAAGGTTTTCTATTTTCCCTTGCAGATAGATTCCTAAATATTTTATATTATCAGTAGTTACTTTAAATGAATTTCTCTTTGTAATTCTGACTGTTGGATTTTTTAGGTATATAAAATCTGATGACTTAGTGGGTTTATTTTATAAAAAACTTTGCTAAAGTTGTGGATTATTTCTAATAACTTTTAGCAGAATCTCTGGGGTTCTCTAGGTATACCATCATGTCATCGGCAAGAGTGATAATTTGGCTTCCTCATTACCTAATTCTTATTCCTTTAATCTTTTCTCAGCTCTTATTACTATATAGCTTTCAATACAATATTAAATAGTAACGGTGATAGTAGCAACTTGTTTCACTCAGATCTTATTGGGAATGGATTGCAGTTTGTCTCAATTACATAATGCTTACTGATGGTTTAAATAGATGCTGATTATTTTAAGGAAAAGTCCATTTTATTCCTATCTCTCAAGTGTTTTAATAGGAATGGATGTTGGATTTTATCAAATGCTTTTCTGCATCTATTGGATGATCATATGTTTTGTTAATTTGTTTATTAACATGGCCAATTATATTGATAGTTTTCTAATAACCAGCCCTGCATTCCTGGTATAAATCCTACTGATCATAGTGTATTATCTTGGAGATGATTTTCTGTAGTCTTTTGCTAATATCTTATTTGATTTTAGCATCAATATTCATTAGGAAGTTGGTCTATAATTTTCTTTCTCTGTTTTCAGCCTACCTGGTTTAGGTATCATTACCATTCTTGTCATAGAAGGAATTTGGTAGGACTCCTTCATTCCTATTTTATCAAATAATTTATAGCACTAGGCAATTGTTCTTCAAATGTTTGGTAAAATTCATGTAAATCCATCTGGTCCTGGTTTTTCTTAGGGATTGTTTAATTCCTGTTCTATTTCTTTTTCTGAAATGGACTATTCAAAAATTCTTCCTCCTCTATTAATCTGGAAGTCTATATTTTTGGAGGTAGTCATCCATTTCACTTAGGTTATCAAATTTATTGGCATAAAGTTGAAAATAACTCCTTATTATTTCCTAATTCCTCTTCCTTTGGAAAGTTCTCCTTTTCATTTTAGGACTACTAATTTCATTTTCCTCCTCCTTTTTCTAATCAGATTTCCAAAGGCTTATCTATTTTATTGGCTTTTCATACCAACTCTTAGTTTTATTAATTAGTTCAATGATTTTTCTTTCAATATTTTAATTTCTCCTTTTAATTTTAGAATTTCCAATTTAGTATTTGATTAGGGTTTTTAATTTGGTCTTTTAGTTTTTAGTTTGCAAGCCCAATTCATTAATCTTTCTTTCTCTGTTTTATTCAAGTAAGCCTCTAAGGATATAAAATTCCCTCTTATTACCGCTTTGCTGCATCCCACAAATTTTGGTATCATGTCTCATCATTGTCATTATCTTGAGTGAAATTATTAATTGTATCTATAATTTGCTGCTTCACCAATCATTCTTTAAGATGAGATTTTTAGTTTCAATTACTTTTGGTCTATTTCCCTAATTTTTTGTTAATTAGTTTTATTGCATCATGATCTGAAAAAAGCATTTACTATTTCTGCTTTCTTGCATTTAATTTTGAGGTCTTTATGTCCTAATATATGGTCAATTTTAATAGGTTCCATGAACTGCTGAGAAGAAAAGTATTCTCTTCTATCTCCATTCAATTTTCTCCAAAGATCAACATACCTAATTTTCTAATATTTACTTTTAATTTCTTTCTTATTTGTTTTGTGGTTTGATTTGTCTAATTCTGAGGTGCAAGGTTGAGATCTCCTACTATTACAGTTTTGTTGTCTATTTCTTCTTGCAACTCTCTTAACTTCTCCTTTAAGGCTGAGTGCCATACCACTTGGTCATATATTTTAATATTGATATTGCTTCGTTGTTTATACTCCTTTGCAGGATGTAGTTTCCTTCCTTATCTCTTTTATGATCAATTTTTACTTTTGCTTGATCTGAGATAAGGATGGCTACCCTCTTTTTGACTTCACCTGAAGCATAATAATTTGCTCCAGCCTTTTACCTTTACTCTATATGTATCCCCCTGCTTTAAATGTGTTTCTTGTAAACAAACATATTGTAGGGTTCTGACTTTTGATCCAGTCTGCTATCTGCCTCCTCTTTATGAGTTCATCCCATTACATTTCGGTTAATTATAAATCTGTATTTCCTGCCATCCATAACCCAGATTGCTTCTTATTCTTGCCTCCCCAACCCTCTTTCCCTTTTAAAACTTATGTACCCTCTTGTATCACGATACTTATCCTCTTTTAATCCCTCCCTCCCCCTTTGAGTCTTTCCCTTCCTTCCCTATTCTCTTTTTCTTTTCCTTTCCTCTCCCGTTTTTAATGGGCGAGAAATTTTCTCAAAACAAATGTCAATTATTTTCCTTTGAGCCAACTCTGATGAGGTAAGATTCACATGTTCCTCCCCTCTCAAATTCCCTCAGATATGATAAGTTTCCTTAGCCTCTTTGTGATTGTTTCCCTCTTTTATCCCTCCTTCCACCTTTTCTGCATCATCCCTTTTCCATATCTACTCCCTTTATATATTATATCAGTACTATCAAATTTTACATTTTTTTGTATATCCACAACAGAAATACAATTCTCAAAGTTATTTTACCTTTTCTGCATCTCTTAGTTTCTATTCTTGGAATCAAATTTTTGTTTAGTTCTGGTTTTCTTAGAAAAAAATGGAATTCATTTGTTTCATTAAATGTCCATCTTCTTCCCTGGAAGAAAATGCTCAACTTAGCTGGTAGTTTATTCTTGGCTGCATCCAAGTTCTTGTGCCTTTGAATATCATATTCCAGGCCCTTCTTTCCTTTAATGTAGAGGCAGCCGATCTTGGGTGATCCTTATTGTGGCACCTCGTATTTAAATGGTTTTGGCTGCTTGTAAAATTTTCCTTAATCTGATAGTTCTGAAATTTTGCCACAATATTCCTTGGGGTTTTTATTTTGGGTTTCTTTCAGAAGGTGTTCGATGAATTCTTTCAATCCTATTTACCTTCTGATTCTATTACATCTGGGCAGTTCTCTTTGATGATTTCTGTAAAATAGTATCTGGCTCTTTTTTCATCATAGTTTTGGGAAAGTCCAATAATCCTCAGATTATCTCTCCTAGATCTATTTTCCAAGTCTGTCATTTTGAAGTAGATAATTCATGTTTTCAGTTTGTCATTTTTTGGTTTGTTGATGATTTTGCTGTCTCAATGCATCATTAGTTTCAATTTGTTCAGTTCTAATTTTTAAAGAATTATTTTCTTCATTAGCTTTTTTACTTCTTTCTGTATATGTCCAATTGAGTTTTTGAATGTATTGTTTTGGTCTGTGAATTTTTTCCATTTCACTAATTTTTTAGTGAATTATTTTCTTTTCCAATTCACAGATCCTACTTTCTAGTGAATTTTTATTTTTCCAAATTCACAATTTTACTTTCCTGTGATTTTATTTTTCCAATTCACCAATTGCACTTCCTAAATTTTTAACTTTTCAATTCTATTTCAGGAAGTTGTTGCTCTTTAAGGCTTCTCTTTCCTTTCCCATTTATCTTCTAACTCTCTTTTGAGACTTTTAATAGTCTCTTCTATGAGAGCATTAGTAAAGGAGGACAGTCTGATGCATTTTTGCTGTTTGAGGTCTCTTCAGGTTTGCTGACCTGCTCTTTTCTGCATAGAAGCTGTCAATCGTTCTTTTCATCTTTTATTCATGTTTTAAAGCCTTTGGGTAGGTCTCCTAGGCAAGGGTTACCAGCTTCCTCTCGAGCAGGAAAGATTTAGCGATTCCGGCACAGGTATGGGAGTGCTCTGGGTGAAGTTTTCCCTTCCCCAACAGGAAGTGGATTGCATGGCCGAGCTATCAAACTGCTTAGTAGGGCTGGTGGATTATCGATTGCCCTCGGCTAGAGACTAAGTGGTGAAAGTGTCACCCCCCAGGCCGGAGCCTCTTGTGGATGAGTATTGCAGCTGATGCAGAACGCAGACCCATACAAACTCTCCTAAGCGTCTCTGCCTGATGCAAATCGGCCCTGGAAAAGCTCTATGGCCCCAAGCCGTGCTCCCACTGCACAGATTAGAGGCTAACCAGGCTGTGTCCTCCTGCCGTGCAGGATCAACTCCCCAAGGAAAAGCCCCGACTGCGGGTTGGGGCTCGGCCTTGTGCTGAGATCTGTGCCTTCACCCTCGTTTGAGACTCTCCTGGAACCTAATTTCTCTCCAGTCTTGGATCTCCCCTGGCCCCAACCAACCTTTTGGTGAGACTGCAGATTTTCTTCGGCGGTGAGTTGTTCTACTTATCTTTGATTGTAGCAGTCAAGACTATTTTTGAGGCTCGATATAATATTGATAAAGAGGGTAAGAGAAGAGCTTAGAAAGTCGCGTGTGTCTTCTCCGCCATCTTGGCTCCGCCCCCGGAAAAGAAATTTCTGACCAAACAGAGAGCATTATGAAATTTAAAATTGGTTGAAAAGAACTAGAAAATGATAGGATGCTTATCAATTGGGGAATGGTTTCTTTTATTTTTAAAATATGCTTATCACTTTTTATTTTATTTATTTACTTTTTAAAAATACTCTATTTTTCCAATTATATGTAAAAATTTTAACATTTATTTTTTAAAAAAATTGAATTTCAAATTATCTTCCTACCTTTTCTTATTGCTCATTAAGAAGAAAAATATTTTGATGTAGGCTATATACATGCAATTATGTAAAATATTTTTACATTATCATATAGTGGAAGATAAAAAAGACAAAAGCAACAACAAAAGCAACTGAAAAGTAATATACTTCAATCTGCATTCAGATTTCAGCTTAATAGCATTTTTCATGATGCCTTTTGGAATTGTTTTAGATTTCTGTATTGCTTAGAATATCTAAATCATTCAGAGTTGATCATCATCCAATATTGCTGTTATTGTGTGAAATGTTTTCCTGGTTGTGCTCACTTCATTGTGGATTACTTCAGGTAAGTCTTCCCAGGTGTTTTTTTTTTTTTTTTTTTTCTGAAGTCATCCTCTGTATACCTTTTTATCGCAAAATAGTGTTGCATCACAATCATATACCATCAGCCATTCCCCTTTTTAATGAGAATCCCCTTAATTTCCACTTTTTTCCATGACAAAAAGAACTGCTATAAATATTTTTGTATGTATAGGTCCCTTTCCTTTAAAAAAAATCTCTTTAGGAAACAGATACAATGGTATTTCTGGATCAAAGTTTGCAGTCTTTTGGGCGTAACTCCAAATTGCTCTCCAGACTAAATAGTTGAACCAGTTCACTTTACCAGTAATGGATTAATGCCTCAATTTCCCCACATTTTCTCCAAAATTCATCATTTTCCTTTTTTGTCTTATTAACCAATCTGATGGGTGTGATGCATCTCAGAGTTGTTTTAATTTGCATTTTTCTAATCAAGAACAATCTAGAATGTTTCTTCATATGTGTATAGATTTTATTTCTTCATCTGAATACTGTCTGTTCATATCTTTTGACCATTTATCAATTGGAAATGACTTGTATTCTTATAAATTTGATTCAGTCCTCTATATGTTGAGAAATGAAGCCTTTATTAAAACACTTACTGTAAATATTTTTTCCCACTGTCTGCTTGCATTGTAACCCTGGATACAATGATTTTGTTGTGCAAAAACTTTTTTTAATTTTAATCAGAATGACAAATTTTATATCTCTTAATGTTCTCAGTATTGTTTGGTCATAATTTTTTTTCCTTATTCATGGATCTAACAGATAGACTATTTCATGGTACCCTTATTTGTTTATAGTATTATCCCTTATGTCTAATTAATGCATCCATTTTGACCTTATTTTGGTAAATGGTTTAAAATATTGGTCCATACTTAGGCTTTGCCAAACTGTTTCCCAGTTTTGCTAGCAAATTTTTTAGATAGTGAGTTTTTGTCCCCAAAGCTTGGACCATCTGGTGAATCTCTATAATTTCCCCATCTTCATCTCCAGGCAATCATAAAATAGTGCCCCCAAATAGGTCCTAAAACAGCAGAACCAACAAATAGACGCGGTGAAGCCATCTTTTAGTCCAGGAAACTTGAAAGATTGACAAAAGAGATCCATCTTTTTGGGGGTAAAGGGGTAGCATAGAAGCTTCCTAGTCAGCTGGCAGCAAGCCTCTCAGTTCAGCAAACCAACAGGAGATCCTGAACCCCAGTTTGCTGGAAAAGCAAATGCCAAAATCCAAAACTCCCCCAGGACACATACACATGCCTAAGCATAGTCTGGGGAGCAAGTAGACTCCCAGCTTCAGGAACCATTGTGTGCTATGGTGTAGACTTGGGCACATATGCATCCTCTACTGGCCAGACCTCTGAGTGCTTCAGCATGATTCCAGGCAAACAGGAAGCCTTCAGTAGCCAGACCCGCATTTGCTTCAGTGTAGCCCTGGGCAAACAGGTAGCTTTCAAAGATCAGACCTCTGGGGAAAGGCAGAAGCACCTCACTAGGTCAACCTCAGCACATGCCAGACACTACCACTAGGACCCCAACTCAGCATCAGGTAAAGTGCAAGATACCTATAGCCTCCTCTACCTCACCTCATCGGTACAGCACCAGACACAAGTATTTCCTGTGGTCCTCAGAGAAATATCAACTCAGCACTATAGAAAGTGCCAGGTCCTTCAGCCACTGGCACAAGAAACCTGAGATAATATTCTTTCCACCATGGGATCAGAGCTCAAATTTAAAAGAAATGAACACCTCCCCACACCAAAAATGAGTAAAATAAAGGGAGAAAAGGAGGGAGGGAGGGAGAGAAAAGAGAGGAAGAAAGGAAAGAAGAAGGAAAAGAAGGGAAAAGGAAGCAAGGAAAAAAAGAAAAAAAGGAAGAAATTGAGGGAAATGAATCTTAGTAATTAGAATTGGCAACTAGAAGCTAATAACTCTATGAGACATCAAGAATCAATCAAAGAAGTTAAAAAGAATGAAAAAAATGGAAGAAAATATAAAATATCTCATTGGAAAAGTAACTTATCTAGAAAATAAATCCAGGAGAGATATATCAGAATCACTGGACTCCCTGAAAGCCATAATCAAAAGGAAGACTTGGACAGCATCTTTCAAGAAATTATGAAACTACTCTGATAGCCTAGAACCAGAAGGCAAAATAGGAAAAAGATCACTTTGGAAAAGAAATCCCCAAATAAAAACTCCAAGGAATGTTATAGCCAAATTTCAGATTATCAGGTTAAGGAAAAAATCCTACAAATGGTCAGAAAGAAATATCCAAGTATCAGAAAGTCATGATCAAGATTGCATAAGTTTTGACAGCTATAACATTAAAGGATCAGAGGTCATGAAACATGATGTTCCAGAAGGTAAAAGTGCTAGGACTACAACCACATATCATTTATCTAACAAAATTAAGCACAATACATCAAGGAGAAAAAATGGTCAGTCAAAAAAATAGAAGGACTTCAAACTTTCATAAGAAGACATAAATTAAATAAAAAATTTGATCTACAATATCAAGATCTAAAGAAGCATAAACAGATAAAAAAGGAAAAAGAATACATGAGATTCAATAGAACCAAATTATTTACATCCATATATGGGAAGATGATACTCATAATTCTTAAAAATTGTATTATTAATAGTATAGCTAGAAGGAATATACATAGATAGCAGGTATAAGTACAAGCTGAATTTGAAGGAATGACATAAAAAATTAAGGGATGAGAAAAAGAAGTACACTGAGTACAGACAGGAAGAAGAGGTAGAATGGTGTAAATTATTTCACATGAAGAAGCACTTAAGACCTATTGCAGGGGAGGAAAAGATAAAAGGATGGATGGTGAATATTGCTTGAACCTTATTCTCATCAGTTTTCACTCAAAGAGAGAATAATAAACACAATTAGTTGAATGTAGAAATCTATCTTACACATCAGGGAAATAGGAAGGAAGGAGATTAAAGGGGCAGGGAAGAATGACAGAAGAGAGGGCAGATCAGGGGAGGTGATACTCAGGAGGAAAACAATGGTGAGGAGAGAAATGGTGAAAGGAAAGAGGTGGCAAACAGGAGGAAGAATAGGATGGAGAGAAAGACACAGACAGCAGTTATAACTGTGTATGTTCAAATTAGAAGAGCAAAGAATAGTCTACTTGTCAGATTTATGGGGAGGGGAAGAATTCACGACTAAAGAGATAGAGAGCATTACAAAATGCAAAAAAAAGAAAAAAAACTTGTTTTACATCAAATTAAAAAGCTTTTGTAAAAACATAATCAGTGCAACCAAAATTAGAAGAGCAACAGAAAATTGGGAAAAATCTTATTGCAAATGTCTGTGACAATGGCTGCTTTTTTCAAATATATAGAGAACTGAGACAAATTTATAAGATACAAGTCATTCCCCAATTGATAAATGGTTAAAGAATATGAACAGGCAGTTTTCAGATGAATAAATAAAAGTGATAAGAGTAGCTAGATGGCACAATAGATGGAGCAGCTAGATGGCACAATAGATGGGATAGCTAGGTGGCACAGTGGATAGAGCACTGACTTTGAAGTCAGGAGGTCCTGAGTTCAAATCTAGCCTCAGATTTATATTTCCTAACTGTGTGACACTGGGCAAGTCACTTAATCCCAACTGCCTCAGTGAAAAGAAATAAAAGCGATTTATATGCCCTTTTATCCAGCAATATCACTATTAGGTCTGTGTCTCAAAGAGACCATAAAAAAAGAAAAAAGGACCTACCTGTACAAAAATATTTCTAGCAGCCCTTTTCATGGTCACAAAAATATTGGAAATTGAGGGGGTGTTCAAAAATTAAGAAATGATTTAACAAGTTGTGGTATATGAATGTAATATAATACTATTGTGTAATAAGAAATGATGAACAGGAAGATTTCAGAAAAACCTGCAATCTTATATGAACTGTTGCTAAATAAAATAAGGAAAATCAGGAAAACATTGTATATAGTATCAGCAAGATTGTAGGATGATCAACTATAAATGACTCAGTTCTTTTCAAACATACAATGATGTAAGACAAGTACAAAGGACTTATGAAGGAAAATGTTATCCACATCCCCATAAAAAATTGACAGATGAAAAATTGCACATGTTTAACATATATTGAGTCAGTTGCTATCTAGGGGAAGGGATGGGGGGAAGGAGGGAGAAAAAAAAATTTGGAAAACAAAGTTTTGCAAGGGTGAATGCTGAAAACTATGCACGTTTTTAGAAAATAAAAAGCTCTCTATAAAAAAATTAATTGAAGGATTCTGATTGCAGATTGATGCTTTTTTCACTATTTGTACTTTGTCTTGTCTGTTTTTGTCTTTTTAGCTGTTCCTTTTTCATAACTGTGACTTATATGAACATATGTTTTACATGACAGTAAATTTATAAACTATATCAAAATGCCTACCATATTCAGAAGAGGGGAAGGGAAGAAGGAAGAGAGAAAAATTTGGAACTCAAAATGTTGTAAAAATGAATGCTAAAAATTTTCTTGACATGTAATGGGGAAGGAAATAAATTAATGATGGACCATGTAAAATACTTCATAGTTCATTTGCCAAGACATACCCAGGAACTATATGAACCCAATTACAAAGCACTTTTCCCTTCCTTAATTCCCCCATTAAATCAGATCTGAATTGGAAAAATATTAATTGCTCATGGGTAGACCAGGCCAATCCAGCAGAAATGACAATTCTACCTAAATATATTTAGTTATTTAGTGGCATACCAATCAAACTACAAAAATTATTTTATAGACCTACAACAAAATAGTAACAAAAGCAATCTTGAAGAAAAAACTATCAACAATATCAAGAGAATTAATGGAAAAAATGAAGAAAAGTAGCCTAGACATACCAGATCTCAAACTATATTACATAGCAGTAATCTTGAAAACAATCTGGTAGTGACTAAGAAACAGACCAGTAAATCAGTGAAATATATTAGGGTACATCATACACAATCATTATTGACCATACAGTTTGATAAACCAGAATATCCAAATTTTTAGGACAATACTTCATTATCTTACAAAAATTGCTGGCAAATCTGGAAAACAGTTTTACAGAGATTAAGTATAGACTAATATCTCACACCATTTAACAAGATAAGATCAAAATGGATACATGATTTAGACATAAAGGATAAAGCCATAAACAAGTACAAGGAGCATGGAATAGTTGACCAAGGGAGGAATTCATGACCAAATAAGATAGGGAGCATTACAAGATATAAAATGGATCATTCTGATTACTTTAAATTAAAAAAAAGGTTTTACACAAACACAACCAATGTATCCAAGATTACAATGGAAGCAAAAAATAGGGAAATTTTTTATTACAGCAAGTGTCTCTGATAAAGGCCTTATTACTCAACTATATAGAGATCCGAATCAAATTTATAAGACTACAAGTCATTCCCAAATTGATAATTCATCAAGGGATTTTTAGGCAGTTTTCAGATGCAGAAATCAAAGCTATCTCTAATCATATTAAAGTATTAAAGTATGCTTTAAAATCACTATTTATTAGAGAAATGCAAATTAAAACAAGGTATCTGAGATACCACCTCATACCTATCAGATTGCCTAGTAAGACAGAAAAAAATGATAAATATTGGAGGGAATGTGGGAAAACTGAGGCACTAATCCATTATTTGTGGAGTTATGAACTAACTCGACCATTCTGGAGAGCATTTTAGAACTAAGTTTGAAGGGAAATTAAACTATATATACCCTCTGATCCAGAAATAGCATTACTAGATCTATATCCCAAAGAGATTAGTAAAAAGGGGGAAAGATCTATTTGTACAAAAATATTTTTACTGTGATAGCGAAGAATTGGAAATTGAGGGAATGTCCATCAAGTAAGGAATAGCTAAAGAAATATATAAATGTAATAGAATACTATTGTGATGAAAAAAATACAAGCAGGATGATTTCAGAAAAACCTGAAAAGAATTATACAAACTGATGCAAAGTAAAATGAGTAGAACTAGGAGAACATTGTATACAGTAACAGAAAGATTCTGTGATCAACTGACAGACTTAATTTTTTTCAGCAATGCAAAGATCCTAGACAATTCCAAAGGACTCAGGATGAAAAATGCTGTATACCTGGAATCTGAATGAATATTGAAAAATACTATTTTTCATTTTTTTATTGTTGATGCTGTTTTTGTCTATTTTTCTTACCTGATATGACTAATATGAAAGTATGTTTTTCATGATTACACATGTATATAACATTGCTTTCCATTGCTATTTCAAATTGCTTTCCTTCCCAATGAAAGGTGAAGGGAAGTAGGGAGAAAATTTAGAACTCAAATTTAAAAAAAAAATCAACCAAATGTTAAAAAAAAATTTTTTAACATGAAATTGGGGGGGAAAAACACACATATACCCATATATAAGATGTATATATGCATATATATTATACCTATATACATACATATCTATATACACATATACATATATATACACATTCATGCTATGTATATGTGTGTATATATTCATATATATATATATATATATATATAATGTTGTTGGGAGAGGTCAGGCAAGTACTTGCTTTCCACTATCTTGTCTCCACATTCCTTCCCCACATGCACACCCAAGGCTTTTTAAGGGACAAACTAACAGTATAGAAAAGAAAGGTTTTAGGCCCCAAGTCCAGATATGTGGTGTTCTCTAAAATATAATGGTTCTCTCTGGAGGAGAGCAAGTTTCTCGGGGAGGTTTTCTGGAGGCAGCCTTAGTTTCAGTTACAAGTAATAATCACTCCAAACGCAGCCAGGTGATAAAAGTTCAAATGTTTATTTTTCTCCTTCCTTGGGCCTAGGTAGCTTTCTTAGAGGCCTCAGCTTTCCTTGGTTCCAAGAGCTCTCGTTGCTAGTCTTTTGCCTCTAGCTCAACTCTGAATGTCTCCAGCCAGCACCAAGGTGAAAGTTGGAATGAATCTGTCTTGCCTCCGAGAAAGGGCTTCTGGCTCTCAATCTCCCAGAGTGCTTCTGTGAATGTCCCAGAGTGCCTCTGTGTCTGTCCCAGAGTGCTTGTTGGCCCTAAGAGCTTCTTGCTTATATGAGCTCTCTAAAGGTGTGAACACAAGCATTGTTTCTATCAGTTCCACTTAGTACCTTGTTTCAAGTTTTGGCCCATAACATCTCCTTGTAAGATTAGATCAATCATACTGAACCAGGCTAAATTAGATGATTATTGTCTCTATCAACTCTAATAAGTTAACAGCTTATAAGAATTCTAACACAGATGCAACTTTAGAATGCAGAAAATAAAAACATCAATGAGTGGAGGCATCTCAGTACAGTAGAAAGAGCATGAAGCACAGAGTCCTAGGACCTGCGTTTGAATCCCAGTTCTGTTACTTACTAGCTCTTTGATCTTGGACAAGTAACCACCTCTTTGAATCTTAGTTTCTGTATCTGGAATATGAAAGAATTCAATTAAATGACTACTAAAGAATTTTCTAGCCCTAAATCCACAATCCTATGAATATAGAATTTCTCAACTAAGAAATCTCTGAAGGGGTAAATGTTATGATTGATAAGGACCTTAAAAGATAACTTTGTACAATACTGCTGCCTTTTTTTTTTTTTTTTAACAGAGAAGTCTCAGAAAGGGAGTGTGATTTGCTTATAACCTCTGTGGGTCATCTGAGAGAAAGAAATAAGAAAATCCACTGAATGTCATTTCTATGAAATCCTGAAGCAGATGTGTCAGTAAATTGTGCCTCTCTCCCCTGCCACCCACCCTGCAATCTCTCTTACTTGACCATGATCAGGGTGAAGTGAAGGGGTAAGTTCATAGAAAGAGCAGCTGTCCTGAAAAATAGGAAGCAAATCATTTCCGAAAATGTCCCTTATGCACTTTTGTATTTCATTGACATTTTAATTAAGACTGGAACACTCTTGGGGGAGCTCAGCTCTGAAGTTGAAATCACTTTAATATGCTTCCCTAGCCTAATGTAAGAGATGAATGGGGACCTGCAGTTCCCATATGTTTTATGGCACTTAGCAATGCTTTTTTTTTTTTTTTTTACAATGCATTATGATGTTAAGATGTTTTGTGAAATTCTATTGGCTAAGCACAGCCATAGCAAATTATAATTTTGCTCAGTGGATTTTGCTTTAAGAAGATTAAAAAGCAACCATGCCTTCTTCACCCAGCAGCTGGCCATGGTTTAGGGGAAGTTCTTCCATTCTGGGGGGGATGGGGCTACCCTGCTCTGAAGAAAGAATTCCCTATTTCAGTTGGCACCTGAAGTAAAAGTCACAATAGTGTGGATTGTGATGGGAAAGAGTACGGGTCTGGTGGGACAAAAGATGTGACAGGCTTTCCAGGGTCATATTTAAGTCTAGGAGTGAGAGAGTTCAGCCCTGCTTCTTGTCATATCTCACCTTAATCCAAAAGCTTCAGGACTAAAGGCTCATAGATTTTGATAAGCATAGAAATGGGCACTAGAAGGATCTTTGAGATCTAGAATCATAGATTTAGAGCTGAAAGTAGGATCCTTGTTGCTATCTAATCTATTACCATCATTTTGGAGATGAGGAAATTGAGACATGCTAAGTTGAGACAAGTGACTTGTACAAGATACCATGATTAGTAAGCATCAAATACAAGATTTGAGCCTAATTCTTTTTACTCCAAATCTAGTGCCATTTCCATAGAACCATGCTGACTCCTAGAGAGGGAGATGACTTATCCAACACTACATAGCTCATAAAACTATTAAATTCTCTTCACTTCAGTAATGACTTTTGAATACTTAGTGAGTTCAAGGCTCTTTGAGATTCAGCCACCATACCCCAACTTTTACTATTTTTAAATTATTACTAATCTCTAAACCCCAATTAGCAGGACTAGACTTGGACTATTGTGGATTCTGAATTCAATTAACCATCTAGTTTTAAGAGATATACTAGGCTCCATCCTATCTATCTGACTTTTTTTTACTTCTTAGCCACAAATACTTGGCACCTCACTTTTCCGGTCCACTTTCATCTTTTCTTTCTACTTTAGTCCTTTATTTAGTACAGATGATAAGAGTGACCTTATTTAAATGTGTTTAGTTACAAGGGAAAGGGGATTAAAAATATAGAAATAATGCTCTAGAGTAAGATAATAAGAACTATATTGAGTGTTTAAATTTTCATTGCCTCAAATTAAGTGGTATCTAAATTTTCTACTCTAATCGTTAAGACTCTTGGGCATAGTCTGGCCTACAATTTTCCCTAGCTCTGATTAGTTAACAATGAGGTTGAGAGAGAAAATCCATAGTGTTATATTGGTACTAATAGTGGGTACAATGATAAAGGAACACAATTGTGTTCATATGTTGGAGATGAACGTTGATGTCTGTAATGTCTGGGCTAGCTTTCTGGAGGATCTCTGGATAGGCCTTGGTCTTTAAGTAGAGAAGTGATGAAGGCAGGAGAGCCACCATGAGGCTGGTCAAGGATGAAGTCCAGAGGCTGGAATCTTCTCTGTGTCTGTGGCTGAGACTCTGAGTTCCCAGATCTCTCAGCCTTTAAATACCTCACTACAATTACATTACTACAGCAACTGAGCATGTGCCAACAGTAGAACATTACATCACCATATCACACTAAGTATATGCCAACCAGAGTGATTACATCATTATATCACATTAAGTATGTGTTTAACTAGAGAACTATTATCCCATCAATCACACTGAGTAGGTGCTTAACTATAAACACCCAGCTGTCCTTGATTCAAGTATACCTTTCCAGAGTTCTGACCTTCTACAGACACCTCTATCCCTATATGTTAAATAAATACCAGTGTACAATTGTTAGTGATCCATCTTTTGAAACATTCACGGTACAATACATGAGAAAGTAGAGAATTCATTAGTCAGCAAAACTGCTTATAGTTCAGATGTGGTTTTCTCTTCTAGATGGCATGGTGGATTAAACACTGGACCCGGAATAAGATCTGAGTTCAAATTTAGACTCAGAAGTTTATTGATTGTGTAATCCTGGGCAAGTCATATAATTTCCGCCTGCCTTAGTTTTCTCATCTGTAAAATGGAGATAATAATAGTATCTAGCTTCAAGGGTTGTTGTAAAATTAAAATTAGATAATATTTGTAAAGTATTTTATAAACTTCAAAGAGTTAGAGAAATACTAATGCAGTGCTATTATTATTACTACATTTGATACTTGAATGTCTGATTGCTATACTCCCAGGAAAGGTAGGAAGGGCCTTATATGTAGGGTCTGTGCTCTTCTGAGTTATTTGTGCCCATAATCAGAGTCTTTCTTGCTCTGAAATAAGAGAATTTAATGCATTTAAGCATACAATGTATTTAAGAGGACCCCCACAAAATATATCCATTCTATAGATTCAATGTAAAATTTTCCTTCCTTAGAATATAAGCTCCATGAGGGCAGGGACTATTCATTTAAGTTTGTATATCTCTAGAGTTTGGATTTTTAGTCCAATTTCTGACATGTGGTAGGAAAGCACATAATCACTGTTTCTTGATTGATTAATTGAAAGTCAGATATAACATATGATCCTTTAAACCTGAATTATCTTCTTCCCATGACTGGGAAGACTGACGACATATGGCTATCTTTATACCACTGGGCTGCTGGTGTTTTAACCTAGTGTTCCATAATGTTCCGCTAAATAACTTCCCCCTTTTTCCAGCAAAAGAAAATCCAGGAAATACAAAACAGGTACAGAGTTCTCCTCTCCTTAGATTAGACTAATGTAACCTGACACACAGGTCATCCCCAAAGTTCAAGAGAAAGAGACCCCATTCTTTACAATATTCATTTAATAATTTTGTTGAGGACTATCAATTCTGGCAGGTAGAGGAAGAGGTCAGAAAGTATCAACTCCACCCACATGCCCCTCTGTTTTCCTGAAAGAAATGTCTTCAAAGACCAATGCATTAAATACCACAGATGCATATAACTAATGATGATAGATAGCATTTAGTTAGTGCTTTAAGATTTGCAAAGCACTGTACAAATATGATACCTTTTATCCTTGAACAACCCGAGGTTGTATGTGCTCTTATTATTTCCATTTCCCAAATGAGGAAATTGAATTAGAAAACATATAAGTGACATATTGGGAGTCACATAATTACTAAATAACTGAGTCTGTATTTGAATTCAGGTCTTCTTGACTGCAATTCATCACAATATCCACAGAGCTACTCAGCTGCACACACAAAAACCTTTCAGAAAAACACTCTTTAAAAAGATTCCAAATAGATTTTAAAACTCTATACCCACTAGTGGTTTTTTCCTAACCCTAAAATTCTCCTCCCAGCTTCTGTGTGACCATTTAATAGTAAAGAGTAAAGAAATCTCTTAGTGTCAACTCAGGAACAAAAAAGGAGTTGGAGGAAGGAAAATAGATGTGCCTAAATGTCAAAGAATATAAAACATAAAATGTTAGAACTGGGTGGGATACTTAAAACATAAAATATGAGACCTGGAAAAGGTCTTCAAGAGCATCTAGTCTAATACTCTTATTTTACCCAGAAAGGAGAACTGACTTGTTCACTGCCATGCAGCATTTTCTCTGCTTTTATGTGCCTCCTTCTACATCTGTATATTTGGTTATGGCTAGATCTGAGTGACAACATTTTTGTGGTTTTATATCTATGCATATTTGCATTTGTTGTTTGACTCATTAATTTATACAACCATTTAAGATTCTTTATTTGCAGTGGAGAGTCTTAAGTGTCCTAAGCATTGTGGGAGATAAAAAGATAAATGGCATTTCTTCAATATGTATCTGGTTCCACATGTCTCCCTATCAAAGATTCTACAATTCAACATTTATGTAACATTATTTTGTGAGATAAGTACCTATTGTGAACAAAACACTGTACTAAGACAAGCCTTCTCCAAGGCTAATTCAAACAAATTCATCTAAAAGTCACTTTAAGTTAGGCTCACAGTATTACTCGAGTATGTCCTTTAAGAAAGAGCCCCTTGTCAGAAGAATCCTGGGTACAAATGGTTGCCCGCCTTGAACTTACAGTCCAGTAAGCAGGTTTGGCACAAATTTTTGTATTTATAATGAACAATGTTACATGGTAAATACATTAGAAAGATAACAAGAAGAAAAGGCAGTCGTGGTTAAGAAAGGCTTCCTGAACTGAATGGATGTCCATCAGTTGGAGAATGGCTGAATAAATTGTGGTATATGAATATTATGGAATATTACTGTTCTGTAAGAAATGACCAACATGATGATTTCAGAAAGGCCTGGAGAGACTTACACGAACTGATGCTGAGTGAAATGAGCAGGACCAGGAGATCATTATATACTTCAACAACAATACTATATGATGACCAGTTCTGATGGACCTGGCCATCCTCAGCAATGAGATCAACCAAATCATTTCCAATGGAGCAGTAATGAACTGAACCAGCTACACCCA
Organism: Sarcophilus harrisii; assembly: GCF_902635505.1. NCBI lineage: Eukaryota > Metazoa > Chordata > Mammalia > Dasyuromorphia > Dasyuridae > Sarcophilus > Sarcophilus harrisii. The sequence continues at coordinate 472,449,387 of NC_045427.1, read as the reverse complement.
GAGAAAGAATTCTGGGAGATGACTAAAAACCATTACATTGAATTCCCAATCCCTGTATTTATGCCCACCTGCATTTTTGATTTCCTTCACAAGCTAATTGTACAATATTTCAGAGTCTGATTCTTTTTGTACAGCAAAATAACGTTTTGGTCATGTATACTTATTGTGTATCTAATTTATATTTTAATATATTTAACATCTACTGGTCATCCTGCCATCTAGGAGAGGGGGTGGGGGGGTAAGAGGTGAAAAATTGGAACAAGAGGTTTGGCAATTGTTAATGCTGTAAAATTACCCATGTATATATCCTGTAAATAAAAGGCTATTAAATAAAAAAAAAAAAAAAAAAAAAAAAAAAGAAAGGCTTCCTGGAGGAGATGACATTTGAGATGAGCTTTATATCTTTGATTCTGCCCATCATAGATATAAACTTTGAAGGGACAAGGGGCACCAAGACCAACTCATGCATTTTACAGATGAGGAATTGAAATTCATGAAATTAAGAGAATAAACCCAAGGCCATATACCTAGTGAGCAATAAAGTCAGGATTCAAACTCAGGTCTTCAGTACTGTCCTATATACCATGATGCCTCAATATCTCCCCTTCACCCCCCAAAAAAATAGCTTAACAAAGGAATTAAATAAATCCCAAGGTTATTCATAGAGTTGAAAGGGAGATTAAAAGATGTTGAATCTAATCCCCTTTTTTTGCAGATAGAGAAACTGAGACATAGAGAGATTAAGTGACTTGCTCAAGATAACAGTGTCTGTGGTAGGATATGAACCCAAGTCTTTTTGACTCCAAATCCATTACTCTCTTATTTCACAACCTAGCTGCCTCACCCCTTGCAGATTCCCCTTAAGAAGCTCAGTCCTGAGATCATTACTAAGAACCATGTTAAAAGGATCAAGCTCCACTGAAACTTGTATATTTAAAGATCTGGGGAGAGGGAGGGACAACCTTGTCCTTTTTAGTTATTTCCCAGTAGGAAAGGCAATCAGTATGCCCTGAATTCTTAGAAGCTCTCCTCTGGCTTTATGGGGATAGACTGAGGCTGGGGATCAAGCTAGTTTTCAATTTGTCTCCTGCCTTCCGATTTATGAGAAATGGCCTTAAAAGTCTTAATAGGAAATTCATCCTAATTGGTCACCATTTGTACTCAGGATTCTTCTGACAAGGGAGACCCTCAACTAATACTGTGAGCCTAATTTAAAGTGACTTTTAGATGAATTTGTTTGAATTAGTCTTGGAGAAAGCTTGCCTTAGAAATCAACCTTTATCTAATAGGTCTTAGAGAGCCCTAAGATTTTGATAAATTAGGCAAAGCTTCTAGGAAGTGACTTCCAAGAGTTGTTGATCTCCCATCTAAGGGTAATAGGATTGAACATGTAGCTTCCTTTTCCTGCTTCTTAGAATAGATAGAAATTCAGAAAATACACCTTTCTATTGCCATCCACTAGCCTAAAGCTAAGCAAAGCATAAGCTGAGATTGAGGGTGTCATGGCCTAGTAGTCCTAGAGTTAAAACATGAGTATAAGCTACATCCTCTGACACATACTGAACCTAGCAAGTCCTTTGAGTTCTCAGTGTCCCCCGATAACTCTCTAAGACTCAAAAACTTCAAAGCAGATTCCAGATTGTATCCAAAGGTCCATTAGGTTTGGGATTCTCTATATAATTTTCTCTGCATTGGTGAATAAAAATGTGTCATCTTCTACATATAAACAGTGAAGATCATTGCTCTCTACCAATGAGGAGCGTGATAGTGGGCTTGAAACTGGAATTTAACTTCACTGAAAAAAGAGAATGAATTCAAAGGGGCAAGGATTTGGTTTTTTCTATAACAGCATATGTTAATTTGATGCTAGTGTTAAGGTCTCCTTTCTAACAAAATGGTGAGACTGGTTTCATGGACTTTTCACTCCTTTGGCTCATTGTCCCCACTCAGATGCCCTAGGAACTTTACAATCTTACATCTTGATAAGGGAAGTCACTGATTGCTTTTCAAGCACAGAGGTTCAAACCATTATCAAAGTATTATTCAGAAGGAAATGAAAACAGAAAAGCCTGTAGAAAATAACAATACTGAATACTTCCTATCAGAAGGAAACTTTCTACTGGACTTAAAATCTCAGTGACTTTTAGGACAGTTTTAGGGTCTTTCATGTAGCTGCTTTCCTTTATGGTTCCTTTGCCTACCTAATATTACTTTTTTTTTTTTTTTTGGCAGTTTTTGCTCTTCAAATGGTATCACTGATATTTTTCCTTTCCGTTATGTTCTGTAAGTGCATCCTTTAGCCCCCCTCAGGTAGTCATTTTTAACATAGGCTGTATTCTTTGATTTTTGAAGTTCCTTTGAGGGTCCAGCAGATGGTGCTCATCCCCTTTTCCAGGGGATCAGCAATCATTCCACTAAGAAGAGAAAACAATTTCTTTAAGATTAAAGAAAAACAGCAAAGTAGAGTTCCTTTAACACCCTTCCATTCTTCATAGTGTTAGACCTCACACATAAGGGGTCCTTTGTGGCTATGGGAATACCTTCTCTTGTACCTGAACATATCTCTCCATCTCTCTCTCTCTCTCTCTCTCTCTCTCTCTCTCTCTCTCTCTTTCTCTGTCTGTCTCCCCTGTCTCTCCCTCTCTTTCTGTCTCTGTGTCTGTGTATCTCTGTGTGTGTCACTCTGTCTCTCTGTCTCTCTCTCCCCAGTTTCAAGTAACCTCACTACTATTTCTGTCTTCATTTTCAGATTATATAGACACTGGGTTTTATGATCACCTCAGCACTTCTCAATGAACTTGAAGACACAGGAAGAGAATCCTGTGATCTCTTCCAATTGTTTATTTCTCGCCTTTCATCAGAGCTTGTGAGTAGGTTATTCCAGTGTAAAACCACAGACTTTAAGAGACTTCAAAAGCCATTTTTCTAACTTATACCTAAGCAATAGTTTCTTTTTTTTTCCTGCAACATATCCAACAAATGGTCAAATAATCATTTAACATTTGCTTCAATGTGTCTTCTGAAGTAAAACCACTATCCCCAAAGTGGTCTATTCCACTTTTGGCTAACTCTAATTATTAGGAATTTTTCTTATATAAGGCCTTATTTTAACTGTTGGCAACTCTTACCTATTGCTCTTAGTCCTATCTTCTGGAGCCAGCTAGAATGAATTCGGATCCCTCTTCTGATCTTCCTAATAGTTAAAGGTGACTATTTTTTTTTCTCTCTAACTTTTTTTTCCTTCCTAAGGCTAAATATTCTTAGTCTTTTAAGTAATTCTTATAGGGTATGAACTTAAAAAACCTTCATCATTCACTGGATTGCTCTCCTCTAGACACATTTCAATTTCTCAATATTGTTTTTTAAAGTGTAGTGCCTGGAAATGAAAACACAATACTGAATATATGGTTTGATCAGACCAGAGGATTGAGATTTTCATCTTTGAGTTTTGTATATTTTGTTTTCTAAAAGTGTGTTAGCTATTTTAGCAACCCAATCAAAGTATTGACTCAAAGAATTCTCAGTCCATTACATCCTCCAAATCTTTCTCAGACTAACCACTGGAAAAATTACCCAGAATCATTGTGAAGCTCCAACCTTTTGGTGTCTTCAGGATCAATTGCTGGATTTGAAGGAAGAGAAGGGCAGAACAGACAAATGTAAGACAAATTTGATAAAATGATATACAAAAGGCCATCTCTCTAGTTTTCCCAGGCTCTAGAATTGGTTTCATCTCATGCTTGACCTTAGGAATCAGCCCTGCCATGAAATTTCTTTGACATTATCAGCCTATACTCTACCTCCCTCATTTCATTTTCCTATCAGACCATTCACAAATTGGTAGACGATGGGGACAAGCTGGAAGTGAGAATGGTAGATCAGGGCAAGAAGTCCAGGAGAAAGTGGATCCTTGCTCCCAGTATAGGGCTTCCTTCTGCTTATGACTAGCACATTGCCCCCTTTCCCACTCACACATTTTAGTCAATCAATTCACTTTTGGTATTCTACCCTGGGACTGAGCTGTCCAGATTTATGGATGAGTAGTTTTATCTTCCCCTCTTCCTTTTACTCCCACCTTCAAAATACTTGTTTTTCTGTAATTAAACATATTTTAAATGTTAAATCAAACTTTCTTCCTATAAATGAAATTGTGAGCCAGAGACAAAAAATGACTTGCCTAGGGTTACACATTGAATAAGTAGCAGCCTGACTAGGAATCCAATTCCTGTGGCTCTAGAGTTGGTACCAGTTAGTTACCAGTTGGAACTCAAATCCAGGCTTCTTCTCTTTAAAAACAGTATAGTTCCTCTATACCACACTATTATGACATACTATTTTTTTTTTTTTTTGGTACTCCTCTCTCCTTTGCCACAATTCCTACTTCCCACTCTTCTCATTGTGATTGCTGGAGGGTTCAGTTTTCACCATTATAAGAATGTGACCAGATAAGATAATGAAGCAGATTCAAAATATGATTTGCCCTAGGTGCCCCTCTAAGGGCATGGCAGTTATAGGAAATATTTTTTTTTTTGTTTGAATGGCTAACTACAAATATTTCTCCCTAGTACAGCTATCCGAGGCAGATCGAGGAGGAGCTAGTTCTGCCACCCTTATGGAGACAGACATTATGTTCCAGATATAACAGGGTACATGTGTTCAGAGGACATCTGATGGTGTCGCCTCTTGTGGAAGAGCCTGGGGAGTTTGTGATGATATGTAATGGAAATATTTTCAGAGATTTGAGTATGTATAGACATTCTGCAACTAATTTTGGTCTGTTAACCATGCGGTTATAAGAAGATTCTTTGATTAGTTGAGTAGTCAGTACTGGGTATGCTTTCCCAAAGAATCAGCTTCCAGAGCCTTGGCCATTTTTTTCCTTCAATTTCTCTGTCTTGGCTTAAATCCTTTATCTCCAGTATCTAGTGAGAGAGAAAACTATGAGAGACCTTTGGCCTTTTTTTTCCTCTGAGGCCCTGCAGCCTTGGTGATTTTGCCTGTCACAGTGTTTTTTTTTTTTTTTTTTTTTTTTTCTTCTTTAAGTGAAACGATTGAAGATGCAAACTTTTTAAGTGTTGAGAGGTCAGAAGAATGAGTCCCTCTGGATTTTGTAGCCAGAATAGTACTGATGCCCCAAGGAGCAAAGACTGATCTTCAAGACCCATCTTGAGGTGTAGCTGAGATGAAAACTCAATTTACAGTCACATTATATCAAAAAGTGAACTTAGTGAGACCAGTACTATAAATAAATTGTTCTGGGTGACTCCATTCTACCCACTGATAGAGGTGAGATGAGACAGAGTATGTTCCTGAGGAATTAGAGGGAAATGTTTATATTTATGTACTTAATATATCTTTGAATTAAATAGCTCTTCATGAAAGTTCATTGATATTATATTATTACATGAAATTAGAGCAATAGTCACTGATATGTGGAACATGTGGAACACTCAACCCTTAGCATACCTCTGGAGCCCTTAGTGGGAGATATAGTAGACCTGGCTCTAGGAGAGGGAGACAGAACATACTCAATACACATCTAAGTAAATACCAAGTATACATATATATAGATATAGGTATAGATATAGATTTTCCCTCCCAAAGGAGTTGAAGGACGAACGTCATCTGTCTTCTTTGCCCTATATAATGCTTCTTTCTGAGGTTGCCTCCAGGAGTATAAATGTATGCACATAAAGGTCATGAGTGCTAATTCACACACACCCCTGCCCCATAAACACATATTTTAATTGTCCAGTTTCTAAGAAGTTAAATTGCTGGACACTTCTTTAGGTATAAAATGAAGGGGTTTGACTAGTAGAAGTTTCTAACCTTGAGTGTCAGGTACCCCTTTGGTAGTCTGATAAAGCTTATAGATACCGACGTATTATTGCAAGCATTTACAGTGGAAGGAAATGCTAAATTTCAGTTGGAAATTAGTGAAAATAGAGATATATTTTTTTCTCATCAAAATTTACACCCTGACTATAATCTATCTATGTAACATAGACTTTAGTGTTACACTTTTGAGATTCTATGGATCTCATGTTAATAACTACTGATCTAAAGGTCTCTGTCCAGAGCTAAATCCTGTAATCCTAAATCCCAAGCAGACGTATCCATTCTCATACCTTTGAAGCCCCTATCAGCTTTATCAGAAGCTTCTCATCTCACATATATTTCTCCTTCTGCCCTTCAGCCAAACAGATCAAAAAGCCAGCCAGGGGAGAATTTTTATTCCAATTATTATTATTTTTTCCTCTTGGTAAAGGGATAATGCTAGATCCTCTTGCCTTAAAGACATACCTAGTGATCTGACAGGTGTTGGAATATAACTTGCAAAGCACCTATTGTTTTGGAAACCCAAACAAAATGAAGGTAGTTTTTAGTGAGAGAAAAATAATCTGTATATATACACACATACACACACACATGCATGCACATATATGTGTGTATATATGTATACACATACACACACACACACACACACACACACACACACATATATATATTTTTAAAGAGCCAGTGCTTCAAGTGTCCTATGAAAAAGAAAACATTTGGCCTCCAGCATACACATCCGCATGAGGCAGTTCAACTCTCCTATAAAGTCAGTGAGTTTTGTGTGAGCACAGATGCATTTTGTTTTCCTATGAGGGAAAGATGATTAAATTACCAGAAACAAAGATAAAAACCCAAGCCTGCCTGAATATTCCTCCATACCTCCCCTGTGCCTCTCTCATTCCTCCTGCTTATTCGGAGGCCATACTTTATCTCAGGAAGCTTTACTTTAAATGTCCAACACAGCTTATTAATGAAAGTAATAAGCTTTTGTTTATTATATGTCATAATGGGGAACATGACTATTTAATATAAATCTGACATTTAAATTCCACTTAGTTCTGAGATGTGGACGATATCAACGAATAACTCTTTACCCTAGAGAGAAAACTCCCTGGGCCTGCATTTTAAAGCATTGAAGTTTTCAAAGTAATCAGTTTTTTTTTTTTCCAGAGGAACCAAATTGTGAAGACATCTGTTCTGTTATTAATTTCACATAAATCTTAAGCTCCTCAAGGCCAGAAATGAGGCTTCATTCAAGCCGAATTAATGAAACATGATTGTAAGTCCCTTGCATGGAAATGCTGTCACACAGTATTGAGTTGCTTATAATCACTGAGTAATCTCAAGAGCTGCCAGGGGACAACTACTTTAAATCCCACCCCACCCCCCATAAAACAATATCTGAAAATATCAGAACACTAACTATATCCTGAAAGATTAATCGCAGATGAAAATTTCTGCGAAATGAATCATACTTTCTTGGTAAAGGATACAAATATCTTTCACAAAGGCAGATTGCTCAATGTAAGACTCTTTAGATACAATTTAATAATATCCACTACAATGCAGAGAGAAGCTCTGAAAATTCTTTGCAGATCTCAAGTTCTTTGTGTTAGAATATTAGAGAAAGGCTTTATGTTTCATAGATTTGTAATTTAATATCTCAGAAGTTGCACAATGAAGACAGTGTGTGTGTGTCTGTGTGTAGGGATGTTGATGTAACAGATGTACCCTTTGTGTAAATGTATTTATGCTCTTGGAGGCAACTTTTGGAGGATAGGCGTGTGCAAGGAAATATAAATTGTTATTCATTATAGCTCTTCCTACTATCCCTTGAAAATTTGTATTTATTCTGTATGCATTTCACATTTACTTCTCTATGTATACATATTTATTCCCCTCCAATAAAATGTAAGCTACTTGAAGTCAGGGATTATTTTCACTTTTGTCTATGTATCTTTATCACTTAGCCCATTGTGTGACATTAGGATAGGTTTAATGAATCATGGAATTAGGGTTGGAAGGAACCATAATGACCATATAAATTGCCAAAGCACATAGCTATTAAGTAAATAATAAACTGAATTTCAGGTCCATATGGTGTCTGTGACTCAGTAGCCTTGGCTCAGAATTTGCTGTTAAGAGTTGGGGATATACAGTGTAACATAGTGCTTTGAGATCTATTCTTTTTTTTTATTTTCCTTTTCCCTATCGAGTCCTGTGATTTCTCCAGTAGATGTACCTACTTTAGTGGAAGCTTCTTTTATTGGCCCACATTGGAAATAAGTCTTTCTTCTGGCAAAAATAATATTTTCATAAAATAACGTATTTTTGCCAGAAGAAAGATTTATAAGGAAAGGGTAGAAAGGGAAGCTGAGACTTCTTAATCAAACTTGCAAGTGCTATTTTGGTCTTCAACTGAACTGGGAAACCAAAAAAAACCAAATCTGCATATGATATTTACATCTCAAATCTTCAGAGTCTCATTAGCTTTGATAATTATTTATTTATTTGCAAAAAGAATTTAAATCAAACAGAGAATTAAGTACAAAAGCAAGCCTTTGAATGTAGTGCAGAATTAATTAAAGAGACATTGGAGGACTTGAGTTGAATACAATAGATAATAGATAAAAACAGTAAAATCAATTAAAGATTCTTTCCTATTTGGAAATCATCAACTAGATATTTCAAAATCATAATCTGCTATTTTAAAAATAAATGCTGAGATTTTAATGAATATTTTTTTCATGATTTTATCTTTTCTTGTTCAGTGTCTACAAACACAAACCATAGGAGGTACGTAGAATCAGCTGTATTCAGTGAACCAGTTATCATCTATCATTTATCCTAAGAATAATTAATTGCTTGGTTGAAGTCAACAAGAGATTTTGAAAAAAATAATAATCAGTTGGTGTGTATAGATAGACATAACTCAATTTGAGTTCTGTATTAACTAGCATTTAACCAGATAGACCAGCCCAGTTGATTAAAATATTGGAATTGGTATCTGTGTGGACATCCTATTAAGGATCAGGATCAGTGTATCATGGATGAAAGGGTAGGGGATAATGGCCCCAGAACTCACAACTTTGGTGAGGATAGCTCAAGACTAGAGAAGAATCAAATGGTAATATAAGCATGGAAACCAGGCAGAAGGAAAACGGTCAGCCTGTCTTCAAATGGCTACTGAAATAACCTTTATAGGAGTCTCCTGCTCACAGTTTATTGCATTTTTATGTACTCAATCTAGAGACTAAAGTCACATGGGCAGCCAATTCAGCACAGTCCTAGAATCTAGATTGTCTTAATAATTAGGGTTCCCTCCCTCTAAGATTATCTTCCATCTACTCCTTTGATATGTGCAGAGTTGTTTGCATGACATCTTCCCTTTAGAATCTGAGCTCCTTGTAGGCTGGAGGCCATGTTTTTGCCTCTCTTTGTTTCCCAGTGCTTAGCACACTATCTGGCATATGGTAAGCCCTTAATAAGTGCTTGTTATCTGACTGACCCAGATACATTTTTTCCCCAGTATGTTTTTGGTGTTTCTGTTACAAATCACTGTTGGAGGATTTGTGAAAATGTTTTAGACATAGTCAATTTTAAAAAGAAAAAGTAAATAAACATAAAACTGACTGTCTAACATTTACTTTTGGTCAAGCATAGTGTTAGACTTAACTAAGCTATTGGTCTTGAGACTTTGTATCCCATTAGACTACAGAGCAGCACAAGTGTCCAACTTATTCTTCAAACATACTGAGTCTATGGGATGGGGGGGTCAGAATGCCATTTGGGAATTATTGTGGTCCAGATGAAACTCCCCTCTCCATATTGCCTAAACCCACCCCATGCCCATGGCTTGCATTTTTATGTGAATTGTAAAGTTAGCTAAATTTAGCTTATCATTGGCACTAAGAACAATAAGCAAGAATGTTGGAATGTAGGGCAAATTCATATTTGGGGTAGAGGTGGCTCAGAAGCAATCTAACTGAGCCATGAATGCCATTTGCCCTGGAAAAGAAGGCAGACAATCCGCTGGAAAGTCTGGTCTCAGAATTCCTAGGGGTCAGAGAAGGAAACAGACCTGAGAGTGATGCCACAAACATGGGACCTTTAGGGTAGGAACAAGGGAAAGTCATGCTGCTTTATAATACAAACTCACAATACATCTAGATGAGACATGGGGGAATCAGTCTTACTGCCCTTCCTCTCCTCCCCCCATCCTCTCACATACCTAAGCATTCTGTGGTAGTTCCCTGCTCTGTTTGTATCTACTTCTTTCCACATATTTTCCCTATCCTCTGGGTCTCTGTCTGTGTATCTACTTGTTTTCCTCTGTGTGCATATATGTGTTTCACAGTTTTCCATCTCTCTGCCTCTCTTTTTCGCTCTCTCTGTCTCTCTTTCCCTGTCTCTCTCTTCCCTCCCTTTTTCTTTTTGTCTCTGTCTCTCTTCCCCCTTTCTCTTTCTCTCTCTCTTTTCTCTCTCTCCCCTTTCCCCTCTTTGTAACCGCCTATTGCCTTCACATGACCCAAAGATTTTTCCATCAAGAGTAATATCACTACCACCTAGTGTATACTTGTTTAGTGATTTACCCAGCCCATGGATTGGTGATTTAAAAAGAGAACTTAGTCATTAAGAGTGGAATTTGTGGCACCTACATAGGCAAACATTGTTGAGCAAGGGGCAATGCTGCCACCCCTAAAATAGCACCACTTGGGCTGCTGCCCACTCTAGCTTTGTGAAAGGCTATCTCAGGGTTAAGGCATTTGAACTTGAGAAAACAAATTCTGTCAGGTTGAGTGAATCTCTTTCTACCCTTCCACCCCTAAGAAGTGTGTGGATATTAACCCCTGTGTCTAAGTAAGTTCATTCAAGATAGTTCACTATTGTATCGGAAACAATTCATGCAGGAATAGAGGATTACCAAAGCATGTCCCTGGATTCAGCAATACTTACTCCAGTTCACAGAATTACAAAATCTCAGAGTTGAAAGGGACTCTGAACCCATCGAGTTCAACAATATCTGAAAAGTCTTGTCCTCAGAGCCTACCAGAACATTTGGGGAAGAGTAAGCTGAGCCTCAGCCTTCCTGTGCCAGCACTCCCTCCCTCCAGAGTGGGGGAGAAATCCATCCACCAAGCAGTCCTGGGTCCCTTTGAAGTCGAGGAGTCTACATCCACAGGGCGGGTCCTCATCTCGAAATCACATGGAAACTATTCCCATCCCGAAGGCCATAATCGTTTGCTTGCTGCAAGTCTCACGGTTTTCGGCCACAGTTATAATCTACTAACTGGCTCAGATGTTATTTATTAGAACACATTGCTTTTTGAAAAGAAAACTGCCTCTTAATTAGAGGTTGGGCCTCTGATGCCCTCCTGTGCTCTACACAGATGAGAAAAATTAACCAACAGTGTGTGCCAGGCTCCGTGCCTCCTCTGTTCTTTCAAACACTACAGTTTACACATTTGCAGGGACATGTAACCACCAGACTTTTGCACTCAGACTGGGCTTTTATTTTTTTTCCAGGGTAAGTTGGGTGGAGTGTATAGTTTATAGGAAATTAGAGAGAAGGTTAGAAAACAAATCTTCAGAAGCATGATGATGCCATTTTCTTTCCTTTTTCCAGCATCTCTTTTTAATAACACATCTTAAAATGTCATGTAAGATTTTACAAAAGTTATATATATATATATATATATATATATATAACGATATGTAAAAGCTATGTAAGTCAGAGGGGTGTTCTTGTCCATATCTATGATGAGTTCTCCTTAGGGCGGATCATAGCATTTAGAAACAGACAGCACCTTAGTTGATCATTTGTCCAACTTAGTCATTTTACAGATAATAGAACTGAAACCTAGAGTGGTTAACGCAAACCAGGGAAATGAAGTCATTTTCCAATAGTCACATAGCTAATATATGATAGAAATAAGGCTTGAACCCAGATCTTCCTAAGTCCAAGTCTGCCTTTTTCTGCATTTTCCTTTACTAACTTTTGGTGTAGATAAATTTGCATATAATCTATACATATTTATGCAGGGTGAATATATAAAGAAAGGAGAGGGAAGTACAGGAGGAAGAGGAATAAAAGAGAAAAGGGCAGAAGAGAGCAGGACTCTTTTCTAATAGGCAAGGGAGTGATAGGTTGCCTATGGGGTATTACTTAAGGTCTAAAATGTCCCTTACTCTAATAACCCAAATTCAAATTTTAGCAATTCCTGCCTTTGGATTATCTACGGCTTTCTCAGTGCCCTTCTTTTAAGGCACAAAAAATGTTGACATTTTTACACTTTAAAGTTTGTTGAACACTTTATATATGCCATCATATTAGAGTTTAACAATAACTTTGAGTTAGGTATTGTATGTATTCTTGTTCCCTTTTTAAAGATGAAGAAATCAAGGTTCATAACTGGGTTACACAGTTAAGAAAATCTTAGTTAATGGAATTCCAGTTTAGGTCTTTCTGATTCTTTCACACACATAATCATGGGGAATACCTATAAAAACATATCTAGAAAGATATAAAAATCTATACAGGCACATGCAGACATGAACACAAAATTCACATTTTATAGAAATATTATCAAAGGTTATAAAGTATTTTGTTATCAATAGTTCTTCTACCAGGCCATGTTACTCTCTACATTCTGCCTCCTCTCATGCTCCAAGAGACACCCAGTTCTCAATTTCTTAGTGTGAATAAGTTTGTTAGTTAATTTTATCTCTGAAAGGAAAAAACCTGACAATCTACTGAATTAGGAATTTGGGGAGGAGGGAAAACTAAAAGAGGGGAAGGGATTCAAGAAATGGAGTAGAGTTGGGGGATGCTGAAAATATACTTTGTAACTGGTCTTACTTATCTCTATCTTATAAGTAGAAAGAAGGATTTGAGGAAACTGCCAGACTAAAGAAAGAAAAGAAAGTGATTCTGTGCCTTTTGACAGTCGGTTTCTTCCTGGAGAAATGCAAGCCAGCAGAGGCCTCTCACTCTTCTATCTCCGGAAACATCAGTGTGATGAGAAGACCTGATTACTTCCCAGATACCTCTGCCTCTCATTGTTGTCAAATGACTTTCCTTGGTGTCCCTTGAGCTCAATGCACATCTGGAGTCCTGGTGGTTTCTTTCAAAAGGAGGAGGAAAAAACTGACAGATTTGCTCACACACATATGTGAAACATCCATAGACATATGTCTAGACCAACATAAACTTATTACAGGTATGTTCAGACATGAAAACACTACAATTCTCATTTCTATAGTGATTTAAGGTTTATAAAATATCTTCCTCACAGGTAGCACAAATACCTGTTTTTACCTTTATCATCATTATTATTATTATTATTATAGACAAGTTGACATAGGGCTGTTCTTAGACAGGAAGACCTGAGTTCAAGTCTTTGATATATTTCCTTGATACATACTAGCTATGTGCCTCAAGTAACATTTCAAGATTATAATTCACTGAGCAAATGCCAGCTTACAGCAGTAGGTGTTTCATTTCCTCACTGGAAGTTCCCTTTACCATTGAATTCTTAAGTCTGGTACAAAATATATAGACATATGTCCAGACATAAAAGATTCCATTTTACAGATGAGGAAACTGAGGCTCATAGGTTAAAAAGCACCTTGAATTTATCCAGTCCAACTTACTGTTTTTGAAGATGAAGAAATGGAGACCTAGAGAGATTATGTGTCTTTCCCAAGGTCCCATAGGTAATCAAGTATCAGAGGTAAGATTTGATTCTATATCTTTTTCCTCCTAAGCCAATTGTTCTTTCATATATATATATGTACCATGCTACTGACATTCTCTAAGTCAGTGGAGACAAATTCTATAAGAAACAGATCCCTGTTGGTTGCATATTCACTTAGAAAACCACAAATTAGCATTACCTATATTGTATTATATTTTTGTTTATTTTGCTAAACATTCCTCAATTCCATTTTAATCTGGCTCAGGTTACACTGTGAGTATTGAAGGCTGCATATTGGACATTTCTCCTCTAAGAAGAATTTTACCTAAGTGTCTTGATAGCTAGGAAGGCCTTGAATCAAGATCCTGGCTCAAAAAAAATTGTTCTCTTCATTTTATATATATATATATATATATATATATATATATATATATAGTTATTATACAGTTGGGAATTCAGAAAGACATGGCACACCCAAACTATTTCTCCACTATGGCAAACACTTAGCTGTTCAGAAATATCTAGGTAAGTGACTGAATTATCCATTTTCCTTTATACACTTGGAGACTCACAGTTGCAGTGTTTGGTGTTTTTCCAGATGCTATTTATTTGGTTTAAATTAATTAGTGCTCATGAAATCTTTATATAGAAACTGTAAACATTTAGTTTTTTAAACTAGAAGAACTAAAATGTAAAAAAGAAGGTTCTTGCTCTTTCTCTAATGATTAATTTTCTTTTCTTTTGTTTGATGCAAAATTTAACTGTGGGTGCTACAAAATAAAAGTAAACCTGTGGACTAGTTCCAAGACCTTACCCAAGTCCTTAGTTCCATGGTATGACTATTTTAAGGGTCCTCTAGCACATAGACTGATTCCTCAAACCTGCTGTTTTGCCCCTAACTTCAAAGTGTTAATGAGATTCAGGAAGGAAGTTCCACCTCTCCACAGTCTGGACTCATGTGCTTCCCAGAGCAATTCCATCCCTGTTTGATCTGGGGTCTGTGCTCAGCAGTCCTCAGCACTTGCTGCCAGTTGGCTGAGTTTTCCTTTTCTTCTGCCTCCGGCCATTTTCCATTGTGTGAAATTGTTTTCCTGTCTTTAGGTGAGTCTCTTGGATCTAGAAAAATGTTGGTGGGAGATGAAGTTTGGTGTCCAATTATGTTCCTTCAGTGCCTTTTTGGAGGCACCCTTCACTAGTATCTCTGAGACCTCATTCTCTTTCATGTCACGGCCTGACTGGTCTTCTCATTAGCTTTTATTTTCACTTCTTATCCTTTTGTTTAGGCTACCACTCCACTTCCTACCTGCCATGATTCCACCTCCTGGTTTTCAAATCAGAGAACAACAGAATCTCACAGATGGAAGCTGCATCCAAAACCATCAAAGTTAACCTTGCTGGTTCCCCCTCTCTTGCATCACTAACAGATGAAATACTATTTTCTATTTGAACTTTTGTAGTAATAGGAAACTCAGTACCTAATTCAACAGCTCATTCCATTTGGGGACATCTCTAATTGTAGTCCCAGGTCATAATTCAATCCTCCTTCTTTCATGAATAACATGCCATTTAGTTTCATTTATAGTTTAATGTGGTAATTGCTTTATGTACGTTAACCTCATCTCCTTGAGAAGACTAAGTTGTAGGAGAGTAAAGAGATATGTCCAGTTCTTTTCAGAGCACTTGGATTTCTTTTGTAATCATTACAATATCTACCTAAAGCAGTAAATCAGGTGCTCACTATTTAATGTATGACTGATAGATGTAATTGTGATTTTTCAGATGAATCTATCAGTCTGGGGTAACAACTTGGTTGTTGCACATAAATTTTGTGGGATGTTCCTAATGGGGATATTAATTACTCAACTGTTGGGACAATCATGTCTACATGTTGGAAATTTGTATATTGTGGGTACAAAACAACTGAAGATAGATTCTGGGAAATTATATAAAGAGCAAATGGCACCCAAATAAGAAAAATGAGAAAATTTACCCTATTCTTTGCCATGGTTATAGGATATTGAGTTGGAAGGGACCTTAGAAGTGACTGATTCCAGCCCTTTCATTCTGTAGATAAGGAAACTGAGGCCCAGAGAAACTAACTCATTTATACAAGCCATATAAGTAGTGAATGAGAGAGCTAAGATTCAAATTTGGGCCTTCTGATGGCAAATCCAAAGAAATTAATTGGTGGACAATTTCGGTACCATGGCAAACTGGTTCAGACATTTTTTGAATCAAGGGACTTTAGGTGCTTCTAAATATTTCACTTTTCTGCATATAACTAGAACTCTTCCCACAAGTCAAGGAAAATGAATATTAGTTAGAGAAAGATGAACTTTATTCATCTTTATGAAAATATTTTATTTAAAATATTACTTAACATTTTTTTCAAAATTTTGAGTTCCAATGTTCTCTCTCCCTCCCACTCCTCTTATACTCCCTGATAACGCAAGCAGTATGATATCAGTTATATATGTAAAATCATGAAAAACATTTCCATTTTATCCATTTCAGAAAAAAAAATCAAGAAAAAGAAAGAAAGTAAGAAAATTATACTTCAATCTGTCCTTAGAATTCATTAGTTCTTTTTCTGGAAGAGTATAGCATTTTTTAGCATGAGTCCTTTGGAATTGTATTGAACAGCATACAGCATAGCTGGGTCTTTCACAGTGGAAAAAAAAGGTGAAGTTTTTACTATAATTATAAATAGTTGAAGATTCATGGAAATATTAAGTATCCATTCATGAATTGTCTCCCTATGGGAATTGGTGTATAAATATTTTGAGGCTGTTTTGTGAAATGGACCTAATATTTTATTAGTCCATGTGGGAAACTCACAGGGAAGAATTTTCCTCAATTGATGCTGATGTGCCTACTATTTGCTCTTTATTCTTTGATAGTAGCTTTGGACAATGAAAGGTTAAGTGATCTGCTCAGAGTCACAAGGTCAGTATGTATTAGAGGTGAAACTTGAACACAGGACTTCTAGGCTGGGCTGCATCCCCAGATGTGAGAAGTGATTTTAAATAATGATCTGTATAAGTGGCATTCCACAGAGGTCCTCAAACTGCGGCCCGCGGGCCAGATGCAGCACCTGAGGACGATTATTCCCCCTCACCCAGGGCTATGAAGTTTCTTTATTTAAAGGCCCACAAAACAAAGTTTTTGTTTTTACTATAATCTGGCCCTCCAACAGTCTGAGGGACAGTGAACTGGCCCCCTGTTTAAAAAGTTTCAGGACCCCTGCATTAGGGTGATGAACTCAGAAAAAGCTGAGTTTAAAGTTATTCCAATATAATTAAGCAATTTGCCCAGGATCATATATGTAGTAAGTAAGCATATTTACTGTTATATGATTCTGGGCAAATTATTTATCTTCTACCTACCTCTCATATACCTGTCTACCTTTCTCACTTATAAAATTGAAATAATAATAATACTTAATTTTTAGGATTGTTGTGAGTATAAATTTATAAAATATACTCAAAGTACTTTGCAAATCTTAAACTACTGTGTAAATACTAATATTATTATTATTGCTGTTGTGGTGGTGGTTATCCTGTGTAACTGTAAAGGAAAACAAGAAACTGAATGCTCTGTAATTAAAAAACCAAGTTGGACTCTGGAAAAGAGATGAAAAAGTGTACCCTCCTCCTTTTTTTTTTTAAATTCAAAAAACAATGAGAATACCTATAAACTAGGGTGATTTATTAGTTAAACTAACTTTCCTTTTTGTTCTTTGTCACAAAAGATAGCTTGCTGTGTGAGTGGGTACAAGGGGCAAGGATATATTCAAAAATTAAAGTGATATAAGACCAAAAGATTTCAATAATTTAGAATGTATCTACATAAACATATATGTATATATGTATATGTGTGTATATATGTGCACATGTGCATACACATATATTATATACATATATATATATTTTTTTTCTTTATGTGGTTGGTAGACATGTGAATGAGCTATTCTATTTGGGAAGGAGTATGATATATTGTAGAAGAAAAAGTAGTAAGTGAGAGTCGAGAAATTCTGTTCCTGCTCCTAGCCCCTACTAATTAGCTAATTTGCTATTTACTTTACCTCTCCTTGGACCTTAGTTTCTTCTTTATTAAAGTAGAGATAATCATACCTACCTCACTGTATTGTTGTGAATTTCATGGTGAAGTAGTACATATAAAAATGTTTTGTAAACCATGGAGAACAAGGTACAAACTTCAAAATTGGAGAAGAGGACCGTTGCCTGAATCTGCAAATAGTCTCAGAAATATTAGCAAGAAGACCACAATTAAAAGTATTGTTCCCTTACTCCGGGGCCTGCAATCAGGGCTATGCCATAGAGCTCCTTTAGTGAATTTTTTCCTAACTAAAATTTTTTAAAATCAATTTTATTTTATTTTCTTGTCCATGTACTCTGTCTCCCTCTACCTAATTCCCCCCTACCCTTCATAATGAGAAAACAAGAAAAGCAAAATGCCAGTTAAGAAAATGTATCACCAAGTAAAACAAATTCCCCCACTGGGCATATCTGTTCTTTAGTTTTAAGACATTCCTTTTCTGACTATTTTTTCTCGGTGTGACCCCTTTGTGGCCCTAGTGTTAAGTTATTTTTGATAGATTGGCTTCTCATATCTGTGGTTTCACCCATCACAGATTCTAGCTTCTTGTCACAAAACCTTTAAAAGTTCTGTTATTAATTTCAGTGCTGGGCTTCCACACAGAAGAAATCAGAATAGCTCCCCTTCCTCTCGGGTTTGTAACACAGAAAACCTTCAATATTGAGAACAGATAGACTCGAAGGTGGGTTCATATCTCTCAGCAAGAGAGCTGTAACTTAAATCTCCTACACTCGATCAAGGCTTTCTCTCTGCCTTGTAGGTATTTTAATACAAATGTGTCTTTCATTTGACTGATTGAAGGTCTCCAACCTGCAATAAATGAAACATCTGATCCCCTTGAATCCAAATCACTTTTTCTTTGATTTTCTTTTACTTCTATTTCTTCTTTCTTTGTTCTACAACTCGAGTCAAATTTCCCTTTAGAAATTGAAAGAATGTGTGTGGGGTTTTCCTGCTTTTCTTACAGTATTTCATTGCAAAGGGCTGTTGATTCATGGACTAGAATTTATTTCCCTGGCAGTCTGTAGCAATACACTTTACCTGCCATTGTTCCAACCTACTGAGGGCAAGGAGCATACAAATTAACTACTTTGGTCACTCACTGAAAATTGGATTTCTCCATAATTATCCAATTTGGTAGAAAATAAAAGATTCAAAGGAAACTAAAAGTTTTATGTTCTTTTCTTTTTGCTAATGGGGGATTTTATTTTTTAACTTGCCCAATATCTAGTTAATGAAGACTTGAGTATTAAGGACAGTCATCCTGGAGTTATGAATTTTCTGACTACTGGGAAGTGGTTTGATATGGAAGAAGTAGTACTGGCTTGGGAATTAGGATACCTGGGTCTTAGTCCTAGTTTTGCTATGAATTTTCTCTGTGACCTTGGGAGAAGAGGACTCAGAGGCCAGAAAAATTGGGGTGTCCCAAAAGCTGAGCTTAAAATTGCACTAAGATATTTGAGATATCCTATAGCAAGACGTGAGAGGTCATCTGAAATCTATCCTGGGAATAGGACACATGAGGTGCAAATAGGTACAAATTGCTAGTAATTTAATTTTTACTTCTTGCTCTTCTTTATTCCCCATGTCCAATCAGCTTTCAAGTCTTTCTTTATTTTAATCCCACAACATATTTTGCTTGTTAACTTCTACTCATAAGGCTAAAATCTTAATTCAGGTGCTAATCAACTCTCACCTAGACTATTTCAATAGCCTCCTGATTATTCTGCTGGTCTGCAATCTCCAATCCATCTTCCACACAGCTGCCCAAGTGATATTCCTAAATTACAGGACTATCCATGTCACATCCCTGCTGAATAAACTCAGCAGGAAAAAGAGGTTCCCTTTTACCACTAGGATCAAATACAAAGTCCTCCATTTATCATTTAAAACATTTCATAATGTTATGAAATATTATTGTTCTATAAGAAACCATTAGCAGGATGATTTCAGAAAGGCCTGGAAAGACTTACATGAACTGATGTTAATGAAGTGAGTAGAATCAAGAGAACATTGTACACAGAAACAATAAGATTGCATAATGATCAATTCTGATGCATGAGGCTCTTTTCAACAGCTAGGTGATTCAGGCCAGTTCCAATGGTCTTGTGATAGATGGAGAGAGCCATCTGCACCTAGAGAGAGGACTGTGGAGACTGAGTGTGAATCACAATATAGTATTTTCACTTTTTTTTGGGGGGGGAGGATTATTTGTTTACATTTTGTCTTCTTTCTCAAAGATCAAATCTTGATTTGATTTTTCTTGTGCAGCATGATAATTGTGGAAATATGAATAGAAGAATTGTACATGTTTAATATATATTGAATTACTTGCCGTCCAGGGGAGAGGGTGGGGAGAAGGGAAGGAGAAAAAAATTTGGAACACAAGGTTTTGCAGGTGATGGTTGAAAACTATGCATATGTTTTCAAAATAAAAAGCTTTTAAAAATGGGGATGGAGGAAAGCCTTTCATAGCTTATCTCCAACTTAATTTTCTAGATTGCAATACTTTATTTTCCCTCATCCATTTGATACAACCACATTGAACTTTTTGCTATTTCTCACACCTATCTCTTTGATCTCATATACTTTTTCACAGTTTGCCAGAATGTACTTCCCTTTTACTTCTGCTTTTGTGAATCCTTCATTGCCTTTAAAGCTCAATACAAATATTACAATCTACTTAAAGCCTCTTCTCTACCTATAATTACCTTGTTTTTCTTTTACAAATGCTTTGCATATACTGATATGTATGTATGTTGTCTCATCTGATAGAATGTAAACTCCTTGAGAACAAGGGACAATTTCACAACATTGAGTTTTTGTTTACATGCCCAGCATTCTACTATAATAACTAGCAAGTGTAGGTGCTTAATAACTGCTTATTAAATGAACTATTTTTGAGAATCTTACTTGGGCACAATTGGATGGTAGTTCTGCTTTCATAAGAGTTTTGTAGATATCTGCTATTTGCTTATGAAAGGAAGTTAAATAAACTGGATAATATAGTGAAATAATTTAGGATCTGGCATTTTAGCTGGATATTTTACCACAAGAATTAACTAGGATATGAGTTAACAAAGATGACAAGGAACTGTGTGATCTTATTTTCAGCAAGTATAAAGGATAAGGGAAAATCTGCATTAGCCTAAAGAAATTGGGTTATTTTTTTTTTTTTATTTCTTGCCTTTCTTTGTTATCTCTAGTACTTAGCACAGTGCTTAGCACATAACAGATGTCAAAGAAATACTAATATTCTTCTCTTCTTAACTTTCTAGTTTTCCTGGCTTCTTTCAAGATTCCGTTAAAGTCCCATCTTATACAAGAAATCTTTCTCAGTACTCCTTATTCTTAGTACCTTCCCTCTGATACTACCCTTAACCTACCCTGTATATGTATATATTATTTGTGCATAGTTGCTGCATTTTGTATCCTCCATTTTGCTGTGAGCTCTCTAATGATGGGAACTGTTTTTTGCCTTTCTTTGAATCCTCAGTACTTACCAGAGTTTCTGACAAATAGATGTTTAATAGAAACTATTTGACTGACCCATTGTTATTGTCAGGTAAAAGTTATTGATGCATCAAATGAAGATGTATCTCTAAGAGAAGGTGAAAGGCATTGAGGAATGCATCTCTAATCTATAGGTGTATCAGGGAGAATAAAAAATTATTTGGAAAGAATTAGTTTTAAAAGGAAAACAAAACAGAAAAAAAATAATTTGAAGAGGCCGAAGGTTATGAAGGTTATGAAAGGTGGAAGAATTTGGCCCAGAGAAGAAAGGAATTGAGAAGGAATCACGTATTTGCAACTCTTTGAGAGATATGAAGTTCTTACCTTAGAATCTAGAACTGAACTTTCTGAGGAAGAAACATTTCCTTGTACTCCAAAAGATAACTATGTGAATAATAATTGTTATTTATTTGGAACTCGGAGTTTGCGAAGCACTTTGTATCCATTGGCTCATTTGATACTCAGAACATTCTATTAAAATGGGTATTTTTACCTTCATTTTAAAGAAAAGGAAATTGTAGCTCAGTAATGGTGGGTGACATCCCCAAGAGCATACTTCTAATAAGTATTCCTGGTATTCCTCCCTCCAAGTACAACATTCTGAACACTTTGACTTGATCCTCCTCTCTCTACATTTATAAGCATCACCAGAACAAAGATCATTCAATGATTGTCACAGAAAGTAACAAATAATGGTAGTCTATAACTCCTTCCTGAGGATGTGGTACTGATATGGTTATTTATCATTCACACATAAATAACAGAGCAGTGTGGTGTCTTCTGGTTCTCAAATCTTGAATGTGTTAGAAATTCTAACAAGACTTGTCAAATGTAATGACAACTACTCACTTTTATTAGTTCTGGTGGAGGCAAATAACAACAAACAGAGCCTACAAAGCATTAATAAAAAATATGAAGTACTGGGCAACAACACATAATGACCTTAGGGATATAAATGCTATTCTCATCTATATTGCCAGTTGAAGAGAGGGACTTCGGAAAAAAATAGAATGGGAAATAAAAAGCTACTTTGATATAGATTTTGGATTTCTTGACCATAGTTTAAAATATTAAAATGATGCATTTTTAGTCAAGAATGATTTATATCTGTTAAAGCCTAGTAAAAATACATTTACTTAGAATGTTGAAAATATTATCAAAGGGCTTTAAATTGAAAAGGGAAAGTAAGGGGGAAAACTATCAAATTTATGCATAAAGCTAGATACTACATAAAGTAACAATTATATCAAAGGAAAAAAATGATTGTGTTGGAATAGATGACCTCTAAGACCCCTTCCAGGTCAAAATCTATGATCTCATACATAGCACAGAGAGGCAATAATGCACAAAAGAAAATGTCCAAAAAGTGAATGTGATACATCTCATAATTTCATATAGATATAGTGTATGTGTGCAATTGCACAAAATATAGATAAAAATTTGAAATAGAGATCCTAATTCAGGAATAAAAATTTTACTTCATAGCATTCACAATGACTTTATGTGATAGGACTCACGACTAGGGCATGGCTATGAAAATGGATCTGTTATTCCAAAGGTATGGGCTATATAAAAGGTAATGGGATAGCTTTGAATATTAGGTCTATGCACCCAGCTGAGAAAATTCAGAAATCAGAGAGGGAAACAGTGAAGAGTATTTGAGTGAGATTCAATCAAAGAAACATAATGTATAGGGAAAATAGCACTGGACTTGGAATAAGGAGGAAAAGGCTTGAATTCTGCCTGTGACATATTTACTAGTTGTGTTTACATGGGCAAATAACTTAATCTTTGTAATCTTCAATTATAGAATAGAAATAATAATAATGCCCACCTCACAGGGTTGATTTAAGTTTCACCTGAAATGATGTATATGTGACAACCCTCCAGCCAGATTAAGGCAGACCTGGCCACAAAAATTCAAGAATCTGTATTTATTAGCCTGGGAAGAAAATATTCTAAAAGGAGAGCAGAACTGGAAGAGACAGTTCTCACTAATGGGAATTTTTGAAGATTTCTTGAGATGGAGAGAAAAGAAGACACAAAGAGAAGAGAGAAGAGGGAGATGGTGGGATATTCCTTTCCCAATCACACAAAGCAGCAGTATGACAATAGCATCTACTGGCAGCAATATCTATATTTCCCTTCTTCAAACCCAATCTATAATATGAGGCTATGAGAGATGATGTTTAATTGAATAAGAAGAGAGGTATGTGACTTTTTTAACTTGCAAGCATTTGCTCCAGTAGTTGGAGAACTAAGAAAAATATGCTTCCTTGCCCTACTTTACTTCAGATGTATGTGAACTAGCACTCAATCATAATCATATCCATTTATCTGTAAAAGATAACATATAATTACTTTAATTGTATTTCTCATAAATACCTGTTTGGTTCTGTCCTAGACTTCTCTTGTGTTTTATTGTTCAGGAATTAGAGTATGGAACAACTCTTAGAGCCATATGGGAAAGGGTGACTTTTCCTAAAATAGAAAAATGGAATCTAGGCCTCTCAATCCTTTGTTTGAGTTATACTGCTCTAACATGAGCCAAAATCATGAGTAATTCCAAAATTTAATAACAATATTTTAAGAGCAGAATTACTACAAATTTAGAGCCTTTTAAAAATCTTCCTCCTCACATAATAAGTCTAGGATTACCTATGTAAAGTTCCTCATATACTTTAAAGTGCTCTATAAATATCAGGTATGAAAGAAGAAAAAGGTGACATAGAGATCCCAAGCAAATAGCAATGTTCTTGCTATTCTTGATGTTCTGGAGTTCAAATACTAATTATGTCATGTGTCAGTTGTGTCACCATGGTCAAGTCATTTAGCTAATCAGCTGTAATATGGAAAGAATAATACCTATTACCTACTTCATAGGGTTGTTATGAGGCTCAAATGAAATGATTTAGGTAAAGTCCATTGCAAGTCATAAAGTATTATAAAATTGACAATTATTATTATGGGAGTATTTTATAGGTCATTTAGTCAGAAAAAGGAAGTGGACGAGAAGTACAGGGGAAAATGCATAAATATCTGTTGTGAAGTGTGATACAATTGAGATAATATACTTCAGGTATCTGAATATCTGTCTTTTTCCCAAAAGGCTAAAAAAAAATTTTAAAAAAACTTTCCTTAATCATAATTCATTTTTAAAAGATTAAAGTAATGAAAGAACTGACTATTTTTAATCTGATTCATACCAAAAAGAAGGAGTTGGTTGCTGAAATAGAAGTAGGGGAAACCCAGGAAGGTAATAATTGCTTCATTCTACAGGTTATGAATGACAAGAAGAAAAACTAGGCATATCTTGACAAAAGGGATGTGTTGGAACCAGTTTGAACTAGTTCATGAGAACTAATGGTTAAAATTTCAGTGTATTCATATGTCAGAATTGACAAAGGCTACAAATTAGGGTTTAATTTATTTTTTGTTGATTATATAAACTTGAGAAACTGGTGAAGAAAAATGTTAGCAGTGTAAATTGAACTTTAAAAGTGTGTCTTCTGTATACACACATGCACATTATATATATACATACATACACACACATATATGTAATAATCCCAGTAAGGATGGGAAGTTCTCAAGAAATAAATTCTAACAGCACAAATATATATAATTCTGATAAGGAAGGAGTATAGAAGTTGTATAAACACACAGATGTAGATGCACAAGGACCTCATTAACCAACTTAGATTTTTAAGCCGTGTCTAGAAGGTGGAAAGGAAAAGCTGTAATGAAGACCGAATTTAAGAATGGCAAAGTCCCATGTCAATAATATCAGAAGGGCTAAAATGCTGAATGAACTGAACCTGGAAATGAGTGTTAAGGACCACAAAATAACTTTTTTCTTTTCTTTTCTTTTTTTTTTTTGGGGGGGGGGGGGGGGGGGCAATAGTGATAGCGGCAGTGGTGATGGTAGTGATTTGTTTTAGAAGTCACAGGGAAGGCAAGAGAAGACCAAAGAAATGATAGCTCCATTGCTTAACTTGGTTGTTGTACACGTTTTTTTTGTTTGTTTGTTTGTTTTTGTTTTTTCAGTCATGGCTCTTTTCAGTCAGACTCAGTCTGACTCTTTATGATACCATTTGGGGTTTTCTTGGCAGAGATATTAGCGTGTTTGCCCTTTCCTGTTCCAGCTCATTTTAGAGATGAGGAAACTGAGACAGAAATAGTTAAGTGACTTGCCCCAGCTCACACACCCTAGTAGATATCTGAGGCCAGATACTCATGTGTCTTCCTGCCTTCAATCCTGCCAAATTTATGTATATGTATGTATGTATGTATATGTATGTATATCTAGTATATACATAGTCAACCTGCTTAGATTGGGCAAACCTAGAGAAAACACAATGGTGAGAAAGCAGAACTACTTAGTTCCTTTGTCCACCTGGAGCAATGACCTTCAGTTTGAAAAGGATAGAGCAAAATCTGTTTAATGGTAAGCTGAATATAAAAACATAAAATATAAAGATATCATATATAATATACATTTATATGTATAATATATTGATATATATATTTTATATTAGTGTATAATATATATTATATAACACAACATATCATGCACAACAAGTATATTTTATATATAATATGAAAATAAAAAGGAATCTGGAGTTCAAATCATCAATCCTGGAGGAATTATAACCCAAGGTAAAAAATGACTGGCATATGTACTTGCTGAATTGTTCTTGGTGATCTTTGAAAATTTAGAGAGTGGAAGAGGTTCTATAAGACTGGAAGTGGGAGTCCATCTGTGACCTTGACTCCAATAATTAACAAAATTCTAGATGGCATTCATGAAGAATAGTGTAGTTTCAAGAATAAGACATGTCAAACTAACCTAATTTCTGCTCCCCCTCTTTTTTTGTCAACATACCTATTAGACTCAGGAGTTAAAGGGTGCCCTAGACATATCAATCCTCAATTTTAACAAAGCATCTAATAATCACCTGTACTGTCTTTTCTGTGAAGTATCAAGAACTGTCAACTCTATATCCATGCTCACTTTAGTGATTCATTTATAACTGGTAAATAACCACACCTTACGAAGAGTCAAAAATGGGCAAATGGCAACATAGGGGCAAAACTCTCGTATAGTACCTTGGGATCCGTTCTTGGCTCTGTGATGTTTGACATTTTTATCAACAAAGTAAATGAACATATAGATGTTAATCTTACTGAATTTGCAGATAATACAAAATTGGGAGGCACAGCAAACACAGTTAAGTACAGAAACAATCCAGAAAGATCTTGATAGACTAGAATAATAGAGCAAATTTTGGATGGAATTTATCAGTGACAAAGGTAAAATCACACACTTATGTGTTTTTTTTAAATTATCAAAGAAAATAAATTGCAGAAGAAAGCATGTCTAGGCAACAGTTCAAGTGATAATGTTCTGACAACTTTAGTGGACTAAGAATCCTATATATGTTCATGGTATTATAAAATAACTCAAACAGCTATATAATTTTAGATTCCATGAATAAGTGTGATATCCAGGAAAAGTTATTGTTTCATTCTACTCTGCCCTGATCAAACTCATTGTGTTCATTCCTGGAAATGCTATTTTAGGAAGAATATTGATAAGTTAAAGATCAGCTAAGTGGCACAGTAGATAGAACACCAGCCCTGTATTTAGGTAAACCAGAATTCAAATCTGACCTCAGACATTTACTGGCTATGTTATCTTGCGTAAGTCACTTTTCTCTGTTTGCCTTAATTTCCTCATCTGTAAAATGAACTGGAGAAGGAAATGGCAAATCACTCCAATACCTTTGACAAGATAATCCCAAATACAATCATGGAGAGTTGGGCACAACTGACACGACTCAATAACAAACAACAACAATTGATAAACTAGGGACCATCCAGAGAGGAGTAATCAGAATGATAAAGGAGGAGAGAACAAAATATCAGTTGAAGCTACTGGGAAAGTTAGTGTAGAAGAGGAAATTTAGAGCATATGCAATATGCATCATCAAATGTCTTCAGAATCATTCCTTTTCTGGCCAGTTATACTAAGTTGGGTAAAAAGCCTTTGCATTGCCCAGAAATAAACTGGCACTATGCTAAGTGTTTGCCAAGATGAAAGAGGGTGGGGGAAGGGATGTGTGATAAGTCCCTTCCCACTTATAAATCCTGTACCTGTTAAAAATGTTGGACTCTATATCAGTTTGGAAATGAAGCAACACATCACTTATGTGTTCTTGGTTTACTTGAATTCAACAGCACATCAAGGATACATGACCATAGAAGTGGGTTCTTAATTAGGATAAGGTGGGACTTTTTCCTCCATTCATGCTTTTCTGTTCTCCCTAGGAAGCAGACCTTCTCTGAGACTCTGTAATCCCATGCTGATGCAAAGCAAGGGAATCCATGGAGAAGGGCAGAACACATGGTGGCTCAGGATTTGTACACTCATTCCTTAAGGGTCTTACATTTTGGGGATATTTTTCTAATTCTCATTTCTCAAACTCTGCCTTAAGCACTCTAATATTTTAATTGGTACAAAAACAAAGTGCCATATTTTTTTTTGCCTTTGCTTTTAAAAATATGTGCCTCAGGGATCTTGGACGTTAAAACTGGTTGGAGGATGAAAGGATGGATGATGTATCATGTGCTTAGCCATAAGCAGTGATCACACAGAGCACATACACCAACACAGCCACTTTATAAGGACTTGGAGACAACCATTTTTTTTCACACATAGGGCTAACAGTAGGGACAAGACCTGTGATCTATAGGGTTAGGGAACTCTCTGATGAGCAAGCTCCCTCTGCTAATTCAGGTTGGTACTTTTTCTGCCACTTACTGTTTTTAGGATTTGAGAGGTTCAATAATGTGACCAAGCCACATATTCAATATGTGCCAGAGGAAGGACCTGGACTTGGATTTTCCCAATTCCCAGGTCAGCTCTCTATCCACTGCACTTCTCTCTGCCTTTTAAAAATTACATGCCTCACTGAAGATAGGCAGCTGGGTGATGTAGTGGATAGAGAAATGACATTGAAGTCAGCATGATGCAAGTTCAAATCTTCCCTCAGATATTTGCTAGCTGTGTGTCTTTAGGCAAATCACTGATTCTCTTTGCATTTCATTTCCCTCATCGAAATGGGGGAGACTGGACTTAATTACCTCAAAGTTCCCCTTTTTTGGCTATAAATCTTTGTTCCTGTGGATAGTATGGAATTTTAACATATCAAAAAATTCAACAGGCAAACCAAGGGTTTGTGGGTAGGGATGTGTGTGTGTGTTTGTGCATATTTGCCTGGTGGTAAATGATAGTATTACATGGCAAATACACAGCTGGGTTTAGAACCCAGAAAAAACTTATTTCAAGACTTGCCTCTGAGACATATTGGCTGTCTGAGCCTAGGCAATTCACTTAACCTTTCAGTAGTCCAGACAATTCTTTAAGATTGTAAGTTGTAGAGCAATTACTCATCTGCCTTTATATAGGGAGTTTCCTTACCAGAAGTTCCCTACCACAATTAAATCACAAGTCTAGACTCAAAAAAAAGCTATTTAATTTAAACTAAAACATATCTATTCTTACTTGAAATCTCCTATGTACAGATATGTTCTTGTGATTACATTAAATTATATGCATATGGTCAGAATTCATAGGTCACAGTCACTCATTTGGGATAAATTATTTTTTTAAAAAACAATTCTATTGATACTTTTTTATTTTTACAACACTTTTATATCTAAATGTATTCTTCTCTATTCCACCACCTAGTCAGTCATTTGAAATTAAGAAAAAAAAAGAAAGAGAAAAAAAGAAATTCCGTAAAATGGGTTATAAATTAATATGGCTTTGTGATCTTCCCCAAATATAATAGCTTTCTGGCTTTCTGCCCAGTGGAAGACAGAACCCTGGCCTTTCACCATTTTTTACCTTGCCTTGGATCAGTTCTCTTTTCTTATGTCCCTGGTGTCAATTAGGCAACTTATTTAACCCATAGAGAAAACATCAGTAGAATAATATTAACATAATTAGAAAGAGGGGGAGGGTTGGACCACAAGCATGAATTCCTTTTCATCACTATCTTTACTAAATTTTTCCAGTCATTTGCATTTATTATAATTAATTTCTCCCCAGTAATAGTCTCCTTTTGGAAAGCTGACCACTACTGGACTCTATTCTTAAAAATTTCTGCTCTTATTCTCCTTTTTCAAGAGAAATGATCCCAGGGGGATATCAATTGTTATTCATTTTCTGTTTACTCCCACTGAATCTTTTTTGTTATATTCGGTCACTTCTAATGCTTTTTGATGTGATTTGAGGTTTTCTTGGCAAAGATACTAGAGTGGTTTGCCTATTTCCTTCTCCAATTCACTTTACTGGTAAGGAAATTGAGGCAAATAAAGTTAAGTATTTGGCCAAGCTAGTAAATGTATGAAATCAGATTTGGACTCAGGAAGATATATCTTCTTGAACCCAGGCTCAGCACTCTATCCACTGTGCCACTTAGCTGTCCCTAATCAAGAATCCCAAATATATCCACTAAAGTTTTGTTTTCTTTTGTTTTTTCTCCTTAATAACCCACATATTCACAAAAAGATTTTCTCTGTCAAACATGGCCTCCAAGAATCCTCCTTTTATCAATGCTTAATCTTTCTGCTGACTTCTCCATATTCAACAACTTGAAATACTCTCTTCCAGTTCACTAAGGCCCAGTACTCATACAAAGGCTTCTTCCAGCCCACATGAAATAAAATCAAACTTCACATTCACTACTTCCATGTCTCTGATTTTATAGATTAAGTATAATTTTATGTTGCCAAGGGAGTTATGCACCTGATGTGGCATCCAGAGGACACCTTGGCATCTATCATTAAACTTTCTCTTCAAAGTACTAAGATCTCAATTGTGCCATATATCACTGAAGAGGGCTCAGAAAGATCTATAAAATTAAAGACTGCCAAAACAGTTTGCCCCTTTGTTTAATATATACTATAGAGCTAATATTTAAAGGATAATATTTGAAAACAACCTTGCGTATATTTAGGGCTGAATAAAAAGTTGTTTTTTAAAAAATTTTTGTTAAAATGAAATTGGCTTAATATATTTTCATAAATAGGAATACATTTAAATATGTATGCTTACTATAATGCTTGGCATATAGTAAACATTTATTAAATGTTGACATATGTTATTTGAAATCACATCAAACAATTGTTAAGTTTCAACTAAGTACCAGGCAATGTTCTAGTTACTGGGGATAAAAAAACATAAGTGAAACTTTCCCACCCTCAAAGAGCTTGCATTCTGTTGGAAGACACACTCACTACACACACACATGCACACACATATAATGTGTATATATTTATATATATAATGTATGTATATATTTGTAAATGTATTTGTATAATATATTTTTATATTGTATTCATGTATCATTAGTAGAGTTGCCATTTACAAATAGTAAATATGCTCTCCCATTCTGATCTTTTATTTCTTCTTTATCTTCATGTAGTAAAATATCAAAAGACAGAAAAACAAATGATTGTAATAGGTATTTTTTTTTTAACACAAGTGAGGTCAACCTGAAATTTTGTCACTCAAAGTAATATATTATAGAGGAAAAAAATTTTTTTTTCATTTTTCCCTTTAGTTTTCTGTGTCATGATACCTTTCTATCTTATATGCCAAATTATTTTTGGTCAGTAGTTCATAGAGAGAAGAAGAAAGATATGTTATAGCCAAACAAATCTTGGGTTCTAGCTGGAACTTTCTTTTGGAACTTTTGGAACTTTCTAGCTGAGGCATGATAAAAACCAATTGGTTAAGTTTATGACTCCTATGAGTATTTCATCAGAAGAAGAAAAAAGGATTCTACCTGTCAAGGCCCAAGTCTCTAAGTCTATAAAAAGTGTGTTACTGGGATATTTAAACTTCTTGGACGTAGGCAATTTCATTAAAATTTATGTTGGAGTAGTTGCAGGATAAGAGATGCATTAATGCACTGTTGGTAAAGCCATGGATTTCTCAGACCATTTTGAAAAGCAATTTGGAAGTATATAGCAAAAAGTCACTAAAGTGTAATCCAGTGATACATATGGTTATGCATAGTTTGACAATTCTTTGGGCAGAGTTCCAAATTGCTCTCCAGAATGGTTGGATCTGTTCACAATTCCACCAACAATGTATCAGTGTCCCAGTTTTCCCACATCATCTACTCCAATATTTATCATTATCTTTTCATGTTATCTTAGCCAGTCTGACAGGTATGTAGTGGTATCTCAGAGTTGTCTTAATTCTCTGATCAATAATGATGTAGAGCACCTTTTCATATAATTAGAAATAGTTTCAATCTCTTCATCTGAAAATTGTCTGTTCATATCCTGTGATCATTTATCAGTTGGAGAATGGCTTGAATTCATATAAATTTGAGTCAATTCTCTATGTATTTTAGAAAGGAATCCTTTAAGATAAACATTTTTGAAAGACTTGAGAACTGTAAGCAGTGCAATAATCATCCAGATGACTATTCATGATTTTTTGCTGACAAAGTGGTGATGTAGTCAAGAAATATATATTTTTGGACATGGACAATGTAAGAACTTAAACAGGGAAAAAGAGATTAGATTGCATTGCCTTTGGGAGATTGCATAGCTCCCCTAATGACTTTCAACTTTAACCTGAAACAAAGGCCCATCTGTTATATTGATATTATTATATCATATTATATATATATATATAATTGATATATATATATATCATTGATATTATTATATTATATTATCTGATATATTGACATATATATATATACACATATATATATATACACACATATATGTGTATGCCATAGATAATATAGTTTATATATGTATAAATACAACATATAATATGGTCTATATATTCAACACAGACAGACCTTAACAATTGGAAAAAATATTAATTTCTCATGGGTAAGCCAAACTAATATCATAACAAGAACAATACTATCTAAATCAATTTTCTTATTTGGTGCCTTATCAATCAAACTACCAAAGGATTACTTTATAGACCTAGAAAAAGTAATAAAAAGAAGTTCATATGGAGAAACAAAATATTACAAACTTCAGGAGAATAAATGAAAAAAATGAAAAGCGAGTGTGACAGTAACAGATCTCAAATTATATTACAAATCAGTCATCAAAACAATTTGGTACTGGGTTAAAAAAAAACAGAATGCTTGATCAATGGAATAGATTAAGTATACAATATAATAAAGCAAATGAACAAATTCTTCTCCAGAAAAAAAGTGATGATGTCCATTACCAGTCATTTGTATATCTGAGAGGGAAGTTTAAAATGTGCATGAAGATGCACTCATTCCTAGGAATATTTTTATTTGGGTTACAAACATTTGAATTGGATGGGGTGTGAGCCTTAGGGGAGGGATATAAAAGAGATTCTCATCAGATGATAGTTGTATAACAGATAGTTCAATAATCGAGTGGGAGGATGTTTGACCTTCAACCTAGAAGGGTCTGGAGGGAAAAGTGGATCTTGAAGGACAGATAACAAGAGAATAAGGCCCTGGGAGGCAGTGTATGTTGGAAGTGCTTGCATGATAACGCAGCAATCATTCTAGGCCATGAGATGAGGTATGAGGATAATAGCTGTTACATCTAGCAGGAAGTATCTAATCCTTCCCAAAATGCCAGACAGATCATCATGGGATCATGGATTTGGAATTGGAAGGAGATTTTATCAGCCATCAAGTCTAACTCTCCCATTTGGGAGCCAGAAAAATTAAGTAATTTGCCAATGTCACACATCTGATAAATTTCTGAGATAGAATTCCAACTTGGGTCTTTCTGATTCCAAGTCATTAAGAACCACCAATCGATAGTGCCTTGAGGCAAAACTCTTTTTTGCCCTTTGTTCCTCACAGTGGTGGGTAGAGGTTGAATCATGAAAATATTGGAAGCTCATCCATCTACAATTCTCTCCTATAGGTCAGATATCTAGCCCCTAATCTCTCTGAGATGAACTTCTATGAAAATAATGGAAAGAGCATTGGACTTGGGCATTAATTCCACTTTTGCTACTTATTACTCATGCAATCTTGGTCAAATTCCTTCAACTCTCTGTTTCTTTTGTTTGTAAAACGAGAGAACTGGACTGGATGATCTCTAAGGTCCCTGCCAAATCACAACTCCTATGGACTAAGCACTAGAAGTCTCCGAAGCCTCTGGAGTTGTCGACATTGCTTCTCCTTTCCCTTTCCCCAAGAGCACCTCTTTGGCCTCCACTTCCAGGTGGTGTTCTTCAGCTGCACCTGTCCACATTCAGACCTAGCTGTTAGAATTCTGGAGCAAAGGATTCCAGTGTCAGCATAGAAACTTTGGTTCCTCTGAAGAAAGGGGGATAGCTGCATTGTTCTTTCATCTGACTGCCTCTTCCCCAGAAACCATATGCTAAATTGACTCCTGGCATTGCAGTTTGGGGAACATTTCATCTTCTCAACCAGCTGAACTATTCTTTTAGTTCATATTCATTACTTCTCTTTCCTTTTAGGAGTTAAATATTCCTGTCATGACTTGACCGTTTCGAAATTGCCTGATAGTTGTATTATAAAACAATGGCAAGCCAGTCTAATTGAATCTCTCTTTTTTTTTTTTAAGTGCACACTGACATCTGATACAGAATAATAATGCTTAGCACTTACAGACAACTTTTCATCTTCAAAGCACTCTGCTACCATTAAAGGCTGCATTTGCAGAAGATAGATTCCCTTTCTCTGTGTCATACCAAATTGCAGCAGATTGAATTTGAGAGGGCTGAGGGGATGAAGAATAAGGAACTCTCAGCCATGCTTAAAAAACAGATTCTGAAAATATGCATTGGAGGGGACTTCTGGATGCTTTCCAGAAAATATTCTTCCAAGCCTGACAAGTTCACATATGTCTCTGAGGCAGATAAGTAATTTTTATGTCCATTTTAAAGGAAGGTAAACTGATATAAGATAGATCAAGGACAGACTGTTTAACAGCTTTAATTCTACTGTGTAGTTAGCAGAACTGGTTGATTTATGAGAAGAGCTCTGAGCTGTGGAGACAAAAATTCATAGATCTAGAAAAAAAATCAGTGATCATCTAATCCAAAACCCTCCTTTTTATATTTGAGGAAACATACAGACAATAAGTGTGAGAGACAAGATTTTAGATCACGCTACAACCTAAAACAGGGCCAGTGATTGGTCTCAAGGAGATTTTCGTCTAGGGAAATAAGACTTTTGTTAGGGATGTAACAGAAGAGATTTCTATTCAGCTATGGAGTGAATTAGATAACATTTGAATCATCTTCTAACTCTTCTATCCTAGAGATTCAGTGATTGCACACATGAAATGAAACAAAAAAAAATAACAATTCAACAATATCTACATATTATTTTAAATTTTTGCTCATTTATTATTTTTCTTTCTCAAGGGCAAGGAGTTTTTAAAAAGAACTTACTATATGCAAAGTATTTCTGGTTACTGAGGTAAATAAATGAGAAATATGGATAGTTATATAGAGAAAGACAAGGAGGGTAGAGTCTTGGAGGCAATTACAGGAAGACCTACGTTTAAATACTACACCACACTTGGATCTGGGAAATCTCTGTTTGAATCCCAGCTCTGACTCTCACTAGTTATGTTATCATGTACAAATCACTTTTTTGCCTCTGAGACTCAGTTTCCCTATCAGAAAAAAAATGAAAATAATACTGCTTGAATTGCCTTCCTCATAGGATTATCATGAGAAAATACTTTATAAGCCCTTTAGGAACTGACTTTTTATTGCAGTGTTTTTCCAAAGCTTTTGGCTCATTTTGTTTCTAAACCCTTTATTTGTCTTTGTATCGAAATGATAATAATCATCATTTAAGGAAAAAAAAGAATTCTCAACATAGATGTGGAATATAATGCCTCCAAATGAAAGTATGGGTAGGACTCTTCACCTTGTTCCCATTCATTTTGGTCAGCCTGGATAGTATAACTACAATACCACTACATACGAGTAAATTATAACTTCTTTGAGAGCAGAGAATATTTTTTGATTTGACTTTGTAAGCAAAAAGTTAATAAATACTTGTGAAATTAGATTGGAAAATTGGTAACTTGTTTGTTCATCTGGGTCTTGGATGTTATTGAGCAAATTACTTGTCTTTGTTTACCTCAGTTTCTTCCTCTGTAAAATGAGGAGACTTTATTAAATGACTTCTAAGGTCCCTCTAACAATCTATGATCCTATGATCTATAATTAAATACAAATTGCCTTCCCTCTTAACTATACACCATCCCTCAGAGTGCTTTGTTATATCAGAGATGAGGTGATGGAAAGTTAACTGTCTTTATTTTTGTTCTTCATATGTTACAGATTTGAATTAAATTAAGTTAGTCACATGAAAACATGTATGAATCCTGTAGTTTTCCAAGAATTATTAGAACCAGGTCTTCAACACAAGATATGAGTCTATAAATATTTTCAATGGTTGAAGGACTAATTATTTTTGGTGCTGATTCATCCTTAAATGTTTTCATATTTCCACATGTATGTCTGGATGGGCTTTGTGTGTCTGTGTGCGCATATGCGTGTACATAAAATACAAATAACCCTACTTCAAAGGGGCAGTAGCTGAGTTACATTTCTAAACATTTTGTGATTTCGAACAGTGTCCTGATAGCACAGAGCCAACATTCCATCAAAGTGGTTTGCTTCAGTAAGGGCCGCGCCGGTGTGGTATAAATTATGAATCATATATTCTGTTTTACATGCGAAATGGGAGCTCTGAGGTGTATCACACTTGAACAGATGGACTCAGGGTATTTTCATGTTTTCGGCTGCTTATGTTTTGCTTCTAATGTCATTTTCAAAGACTCCATCATTAGCTTCAGACGTGCACAGGCAGGGAACTTTCGACAACTAAATCTGGTTAGTGGCAAATGTTCCCAACCCCTCTGACTGAGATAGGATGTTCTGGGGGGTGGATGGAGAAGAGCCTGCTAGCAGAAGTGGGAGGAGGGAAGACTCAGTGCTCTTCCCACCTTGTGATAACTGTGTCTATGACAAGGGTACTAAATGGTGCTTCTTACAGAGCCTTAGTGCTCACAGGGTGCTGGGCTTTTCATTAGTAGTCAGTTTCTAATTCTGAGATTTTCATCTTTGAGGCTACTGATGTTTAACTGTGCCTCCGTCGTCAAAACTCAGGATAAAGGTTTAAGATTTGACTGCTGAAATAGGGTGAGGCAGAGGAATCAGAGAGAGGCTTATGTCTGGGGGTTTGCTCTATTTCTCTTTTCTCAGGTCCTAGTTTGATGTGCTAATTTCTCTGCTGTCATTGCTTTTTTTTTTTTTTAAACCATTAGATAATAATCCCTTCTCTGTGTAGAGCCCTTTATTCTTTTCCAAAGGTTTTCACATTCATTATCTCATTTGAATTTCACATAGTCCTATGAGAAAGAGAAGGCAAATATTGTAATTCCCATTTGACAGATGAAGAAACTAAGGCAGCAAATGACTGTGTGATTCATATGTAGCAAAGCAGGGGAAAAACTGAGATTAAGATCTCATGACTCCCAGCCTATCTCATCTCCACTGGACCTTGTCTTTGTTGTTGTTCAGTCATTTGATCATGCTTGACTCTTTGTGACCTCATGGACTTTTGTCCATGGGATTTTTTTTGGCAAACATACTGAAATGGTTTGCCA
This sequence comes from Sarcophilus harrisii, assembly GCF_902635505.1. Lineage (NCBI taxonomy): Eukaryota > Metazoa > Chordata > Mammalia > Dasyuromorphia > Dasyuridae > Sarcophilus > Sarcophilus harrisii. The sequence continues at coordinate 472,412,518 of NC_045427.1, read as the reverse complement.
TTTTCTGGTTCGGTGTGTCCCCATTTTACAGATGAGGAACTGAAACAAATAGGAGTTAAGTGACTTGTCCTTGGTCACACAGATAGTACAAGTCTGAGACTAGATTTGAATTCAGATATTCCTGGCTTCAGGCCACACGCTGTACCCACTGTATCACCTAGGTATCTTTAGGCTTTACTACCTTCTCAAAATTTCACCTATCAGGAGAAACAACTTGGGATAGTTAAAACATCACTCCATTTTGATTCAGAAAACCTAGCTTCTAATATCAGTTTTACACTTCATAAGTTGGTGACCTTTTAAACCTCAGTTTTTCTTCCATCAAATAGGTTTAACAACATTCACCTAGTTAATTTATGTGTTAGAAGGAAAACAGATAATGATATGGTATAGTGGAAAGAGCACCTGAGATGTACCTTGTGTTACGGGGGACCTCTCCACCTCCCAGATTGGAACCTCGGGCAGGATCTTTCAGGATCTTTAAGTAATCTTCTGACTGATTAAGGTCTGCAAATTCAAAGAAAAATTTCAAGGAAAACTCTAAAATAAACTTTATCCAGCCTTCTGTTTAGACAGAAAGAGGAAAGGGATAGTCTTGTTTTTAACTTTGTTTCTATTATCTAGCACATGACCTGTCACAAAACAGATGCTTAATAAATGTATATTGATAGACTGATCAAAAGATACCCAAGCTCACAAAAGCTGAATTCAGATCCCATATTTTTTTACTTACTACTGATTTAATCTTGGGCAAGTTACTTAAACCTTGTTAAACGTTAGTTTTCCTTCTCTAACAAATAAGGGAGTTGGATTACATAACCTCTAAGGTCTTCCATTTCTAGATCTGTGAACATATATATGAATTATTATCCGTACCAGGTTTGGGGATGTATGGTTAAAATATATTCTAACTTATTTTAAGACAATACACATAAAATCTGAGTCAGGAACTTTGAGTTTCCCACTAACTTGTCAATTCAAAGCTTCATTCCCATCTGCTTAAGTGAAATTGATCTACAGATTTTGCTCTTAACCTGTGTCAGCACCTGCCTGCATTGTGTGCTACTTGGCTTCCATTAATATTTTAAGTGATTTGGCTGTTGTATCTTCCAAAAGCTGGACTCCACAGAGGCAAGTGGGTAGTTGTACAACAGGACAAGGGAAGCATGGTTCCCAAATATATGTTACTCAAGCAGAGATGAAAGAGGAATCGACAGGCACTTTTCAGAGTGGAAATCAGCCCAGGTGGGAGAATCATACATATCCCCCATGAGTTGTATGACAGGAATTTTCTTCATGGCAGTAAACTGGACTTTGAGAACTTTTCTGGACTGCTTGTGTTAATAGGGTGTTAATGATTGATGTGGAGGTCTTTTATGTCACCCAATGAAAGGAAGAAAGCAAGCCCTGGCTTTTGAGGTGACTATTAGTGAGGCACTCTTGCACTGCAAAGTCTGGAGTTTAAAACATTTATGTTGGCTGAGCTTCAGATGGGTTTCCACAACGGCTCCGGCAGAGGAATGAAACAATCTTGCCTGGTGTACTCCTTCCTTTGTTCTTTCAGTCAAACATTAAAAATACAGCAGGCTAAAAGGATAAAGTACATTTCATAGATCCTCCTAGATGGCAGGTACAAAGACTAGGAGAGGTTTGAGATGGGTTTGTTGAACAGAGAAGACAAATAAATAGGAGACATGCCATAGATTCTTTAGAAATTGGCACTTGAATCTCATTTTCATAGCCCGCATTGGGTACAACGCTCCTTCACAAAGGGAAATGACTGCTGCTGCTCTTTTTCCTAGAAATCCCACCAAGGATCATAGAATTATAGATTCAGGGATCATCTATTCCAATCCCTCATTTTGCAGATGAAAAAAACTAAAGTGCAGAGAGAATCAGGGATTGAGAGCATATGATACAGTGGATAGAATGTTGAATGAATATGAGGAAACCTGGTTTTGAATCCTGCCTTTCTTACTAGCTAAGCGACCCTAGGCAAGTCACATACCTCTCTGGACCTAAGTTCCCTCTTATAAAACGAGGCAATTGAACTTGATATCCTCTAAGGTCCCATCCATTTTTAAATTAAATATCCTATAGTAGGGAATCTTTAAGAAAGAATTTCAGAGTAATATAAACATTTTCTGAAAAAAAGATCTTTTCTAGTTCTATCTACTTAGATTGGAATTTCTCAAAATACTTAAATGGATTTGTAATCATATCAATGTGGATCTTCTTGAATTAATTCAGATGGTGACCAATCTATGCCTGCCTATCCTATGCCATTCTTGTCCATGTCCTACCATGAGACCCACCCAATGTACTGGTTAGCTTTCCTTAACATTTTTGGCTTTGCAAGGACACAGTGGAGCATATGAGAGGTCCATTTATGCCTTGTTTTCTTTTTCTTTCATTTTTTAAATTTTTTAAAATTTATTTTGTGAGCCAATTGGAGTTAAGTGACTTGCCCAGGATCTTATAACTAGGAAATGTTAAATGTCTGAAACTGGTTTAAATTTGAGTCCTCCTGAGTCCAGGGCTGGTGCTCTATCCACTGTGCTATCTAGTTGTCCCACTATGCTTTATTTTCACCATATGACCAGCCTATCTTTTTTTTTTTTCTAATTTGGCATTTCTTTGATGATATCTATTCTTCTGGTTCTTTATATTTCATTATTTTTAGTGTGTCACAGCCTACTAACACCCACCAAATGCTACTCTATTGCACTGGGTGATGAAAATTTAAATTCTTTATAGAATTCATAATATTCCAGAACCTGCAACCTTTTGATACCAAAAGACTGACATTTGTTTTAGGGAAAAGTTGGTAATCATTAAAAAAAACTGTGCAGTTTCCTAAAAGTGAGAAAATATTGCAAGCATCCTGAAAGAAACAATTCAAGTATAGTGGAGCCACAAGTGGATGACACAATATTTAGTACCTCATATATTAAAGGACTGGAGAACTTGGAATGATACTTGGAATATTATATTTTAGCGAGCAATGGAGTTAGGATTGCACCCAAGAATCACCAACCCATAATATTTCCTTATTATGATTAATATGGAAATATGTTTTGCATTATTTCACATGTATAACCTATATAAAATTATTTTTATCTCAGGGAGCAGAAAAGAAAGAAGAGGATTTGGAACTCAAAATTTAAAAAAAAATAAATATAAAGATTGTTTTTACATGAAAATGAGAAAATAAAATATTATTTAAAAATAAAAACAAAAAAATAAATTTTGCTTTGTTTTTTTTTACAGCAGTTCTAGCATCCTTTTTAGGCCTATCACTTATTCAATGATTAGATATGCCCATCTACAATGAAATTTTTTTCCCCAGACACACACACACAGAATAATCAACAATGACTTTCAAAGGAAATTGGAAAGAGTTATACAAACTATTGTAGAATGAAGTGAGAAGAATCAGGAGTACAATTTATATAGTAATAACAATATTGTAAAGACAAACAACTTTAAGAGACTTAAGAGCTCTGGTAATCTGAATTATCAGTCATAATTCTAGATGACAGATGATGTTACATATAACTCAGCTGTTGAAAGAAAGATGGTGATTCATATGGGTTCATTCTTTAAACATAAAGAGTAAACATCTGCTCCTATAGTTATCAGTTATGTGACAGTGAACAAGGTTTAACTTGTCTTGGCTTCCATTTCCTTATCTATAAAATGATGATAATAATACCTCAATTAACTAATGTTTATGGTTGTTGTGGGGACACTTTCTAAAACTGCTATCAAAAAGGGAATAGTGTAAGCTATAAAAGTCAAGAAAAGCTTTATGAAGAAGGAGAGATGAGATAGGCATTGAAAACCATGTGCTTCATGTGTAATACCTGCCAGGATTGTAAAAATATGCATTATTCATGGAGATTGAACATGAACTTTCTCTTTGACTAAGGTTCATAATTAGTTAGAGTTAGAAGGAATTTTGAAGAGAAAGTCCATTCTGACATTCTTTGAAATTCCAGGCAAGTTTGTATATTTATCTGGGCTTACTTCCCTTGTACATTTGCTCTTTCCAAGTCTCCTCTATCTCCTTAGGCCATCATCTGTTCACCTGTCTCTCTTGAAGAATCTCTCTGTGACTATCTCAATAAATTCCTTAATAGACATGCAGCATCATGCTTAAGTTTTTCCTCCATTAATCAAAGTTACTTCTCCTTCCATGTACTCAATGGCACATACAATGCCCAAGGTATGATTGGAAGTCAGGTTACCCTTTTGTGAGGTAATACAGAGGGAAATGTGTTCATCCAAAAGAACAGTTCACATGAAGATCACAAAACTTAAAAATAAAACAATTTTAAAAGACTTCATAACTCAGATCATAGCAGTCTCCAATTGTGACTTCAGAAATGATAAATAAGAGATGAAAAACAAGATAAAGAATTGTGGATATTGTCAATAGGTCAATTTTTTTTTTGCTTAACTATACATATATATATATATATTGTAAAGGAGAATGGGGTAGGAAGGTAGTGAGTAGTGAGAGAAATGAAAAAAAAAAAAAAAGCACCAATAAGACATTTTTAAGTACATAGAAGGAAAAAATGTGCAGAAGGCCTATCAAACAAATAGCATAATTTTGTAACTATCTTTGAATGTATTATTTCATCAAAAAAAAACTATACATAAAAGAATTTCATATATTTTTTATTCATTCCTCTATTTTTTCTGTGTGTTGAAATGTTTATTTTTGTTGATAGTTGGAAAGTTCAAAATAAAAAAGAAAATCTAAAAGCAAAAAATAAAGTGGTGACATTAGTGGGGTAAATAAAATTTTATGGCATTTAATTGAATTATGGATCATAAATTTAGAACTAGCTAGTGGTCATCTAATTGAAGCTCATCTTTTTTTTAAAATAAGGAAAGTGAGAACCTCAGATGTTAAGTAACTTGCTAAAAGAACTGAGATTAGGACCCATTTTATCTAATTCTACTTTTTCAGATTTAGTTTTCCCTTAAAACTGAAAGACACATTGTCACCATGACATTGACCAATTCTCTCTAGTTCCTTCATATTTCACAGGATTTGGAATGTGCTATGTTAGGTCTAGTCTGTTTTTTTCATTCCTGGGGGTAGGACATGGCACTATTTCATAATTACTCTCTATGTAGTTTTGTTTAAAAATGTATAATTTAAAAACCACCAAAGGCCAGCCTGGTAATTCAGCTTCCATGGTTCATTTAATCCTTGGCCTACAATACTGAAACAGCCTACAGAGGTGACGACTTGTGCCCATCATAATGCAAATGTTTTCTCTATGAAACATCTGTTCACCCAGAACTGACCCAAAATCAAGCACAGAATCATGGGACAGAACCCAGGACCCAGATGTGTGGAGTTTGTCATTGCTATGCTAAGAAAATCATAGGCAGAGAGAAACTAAGAGCACCTCTAATAAGGAGTTCCGAGAATGTGCTCTGAAATATTCACCCCTTCTATGGCTTGTTGGTGCCAGGTCAGCACAGGTACCATAGTACCAGGTTGCAGCTGCTGACCTGTGACATATTTAGGGGAGCCAGATATTACAGTCAGTTTCTATGATGAGAATTACCAAATCACAGAATCTCATAGTAAGAAGGTATCACCTACCTGACTGGAATAGGCTCACTATCTTGGAGTCATCTTTCTCTATCTCTTCATTCTCTCTCATCCTCTATATACAATCAGTTAACAAATCTTATATTGGTAACTCTATAATGTCGCTCATTTCTTTCCCTTTCTGTCCACTCACGTGACCACTGCATTAGTTCAATCCTTCATCGCCTCTTCACTGAAGTATTGCTTTAATGTCCTAATTTGTCTTCCTGACCCTAGCCTCTCCCCTCTCCAATCTACCCTCCATATAGCTGCCAAAATCATTCTCCTAGAATACAATCATTCTGCGGAGAAAATTCAGGTGCTTCCTAATGGTTGTAGATTAAAATACAAATGACATTTGAAGCCTCCATAGTTTGATTCCAACCAAATTTTATAGGCACTGTACATTTCTTCTTATTACAAAATTCCACACAAACTAGCTCATGCACCCTTATTTCATCCCACCTGCCTGACTTTTTTTTTTTAATTTGAAACCAGGCTGAAAGTGCAGTAGTCTCACAACTGACAGGCACAGAACCTTTGACTGGCTCAATTTATGACTTAGGATATTTTCCCCTAATATAGTTTACTAGCCCTCCTCTTAGGGGCTAATCATATTAATGTGGACCTCTGGTTGGCTTAAGCCTATTGTAGCTCAAAAATAAACTGGGAAAACATTTTTACAGTCAAAGGTTCTGATAAAGGCCTCATTTCCAAAATATATAGAGAACTGACTCTAACATAAGAAATCAAGCCAACTGATAAATGGTCAAAGGATATGAACAGACAATTCTTAGATGAAGAAATTAAAACTATTTCTAGCCATATGAAAATATGCTCCAAATCATTATTAATCAGAGAAATGCAAATTAAGACAACTCTGAGATACCACTACACACCTGTCAGACTGGCTAGAATGACAGGGAAAGATAATGCAGAATATTGGAGGGGATGTGGGAAAATAGGGACACTGATACATTGTTGGTGGAATTGTGAACACATCCAGCCATTCTGAAGAGCAATTTGGAACTATTCTCAAAAAGTTATCAAACTATGCATACCTTTTGATCCAGCAGTGTTACTACTGGGCTTATATCCCAAAGAGATACTAAAGAAGGGAAAGGGACCTGTATGTGCTAAAATGTTTGTGGCAGCCCTGTTTGTAGTGTCTAGAAACTGGAAAATGAATGGATGCCCATCAATTGGAGAATGCTTGAGTAAATTGTGGTATATGAATGTTATGGAATATTATTGTTCTGTGAGAAATGACCAGCAGGATGAATACAGAGAGGATTGGTGAGACTTACATCAACTCATGCTAAGTGAAATGAGCAGAACCAGGAGATTCTTTTATATCTCCTCATATACCTAGAATATATACCTCATATATATTATTATTATGAGGTATATACCTCATAATTATATACCTCAACAACAATATTGTATGAAGATGTATTCTGATGGAAGTGGATTTCTTCAACAAAGAGAAGATCTAACTTAGTTTCAATTGATCAAGGATGGACAGAAGCAGCTACATCCAAAGAAAGAACACTGGGAATTGAATGTAAACTGCTTGCATTTTTGTTTTTCTTCCCGGGTTATTTTTACCTTCTAAATCCAATTCTCCCTGTACAACAAGAGAACTGTTCGGTTCTGTACACATATATTGTATCTAAGATAAACTGTAACCTATTTAACATGTATAGGACTGCTTGCCATTTGGGGGAGAGAATGGAGGGAGGGAGGGGAAAAATCGGAACAGAAGTGAGTGCAAGGGATAATGTTGTAAAAAATTACCCTGGCATGAGTTCTGTTAGTAAAAAGTTATTAAAAAAAATTCCCAGTTAAAGCAACTCACCATCCTCAGCCTCCCCAGTAAAAGGAAATATTGGCATTCTCCACTATGTCCAACCCTTCCTGATTTTTCATAGGCTGTCCTTACTGCCTCAAATGCACCTTTCTCTCCCCTCTACCTTGTATAATTCCCTTATTCTTTCAAGACTCATGTGCTGCCTCTTACTGGAAACCTTTCCTTATCCAGTGATCAATATATAACTTGCCTATATCATTGGTCCATAAGACTATAAAGTTGAGAGCAGGTTTTCTCTTGTTTTTGTACCCCTAGAGTCTAGCACAGTGCCTTATTTTTAAGAAAAGCTTGTGTAATTACTTTGAATTGGACTTTACAGGTCATTTAGTTTAACTTGAAGCATAATCTTTATGACTTCCCTGTTAAATGTTCACTCAAGCTATGTCTGAGGGCAATCAGCAGAGAAAAAGCAGCACTTCCCCAGGCAAGTTGTACAACTTTTTTTGTAGTAGTTCTTATTAATATTAGTGGTGTTATTGATCAAAAGCAAAGATTAAGCACCTAGAGTAGTTTACATAGCTTCTAGTAATTTACTTCTTGGCATAGCTGGCTTATAATATAATATAGTATATATAATATAATATAATATAATACAATATAATATAATAATGGCTTATAAGAGGAAGCAACAGATTCAAATAAGTTTAATTTAACAAGCACTTATTAAGTACCTATTTTGTGAAAGCACTATGCTAGGTTTCGGAATTACAAAAATAAAATTGAAATAATCCTTACACTCAAGAAGTTTATAATCTATTGGTAGGATTTAATTTGTATTTAGATTAATAAATGGAAAACATGTATAAAGTAAAAGAAAAAATGAATGAGGACAAAAACCACTAATAACTTATTAGGGAAAAAAGGCATGGTTAAGGAAATAGCATTTGATGTGAGCCTTTAAGGGAGGTAGAGGTTCTAAAAGGAGAAAATGGGAAGGGAAAGCATTCTAAGCATGGGAGATGGAGTGCCAAATATTAGAAAGAGCAGGTAAACCATTATGACTCAAATACTAAGTGAGAGGAGAAATGTTAAATGTCTGGAAATGAAAGGCTCCTCAGGGTTTTAAATGCCAAAGAAATATGCATTTTATCCTTGAGGTAATAGGGAGCAACTGAAACTTCAGAGTCATGAAAAGTATCAGTGGTTCCTTATTGAGTAGGGTGAGGAGAGTAGTGGATATAGTTTGACCTGCACTCTAGGAAGGTTATTTTGGCAGCTTGTGAGAGGATGAAAGAGGGCTGCAGGGAAACTAATCAGAAGATTATTGCAATTGTCTGGGCAAGAGGAGGTTGATGAGAAGCTAAAACTAGCATTGTAGCATGTAAATAGAGAAGAAAACAGAGGTGGAAAATGGAGGTAAATTGACAAGATGTGGAAAGAATGTGAATGGTTGAGGATAATTCCAAGATATCAATGGGTTATGGGGAGAATGGTGGTATCTTTGACAGAAATAGGAAAATTAGGAGGATGGGTGGGTTGAGGGCAGGAAATGATGAATTTCAGTTTGGGCATACTGAATTTGAGCTTCATATGGTATATCTATTTGGAAATGTTGAATACATAACTTGGGAGTCATCTGTATAGAGATAAGTCACATTCATGAGAATTTATGTGATCAGTTATAGGTGAGGAGGGGGAAAGAGAGAGATAGACAGAGAGGCAAAGAGACAGAAACCAAGGTAGAAGAGAGTGGAGGTGGGGATGGGGAAGAGTAGGAAAAGGTGGAGGAGGGGGAATACAAAATCCAGACTAGAAAAAAACTTCACAAGAGCATGGACAATGATATGACAAAAGAAATTGAAAAATCAGATGTGTTGGAGGACCAGGAGAAAACTGTGTTGTGAAAAACTGAAAGAAGAAAGAATTTCCAAAAGGAGAGAGTGGCCAACAATGTAAAAAGCTTCAGAGAAGTCAAGAAGTATGAGATCTAAGAAAAGTCTATCAGATTTACCAGTCATCATTGTCAGTAAACTTAGACAGAGAAATGTCACTTGTGAGGCGGTCAGAAGCCAAATTGTAAGGAATTGGGAAGTGGAGAAATGTACACTGGGTTTATAGCTTGCTTTTTCTGGTAGTTAGACTTAAAAGAGAGAACTAAAAAGATAAAATGCTAAAGGAATTAGTCTTGCAAGTATTTGTGATGAATGAAGAGAATCTAGCACTTCAAACAGATCACAGCAATGAGGAAGAGTAGTAATTCTACATTTCTGATTCCTCACAAAGGTTCATGAAAAATTATACCCATATTTTGCAAACTTATGTGAAATGTTAGAATGAGCCATTTGAAGGGACTTGGCGCATAAGATAATGTACATGCCACAGAATCATATGCGCTAACTTATGTGTAATAATGAAACCTGCCCTGAATTTCAAGTCATAAGATTTGGATTGGAATCCTGACTCTCCTGCTTATGAGCTGTGTTGCCTTGGCAACTCATTACCTCCCTCTGGGCCTCAGCTTTCTTTATCTATAAAATGATATTAATAATAACTATATTATTAATACAGTTACAGTTAGTATAACTATAACTACCTTATAAGGTTTCTGTGAGGATAAAATGATCACATATTTACATATATAAAATATATATATAGCACATATACATATATATATCACTTGGAAAATACTAAAGTTGCATATATAAGTCAATTAATGTTTTCAGCCTCTTAGAAACTCCAGTTTTCATTTTTTCCCCTTCAGTTTGCTCTCAGAAAATACTTTTGAAGTAAGTAGGCAGCCCAGTGGTACAATGAATAGAGCACTGGACTTGGAATCTGAAAGATTCATCTTTGTGAATTCAAATCCAATTCCACATACCTCCTGGACAATTCATTAACCCTTTTTACAGACTCAGTCTCCACATTAGTAAAATGAGCTGGAGAAGGAAATGACAAATGACTCCAGCATCATTGCCAAGAAAACCCCAAAAAGTATCACAGAGAAATGTTCATAACTAATGAAGTAAGGCAAGGTATAATTATCCCTCTAGTAGAGAGCGAATATAAAGCCCCCAGGAAAGTGAACTACCAAAGCCATCTATCTAGTTAAGTTTCATTAGTAAGAGTAGTCTCCTTTAGTCCAGTGCTTTTTTATTGGACCAGACTGTCTTAGCCAAACTTTTCAGGAAGTAAAAATCTTCCCTAAGGAATTATAAATGCATCAATTATGTATCAGCAAAAATAAAAATCACACAAAGAAATCTAGTCAGCTTTTCTTCTAAACCATAATCTTATATTATACCTTTAATTCTCTTTTTACTGGCACAAAATATAAAAATTTACTTTGTTATTGATTTTAGATTTCCATAGCCTTCTTTCTTTAAAGATCTTAATTTTATAATAATCTCTCATTGCTGGTTGTTCATTTGAGAGCAATTGCAAGAGAGCCTGCTATAATATTTTAGCATAAAATCTCACTCCCTCTGTTTTTTAGTACTATTATTTTAAAAATGGTTCATTTAAATTACTGAATATGATAGTAGGCATTGTTGAATTGTCCTAGATAGACCATACTTTAAAGCTGCCTCTTCCATGAAGTCTTCCAAGGCCTCTTCTGCTTAGAATAAACTTTTTCCTAATCCATATAAAAGTATTTTTTTGGGGTAATGGTATAATGTACTCATTTTACAATATTGCACATTGGCATTGTATTGATATCTTATCTTCCTATAAAACTATAAACTCTTCAAAGAACTTCATCTTACTGACATTTTATATATTGCCCAGCACTAGGCACTGTAGTCTGCACACTTTTAAAATGTGCTTAATAAATGTATGTTGCCTAAATGAATGAGGGCAGGAGAATATTTGGCTAATAATCCAATGTAAAGAGTTTATTGGGCAGGGATGATTCTTACCTAACTAAAATTTGGATATCTTCAATAAATAGTATAGAAGCAACAACTGACAAGAATAAAAGTTCACTCTGTAAAGAGTAATTAGTCATTACTTTGCCAGTATTTTGACCATTCAATTTTCTTGTCTTTCCCTCCCCTCTTAACTCTGAGGCAGCGTGACATTGTGGAGAAAGCACTGGACTTGAGTCAGGAAGACTTGATTTATAATAGCTACTTCTTAGCTACTTCTATATGAAAAGGTGTTCCAGATCACTAATGATCAGAGAAATGCAAATTAAGACAACTCTGAGATACCACTACACACCTCTCAGATTGGCTAAGATGACAGGAAAAAATAATGATGAATGTTGGAGGGGATGTGGGAAAACTGGGACACTGATACATTATTGGTAGAGTTGTGAACTGATCCAATCATTCTGGAGAGCAGTTTGGAACTATGTTCAAAAAGTTATCAAACTGTGCATATCCTTTGACTTAGTACTCTTCAGTTTTCTTTACATCTTCAACTTGCTTTGAATACCTCAAACTATCAGCATCAAGAGAAAAGATGGATGAAGGCAACCCCAGTTTAGGTTGCTGAAAGAAAGGATTGGGAAAACATGAGACGAGCTGGAAGTCTCTATCATGTTCCTTTCCCCTGCTTGCTACACTAGAGACTCTGGGAAACTTCCCTTGACTGAGATCTAGAACACATCATTGAATTATCTCACTCTTAATGGGAGAGTTCCTACACTCTATATTGTCTAGTATATATTCTCCTATGTATGCTATCTTGATTTTTTATTTTGCTTTGACTTATATAAATGAATTTCTTGGAAACCTGTGCTCATAGTAGAATTGGTACATAGTAGGAAATGGGTCAACCATTAGGTACAAAGCTTGGGGTCTTCCTTACTCCAATAATGAAATAATGATCAAAAATTAACTTGAATCTGAAAAATATATCCCCTACATAAATAATATTTAAGGGAGTAGATATATATAATTCTAGAGTGAACAAGCTTCTGTTAGCCCTAACCCTGTTTCCAGCTCCTGGCAAGAATTAGTCTCCCTTAGAGAGAGTTAGGTGAGAAGAGGCTAGATATAATCTATTCAGTTTCCCTTCAAACCACACATCAAGATCCCCAAGTTACATGTGGGAGAATGGACCTTGTTTCACTTGTTTATGTGAGAATATATTTTAGTCAATAACCAATCAAAAACTTTAACCAAAAATATTTAATATTTTTGTGACATGGCCCCTTTTAGTAGACTGGTGAAGCCTAAAGAACTGTTCTGAAAAAAAACATTATAAAATAAAATGTGTAGACTTATAGAGAGAACAAATAATATTAAAGTATAGTTAAAACTTTTTTTTTAAATCTAGTTCATAGACCCTGGGTTAAGAAATCTTGCTTGGGGAAAGTAAAAAGTCCTTGAAAGCAATGAAATGATTTGAAATAATACTGCACAGGAAGTATGTTCAGGTTAGTTAAGGAAACTTTCAGGTTGTCTATAAAATATTGACTCACTTCTGGATTCAAGTAAATAGGGGGGTAGGAAAGAACATTTCTGGCCAGTCGCCTGAATAGTTGCTTTAATAGCATAAGAGAGCCTCAAATTTGGCCTTATTCTCCTGCTCAACCTTGATTAGAAAAGGATCTAGTGAATTTTGGAGGAACAGTGGATTTGGGGCTTATTCTTTGAGATGCTAGAAGTAATCCCAGTATAACGCATTGTCTATATCAAGAGTCAATAACAGACTAGATATGATGTGGGAAGGCAGAGTAAAGCTATCTCCATCTCTTCTTAATGCCAGTATCTTTCCTCTGTTAATTATTTCCTATTTTTCCTGTATCTGGTTGTTTGTAAATATTTGTTTGCCTGTTCTTTCCCCATTAGATGGTAAGTTCCTTGAAAGCAAGGACTGACTTTTGGCTTTTTTTATTTATTTATTTATTTTTTTTTTGCACTCTAGCCCCTAGTATAGTATCTAGAACAAAGTAGGCGCTTAATAAATGTTTATTGATTGACTGAGAAACACTTTTAGGAACCCAGCATAAAAGTTATACTATGCCTAAGGGGAACTTTATGAATACTCCAGAATGGAGGGAAAAGGATTGCCAAAAACTAGGATTGTTAGTTATTTCTTTGCTACATGTGCTCTCTAACACTGAACCCACCTTCTCCCTAGATTTAGTATAACTGTTGGAGAGGGATGTTTTGTGACAATTTTTATTATGCCACTTTGGTAAATAACCTATTTTAAAAGTTAATTAAGTCTGAATGACTTTTAGCAAATCAGAAACATGGGGAGAAACACACTAAGAGAAAAGTCACTTCTAGTCTCCATTTACTCTGATCAGATAAGTGGTTGATATTTGGGCAATGTGATCTAAAAGTGGAAGTGTGATTCAGAGAATACTCAGATGTTGCAGTTGTAAAATGCTTTGCAAACGTTTAAAAATTACATATAACTTTTAGCTATTTTATTATTATTATTTCCATTATTACTACTATGGCTAAGTATATAGTAGAAAGAACATTTGGAAGAAGTAAAAAAGGAACAAAGGGCTGAAACATCTGTAACTATATATGTTTTATTCTATGGTGGGGTATGAGACTGTGATTTTATTCCTTTCCTTCCAAGGTAGGACATTGAATTCTAAACTAGTCATGGGGATCCTTTTGCTACTACTAATGCCTAGTTTATAGGCTCTGTGGCCAGACTACTTAATGTTTGTATCCTATTCAAAGTACAATTAATTTCCTAGGTGGAGTCAAATTCCTGTTTCAAACAACGGAAACTTTATAATCCTGAGGATTTCTTAATCCCATGGGATGGGTAAATTACTACCCTCAATATTTTCACTTTCTCTAGGTTATCTTCAGCACTGGGACTGGGTTTACCATTACTGGATCCAGCTTCTTTCCTTGAGTCTTTTGGAATCAACAAGTAATCTGCTAGGGTTTGAGTAGGGAATGAATTTATAATACTTATAATACAAAGTAAATGCTTTGTTCTTTATTACTGACATAACGTCTAAGTAATTTGTTAGCAATGACTAGTTTCAAAAAAGGATGAGAAGTGACCAGAGAATGGGAATGAAAATGAGTTAAAGAGTAATTGGAACCTGAGAGTAATAGGTATTATTACCTTCTCCCATTGAATTTTTGTATATGTAGGGATTAGAAGGTGTCTATTACAGATGTAATTGTATTACACATTTCTCTTGGCTCTAAGCAATCCTACTTTACTAATTGTTGATGTGCTTTTTTGAAAGATAAAGTAATCCACATTTAAGTAATGATTTGTCCTGATATTTTTCTTTCTTGAAACTTCTCGCTTTTCTATAATCACCTAAAACAAGGACTCCTGCAAATGGGTTTTCTGGGTGCAACATTGCATTGTGCAGGCTCCCAGAGAGCTTGCTTGTCAGTGTCTCTTTCTTGCTGAGGCTGCTGCTATAATTAACTTTCTGATGGATTTCTGAAGCAGTTGAACATATAGAGAGAGGGAAAAAGTTTCTTTCAAAGCTTGTTTCTATTCTCAACCTCAAATTACCTCAACTGCTACTTTGTATCTGAGATTCCTTGGGAAGTGACTTGCCTTGAGTACTAATATCCTCTTTGGTAGACTTTAAATTTGAGGGAAAGAAAATCACTGAGTAAGGCTAAGTACAATACAGTGTTCATCTGCCCTTTTGTTAAGCACAACATGGGTGAAAACAGTCTTTCAGAAATACTGTCCCAAATTAGGATCCTTGAGCTCTTTGTTTTTCCAAAAATTACATGATTAAAATGACTATCCCCCAAGTCTGAGAATCCAATGTGGCCTTTAATTGACCATGGATCTTGACTGATTGTGCTCAGAACTATTGATGTCTTTTGGTAGTTGAACTCAAATTTCTAATTAGCAAACCGCTCTCTGAGAATTCAAAATAGTGCAGTCTATAGAAATAGTACTGTCCCAAGACTTGGATTCAGATCCTACCTCTATTATTTGCTAGCTGTAGGGAGCTTAGACAAATCACCTAACTTCTCAAGGCCTCCATTTTCCTTATCTATTAAATGGGGTAATGCCTAAGATGATATCAAAGACCCCATTATATGATTGCATTATTCAAAGGTCAATCTTGTATATAATTGTGTATATGAGCTTTTGGTAGAACCATAGTCTCTATTGTACTTTATTCATACTTGACAAAATTAATGGATTAAGCCTTGTGAGATCCTGAGGCTCATCATTCCTGATAGTTCTTAGATAAAGATCAAACAAATAGGCAGCATAATTATGTATGAAGTATTAAGCTTGGGTTCAGATCCTAACTATGAGTCTTACTAGATGTGAAAAACGGGTGAATTATTTCAAATTTTTTGAGCCTTGGTTTTCTCATCTGTAAATTTAAGTATAATAATGTGTATTGTATAAATGGATTCATTTACTATGTGCAAAGCATGGAGCTAAGTTCTTAGAATAGCAGTAGAAAACTAAGAAAATTCCAGCTCTCAAGATACTCACATTCTAGTGGTGAGTATATGTATTCTATGGAGTTGTTATAAGAATCAAACAAAATAATGTACTGACAATGTTATACTCTGGTTATCATTATATCACAGAAACTGTGGTTGAGTGGATAGAGAGATGGGCTTTCTCAGGAAGCCCCAAACTCACATTCTTCACCTTGATATATTTGATCCTTATCTGCCTCAGGCATCTGCTTAGAACTTCTCAACTAAATCATAGAAAGGTGATAATCTGCTTTGGTGAAAGAAATTCCCTATGGTCAGGAAATCAACTATTTAGCATTATTGTTTCCATTTTAATAATGATAATAATCAATATTTGTCAATAGCATTTACTAAATGCTAAGAACTTTACAATTATTTTCTTATTGATCCTCACAACAACCTTGGGGAGTAAGTGCTATTATCATCATCATCTCTATTTTACATATGGAGAAAGTGAGGGAAATGGAGATTAAATAATGTGTCCAGAGTTACACAGTAAATGTTTGAGAGCTGTCTTTCTGACTCCAGGCCAAGTGTTCTAAGCTAAAATACCTTTCATTTTGCAAATAAAAGCTCAGAAAAATGCAGTGACAAGTTTGTAGCCACATGACTAATCCGTGGCTGAGCAAAGACTCAAACCAATGTTTTCTGACTTCGAGTTAACTTATTTTTTGTTTTTGTTTTCTCTTATATTAGGCTGTCTCAGAAGTCTGGATGTTGTTCATTAAACCCAATCCAGAAGAGATAATTATGGACCCTTTGCACTGATAATTTCAAATGAATCACCTCAGCAGTTTGGAGGCTCAGTAAATAGAGCTCTGGCCCTAGAGACAACAACAACAACAACAACAACAACAACAACAACAACAACAACAACAAAAAAAAAAAAAAAAAAAAAACCTGAGTTCAAATCAAGCCTTAATCATTCAATAAGTGTGTTATCTCTAAGCAAGCCATTTAACCTCTTTCTACTCCAGATTCTTTATCCGTAAAATGGGAATAATAATATCTCTTAGAATTGTTGTGAGGATCAAATGAATTAAAACTTGTAAAGTGTTTAGCATAGTGCCAGGCACAGTAGATCCTATATAAATTTTAGCTACATAAATATAAATACACACACACACACACACACACATATATATACACACACACACATATATAAATATGTATGAAAATGGTTACCTTGGAAATACCTGTGCTCCTATATGGTAGTTATGATTTCACTGGTGCTGGAAATTCAAGGCAGCATGACAAAATGGAAAGAATAAATAAATTGGAATCAAAAGTTGTGTACAAATACAACCTGTACCATTGACTCCCTGACCTTGGGAATACCACATAAGCTCCCTGTGCCTCAATTACTCATCCTTAACATGAAATTGAACTGAATGGCTTCTGCGATCCCTTTCAGCTCAAATGTTCCTATGTGGAAACTCCTTATACCAAATTACAGGTAAGCAACTCATCATTTTAAGGTGATTCTTGGGACAGTGAGAGGTTAAGTGACTTTTGTTCATAGCATTACAGCTAATATGTATAAGAGGGAAGACTTTAACCTAAGTCTAGATGGTGCAGTGGATAGTGACAGGTCTGGAGTCAGCAAGACTCACCTCTCAGAGTTCAAATTTGGCCTTACACACTTATTAGCTGTATAACCCTGGGAAAGTCACTTTACTCTGTTTCCCCATCTGTAAAATGAGCAGGAGAACGAAATGGAAAACAGTCTAGTATCTGCCAATAAAAACCCAAATGGGATCATAAAGAATTGGACAAAATTGAACAACAAAATCCTTTATGAAGTTACATATTTGTGATGGTTACTGAAAGTTAATATAATTGATATTAAAATGTTTTGGCAGCATCAACAGGGATTTTCTTTATTTATTATATTACACAACTTAGACCTTAGCTGGTTTAATTCCTTTATTTTCAATTTCAATAATTTCAGTATTTGAAAGGAGGAAACTGAAACCCAGAAAGGGAAAGTTAAAACTGACCCAGCAGATCCAAGATTCATATTCAGATTCTCTGATTCCACTGAAGAAAGTCAGTGTTCTTTCTGTGATGTTGTATCAATAGATTATTGTGAACAGATCATCTCTTCTTTTCATATTGACTCCCAATACCAGGAATAGAGTAAAAAAAATACATTATTATAGAGTTTATTTTAAAGCAATGCCTCACGAGCCTTCTGGCCCCTAAATAACTCAACAACTTTTAGGTCATCAAGGTTATAGAATAAATGCTTAGTAGTCATCCTAGTAAGATATATGAGATGATTTGGAGGTATATTTTATTAAGTTATCTAAGAAGCATTTATTAAATGACTACGTTATGTCAGGTGCTCTGTTGGGTCCTGGTGATACAAAGATTAAAATGAAATAATTCATGCTTTTAAGGACATTGCATATAATTGTGAGGATAAAACATATAACAGATACAGGTTTTCTGTGGGTACACTTAGAGTTCATCCCCCAAGGATCTCTGGACTCATAAAATGGAGTTGATCCTAGGGGCTTAATCCCAAAGAGTTAATTTCTCCCTCATTTGTTATTCTCCTGTTAAAACACAGGAAGGGGTCTGATCTTTGTCTCTCTGTCTCTGTCTTTGTCTGTCTGTTTACTTATACACAGATATTAGGTGTGGGACATCTTTTATTTTATCCAACATCACAAATATATAAGATGCAAAAGAACAAGAATCTATGAACAAATGTAAAAACATAAGTACCCAGATAGTCCATCATATTCTCTCTGAAAGGTAAAAATATATAGCTGTTACTGAAGAACATTTTCCATTCACTTCAGAACTATACTATCCAAATAATTCACTATAAGGTCATGGAAGATTGACAAAGTCCAGATTTCCTGACCAAGCACAGTATTACTTTAGTCCTTCAGCTTTGAGATATTCGTTCTTTTTCCTTTTCTTACTATGTTGTTATGGAACTCTCCCTCTGGGAGGCTGATTCCCAAATAATAGAACATAGGGACTTTCAAATCTTGTGGGAACTCTCTAGCTTGCATGAGAAGTCTATTTTCAGAAACTTTTATCTTTGACACAATGCTCAGAATAGAAATCAGGAGGGCAGTAGTAAGTACAAGATGTCTTAGATTTCTTTAAAATTGCCAATTTTCTCTCCAAGGGGAAGGGAAAGGGAAGACGTTGCCCTCCCAATCTTTCCCAACCTTTCTGCTATACTCAGGTTTGGAAATTTTAGAGAGAGAAAAAAATAGAGAAAAGAAAATGAACAATTTCATGACTCACTTTTTTTTAAACCAAGAAAAAAGATAATGCTTTTGCAAAGAGTTTGCCATCATACGCTTTCCTTCTGTCACCAATCATCTTGGAGAAAACCTCTACATGAGGACCAGTAAGAGTTCTCTGAGTCAGCAAGATTATTGGGGCCTCATGACCACCTCCATAGGAAAGACATACCATTCAGATCAATTTCCTCCTTCTTTAATCTTACCGTATTGATTGGGAATTTCCTTGAACTTCCTCTTGCATATAAAAACAAAGTACTCTGATGAAGGGGTTCACCAACAACTGGGGAGGGAGTCAGGGAAGCTAAAATTGGAATATCTTGCATGGGGAAAAAGTAAATAGGCCATTTTGGCTAAAATGCAAAATGAATAAAGATAATAACAAGGAAAGGGTAGGCTGTAGAAAGATTGTGAAGGGACTAACTGTCAAATAGAAGAGTCAGTGGTTTATCAGAGAGACAATGGGCATCACTAGAATTTCTTGAACAGGGAGTAGAATGGTTAATCCTGTGTTTTAGGAATAACAATTTATGATAAATGATCAAAGGATATGAATAGACAATTTTCAGATGATAAAATTGAAACTATTTCCACTCATAAGAAAGAGTGTTCTAAATCACTATTGATCATAGAAATGAAAATTAAGACAACTCTGAGATACCACTACACCTGTCAGATTGGCTAAGATGACAGGAAAAAATAATGATCAATGTTGCAGGGGATGCAGGAAAACTGGGACACTGATGCATTGGTTGGTGGAGTTGTGAACGAATCCAACCATTCTGGAGAGCAATCTGGAATTATGCCCAAAAAGTTATCAAACTGTACATATCCTTTGATCCCGCAGTGTTTCTACTGGGCTTATACCCCAAAGAGATACTAAAGAAGGGAAAGAGACCTGTATGTGCCAAAATGTTTGTGGCAGCCCTGTTTGTAGTGGCTAGAAACTGGAAAATGAATGGATGCCCATCAGTTGGAGAATGATTGGGTAAATTGTGGTATATGAATGTTATGGAATATTGTTCTGTAAGAAATGACCAGCAAGATGAATACAGAGAGGCTTGGAGAGACTTACATGAACTGATGCTAAGTGAAATGAGCAGAACTAGGAGATCATTATATGCTTCAACAACGATACTGTATGAAGATGTATTCTGATGGAAGTGGACTTCTTTGACAAAGAGAAGCTCTAACTCAGTTTCATTTGATCAATGATGGACAGAAGCAGCTACACCCAAAGAAAGAACACTGGGAAATAAGTGTAAACTGCTTGCATTTTTGTTTTTCTTCCCGGGTTATTTTTACCTTCTGAATCCAATTCTTCCTGTGCAACAAGAGAACTATTCGGTTCTGCACACATATATTGTACCTGTGTCATATTTACTGTGACATATTTAACATGTATAGGTTTGCTTTCCATCTGGGGGAGGGGGTGGAGGGAGGGAGGGGAAAAATCGGAACAGAAGTGAGTGCAAGGGATAATGTTGCAAAAAATTATCCAGGCATGGGTTCTGTCAATAAAAAGTTATAATTATTTAAAAAAAGAAATAACAATTTGTTAGTTATATAAAGGATAGATTGGAGAAGGGAGCGATGGAAGGCACAGAGTCCAATTCCAAGGACACAGAACTTGACAAATATTATACCTATTAGATACTGAATTAAAGGTCTGGTATAAAGAGTATAGCTATTCTGGCACCTAAGGAGACTCAGACTCTCTCTCTAATCCTCTAGGAAAAAGCAATCTTGAGTCAACCTCCTGTGTAAGATGTCTGGAAATGTATTTAAAATTCAAACTAGTGATGTGTGTGTTTGTGCATGCACATTCACGTGTGTACATAGAGATGTATAAAAAACAAATCTGGGCAGTCAGGATGAGAAAGAAAACTTTGTTTGTTTCAAGTCCATGTTGACTGAATTCAGAATATAGTGATTGCTTTATTTTTTGTTTTGTAAAAAAAGACCTGCAAATTGAGGATTAAAAGGGATCATCCATATATGCAAATGTGTTAAACAAGGGGTGAAATCATGATTTCAGTTTCATATGCTTCCTTCCTTTCTGGAAGAAGGTGATGGACTAGCAGTTTGGAATAAGACAGACATCTCTATACAGATCCAGTGTGTTGATTTTGCTTCATTTGACTACATAAGAGAAAGGTTGGGGTGAAGAGGGTAGGAGTTGAGGGAGAGACAGGAGTAAAGTGACAGAAAACATCACTAAGGCATTAAAAAGTACGAAGGAAAAATGCCCAAAAAGTTCAGAAGGGTATACAAATGAGTCCATTCTGTTAAAGGCTTGTTCAAGGGCAGCTAGAAGGCAATGGATAGAGCACTGGGCTATGGAGTCAAAAGGACCCGAGTTCAAATTTGACCTCAAACACTTAACGCTTATCAGCTGTGTGACCCTAAACAAGTCACTTAACCCCAATTTCCCTGCCAAAAAACAATAAACAAAAAGCGTGTTCAACTTAATATATTGTTATTGTTTAGTTGTATCAGTCATGTCCAACTCTTTGTGATCCCATTTGAGGTTTTCCTGGCAAAGACACTGAAGTGATTTCCCTTTTCCTTCTCCAGCTCATTTTACAGATGAGGAAACTAAAATAAATAGGGTTGAGTCACTTTTTCAGAGTCACACAGCTAATAAGTATCTGAGGCTGAATTTGAACCCAGATTTTCCTGATTCCAGACCGAGTGCACCATCTAATTGCCCCAAAATATACTTTAATAAATAAACTATACATAATAGAAGTTCATGGTTTCATTTGCAATCCTTTCTCTTGTACACTGAAGTATTTATATTTGTTGGTTTAAAAATTAAGCAAGGCAGTACATGCTTTGGAGTTGGAATATCCTAGAGATTGTTTAGTTCAATCATCTTTTTTTTCTCAATGCAGAAACTGAGATTCAGAGTAAGAAAGTACAACAACAGGTTATGTTACTAGTGAAAAAGGCAGGATTTGAACTCAGGTGCTGTTATACCAGGTACAGGACTTTTTCAAATGTACTCTTCCAACCAAGAGAAAGCATTTGCCCTTTCAAGACATTTGTCATCTCCAAATGCAAAAAGCAGAGTACCTTCTTCCCTTGGTGTGAAGGAGCATTTAAGACATTCATATTAATTACTGGGGTACTTTGGATGCATGATTCTGTTCTAGGTGTTGATAGAGTTTAAAAAGACCAGCTTTGGAAAATGACAGCCAGCTTCGGAAATTATTTAGCATAAAGCAAGAGCTTTAATTAGGTCAAGGAAAAAGCATGTGATGAAAACAAGGAGAGAGTGACAGGCGGGTTTCTCAAACTAGGCTTTTTGTTTTCAGTAGCTTGGTGGTGGCTGTCTCCCTTCAAGCATGGAGAATGGAAACTGTTCCTTAATGTGCTCATGTTTTCTTGATTGTGAACAGACATTTCTTTTTTTTCCCTCTTTCAATTTGCCAGGCAGACTCTGCCCCGTCTCACATTCATGCTGGGCAAGATGGAAAGAATTCTTTCATTTGCAGTTGCCAAATTATTTTGCATCAATATGAATTCTGCACAGAATTTGCAGTGGGCTCTTTGCAACCAACTGGGTAAAGATATTGCTAATGAAAATGAGGATGCAGTCACTGAGGACCATGTAGTATGATAGAATTCATTCCCCTTCTCCCAGAACAAAAACAATTAGCTGAAGTCCACTGGACAAACTGACCTTTAATTCATATCAAACTTTGTTCTATTTCTTTGTTTCACCTAGAATTTGGGAATAGCCACTCATTAAAAGGTAGTAGCTACATGGATTAAAATTTAGGGTTAACTGTCTTCATCAACTTAAAAACTGACAGATTCAAATGGTGATGAAGACTTAAGAGAAAGAGAGATGACTGTTCTTATGCAGTTTCCTCTGCCTTTCTTCTCCTCTCAGGAACTAATGAACAATCAAACAATGGAAGTTGCTATGGATCAGAGGTATGGAAACCTTAATTTCTCAACCAAGAAAATTTTTAACCCAAGAGACTGTCATCTCTGAAATTGGATTGCTCAACCCAAAAGGTGGCAGAAACTTGGACAATGATAGTGTTCCTGCAAAAGCATGTAGCATAAATATATTCGCTTACTTGGCTTGAGAGGGAGACAATGAACAATACCCCTGGTTCCTACGGACTATGATTTTCTAGACAGAATGATCCTATAATCTAGCTTCTAGAAAGAAATTAGAGATTTGTGGGACAGCATCAGCCTTGCATATTACTCTGCAAATATTCCTAAATATAAAAGTCTTAGAATCCAGTTTTTCCTTAGAATGGGAATTTCTTATGCAGTCATATCAAATCTAGACTTCTGTTCAAAGAAAGGAGATTAAGTAGTTTTTCAAGAATTATCCAAAATTCAAGAGTCTAGGATTAGAGCAGGAGGTGTTAAATTCTGTGTGTAGTGTGTGTGTGTGTGTGTGTGTGTGTATGTGTGTGTTTATGTGCATGTCATAAACCCCACTGGGTTCATGAAGTGTGAAGGTTTTCTGGAGGAAGCCTTAGTTTTCAGTTATAATCAATAATTACTCCAAAATGCAGCCAGCTGGTAAAAATGCAAACGTTTATTTCTCCTTCCAAAATGGCCCGGCTAGCTCAGTTGGTAGAGCATGGGACTCTTAATCCCAGGGTCGTGGGTTCGAGCCCCACATTGGGCTCCAAAATGTGAAGGTTTTTTGGAGGCAGCCTTAGTTTCAATCAATAATTACTCCAAAATGCAGCCAGGTGGTAAAAATGCAAACATTTATTTCTCCTTCCAAAATAGCCCGATTAGTTGAGGCCTAACTCTCTGCTTGGCTCCAAGAGGTCTTGAAGCTTTGCCCTTGGCTTCTGCCTCTGCTTTCTTCAGCCTCCAGTCAGTATCAAGTTGGAAGATGCAATGAATCTCTTTCCTCGAAGATAGGGCTTGTAGGCTTTCTTCCAGAATGCTCTGTCTCCGACCCTAGTCCCCAAAATTCCTTCGAGTGGCTCACTGGAACTGTATTTATGCTACTTCTCTGAGAGTGGGATTGTGGGATATCTCCCAGCATGCTCTCTGAAATCTCCCAAATATGTGAACTCCATGGAGTACCTAGATACTTATGAGCTCTCTAAAGGTGTGAACACAAGCATTGTTTCTATCAGTTCCACTTAGTACCTTGTTTCAAGTTCTGGCCCAAAATATCTTCTTCTAAGATCAAATCAACTCCAATGACTTAACAGTTTGTAAAGATTCTAACAATGAAGTTTCTGGATTTCCTCTTGAGCCATGTTTTTAAATGCCTAACATAAAATACATAGGGTTACAATGGAAATCAAAGGTGAGTGAAAATAAAAATGTTTTTCTCTACCCAAGCTCACAGATTCCTTGAAATTTAGCCATAGTCCAAGAATCGCCTAGAGAATAGGGAATTTCTTGAATAACATGCCTGTCAGAGGAAGAAGAGTATCATCCATGGGTCTGTGAAGCTGGAGGAACAATAATTAAATTCATAAAAACAGGGGATTAGTGATCTGAACTTGCCATAATCATCTTTACAGTGAACACCATAACATTTGTTTGTCTTTTGGAAGTAGTCTGAACCACAGGTAACACTATGATTCTGGGAGAGACATGATCTCTAATGTTGCCATTTTCTGGATAATTATAGTCCTGTGTTGTCTCCTCATTCAGTTTCTTTAATCCCAACAAAATGCATGATCTTCTAATTGTCCAATCTCTGTTGAAATGGCCAGTGAGTGTGGGGGATTGTGGCAGGGAGAGAATAGTCCCAGTTTATCTCTCTCTTCTGTGTGTGTGTGTGTGTGTGTGTGTGTGTCTGTCTGTCTGTCTCTTTTTTCTTCCTCTATCCTTTTTTCACTCTCCCCATCCCCTTAGCTCCAACTTTTGAATCAGAATCCTTTGAACCAGAACTCCTCTACTATTAGTATGGATTATCCCATTAACTGGTTGACTGTGACCTTATATACTGTTTTATACATATGTCAGGAATTTGACTTAATCTTTTCAACTAATCATGAGATGTTTCTTATTTAGCATCATCTGCTTTATATCCATTGAATAAAATCAAGTCATAGTCTCAAACTAATAAGGGCCTGCTCAAAACTAGTTTACAACTTTGGTTCATTGAGTGATTCAATTAACTCTTGTGATTATATTTATTGAGATTAAGATAGAACTTCTCCCTTACAATTCTATGAAAAGTTGATATTATGGTTAAACATTGTCAGGTTTCATATTCTCCTCTTTGACTAATTGGCTAGAGTAGAGTAAAAAGAACTGAGCAGGATGGTAAGTTTTAGAGAAACAAGTTATCTTAGACAAAACCTAGTCCAATTCTTTCATTTTATGGACAAAGAATTTGAATTCCATAAAGGAAACATGAAATGCCTGAGATTACACAAGTAGTTAATTCAATTCATTTTCCCTTATGCATCATATTTTTTTTTAAAGTTCCCCTTAGACTTATACGATCCAATGCAAAGTGAAATAAGAAGAAAAAGAACATCTATATTGTAATAATAATCAACTGAAAAAGACTTAGCTACTCTGATTAATAAAATGATCCATAAGAATTCCAAAACACTCATGTTAGAAAATGCTATTCACCTCCAGAGGGGGCCTGATGAACTCTAAGTATAGATTGAAATATATTTTTTTCACTTCTTTTTCTTTCTTTCTTTCTTTCTTTCTTTCTTTCTTTCTTTCTTTCTTTCTTTCTTTCTTTTTTTCTTTCCTTCCTTCCTTCCTTCCTTCCTTCCTTCCTTCCTTCCTTCCTTCCTTCCTTCCTTCCTTCCTTCCTTCCTTCCTTCTTTCGTTCTTTCTTTCTTTCTTTCTTTCTTTCTTTTTCTTTCTTCCTTCCTTTCTTTTTTTTGTGTATATGTATATGTGCATGTGTATGTGTTGTTGTTTTATTTATTTTGCAATATAGCCAATGTAAAAATGGCTGATATACATATATATATATATATATATATATATATATATATATATAAGTGATAATATGTTTCTTGCCTTCTCAATGGATAAAGAAGGGGCAAAAGGAGGGAGAGAATTTGAGACTGAAAATTTAAATTAAAAAGAATTTCCTCTTTTATTTAGACATTCCTGGTAGAATGTAAATTACTAAAGCCAATGTTTACTTCATTTTTATATCTTTTCTACTGCCTATCACAATAAGTGGCATATAGTAGGTGCTTAATAAATGCATGTGACTTGAATCTTGGGAAAGGAAGATTCTGAGATCCCAGGCCCCTTGCAAAGATTCAGTGCAAATATCTAGTCTAACCATAACTCATCCATAAAAGATAATATGTGTTGGTTGACTAATATACCTCTACCGTTTGGCTAACCTCCCACTCAATTTTTGTTTTCCACAGGCCACCTTTAAAGCTGCCAAGGTTCCTGGTAAGCTTATGTTTTGCATCAGTTCCTTCTCATATGTGAAGATTAAAACAATAGCTGCTGGTTATCGTCCCACCTAGTATTGATTAAAACCTTTGCCTGAAGACCTTCCATCTCCCTCTTCAGCTGGGTGTGTTTTACAATTCTGTGTATTCCCTGTAACACATGATTAATGCTGATTTAGGGAGTCCCGGTGAGATGAAGTCGAGTGTCAGGTAAGATTTGTCAGCTTGGAAGTATAGATTATTTTATGTTCCTCGAACTTTGTGGCCAAGGGAACACAGATCTTGATTGTTAAATCCATCCACACTTTCCCCAGGGCTATGAAATGCCAGAAACATTAAATAGCCCACTTAATACATAACCTCATTCTGTATGCTTGACTATTTTGTTTTTAATTTTTCTTCTTTTTCCCGACTGCTCAAACGAAATGGGATCAAAGAAAAAAAATTATCCTCACTGGATTTTGTTAAAATATTAATAGGTTAGGGTTGACTGGCTAAATTGAATATCTATGCTGATCTGGCTTGCATGTTTAACTTGTGCTTAGGAAAATATGTTTCCTAGGTGATAACCTTTTATGTACCAGCCTGACTTCATTGAAATGCATAGAGATAAAAATATGTCATACTCTATGGCTATGCTATTCTTGTGTGGTCCTGTGATTATTCCGATGATAATTGACCCCCACCTGTAGACTGCTCAGATTCTGTAGTCAATCATTCCATTTGATGTTAAAATATGTGAAAGTACAATTATATAATTTACATTACAAATCATACTGAATGCCAAGAATCTCAGAGCTTTGGCAGACAAATGCACAGGATTGGGGGAGGAGATGGGTACCCCTTTGTCAATAAATGAGATGAATTACACTAAGAAAAGTATTCAACTTTTCTTATTTGCAGCCATACAAGAGCTAGTGTGTGTGTGTGTGTGTGTGTGTGTGACAGAGAAAGAGAGAGACAGAGAAGATTTGGAAATAGCTCCACTCTGCAAATGGCTTCCTTCTACAAATGGCATCTTTCAAACTGTGATGTTTATGTTTTGCATAATAGAGAGGAAAGAATGTTGGACTTGAAATCAGGGATCTTTAGTTTCAAACTCAACTCTTTCCATTACTACATTTGGAGTGTCATCACTTTCCCTTTGTGAGCCTCAATTTTCCCATCTTTCAAATGGGAAATTTCTCATAGGACTATTGGGAGAAGCAAATGAGATCATGATTACAAAGTGCTTTATCATTTTAAATTACTATTGGAATGTCAGCTACTATCATAGGGACAAAATTGAAGACAGATTTTGTTTAATGCCTTATACCACTTATTCATTATAGTACATTATTGTTGTGATTCTTGTTTAGATGAAGACCATTTTTAGACCAGAACTTTGTGGAGGAGAGAAGAAATACATCCTAACTGAGAAGGGTAGAATGAATGGTTATAGAAAGGATAGTTCAGCATATACCACAGTCACTTTTTAGGGTAGCAAAAAAAAAAATACTGGAAAAAAGGTGGATTTCAAAAGTTCATGAATGCTGAAAAAACCATTATATTGTAAGGTAATAGAATATTAGGTCACAATAAAGAGTGACAAACATAAAGAATTCAAAGAAGCATGGAATGGCTTTATGATCTGATACAGAGCAAAGAAAATAGAATCAAGAGAACAATGGCATAATGACTGCAATGCCATAAATGAAAATAAGATGAAAAGGCAACTGAGCTCTCATTAATTTCAGTGACTAACTTTGGTCTGAGAAAACAGATGATGAAACTTTTTTTTCCTCTTAGTAGAATGCTAAAGTTTAAGGCAGCACAATGTTGCACACACGATCAAATGTTTTATCAATCTGTTTTCATAACTGTTTTCTTTTGTAATAAATAAGAGTTCAATGTATGTCCTTAATGTTAGTTCCTATTCTTAGTGCCTTCATTGTGTGATTATCTCCAATTTTCCTTTATATATCTCATTTGTATATAGTTGTTTGTATGTAGTCTCCCTGATAAACTGTGAACTCATTGAGGCAGCAATATGATCAACTTATAATGGACTTAGTTCTCAGCAATACATTATTCCAATAGATTCCAATGGAAACTACTATTTCTATTCAGAGAAAAACCTATGGAACTGTATTAGCATAGAAACATACTGTTTTCACTTTTTTGTTTGCTTTTTCTTTCTCATGATTTTCCCCTTTTGTTCTGATTTTTCTTTCAGAAATGACTAATATGGAAATATTTCAAAAATTATTGTGCATGTATAATCCGTATAAGATTGCTTTCTACCTTGGCCAGGAAGGGAGAAAAAAAATTGGAACTCAAAATCTTACAAAAACAAATGTTGAAAACTATCTTTACTTGTAATTGGAAAAATAAAATATGGCTGAATTTCAAAAATTGAAAAAACAAAAATTCATCAATAATATTTTGAATAAAATATACATTTTATATGATCAAAACTTTAATTGACTCATAACTTTTTCATTCAAGATGTATGAATCTATCTAATATAAGTCTTTGGACTGAAATAGAAGTATTTCAAGTATCGAGCATGTAGATACAACAAAGATACACTAAGAATAAGGACTAACATTAAGGACATATATTGAACTTTCATTTATTACAAAGAAAAACAGTTATGAAAATTGATTGACAAAACATTCAATAGTACTGCCATAGGCCTCTACCTTTCTACTAAAAGAAGAAAAATGTTTCATCATCTGTTTTCACAGACCAAAATTAGTCATTGAAATTAATCAGAGCTCAGTTGCCTTTTCATCTTATTTTCATTTATGGCATTGCAGTCATTATGTCATTGTTCTCTTGGTTCCATTTTCTTTGCTCTGCATTAGTTCATAAAACCATTTCATGTTTCTTAGAATTTTTCTTTGTTGTGGCCCTATTTTGGAACAGCATGATGGAGTAGACTTTGATTCTTAAAAAGGCAAAAAATATAGTCCTTATTCTCAACAAATCCATATTTTAATAGAGGAGACAACATGCAAATAATACCTAAAGATACAAGCAGTGTAATTGAAGGTAATCTTAGAAGAAAGGTAGGGATCCTGGAAGGCCTCTTGCAGAAGGTAGGAACTGAAGGAAGTCAGGGATGCAAAGAGTTGAATGAAATCCTGTTGGAGGGAAATAAAGAGATCAGTGTAACAAGATCAAAGGGTATATGGAGGGAAATAAAGTATTAAGAAGACCAGAAAGCTAGGAAGGGGCCAGACTGTTAATGGCTTTAAATGTCAAATAGAAGGTTTTATGTTTGATATTATATTTAATAGGGAATCACCAGATTTTATTTAGTGAGTGACATTTATAGACCTATACTTTAGGAAAATCACCCTGACAGCTGACTAAAGGATGAGGAATGGGGAGAGACTTGAGGCAAGGAGACAAATTATAAAATTATTGTAATAGTCCAGGCAAGAGTTAATGAAAGGGGCTGTAATAGGGTAGTGGTTATATGAGTGGAGAAAGGGAGACATACAGGAGAGTTGTTAAAAAGTTAGAAATGATAAGATTTGTCTTTATAATGAATATGTTGGGTGATGTGAGTGAGGAGTTGAAGATGACACAGGTTGTGAGCTTCAGTAATTGTGCCTTTGATAACAAGAAAGAAAGAAAGAGGGAACAGTTTAGAGGAAAAGATAAGTTCCCTTTTGGATGTGCTGAGTTTGAAAAGTCATTGGTGAATCCATAACACAAAAAGCTGCTCCTGCTTTGTTGATATTCTATTTAATTGCAAAATTCTTAAAATATCATTGGTACATATCTGGGATTTTATGAGAATAGGGGAATCCTGGTGAGAAAACTACTTTTACCAGTGCATATTAGCAAGTCTCCTACAATTTATAATATTGGAGAATTGAGTGGGATAAGATATTACAAGACTTGTTCAGGGTCAATTAGATAGTACATGTCCAAGGTAGGACTTGAACTCAGATCTATCTAAGTCTGTTATTTTTTTTTTGTCCATTATGTCATATTTATTCAATTGTTTCAGTTATGTCTGACTCTTAATGACCTCATTTGGGATTTTTTTGGCAAAATACAGGAATGATTTGTCATTTATTTCTCCAGCTCATTTTACAGATGAAGAAATTGAGGTAAACAGAGTTAAGGGACTTGCTCAGGGTCACATAGATAAGTGTTCAATGCTGGATTTAAACTCAGGGTTTTTTGACTCCAGATCTGGTGCTCTGTCCACTGCATCACCTAGTTGCCCCATTTTGTCATATTATTTTGTCATAGTATTATATTTTAATAATCAAATATTAGTAATACTTTGAAGAACAGATTCCAAAGAGGATACAGGCAAGAAAGGAAAATAGAAACAGGAAATATAAATAAATATTCCTTTTCTTAGCTCCAGGAAATCTTTGATAGCTCCCTAATGACTTATTAAGCAAGTTCAAACTTTTTAACATAGTAATCAAAGCCTTCCATAATCTGATAGCTCCTAAGTTTTCAACTTTATCTCACATAATTTTCTCCAAATACGCTATACTGTGGCCAAAATGAATGCTCCCTGTCCCATATACATGCCCAACACTGTCCTGTTGTCTTACTTTCCCTATCATTTCTACATTTGGAATGTCTTTCCTCCTTTTCTTTGCTCTTCTCTCCTTTTCCCTATTCTGGCTTATTGAAAAACTTATTAATATCTTTGAGGCTATGCTTATATGTGGCCTTCTTTATGGAATCCAACTTCATTTCTTTTTCCCTTCGAGGTGGCTTAGTACTTACTTTGTATATTTTTTAAGCCTTTATTCTGCATTATATAGCATCCTAGTTGTTTGTGAATGGACTGCATTTCCCAACTAGTCAGCAAAATTCATAAGTGAGAGACATTATTTCTTTTGGGTTCAATTCCACAAATCCTTACTGTAATTCTTGTATTTCTTTCAATGTAGTAGATGTCTGTAGATGCCTGCTGAAGCTAGATCCTACTGGTTTGGGGTAGCAACTATTGAGTCTTATTACCTTCCCAGGATTGGGTCCATTTAAGATTCAGCAAGTAAAGGAAATTGTTCTTTATTGAGATAAACTTTTAAAGGGATGTAATAATCCTACTCTTAATCTGCCTCAAACCTGACCCATTACAATGGTTTTCAAAGTGCCAGAGAAGAAATCAGCACTATCATAATACTGATTTATTGGGAAAGAAGACATTAAGATGGAACTGATAGTACTGAAGCTCAGGCATCATAGTGTAGAACACAGATGTTCAACATGAGGTGTGATGGCTTTATTTTGACCCACATACAACACTCAAATTAAATCAGATTAAAATGTAATTGCAAAATATTTAACAAAGTAAATAAAAATACAAGAGAACCTATAAAATGTTAATATGTGGTTTTCTTCTTTCAAATTTTTTATTATTTATTTGACAGTTTTCTGTTTAATTTTTAAGTTTTAAATATTTTTCTTCTCCATTCAATGAAAAGACTGTGTTATGCAAAACATAATTCCATGTTTACCATATTGCACAAAAAAGGAAGAAAGTTACGTTTTAATTTGCACTTTGAGTTCATAATTTCTCATTCTGAAAATGGATAGCATTTTTTCATTATGAATAATTTGGAATTGTCTTGGATCATTATATTGAACAAAATAATCAAGTCTTTCATAGTTGATCATCATTATAATATTGTTGTTTCTATGTACAGTGAATGATATTCTGCATTTTTAATTTCATTTTTTCAAAAATTTATATAGATCTTCCTCATATTTTTCTGAAATCACTGCCCTCATCACTTCTTATACACAATAGTACTCCATCACATTCATATGCCTCATCCTGTTCAGTCATTTTTCAATTGATGAGCATCCCCTAAATTTCCAATTCTTTACCATCATAAAAAGAGTTGTTAGAATTTTTTTTCATGTAAGTTTCTTTTCTTTTTCTTTAGTCTCTTTGAGATAACCTTTGAGCATATTTCCAAATTGCACTCTAGTTCACAACTATCAGTTTTATCACTTCAAAACTCCATCAATAATTTATTAGCATATCTATTTTCCCTCAGTCCTTCTAACATTTATCATTTCTGATAGGTACGAAGTGGTACACACATATTGTTTTCATTTTTACTAATCAACAGTGATTTGAAGCATTTTCCATATGACTATAGATAGCTTTGTTTCTTCTTCTGAAAACTACCTGTTCATATTCTTTAATCATTTATCAATTGGGGAATGGCTTTTATTTTTATAAATTTGATTCCGTTCCCTACATATTTATGAAAGGAGGATTTTATCAAAGAAAATTGCTTTAATATTTGAAAAATATTAATTCATTGTTTATGGTACCTTTAAGTAAAATGCAGTTTCTCTGATTATCTCTCAATCAGGTTTATTTTTGCATTTACTTTCTCTAAGATCATGATTACTACTCCTGCTTATTGCACTTCCACTTCATTTCTTTTACTAAAGTATAATGGATTCTGCTCTAGCCTTTTATTTTAATTCTGTGTATGTCTTTCTTTTTTTTTTTAAATGTGTCTCTTATAAATAGAATAATATTAGATTCTAGTTTCTAATCCATTCTGCTATCTGCTTCCATTTATGAGTTCATCCCATTGACATTACAGATATGTTTAACAGTGTGTCTTTCCCTCCACCTTATTTTCTTCTGCTTACCCTTTCTCTCTCTCTCTCTCTCTCTCTCTCTCTCTCTCTCTCTCTCTCTCTCTCTTCCTTCTTAAGTCTGTTTTGTTTCTGATCATTTCTTCCCTTAATCTGCCCTCTCTTTCCTGACATCTCTCATTCTCTTACCCTACTATTTCCCTATAGTCAGATAGATTTCTAGGTCCAACATGCACACACACACAGGCACACACAGTCTTTCCTTTTTGAACAAATCCTGGTGAAAGTGAGATTCAAGTATTACCTCACCACACTTTCTCCTCCATTATAAAAGCTCTTGCTTTCATGCTTCTTTTATGTAGGGGGAAAAAATCCCCATTCTTACCTTTTCCTTCCCTCTTCTCCCAATACATTCCATTTCTTACTCTTTAATTTTTATTTTTGGATATCATCCAATATAATCAACTAACACTCATGCCCTCTATCTAAGCAGACTTCTAACTTTTCCAATAATGATAAAGGTTTTAGGAGTTACATGTATTATTTTCCCATACAGGAATGTAAATAGTTTAAACATTTTAAATTCCTTATGATTTTATGCTTATCTTTTTATGCTTGAGTCTTGTGTCTGAATGTCAGATTTTCTATTCAAACTTTGGTCTTTTCATTAGGAATGCTTCTAAATGATTTATTTTGTTAAATACCCATTTTCTCCCTAAGATTTATAATTAATTTTTTTGGCTAAGGTATTCTGGTTACAATCCCAGCTCCTTTGCCTTCTGGAATATCATATTCCATGGCTGTGCTCCTTGTACAGGGAAGCTGCTAAATCTTGTGTGATCCTAACTGAAGCTATATAGTATTTGAATTGGTTTTTTCTAGCTACTTGCAATATTTTCTCCTTGACCTGGGAGCTCTGAAATTTGGTTATAATATTCCTGAGAGTTTTCATTTTGGGATCTCTTTCAGGAGGCAGTTAGTGGAGACTTTCAATTTCTATTTTACCCTCTGGTGATAAGATATTATGGCAGTTTTCCTTTATAATTTCTTGAAATATGATGTCTAGGCTCTTTTTTTGATCATGGCTTTCAGGTAATCCAATAATTCTTACGTTATCTCTCCTCAATTTATTTTCCAGGTCAGTTGTTTTTCCAATAAGATTTCACATTTTCTTTTATACTTTCCTCCTTTTGACTTTATTTAATTGTTTACTAATGTCTCATGGAGACACTAGCTTTGACTTGCCCAATTCTAACTTTGAAGTAATATTTTTTTTAATGAGCTTTAAAAAAAAGCCTCTTTTTCCATTTGGCCAATTTTTCTTTTTAAGGAGTTTTTATCTTCAGTGAATTTTTGTGCCTCTTTTATCAAGTTATTAACTCTCTTTTCAATAAATTTCTTGCATTAATCTAATTTCTTTCCCCAATCACTTTTATCTCTTTTCTTTTTCTTATCCTTCTTGGCCCTAGAACTGTGACCAGATTCCCTACTCTTCTGCAGCTACAAGTGCTAGTACTCCTCTCCTTTAACTGAAACATAGAACTGCTTATGGTTAATAGAGTTTCCAGTCAGTGTCAGCTGTAGTAAGTGGTAACAAAGGGCTCATTGTAATCTCTTTCTGACCAGTTGTCCAGCTTTACTATTTCTGGGCCATGAGCTTCAGAAGTTGTTGCTACTGTTGCCACTTCCAAAATCTACACTAGTATTGCTGCCACCATGTGTTGGATAGTTTTCTAAGTTGTCTTGGCTGGAAAATTGTCTCACTCTCACCTTTTGCTGCTTCTTGGGAAAGAATGTTGAAAGCTTTCAGCTGCCTATACTTCACCATCTTGGTCTCACTCCTTATATGTGATTTTCTAAGTCAATATGTTGCCTGCAGGGATTCCTCTTCTTCTGATTTGAGTTTGACACCATTCATTAGTGTAAAGGGTGCAACACTGGAATAAGAGTAAGGAAAATATTGATTCAAATAATGCCTCACACACTTCTTAGCTATTTGATCCTGAGCAAGTCACAACTTTTCTGCCCCTTAGTTTTGTCATATGTGCAGTATATAAGGCAGCTAGTTGATTCAGCAAACAGAACTCTGAGCCTGGAGTCAGAAAAACCTGAATTCAAATCCAGCCTCAGATACCAACTAGTTTTGTGATGCTGGGCAAGTCACTTAACCTCAATCTGCCTTCTTTTCCCCAATTGTAAAATGGTGATAATAATAGCATTTACCCAGTTATTATGAAGATAAAATAAAATAATATTTGTATAGTACTTTCTATAATGCCTGGCATATAGCCCACACTATATAAATACCAGCTAATATATGTAAAACTAGAGGGGTGAAGTGAAAGACCTCTAACATTGACCCAAACTATTTATTTATGATCCTATTTTTTTTATGAGATCTCAGCAAAGGTTGAAACAAATGGTCATTCCCTCCCTTTATAGCTTTAGAATATTATCTATATTCTAACCATAGTATTAACAACTTTACTGTCTGAAAACAAACCAAAAAACAAACAAGATGCAAAAAAACGCCAAAAAAACCAACAAAAACATATTCTCTGTCTGGTCTCAGTCATCTGACAATAAAATAAAAAATTCAAATTAATTCAGAAAAAATTTTTTAACAAACAAACACCTTACATATAGATGCTTTACTAGGGCCTGGGGATAAAAAAATAAAAATGAAGTATTTCCTCCCTACAAAAATCTTATGTTCCCCTGTAGGATACATCATGTATTACCAATATATATGCATCCTATAAGTGAATACAAGGCATGAAATCTCAGGTAGGTGTTGGTACCTGAACTGAGTTTTAAAGGAAGTTTGATATTTTAGAGGAGGAAGTGATGAGACAGTGCATTTCAGGCTTGGAGGACAGACAGCTTGTGCTAAGCCCCAGTAATAGAGATGGTTTGTTGAGCAAGAGAAAGAACAAGCTGGTGATTTTGGAGGGAACAGGGATTGTGTCAAAGCGACTAATGTTGAATTCTGGAAAGGAGTCTGATTGTACATGATTTCAGACACTGAACAGAGGACACTTTATATTTTGTTCTGGAGGATAATAGAGAGCCAATGAGAATTACTGAATAGGGTTGTGGTATGGCCAAACTTATACTTTAAAAAGATTATTTTGGCAAATTTGTGATGGATGAATTCAAAAGAAAAAAAAACACAGAAACAAGACAACTATTTAGGATTCTAGTCCAAAAGAGAGGTAGGGGGGTCATGATGTAGAGTGGTAGCTGCACGAGTGGAGTAAAATAGACACATCTATGAGATTCTGTAGAAATAGAATTGACAAAACCAGGCAATTAATTAGACATGGAGATATGATAAAGAGAGATCTAGAACAAAATCTAGAGAAAGCAAAATTGAGTACTTTTTTCTGATCAGTACTAATGAGCATAGAATGCCACAGAAAATATCTAATGAATATTTTTGGAGGCCCTACTGAGCTTGCTTTCAGAAATGCCAGATAGGTTTCTTCTTTTTCACAGCTTACACATTATTCACTAACATTTATTTTTATATCAACAGAGAAGGGACTCATCCAGGGCCAAATTGAGTGATTGCACTAATTCAGTGATTTTAGAAAATTCCAAGGTTTGGGGTTCAAACTGATTCTCTAAAAATTTTATTAAAAAGTACAAGCCCATTCACAGAACAAATTTAAATTCTTTTTCATTGTGTCAATTCATTTAATAGTAAAATTTAATTTGCATGTTCCCATCAATTATCAGAACTTTATATTTATTTATCTTTGTACATGCTATTTTCACCCAGTAAAATATAAGCTTCTTAAAGGAAGCAATGTTTTTCATTTTTATCTATGTATCCACAGAACATAGCACAGTGCCTAACAAACAGATGTTACAAATACTTGTTGACTTGAGATTCCATTCCGTTTAGCATTCAGCACAGTTTGAATTGATTCTTGGTTTATGGTTCAGTTCAAGGCCACACAAGAAAATAGATATCATTTTCTCAAAGGGATTAAGGCACACTTCCATACCATGGAATTAAAATTGACAGATTAAAAAGAAAATGACCAACTATTTCTTTGCAGAATGTGATTCTAGCCAGACTCTAGAAAATGCTCCTCTAAACTCTGGCTAAGTGATCT
Organism: Sarcophilus harrisii; assembly: GCF_902635505.1. Taxonomy (NCBI): domain Eukaryota; kingdom Metazoa; phylum Chordata; class Mammalia; order Dasyuromorphia; family Dasyuridae; genus Sarcophilus; species Sarcophilus harrisii. The sequence goes on along the minus strand of NC_045427.1, from coordinate 472,375,305 downwards.
GGGACAAAAGGCAATTTACATTATCAAAAGTAAGGTTAAGGAAGAGAGAGCTTTTGTGGGTGGGGCCTGTATTTCTCTGGGCTTGTGTTACTGTGACATCAGGACAACTGGCAAGAATCTGTCTGCAGTTTTTGGAAAGGCACACACACACAGATACGCACACGCACTCACACACACAGATACACACATATAGACACAAACATTCACACATACAAACATTCACACACACACTCACACACAGATACACACACTCACACACAGACACACACACAGACACACACAGATACACACACACAGACACTCACGCTTACACACATATACACACTCAGACACACACAGAGACACAAACACACAGACACACACACTCACAGACTCACACATAGATACACACACACATAGACACACTCACACTCATACACAGACACACTCACACTGATATACTCACACTCACACTCACATACATACACACACTCAGACACACACAGAGACACAAACACAGTCAGACACAGACTCACACACTCACACAGATACACACATTCACACACACACTCACACATACAGACACACTCATACATAGATACACACACAGACACACTCACACTCACACATAGATACACACACATACACACTCACACTTACACAGACACACAAATACACACAGACACACAGAGACACATTCACACACACATACACACACACACTCAGACACAGAGACACAAACACATACAGACACACAGATACACACACACTTTTGTTTGAGCTTCTGAAATAGAGACCATCTGAAACCTGCTGCTATTCTTGCCCAGACCAGCAGATCTCAGGGAAAGACTGGGTGTTGGAGCCTTTGGGGCTCTGGGACCTGGATGTGCTGGGTCATTTTCACTCATGAAACTCAGGTGTGAGCAATGTAGACACAGCACAGCTCAGAGGCCTCAGTGCCCTGACAGGAATCAGGAGATTGCTCCTTTTCTCTGATTAAGCCCAGAGGTTTCTTCAGGTCAAGAATGAAAACAATGACCTCATTCATCCAGTATTTGTGGGGAGAGAGACAGAATGACATAAGGAAAAGAGCATGAGCACGAGACTGGGCGCCAGTTCCCAGGGTTTCTTCGGCCATGGCTTGGTGCCCTGGTGTAAGGCATCCAAACACGTGAGCCTCAGTTTCTTCATTTGTAAAATTATGCCTATTCCCATGTTCTCATGGAGTTATTGTGACATTATTCATTTTAGAGGAGTATGATTATCTGCCTATGTTGGTGTCTTCTCCCTTTCTAGACTGTAAGTCCCATGAAGCTAGGGCCCATGTGTTAGCTAAGCTTTCTATATATCACAGCAACTAGTAATGTATTTAGCACATTGCAATAGCTAAATGGTACTAATAAAGGCAGCTGGGTAACTTATTTCATAAAGCACCAGGCCTAAAGTCAGAAAGACCTGAGTTCAAACAGACTCAGACACTAACTAGCTGTGTGACCCTGGGAAAGTCACTTAACACCATTTGCCTCAGCTACCTCATCTATAAAATGAGCTGGAGAGGGAAATGACAAACCACTATAATATCTCTGCCAGAAAACCCCAAATAGGGTCACAAAGAATCAGAAATGACTGAAAATGGTGGAACAAAATAAAAAAATAAATGTTTGTCGCCTATAAGGACGAAAATAATGGCTATGGAAGTAGTTTCAAGTAATGTAATGGTTATTATTATCAGTCCTATTAATGAATGATATTGATGTGAGTGGCAGTGGAGATTTATCTTCAAAGTGGGGAAGATGTAGGCTTATATATTCCTCCCTCTGACACATACTAGCTGTATGAGCCTGGCTAAATCATTAACCTCTTAGGACTCTATGCAATTCTCTAAGACCAGTGATGATAAACTAAAATAGAAATGGAAGCCTCTTAACTCTCTATAAGGATCCCTGCAGACCACATATTGAATGTTTTAACATGCAATGTTACCTATGATATATTATATTTTTTATTCAGTTTGGGCCATATTCCAGAGCCCCACACGTTGCATGTTTTACATTTCTTATAAAAGACTAAAAATGTATAGAAAAGTTGACATCTGCCTTGGTGGAAGGAGTATCCTCACTAGGATGAAATCACAAGTCAAGTCCAATAAATAGCTAAAATTATATCTATCTATACACATATATATTATCTTTCTGTATGTGCATTTATCAAATATCTATATCTATATATATATATATTATGTGGATATATATATTCAATATGGATCTCTTTGTATGTGTGTATCTGTATTATATAGATATATGTATGTGTGTTTCCAATATACCTAAATGTGCAAATGGACACACATAAACACATGTGTGTATATATGAATGTTTTATATACATGTATTATTGGTATTATTATGCCACATGAGTGAATTTTCCAGACAATTAAATCTTTTGTATATATTTTGGCAAAAAAAAATTCCACTTAATTGTATCTCAAATGCTGAATCAGTTAACTGGGCTTTGAATGAAGACCAAAGGGAGTAAGTAATATTTATGTATGACTGAAATTATACAGGGTTGGTGGCAGCTATTTTAGACTCTTAGAAGTCTTTGCCATTTTTCTATAGTTTAAATAGTTTAAACTAGCTTACAAAGATTGATGGAAAAATGATCTTGAAATTGGTGGGTGGCTGTTATAATCGTAATTGATCGGAAGGCACCTCAGATAACACAAATCCAACTCCCCTTCCCTCTTTTCTTTACAGAGGGGGAAACTGAGGCATGAAAGAGGAAGTGCATTACATAGATTAGTGAATAGTGGAAGAATTGAAAATTGTTCTAGGTTCCTGGCTTTTGGTTCAAGGTTCTTTCCTTCCTTTCTTCTACTCTGATCTCAAATCCCAGCAAAAACACAGAATTTCATCCCAGAAGTCAATGACATACCCATTAGAAAACTTTTCTAGGAGCTTCCCAGATGTTCATTTTGAAAAGTGAATTATCTTTAATTAAGTGGCAATCTGCCCCCAGTGAGCTCCCCATCCCTATGTACCCATCACATTCTGTTTTCCCTGTTCTCATCTCCTTGTCTTCCAATTCTCTATTTTTAATTTCAGAGCCATCAAAAAGTGCTGGCTTTCTAAGTCAATTTTAATGGAAAGTTATCCAATGTGAATAATGATGAGAGATAAAATTGTTCCTTAGCTATTGAATAAGCTGGAGACAGTGGGGTTAAAAGTTGGGATCTTGGTGACAGGTGATTTATATTAAAATTTAATTATAATTGTGCTCTGGAAGAGAGATATATCTTTTGATTTAACATCCTCATGTATGCAAAAGATTTTACTTTTTCTTATTCATTAATTATTATTGTTATTCTTGAAATGTTTTTGGGTTAGCAAGTTAAACTTTTGGCAAACACACACTCACACATCTCATGTTGCTACCTATGTACTATGTGCTACATGAGAATAAAAGGAGACCAATACTATAACTTAGGTTGAGGGCCCTCTACATTGCCCGGGCATTTTTCCTCCAATGTGCTCAGTACTTCAGCATTTGAATAATTATTATCATCACCATCTCCAATAGCCTAATCAATAACTACATTTTTCTATCATTTTAAGTTTGCAAAGGCCTTTACATATATTATTTCATTTGATCCTTGTAAAATCTATATGAGAAAAGTATCATACCTATTATCTTCATTTTACATAGGAAGAAACTGAAGCTCAGAGAAGTTAAGGAATCTTCTTATGATCATTCATCTAATCCATTCCAGAGGCAGGCTTTGAATCAATCAATCAATCAATCAATATTTAGTAAGCACTTACTATGTACCAGGCACTGTGCGAAGTGATAAAATAGGCAAAACATTGTCCTGCCAACACAGCTCACAATCTAATGGAGAAGACAACATGCAAATAGAGACAAAAATAAATTGTAAATAATTAATGGAGGGCACTAGAATTGAGAAAGCCCAGGAAAGACTTCCTGTAGAAAGTTAAATTTTAGTTAAAACTTAAAAGAAGCCAGGGAATCCAGTTGTCAGAAATGTAGAAAGGGAGCATTCCAGACAAGAGGACTAGCCAGCGAAAATGGGTTAAAAGATGAAATGTTTTGTTCACAGAATAAGACAAGAGACGAGCGTGGCAAAAAAAAAAAAAAAAAAAAAAGGTATAAGAAGATTGAAAAGTTAGTAAGAAGCTTTACTGTAAAGGATTTTGAATAGCAAATTGAGATATTTGATTTTGGAACTAATAGGGAACAATTGGAATTTTTTTTTTATTTAATAGCCTTTTATTTACAGGATATATACATGGGTAACTTTACAGCATTAACAATTGCCAAACCTCTTGTTCCAATTTTTCACCTCTTACCCCCACCCCTCCCTAAATGGCAGGATGACCAGTACATGTTAAATATATTAAAATATAACTTAGATACACAATAAGTATACATGACCAAAACATTATTTTGCTGTACAAAAAGAATCAGACTCTGAATTATTGTACAATTAGCTTGTGAAGGAAATCAAAAATGCATGTGTGCATAAATATAGGGATTGGGAATTCAATGTAATGGTTTTAGTCATCTCCCAGAGTTCTTTTTCTGGGTATAGCTAGTTCAGTTCATTACTGCTCCATTAGAAATGATTTGGTTGATCTCGTTGCTGAGGATGGCCTGATCCATCAGAACTGGTCATCATCTAGTATTGTTGTTGAAGTATATAATGATCTCCTGGTCCTGCTCATTTCACTCAGCATCAGTTCGTGTAAGTCTCTCCAGGCCTTTCTGAAATCATCCTGTTGGTCATTTCTTACAGAACAGTAATATTCCATAATTTTCATATACCACAATTTATTCAGCCATTCTCCAACTGATGGACATCCATTCAGTTTCCAGTTTCTAGCCACTACAAAAAGGGCTGCCACAAACATTCGTGCACATACAGGTCCCTTTCCCTTCTTTATAATCTCTTTGGGATATAATCCCAGTAGTAACACTGCTGGATCAAAGGGCATGCACAGTTTGATAACTTTTGAGCATAGTTCCAAACTACTCTCCAAAATGGTTGGATTCATTCACAACTCCACCAACAATGCATCAATGTCCCAGTTTTCCCACATCCCATCCAACAATCATCATTATTTTTTCCTGTCATCTTAGCCAATCTGACAGGTGTGTAGTGGTATCTTAGAGTTGTCTTAATTTGCATTTCTCTGATTAATAATGACTTGGAGCATCTTTTCATATGACTAGAAATAGTTTCAATTTCTTCATCTGAGAATTGTCTGTTCATATCCTTTGACCATTTTTCTTTTTTTTTTTTTTTTTTTTTTTTTTTATTTAATAGCCTTTAATTTACAGGATATATACATGGGTAACTTTACAGCATTAACAATTGCCAAACCTCTTGTTCCAATTTTTCACCTCTTACCCCCCCCCCTCCCCTAAATGGCAGGATGACCAGTAGATGTTAAATATATTAAAATATAACTTAGATACACAATAAGTATACATGACCAAAACATTATTTTGCTGTACAAAAAGAATCAGACTCTGAATTATTGTACAATTAGCTTGTGAAGGAAATCAAAGATGCAGGTGTGCATAAATATAGGGACTGGGAATTCAATGTAATGGTTTTTAGTCATCTCCCAGAGTTCTTTTTCTGGGTATAGTTAGTCTTTGACCATTTTTCAATTGGAGAATGGCTTGATTTTTTATAAATTAGAGTTAATTCTCTATATATTTTGGAAATGAGGCCTTTATCAGAACCTTTGACTGTAAAAATATTTTCCCAGTTTATTGCTTCCCTTCTAATCTTGTCTGCATTAGTTTTGTTTGTACAAAAACTTTTCAGTTTGGTATAATCGAAATTTTCTATTTTGTGATCAGTAATGATCTCTAGTTCTGCTTTGGTCATAAAGACCTTCCCCTTCCACAGGTCTGAGAGGTAAACTATCCTAGAACAATTGGAATTTATTGAGAAGTCATGACATGGTTGGACATGTGCTTTAGGAAAATTACTTTAGTGGCTGAATGAATGGAGGATAGATTGAAGTAAGAACAGGTTTGAAGCAGACAACCCACCAGAGGGCTATTGTAATAGTCCAGATGTGAAATGATGAGAGCCTGCACCAAAATAGTGAAATGTCAGAGAAGAAAAGGGAGTGTATGCAAGAGTTGTTGCGAAGATGAAATCAATAGACCTTGGCAAAAGATTAGATGTGAATCAGGGGAGGTGTGAAAGATAGTGAGGAATCATCTCAGTTGCAAGCTTTAGAGACTAGGAGGATAGTGGAAGAGGGTAGGGAAGAGAATGAGTTTAATTTTGAATGCTGAGTTTAAAATGTGTAGTGACTTCTAATTTGAGATGTCTGAAAGATAGTTGGAGATATATGATTGGAGGTCTTCAATGAAGTTGGGGCAGGATGGGTAGATGTGAGAATTATAAGCTTACAAATGATGACTAAATCCATAGGAGGTAATGAGATTACCAAGTGAAGGAGTATAGAGGAAGAATAGAAGAGGGTATAGGACAGAACTCTGTATGACAATGAATAGATATGTTTTCTGGATGAGGACCTAGCCAGAGAGACTGAAGAGAGGTCTGATAGGTAAGAAGAGAGCCAGGAAGAAGTCTGTCCTAAAATACAGAGATGAGAGAAACAAAAAGAAATTAAATTGATCAATAGTATCAAAGGCCACAACAAGGAAAAGAAAATTGAAAATTGAGAAAAGACCATTGGATCTGACAATTAAAGGAATAATAACTCTGTTAACTTTTAAAAGTTACTTTGTTAATAAGTATATAAGGATTTTTGAACCTTAATTCCTTCATTTTTACAAGAGAAAAAAAGAAACAAGAATGAAAGAAGAAAAGAGAAACAAAGAAATGAAGAAAGCAAGCAAAAAAGAAAATATTCATACTACTTTCCTCTATTAAAGCTTAAAACAACCCTAAAAATTTTGAGACACATTGTATGATAGCATTTCACATTTCCTCTAAAACTTACAAAGGGTTTTTCCCCCCACAAATCTCTGTGAAACACACTATGCACATATTATAATCTCCAGTTTGCAGGTCAAGAAGCTAAATTTTAGGGGTTAAGTGATCTGTAAATTGGTCATATATCTATTAAGTATCTGAAGTGTAATTCCTGATTTCAAATATAATACAATTTCCCCCTCAGCTTTGCTATTATTGTTTTTATACTTTTCAGTGAGTTTCAGATAAAAATAGTCTTAAAAGAAGTTCTTATCTTACTATTGTTATTTTATATTCAATGTTTGTTCAACTTTTGCATGAATGGATAAAAAAATTGTTCTTTGTAATTGAATAGCAGTATCAGGATTCCTGCTTAATGAAAGCATTTTTGGGTCAACTCTGGTAGCAGACGATGATAGGGATGAATAGGAATGACATACTATGGCCTGTTCTCCCAGGATATTGACCTCTTCTTTTAGGTCTCTATGTTTTGAAGGGTTTTTATTCCTTTATTCCTTATAAAAATAACAGTTTGTTTTTGTTTTCATTTTCTGGGATGATAATCTATCTCCAGTACATATTATCAGGGATACTTTGGGATATGTTGTTGGAAAATAAAGATTTGCTTTGTGGAATAGTTTGTGAGTATGTGTTTCTGTGTGTATGTATATATTACCCACATAGAGTATGTGTGTCCACAGAGTCTCTCTAGATGTGGCTCATAGAGAGGCATGAATAGGAATCTCTAGAGACAAGGGATGTGGGAAAACTGGGACACTAATATATTGTTGGGGGAGTTGTGAACTGATCCAACCATTCTGGAGAGCAATTTGGAACTATTCCCAAAAGGCTATAGAACTGTGCATACCCTTTGATTCAGCAATGTCTCTACTGAACCTGTATCCCAAAGAGATCATAAAAAAGGAAAAAAAGACCACATGTGCAAAAATGTTTGTAGCAGTTCTTTTTGTAGTAGCCAGGAACTGGAAACAGAATAGATGTCCATTAGTTGGAGAAGGGCTGAATAAGTTGTGGTATATGAATGTTATGGAATATTATTGTTCTATAAGAAACAATCAGCAGGATAATTTCAGAAAAGCCTGGAGAGATTTACATACAGTGATGCTAATGAAGTGAGTAGAACCAAGAGAATAAGCTGCCCAGCAACAAGAAGTTTATAAAATGATCAATTCTGATGGATGTGGCTCTTTTCAACAGTGAGGTGATTCAGGAGAGTTCCATTATGATCAAGAGAGCAATCTGCACTTGGAGAGAGGACTGTGGGGACTGAATGAGGATTACAACATAGTATTTTCAGTTTTTTGTGGTTGTTTGCATTTTGTTTTCTTTATCATTTTTTCCATTTTTGATCTGATTGTTCTTGTGCAGCATGATAATTAGAGATGTTTAAAGAAGAATTGCACATGTTTAACATATATTGGATTGCTTGCTGTCTAGGAAAGGGAGTAGGGGGAAGAGAAAGAGAAAAAAAATGGAACAGAAAGTTTTGCAAGGTGAATGTTGAAAACTATCCATGCATATGTTTTGAAAATAAAAAGCTTTAATAAAAAATAGAATCTCCTGCATCTATCCTTCTCCAGGTGAGACTGATTCCTGCCAGGAGAAATCCAGGAAGTTGAGACACGAAACTGATCACAAGCTAGCTACTTTGCTCTCTTCAGAGAGAGGGTACAAGGCTAGAATTCTTTTATTTGTTCTTCTAAATATTGTTATTCTGAAGAAATTTTTTTTAGTTTCAATCTGTGCTCTTGATTGTTATCCTTTAATAGGAATACTCTAAGCTATATACACAAAGATCTGAGTCCCTTCCCATTTAGTTACAGAAAGACCATAACATATAGCAAAGAAAATCATTTATCCAATCTGATAGTAAAAGTAAATCAGAGAAACTGCACAGATAAGAATATACCAGATAATACACAAAATGATTGAACATTCAACAAAGAGAGAGAGAGAGAGAGAGAGAGAGAGAGAGAGAGAGACAGAGACAGAGACAAAGACAGAGACACAGAGACACAGAAATTGAGATTGTCTTTGATCTTACCCAAGTCTTCCCTGAAGGCTTTAGTGTGGTTAGCTGGAGTAGGGACATGATCCAGGCACTATTTTTGTTTTTTTCTCAGCTTCTTTCCAGTTTCTTCGAAGACATCTTGAAAAGAATCAGGAAGTGTGTATCTTCTCTCTTGAAAGTGGAAGCCAACAAATAGGAAGTAACATTCATACTCAATATGGGTATAGAAATCTATTTTATCCTGCAGGAAAATAGGAGATGAATAGGATCATGCATGATCCTGAAGGAAAATAGGGGGGGTAAATGATAAAAGAGAGATCATATTGGGGGAGGGATTGGTCAGTAGCAAAACACTTTTGAGGAGGGACAGGTTGAAAGGAGAGAAAGAATAAATGGGGGATATATTATTAGCAGTAGTAATTGTAAAAAAAAAATTTGAGGCAAGTTTCTCTGATGGAATATTATTGTTCTCTGGGAAATGAGGAAGAGGAGGCTCTCAGGGAAAAAAAAACAGGGAAGTCCCCCATGAACAATGTGAAATATATTGTAAACAAAATAATAGCAATATTCTGGTATGATCAGCTGTGAATTACTTTGTTTTCTCAGTAGTATAATCATCCACAACTACTCTGAAGGACTTATGAAGAAAAATCCTATCCATACCTGGAGAAGGAACTGAGTGAGTCTGAATACAGTTCGAAGCATTCTACAAAAATAAAATAGTGGAAGCCAAAAGAATTAGAGCTTCTCCTTTCTTGAGTTATCCACAATTTCACATCTCATACAAGGAAGAACATTGAGTAATTCTTTTTTACCAATGAAAAAAGTCCTATGCAAATAGGCGTGAGCCCTGGGTTACAGTTGTCTGTTAATTTATAAAGGATAATAAGATTTTGATATTTAATTTTGACAGCTTAGTTATGATGTTCACTATGTTTTAATTTTTGGTGCCTTTCTCCCTTTTCTTTTCAAAATCTGGATTGATCAATAAGTTCAAAGTTCTTCAGAATGACCTTTCTCAAATTTCTGGTATCAAACTAATCTTATATAACCACTACCCCCCCCCTTTTTTTTTTTTAAAAACAAATCTGCATGACTTAGTTATTTTTTTTCAACACTTCACTGTTAAGTTCTAATTGGTTGAATTCTAAGGTTGTCACAGGTCTTTTGCTTCTGTTCTTGGATCATTTGTTGTTCACTTGTTTCACATGTGCCCAAATCTTCATGATCTCATTTGGGATTTTCTTGTCAAAGGTATTGGAGGTGTTTGCCATTTCCTTCTCCAGTTCATTTTCCAGATGATGAACTATAGCAATTAAGGTTGTGACTTGCCTTGAGTCACACAGCTAATAAGTGTTTGAGGCCAGATTTGAACACAAGAAGTTGAGGTGGATCTTAGTCAATATCATTAGTTCTAAAGATACACCTTTATTGATTATATAAGGTAAGTCTAGAGCAGTGTGTACCTTATGTCATGCTTTACTATGTCTCTGTGGAGTTTGTTTTTTCCAGAAGTATTTTTATAAGCTTTTAGTCTATTTGTCATGGCATCTGAGGACATCAAGTATGCTTTTACTTTTTTGTGTGTGACAAAGTATTGTTATTGCTACTATCTCTCTCATATACTTATCATCTTCTGTTTTGTACTGTGGTTATTTGTATCCCTGTCTTCCCTATGGAGCAACTAGAGGGAAAGGAATTTGTTTTATATAACATGTATTTTCCACAGTGCCCTGAACCTTGCAGGTACTCAATAAATGTTTGGTGAATTGAGTTAAATTAAAGAACTCCAGCAAAGGCAAGTAAAGGAGAAACTTCCCTCAGCCACCCATGTTACCCTGGCATCTAGGGAGTGCTTTTTCACTTTTCATTTACAGTGTGAGCTCTATGAGGTCAGAGCAAATAGGGGGAGGGAAGGAAAATACACTAAAGTCCATTTAGGAAATACCATTTGCATGGATCCTAAGAGACATATAGTGCAAAATAACTTTTTCTTAAACTTAAAATGAAATATTCTTTTTAAATGTGTCTTCCATGATTTGCTTTCTTTTTCAAAATGTTCCCTTGCTCAGACCAGGATGTTCATCTATTGCCCATAGTCAATATGAAAATTAATTTTGCTTGACTATCATATTTTTATAATGGTTTGGTTTTTTTCCCCTTTACTTTTTCAATGGTGAGGAAGGAAAAAAACAAAATTTTTGTTAATTAAAACAATAATTTAATGGAAAAAAAGGAATTATTCTGGACTAGCCTAAAGTAGAAAACAGACCTCAGATAGTAAATAATTACTGGTCTAGATTTGTGGATGTTGCTATTTTTGCTGTTATTCTTTTATTTTTTAAATAAGTCTCCCAAAACAATTACTTAAGAAACATTCTTTGGGCATCCTGGGCTTGGGATTCTCCATAACCTCCAGTTGAAAGTGTGGTAGTTTTGTGATTTGGTAAAGGAGCCAGCCATTGATGTGCCTCCCTTCCCTCTGGGTTGTGTCCTTATTCATTAAGGGCTAATTGCAGTGGTCTCCAAATGAAATACAGCAAAGCACATTCCATTTCAGCGCCAGTTTGCTTAAAGTCTGCAAAGCCTTATTATTAGCACTATTTAATTATGGAAATGGCAGCCATGGAGAATTCTGAACACACGCTCTCCCTTCATCATTAGTTACAGGGCAAAAATGAAACACTTGCCACAATGAAGGGTTCATATTTCAAGCTTATACAGTAGCTGCTAAAAGGCTCTCCTCAGAAAATCAATTTTATTAAAGTCCTTCAAGCACTAAAGGGACTTGCATGCAACCAGGCAATTTTAAAAACATGTCCATGAGCCCTGGCTTTTTGATTCATGTTTTTAGTGAGGTTATTCTCAACTGTTTTCAATATCGTCTCCTCGAAGCAGGGTCAAAAATGATTTGGGGGTAGGGGCAGAAAGGGTGTGCAAAATTTGTAAAAAGGGCATTGTGTGGGGATCTTTGAAGCAGGAATGCCATTAACTAAATCACAGCAATTGTCAGGAGGGCAGTGTGTGTGTGTGTGTGTGTGTGTGTGTGTGTGTGTGTGTATGTGTGTGTGTAGCAGGTGAGAGGGGAGGTTACAGTTCTATGTTAATTTTTTTCAAACCCAAGAAATTAAATGGTGTGAGCATTTCTAAGGTGATTCTTCCCCTTTATTTGAATGAAATTATAAATGACATCTGTGTTTGTGTGTACAAATGGTTTGATTCATTAAATTATTTTGTAAAAGCACTCTGTCATTCCTTTTTCATCAGGCCTTCCCATCTGACTCTAGCATAAAGTGAACTCTTTCTCTTTGGGCATCAGGGAGAATTATAATCCCATAAATGATGAGAACACAGAATGTCAGTCCTAGAAGGATCCTTGGAAACTATCTAATCTAACTCTTTTGCAAAGGAGGAAATGGAGACTTATAGATGAAGGAATGACTTGCTCAGGATCACACTAACTACTTGCAGAGTTGAAACTAGATCACTGGGTCTTCTGGTTTGTAGCAATGTCTTTCCTACTGTGCTAGCCCCAGTGGTCTACTTCACTCATTCAGTTGAGAATGATGTTGCTTTGTGAGGACTCTCAGACTGCTATATCATTTTGTGATACAACTCTTATTTTTTATAAGAAGACTAGAGTGAAGGACATTAAGAAGAATGTATATGATTCAAAGGGGAGGTGGACTAGTTCTATAGAAAAAGTGAACGACAATGGAACAAAAATATTAGAAGAACCAAAGGGCCGGAGGTAGTAGCACATCCTCAGTTTCTTCATCAGTAAAAAAAAAAAAAAAAGGTTGTTTCAGGTCCTGTTCAACTTTTAATTCCCTAACCTTTCATCATTATTACTCTGTTAGCATACTAGCTTATCGCTGCAAGCATGGCTCTGTAAAAATGGAGGGCAGGACACTCACCAAAACTTGGGGGAAATGGAGGTGGTGGCAAGGGATTTATGGTAAAGGACAGCAGAAATTCTACTCTTGAGGAGGTTGAGGCTGGTGGATCTCTTGAATTTAGGAGTTCTGAATTGCAATAGGACCAGACCCAAGCAGGTGTCTATACAAAGTCTAGCATCAATATAGTGAATCTCAGGACATAGTACTTCTGAGCTAGTCAATAAGTAATTGCTGCACTTTCTAACTGGATGAAATGAGACCCAATCGTGAAAAACTAAACAACAACAACAACAAAAATCCAGAAGACTGATTGTATTTACTCCTTCTACTTCTGGAAAATAGAAACAAAGAGATGAGAGGTACCCCAAGAAATATGGTATAGTAGAAAGAAATTTGGATTTGGAGTCCAAGGTCCTGAGATTGAACCCCAGAAAACTCAGAAGTCTTCCATTAACTATGTGGCTTTGGACAAATCACATAATCTTACTGTGTATGGGTTTCCTCATCTGGTTGGAAGTTGGAGGATATGATCTTAAAAGACACTTTCAGTTCTAAATTAGTTATCCTGGTCCAACCTCCTCATTACTCAGTGATAGTTTAATGACCCATTAACCAGGAGTGGAAAGAATAATTCTCTGAGTCAGAAGATTTGGGTTCAAATCCTAATCTCTGTCACTTACTTGATGTGATATTGAGGAAATCTATGAACTCTAGATCTCAGTTTTTTCATCAATAAAATGAAGGCTTTGGATTAGGAAATTTATAAAGTGTCTTCAAATTCTAAATCTATGATCCTCTGATCTTGCAAATGACCAGACATTTCTAACTAATCTTAACATATTCTTATGTATCCCATAACTGTTTTCAGGGTCCATTAGGATAAAATTCCTGCATATGGCCCCAATTTGGGCTATTAAACTTTCAATAAAGCTCCCTATAAATCTAACATCATTAAAAAATAAAATTTTATATACAAATATTTGTTATCATAGAATACATAAATCTAGGAACTGATTTGATATGTGCCCATTACTCAGAATCTTGCTTTCCAAATAGTTCAGTTCTTCTCAGCTGAAATTTTCAATGAATATATTCCCTCATTACTTCATGTAATCTTGTAGGCAGTAAATGTGCTCTCCTGCTAATTTATTGCTTATTAAACTTTAAGGTGTTGCTTCTGCTACCTTTCTACATCTCTTCTTCCCTTCAACCCAGACCCATTGATGCATTCTAAAGGTTAGTAGTTTTCATGACATATTAAATGTACCACTACCTTTGACTACCAGGGTACTGGGACTTCTGAAGCATACACATCAAAGAAAATTATAAGGGCTCAGAAGATATTGCCATGGACATAGCAATTATGGGCTCTCTTATTTAATAAACTCTAATAGGACAACTCCCCTATTCAATAAATTGCAGTGGATTCCTATTACTACCAGTCAAATATAAAAACCATCTATTTGGCTTTCAAAGCCCTTCCTTAGCTTTCAAGCCTTCTTATACCATACTTCCCCACTTGTATTTGATGATCTAGTAACACTGGCTTCCTGACTACTGAACAACAAGACTATCTCCTAAAACTGGGCATTTTCACTGTTCCCCATTCTTAGAATGTTCTCCCTTCTTATACATACTTCCAGGGAATTCTCTGATTTTCTTAAAATCTCAGCTAAAGTCCTCCCTTCTACAAGAAGCTTTTCTCTAGCTTCCTTAATCTTAGTGCCCTAAGAAGATCAAATAAAATAACATATGTTAGTGCTTTGCACACCTTGAATTGCTATATAAATACTTTCTATTGTTGTTATAAAATAAACTCAGTGATTTGAACATACTGGCCCAGGCAGCTCAACTGATTTTGTTTCATAATCTGAGTAGAGTCAGCCTCAGAGGCAGAGGGAAGTTTGTGTTCTAATCTGAATCATTAGTAATAATCCTTGCCTCCCTTTTTTTTCGGAGATCATTTGTCCTGCTTTCTTAGTTGTGGCCCACAAATGAGGAACTGCTCTGAGAAACCATAGATAGTTGCATTTCAAATGTTGTAGAACATTCAGTGAAACAGGTTTTTCATTCTAGATATTTATAATAGTTATTTTTTCCTTTAGATATTTACACTCCTTTGCCAAATATAATTTTTGAAATTTGGGGATTTCTTTTGAGAATGCTTGCTTAGCTTGCAAAATTAATTTTCTTTTATGGGTGGAACTTCTAAAAACATATTACTTTCCTGTGACAAAATAAAACATATTTTAATTATGTCTTGAGGTAAAACATTTTCCAATGGGGATGGATCTCCATTTTAAACAAATAATTAAAGGGCAATGCAAAAATAGAATTTGATATACAGAATCCTGCTTCTCAAGTTTTTCTTCTGAAAATTCATCTTTCCTACTAAGATGACATCTATATTGTACTGTCTCAAAGGCATCTATGCAAATCCAACAGGAAGCTATGATCAAAGGGAAAGCACATCTATACTTCCCTCAAAGTTGCAGCTTAGGAATATAGGTCTTAGAACTAGAAGATACTTTATGAATCATCTGGTTCAAACCTCTCATTTTACAGATGAGGAAACTGAGACCAAAGAAAATGAAGAGATTTTTAATATGATTATACTGCTAGTAAATAGCACACTAAGAATTCATATCCACCTCCCCCAAATATCCAGTATTTTAATAATAATTAAAATTCCTTTCCCTAAAGTATGTTATAATTGAATAAGACTTTCAGTCAGATATAGTATATAAGTGTAGGAACAATAGGAGATTTCTCTCCTTGCTTGGTATTGCACAAGTTTAACACCAGGCTTTAAATGCAATCCCTTGGTTATATTTACTAAAATGAAGTGGCCCTGTTCAATAGAAAATAAGTTTCTTGAGGGCAGAGACTTATATTTTTGACTTTGTATATCCAGCACTGAGTATAATGCATACACACAAATGTTTGTTGGGAATAAAGGACTGAATTATAACAACTCAATTCAATTAGTATTTATTAACCATGTATACAAATTGGTGTGCCAAGGAAAGGAGATCCAGAGTTGAAAATTTATAGTCTCTATTCTTAAGGAGTTTATACCTTAATAGTGGAAGTAGGTATATAAATACACATGTAAGCATTCTATAAAATAAACCTATAAAGGCAAAGGAAAGATATAGGCAAATACTATGAGAAATGCCTTTCAATTATAATTCAATTATAATAGTTATTTTTTCCTTTAGATATTTACACTCTTTTGCCAAATATAATTTTTGAAATTTGGGGATTTCTTTTGAGAAAGAAATCCTGAGGGATCAGGGAAAACTTCATGGAGAATATAGTAAAAATGTTTGAATCTTTAAAACAGAGAATGATTTCAACAGATCACAATGAAGAAAGAATATATTACAAGCATGTGCAATGGTCTCTGTGAATATTTGGAGGTGTGGAAAAGCAGAATGATATTTCCTAATCTTATAGGTTAGAACATGTTATAAATTAAAAGAAATAAAATGGAGACAGAAGCTTACAGATATATTATGGGGGACTTTGAATAGTAGAACATGGTACAACTTGGTCCCAATTATAGTGAATGTAATTGCGTGTTGTCTCATGGTTAGGGAGCAGCTGGAATTTTTTTGAGCAATAGAGTGGCATGGATATTATGACCTTGTATTAGAAAGATTATTTTGTCAGCTAAGTAAAAGGTGATTTGGAAAATAGAGAGACTGAAGACAAGTTATTGTGAAAGCCATTCGAAGATTCCATGTGAGAGGTAATAAAGACTTCAATTAGAAGAATAGTAGAGTAAGTGAAAAATAGATATGGATTTGAGAAATGCTACTAAGACTACCAAAACTGATTTTTTAGAAGGAGAGTTGGTAATTGATTATTAATAAGACTGCTTAAAATGTTTAAGGGGAACTTGTAGGTTTAAAAGTAAGGTAGATTTTTCATTGTTTCAATAAGATAAGAAATAAAAATTTTAAACTTTTCAAGCAATATTTTTTTCTTTGGTAAATGCGTTTGCATGATCATGTTACACTAAAATCTTTAATTTAGAGCTAGAAAGGAATTTTGAGATAATTTAACCCAACTTTCTCTTTTTATAGATGAAGACACTGAAGCTCTTAGAGGCTATGTGATTCACCCTAAAACACAGAGATACTGTGACAGCTGGGATTCAAACCCACATCCTCTGACTCTACATTCAATTTCTATTCTACCATTCCATAGCACTGAATGATAGAAAAAATGTCAATGGTGGAAGAAGCCTTAGAGATCACCAGGTCCAGTGTCCTTGTTATGCAGAGGAGAAAACTGAGATCCAGAGATGTAATTAGCTCAAGATCATACCATAAGTTAAGGGCAGAAGTAGAAATAGAATTTAAGTCTTCTGAGCACCACATTTTATACTTCTTTTTTCTACTAAACAGTATTCTGATGGGAGCCACATTTTAGCATGTGTGTATTAAGATGAGCAGCCAGATGTGTAAATACTTGTTTCCCAGGCTCAAGTATTATTTTAAATAACCAGAAATGGGCTTGAGCCAAGCATTTTATCCAGGCATTAAATTTAAAAATGGAGCCGAGAGACCTTAAAAATTTATGATTTCACAGATGCAGTGATTTTTTCTCCCCACTATCATAATCTCAGAACATAAAGAGTAAAAATATCCCCTTGTGGCTTGGCTCTCTTCTCTCTGAGCTTCAGTGACAGGATGCTTGTAGATTAGCTGCCTCACAAAAGGCTACCACTGGTCTGACATAGGGGTGCCTAACACTTCCCTTGGGACGGGATTCAAGTCATTTGGCTTGGTCATTATTGGGAGGGGGAGTCTTTTTTCCCTATAGCCAGGCTCTTTACCATTGGGGTGTCTAGATCTATTGTGATACTGGCAGTTCTCCAACTTGAGAGAATATTTATTAAAATGCTTTACCACTTCCCCTGAGAAATCAAGCCAGACAAGTACTCTGAAAACCTGGGACAACAAGCCCCATAACTTATGGCAGAAGCATCTATGTCACTTACATGGATTTTCCTGCTATTCCCATCTTCTTTTCTTAATGATACATTCACTCCTACCCCTCTCTTGCCCTTCTTATCTACCACCATCATCTCATCACTCCTGACAAAGAAAGTTTATACTAAAACAGAAGGCATATTCAGAAGACAAAATATGATAGATGGACAAGATCTACAAATCATCACAGTGGCACAATCATAAAAGCAGAGAAATTGAATTGTGGAGTCAGAAAAGAAGTTTACTTAGCCAATAATCCTAAAGAGACTACCAGCCCCTCTTCTGTTCTGAGACTCCTTAGAGCTACAATAGAAAATTATTTAAAATGAGAAAGGTAAAGAAGCAGGTGAATTTTCCAAGTAATGGGACAGTACAGCTGTGGAGAACATATTTACCTGTAAAGTTTTCAGTTCATACAGTTTTTGTGTTCATATTTGCATCTGTTGTACTTAACCCTGAAGAAAATCATCCTCACTGAATTTAGCTTAAATCTCTTGAGGCCTTAGGCATAGAATATTTCAAATGGCTCTACATTAATGAATCTGTGTCATGAGGTCAGTGACTGCTCAGTTCTGATCTTTCCACAGCTCCTTAGGTATACAGCTCCTTAGGTATACTTGTTTCAGAAATCAAAGGGTCTGTGCAGTTAGTTGTTTGGTATCATTTCATATCATTATAATGAGAATGAAAGACAAGAGATAAATAACCTAAGTAATACATTGGCACCCCTGAGATATCAAAAGATATTTTTTAAAAAGAAAAAAGAAAAGAAAGACCTCTTGGACGGTAAGTAAATCCTTTAAATAAAGTTCATTGAGAAAAGGATCAGAAGACTTAAATGAGTTGGAATCTGGGTTGCTAGCAGTGGTTCTCAAAGTATGGTCTAAAGAATCCTGAGGATCTCTGAAACCTTTTTAGAGGGCCTACAAATTCAAAAATAGTTTTTATTTCCAATATGGTAAATGTCTATAAATATAATCCAGATAAACAAAAACGCTTTGGAGAGATCCTCAATAACTTTTAATAGTATAAAGATACTGAAAACAAAAGTTTGAGAACCACTGCTATAGAGAATACCCACACTGATAAAAATCACAGATCTATCAAGTAAGAAAATCAAAAACAATTATCTAACATTGTTATTGTTACCACAACAACAACTACTACTACTGATATTACCACTATCACTATCATTACTATTGCTACTATTATTACTACAGTTACTACATAAAACTCTTTAAAATGTGAGGACAGGTAGGTGATGCAGTAGATAGAACACCAGGCCTGTCATCACAAAAGACTTGAGTTCAAATTTGATTTCAGACAATAGCTGTGTGACCCTGGGCAAGTCACTTAATCTTGTTGGCCTCAGTTTCTTCATCTCTGAAGTGAACTGGAGAAGGAAATAGCAAACCACTCTAGTATCTTGGTCAACAACACTCCAAATAGGATTATTAAGAGTTGGACATAGCTGAAACAAATTAATGGTAGAAGTACAACATTTAAAATATATGATTTTTGATGATCAAGAGCAAAGAGTAACTAGATCACTAAGTGATACATATTTGAAATGAAGTAATATGGTGCAGCGAATTTAGGGTTAAGGGAACGGGTAAATCCATGGTTTTTTGGTTTTTGTCTTTGTTTATTTAATTTTTTGACTTGCCCAGGGTCACACAGCTAGGAAGTGTTAAGTGTCCGAGGACAGATTTGAACTCAGGTCCTCCTGACTTCAGGGCTGGTGCTCTATCTACTGTATCACTTAACTGCCCCAAACCAGAGGTTTTATAGGAAGGAGACAGACTTCTGGTTAGGAACCACTGGTTAATTTTCCATCTTTGATAACAAAAGCAAGGAAAAGTTTAATATTGGCAACAGAAGGTCCATTTGATTACACCAAGGGGGCATGAAAGTTTCTAGATGAGAACAAGGATATTACACACTAGGTAGGATATCTAGAGTAGAGACAACATGAAGACTTAGGAATTTCAAAGAGGTATCAAAAAAAAAAAAAAACCCAGAAACAAACAAACAAAAAAAAAATACTAGAGGGTTTTTCTTATCACATATACTATTTGCCAAACAGTCCCTCCAAGTTTCTGAGCATGAAACTGATGTGACACAGAAAGATCCATTCTAGAATATTTTCTGAATTATTTTCTATTGGATTCCTAGAGCAAAACATATAAGAACATATAACCTTGAAAATCTTTGTAAGAACATATAACCTTGAAAATCTTTGTGCTCCAATTAAAGAAATGACCAGTTAGTGGTCTCTTGAGTTCCAAGAAAGAGCCAGTCACACATGAATTATCATGCTAAGAAAAATTGGATAGATGAAATTTACTATTTTGAAGCCCATATTTTATCACCATCAATCAATATTTATTAATACCCAAGGAGAGCAAAGAGAGTGCGATAATTTGGTTGCTTGGGAAAAGTAGGACAAAGGTCACAATCCTCTTTGTCTTTCCTACCCTAACCCCAAAACAAGTTACAAAAACCATAATTAGCATTATGGGAGTTAAAAGGACTTGCAAAGGTTTTTTTTACTTCTGTAAAATGGAAGAAAAATTTCAAAAGACAGATAAGAAAAAGTTCAAGGATTTTTCTAACTAACTGGGTGCTGCTGACTGGTGACTGAATCTCAAAAGAACTGAAATAGATTGAGGCTTTTGAATTTTTCAGAAATGAGACCCTTTCTTGCAACTGCATTGCAAATTAAGAGGAGAAGAGAGCAATATATAACCACAGGACAATGAAGATTATGCAACTTGTAAATTGTCTTAGTCACGTCTATTCCCTAAGTAACTTTCCATATATAATTTCCCTCTGATTGAATATGTACTGATTGAGTTTCCATACATAAATTTTGGTATAGGCAGACATAAACATCTTTCATTTCATTTATTTGTTTGTCCTTTTTAATTAGTATCTTTTCTTTTGAACTAATGTATCATCTAACTGGGATAATAAAAGAAAATACATTACTGAAGACCAATAAGTAATGAGTTTTAAGTTGCTAGTGACCCACAACAATCTTCAAACCTGGGTCTTGTGTTCTGAGGGGCTGTGGTTATTATAAATGCCAAATAAGACTGTAAGCAGCAGGAATTAGAAAGCTAATGTGCAGGCCCCATCATGTAGAATTGAGTTTTTCAGCAATCTTCATTAACTACTCTTTTCTCTAAAGCTCTTCCCCTTCTAAAGCTTCTTCCCCTTCTCTAAAGCTCTTCCCCCTTTGCACTCTGCTTTTAGTTCTAATTCTATTCCTTTGCTTCCATTTTTCCCAAGGTGACCTCATGTGTAGAGCCATATGATTTCAGCTA
The DNA here is from genome assembly GCF_902635505.1 of Sarcophilus harrisii. NCBI lineage: Eukaryota > Metazoa > Chordata > Mammalia > Dasyuromorphia > Dasyuridae > Sarcophilus > Sarcophilus harrisii. The sequence continues at coordinate 472,354,085 of NC_045427.1, read as the reverse complement.
CTATCTTTACTCTGGCAACTCATAGAACTACCTCCCCACTGTTCCACACTCTCCTTTGTCCATTCTTAGCTGTCCTATTTCTGGTGCTTAATTATAGCTCCTGTTATGCAGACAATAGCTATGCTATCATACTAAAAGATGATTGTGTCTGCTTGTTGTTTTGTCCAGAATACAGAAACCATAAGCATGCCCTGATCATATGAACTAGTAATACCTAACATTTGGAGGAGAAGGATTCTGAAAAAATTCCAAATGCTGCTTCCTGTCAACCCATTTATTTATACCACAAATTATGGGAAGTCCTAGAAGCTGATGATCTGATCCATAAAAGATGTCTTTTTAAATTAATTGCAATTTTTTAGACCCTGATATGTTTATAAGTTGCTCTAAAATATTTTTTGTTTCAATAGGAATAAGCATTTTTCCAGACCCCCCCTCAAAAATAGACACTATAGAGTTTAGGTAGAACTTCATCTGAATCTATAAGGCCAGGGCAAACTCCTACCTTGGCAAATGTTCTTTATTCTGTATGTCTCGAAAACCTTAGAAACCACCTAGATTGTTCAGAAGGGGAAAGCTTTTTTTCCATGTCAAAAGAGAGATTTTTTTCATCCTCCTGTGATAAATCAGAGGGCTTTAAAACTTAACTGGAGAAGAAAAAGATTTAAGAATTTCAATTATGAAAACTTACAAAATCTTTCCAACAGGGTGGTAATTGCAGTAATAATCCCCTTTGTTACAGAAGCTACTGTATTATAGGTGACCTTGGCTTCCATTATGTACTATTGCCTTTGGCTCCGAATCTATAACTCAGTAGACTATTAATTATCTTGCCATAAGTGCCGACCATAGTGGGAGACTTGCTGGAGTTGTAAATGCCACATCAATATACAATGAAACTTATAGGATTGTTTGATTACTGTTATCACTGATTAGGTTTCAGCAGCCCCTGCTGTCAGAAGAATGACATTATGAATTCTCCTTATGGTACTGACAGACTAGAACTTTACTCATTTGAGTAGCCTTTATTCACTTTTTTTGTAGTTATTGGCAATGCTAGGAAGAATGGTTTGAAAATGAAATATTGAGTGCTTTCTAAGAACTTTCTTTGGGATGTTTTCCCACGGGATTTATAGGACATGCCACAAGATTGTATGTTATCATTTTCCAGCATTTAAAGACATAATATAATAATTATTGTCTAGTACTCATCATTATACACAAACGTTTTTGAGATCACATCCTCTATTGAAGGCTGCACAAGGCATCCACAATTCTCTACATCCTTTCCATGTCTAACTGAGATTAAATACTAAACTGAGCTTTCAAGAAGGTGCTGTTTGACAAATGCTCTTTTAAGGTTTCCCCATAAGAACTCAAAGTTAAGTTTGATAAAGAAATTTTGTTGTTATTGTTGTTGTTGTTGGAATCTCAATCCAATGAATTCCAAAAATGAAAATGAGAAAATATTCTTATTCCTCTAGAAATATTATCCTTTGGTTTCAGTCTCTGGTGCAGCAAAGGAAATATTCCTATAATTCTCAGCAGTAGTGACTAGCCCACGAGCAACATTTCTATTTTTTACTAATGCCTTAATTGAATTTAGGGGGCTGGTTATGTTCTGCAAAGGCCCCAATACCACATCAATGGCACACATTCAAAAAGATTATTATTGAGTGGATCAGATAAATACGGGCTGCAAATGTGCTGATTTACTCCAGCTTGTAAAACAAAACAATTTATGTATACAATTTAAACATTCTTTCTACTTTTTCATAAACCACATCCCTTGGGTGTATAATTGAGATTTCCTTGCCACCCAGTAGATAGCAAGATAGGCCTTTTGGCTTTGTATCTCTTCTAACTGACTGCAGCTGGGGCTATGTGCTGTCTTCCTTAGAAATGATCTGTGTGTGGATTTACATTAACTCTTGTCAGATGTTGGACACCTCTGGTAACACTAGGGAGCAGGCTGACACAAGGATTATTGATAGAGTTCAAGTAGTCAGTTGTCTGAAGAGCCTGGAGGTGCTGTGAATGGAATCATTGTCTTTTCTCTTCTTTAAGTGGTCTGAATCTTTCCAGGCAAAAAAGAAAGGAAAATGGGGTGAAGAAGGAGAAGGAAGGGGGAAATAGGGCACCAAAGTCACCAGTCCGTTTTGTTTAAAATTGCTACTTGAGGAGCATAGCCCATAAAATGGAAGGCAGTTTGGTACAATTTTTAAAAGTAACATGGGGGCAAATCATAGAACTTCTCTGAAACTCAATTTCCTTGTCTGTAAAATAAGGAATTGAACTAGATGGCCACTGAGGATTCTTCCCAATCAATTTGGGAATTGAAAAGGTATGAAAACTTGCCAAAGGAAAGAGTGATGTGAGTTCACAGCACATAGTAATATAGATATCTCTGTAAAATAACCTGTGGGTAAATACTGAAACTATTATTGTTATGTTTTTACATGTGAAAAAAAAACTGAAGCTTTGCAGAAATAGAATTACTTCCACGGCTATAAAGCTAATTGTAGGCAGATCAAGATCATAGATTCAGATCTGGGGCCACTTTACTTCTTCTTTCTCCTACCATAGTACATAAATATCATCATTGTACAAAATGTTATCATTTCCCATTACTATGCAGAGAACTTCCTATATCAAAAGACAGTACAGATAAGCAAAACAAATGGTTGACAATATCTTATAGTATTTGCTACATTCTGTATCTAGATTTCATTTATTTTACTGAGAAAAAAAATTATATTTCATCATTAATGCTCTGGATTCCAGACTGTTCATTGCTTTAGTCTACATTTTGTCATTTATTATTGTTTCTCTCTCTCTCTCTCTCTCTCTCTCTCTCTCTCTCTCTCATATATATATATATATATATATATATATATATATATATATATATATATTTATCATGTTGTGTATTGCTTGCTTGGCCCTGATTACTTTACTCTTCATTGCTTCATAAAAATCTTCCTAAAGTTTTCTGAATTCTTTATATTCAATATCTCTTAGGATACAACAAAATTGCATTACATTCACAGACCACTACTTGATAATCCATTCTCTAATCAATGGACAATTGCTTTGTTTCCTTTTTTTTTTTTTTTACTTCCATAGAGGGCTCCTCCTCCTCCTTTTTTTCCTCCTCCTCCTCCTATTCCTTCTCCTCCTCCCCCTCTTCTTCCTCTTTCTCCTCCTCCTCCTTCTTTCTTCTTCCTCTTTTTCTTTCTTCTTCTTTTCTTTCTTTCTATCATTGACCTCCTTGGATCATATGCATTATAGTGAGGTTCATAGAATTTGGAGTTAAATGATACCCTTACATCTAGTTGAATCCCCCTCATTTTATAATTGAGGAAAATGGTCCTCAAAATATTAGTCATATGACTTGTCTGCAGTCACAAAAATAATTGTAGATTTGGGATCTCAGCATTCAACCCTTATAAGACTACTATAATTGCTCCCTCCAACAACAGTTTTGCTTATTTCTTCTAGCTTTGGAGGAAAAAATGGCTTCTGTGACGTCAATAGTGCCTGGGTCTAAGCACTGATGTTACTAATGCAGATCTTTTCTGGTGGCCCTACACCCCAAAGTCAAAATTAACCTTAAGAGGTGGATATGTCAATCACCTTTATAATTTAAACAGCAGCATGCAGCTCTAAAATGAGACTTTTTTTTGCTTCCCTCCTTGTGCCCCTCCTCCTTTTAGTCAAATTAAACTTATTGATTAGAGCCCATTAGTATGTAATGGATTGTTAATTTGACTCATCTTACAAATCACATTTATATGTACCAATAAAATATTTGGATTTAATATACGCATTTCACATTTATGGTGACAGTGATGAAGGCTCAAGTCATTCTGACTGCAGGCATGAAGACACATTGTCCTTTAGCTAGAACAGGGAGAAGGTACCAAGCATGCATGTTAAGTGTTCCAAAGGTGGGAGAGATTCAAAAGAAAGAAAATCAAAGAAAGGAAGAAAAGTGTTTACTTAGTGATTCTTTAGAGTAGAAACTGTTCAAGATAACTTAAGAAAAACTTAAAAAAACCCACTAAGCAGAGCCCTACTATCACATTCAAGACATCGTTATTTTAATTACTCTAAAATTCTAAGACGTAGTATCTTCCCATAAACAAGTAGGTTCATACTCCCTACCAAATTATGATGTTACCTTGAGCTATTATTGCCTCTCAAATGAACTTTTCAGATCTAATGATTTTTTTTAGTAATAACACCCAAATCCCACTAATAAACTTCTCTCCTGCTTTATCTGGGAAGAATTATAAGTTGCATGAGGACCCAGAACTAGTCTTACCTAAAATTTCTATCTTCCCTAACACTGTAACTGGCATGGAATAAGTGATTTTTGAATGAAAGAATGAAGTATATAATGAATCAATCCACCAACATTTATTGAACACCTGCTCTATGCTAGGCACTAGGGATACAAAACCAAAAAATGAATGAAGAAAAACTGCCCACAAAGGGAAATAATATTCTATTTGGAGAGGCAACATATGAATATATTAAACATATTCATAGTGTAGTGAATTGAATAGAAGGTTGGGTTTGAAGTCAGAAGGACCTGAGTAATAGTCTTGCCTCTGACATATATTAGCTATATGATTCTGAGCAAGTAACTCAACCTTTTGAAAAGGTGTTGTAAGAAACTCTTTAAGATTCTAGGATGCAATGCAAGGTAGTACCAAACTACCTTGGTAGATGGAATTTCTTCACCTGGGAAAGAGAGAGACACCAAAAATTGTTGGGCAGGACTGATGATTAGGGGGATCAGGAAATCATGCAGAGGTTGGTGCTTAATATAAGTTTTGAAGAAAAAGCTGAATCTTTGAGATTGAAGTAAGAAAGAAGTACATTCCAGAGATGGATAATAGCCAGTACAAAAGTATGGGAATAGGAAATATAGTGTTGTGTATGAAAAACAGCAAAAGGTCAGTCTATCTGGTTAGAAGGGAGGATTTGGGTTGTATAGTTTACATTTGATTCTAAATGTAACTAGGAGTCACTGAAATCTGTAGAATATGGTAACAACACGATCAACTTCAGCAGTTGTTGATGGATTGGAGACAGGAAAGAATAGCATTAGGAAGACCCATTAAGAGATTTGTAACAATCCAGATAAAAAGAGTTAAGGCTTTGATCTAGGGTGACAGTGATATGAATACAGAAGGGAAGGATGTGAGTGATATATGTAGTCAAGGTAGAAACTACAAGATTTGGTTGTTGGTATAAACCACTGATTATGGGGATAAAGAAGTGTGAAGGATAACCCTGAGGTTGTGAACCTGAAAGACTAAAAGGATTGTGGCATCATCAAAATGGGGAAACCCAGAACAAGAATGCAATTAAGGTTTTTTTGGGGGGGAGGGGAAATGTTGGAATATAATGTGTTATATTTTAGAAATTTTAAATTTGAGATTCCTATCTCATTTGAAATGACTACTAGCAGTTAGAACTATTTGACCACTGTTCATGAGAGAAGTCGAGGAGTCACATGCATAAAAATGCATTTTGGGAGATGATGAGATTCACAAATGAGAGACTATAAAGGGAAAAGAAGAGGTTTCAGGACAGTAACTTAAGTTACATTTACAATTAGGGAGCTATGTGAATGATAATGCAGCAAAAGAATCTGAGAAGGAACAAGCAGAAAGGGAAGAAAGGCAAGAGAGAGCAACTTCACCAAAACCAAGAAAAGTATATGTATCCAAGAGAACAAGGGTGTTATTTTTTTAACAGTGTAAATTCTTCCTAGAAGTTAAAAAGGAAGCATATTGAGAAAAGTTCATCATATTCTTCAATTAAGAGATTCTTGATAACTTTGGAGAGAATAATTTCACTTGAGTGATGAATTTGGAAGCTTGTGAAGAGTTGAAAAGTAAGTCACAGGAGAGGAAGCATAAAAATAACTATAGACAGCTTTCTTTTTTCTAGGAGTTGAGCTCTGAAACTGGAAGAAGTATAGTTGGAAAGGAAGGGAGGACTAGTGATATATATGTCTTTTATATAAGCAGAAAGAAAGAAACACATATGAATGATTGAAGATTAGAGAAGAGAAAGGATGAATGAAGGGTCAGTCTTCTAGAGAAGATGAGAAGGGATGAGATCAAAGATATGTATCCTCTTTGGTGAGATCACCTCTTCATTCAAACAAACCTTTACTCCTAGGGAATTATATAATAGAAATCAATGTGGATGAGAAAACTGAGATTCATATACAGGGGTTGTGACAAACATAAAGTCACATTGTTTCAGGGTCAGGATTTTAACTTGGAAATCTTAGAAATTTAAATCCAATGTTTCTTCCATTACAACAGGCTGTCTATAACAACAACACTTGGCAGGGTTGTATAGGGGTGAGGTGGGAGGAGGAATGTAGCCTAATAGTTGGGTCTTGGAAATTGTTTTTTATCATTCCAAAGTTTTTGGCCTTAATGACTTATAATGACAGTTGATCTACAAAATAACTCTCCCACTTTCAGATAAAATAGCAACTGGAATTTTTTTCAAAACTGAAAAAAATTGTTTGATAATCTCTGTGCTATTGTCTACTGGACAAGGAATTCTTTGGGGCATCACTAATAATTGTGATATTATTTCATAAGTTTTTAAACAATTTAGACAATTCCAATAAAAATGCGATTTTATGTATTGTCAAGTTAGCTTATTCAACTTAGTAAATTTTCATTTGTCACTAACAGGTATGTGTCAGAAGCAAAATGCTTTTGGATGTAAGCTGTGATCTTCAGTTCTTCCTCAGAGACTCTAAGTGTATTCACCATCATGAAATGACCTAGTTTTGGAAGAAGCAACTTTTCTTAAACAATAGCAGCAACAACAACAAACTTTTAAATCTTTATAGAATATCTCCTTCATGTCTTATAAAAAGACCCTTCTTTATAAATTATTTTACTTACTACTATATTTGCAAAGTCAAAATGCAAAAGGAAAGTGGGAAGTTCCCCCAGGAGATATAGAAAGACAATATGAGAACAAAATACGACTCTACATATGTGTGATTTTTAAACTTATATAAGGCTCAATGTGATTGAAAACTGAATGGTAGGATGGTGGACTTTTCTGAGTGTATATCTTGACATTCTAATTAAATAGAAAGCCTTTTAAAGCCAACAATCATATCTCTCTTATTCTTCTTTATATTCTATTTGTATTTATATTCTTTACAATGTTTTATCTATTGATTGACTAATGGAGTGAGGAATAAATGGGAAGATGGAAATATTTGTATGAAATTGAACAACTCACTTAAAATTATTGACATTATTTATCCATCCTTGGAGTGAGTATAATAATACTCAATACTAACTTGAATGGAATATTTAAGGAATTAATGACATAAAAGATCACTTCGAGAGACAATTTGGTATAATAGAAGAAAGAGCTAGTCTTGGAGTCAAGAAAGCCTAAATTCTAATCTTGCCTCTGATATGTACTAGCTGTCTAATCCTGGGCAATTCGTGTAATCTCCAATTGAGAGGACTAAAAGATTTCTCTATAAAAAAAAATTAGAGATGGGCTACTAGGTGGCAAGAAGGGAATGGGTGTTTCTGTGCCATCAGTTCCTCATCCTAATAAATTAATAAGACCAGACCTTCCCACTTTTCTCTGGCATAAAAAATAAAAAAGATGGAGGACCATTTTTATGAAATTCAGTGAATGAAGGAATGAGGATAGTTTGCAATAAGTGTTCATAAATATTTTTGGTTTTCAGAGTAATCTAAATTTAGATTAAGACTCATATAGTTCTGAGAAAGTTTGTACCATTAAAAAATAAAAATTATTTTGGATTCTTGGTTCAATGAAATTACTTAATTTTCAATCTTCTTTGGATGATAGTGTCTATACTGAATTGAATCTGGACCTCAAACAATTCTTACTCAAAGCCTTTGAATCTTAACTGCCATGCTAGAATTTGCATATCCTTTTAAATCCATGAGTATGACTTTGGTAGAAGATAAGCATGCTTAAGTACTAAATACCACTTGGTTTTTCAACTTTTTTTCTTCAATGATTTTTTTTTTTTTTTACTTAGAATTGTTTATGGAAGCAACTTTTTTTTTCTTAACCTCCCCAACTTTTCCTCTTGAAATTATTTTGTATTATTTTGTGCATACACTTTTTTGTGTATCTGTTTTATTTTCCCCAGTTGGATTGCATTTGTATCTCCCAGTTTATATCCCCAATATCTGAGAGACTGTGTAGAGTAATGGCTAGGGAGCTAGCCTGAGAGCTAGGAACACTGAGTGCCACCTTTGGTGATAAAAGCTCTGTAATCCTGGGCAAGTCACATGACCTTTGGGGGTGGGTGGGCTAAGTATTTCTCTATACTAGGGGGTCCAGAGAATTACCAATCTGTAGTATTAAACAATATCTTCTCATCTGGGAGTTCCCTATGCCTTTGAAATCATAGGTTCTCTCTCCAAGACTTAGCACAGTACTTGAAATATAGTATCACTTCATATGTGTTTGTCAAATTAAATTAAATTGCATTTAACATATTCCTTTTGGGTTGTTAATGTGTGTTTGGACATAGCCATCAATATTATACTTTAAAAACTTTGTCATTTCTTCAATATGAGTTTCTCTATCACTTGACTCAGATGCTAACCATTCTCCATCTTAGTTGATGGTTTCCATCAGGTTGGGAAGGCTAAGAAAAATGAATTTATTGATGACCTATTCTCTAATGACGAGTCTCTCTAAATGTTCCTAGGCTCATTCTCAGATGACAGTCTGTAACCAGGCCTGTATTCAAAACGTTTTCAACTTTTGCACTTGTCAGAGCCTGTTCTTCTCTAACATAAACTCCAAGAGCCCAGGGTCACCTCTAACCCACAAGGAAGCATGAGAGTAGTATTTTAGTGGAAGAATTAATAACATCACAAAGGATTTAGCTTAATTCTATCATAATAAATTAGCTGCCTGGATGATGCTGGAGCAATTCTAGGTTGTATGATATCACCCTGGTAAAAGGTATGAAATTCAGAATAGACATTTCATTGAACATTCTAAAATAGGACACTGAAATATATAATACATGCTTCTGTTATGTGGATAGGTATTCCGCTACAACTGAGGCCAAGCACCCTAGATGGAGCACTTACTATTATTTTGAGAAGCTGAGTTAAAAATAAAACTCCTGACACAAGTGAGGAAACTATATTCCACATCCTTCTAAACTGTCTTCAGGGACATTTATTTTCATAACACAGTAAACCAAAAGAAAAAAAAAAAACCTCCAATGTTTCTTTCCACTTGGCTACATTATGATTATTTGTTCTAAACATAAATGGATAAATATGTGATCTCAAATCTTCGTTCAGAAACAAAATTTCACAAGCTAAAAAAAGGGGGTGGGAAAGGGCAAAAATATCGAAGCTATATTTTAAAGTGCTGTCTTTGATTTCCTTTGGGTTGTGTTTGCTTTGTGGGATTAGCGGGATAGTGTGGACCGTTTTTACAGGCTTGTATTGTTAACCCAGGAATGTTTTTGGCAGACGCAAAATTAGAAACAAATTTCATGTGTTCCTCAGTGCCCTTCAGTGCCATAAAGGACAGGAACAAAGTATGTTGGTTTGTCATCGGAGCTCCAGGAAGCCACAAAGAAACAGAGCTTAGAAACCAAATTGCTCAAAATGGGAAAGGAATGAAAAATGCATAGCAGATGCTACATGGCTCCAAAGGCAGGCCTGAGTATAGAGAGACCACCAGTAATGCTCATTGGCCTTGAACAATGGATGCTTTCGTTTGGAGAATGAGATGTTATTTCTTTTAGAATCATCTTTATATACATTTCTTCAGGATGTGAAATGATCATGGTAGACACAAAGATATTCTCTGCCTGTTTTGCCAGTCTGTTTATAGTAACATGTGTCATCCAGTTTTTAAGCTGTTCCATGGTTTGATAGAATGGGATTAGAATCACAGGACCAAGGACTCAATGGGAATTTAGAAAATAACTGGCACAAGCCACTCATTTTATTGAGCAGGAAACTGAGGCCCAAAGAGATAAAGTTATCTGTCCAGGGTCATGCCCTCTGTAGTCTATAATAGAGCTGAGATTTAAACCCAAATCCTTTGACTTTGAATTTGGTAATTTTTTATATAATATCCAGCTGCCCATCTTATGACAAAACTGTATATTTAAAAAAGTGTTCTCTTCTTATGATTATAAACATTCTGAGTTTAAATATTATGGACCTTGAAATGGCAAATGTTTTCCTTATAATTAGTATTTTTATAGTATTGTTTGTGGCTGTAGTCATTAGTTCAGTCAAACTCCATTAATGGTAGTAGCATAACAGAATGAAAAGTAAAATTGGAGATTACCTGGTCTAAACTGTCCTCCTCAAAGCCCTACCATTTTGCCCAGGGTAAAAAAATTAAAGAGACATGACTTTAAGGTCACACAGCAAAGTTAGTGACAGAGTTGTTATCAGAATCTAGGTTTCTTGATTTCAAAGTTGGCCATATTTTCTGATGTCAAAATTATTAAAACTTTACTACAATGCTGTTTTCAAAACTAAAGATCCATCATATTCTATCTATCACAGAGAGAAAAAAATCTTAAAGGAATAAAAACAACAGGTTAGTAAAAGTGATTAAATAAAATATTATAGAAACCTATTGGATTAACTGTTACACTGTTATCTAAAAAGGGATGCTAAAAATGAAATAATGATTCACCATAAAGTATCATAAATCTTAGAATTTAACATGTACTATTATGGAACATTATGTGTAAAAATATTGATCTCTAAAATTAGTATATATTGGTTATTATAGGAAAATTCAGGTCTTTCTATTAATATATACCACACATGTAATTTTAGGACTTACAAATATATTTCTTCTTACTCTAAAAAATAATTTATAAACAAGGAAGATTTTACTTAATTAATGTCTTCTTTATAATTATATTTCTTTACTTTTTTCAGACTTTTGTTGTTTGGAGATATTTATGTTATTTGAATAACTTGCTTACCTCTGGATATTTTTATTTTGTTTTCTTTTGAAGAAATGCTGGTTTGGTTTTGGGTTGAATCTTGAGTTCCTTTTTTTTTCATGCACAATTCCATTCTCTCTGGCAATTTCTGGTTAAAGTGATATAATTCAGTGAGTCATATTATTCAGAGTCTTAGATTTAGATTGAAAGATACAGAGGCTATCCATTCCAATAACCTCATTTTACACCAAGAAAAATAAAAATAACAACCATAGCTAGCACTTACTTAGCACTTACTATGTGCCAGGCATTATGCTAAATGTTTTTCAATTTTTATCTCATTTGATCCTCCTAACAGTCCTGCATAGTAGATGCTATTATTATTCTCATTTTGCAGGTGAGAAACAGAGGCAAATAGGTTTAAATGACTTGCTCAGGGTCATGGAACTAGTAGGTATTTGAAGTCAGAGTTGAATTCAGGTCTTTCTGACTCCAGATACAACTGTCCATTTGTCAAAGGATATGAACAGACAATTCTCAGATGAAGAAATTGAAACTATTTCTAGTCATATGAAAAAATGCTCCAAGTCATTATTAATCAGAGAAATGCAAATTAAGACAACTCTGAGATACCACTACACACCTGTCAGATTGGCTAAGATGACAGGAAAAAATAATGATGATTGTTGGAGGGGATGCGGGAAAACTGGGACAATGATACATTGTTGGTGGAGTTGTGAACGAATCCAACCATTCTGGAGAGCAGTTTGGAACTATGCTCAAAAAGTTATCAAACTGTGCATACCCTTTGATCCAGCGTATTTATGATCCAAAGAGATCATAAAGAAGGGAAAGGGACCTGTATGTGCATGAATGTTTGTGACAGCCCTCTTTGTAGTGGCTAGAAATTGGAAACTGAGTGGATGCCCATCAATTGGAGAATGGCTGAATAAATTGTGGTATATGAATATTATGGAATATTATTGTTCTATAAGAAATGACCAACAGGATGGTTTCAGAAAGGCCTGGGGAGACTTATGCGAACTGATGCTGAGTGAAACAAGCAGGGCCAAGAGGTCATTATATACTTCAACAACAATACTATATGATGATCAATTCTGATGGACTTGGCCATCCTCAGCAATGCGATCAACCAAATAATTTCCAATGGAGCAGTAATGAACTGAACCAGCTACGCCCAGCGAAAGAACTCTGGGAGATGACTAAGAACCATTACATTGAATTCCCAATTCCCATATTTTTGCCCACCTGAATTTTTGATTTCCTTCACAGGCTAATTGTACAATATTTCAGAGTCTGATTATTTTTGTACGGCAAAATAACGGTTTGGTCATGTATACTTATTGTGTATCTAATTTATATTTTAATATATTTAACATCTACTGGTCATCTTGCCATCTGGGGGAGGGGGTGGGGGAAAGAGGGGAAAAATTGGAACAAAAGGTTTGGCAATTGTCAATGCTGTAAAGTTACCCATACATATAACCTGCAAATAAAAGTCTATTAAAACAACAACAACAACAACAGTCCATTCATTGGACTCCCTAATGAACTAAGATCCAGGAGTTAAGTGCCTTACCCAGAATAATACAAATAGTGATTTGATAAATTTAAACCTGTTTCCTCTGATTCCTTAGCCAGTTTTCTATTAATCATGCTTAATAAACCCCTATACAATCTACCCTCAGAGCCAATATCTTTGGCTTGGATAAAGTTGATGGATCCATTTTCATTTTGTTGTCTCTTGCTTCTTTCTTGACAAATTTTCTTTTATTTCACTATTTTTTCAGTTTCAAATTTATTGGTCTTTCTCAAATATTCTTGCCCCTATTTGGAGAGATTCTCCATCAAGTATTCAACTTTTCTTACTTTATATTGCATGGGAAATTCTACTTTCTAACATAAATTTGTTACTAATTTCTGATTTTAAGACTTTTGTTTCTTTTTTGAGCTAATTGAACCTCCTAAGTACTATACCATATATACTATACTACACTCTGTAAAATAGAGAAGACTAAAAAAAAAAGCCCCAGAACATATAGGTGGCATCGTGGATGAAGCACTGGGCTTCGAATCATGAAGACTTCCTTATGAGTTCAAATCGCACCTCAGAGTTTTACTAATTATGTGACTCTGGCAAGTCACTTAACCCTGTTTGCCTCAGTTTCCTCATCTGTTAAATGATCTGGAGAAGGATATGGAAAATTACTATAGTATCTTTTCCAAGAAAACCTAAATGAGATAACAGAGGATAAGCTATGACTGAAATGACACAAGAACAAAAGAGAAAATTCTCTAGAGTTCATTGAGTAGGTTTTCCTTAGAGAATTTATAGTAGAACACAAAAAAGAATCACACAGAATAAAATAGTAAGGGAAAATTGTAATTTTAAACAATGAAGGAATCATAAAATTGTGAATTTAGAGTCTCCCTTTCTCATTTTACATGTACTTACATGTAAATATTATCCCTTTCAGGTGTAGACAGTTTCATTCATTGAAAGAGACAGAAATATGAACAATTGTGAAAAACAAAGTAGCACCTACATCCCAGGGGTATTGTGAGGATCAAATGAAATATTCATAAAATACTTTGCAGATCTTGAAATATTATTTAAATCCTAGTTATTATTCTTATTAACTTAAAATAATGAAGTATTAGCCTAAAATTCAAATGCTGCTTCATTCATTGATTTATTCAACAAGTATTCATTGTATTCTTAATGTATACTCAATCATATGCTTAAATACTATATAAGATATAGGAGTAAAAGATAATTATCTTCAAGGATCTTATATTTTTATAAGGAAGAGAAGGATTAAACCTATGAAACCTATACTGCATAGGAGTGTACCGACATATGGCATTATATAGGACAAGCATGTAGAGAGGAATAATCCTTTCCTAAGGTAGAAGGGAAGGAGATAAGTGCCAGCATAGTACAAAGAGACTGGCTTGATTTTTGCCCAAGGTGCTTGCCCAGCTATTATATACTTATTCAAGCAAAACCCTAAAGTTCCCATCAGACTAAATAATGATCAAGAAATAAAACAAATTAAGGAACTACAGTGGCACTTCTCATTCCAGAACTGCATAAAAAGTCAGAAACCTCAGAATAAAAGGAAAATAGATTGCTAGTGAAGCCAGCATCAGCACAAGCAAACAAGTCCACTTTACCAATGTAAAAGGCCAAGGACATATGTAGCTTACAAGACTTTGTGTTCAGAGTTAGCATGAGTGGAGGACTCCTATAAACATGTACTGCTACTGTAACCAAAACTTCCAGCATGGTATTAGGAACAACAACAACAACAACAACAACAACAAAAACTGAAGTAACCCTAAGGGGTTTGGGCATTAGAGTTCAGCGGTTTGAGCTGGTTCTGACTCGTAGGGAATTATTTTAAAACTCAAACCAATTAAGAAACTTTAAGTTAGCTTCTGAAGAGGCTATAGAAGTTGAAAAGACTCTCATTAGAAAGGACAAACATTAAAGGGAAATTCCTTCCCTGGGGCCATATTGACCAGACTGGTTGTGTTGTTGTTTCTTCTGGAAGACTACAAATGGCATTACAAAATGAATGTCTCGACTTGTACATGAAACTGATTTTAAGCTGCACAATTTTAGCCTCATTCTCTTCTCTAGAACCATTGAAGTCTGGAACACCAACTACTCTCTGTGACTGGTAAAAGCCCACTAGCTACCTCCATACTTGACTTGACTTCTTTATCTCAGTCATCTTCCTTCTCAACTCCCTTCTCAACACTAAACTCTTGCTCTAGGAATTGTTATCAAATCAAATCTTCTGAAAAGAACACAAGGGTCAATTGATCTTTTCTTTTTTCCTATCCTGACACCTTTCCCTAGCCAATACTCCTTTATATGTGTTGTCTCTCCCTGTTTCATTACAGATTTCTTGAGGATAGCTACTATCTTGCTTTTGTATTTGTATCTGAAGCATTTAGTAAGCACTTAATAAAAACCTTTTCACTCATTCATTCAAGAGGGAAAAAAAGTGGTTACAATAGTTATTCACACACAACAAATTTATCTCTACAATTGAAAAAGTTAAACAAAGAGATTGAGAAAAAAATCTATTTAGAGAAATAAGAGAGAAGAATGAATGGGGTGTTTTGATAGTTTATACTGGTAACCATACATGTTTGGTAATATTCCTATCAGTGAAAAAGGAAGAAAGAAAAACTTGTGGGGCACACACTCTTATATCTATGTTTATTTATATTTTATGGGTTGCATGATTTGTACCTATCCTACTACTACATGGGTAGGTTTGCCACCTTTAGAAACTTCATTTTAATAACTGTTTTTGTACTTGAAAAAAATAACTCACAAGATTATGTATCTCCAAATGGAAAATTTTAAAATTGGTTGGAAAATCATTTCCCAACTTTTTTAAAGTATACAGATACAAGATGTTTTTATAGATGAAATGTATCATTTTTAGCAACAAAATCAAATAATTATGGAAATGTTTCCAAATATTCATTTCAAAATATTCTCTCCAGAACAGGATTTTTTGTTATTTTATCCCTCATTATTGGAGTCTCTTTGCTTTTATCAATCTATCAATAATAAGCTAATAAATATTTAGTAGATACGTACTATGTTCTAGATACTGTGATAAGCATTGTGGATATAAAAAGAAAAAAATACAGTCTCTGCCCTCAACAGATTTTCAGTCCAATGGAGGAGACAACAATGCAAACAAATATATGCAGAATAAAAAGGAAATAATTAAGAGAGGGCAAGTCAGTAGGATTAAAAGGAGTTGGGAAATGCTTCCTATAAAAGATGAGATTTTAGTTTGGATTTAAAGGAAACCAGGAAAGACAGAGGGCAGGTGTAATGAAAAAGACCTTTCTAGAGATGTTGTTGTTGTTTGTCCTTTGTTCTTGAAGAGGACCATGACATAAGGGAAGAGATGTCATGAAATACAAGTGAGTTGGATTTAAGTGAGGGAGGGATGTGCAAGGTTATTAGACTCAATCTCTTCTCCAGAGCCATCATGGTCCAGTGGCACAGTCAGAGAAAATGCCCAAAACTGACAGAGGGAGAATTTTGTTCACAGAATGTCAATAAGGCTAATGTCACTGGTGGAGAATAAGGTGTAAGAGTGCAAAGATAAGAGGGGACTAGATTAGAAAGGATTCAATGCCAATCAGAGGGTTTTGAATAACTGAAATTCAAAACAACAGAACTAATACAAATATATAATATTAAGAGTTAGGATATGATTGAAGCAACTCAACAACAACAAACAGTGATAGATATAAGACATGCTGTGGAGGTAGAAACAACAAGACTTGGCAACTGGTTGGATATGGGAGAAGTGAACGAGAGTAAGGAATTAAGGACTGCATTGAGGAGCTGTAAACCTGAGTCACTAGAAGGATAGTAGTACCCTAAGAAGTTTGAGAGATAAGTTTTTAGGGAAAAGAAAATTTTTTTCTAAGCTGCAGATTGCAACTCATTCAAACCTGCTCATTTTATGCAAATCATAAAGCATTTAACTGCTACTTCTCTAGAGCCCCGAGCTAACCAAATAGTGTCTCTTATATCCATGATATAAGCACACTTTGAGAAGGAGCGGCTTTTTCCGATTGTAATAGCTGAATGACCCCACATCACAGTTATATTATAATCACCCCAAGGGTCTGATGACTAACATAGAAATGGAGATGTTGCAGAGCCACAGTGGGAAAAGAGAAAGTGGGTAAGTGTTGTGTAATAATAGATGTAAAGTGAATGGTGGTGGAACTATGTTGGAAACAACTCCTGTGGGGAGGGTGAGATATAAACTCTCTTTTCAACAGCATAGTACAATGGTTAAAGTGTTGAATCCAGAGTTAGGAAGATATGAGTGCAAATTCCACTTCAGATACTTATTATGTCCCTAGATCTCAGTTTCCCCAACTGTAAAATGATGGAGTTTAATTAGATGTTCTTCAAGATAGCTATTAGTTTTAAATATATGATTTGATGATGACCCCATTATAATCTATACAGTGAATAGAAATTGGGCCTAGAGACAGGAAGATCTGAATTTAAATATGATCTCAGACAATTCTTAGCAGTACGAACTCAGGTAAGTCACTTAACCTCTGTTTGCATCAATTTCTTCATTGAAAAAAATGAAGATTATAATAGCATCTTCAACCTAGGATTGTGATAAGGATCAAATGAGCTAATAATTGTAAAATGTTAAGCATTGTACCTGACACAAAGTGCTATATAAATGTTAACTATTATTGTTATTATTGTCTAGAAATGTACCCCAGTGAGTCATTCCAAAGCCCACTCAGGATGATAAAACACTCCACTTTGGAGATTATTCCTTCAATGCAGATACAAAATTGATTCGAATACATACACATGAAAGTATAACAAAATCATGTACATTCCCAATCACTTAATCTATCAATCAACAAGGATTTGTAGTCTAGTCCTATTATGTTCTAGACATTATTTTAGGAGCTAGAGATGGAAATATAAAAATATGCAGAATGTTGGAGGGATTGTGGGAAAACAAGGACACTAATACATTGTTGGTGGAATTGTGAACACATCCAACCATTCTGGAGAGCAATTTGGAACTACGCTCAAAATGTTATCAAACTGTGCATACCCTTTGATCCAGCAGTGTTCCTGCTGGGCTTATATCCCAAAAAGATCTTAAAGAAGAAAAAGGGACCTGTATGTGCACGAATGTTTGTGGCAGCCCTCTTTGTAATGGCCAGAAACTGGAAACTGAGTGGATGCCCATCAACTGGAGAATGGCTGAATAAATTGTGATATATGAATATTATGGAATATTATTGTTCGGTAAGAAATGACCAGCAGGATGATTTCAGAAAGGCCTGGAGAGACTTACACGAACTGATGCTGAGTGAAATGAGCAGGGCCAGGAGATCATTATATACTTCAACAACAATACTATATGATGATCAATTCTGATGGACCTGGCCATCCTCAGCAATGAGATGAACCAAATCAGTTCCAATGGAACAGTAATGAACTGAACCAACTACACCCAGAGAAAGAACTCTGGGAGATGACTAAGAACCATTACATTGAATTCCCAATCCCTATATTTTTGCCCGCTTGCATTTTTGATTTCCTTTACAGGTTAATTATACAATATTTCAGAGTCCGATTCTTTTTGTACAGCAAAATAACGGTTTGGTCATATATACTTATTGTGTATCTAATTTATATTTTAATATATTTAACATCTACTGGTCATCCTGCCATCTGGGGGAAGGAGTGGAGGGAAGAAGGGGAAAAATTGGAACAAGAGGTTTGGCAATTGTCAATGCTATAAAGTTACCCATACATATAACCTGTAAATAAAAGGCTATTAAAATAAAAAAAAGAGGGTCTATTCCCTTTATGAACTTACATTCTACTGCATTTGTCTATGCGATATGTATATAATATACAAGTGGTACAAATTTTCTATTAGTGAAGGATTATCAACCAGTTTGTAATATAATGTTTTGTTAATGTTGTACATTAGGAGCAATAATGTGTCCTTGAATGATTCAAAAGAGAAATAGAAAAAAAAAATAGTGTTAAGACTTTGATGTCATGTTTTAAATCTGGCTCTTACAAATAGATATGGCTTTTGTTTAAATACAATAACAATTTTTTCACTATGCAAATTTGCATGTTCCTTAGCAACAGAACACATAAGTATTTCCCTTCTTAATATGAGGGTGTGTTAGTTTAGAAAAAGCACACAATAAGTTAATTAGAAAGTGGTTGGGTGTGATTTGTAAATGTCATATTAACATGCTGTTTTCCTTTGCATAACCAAAAGATTTATAAACACACTGATGTCATTTAGGGAATGGGTTATTTTTATCCAGTAAACTTTTTTCTTGCCTTCTCCCTAATTTCTTGCACGAAGAAAAGATTTATAAATTTGATTTGATTGGTAGGAAGGGAATAATTTCTAATAACAGATATGTCCATTTTTGAGGTAGGGAAAGGCATATAAAAATCCAAAGTTTAAAATAAAAAGAGTAGTTATTTAAATCATCTTAAGATTCTTTGTTTTACTAAAAAAAAAAAACTTTATAAAGGTTTCTTTAAATAGAATAATAAAACATGTAAATCTTGGTCCAGAAATGAAAAACTACATGTTCTTGAACTGAGTTCAATTTGAGAGATCTTTCAACAACTCATAGTTTCACTGATTCATTCCCTCACCCAAACTATCTCTTCAGAACATTAGAATTTAGTACATTTCACTTCCTCCTAGAGTACTTACTAACAACATGAGAATTGGATTTTGTGAAGATTTTTATTGAAAAGATAATAGCCCCGTAGCTCTCATTTAAGTACTCAGATGAATAAATCACCAAATATTTAATCACAAACCTCCTCTCCACCAAAAAATACAAAAATAACATTCAATTCCACAGTCAAAACATTTCTCCTTTGCATTTCAGTAGGTCTCTCTCTTTTTCTGGAAGGAATGTAGTATAAAATTCACAGGTTTACAGTAGCTGTTGTCACTCGTTGTCGAGACTCTTCTTTTGGGAGATTTTTTGGTGAAGACAGTACAGTAATTTGCAATTTCCTTTTCCAGCTCATTCGACAAATGAGGAAACTGAGGCTAACAGTTTGACTTGCTCAGAGTCGCATAGCTAGTAAGTGACTGAGCTCAGTTTTGAACCCAGGAAAAAAGATCTTGCTGACTCCAGATTTCCAGTTGTATCCATTGTGCCTGAAAATTTTGGAAATATTTAGTTGCACATATTGTATATTTATGAATAGGAAGACATCTGAAATCATCTAGTCCAAAGACTTCATTTTATAAATGGACAACTGAGGCTTAAATTTACTTATCATGTCATAACATCATCATAATTTTAGATCAGAAAGGAATCTTAGAGGCTTTCAAGTCTAACTCCCTCATTTTATTTATAATAGAGGCTATGATATTAAGTAACTTAATGGTCACACCACTAATAAGCATATGTACCAATATTAGAACTTGGACCTTTCAGGCTCCAAGCCCTGCACTATAACACCTCGTTGGCTAGTGGGGATTTTACAGGTCCCTGGGTTCAAGTTCTTATAATGGCTATTATTTATGCAATTTTTTTTTTTTTACAATTTACAAGATACTTTACACGTTACCTCATTTGATCTTGAAAATAATCCTGTAAGGTAGATGCTATTATTACCCCCATTTAACATATGAGGGCTCTGAGTCTTAAGGTCATATAAGTAAATAGCAGAGTCAGAATTGGAACTAAGTTCTTCTGTCTCCATTTCCTGTTCCTCCTCTGATGTTGGGTTTTGGAGGGAGCATTTATCCTTCTGGGTTCCT
Source organism: Sarcophilus harrisii (assembly GCF_902635505.1). Lineage (NCBI taxonomy): Eukaryota > Metazoa > Chordata > Mammalia > Dasyuromorphia > Dasyuridae > Sarcophilus > Sarcophilus harrisii. The sequence continues at coordinate 472,333,703 of NC_045427.1, read as the reverse complement.
ATTTTAACTCATGTGTTAGGATTTAGTGGGGGTAGTTTTGCCAATAGAATAAAAAATGTTATACTGGAAGACATATATTAGACACTATTTTAATCTCCTCAGTGAGTTTATGATGCCCATGACTCCTTGAGTGCAGGTACCATATATATATAAAGGTAACAGAAAATTTGTTTGATACAAACTATACTTTGCTTCATGACCCTTATAGGGGGATGTTCATGATTTAAAAAACAAAAGTCAGTAACATTTCTGTTTTAATTAGCAAAGTCAACTATTCACTGCAGCAAGAATAAAACATAATTTTGTTCTCACGGATTCCAGTGTAAGAAGCTGGGAAACCACAGACACCAACTTTTCAGGGGACCCATGATGATGAAATGGGGTTTTTGATGTAAAGCTGCCTATTCCCCAGAGTTCTAATATTTGTCTAAAGTTTCTGGTTTCCTAACTTGTTTCTAGGAGAACCTGGTAGAGCTATATCATGGAAGAAACAGAAGAAATTTCTTTTAGAGTTAACTATACCTCCATTCTTACTAGGGGCAGCAGCAATCATTTAAAGCAATCATTTGGAAAAAGAAGGATGGTCTTTTATGCAATGGCTATTCCCTTTCATGTTTCAGGGGATTGATTTAGCAGCGGAATTATGAAAAGGGAGCCTCTTGTGCTTTGGGAAGGATGAAACTACTGTTGTCTAAGTAACTAGGAGGCAGATGTCTTAATTGGTAAAGAATAAATGGGACTTTTCCTAAGAATACCAATTATTAAGAGTTCCAAATGGAGAGGGTACTGATAGTACTTAGTCCCTCAGCAGCATGGAAGTGCTTCCAGGTATCATAGCCAGTTCTCAGCGCCTAGCTAGCAAGAATAATGAATGAAAATAAGAGTCTTTCCAATATTGGGCCGAGGGAGAGCTCCTTCTGTCCTCTACCCTGCTTCCCTCAACACTGTATGTCAGTTCCCATGGCAATAGCCTCATGCTTTTGTTAGTCCTTGCATCTCCTTTCCCTTGACCTTAACTGAAGACCCATGTGCCATTGACTTTAGACTTGATTTGTAGAACATGTCCACAAGACCAAAAATTCCTGTTTCATTTCAGGTAGAAGTTGTCACTTTTCTGAATGTTCTATGTATTTTGCAGGTGCATTGATTCCCTAGGAAGGCACCTGGGAAGAGCAATGACGGTGCAACTCCCCCTTTTCTCAGGCAAGTTATCTTTTCTGTCCCAGAGAGTAAAATCAATTCATCAGAAATTCTTGTATGAGATGACTAAGATAAAACCCAAGTTATATAGCTGATAAATCAGTCTGTTTCTTCCTTCTAGAGGAGAATTTAACATTCTCAGATCATCTTTCTTATTCCTTTTTCTTTTCTTTTTTTTAAATAATAGCTTTTGATTTTCAAAATATAGGCAAAGATAATTTTCAGAATTCACCCTTGCAAAGCTTTTTCCTCTCTCCTTTCCTCCTCCCTCCTCTAAACACCAAGTAAACCAATATATATTAAAAATGTCTAATTCTTCTATACATATTTCCACATTTTTCTTACTATACAAGAAAAATTAGCTAAAAAAGGGAAAAGATTAGAAAGAAAAAAACAAGCAAACAACAACAGAAAGGTGAAAATACTATGTTATGATTCACATTCAGTCCCCACAATCCTTTCTCTAGGTGCAGACGGCTCTCTCCATCACAAGCCTGTGATTGGAACTGTCCTCAAATATCTCATTGTTGATGAAAGGCACAGCCATCAGAATTGATCATCATATGTACAATGATCTTCCTGTTCTACACATTTCACTTCACATCAGTTCATGTAATTCTCTCCAGGTCTCTCTGAAATGATCCTGCTGATCATTTCTTATAGAACAATAATATTCCATAATATTCATATACCATAACTTATTCAGCCATTCTCCAACTGATGGACATTCACTCACTTTCCAGTTCTTTGCCACTACATAAAGAGCTGCTATAAACATTTTTGTACATGTGGGTCCTTTTCCCTTTTTTATAATATCTTTGGGATACATACCCAGTAGAGATTTGCTGGAGGGTATGCACAGTTTGATAGCCCTTTGGATATAGCTCCAAATTGCTTTCCAGAATCAGTTCACAACTACAATAACAATGTATTTGTGTCCTAGTCTTCCCCCCTCGCCTCCAACATTTATCATTACTTTTTTTCCTGCTTGGCAATATATATGTGTGTAAGATCTCTTCAGTTTCCAGATCAGTAGTAGTAATAGCAGTAGTAATGGTGGTATTCATTGCAGCAGCAACAGTAGTATCCTTATTGTGTTGTTGTTGTTATTATTATCTCTCTGAAAGTTGGTAGAGGTCTATCCATATATGAAAAGGAAGAAACTGCACAAACTCTCTGACACTTTTATGTGAGCTCTATTTGAGTTAATCTTGTCAGATTAATTCTTCCAACTCCTTCTCTCCCCCCCACCCCCAATGTGGAACTGGGAAGACACAAATTCACAGGGACTATAAACCAAAGGAATTATATCACAGTGAAAACCAAATGAACTAATGTGTACCCTTAATGTACCAGATATATAGTCCTAATTAGTTTATTTATGCTCAAACAATTGATCAGCAAGTATTTATTAAGAGCTGACTATATACCAAGCATTGTGCTGTTGTGAGTTTATTCATATGTGCCTAGAGTCTGCAAACAAAAGTTTGGAGCAGTTGTGAAAGGCCTGTTCCCTTTGTTTATTGTTGGGCATAAAAGAGTAAGAGTATCAATATTCAGGAACTAGTCAGGTCTGTTTGTCAATCTGGCAAAACTGAACAATTCTTGGATGACCTCATATATATGTTATGTTATGTTCAAAAGCAGGGCAAATAGAACCTGGATGCCTGTGTTAGAAGCTTGTCCCCGGCCTTGATATTAGGCAACTGTCTCTCTTTCTTAAATCCATCATGAATAATTATAGGAATTAACATAAACCTAAGTCTCTATGATTACTGAAAGAGTAGTATTATGTATTAGCTTGTGGCTCCATTTCAACTGCAACCACTTCTAGGAAAGATGGCAGACTTTGCCTCTGTTCTTTGCAGTTACTCATTGATCATTTTAAACTGCTAGTTCTTACTACATACCTCTTCTTCATTGTCTTCTTTGTGCTATTAATTTTTTAGTTCTTTGGAATCATTGTCCCATTGCCATGTATTCTGTGTCATGTCCCATTGCCATTTAGCATCAGAAAGAAATGTTAGCATGAAAAAGATAGGCCTTTGCTTTCATGGGGAGCTATAATGCTCATAATCACCAATCATTCTTCTTATAAGATTTCACAGATGATATTTTTAATATGTTTAACATATATTGGATTATTTGCCATCCAAGAGAGGGAGGGGGTAGAGGGAAGGAAGGGAAAAAATTGGAACACAAGGTTTTACAAGGGTCAATGTTGAAAAATTATCCAGGCATATGTTTTGAAAATTAAAAGCTGTAATTAAAAAATAATAAAATAAAATAAAAGATTTCACATATGAGTTTATATCCCAACCTAATATAGATATATTCACCCTTCTTTTTCTGTTTGGCAAGTAAGTCAAATTCCAAGGAAATCAGATTCTTACTAATTAAGGGCCTTTTTTGATCTGCTTATTGTAGTAATGAACTTACATTGGTTAATTTTCTATATACAATTTTTTTGTAGCTCATGTCAATGTCATTTCTGTTGTCTATCTCCCATTCCTGTGTTTTAATTCTTCTTTAAATATTCCAGGTTAATTTGCTTCAATTGTTTGGCTCACATTTTTCTGATTCTTCTCACTTCCTTTCATTGATTTTCACCATGTCTGATGAGTTGATAGTTTCAATCACATAGACAGTTGACTGAGTGATAACATTCCCATTAATAACAAGTTTTTGTTAAAATTTAGTCATTCTTATTCTTTTTGATATTATTTCATGCTCAATACTTCCAATATTTATTTTAAGAAAGTACTCATAATGTAAAAGTATGAGATTTCTGAATATTCTATGTCTTTGACTTCTCTGTTTCCTTATTCCTAAACCTTCTTTGCCCACTTATTTCTCTGTATCTTCACACTGTTTGTATGGAATCGACTAAGTGTCAGAATATATATTGTTTTAATCTAGAGAGTTCTATCATATTCTTCATAGAATTTCTCTTCATTCTGGGCAACCAATGTTATGTGGAAATAGAAATTATTCTCATGATGGTTTTAAAAACCATATTAGTATCACAATAAATGATGACTAATCAGCCTATAAAATAACGTTTCTTGTCCTTCAGCATACATTAAAAAAAACTGCTCCCTCATATCCTTTATTTGTTCATCCAAGAAGAACTTGTAAAGCATCTTTCCATTCGGCTATGATTTCCTCCTTTCTTTTTGTTTTCCTTTATAACAAAAATGTTCATAGCATCATGGATCTGGAATAGGATGATTGATGAAATTCAGTACCTTCAGCAATATGTTCACTCATCAGTGGTCATTGGACAAGGCTCTCATATTTGGAGTGCCAATAGCCAAATTAAACTTATTGATAATCTAAGAACTGCATGATCCTTAGCATCCTCTATCTCTGTTTCCTGCCTCTCTTCTGACATCACTACTAAAAGCAGAAGGGGACTATATAGGACTGAGTGCCATTTTACATTTTTCTTTATTTCCTAGGTTGCCACGGCCAAAATTTTTCACCATTAGCCATCTTACCAATAATGTGACTTTGTATAGTTAGCTGGGCTTGTCCTCAGGGGAAAAAATATTTGTTTGTTGACAATAGAACAAGTTTGTTCTATTGTCAGAGCCAAATTAGAAACCTGTCCATCATGGAAGGACCTGCCAGAGCTTGTTTCCACTGGCATAGACTTAAATAATGCATGGTTAGCTTTGTGCTACAGAAACAACAGAGTAGGAGTCTATGGACATGCTACAAAAATCTAGTATCCAATTCTACCAATATATTCACCCCATTTATGCTAAAGGTTGTATGCTAGTTATTAGGAATACAAACATTTAAAAATGACTCAATGTCTTTGAATTACTTAAAATCCGGTGTCAGGGAGCCAAGGCAGATAATGAAAACACAAAGAGCCAAAATACGTTAGAAGATAACAAAAACATAGGAAAAAACAAATAAGATAGTCAAATAAATTCAGTAAAGGAGTGATGAACCATAGTTTGGAGGGTCAGTTAAGATTTCATGGAGGATGTGATATTTCAGCTGAGTCTTGAATTAAGGGAAAGATTTCAATACACAGATGGAGGGAGCTTGTTACTGGTATTTGGCTGAAAGGAGAAGACTGAGGAAAATATAATAGTCTGATTTGATCACAGTGCATAATAAATGAAGCAAAGTAGTATGAAACCTTTTAGGAAAAGCAGGTTGGAGGATAATTGCTATTAGCAAAGAAAATAAATGCCTTAGTGATGCTAAATACTTTTTGCCATAGTTTATGGATGTTTCCACACACATAAGAGCTCTCCATTTCTTGATCATCAAGATTATCAGCCCCAAAGACTATTTAACTATAAAAAGTAATAATGTTCTAGAGAAGGTCCTTCCCCCACCCCTTTCTAGAAGTCAATTAGGCAATCTTGCAGGTGGTCCTGATCTTGGTTTCCTAAAAAGGGGACTGGGATAAGGATTTAGTCACCTGACACTGGGAGATTATTAATTTTTTTAGGCTTTACTTGAAGACGTCACATAAACTAAACCTGAAAATGAAAGGATATTACCAAATCAGAAGGAGAGAATATGTCAACACTGTGGCCTTTCTTGGGATTTGACATGAATCTTGGCTATTTTTTTCACTTATTAAAGGACAAATATATGTTTTGTTTTGTTTTGTTTTCTGAGATAATTGGGGTTAAGTGACTTGCCCAGGGTCACACAGCTAGGAAATGTTAATTTTTTTTTTTTTTTTTTTTTAGGACTTCTTAACTTATTTTGAGTCATGTGTGTCTATTAAAGCACAATATATTTACTGGGTTTACATTTTCGAAAAGCATTTCTCATCCAGAAGTTCTAAAATGTAACCATAGTTTTCAACATAAAACCAAAATATGTATGATTCAGATAATTTGCATAATACATACACACATACAAATGCAAACATCACCACCACTACTATGGTTACTATTACCACCATCACCATCACAAATAACAACTATACCCAGATTTAGAGTAAAAAGACTCCAAAGATCTGTTTTCCAGTTCTGACTTTACTCTGTACCAACTTAGACCTCTTAGAAATCTCATTTGATTGCTGTGGACTTCATTTTGTTTTTTTGTTTGTTTTGTTTTGTTTGAAAAACAAGAGGTTTCAACCAAATGAGTTCAGGATAGTCATTCTGGTGCTAGAAGAAACTTCAAACTTTTCAAATCTAACTCTCATATTTTACAGATTAGAGAACTAAGGTCCAAGGAGGCAAGACTGATTTTCCTAAGTTAACAAAAGAATCAAACCTTCTGATGTCAAATCTAATCCTATTTCCATTGTACTGCATTATCTCTAAGGTCCCTTCCATTTTCTCTGTTGGGTGAGTGTTTCTTCCTTTCTCACTTCTTTTCTCCCTCTTTCTTATCCTGCTTTCTTTTTTTCTTAATTTCTTCTTTCTTTTTCTTTCTTTCTTTCTTTCTTTCTTTCTTTCTTTCTTTCTTTCTTTCTTTCTTTCTTTCTTTCTTTCTTTCTTTCTTTCTTTCTTTCTTTCTTCCTCCCTCCTTCCTTCCCTCCCCCTCTGTCTCTGTCTCTCTCTCTTCTCTCTCTCTTTTTTCTATCTTTTTGTCTTTTTTCTGTCTTTTTCTTTTTCTTTTCTCCTTCCTTCCTTTCATTTTACCTGTCCCAACCTTCTGTGTCTGAACCTATAGAAAAAGCATGAAAAGCATTTCCTATGTAATTTATACATAGAGAGACATGAAATCATGCAGACCCTCTCTCCTTTGTTCATTATTCCGTATGCTGTCAGAGACATGAAAGGGGCATTCCTTGAATTTATGAATTGGCAACCCTGTTTCATAAAAGTGATTAATGATAATTAACATTTTAACTTCAGGTCATTTGATAGCACCCAACAAAAGGGTCAAGTGAAAGCTCATGGATGTCATATGTCAAATGTCAAAATAATGTGATGAGACTGAGCAGCTGGAGAACATTAGAGGAATGTGGTATTTGAAGAAAAAGATGAATCTGGATACAATATCTTTGGAGCCATTCTTGGTTCTGACTACATAAAGAAATGTATCCTCCTTCCCACAAATAAGGAATACCTGTATTTTTATATATTCAAATATAATTTTATATTAAAACATGTAATAGCTTATGTGTAGCTAAAAACAGCTGGTTAAACTTTGGGAGTCATCATTTATATGATATGGATGTAGCAGAAATACAATTCACTGGATTTTGAGATAGTAGATTTGGATTCAAATCATGGTTTTACCACTTTCTCCCTGCATGGACTGGAGAAATCATTTCTCCTTTCTAGTGTTTGCTTCATATGTGAAATAAAGATCTTGGGATGAGCTTTCACACCTCTTCCAGCTCTAATTTTCATAATTTGATCAGGATCAACTGACAGGAAGGAAGGGTGAGAGCATGAGCCTGAGAAATGATCTAGAAATTTGAACACAGGTAGAAATCCAAATCCTCTAGTTAGTGCTTGGGATGCTTATTATGAGCCATGGGGAGAAAAAAGACCTATTATAGTGAAAGACAAAATGGCAGGTGTTATATTGCAGGATCAGAATGATCCAAAGAATGTTGGAAAAAATAATAGGAATGAAAAGAAAAAAATTAAACATTTAGAGATGAAATAACAATAACAATTACTAGGATCTCGATAGTGTTTTAAGATTAACAAACTACTTTTCATGTGTTAACTCAATTGATTTTCATACCTTTGACAGTTAGTCATTATTGTACCCATTGTAAAAATGAAGAAATTGTTTGAAAAGGTGACTTCCCCAGACTCACACAGTAAGTAATAGTCTGGGCTGAATTCAAATTCAGGTCTTTCTAACTCAAAACCCCTCACTCTATATCTACTTGATAGAAGGAACTATAAGGGAACTGAATCTCAGTTCCCTTAGAAAGGAGAAATAATTTCTCCATGATCACACAGATAATAACAATATAACATTTTAAGATTTGCCAAAGTTACATACATTTTTTTTGCATTATCTTATTTATCCCTTATAGATGAGGAAACTGAGGCTCAGAGAGGTTATACAACTTGTTATTGGTCATCATGTAAATGCTGAGGCAGCATTCTTCAACATTTACTAAATCCAGCATTCTGTCCACTGAATTTCAAGAATTTGTTGAGATTCTTCCACTGCAAATCTCATTCACCCTCTACTGTACTACCTTGCCTTAGAACTAAACTATCCTATATTAATGAGGATGTTGAAGCTGAAGGGAAAGTAAGATCTTTTTTTCCTCAGCAAGACTTCTGGCCTTCCCCATTCTATATTTAAGAAATTCAATTTTTGAACTCAAATGAAGTTTTTCATATTTATCACTTTTGAATTTTATTTAGTAGATTTGGCTACTCATTCTAGTTTCTTAGGAGCTTTCTGGAACCTAATTCTTTTGTCCACTTCCTTAGTTATCTTTTCCAGTTTCATGTTACGTGTCTGATTAACTCCCACCTCTCCCCTCTCCATTCCATTCTACATATAGCTACCAAAATAGCCCTCCCAAGGCAAAGTCTAACCATGTCAGATTTCAACTAAAGAACTGGTAGTGACTCTACATTGCTTCTGGAATAAAAGATAAACTCCTCTAGTTGACATTTAAAGCACTTCCCAATCTGGCTCTAGCTAGCCTTTCAATGTTATTTTATACTACTACTCTTCTTGTGCTCAGTGTTCCAGCCAAAGAGGCACACTTGATGCTCTCTGAACTTGGAATTACATTTTCCCCCTCCAGAGTTTTATATAGGTATTATCTCTTGTTTGAATGATAGATACCCTTTCCTCAACTCCACCTTTCAAGGGTCACCTCAAAACATCTCCTGACAGAAAACTTTCCTAATCATTTTAGCTGTTAGTAATCTCTCTATCTGTGTATGTGTATACATATGTATATATGTCATTTATGTATATATCTATAATCACCCCAATATACACATACAATATTTATGTATATATGCATATGCATATCTATATGTATGTATATATTACACACATATTGTTATATAATATCAAATATACATATGCATATATGTACCCGTGCACATGTATATATTTATGCATATATATACATATGTGTGTATATGTATCTCTATATAGACATATGTATACACTGAGACATACACACATACATATCTATACACATCCATATTTGTAAATGTGTATATTTATATATATACATGTATGTATATCTAAACATATGTATATATACCAATATATTTACACACATATGTACATATTTATATGTGTGTATATATGCATGATTTTGTTTACCTATTTATATGTAAGCTATATGAGGACGGGGATTTTTTTCTTTTGTATCCCTAGCACCAGCATTGTCTATATACTGTATAGTCTAGTTACTAGAAGGAACTTCAGAGATTATTTAGTCCAATGCCTTCATTTTATAGTTAAGAGAATTGAGCTCTAGAGAGGGGAAATAGCTTGTTCAAGGTTACATATGTAACGATAATAGCTTACATTTATTTAGCATTTTAAGATTTGCAAATCAATTTTATCCATTTTTATATTATGTCATTTAAATCTCTGAAATAGGTACTAAAATATTAGTATTATTATTTTATAGTTGAGAAAAATAGTAAATTTCAAACAAATGCTTGCTGAATTGGATTAGAAATTTTAATAACTATACTAGCTATGTCTTCCTCCAACTCTGACTAAAATCTTCAACAGAACAGGATAAAAGGTCAATCTCTGCTGCTTTCCTTTTAGACTTCCTGTCCATATGATGGTATCAACTCATTAGTGACTACTCTTTGGATATGGTCCTTCAACTACTTCCAAATCTGTTAACATCCAACCTATATCATCAACTTAAGTATTAAACATTAGCCATCAGAATATGCCTGAGGATTGCTTAATTTATAGAAAGCTACTGATATCTGAAATGTCAGGTTTTGCTAAGCACAACTAGGTTGTCAGATCACACACTTGGTTGATTGTGATGGATTTGGTCTTGTCAGTGATATAGATAACAAATTGACATTTATGTAATTTTATAACTTGCCATATCCCTTTATAACTTGCCATATCTAAATATGAGGATTTTATTGTATTTTATCTGCAGCAAGGGGTGGAAAGAGAAAGAAAGCAGAGAGTATGAGGCCCATGTTCCAGAACACACTAAAGAATGAAATTGAATATGTTCTGTCATCCATATATATTTGGATTTTGGAATATTCCTGGGCAAAAAGGTCAAAGTGGAGCAGAGTTTTGTAACCTCCAACTGACTTTCCATTATCAGGGACAATGTAGAATAGATTAATGAGAATTTTCTATTCACAAGATTTGTCCAGTCTAAGACCAATTAATATTCCTCATTATACCTCTTTCTTCTGTCCTTGTATTCTGCATCAATGTCACTGTATGATGTCAATAGTCTGTTGTTAGCAGTCAATGGACTGCCAATATAGTGACTACTTGAGTACTAGGAGAGCCTTCTTATGCACTTAAAAAGTATCATTATCAGCAAGTGGCTATTAAGTCAGTCTTACTGTCCGGAATTATTTTCTGAAGAGAATGCAGAGGAAATATGTTGAAGGTTTAAGTCATTAGTTCCTACCATATGAGGACTGACGATAGGAAAATGTCCTATTAATCATTATAAGGGGAAGTCTCAGCAATTCATAAAATCAGATACTTGCAGTTTCCCCCTAAATGTGGACCTGAGAGAATGACCCCATCCTTTGTACTAGGTTAAATAGGACACATGCTGAGCTGTGACACGGAACTCAGAGCTGTTCTTATGGGCCACAGGATACAAGTGAGCATAATGAGAGATTAGCTTGCTGTAGGTGTGCAGTAAAGGTACCATTACACACCAAATATTGATTTTCAATTTTTCCTTAAGAGGCAGGCCAATGACCAGGGCATCCCCTTTCTTCCTTCCCCTTTGCCTCTGCTGGGACCAATACTGTGCTTAACACCCTGTAATGGAACTGAATATGTCTCTGTGGACTTCTGGGATGAACTATTCTTTTATGGGAATGGGACAGTTATCTATATTTCATTCTTAGTAAAATGAGTATATTGGAGTGACACTCTCATTCTTCTTAGCTGAGAGAGGGATGAATGATTCTTTTGCTGTACTCATAAGAGACAGCGACTCCTATTTGGTTTCTCTCGGTTGGGGAGATGATTGTGAAATAAACCAATAGCTAGTTGAAGTTGGTAGAACCAATGCCATGGAGGGACAATCTGGAAGAAAAAAAGGTGGGAGTCAGGTGAGAGACACAGAATGGGAAAAGTTTATGTCTTTGGTGCCTCTGTCAGAGTAAATGGGGACCATGAATTTCAGGTATCCAGTCTTAGCTTCAGTAAAGTGAGAATATAATTAAAACTGAATGTAGTTAGAACTTTGTGCTTTGAATTTTTCAATGCTGGTGTGAATAGAAAGCTTCAAGAGTGAAGACAGATTTTCATACTGCTGAGTTCTTCCCCAAACCTACATTTTGGAAAAGGCCACAGATTAAACTATCCCTCATCTATGGACTTGGCCATAAAGTCCATAGCCCTTTAACTTTCCTCCTATCTTTTTAATGCTTCTTTTATGTATTATTTCATTGGAATGCAAGGTCCTTGAGAGTAGGGACTATCTTTTTGCTTGTATTTTTAATCTCTAGCATTTACCATAATGCCTAAAACATAAGTGCTTAATAAATGCTTGCTGACTGACTGATAGCATTTATCAAAAAGATTCCAACACTGGATCTGGACCCCTATAAATTTGAAACTGTCATAGAAATTCCCAATCCTTCCAAATGGTGTGAAAATTCAGTCAGTCTGTTATTCAGTCAACAAGAATTTATTAAATATGAGTCACTGTGAAAATTAACACAAACCAAAACAAAGTTCCCTCAAGGAGCTTACATTCTAATTGGGAAAATAACACATAGAAGGAAGTCGTAAAGGGAAAGTAGAGAAAAAGGTACTGATATGGGACTGTGATGAAATCTTCAGGAGTGTAGCCTAGTGGAAAATGAAGAGATGGTTGGCCTGCATACCTTCCTTAAATCAAAGTTTTGAGAGAAGTTGTTCAATCAGAAAGAGAGGACCGGGGTGCAAAAGGTACTTCTAAAATGTGAGTTCTAGGATTGAAATGATCTTCCAGAATGAAGAAGCTTCTGAAGGCATGATGGAGAAGTTTGGAAACATGCTTGGTGGAAATTTCAGACAGATAATAAGATCTTGATCTTATTATTTCTAAGCTATTGACTCTAGTTCTCAATGTGTTTGTCATGAGTATGATGCTATATTTGGTTACACCTGTCAAGGTTATTAACTAGAATTCTTCGACTTTCCTTCTTGTGACCTAAATGGAATATAGAATTGTGACCGAGTGAAGGTAAAACTGAACTGGAAAAGAAATAATGTGAAAATAAAAGTTGTGTGTGGGGGTAATTTTCTTCGAAGAATCTTAATTTCTCATTGCAAGTGGGTATGCTAAGTAGTCACTGTGCTGTTTGAGAGATCTTAAAGTCTTCATAGTATAAAAATTATATTGTACTCTTTAGCCACACACATCTGCACACATAGCACTGAACATCTGTCACAGTTAAAAATCTGTCAGTGATTAGCAGTCATAAAATTATGATTCTGTTGACACTTCTATCAACAACCTAATAGTATACACATTTAACTCTATTATTGGGGGTTAGTCCTGCACAGTAGAATTAAATTGTTTGGGACAGGAAATGTGCTGATTACTAGGATTTCTATCTTTGAGAATTTCCTATTAATATCCTTTGACCATGTATCCTTTGGGATAATGACTCTACTTCTTATATGTTTGAATCATTTATTTCTCATATATCTCAAAAATAAAAAGTTTATCAGAAAAAAATTCTTGCCAAATTTTTTCTCACTTATTTGTTTCCTTTTAAACTTTGCATCAGCAGTCATCAAAACCATTTGATACTGGCTAAGAAATAGAGTACTTGATCAGTGGAGTAGATTAGGTTCACAGGACAAAATAGTCAATAACTATAGCAATATAGTGTTTAACAAACCCAAAGACCCCAGTTTTGGGGATAAGAATTTACTATTAGACAAAAACTGCTGGGAAAATTGGAAACTAGTATGACAGTTTCCTAATACCTATATACCCCACCTAATACCATATAGCAAGATAAGGTCCAATTGGGTTCATGATTTAGACATAAAGAATGATATTAGAAGCAAATTAAAAGAACATAGGATAGTTTACCTCTCAGATCTGTGGAAAAGGAAGGAATTTGGGACCAAAGAAGAAATGGAACTCATAATTGAACACCAAATAGATAACTTTGATTATATCAAGTTAAAACATTTTTGTACAAACAAAACTAATGCAGGCAAAATTAGAAGGGAAGCAATAAATTGGGAAAACATTTTTACATTCAAGGGTTCTGGTAAAGGCCTCATTTCTAAAATATATAGAGAATTGATTCAAATTTATAAGAATTCAAGCCATTCTCCAATTGATAAATGGTCAAAGGATATGAACAATTTTCAGATAAAGTAATTAGAACCATTTCTAATCATATGAAAAGGTGCTCTAAATCACGATTGATCAGAGAAATGCAAATTAAGACAACTCTGAGATACAACTACACACTTCTCAGATTTGCTAAGATGACAGGAAAAGATAATGACAAATGTTGGAGGGGATGTGGGAAAATTGGGACACTAATACATTGTTGGTAAATGGGAATGGATCCAGCCATTCTGCAGAGCAATTTGGAACTATGCTCAAAAAGTTATCAAACTGTGCATACCCTCTGATCCAGCATGTTTCTATTAGACTTATATCCCAAAGAGATCTTAAAGGAGGGAAAGGGACCTACATGTACAAAAATGTTTGTAGCAGCCCTCTATGTAGTGGCAAGAAATTGTAAACTGAGTGGATGCCCATCAGTTGGAGAATGGCTGAATAAGTTATGGAATATTATTGTACTATAAGAAATGATCAGCAGTATGATTTTAGAGAAGCCTAGAGAGACTTACATGAGCTAATGTTAAATGAAATGAGCAGAACCAGGAGATCATTGTACATGGCAACAAGAAAGATTTTAAGATGATCAATTCTGATGGACATGACTCTGTCCAACAAAGAAATGATTGAGGACAGTTCCAATGATCTTGTGATGAAGAGAGTTATCTACACCTAGAGAGAGGATTATGGGAACTGAGTGTGGACCATAATACAGCATTTTCACTCTTTTTGTTGCTGTTTGCTTGCATTTTGTTTTCTTAATCATTTTTTTCCTTTTTGATCTGATTTTTCTTGTGCAGCAAGATAATTGTATAAATACATATACATATATTGGATTTAACATATTTTAACATGTTTAACATATATTGGATTACTTGCCATCTAGGGGAGGGGTGAGGGGGAAGGAGGGGAAAATTTGGAACATATGGTTTTGCAAGGGTCAATGTTGAAAAATTATCCATGCATATATTTTGAAAATAAAAAGCTTTAATAAAAATAATTTGCATTAATTTTGTTTGTGCAAAGCTTTTTGTATTTTATATAAACAACATCCTCTGTTGTATATCATACGATCCTCTCTATTCCTTGGCATGAACTTTTCCCTGTTCAAAGTTGTCATTTTCTTCTTTGCTCTTCTAATCTCTTTATAATGTGACCTTTAATATACCCATTTGGAAATTACCTTGTTATATGAGGTGTTGTTCTGTGACTAATTTCTGCCAGATTGTTTTCTAGTTTTCACATAACTTTTGGTCTAATAGTGAGTCATTATTCAAATAGTTAAGGACTTTTAGTTTATACTGAATAATTTTTTTTAAATTCAGAATATTACATATTTATTCTATTCCACTAATGTACCTCTCTATTTTTAAAGTAGTATCAAATGATTTTTACTCTTTTGTAGTCTAGTTAGTACTATTTGAATTTCTTTCTCTTTTTTTTCATTATTTCCCTTGAGGTTTTTTGAATTTTTATTCTTCCAGATGAATTTTGTTACTGCTTTTTCTAATTCAATACTTTGATAATTTTATTGATATAGTTTTTTTTCCCTTGAGGCAATTGGAATTAAGTGACTTGCCCAGAATCACACAGTTATAAAGTGTTAAATGTCTGAGACCAGATTAGAACTCAGGTTCTCCTGACTTCAGGGCTGGTGCTCTATTCACTGTGCCACCCAGCTGCCCCTATAGTTCTGAATAATATTAATTAGTTAGAAATATCATTGTATCATTTTGGCAGGGTCTCAACATCAATGATTAATATTTTTCCAATTATATAGGTCTGTATATTTCTGTAAAAAATGTTTTATCATTGTATTCATATAATTTTTTTCTGTGTCTATCTTGAAAAAATTTGTACATCATTTACATTTATATCGACCTGTGTACATAAACAGAAACATTATATTCTATAATTAGTTTGAATATAATTTCTCTATCTCTTCCTGGTACATTTTATTGGTAATATATAGAAAAGCTCATGCTTTATATAGATTGATTTGTATCTTTGAATCTGTGGAAATTATTGTTTCAATAATTTTTATAGTTGATTCCTTAGAGTTCTCCATATACGACATTATAGAATATCAAAAAAGTTTTATTTTTTCTTTTTTAATACTCATTTCCCCAATTTATTTTTCTTTTTTATTACTATAATTTATATTTCACAACTATGCAAATAGTAGTGGTGATAGTGGATACTCTTGCTCTATCTCTAATTTTATTGTAAGGACCTTTCAGTCTTTAAAGCCTTTCTCTATTACATATAAATATGGCTTTTGATTATAGATCAACATCAAATTAATGAATATATTTTTATTCTTATATTTTTGAATTTTAATAAAAAGGAGTTTTGAATTATATCAAGTTTTTACACATCTATTAATCATGTAGTTTATATTATTTTCATCATTAATTTCATCTATTGATATTGATTTTGCTTATATGGAACCAACTTAGTATTTCTAATTGTCTATATTTCATATTTCTAATTTCTTTTCATATTTCTAATTGTCTGAATTTCTATGTGAGGTTTTTGTAAAATGATTGATTTTTTAAAGTTACCACATATTTCTGAGAAGTATATATACTTCTTTCTGTTTCCATTTAGTTAACACTAGACACATATCATATCTAATGTTTCTAAAATAACATTCAAACTCTTCTTCCTTATTAACCTCTTTATTGGATTTTTCTACATATGAAAGGTACTCTTGATATTTTCATTATTTTAGTTTTATTGTCTATTCCTCCTTACAATTTTATTTTGGTCATATTGATTATCTATATTAATCAATTAAATTTGATTACTTCAAGAAAATGTGGTTTTCCCTGTTTATCCCTTTTAAACATTTGTTTTTTGTTATTGACTCATGAAATCATGATTTCTAAAACAATATTTTTAGTTTGATCCATATTATTTTACTTCTGAGTGAATCTTTATGTTTCAAGCCCATTTCTGGAAAACAATATATTGATAGATTCTTCTTTCCAATCCATTCTACTATAATCTATTTTATGCATGAGTTCACCTCATTCACAATTTTGATTGCTAGTTGTATATTTTTCTCCATCCTATTTTCTTATATTCACCTACATACTTCTTACAAAAAAGAAAAGATAGTGAAATAAGAATGTTTTAAAACTAGAACTATATGATTCTCTAATTCTCTTTGCCTCATTCCACTTTGATCATAGAATTTTACTCTTTCTTTCATTTTAATACTCAATTTCATGCTCTCCTCTCTGAATCTGGGGTTTGATTTCCTTATTATTAATTGTACATTAAGTTTGTCCTCTTTCTTAATCTCATTTCCCTCTCCATTCTAATTATTCATCTATTTTCCTGTTGAATTTAATCTAATTTTGTACCAAACTTTTTGTATGCATACATATCTGTACATGTCTTCAACTCTCCTTTGCTAATTCACTTGAAAATAGGGTTCATATGATGTCTATTCTCTAATCTCTTCCTCCATGTTTTCATATTCTTCATCTAATGCACCTCTATTTTGATATAAATTCCTTATCCTTTCTTCCCATAATTTCCCTTCCTATTTCTTTTGTCCTTACTATTCTCAAAACAGAAGAAAACTACTGCTTAGGGCCCCTAGGTGTCTTATTTAATTTTTTCTATGATCCATGAAGGCATTTGAGTTTTATTAGGAATACTTGTTTTTTCCTCCAATTAGAATATAAGCACTTCATCATTATATAAATCTTTCCAAATACCCAAATTCAATTTACCTTTCTAGTTTTTTCTTGATTTTTATGTATGAATTCCAACTCTTTTTGTTCACTCTTGGTACTTTCACAAAAAATTCTTCAATGTCTTTTTCTCTATTAGAGGTCTATTTTTTTCCTGATGGGATTTTTCATGATACATTATTCTAGGTTGTAAATTATCATTTGTCTTTTGGAATACAATATTCCAAGGTCTTCTTTATTTTATATTGATAGCTGACTAGTCTTATGTGATCCTAACTGTGGTTCTTTTCTTCTTTCTAGTGTTTCCAAAACTCCCCCTTCCCCAAAAAGCTCTGAATTTGGTCTATAGCATTCCTAAAATGTGCAGGATAGCTCTCTGGAGGGCCTCAGGATCAGTCAAAGTCCTTGGTCTTTAGAGGAGAAGTGAAGGAGGGAGGCAAGCTGCCACTCGGCTTATTAAAGATGAATCCTGGACTCTTGAGTCCAGAGCCTGACTTCTCTCCCCTGATCATGCAGCACAGCAACTCTGTCTCTCTCCCTCCACCCTCCAATACTTGCCTTCGATTACCTCATCACAGCACATTCAGCAAGGCCAATTGTGAGGAGAGCCATCACATCACCATATCATCTAAATATCTGTGTAAAGAACAGTGGTTCCAATCTCAAATCCAGTAGGTGGATTAGCCTTAAAGTGATTTGCTGTCTTAGATTCAAGTACACTTTTTCAGAGTTTCAGCCCTCTACCCATTCCTAGCTACAGGAAATTTTCAGTGAGTTCTTTTTAATTTTCATTTTGTCATCTGCTCTAGTATATCTCTGCCATTTTCCTTTATAAAAATATCTTAACCCAGGATTTTTTTTTTTTAGTGATAATGATTTTCAAATTGTTTAGGGATTTTAATTATATCTCCTTTACTTGTTTTCCAGTGCAGTTAAATTTTGATAGTATATACTTTATATTCTATTCTCTTCCTACCCCCCAATCTTTTGATTTTACTTTAAAATTTCTTCTTATCTCATTAAACTATGTTTTCTCTTTATCCTATTTTAATATCTAGGCATTTAATATCTAAATTTTATATAAAAATTGGATAAAGTTTGCCAATTATATTCTGTTGTTAATCACACTTCTTATTCTTTTCTCTGTACTATTTCATTTAATATTGCATTTTTTAAAAAAATTACTTCCTATTAAAAATATTGTACACAGTAACACTAATTTTGTAATAATGATCAACTATGAAAGATTAGCTGTTTTGCTCAAACCAATGATCCAAGAAAACTCCAGAGGATCCATGATGAAAAATGCTATCCAGGACTGGAAAAAGGACTAATGAATTTTTGGTACAAAGTAAAGCACATTTTTAAACTTTACTTTTATTATTTTGTTTTAAATTTTTTCTTAGCATGGCTATGAATTATTTTTTTCATGAATTTACAAGTATAATTGGTAAATATTGCTTTCCTTTTCAACGAGTAGGATAGGAGTAAAAGGAAGGAAGAAAATTTGGAACTCAGAGTATAAAAAAAATTTTAAATTTGTTTGAAATACTTCCTATCTTTCAGGTCAGGTTAATTTTTTTTAATCAGAAGCTTTATTTGAACTTATAGAATTATGCTCTTCTGGACTTGTCTCTAAGGTTTCTCTCAATCTTTGATCTTTCTATATTGTCTTCAATTTTTTTTGGTACTTTTATATCCAGTGTCAGTTTCTAGATCATATTTTTATGCTTGGATCAGACTCTGGTCCCATTCTGCTTGGTGCAGGCTGACTCTTCTCAGTCTTGGATGTGGTGACTAAGTTTTGCCTGTGGGAGAAATGACTGTTTTGACCTGTTTTTCTGATGACTTGATTTAGAGTTTGACCTTGGCCCCTTCTGTCTCCTACATACGTAGTTCCAAACCTAATTTTTGCTTTTCTTCCTTGCAGCGATTTTGATAAACCCTAGGCAGATATAGTTAATTGTGTGAATAGTAGGTTTCTTGCAAGACCCAAGGTACTTGGGTTCTCCCTTGAACCTTTCAACTGCTAAATCTCTTGCTGAATTTTGGCTGTGTTTCCCTGTTAGCTGAACTGCTCCTGTCTCTTGTTTTGATTCAGGCATAGGCTATCTTGACTCCAGGTTGAGCCTGGGCTGACTTGGTTCTGGCATGGTCCTAAATCCTGCAGGGAAGATTTTGAGAATAGCAAACTGCCTGTGTACAGGTTGGGTTGTACATCCTATAGTTACTCTATTTTGATTTGTCTCTGCAGGTTTTTATAGGATAGCTCATCTGACAAACATTAATTATTGATTATTATGGGCAAAGACACTTCTAGGCCCCAGAGGAGAAAGGTGATATAAAAACAAAACAAACAAAAACATGCATTTCTGATTCTAAGTGAAGTGAACTCTAAAAACTTGCATAAAAGGAAATTATTTGCCTGCCTTGAAATTAGTCTGTAAGCTTTTCAGTTAGCACAGTACACAATCAGCTGACTACAGAGATGAATATGAAGAATTTAATTCTCTTCCATTATAGAACAATTAAAGAGTTGACTGGAAGAGTGGCTATATGGGACACAAACCCTGTGACACACCAAACTGCAATGACAGAATCAGTTGGCCAGAGGAAGAAGGGACTGCTATCCATATCTAATAAGAGAATTTTGTTGGCCTTCCTTATTTTAAAAGTTAGCTGCCCTGGGATCATATATTCCTACAGCTTTCTGGTATATCTTTTGATAATTTCTGAATTAAAAACACTGTTTGATATGATCAAAAGTGAGAATGTGGTTGGGTTCAAATCAGGTAGTGGTCACTAGAGTGATAGGGATATGAAAAGAGTCAGAAGACCTGGGTCTACTTCTAGATTGGCCACTAATAAGTACATAAGTGTTTTTCCTTTTCTAGATCTTATTTTCTGCATCTATAAATGGGGAGAGGGTTAGACTAAATTATTAGTGAACTCCCTTAGAACTCTACTAGTCTATATTCAAAGGTCACATTCAACGATGACATTCAATAATCTATGTACTGAAGTATCTTTCAGCTCCAGTATTTTATGTTGTACGATCCCTTCTAACTTGAACATTCCATCTCAATAACTTCTAAGATCTTCTCCAGCTCTAATTTGCTAGACAATTCCATATATTTGAAATACGTGAGTGAGTAATGATAATAGAATGAGATTCCTAAGTGCAATTCTTTCTTTTCCTTCTTCCCTAGAACATCCAGCTGTTAAGTTTTGGGATAAAAAAATAATATAGTTTTTAAAAGCTGATCCCAATGAGGAGATTGAAAGAGAATCCAGATTAAGTCAGTCAGTGAATGTCTGCACCTGTTCTTGAGGAGATTACTTTCTAGGACAAAGCAGGTCTATTCCCTTCCCCCTAAAAGGTGGCCAGAATGAAGTGATGGGTGTTGGGAAGCAGAGGGTATAGTCACTTTGGATATGTGTGATCTTACTAGGAACCAGGGAAAGTAGAGCAACAAGGAGGTGCCTGGCCACTCCAGAATATATAGTTCTAAGGAGAGGCCGGGACGCCAGAGTTCCTGATACTTCTTGACAAATAGATAATAATGAGATGAAACAAGGCAATTTAGTGACTTCAAACAATTCCCAAGGAATGTAGAAAGCCTGGTGCAGGATACTAGTCCAAATACCCAATCCCTACTGGGAAGAGGTGGAGGGTCACCTTAGATAGTTATTATTAGTATTAGATTGATGAGAGAGGGGATAGAGGGAAAGAGGGAGGAAAGGAAAAATGGAGGGGGAAGGAAGAGAGGGGGAGAAAAAAAGAGGGAGGGAGATTTTAAATTTTCAGTTGGAGTATTTACACCAGGGAAAACTATACAAATTAGGGCTTGAATTATTGTTTTGTTGATTGTCTGCCCTTAAAACCTCGATAAAAAAGTGTGTCAGGATCATTTGTTTTTCGTTTTCTATCATACCAATGTCTGCTAAATGTATGACCTTGAAAAAGTCACTTCCCATCTGGAGTTGATCATCTATAAAGAGAGGGTTTGCATTAGAGCATCCTTTAAAGTTCCTTCCAATTCTAATACCTATCTTTCTAGGTGATACTACCCTAAACTAGATTACACCACCCTAATCCCATCTGTGCAGGAAGGATGAAATAGAATGGTCGATTTATACTCTCCTCTGGGACTATGAAGCCTCTTTCCCTCTCCTTCATCTATTTCAATTTGCCCTGAAGTTCAAATGAGAGATCTAGAACAATTCCAAACGCCTTGGATTTTTTTCTTCTTGGTTATTGGAATATTAACTTCACAGAGTTTTTGAATATAGTTGCTTTCGGCTTCATTATGCTCCTGTTCCCTTCCCCCACTTCCACTTCCAAAAAAGCCCCTGGCTCCTAACATCCGTTCAGTCTCCATACTTATTTTAGTCAAAGCAGTCTCCTAAATATGACTCCTCGGATAATCTTTGGAAAGGTTTGCTCGGTAATTCTCACCGAACCGGGGTGGGTGGGGGGAGTGAAAAATGAAAAGTAACGGATTAGGGAGATCAGCCTACTTCTCTGCTAATCAGAAGTGTGGAAAATGAATGAAGGTGAAACTCTAGAGATCCCCTTAAGACCCAGCCCATTAGACTGACCTTCTTCCCCATCTCCACCAAGCTGCTGAAGATTTTAGCGTAGCACGGAGCTCGACTGGGTTCCTCGATTCCAAGTGGGTAAAGATTTAGAATCTTCATTTTTATCGAAGGAGCTGAAGCCCGAAGGCGCGGGTAGAGGGAGGGGCAGGGTTAGCCAAGTTAGACACAGAGTCTAGCCAGCTAGGACTTAACTGCCAAGAGGCTATTTACTAGCAGATTTAAGGAAGGCGGTACAGTGATCCTGGTTGAATTAGGAAAAGAAGGCTACGTGGGAGCTTTTGCGCTGACCCAGATCTTCAAGGACCTTTTCACAGCACTAGCTCTGGCTGAGTTCAGGAATGGTCGAAGGGACTTTTTTTTTTCTTTTTTTTTTTTTTACACGCCAGTAACTACTGCCCTAGACTTAAAGTCTAGAAGACTTATCTTGGGAAGGGCTACCTGCAACTTGGGAGGGGGCAGAAGGAGGGACACTGGGAGCCTTGAAAGAAGCGCCAACTAATACTCTTTATTACAAGCGCTAATCCCTCAAATCCGACTTGAAATAATGTTTATCTTTTCGCAGTTTAATTTCCCAGACCCTAAGCCGCGGGTCAGCGGTGCAGACTGTGTGTCCCAGGGGAGCCCCGGAGAGAGCCTGGGTGAAGGAGCAGCTGTTCCCCAGAAAGAAGGGACAACGGGATGGGGGATGGGGAAGAGACGGGGCAATTTCTATTGCTTATTGCTTTAGGGAAAGAATTTGAAAAGGGGCTTGACGTCTGAATTGGGTGCCCTTTCACTCTGGTTTTCTCTCCACCACTTTGGCCCTCTGAAATATCTAGAGCCTGAGAGGGAAGAAAGACAGTTGCAGGCAGTCACTTTACCCGAGACCAGGGAGTAAAGAAGGAAAAAGGGCATCACAAAGGGGAGAGCAGGAAGGAAGAAGAGAAAGGAAAGGAAAGAACAAGGGGTAAAGGAGCAAGGGAGGAAACTAGAGAAAGAAAAGCCAACTCCAGCGCCTATACATCTTCTCTAACATTTCCTCACTGTTGTCGCCTGAAAGGGCCTATCCCGAAAACCTTTCCCGAGATTCAACACTTCAGCGACTTTTAAGTTGGATGAGAGAGAATAGGACTGTAGGTAATAACGGGGAGGTTCTGAGAATTGCACAAATAAATAAAACCACAACACAAAAAGTTCATATCCTCAGCCCATCTTTAAACTTTCCGACCGGGAAGGCAAACCATCAGCTCCCAGTCGGGTCCTGTCCCAACCTCCAGTGACCTAATCCCACCCCTTTAGAGCTACTTTCTTTAAACTCTAACCTCCCACTCTCGCCCGCAGCTACAGAGGCATTTCCTTCCAAGCTTGCCCAGGCTCTCCCCTCCAGGTTGCGTTCTCCATTTGTTTGTTTGTTTGAAGGAGTGATCTCGCTCACTCAGCACAACAGAATGAATGTCAGCTAATCTATTGGCTTTAAAGAGTTGTTTGTGACCCGAGGACCAAAAGAAGAGTTTGTGTCAAGTAGGTCCTTGGGGCCGACGCTTTTATTAACCCCCATTCTTAATTGAAGCAAGTGCATGTTCATAGTTCTGGAAAGTGGGACAAAGCTTCTTTCTTCCCTCGCCCCCTCTCCGTTTATTAGGACGAACAGAAAATGTTTGCTGCCACACCATTAAACAGAAACAATGCTGAGCTCCTGACTCCCTTTTTAGACTTCCCTCCCTGATTTCTCGCAAAGCCGGGTCCCCTGGCTCCCGGAGGGAGCTGACCCACTAAGCCGACCCTGCTTCGTTCTCGGCTGCCACTCAGAGGATGTGGCTCAGTTGAGCTCAGTTCCCCGGGCTGGGGTTGGAGCACTGAAGAGCGCCTGGGGCGGCCTGGGCCAGCAGAGCCAACAGAATCCACACTGAGCGAAGCAGTTTTAATTCCACAACGGACTCTCCCGCTCCTCTTTTCCAGGGTCTGAAGGCACACCAAGACCCTCCTGCCTGTTCTCGGGGAGGTTTTCGAGCCATGTGTTTCTAGTGAGCCCTCGTCCGGCATCCCTTAACTGGAAACCGGGAAACCGCCCCTTCTTCTGCTTCCCAAGCCCCAGATTGAATTTGTAAACATATCTTACCAAAGAAATAGCAAATGGGGTTTTTGTGTTTTTCCCCCTTCGAAGGATCCAAGAAGTGGAGAATACTAAGATTGGTTTGGCGAAGGCGGCCTAATCGACCACTGCCAGTGAAACGAGAATATTTAGTGCTCTGAGGGATTCCGAGTTTGGGTGCTTTAAACTGTGATGGACACAGGGGAAGAGGACGGAGGGAAAAGGAGAACGCTTCCACTTCCCACTATGAGAAACCAGCGGCCGCTGCTTGAGGCCACCTCACTCAAGTCCTTTCTTTGCTCTCCTTCCGAAGTCTGTGCATTTATTCCCAAAGCTGTGCTTTCGCAGGCTGCTCCCAGCTCTCAGTGGGGGAAAAAAAAGGACTGAGAGAAGCTAGCCACAGCTTGTTTGTCCATCTGTTTCTGAATCAGAGAAAACAGCGTGTCAGTCTCTGGGCTTGCTTAGGGGCGCGCTTTGGTAAACCTAACGGCTCCCAAGGTTCTTCTTCAAATCTCAACTCTTGTGCTAACCTGCTGAGAAAGGACAGAGTGATTAAAACCCGAAACAAACTGTTTAGGCAAGAAGGCCTCCTTAAATTCGGAGAGAGAATGGGACTCAAGGAGGGTGCCAGGTCAAATTTCTGGAAGTTACCCAGGAAAGGGTTACATTACCTGACTTCTTACAAATAGAAACTAAGAGCAGCGTTTGGTTAGTCAAAGTCTGGAGTGGAATGGGTTCCTACAAGGATGGCTTTGGACCCAGTTATCTGGATACTGATCTCATTGCAAACTCATTTACCAGATGATCCTTTGAGAAATCGCTCAATTATAATTACTCTGGACTCAGTTCCTCAGAGATGAGCTGCTTTGGGGCTGTGGGGAAAGGAAAACTCATTTCCATTTAAGAAATTTCAGTCATTTGTGTAGAAGAGCTCATCAAACTCAAGCACCAGCTAGACATTAAATAAAATTCTGAGGCAGATAATAGGGCAAACAGGCGTGAGAAGAGACCTTTCTATTTTCCACTAGTCCCTTAGTTTTCCTATCACATTAGTCTGGGCTTTCAAAAATGCATTTCAGCCTGATGAAGTTACACTCCCTCACCTGTGCCAATCAATGTAGGAGGAAAATGAAAGAACTAGGTTTGGAACCAAAAGAGCTGAATACTTGTGGTTCCACTTTTACTTTCAGTGTGATCTTAAACAATTCACATCATTTTTCTGGGCCCCAGTGTCACTAGTTATATTCGTGAAGGCACTATATTAAATTCTTAAGGCTTCTTCCATCTTTACATCTTATGATCCATAGAGGCCTCATAGACCTGGGAAGCAAGTGGAGTGTTCTGACATCTACCTTAACTCTTAAGCACTGGTCTTAAAAAAAATGTTTTTGAGCACTATCTTTGACAGCATGCTGCCTTTGGGTAGCTCTGTGGCCTCCTAACTTTTCCAAGATCCATATAAATTCTGTGTATGGATACAACTGAGTGTCTGTAATTTGAAATTCTATACTTGGTTCTTTCTAACTGTTCCCCTCCCTTGCCATGTTCTTGGCTCTACCAGGAAGGAGGGCTTGAGTTCCAGGGGCCCTCAGCTGGTTCTAATATCTTCAGATGCCAGATAAGTCAGCTTTGGGATAGATGGGCCTAGAAAGTTCTACTATCCTTTCCACATTCTGGGACAAATGATTGGGGCCAATGCCTTTAAGAACCAAGAGTTTATCCTCAGGCAGCTGTAGAGGAAGGCTGGCTTGTAAGAAATTGAGGGTCTGAGGAAGGTCTACCTCTAGCCTTACAGGTCAGAGGGGCAAGAATGGGGAGATGGGCTGAGAAAGCTTAATATTTCCCAGTGAGACAATACAGTTGGGGTCCCACTACCTTCTGCTCCAGATGCATATTGGCAAGGCTCTCCCAGCCCAGGGTAAGAGGCGCAGTTTAGCTGCAAATGCTGGAGGCTGAAAGTCGAATTTCTACAGATCTTGGCAGCATGGGATGGTTCCTCTAACGTGGTGCAGTGGCTAGCCTGGCCCCTCATTCCAGTTATGGCTGTCCCTTCACAATCGTGACCCAAAGAGGAAAGTCTCCCTGGGGCCTGCAGGCGATGAGGGCTCTGGGGCCCAGTCTGCACTTGGGATTCTTCTGCTAGGACACTGGCCCCTGCAGTGTGAGCCAGAGACCAGATCCGGGGCTTTTCACTTGGCCCACAGTGAATCTGGCCTGCTGGTACCGTCCAGGCTTCCAAGAAGTCTGATCGCTGAGAGCAGGGTAGATTACAAGAGTACTCAGGTGGAGTTCCATGCAGCTTCAGGTTACGGTTCCCTTTTTCAAACTCAGTCTGTGAAGCCTGAAAATTGGTTGCTGAATCTAGCTTTGCACTCTTTCCTAGCCTCTCCCGTTTATCTGTCCCATTCCCTTGGCCCTTGTCTTCAATTTCTTCTTCTTCTTCCTCCTCTTCCTCACCTTCTTCCTCTAAGTCTTCCAGGTCACTGAGCCTTAGTTGTTTGACCTTTTTGCAGGCTTTTGGATCTGCAGATAAATCGGAAACTGGTGAGAAAAGCAAAAGGTCCCAGTTAGGGGAAGTACCAGGGTGGGGAGCTGCAAAGTACAAGATCTCTCAATTGATGACCATATTTGCATTTAGATTCAATTACTAATAGGGAACTGCCCAAGATTCACAATAAAAAACTTCCTCTCTCCCCAATAATCCCCAAATCTTAATCCCAATGCTTTGCTCTGCTTTTGAGAGGGAATTAGACATGTAGCTTGATTTCCCAAAACCTTTAGATTTCTTTCTCCTTTTATTTCCATCCTACCTTGGCCTTCATTTGCTCCATAACTGTCTTCTCTCCTCTCCTCCTTTTTCTCCTCTCCTGCCTTGTTCTTGGGAGACCAAGTCATCTTGTTTTCTTTCTTGAGACGTCTCCGAGCATTGGCAAACCAGGTAGAGACCTGGGTGAGAGTCATTTTGGTAATAATAGCTAACATGATCTTCTCACCCTTTGTGGGGTATGGATTCTTTCGATGCTCATATAACCAGGCCTTCAGAGTGCTGGTAGTCTCTCTGGTGGCATTCTTGCGCCTGGCTGAACCACTGAAGTCCACAGAGCTGTACCTGACACCAAAATATGGGGATATTTCAGGAAAGGAAGAATTTTAGGGTGGAAATGGATGGACAAAAGGGAAAGCTTAGTTAGGCATGACATATGCGGTTGAGGGGAGCTGGAATGGGTTTCCTCTCACTCTGGGATAAGCAGTGGGCTAATCTGGGAAAGAAATAATGGTGAGGTAAAGTAAAGAGGTGATACAATCTTGTGTAACTTCTACTGGAAAATTAGTGAGCTATATGAGGTCCAGGAATTCCTCCACTTCTCCCTCTGTCCTCTCACATCCTTCCTTCCTTCCTTCCTTCCTTCACTTTGCCATTTATTCAACTCTTCTTTCCCCCCTTTTTTTCTTCATCTGTATTCTGTCCTTATTCTATCCGCCCTTTATTTCCCTGTTCTTTTTCCCAATTCCCTTATGTTCTTTCTGCTCATCCTTCTACTATATGCCTTTCCTCCATTTTCCCACCTGGCTGCCACCCCCCCCCCATTTTATCTCTGTACTTCTGTTCCCCAATCTTGATATTCTTCCTTCTCCTATCTTTGTTAAGTCCTTGGTCCTTATTTCAAAAGGTTGTGACTACAGATGAGGTGACCGCTGGATCTTACCTCTCATACTGATACTGTCCCAGAGATGGTTCATAGGGGTAGTAGGCTCCAGGCTGTGTCAAGCCACCTGGGAAGCTGCCTGTAGTCTCTTTGAGTTCATATTGAGGGTTCTGTAAAATGAAGTGGTATTTAGTACTGTGGTCCAGAATGATTTGGGTCTTGGAAGGATGCTGAGAAAAGGAAAATGTAAATATGAAAAGAACTCCTTCTGGGATCCCATTTGCTTCTTTGGCCAAGGATAGGGGTGATCTTTCTGGGCACTCTCTTTCCCCTCCTTCTCACCTGTGCGTTACTGTATTTACAAGCTTTAATCTCTGCTTTAATTGGATTAAAATTACCTGCTCCGTGGTTTCCACCTTTTTTCAAACCCAGCCTGGACTCTTAAAGGAGGGAAGAGGCAATTAGTTAGAGGGGCTGGAGTAGATTAGGCAGTGGGGCAAGAGGCAGTATTCACCAAGGCGCTGTAGAGTGCCTGAGGCTCTGGGCTGTAGGGCAGGTAGCTGGAGTAGCCATGAGAAGAAGCCGCGGCTGCAGCCGCAGCAGCCGCTGCGTAAGGGGAGCCGTAAACTCCTAGGGCCGTGCCGAGCTCCGGGCGCGCACTGCCCAGGAGTCGATTCTCATAAGGCTGGCAGCAGAGGGCGGAAGTCTGGGTCGAACCGGTGGACCCATCCGGGACTGTGGCTGAGCGAGGCGCCGATTCACAGCAGGTGGTGCTGGGGTTTGCTGGGACCAGAAACTGTGGAGGGTATGGAAAAGGAAGAGAGAGAAGATAGTTTAAAAGGACAGGGAACCTTAGTCAACTGAGTCAGAGGTTCAACTTTAAAAACCTGGGTTTGACTGCAGATTTGAGAGCCAGCTCACTCAATTCCATCCATTCATTCTGTACACACACACACACACTTATAAAACACCTGTTAGGAGCAAGGAGAAACAAAAATGAGTAAGACTCAGCTCCTGTTCTCTGGGGAACTTAAGGAATCTGGAAATTTGGTGATACTATGCTTCCAACTACCCTACTCAGGTTACAAAGACAAGGACCAGGAAGGTGTGATGGGGCTGCTCTGGGTTCTGAGCTGACCCTTCTTTCTCCATCTTTACCTGAACAGCTAGAGTTCAGGCCAGAGCGTTTGGGGGAGTATGTCAGGCTCCCAAACCTATCCAAAACCTGATAGCCCAACAGAACAACCTAAGGAGAAAATACATGAGGAAGTGAACAACTTGAGGGATTCAAAAGCACTGGAAAGAGAATTAACAAGCAAATTCTGATCGGAGTTCTAATGACATCTTGCTGTGTGATCTTAGTCAAATCATGGGAACTCAGTTTCCATCCATGCATAATAAGGAGATTGGCCAGGATGATTTCTAACCTCCCCCCCAGCTCTGACATTCTTGGTATTACGGACTCTTAGCTTTCTCTTCTGTGAATTCTATGATTGCTAAGGATACGCCAAAACCTAGAGACAAGGGGAGAAGTAAACCAAACCACAAGTCCATAAACGGAGTGCCCAGATTTCTCAGCAGACAAAAGTCTGAGAGACAGTGGATGAGGAGTGGGTGTAGGAGGGCAGGTCATGGCAGAGTTGGCAGGACCCTGCACCTTCCAACCGAGCGACAGAAGCTGAGGGAGGAGGGAGCGCACACACAGACACGTGTGTATGTATACACACATACACAGACGTACATGAACACACCCAGAGCAGAAGCCTCAGAGACACGCCTGGGCCACACGGCCTGGGGAGACAAGCCTAAGCATCTAGGCATTTCCAGGGGCTGCGGCATTGGGGCTTACCTGAGAAGCACTGCTATACGGGTATCCAAACTGAGAGAAGGACATAATCGCGTCTTCTGTGCTATTAAAAAAAAAAAAAAGAAAAGAAAAGAAAGAAAGAAAGAAAGAACAGAAAGAAAATTTGCCTTTTCCCGCAGTATAGTCTGGTTTCCGGGCTCAGCCCCGCAAATCGTACCGGGGACCCGCAGATTGTGCTATCGCAGCGCCTCCTTAGACGCGCACGGGTTCCCAGAGCGGCCTCCTTGGCCCAGTTAGAGGAGAACGAGGGAGAGGAGGAGCTTGAAGGGGAGCAGCCGCCAGGCTCTCTTGCGACTGGGCCAGTGCTCTTGAGGGCTGCCCTCCGCCTCCCAGGTTAAAGAGACACAATTGCCCCATGGATGAGGAAGGGGGCGAAAAAAAATTCAAAAAGGCTCCAGACTGGGAGGCTTTAGAAAAGATGGTGAGCCAGATTATTTTCTGCTCTTGGATTGTTTCGCTGTCCTCCGTGGGAAGTGTAGCAAAGTGACGTCACGGTAATCCCGGAGCGGCGGGACCCAAGGACAGCTGGCTGTGCCAATCGGGGCACGCACCGGCCGTTCTCAGTCTCCGACACTTGTTTCGTGTTGTTGTACTGTTGTGCTGAGAGGCACGCCAAAGACAACCACCGGCCTGTCTCTGCGGTTGGTCTTTTTCTTTCTTGTCTTAAGCACAGACGCGCGCACACGCACATGCACACCTAGTCACTCCAAATTAAATTTGAGAAGTGGAGAAAAATTACACCAGCACTATTCAACCGGCCAGGAGCGCTGGGAGCTCCCCGTCTCCCTAAAGCATCTAAAGAGAAGAGAAGCAAAAAAGAAAAGGGAAAGCAGAGAGCAAGATAGGTAGGAGAGGTGAGGGGGAGACTGGGAGGCGGGAAAGGGAAGAAACGAAGGGATAAGAGAGGAAAAAAACAAAAGAGAATATAGAAGGAGGAAAAGAGAAAGTGAAGGAGAAAGGCAAGGGTGAAAGGTAGGCGAGAGGAAGAAAACAGAAAGACGGAAAGAAAAGAAAGGGAAAGGAGAGAAGGGAGAGGACGGAAAAGAAAAGCCGTGAGGTGAAGAAAGAGTCGAGAAAGGGGAGGAGGTGGAGGGAGTAGGGTGGGAGAAAGCTGGCAGAGTGCCCGGAAGAAGGCAGGTAGGAAGGGCTGGGAAGCTCCGGGGAGAACACTCCAACCCTCCCCCCCGCCCCCGCCCTCGCTTCCCCTGGGCGAATGGGCATCTTTATTTCTTGAATAAGTTGGTTCACTCAACAAGGTCGGCTAGAGTTCTTATCTAAAAGCAGGAGCTCTCTGTGTCAGTATGCCCAAACCTACCCTTGCCCCCAGACACTTCGCCGCCCCACTCTTTCTTGGTTTGATGAGTATTTCTCATTCTTTGTTTTAGTGTCTCTTTCCCCTTTAGTCTCTTTGGGTCTCTTTCTTTGACCTCTTTGCCACCCACCTTTTACCCCCCACACTCAGAGCTTATTTCCTTAGCTACTCTAGGGATTCGACTTCTGCCTCTCTCTCCGGTCGCCCTCTAAAAAGGCAAGTGGCAGCCTCCGGGAGGGGGCGAAGGCTCAGGAAAGGTCAGAAGCTCGAAGGTCTCCCGCCGGTCCCGGCAGACTCATAAATCGAGGGAAGAAGACCCTCTCCTCTGTCACTAGAAAGGGAGGGAGGGAGCCCTAGGCTGAGTGAGTCCAACCCTGTGAGGGTGAACCCTTCAAGCACCTTGGGAATGAATTTACCCAAGGTTCCCTACCTTTCCCCCTTCTCCTTTCCTCCCTCCAGGATGGCAAGAGTGAGTCCGAAATCCACGCCCCAGTCTATTTAGATGCTGTGCAAGGTGCCTGGGCTGAGGGTCCGGAGAACTAGGTATGGTGCCGGGGCGCGGGGCTGCAGAAGCTTCGTTCCGCTGGGGGTGGCGCTGACGAGCTGCGCTGGAGCGGGGACACGATAGCACTGAAAGGGCGTCGGAGTCCCCACTCTTCTGGGCCTCGAGAAGGGGCAGGGGGACTCGGAGGGGTCAGTCGCGACACCTGTTTCAGAATCTCTGGGCAGACATAGGCGGTGTGTTTGCCGGAAGGGCGGAGAGGGGAGATGAAGTGTCTCTGCTCCATGAAAGTGCCGCACCCACTTATCAATCCTATTAAATCTATACCCCCTTTGTCTTGAGTAGAGAAGACCCGGAGGCCGTTTGTCCTGGGCTGCGATCTTCGGGAACCGAGGCATACTTCCTCAAATCAAAAGTAGATCTAATTTGTGCCAACTGCCTCTGGGCTCCAGCCTCACAAACAGCAAGAGCCGTCAGTGCTGTGGAGCTAATCCCGCCTCTCCCCTTGCCCCGGCAGCAAGAAGCGACAGGGAAAGTCTTTTCAACTTCTCTCGATTCTTGTACTAAGATCTAAAGCAAGTCCCTCCTCAACAATTCAGTTTTCCAGCAGCGCGAGTACTTTCGGTTACCCCAAAGAATCACTGCTCCATGATTACAATGAATGAGGACACTCATAAACCCTTCCGAGTGTAGGTTCTGACTAAGCATCCACCCACAGTTCCACCGGCCCACCTTCTTCTCCAGCCTTCCAACCAAAGTGAAAGATCTAACACAGAAGGGCCTTGTGGCTCAGGGCAGACCCCAAGGTATTTAGTTGGAATTTTCCTTTTATCTTTTTAAACAGCTTCCATATAGTGTCAGGGTCATGAATTTGGCTTTTCCTATTCTAGACACTAGTCCACAAGCATTTATTAAACACCCTACTATGTTCCAATCATAGTCACAGAGACTCCAAGAATAATTCCTTGCTCTTTCCTGGCTCAGGGTTCACTCCAATTTCTTCTCTCCACTCCTTTTTAGCCCTCCGCATTTTCTAGATTTATGATCTGAATTGGAGTGAGTGAGTGAATGTGTATGTATGTCTGTGTGTGTGTGTGTGTGTGTTTTATTTTTAGTCAGAAGACTTTCCCCATTTCTGTGTGTTTTACCATCATCACCACCACCTCCTCCTCCTCTTCCTCTTCCTTTTTCCTCCTCCTCCTTTTCCTCTTTCTTTTCCTCATTCTCCTCTACATTCTCTTCCTCATTCTCCTCCTCTTCTTTCTTGTCCTCTTGTTAGTCTTTCTTGAACACATTATAAAACATACATTTTAGGTGTGTTCTTAAAATTTAAGAAGCAGGCTTTTCTCATCTGTGCTGAAATGATAATGTGTGGGTGCTTATTTATAAATACTAACAAAGTAAATGATATTCATAACTACCCATTTTATTGGAGAAAAAGCTCCAGACCTACTTGCCCATACACAGTTTCAAAGTTCGGAAAGGATTGATTTAATAATGAATATTCACTTAAGAAAAAAAAAACTTAATTTCACACCCCCCAAAATCACTCTCTTTTGCCATCAAATCATTTTTAACTCCTATGCATCTAGACCATTGTAAGGAGGAAAAATGACAAGACTTGGAGAGAATACATTAAGTTATTCCCAGAGGTGAGATTACCACTAATTAATTAATTGCAAACATTTCCAGAGAGAAGGCATGTCAATTATAAAGTAATAAAATTAGATAGGAATACTTGGCTCAGCAAGTTTGATTACTCATTTGCTCTTAGAGGCTGGGAAAAAAAAAAAAAAAAAAAAAAAGCAGAAATAGCCTGAAAACAGAAGAAAAGTGTATTAGGGTGACATAATTGTGAAGGGAATCTACCATAAGATTTTTTTTTATTGTGAACTGATTTATAAGACCTCTCTGAGGTATGACTGCCTAGTACATTCAGCCTCCTGTCAGGATACTGAAAAGCAAAAGCATAGTTGTATAGAAAGCTAAGTTAACTGATGAAGCTGTGAGCTGGTACAAGAGTATGAAGGAAGCTTGAGGCTTTTCCTTTAGTGAAAAACTTTTCCACAAAAATTCATTTTATTTTAAAACTATTTTTCATTGTTAACAGAAAATTCCTCAATGGTTTGGGGGCTTTAATTTGGTGCATAATATTTAAGTCCTGTCAATCATCTGATTTTTGGCTTTCTGCTGCCCTTTAGGGACTTTTGTGCAGTATTTTCTCCTGGAGGAAATACACACCCATAGCAAATGGATATTTCCCCTTTTTCAACTCTCACCTGGACCATTTAATTCTATCCTATTAACTATTTTCATATTTTATTTAACAGTCCTGACTTTTTTTTCATGATATGCTCCTACTGTTTGAATTATTTTTTTTCATTCTTAACATACCTGAAATCAGAGTAATGTTGATGCTGTCTATGAGGCACAAGTCATGTGTAAATAAATATATCAGTGCACTTTAGAAATAGGGGTTCAATGGAGATTTGTTGAATGCCACCATAAATTTGTTTCTATTTGTCTTGATTGCACACAAAACACTGTTCATCAGTCATAAAGTTTCATCTCATACTGATACAGCAGTATTTTAATCAATTGTTAACTGCTGAGTTAGTGATAAAGAATAAGAATGTGAATTTTTCGAGATAGTGATGAATAGCTTTCATGAACATATACAGCATCATACTGAACAAGCAATTTCACTGAAACTATTTAGTGCTATCAAGAATAGAGTTATATTAATTCCTCTGTTCTATTTGGAAACAATCTGGTTTGTGGGGGGGTTTTTTGGTTTTGTTTGGGGGTCAAATAATCATTTTCCCAATATGCCCATTATAACAAATGGAACAAATAGGGAACAGGCAGTCTCTGAGAATTATGATTTCCATTATACATTTGAAGGTCTTATTATATGGCTTAAGTATATTGGAAGTCCTGACTAATAAGTCAATCAGAGATAGTTCCAGGAATAAATTTGGAAGATGCAGTAGAAAGAATTCTAATGGAATACTAAAAGAAGTGATTTTAGTTTCAGAGGACCTCAGCTTGGATTCCAGTTCAGCTGTTTACTAGTTTTGTGGCTTTGAGCAAGTACTTCCCCTATCTGGGTCTCAGCGAACTCATTTGTAAAATAAAGAGAATGTACCAAATGATATCTGAAATCTTTGTATGCTCTATTATCAGTACCTAAATAATAGCTAAAGGAAATAAACAATACTTAAAAACATAAAGAAAATACAGGAAAAACTCCACAAATCAGAAATAAATTACATATCAAGCATATGAATCTGGTAATATAGATACACTTTAAAACTAATAGTATTTGAATTTTAAAGTATGGGTTTTTTGTGACAATGTTTTGGAACTGAGGAAAATGAAATGTCTTTAACTCTATGCATGAGTGAGCAAGTGCAGCGCTGGCCAGACACATACATAATTTATACTGATCAGTCACCGAAGGTCTAAGTGGATAAAGCCAGAAAGAACACTAATTGTTTTGACTGAAGTAGTGTACATGGTGTCTTGTGAAAGGTAGTGGATACCTTTCTTACATGAATAGATATTGTCAATAACAGTTTTCTTATCAGGAATGAAAGACGGCAGTAATCTCCAGAGGATGTTCTGCATTTACTCATCCTGAAAGTGGGAATTAGAAAGGTAGAATTAATTTCAGGGTAAAATAAAATATGAAATGAAATATAGAATGTTTTGGTTTAACCAAAATGTTCCTGAGTTTGAAGTTAAATATGGAAGCTTGCCAATCAAAAATAAATCCTCACAAGATAGAACAATTCTCTTGAATTAGAAATTGTGAGGAAGAAAGTCCAAGAGACATTTTGAAACTGATGTACATTTTCCCTTTTCTGATCGGGAGAGGAAAGGCAAGGATTTTCAAATTCTTAATAACCATCTGCAAAAATAGACATTCAAATAAACAAAGTAAAAAAAACCACAAAGAAACAAAATAAGATACATAAAACATAACCTTCAAGTTATTTATACTTTTAAAAATATTTGTAAAAATATTAACTTTAATAAAATACAAACAAAAAATGCATTGATTTCTTCCATATCCCTTTGTGGTCTCTTTTTTTTCTTTCCTATATATAAACTTCAAATGGGGGCATTACATTTTTGTAGTATTTTATTTTATTTTAAAGTTTTATTGATATTTTGAAAATTTACTTTTAATTGGCAAAATATATTTATTCTCTACTTTCCATTAATGAAAAAAGAAAAACAAGTCCCTTGTAATAAATACAGATAGTTAATCAAAATACATTCCTACATTGGCCATGTACAAAATGTATATATAAATACAGGTATCTCTGCACTTTGAGCCCATTATTTCTTTATTAGGAAGTATATAAAGTGCTTCATCATAGATCCTTTGGAATCATGATGAATTAATATGTTGTTTAGAGTTCTTAAGGCTTTGAAAACTATCTTTATTAGATTATTATTGCATAAGTTATTATTCTGGTTCTGCTCATTTCACTCTCTTATCAGTTTATAAAGTTTTTGTAGATTTTCTTGAAACTATCCCTTTCATAATTTCATATAGTGATTATATCCCTTATATCTAGATGCCATAACTTTTTAAGTCATTCTCTAATTGAACATCCCCTTAATTTCTAATTCTTGCCACCCCAAAAAGAACTAACACAAATATTTTTTGAACATCTGGAACTTGTCTTCTTTCTTTGTTCTCCTTGACATTGTTGTTGTTTGAGTAGTGGATGATGGGTCAGAAGATATGAAGTTTGTTTAGCAACTTTGTGGGTATAGTTCCAAATTATGTTCCAGTATACCTAATCTAATTCACAATTCTATCAATTGGGCATTAATGAGCCTGTTTTCTGGCAGCCCTTCCAACATTTATCTTTTTTCTTTTTTGTCAACTTGAACAATCTATGATGATACCTCTTGGTATATTTTATTCCAAGTTCTTTGTTTCTTTTTAGGAGTGGCTGCTAAATCTTTTGTTATCTAGACTGTAGTTCCTTGGATTCTTTCTTTCCAGTGGCTTGTAGACTTTTTTTTTTTTTTTTAATTTGAAAATTCTGGGTTTTGGCTGTATTGTTTCTGAGAGGATTTTATTTGTGAGAGATTTCTTTTAGAAAATAACATACATTCTTTCCACTTTCACTTTGTTCTTTGTTTCTAAGAGAACTGAAAACTATTGTTTTCTTTCATTTTTCTTGAAATATGAAATCTATATTCTTTTTAAAACTGTAGCTTTCATGTAATTCAATGAGTCCTAAATTATTTCTCCTTGATCTATGTTCTAAGTCAGTTTTTTATATGCAATATCTTACTTTTTCTATTTTCCCAGTGTTTTGAATTTATTTTAATATGACTTATTGTTTCCTTAAGTCATTAACTTATATTTGGTCCATTCTAATTTTCCAGGAGTTTGTTACTTAGGTAAGGTTTTATACCTTTAGTGCTGAGTTTTTAATTTTCTTTCCAAATCTTTCTTCCATAACTTTCATTTTCTTTTTAATTTTTTCCTGTAGGCCTCTCATTTGATGGATAAAATATTTGAAAACTTAAAAACAAAAACAAAAACCATCCAAACAAAACTCTTTTGCTTCACTTTTTCCTGGAAAATTCAAATTGAACTTTTGTCATAGCTTTATTATTTTTTTTAATTTTAGACTTCTTTCAAGATAATTGGGACAACTTCTTGGCCCTGTCATCATAATTGTTCTTTATAGTGGAAATCTTTTTGTTTACTCATTTTTCCAGGTTTGCTTCCTGAATTTGTATTTTGTGGTATAACAAAACTATGCACACTTCTGTAAGGAATGTCTGGGCCTTCTGCTCCACCATATTGACTAATGTTGATGTCTTTTGTCTTTATATCATAGACATTCCCACATATAATTTCTCTATTCCTCTTTTTATTTCTTTTGTCCAAGTACAAATCTATTTATTATGATTATATTTGACTTGGTTTTAGCAGTCTTTTAATTTTCATTTTTATAGTCAATGCATATATGGCTTTTTTGTCTCTGATTTCTTTACTTTGCATTAGTTTCTAAATGTTTTTCATCTATAACTGAATTTTTCCTGCTTTCCATTTCTTTCAAATACTAAAAATATTTTAATCATCTACCAGTCAAAAGTTTTGAAGAACCTCCTGAGTTTATAAATCATGTTGGTATCTGAGAAACTCTTTGAAGATACAGAAGTGGGGAGGAGAAGAAAATGGCTAAGAAAGTTTGGACATGTACCATACTTAGAAGGAAAATCATCATCGTATGATTTGAAGGCTATTTCTATAATTAGCATCCACTTGAAGTTAAGTCCAGCTCACCAGTTAGCAGCAGTTGTTTGAGTCAATTCAGAAGCCTGGACTCTTTTCAAAGTGATTTGCATGTGTATTTACATGTAGCTTTAAATTTTGCCATGTGGATGAGGACATGTTTCTAAAAGCAATTTCAAGGCTTTACTAATAGTCACAAGAAACTGCAACTTCATACAAAGAATAAAGCAGAAACTATTAAAAAACAATTCTTTAAATTAAAACTTTTAAATCCCTATGAAAGAAATAAGGGGAACAGAATTGTCACCTAGAGAAATAGATTAGTTTATTAGGTAATTTTCTTCATGCTCTATCTTGTGTCTCCTATATCAATTTTGCCTAAGAAGTAAGACTGTAAGAAGGGATTCTGTACCAGGGGGGCTCCAGAAATGGTTAGCTCCTCGGGTGGGAGATGAGGACTCCAGTTAGGGCCAGGTTTCCCAAATAGGGCAGTGACCTCATGTACCCTCATGTGGTTATAGTTTTACCTAAAAGAATTCCCTGAGTGTGGATTAGGGGAATCATTGACTTACCACTAATGAGTGTGAATCATTGTGTGTCTGTGGTGGTTGTTTTTTTACATTTTGGGCTCAAAATGGCTTCTAGGAAATGTATAATTTTGTACACAATCTTACTAACAATCAGTTTGTGAGGCCAACACTTTAATCATCTTTCTGAGAATCTTTCTGCTTAATGCTTAGCTCTTCAATTTAACCCAAAACAACTCTAACCAGTACATATTTTCTCCTTGTTTTGTGGTGTTCCTTTGGACTCTTCTTTCTATGCTTTTTCTTCTAACTTTTGAAATTCATGTGAAAGTTAAAGGGAGACCCTCTCTGGTATACCATCTACAGCTCCTCTATTCAGGAGAAACTTGGATCATTTGTGATATCACATGCAATCCAAGCTAATCTACAATAAATCTTATAGAATCAATAAAAAATATAGAAAGTATATCATTTTTAGAGAAAAAATGCACACGAGACAGAACCATTAAGGGCAAAGCTATTCTAATACCTGTGTCTGCTTGGATCTGCAATTAAAAACATTCCAATAATAAATCTACTACCAGTCTCTTTTAATGCTTTTAACTTTCTTGAAGGTTCAAATTGGTATCCCAAAAATGTGCCAGGATTTTCACAATGTATTTTATAGACTCATAAATAAATATAGCAATTAATCTAAGCTATATTTCCTTCATATCTGATGAAAATTTATTACAGCATTCACCCATTCAGTGCACAAAAACTCTAATGCACTTAAAATCGGATTTCAAACCAAACATTTTATGGGAAAATATAGTATTGATCATCCATTTAAAGATATCATGGCCATGATTCATAGCAAGTCGTAAAAAAAGATCTCAGGAGGGACTGACGAATGTGTTGGGTGGTAGAGTAGTCTATTCATAAAATCAGAGCTGTTGGATCAGTGCCTTGTGTTTTCTTAATCTATCATTTATTCAACTTTTATTTCCTCCCTATACTGCTGTTTAAAAAAAAATTCATCTTCATAATGTTTGTAGTAATGATAGTTGTAGAAAAAGCATGGGCCATTGGGAATGGGAGGGACCTAAGAGATTGTGTAGTACCACCCTCTTCCCTTTATTAGAAAGGAAAGGGATAGAAGTGAAGTGACTGGCCCAACATCACACAGAACAACAGGAACAGATTTGGGACCAGAATCTAAATCTCCCATTTTGACAGTTGGCATTTGCTATGTTTGTTATAACACAAAAGGAAAAGTAATAGATAATCCTGTCAGTGCTGGTGCTCAAATTTAGGATCAAAGAAGGTCTAAGAATGAACAGTGGATTATTTTCATTTTCGTTTGAGTCCCCATAGTGGTCACAGACCTATACTTGGATTTAATTGAAGAATATAAAAGAATAGATTTCTTTGAAGTTGTCTTAGAGAATTTCTACTTGTGGGAGAGAAATACACTAAATACTTGAACATATTTAATTTTTAAAAATTTTTATTTATTATTTTTGGTGAAATATTTCATAATTACATGCCAATTAATGGTTCTAATGAAATAACTAAATTTTGAGAAGATATAGTATGGAAAAATGACCAGATGTATGTTTATAATTGATCTGAACAGTTATCCTTCTTTACCAGCTATTATGCATGATTGTTGAAATTTTGTTGATATGTTCTTTTGTTAACTCTAAGTAAGTATCAACATGGGCAAATAAGACATCTTGGCAGTTACTATGTTTTGAAACAGTTAGTATCATAGATGAATGGAATGATGAACTTGGGTGTCACAAAGACCTGAATTCAAATTAGCCTCAATACTTACCAGCAGTATGAACCAGGGTAATTCAACTAGCCTCTGCTTCTCTCTTTTCAACTGTAAAATGGGATTAATAATAGCCCCTACTTCACAGGGTTGCTGTGAGAATCAAATGAAAAAAAAAAAAAAGTAAAATGCATGGCATATACTAGATGCAATATAAATGCTTATTTCCTTTCCTCTTATTCCTTCCTTTCCTTCCCTTTCCCCTTCATTTCCTTCTCATTCTTTCTTTACATATAAACTCCAGATGAAGCTAAAGTTTTTAATCCTCCTGGGTTCATACAAATCAACCTGATCCTGTATTACTGATGTCTTAAAGTCAGTTCTGTATTTATTTTTATGTGTACTTTTTCCCTCCCCCAAATAGAATATAAACTTCTTGTAGGCAAAGATTATTTTGTCTTTGGATCTTCCGGATCTAGGGAGGTGTCTGACATATGGGAGGTGCTCAATAAATGGTGAATTTAGTAAGAATTGACCAATTATGGAAGCATAAAACCATTTGTAACAAGGATAAGAGAAAATAAGAGCCTTGTAAAAAGTATGAAAAAACAATCTTTCTGGTATCAACCCACATAGAGACTTTATAAACTGATTTCTGGAAACATGTAATATGATGGAAAAATTCATTCTGACCTTGATTCAGGGTACTTATATGTATCTTCTAAGTGATTTCTGTTGTCTTACTATGAAGTGATAAAAAACTTTTTCTTTTCAACCAGCTACTGAAAAGGAACAGAATGTATGTATAAAAGGCTTGAACAGATGAGGGGGCTTTCTCTTCCCTGATGGCTGTCAAATGAAGAGGAAAGAAGAAATACTATGAGCTCCAGGTTGGGGAGATGTCTAGAGTTCTCTTTCCCTTGGTTGCCATGTGATTGTGAATGCATGGTGATGCTGTTTTCTCTGTGTGTTCTGTTTATTCTTTCCTCATCTCAGATGAAAGGGCATCAGAAATGGAACAGACTAGATTATGACCTAATAAACTTCGACAGGTTGGAAGAGCCCCTAGAGGTCCAGCATCTGAAATCCATCGCAAAGTCTGCTGGTATACACAGCAGTAAAGGAAGATGAGAAACCAACCCTGAAAAATAACTTGCTTGACAGAAAATACCAATGGATCAACTCAGCATCTGGGGTACACTATCCTGCAAGTAACTCATCCATTGGCTATGCTACATCGAGAAGTGAACTTAGTGGGAGAATATTGGTAGTCACTATACTGTAAATCTAAATCCAGTTCCTCCAGGAACTGAGGTGATAGAGCACATTGGACTCTCAGTTTTGGGGAGTTTTTGTACCTAAGTTCTTGATGTTGTTATTGTTGTTATTTGTCTTCTGTTTTCAAAGAGGACCAGTGACATTACGTAGGTGATGTCTTGATTCGTGTGTGAATTGGATTTCAGTAAGGCAGAGCACATAAAATAGCTAGCCTCACCCTCTTCCAGAGCTATCTAAGTCCAGTGGCAAGATGAAAGTAGTGGTGATGGCCTGGAAGGCTAAGTAGA
This sequence comes from Sarcophilus harrisii, assembly GCF_902635505.1. Lineage (NCBI taxonomy): Eukaryota > Metazoa > Chordata > Mammalia > Dasyuromorphia > Dasyuridae > Sarcophilus > Sarcophilus harrisii. Next base: position 472,292,195 of record NC_045427.1, on the reverse strand, counting down.
TGACCTTAGCTTCTTTGGTGTCTGACCAAGCTCTGAGAGTTCCACAACATCTGATTTAACTGCTTCATGACCCATTGGAACCATTTTTTTTCCTCATATACTCAATTCTACTAGGAGAAGTCTTGGAGTAGACATCTCCCTAATCCACTGACTGCTTTGAAGCCTGTTGGTTATCCTCAAGCTAAACCTCATGGTTTAACTTGTCTTTCAAGATAGCTTTGCTGGGATATGGCTACTGCACAGGCCATAGCTTCTGCTTCTTTTTTTATTATATCTTTTTATTTACAATATGCTATAGCTTCTTGAAGCCATAAATAAGATCAAGATAACAGTTTGAATTATAAAGGTAAATTAGTAGCCCTGAAAAGGGCTGACAAGCTATTATACCAGAGGCCTAGTCCTTTATTAACATCCCACTTAAGAAAATGCTTCTTGATTGTACACCATCTAATCCAGTTCCCTTATTGATACAGATAAGAGAGGCTTCAGTGATTTGTCCCAGGTCTCCTTGGGTAGGAAGGCCAACACTGGAACCCAGATCTTGTAACATTATGTAGCCTAGTCCCCAAGCACCCACAAGAAACAGATTAATCTATAATTGGAGAATGTTCAACAAAATAAATAAAAATACAAATTACAATAAAATGTCAAATTGATGTACCTTCTCAGTAAATATCCCTTTATAAAAGCTAATTAATATTGATATTAAGGAGAGATAAACTGATCAAACTGATATTAGAGCAGTAAAATTACAAAATGAGATATTTGTTAAGCACTTTGAAAAACCTCAAAGCTTTATATAAATGCTATTATTTTTATCGCCACCACTACCACCACCATCATCATAGCTGCTAATTAATGTTGAAGGGAAATAGAACTTTGTGAGCAACAGAATTAAAACTCCATTGGGGTAGCCCCTAGAACCTTGGGGAAAATACTTCCTTTTTTCCCCTAAGAACCTTTCCTGATATTCCAAGTCAGTTTGGAGAATAAACTTATTAAGTACACTTTTTTCATATACATTACTTTCCTAATACTGATGTATGTGTGCCTGTGTACATTTTTTTGGCAAAGCAATTGGGAGTAAGTGATTTACCCAGAATCACACAGCTGGTAAGTATTAAGTGTTTGAAGTTGGATTTGAATTCAGGTCCTCCTGACTTCAGGGCCACTGTACCATTCAGCTGTTTCATAATATTGACATATTAAGACAGTTTTAAAATTTTGATTTCTCAGGTATTCCAGGGTAGGGCTTATTAATATTTCACAGCTGTTTTCTGTGTGATAGAATTTTTACTTTCCTATATCCTAATTTTTATGAAAGGGGCATCATGTTATTTTTTCTTTTTTTCCTTGCAGTCAAGTTCCAAAGATATGTGTTTCTCTTTACCTTCTTTTTTACCCTCCTCCAACCATCTTTTTGGGTCTAGGAATTGATAAATGAAAGAGGGTTTGGAACAATTGCTGTAGTCATATGATTATAATGTTTTGCATAACACTTATAGTTGCCATTAATTAACTGACACAGAGTCTTTTGTGGAAGGTTTCCCTGGCCTCCTTTCCAATTCCTTTCTCCCCAAAGTCTGCTACTTCTCAAGTGAGTGCAGAATCTGCCTGAGTTTGTGGATACAGAGAAATTGAATGTAGTGGCAGCCTGCTGACTAAAAGTATTTACCTAGTTTTTTTGACCAGGAGACGGCAAAGAGCATGAAATACAGGAGTGGATTAGACTGTCAGCATAACTTTGAGAACGTAAACCATTTCCTTTGTTAGCTCTAGGTTTTAGAGAAGGGTTGGAGCAGAGGAGAAATTTGTGACTACAATTATGAAATATATATTAATATAAAAAAGGAATTTTGCTAGTGGAAATTGATTCTCTTTGCATTCCATATATCAAAATGATATGGAAAAGCAGCATGAGTATTAGGGTTCTCTCTTCTAATCAGTATATATTTATTAGGTCTTTATATTTAAGTAATGGAGGAAAAGAAAATTAATATTAAGTTGTTCCTCCATTTGTGTTGTGTGTGAACTATGAATAGTTCAAGAAGGCTTGAACATGGGGTGAGGGGAAAGGAAAATGATAAGCAATACAGATGAGCCATGATAGACTGCAAGTCTGGAGACTTAGGTTTGGATAATGGTTCTTCCACTAATCAGTCTTATGATTTTAGTTTAGCCATTTCCCCATAATCTGAAGCTCAACTATTTTTTTTTTCTAGAAAATGAGAGTGTTGGATTCGAGTAATCCTGTGGTCCTTTTCTACTTTTGTGATCTTTAATTCATTTCTTTTCAGGTGAATTTGAATCAACTTTTTAGTGGACTAATCTAAAAGCCCAAGGCTTTTTATTAAATAGGCACTTAATAAATGTTGTGTGGTATGTTTTCCCTTTAACTATATAAATAAAGACCTATCTCCATTGGTCATTTGTTTGAAATGATACCAAAATTACAACTGACTTATCACAAAATGGTGAATTAAGTGAAATATATCTTCTGCATCAATTAGAAATATAATTTATCAAAGATCATATTTTAGAGTGAGTAGAGTTGCTTTGGTTGGGAAGTTTATTCAGCAAGAGTTCCTTATACTAATCAAACCAGATATGATTAAAAACAAATAAATACAAAACAATCTCTAATGAATATTTTGTTGGGCATTGAATTATGAGATTAAGAGTCACTGTCTTCTTTTGTTTATTATCAAGTATGGGAGGTAGCATTTCATTGGTAACATTCTAATTTAGTGGTACATTAGAGTTATGAGAATTTGAATTAAATTTTTTGAAATCATTGCAACATAAAAAGACTTATTTCTAGGAGTGGGATCTCTGAGTCCAAGGGTAAAGTTGTTTCAGTCACTTTCTCCTCACAATTCTAAACTGCTCTCCAAAATGGTGAGGTCAATTCATAGCTTCATTAATGGGGCATTATTATTTTTCCATAATCTTATATTTACTATTCCCAATTTTTATTACTTTTGTCAGTTTGTTGTAAATAAAGTAAAGCGTTAAAGTTGTTGGCTGGCCCTATTTAAAAATTTTATTATTTCATATATTTGTTGATAGTTTCTTATTTTTTTAAGAACTGTTTGTATCCTTTGATAACTCATGCACTGGTAGTTGACTGACTTTAAAATTACAGATATTTTCCTTATATATGAATGTATGTGTAATGATAGCCACTATATGTATACATGCTTATTTTTCAGCCTTATACTCTGTGCTGGATGAATCTATGATTAAAATGATTATTATAACCCCCAAATCCCTACTGTGTTGGCTAACCTCATACACAAAACAGGATTAAGGACTAACAACATTTTTTATATTATATCAGGAAAAACAGAATGAAGGAAAGACTAGAAACTGTAGTGGAGAAAGGTGAGTTACAGTGGATGTATACTAATTGGGTACAACCAGCAGCCCCAGGAATAGAGGTAACTCTTTCAGTTCATAGGGGAAAATGGAAGCACCAAATTTGGAGTAGTGTTACAATAAGCTCAGAGCTATGGAAAGAGGAAATTTTCTTTAGCGTAGCAGGAGTCATTTGCCCTGACCTGATCAGAGAGGCTTAGTTCTCCCGTGGGTTCCCAGTCATTCTTGCCCTTCTTTAGTTGCTTGGTTAACAGGAAGGAGTAGTCACTGGTGTTCTAGCAATAATAACACAAACTCAACATTAAATTCAAAAGACCAAATGATTTCAAGATGGATAGTGTTCTATTAGTATCCTTGAGGACTTTATTTCTCTTTCCAGGGTTTTTCTTCCAGAACTCTTCATATAATACCAGATGCCTTCATATAGTCCATTGGCTCAGATGCTAATAGAATCCTAAGAAAGAGCTTAAATTTCCCTAGTTATCCTAACTCAGGGCCAAATTCTGATTCAGAGGTAGACAAATGTTGGCTCACTGATTCTCCATACCATACTGGGAAGAAGGTGCTGTTATTATTCCCATTTTACAGATGAGAAAATTGAGTCTATGAATGGATAAATAATCTGGTCAGGATCACACAGATGGTAAATTGCTATCATTAGTGAAGAAGGTTTTATAGTATTATATAAACTTTCATCTACTTAAATCATTGTCTATTGCCTCATTGTATCATAGAGATAACTCTGTTTTCTCAAAGACACTATGTTAGCAGAGCCCAAACTATGGCAGGTATTTCTAAGACTAAATGCGAGCTTGACCAAACACAGAGTTCTGTTGAACTTGGACCAATCTAAATAAACACAAATAGGTACATTAACAGAGATTTCACAGAATCATAAATTTCAAGCTGGAGTGACCTTAGAGCCTGCCATCTCCATTTTATATAAGATCAAGCAGAGAGGCAGCCAGGAAAAGTGGATATAGCACTAGATAGGGAGTCAGGATGACGTGTGTTCTGTGTTAGATACCAGTTAATAGTATGACATTAGGCATCAGGTTTCAGAAGGTCTTAGGATCATAGATTTAGAGTTAGAAGGGAACTTAGACATCATCAAGGATAGACCTCCCATTTTACAAATGAGGAAACTGAATCACAGAAAAGTTAAGTGACTTACCCAAGAAAACACAGGGATTAACAGAAAATAGGATTTAGATTCAGGAATTTACTGATTACAAACTGATTGCTTTTTCTATTGTCAAAAAAGCCTATTAAAATCATCTAGGATATGAAGAAGTAATGATTTGAACTGGCAGAAGGAATGCTCACTTCATGGACATCACAAATTCTTGAAATACATAAACTCTCATGATGTTGGCTCATCTGCCTGGAGTTAAGTCCATGGAGTGACTGACAAATGACTGGATCCAGGTGCGTTTTTCTTGTAAGTTTATTTATGATTACTTATTTTGCCCATAACCACACATTTAGTGTGTGATAAAGGTAGAACTTAAATCCACAGTCATCTTATCTCTATCTACCATGTGACACTGTTTCTCATGTTATGACTAGTAAAGTACAGGCTGAATATTTGTTTATTATACATAAAGGAATGTACTTCTGGGAGAGGGAAGAAGTGAAGAGGGGACTTTCATAGCTGGTAATTTGCATACTGTCATGCTTATTAGAATATGAACCTCTTGGGGTCAGAGACCCTGGGTTTGGCTTTTCTTTGAATCTATAACTCTCACTGCAAAACCTGGCACAGAATAACGGATTAACAAATGCTTGTTGACTGACTATTGAGGGCAAGTACTGAATCCTTTTCACACTGTAGTAGCCACCTAATAAATGTTTACTGGTTAGACTGAATTGGATCAGTGATCCATTTCTAAAATAAATAGAACCAATGTCCTTAGAAATCCCGAGTCCTGGGAGCTGTTCAAGGAAGGCAATAAGAAAGGAGTCCCTATTGGCAGAGGCCAAAGAATTTGGGCATTACTGGGGTGTTTCAGAACATAGACATTATTAATTTTAGAAATATCTACTTTCTAAGAAGGGACTAACTCTTTGTTTTCTGATTACAGGTAGAAATATAGTTATGTGGGGTAGTGGAAAAGGAGATTTTTTTTTTCATTCTTGCTTAATGGTAGCTGAGATAGAGAACCAAGCTTTGTTAAATTTAAAAAAAAAATTAAAAAAAGAAAAAAGAAATCATCTCTGCTCATGTGGTATAAACACTTCTAGGCCTCCCCACCTACTCAAGTCCCTGTTCCTCAACTTGGCCTATAGGATCTGATCTGGGATTGGGGAAGAAAGTAATGGAGTAACACCAGTCTGACAAGAATGAGCTGCTTGAAGAGCCGTCAGATGTCACTGTGAGAGAGAATGAACTGCTATCAAAGACGCTTACAATTCAGCTCCATATTGCAGGAGAAATCTTTTTTTTATTAAAATGCTTTGTGCTGTAGGATATGGGGAGTTACACTGATCTGTAACTCTGACTATGTTTGCCCAGAGCACACCATTAGATGCTTTGTCTTCCTTAAAATAATATTAAGATGGGCTTTACTCTCTTCTGGTTCACATTAAGTATGGCTGTGTGCAGTCACAGATTTTAACACAATGGTTCCCAACAAGAAGGCCAAGAAGAAAGTGTGGTGGGAGGAAGGAAAGAGTTATTGGAAGGGGCCTGCAAATCCAGATGTGCATTAAGCACTGGCATTTTGGCATTGAATCCCAAGGTAATATAAAGCATCATTCAGTAGCAGTCAATCAATCAATCAGCATTTTTACAGTTCCTACTATATGCCAGATACCATGCTAAACATTGGAGATATGCAGACAAAAATGGATCTGCCCTCTCAGAGTTTACATTCGATGCAACAAGATATATACAGTTATACATAAAATAAATTTACAGTTATCTTTTTTGGGGGTGGGAGGCACTAATATCTAGGGACAGGGAAGTTAGAAATAGGTTCATTAAGAAGGCAATATTTTCCTTTATAGAATAAATTGTATCTTTTACCTATAAGGTGTTGGGGTTTTTAATTAGTCTTTTTTTATTAATTTTTATTAGTCTTTTTATTTATAAAGAAAACAGGGTAGATGACGGCACCATTAACATACAAGTTAATCAGCTCTCCTGTCTTTTTTTTTTTTTTGTTCAGGGCATAAAGGATGAGGTATTACAAGGGTTCTTTTGTTGTACAGTCCTATCTAACAATTTGAAGCTCCTTCAGAATTTTCTTAGCAAAAATAATGGAGTGATGTGCCATTTCCTTTTCTAACTCATTTTATAGATGAAGAAACTGAGGTAAACAGGGTTCACTGATTTGCTCAGGGTCACATAATTAGTAAATATCTGAAGCTGGTTTTGAATTCATAAAGATAGATTTTCCTGATTACAAAGCCAGTGCCCTATCAACTACATCATCTAGCTGACCAAAGTAATGGTGTTTACCACTTCACAAAACCTGTTTTGTCCAGAGGAAAACTTTTTTGAAAAAAAATTTAGGACTTTATTTTCACTTATTTCTAATTGAAATTTAACATTTCATTCAGTTATGAATAAAAACCCCCACAATTATTATGAGAAGGAGCCCTTAGTTTTACAAGACTGGCAAAGGGATTGATGACACAGAAAATATTAAGAATCCTTCAATTAGAGAGATATTTAGGAGCATCTAGATATTATTTTGCTTGTAATCATACAACTAGGAGCATCTAGATATTATTTTGCTTGTAATCATACAACTAGTGTGTGTCAAAGATAGAACTTGACTTAGTAGTCATCATATCTCTGACTACTATGTCATGCTGTTTCTCATGCTTATGCATGTTTATTATTTGTCACATGTAATTTAGATTCATTGTAATACAACATAAAATCATTCAAAAACTATTGAATTGATGTCTTTTTGTTATGTATTTTTTCAATAAACTAATTTTAATAATATCACTAGTATATTGTCAAGGTGTACAAATGTACTTGTGAGCATATATGTGCATATATACATATACATATATTTATATACACATACACATACAAATGAATAAAGAATTCTCACACTTAAAAATGTTTGGAATACCTGGGATTCAGTATGTCAATTTCAGTCTCTCAAAGGAGCTTGAAAAAAATCTTATCTGAACACTGAAATGTAATAAATTTTCAAGATATCTTAAAATTCATAAACCAAGTACAACAAATTCATTTTAATATTATTTCTAAAATGTAATTCATTTATGTGAAAACAGTTATAACTATCAGGATCAAGAGAAGGATTAAGCACATAAAATTATTTTTACAAATTATAGAAAAATCTTTTATAGTAACATTCCTTACAGATAAAAGATATTCTATCAAGATTATTTTTTATTTATAAAGAAAACAGGGTAGATAACGGCACTATTAACATACAAGTTAATCAGCTTTCCTGTCTTTTGCAGTGTATTCAGGCCAATTAGTATTTGAAAGATAAAACAGTACATTTGATTATCCCTGAGCAACTCATTCTTTTAAAGAAATCTGGCAGCAAATCCTTTAAAGATATGGCCTTTTCACAATGCGACATGCTCAGTTTTGTGTTTCTCTGAGCATGTGAAGGAATCTCACAATGCATATTACAGCAGTATCCTCTGTGGAGAGTTTCCCCATAAATAATACCCTTCATAAGTGGTGTGATCTGTATTATTATTTTTCTCCTGTGAACAAGAAGTGTCTTGTACATGCTATTTTCCAACTGCTCAGAGTAAAATGTGGGCAGGATCAGTGTTTCTAATTCAAGAATAAACTAGAAGAAATGTTATGTTTAAAACTGCATGAATGCTGGGACTTCCAGCAATACACAAGTGAGAAGCAAGTGACTTCTCTCTCTGCCCAAATTTGACTTCCTTTTTTGCCTGAGTACTGTGCTTCCACATTTAAATATATCTTGCCTGGGTTGTCACAAAGATTCTTTGTACATTATTCTAAAAAGCCTTAGGCACAGGATTATGTGTTCTTATACATCTTATTTTAGGAATCAGCAGCTAAGTCTACCAAAGGCAAATTTATGTTTAGAGCTATCAATAAAACATAACTGGGGGTCTGCTAAAAGAGTGAGTGCACATGTACATGTGCACATACACACATCTATGGAAACCAAACTGATCTTTTCTTTTTTCCTTCAAATTATTACAAAACAACTCTTTATTTATTTCTTTACTTTTGCCTTTGTCAAAAAAGTAATCTCTTAAGACAAGCTATACTTAAATATCTCAGAGATATCTTATAGCCTTATTTTCATCCAAAGTATCAAGGCAAAGCTACAGTACAATAAAATAATGGCTTTAAGTTCAGTGCCTTCAAGCACTGCCAAAAGCTTTCACAATTAGATGTCCATCATAAAGATCCATTTTGTCAAAAGTCCATTTTATCAGCCAAAAGATAATATTTATAACAGTCATTAAGTGAACTAAACAAATAGCCTTGCTCCAAAATCAGAATGATGTGGTAGAAAACCAAAGCGAACTAGATTTCAATTTCAGAGCTGACACTTAATAGCAATGTGTTCCCTTATTTCCCTTTATTAGCCTTAGTTCCCTCATCTGTCAAATGGGACAAAAATGCTCAGAGTACTGATTAGATTATAATGCAGTGAGTGAGGTATTTTAAGAAATCTTAAAGCATAAAAATCTGAGTTATATTTATGACTATAAATATCATTTTAGAAAAGATGTTGCCCTAAGAATTATCATTAATGAGATCATTTAGCCAAGAGAAAATAATAACCAATTATTATTTATTTTTAAATAATAATAATTATAATAATACTTTTTATATTCATGTAGCCTTCTCTGACTGTCTAGGTATGTTTGGAGATGGAAAATGACAGCCTACCAGGGAAAGAAATACTCAATTCTCTGGTCCTACCTTTGGAATGCAAGCATTGACAATCACAATTAGCCATATCTTTTTGCCTTTGTTAATCAGTTCCTACTCAATACACTCTATATAAAATAGTTTTCTGCACGTAGGGTGTGGTAGAGTGAGTGGAAGAACAGCAGTAACTAGGGATAGGAACTGTCTATTAGGGAAAATGGTATGGCTTACTCTTATAGCCTATATTCACATTAAAGGAGTGAGTGATTTTTCCTAATTGTTCTTCATCTCCAACCTCAAACCCATAGCCAGACAAGCACAGAAGGCTTCTTTTGTATAATGCCTTGTAATCTGCAAATTGCCTGACTACAGTTTTTCCATTTGATTTTTTTTCCCTGAGGCAATTGGGGTTAAGTGACTTGCCCAGAGTCACACAACTAGAAGTGTTAAGTGTCTGAGAGCAAATTTGAACTCAGGACCTCCTGACTTATCCACTATGCCACCTAGCTGCCCCGTATATATAGCTTATAGTCATTTGATTATAAGAATGACTGATTAGGGTAAGGATTATCACTCCCATTTTAAAGATGAGGAAACTGATGCCCAGAGAAGTGAAGTAACATTTTTCAAAATTATGAAGTAGAAAAGGTAGGTCTCTATGATTCCAGGTATTATTCCATTCGATTACTAAACTATTCGGTTCACAGTAGATTTAGGTTTTAATTTTGTGTTATTTTCTGCTTTCTTTGCCTAATATCATTTTTGGTATTAGTAGCAGGTATTTGTAGAGTTCTGGGAGAAGGAAGAAAATTAGTGAAGTTGAGGGAAGCATTGACAGAACTGTGACTTCCACCAGCCTATGTGAAATATCTTTTTACTTTTTTAATACTTTGGGACTTGATAAAGGAGTGATGATGACCTCGACAATTAGCAATGGATCTGGAATAAGAAGACACGAGTTCAAATCCCACTCAATATTTCGTACTTATAACCTTGGACTAGTTACTTTAACCTCTCTATTCATCTTTTTAAAGATGAAACAGACTAAATGATTTCTAAAGTGCCTTCCAGTTCTAATTTATTCAATCCTGTGTTCCAACTCTCTGAAATGTGTGATACAAAGAAACAATGCAATGACCACCAGACTTTTTCCCTCCTCTCTAAATGATATTTTTTTAAAAAAATTATAATTTGCTATTGTATGCATTGAAGCTGGGATTCTATTTCAAGCTATATTGTTGTAATAATGATATCTTCTGGGGTTTTTTTTTTGCATTTTATCCTTACAAAACATTTTAAACATATCTCATGTGAGCCTTGCAACTACCTTTCAAGGAGGTATATTATCCCCATTATACACTAAAAGAAGCTGAGGCTCAGAAAAAAGTGAATTAGACAAGCTCTCACAGCTAGGAAGAGACAGGTCCTAATCCTGTACTTATAAGGCCTATGTCTAATGTTCTTTGATCTACAACAAGCTACTGGCTTAGCATTATATTTGACAGATCTCTGCTCTGAAGTATTATGTTATTGTCCTTAATTTATTAGTACTGAATTGGCAAATTGTTTGGTATGATAAAGCTTTGGTGAAAGTTTGAACCATAACTTTTGACTGATAAATATTCCCAGAAGTATTCCCTGAGAGAAGGACTTGTTTTGTCTTTCTCTTTGTACTCCTGTGGGTTTGGGGTATTTTTAGTGCATTCACAAAAAGACACCTTTCAAGGAAGATCCATCTTCACTTTAGTTATTTTCCTATACATCTTTGTTGTGAATTCCATCCCCTGATTATTGTTGGATATTGATGGTGGGATAAGAGACCTCAAGGGAATTGCAGGTAGGCCTGATTGGGCTGTTTCAAGGTCAGCTTGATGGCAAACAAAACAAAACAAAACAAAACAAAAAACCTTAACTGAACCATAAGATATGTTTATGTGTGAGTAACAATACTTAAAATATATCTATCAACTTTAATACTTTAAAATTCAGTTGTTTGCTGATCAGACACAGCTACTTAAATTGACCAATCTATCTCACCCCAGCTGGAGATCAAGGGATCAGCACTTAATTTCATTCTGTGAATAAAGAATTTTTTTTTTTTATATCCACATGGAAATATCGGAACATGAAAGGTTAAGTCAATATGGAGTTTTACATTACTTAAAGGGCATTTGCATCAAAGCAGCCCGGGATGCAATTCACTTGTTTAATGAATTTTTTATGCTTATTTAATGAATTTCACAAAGGTTTGGTGTTTTTCATAAAATGGATAAGGACTTCCAGTTTTATGAAATAATAAAAACGGAACTGGAGTTATGAAATGAGCAATCTCATTAGGTAGGCATGATATATTCATAGGAAAGTGTACATGTTTCTGAATTATTGCCTGGCCTCCATTGCTCGAACACTGACTTGTTATAATAGTATGGCAAATATTCTCCTAGTTAAGATATCAAGAACTGACAGAAGGAAATTGCATTTTCTCCATTTCTAATAATGACATAATTAACACCGATTTAAAATAATTACCTGAGCATTGTTTCTTGAGTACACTGAGGTCTGTTTCAATGGTAAATGTCTAGCAATAGACTTAAGAACCTCAAATGCCCATTCCCCTTTTCCTTTTTAATTTTGTATTTGTTAAAGTAACAGTGGTCCTCTGCCTTTCATTTTTAATATTTTAGTGAGCAAACAGAGAATAAGGGGAAATATTACGTTCCTGCTGTCATATTTCTGCTGCACTATTCTATTGTGCAGGGCAATGCAGTTAATTTGTCCTTTCTAAGATTTCTCTTCTCATTTTCCATTTCTTTGGTCTTAGTAGCTCTTCAGGACAGAAGTGAATTTGCAACTTTTCTGGGCCTGCCACATTGGCCCTGTTGTGTTATTCACTGCCTTTGGTGAGTGAGCTCTGATCAGGCTTGAGAGCATGAAGTTCTGGGCTCTAGCTTTGAGCTTTTGCAATGCTGCTTGCGGCTCTCCCGGCTGTGGCCTGGTCTCATTGGGGAAAACGAGAAACTGTTTCATCTTGCTTCCTTCTCCTATTCAAAAGGACAGGCAGATGGATCCATCCTCCAGCATTCAACACTGATATCCATCTAAACTTGGTAAATAATACAGTAAAACTTCATTAATTCATGTGCCATAATTCCCTCAATAAACTTGTATTGGAAATGATCAATTCAGAAATTCAATTCAGGAAGTTTCTATTGAGCTCCTATAATGTGCCCAGCCCTGTGCTAGGTTTTGTGGAAGAGACCTGAAAAAGAGAACTGCTTCTAAGTATTTGAAGGGCTGTCAGGTGGAAGAAGGATTAATCCCAGAAGGCAGAAATTGAAGCAAAGAGGAGTGGAAAAGGAAAGTGGCAAAGAGGCAGAGAGACTTTGAGTGAAGAAAAGTTTCTGACAATTAGATCAGTCTAGAACTGCTAGAGTGGGCTGCTTTGGAAAGTAATGAGTTCCTCCTCATTAGAGGTCTTCAGGTCCAGACAGGATGAGTACTTATTGGGATTGTTAAATCTTTTGTTTTAGGAATTGATTGCATGAAATGACATCTGAGATCTCTTTAATTCTGAAATTCTATAAGAGACATTTAAATGCAACCATAAAGATTTTATTGTCTTTTTGGGCGATGAAACCCAGGAAATAGCTGAGAAGTCTATTCATATGTAAGAACTGATGAAATTTACAGTAAAGGAAAAAAATTATAGCATTTATAAAGTGCCTACCTACTATGTGGTAGCCCCTGTGTTGAAATATACTTGTGCTTCAAATACTTTAAAAATATTTCATTTAATCCTCACAAAAATCTGGAAAAGAGGCGCTATTTTTATCCCATTTTAGAGTTGAAGAAACTGAGGTAAATAGAAGTTAAGTACCTTGCTCAAGTTCACAAAGATAGTATTTGGGTCCAGATTCAAATCTTGCTCTTTTCTGGATTCAGGCCCTGTGCTCTCTATCCTCTGTGTCACCTAGCTCCCAAGATCACTGGGAACTTGGTCTAGTCTGCAAAAACTTCATGAAAAATATGAAATTTGAATTAAAGAATCTGATTGCAGGAGAAAGAAGAAGCATGGCTCCAGGTAGAGAAAATAGAAAGAGCACAGGAATGAAGATGGGCTGTCAGTTTGAGTAAAGGAGAATTACATTAAGAAGTAGCTGGAAAAAAGGATTTGAGAACAGTAGGGTTTTGTCCTTCTTGGATGGAAGACTTAGAAGAGCAGGGTGGGCTATTTGACTTAACCTGAAATATAACTACAGAACATCAGTGCTGAAATAAATCTAGAGCTGGAGAAGTTCTACAGAAGGAACAAAGACTTGTTGCAAGCTGCAGAGATAAATTTATCTAGGTAGCTAAAACCACTACCCACGTCTTCTGACTTTCATCTTAATTCTTGATCTCAATTTAGTTGCTTCTCTGAATTTGGAAGACCTGACTTGATTACTGGCTCTGCTGAACTACTTGTTTGATTTTGTTCATGTCACTTCCCTAGACTTCAATTGTCTTATTTAAAAATGAATGAATCAGATTTTGTGGCCTCCAAAGAATCTTAAAATTCTTTCCTTTCTTTTGTAAATCTATGATGATATGATTGGATTGCCAGGTGGCATGGTGGATAGGGAATGCTGGGCTTGGAATCAGAAAACTCAGCTTCATGAGTTCAAATCTTTCCTTGGACACTTTATAGCCGTGTCAACCTTGAGTAAGACACTTAAACCTGTAAAACGAGCTGGAAAGACAATGGCTAAACCATTTCAGTAACTGTGCTAGGAAGACTATACATGGGGTCATGAAGGATGGAATACAATTGAAAAAAACCTAACAACAATCATATGAACAAATTTTTATGTACCTATTTCAAATATCTATTTCCTTCCAAGTGCTAATCTACGATCAAATGCTTTTATTCTTATTTATCTATTTCATCTCAAGCAGAGAGGAGCTGGGGGAAAGGAGGGCCATTTGATGAGGTAGGATGGGGAATCAAGTTTCTTAATACTTTAGATTAATAGAGGCTACTCTTTAGTTGAATTCCATGGAAGACCACAGCCTCACTTTGTCTAGCTTATTGCTAGATTTCCATGAGCTCTGACCTAATGCACTAATGGATATGGCTTATTTTTCAGACTGTGTTGAGTTACTGCACACAGTCCAAAATCCTAGGGAAGGAAGCTGATTTGGAATAAACATCTGTCATTCAATGACTGTTAGTTTTGAGACCAGCAGAATTTGAAAAACAAGTTTTCCCTGGGTGGAAGGAATAACATGAGCATCTGATTAAGACAAGAAATGAACTCCCTCTCCCACTGAAACAAACTCCAGTACTGTCTTATAGAATTAGAAAAAACAAAATCAATATCCCCACACAGCCATATCAGTGCTCATGTTGAATATTTAACATATGCAAGAAAAAAAGGCACTGAAATGTGACATGCAAATGGACAGAAAAGCAGGGTGGTATTATTTAAAGCCATCATCATATAATTTCTCAGCATGCTAGAGTTCCATTTTCATCAAATTGAACTGAGGTACTAAGAACTCTTGATCACCTTTCCTTTCTCTCAACCCAAACATTTTCATAGATAGTTAGCTGTAATTTCCATCTTTGATTTTCCCAGGTTTCAGAAGCAGCATGAGTGACAAGAAAACCCCAAATTTACCCATCCTGCTTTTGTGTTTTATTTAATCAAACCAGTATTTTAGGGTCAGGGGGCTTTGAGTTGAAAAACACTTGGGAGATCTTCTAACCTAGGGGTTCTTAGGCTAAGGCCCATAGTCTCCCCAAAGGACATCATGAATATATTCCAGAGGGCCCTTGAATATGGATGGGGAAATAATTACACCTTGATTTTCACCTCTTAAATTGAAATTTAGATTATAAATATAAGCTTTAGACATCATTCTAAGGAGTTCATGGACTTCAACAAGCTGACAAAGTGATCATGACACAAAAAGTTAAGAACCCCTAATTTAGCCCAATCCCCTCATTTTACAGAAGGGAAATGAATCAAGATTTAAATCCAAGTTGTCTGATTGTAAATTTAGCACATACAACATTGTATTAAGTATATCCTCAAGGTATGTAGGAAAGGGTAGGTGTGAAGAAATATACAACAAAGTTATAATATGTTCCCTGCCTCCAAGGAGCTTCTATAAAATCATCAGAGAGCAATGCATGATAGCATACAGTAATGATGGTGACTTCCATTTCCATTGTAATTATGTTTTGCAGGTTGATCTCTCCAGAACCCAAATAGTGAGCTTGCTGGTGAAAATATTATCTCTACTTCACGGATGAAGATACAAATTCAGAGGGATCAACCTCATCTCATTTTGAAAAGTATAGAGAAGATCAAGATTATGAAATTTTTCAGGGCTTTAGGCATATAGTAGAAACATGATGACACTATGGTGAGGGGAAATACCCCAAAAGAGGGATCAGACTCCAATTCAATAAAGTTTATTGTTTACCACACTGCACTGTTAGTATGTTAGGCTACTGGTAAAATAAAAAGAAGAGTTAATTTTAGGCCCTGCCTTGCACTAATATCTGTCACAAAGAATGATGAGGAAGAGAAATTCTAAGAACACCATGGTTTCTTCATTTATAAAGCAGGAATAACAACACAGGCACCACCCATTTCATGTTGATATCAGAAGGAAAGCACTTTGTAAACATTAAAATGTATATTATTAAAAAGAGCTTGACAAAATTCTTGAACTTTTTCCATATCACTTACTACTTGATAATTGTAGTGCAAAGATAGGTATATGGGACAATGAGTAAACAGGAAATGAGATTCAGAAATAAGAAACTAAAGAAACCTGAGTTTCAATAATTACATGTATATCAAGAATAATGTATTTTTTAAAATTCATAACTAATGCAGAAAGTTTTTTTTAATTAAAGCTTTTTATTTTTCAAAACATATGCATGGACAATTCTTCAGCATTAGCCCTTGCAAAATCCTGTGTTCCAATTTTTCCCTTCCCCCACATCCTCCCCTAGATGACAAGTAGTCCAATATATGTTAAATATGGTAGAAATATATGTTAAATCCAATATATGCAAACATATTTATATAATTATCATGACACACACACACAAAAGAAGCAAAATAAAATGCAGGCAAACAAAAAAAGAGTGAAAGTGCTATGTTGTGAACCACACTCAGTTCCCATTGTCCTCTCTTTGGATGTAGATGGCTGTCTTCATCACTGAACAATTGGAACTGGTTTGAATCATTTCATCACTGAACAGAGCTATGTCCATCAGAATTGATCATCGTATAATCTTCTTGTTGCCATGTACAAGGATCTCCTGATTCTGCTCACTTCATATAGCATCAGTTCATATAAGTCTCTCCAGCCCTTTCTGAAATCATTCTGCTGGTTATTTCTTACAAAACAATAATATTTCATAACATTCATATACTATAATGTATTTAGCCATTCTCGAATTGATCAGCATCCACTCAGTTTCCAGTTGCAGAAATAGTTTTTTTTTTTTTTTTTTATTTAATAGCCTTTTATTTACAGGATATATACATGGGTAACTTTACAGCATTAACAATTGCCAAACCTCTTGTTCCAATTTTTCACCTCTTACCCCCCCCCCCCCCCTAAATGGCAGGATGACCAGTAGATGTTAAATATATTAAAATATAACTTAGATACATAATAATTATACATGACCTAAAACATTATTTTGCTGTACAAAAGAATCAGACTCTGAATTATTGTACATTTAGCTTGTGAAGGAAATCAAAAATGCAGGTGTGCATAAATATAGGGATTGGGAATTCAATGTAATGGTTTTTAGTCATCTCCCAGAGTTCTTTTTCTGGGTATAGCTAGTTCAGTTCATTACTGCTCCATTAGAAATGATTTGGTTGATCTTGTTGCTGAGGATGGCCTGATCCATCAGAACTGGTCATCATCTAGTATTGTTGTTGAAGTATATAATGATCTCCTGGTCCTGCTCATTTCACTCAGCATCAGTTCGTAGTAGTCTCTCCAGGCATTTCTGAAATCATCCTGTTGGTCATTTCTTACAGAACAGTAATATTTCATAATTTTCATATACCACAATTTATTCAGCCATTCTCCAACTGATGGACATCCATTCAGTTTCCAGTTTCTAGCCACTACAAAAAGGGCTGCCACAAACATTCGTGCATATACAGGTCCCTTTCCCTTCTTTATAATCTCTTTGGGATATAATCCCAGTAGTAACACTGCTGGATCAAAGGGTATGCACAGTTTGATAACTTTTGAGCATAGTTCCAAACTACTCTCCAAAATGGTTGGATTGTTCACAACTCCACCAACAATGAATCAATGTCCCAGTTTTCCCACATCCCTCCAACAATCATCATTATTTTTCCTGTCATCTTAGCCAATCTGACAGGTGTGTAGTGGTATCTTAGAGTTGTCTTAATTTGCATTTCTCTGATTAATAATGACTTGGGCATCTTTTCATATGACTAGAAATAGTTTCCATTTCTTCATCTGAGAATTGTCTGTTCATATCCTTTGACCATTTTCAATTGGAGAATGGCTTGATTTTTATAAATTAGAGTTAATTCTCATATATTTTGGAAATGAGGCCTTTATCAGAACCTTTGACTGTAAAAATATTTTCCCAGTTTATTGTTTCCCTTCTAATCTTGTCTGCATTAGTTTTGTTTGTACAAAAACTTTTCAGTTTGGTATAATCGAAATTTTCTATTTTGTGATCAGTAATGATCTCTAGTTCTGCAGAAATAGTTTTTGTATGATTTCATATGTATAGTGGGTATCATATTTCTTGCCTTCTCAATGGGTGGGAGATGGGATGGAGGGAGGGAGAACTGAAGATTAAAATTAAATAAAATTTAAAATGTTTTAATTTTGCTTTTTCTTTTTATGTCATATTTATTTCCAATTAAATGTCCTCTCTCCCTCCCCTACCTAACAAGTACAAATAACAAAGATATATATGGGTATGTATATGTATGTGTATACATGTATGGATATATGGTGCAGTTGTTCAGTCATTTCAGTTACATCTGACTCTTTATGATCCCAGTTGGAATTTTCTTGGCAAAAATAATTAAGTGGTTTTCCATTTCCTTCTCTAGCTTATTTTATAGAGGAATTGAGGCAAATAGGGTTAAGCTATCTGCCTAATATATGCACTCACACATACAATGTGTATGTATACATATATAAGCATATATATGTATTCTTACACACATGTGTGTGTGAAATCAATCAACCCATCAAATGTGTCAGACAGCATAGGAAACACTCCACACTCTTAGTTACAAACCTCTTTAATGAAAGGAGGATGCTCTAATTTTATTATTTTCTTAAACCAAGGGGGTTTAATATAATTATAGAGAATTCACTTTGGGTATGTTAATGAATAGTTCCTTTAAAAAGAAAATTTGAAGGTGCTAGACATGATGAACACTAAACAATATGTGAAGGAGTTGTAATTTCATCAATTTGAGAAATCTCCCAATGTGGAGACTCCTCCACAAATATATATCACAATTCTTCTATGGCTTAGTAGATAAATCCTAATAAGATATATAGAAGCAAGTGTTTTTACTGAGGATAACCTAGCTAGAAAGTATCAGAGAGGAAATCTGAACATACATACATACATGATATATATATATATATATATATATATATATATATATATTTTACACACTACTGCTGTACAAAATCCAGAAAGAAATCATAAAAAGGTAAGTTTCATTCAAAATAATCAGCACATATAGGAAGATGTACACTACATATATGAAAAATTCACAGCAAAAAGAAATACCCACACTGCTAACCCTATCCCTGTCCATCCTGTACTTGGTTCAAGTGACCACAAACTTCAAAGGTCTCCACAGAATTCATTTTACAACTTTAGTTAGGAAGGGCATCCATAATTTCTCATCCCTCCATCTTGTTAGTTACGTAGTATGAGTTGCATCTTACCCCACAAGGGGAGATAGTAAGATGTAGGATAAAGAGATTCACCAGTGTATAGTTAATCCACATGAAAGAAAGAAGTGGTAAGTTGCAAATCCAGTAGGAGGCATCCTCTGTATAGTTTCCACATGAAAATATCTAACCAGCCAGATTCTCTTCCCCATATTAGCTCAATTCTCAGCTTAAGGAGAGATCTGACATCCCTAGTTCTTGTGACCAAAAGAAGAGAAAACATGGATGTGTTCATTAGGGGCAAAAGCAAAGAATAAAGCTGCCAGAGACAATACTGCCTTATTATAAGGCAAGGAGTGAAGACAAAAAGGCCAACTGAAAATTCTTGGGTATAAGCCAGTCTGTCAAGTAGAAAACCTAGCAGGGAGACTCATAAGAAAGAAGGAAAACTGAATTGGAGCTCCAAAATACCTTGCTATAGAAAATGACCCCCCCCCCAAACTTCCCCAAAATAGACCACAGATTCTCTGCATTTTTCAGAAGTATTGAATTAACAACAAGAAATGCTGGAATGTTTTAAAGAGAAATAAGAAAATACTGAGATTAAGGATGAAATTAAGGTAGAAATTAAAATTCTCAAGGAACTCAGTAAGAAAAATCAGGGATTGGACAATTAAGGACATTTAGCAAAGAATCTCCATATAGGACATAATATAGGACATAATATAGGACATATAGGAATCTATATATATAGACAGTAGAATCTCTAAAAAAGAGAGTGCTAGGTATGGAACTTAAAAGTATAGCTCTGGAAGAAAATTTGGTTTAACAGTGTCAAAGAACAGAAATATTTGGAAAGCATGTGAATATACACAAATTGAAGTAACATGGTAAGTATAGGATAAAAAGAAATAATATAAAGGTTTTAGGATTATTATAAAAACAAGATTAAGTGAAAAACCTGAATATGATGCTATGTGAAGTATTATAGCAGAATCACTTAGAAATACCAGAAAAGTGAGCAAAACAATAATAGACAGAATTCAGAGATTTTCAACAGAAAAAAACCTCCAAATTTCAATTAGCAACAAATGCTTAAACTTCAGAATTTTAAACAAATATTGGAGATACCAAAAGAAAAGCTTAAATGACCAAGGAAAACCAATTTATTAGATTGAGAATACTCTCTGACAGTAAAAAATCAAAGAAGAGATTAGAATGTGGTACTCCAAAAAAGGAAAGAAAAATTATATTGTATTCCAAAACAAAGATGAGCTCATTTGTGAACAGATATGAGGCTTCAAAGACGAAGAAAGCATTTGAGTTTTTTTTCCAAAAGAAGCCAGAATCAAGTGGGCTAGTTGAAAAACAAATACTTCAAATGGGATGAACAAGGATAAATTAAAAAGAAGAAGAAGAAGAAGAAGAAGAAGAAGAAGAAGAAGAAGAAGAAGAAGAAGAAGAAGAAGAAGAAGAAGAAGAAAAGATTAAAGTGTAGAATTACCTCTCTTGTATTTCTAGGCTTAGAAAAGAGTTTTTAAATGGGACTTTTTTTACACTGATGTAAGACAGAGAATAGAAAGAGACAATTTGAAAGCCAAAGGATTTAAGAGGCTAAAATTTAAAGTGAAAAAAGAGAAAAAAGGAAGGAGAAATAATCTAATAATGCTTGTGTTAAGATCCATTATTTCAGAATCATTATTTTGGGGGGCTGGGTTATGGTGGGTACTCAGAGAGCAATTACTCAGGCAAGAAGTGATGTAAAGGAAGATGTTGGAGATATATGTTCTTCCACTAACCTTGCCTTTCAAAGTGGAGAGGGAGAGAAATCTCAACAACCTAGGATCTTGATCTGCCTGGGAGAATATAGAAGACTAGGATAAAACAACAACAACAACAATGACGAGGACGATGATGACGGACGGAGTAAAGTGATCTGGGAGAGGAACTGAGAGGTGAAAGTTCCTGGCAATGATAGAAATTGGCTCCTAAAATTGGTTTTATTTTATTTATTTATGGAAGAGAGGCTGAGGAGGAATGAGTAATTCAGGTAGCTACCTGTTTTTGAGCAAAGGTCATGATTTCTAGGGATGCAAATTACCTGTAGAGACCAAGTGTATTAGCTCTCTCAACTGACACCTACCATTTTGGGGAGCCATAAACTAAATGGCAATGCATATTGTCCTTGGAATAGGCATGTGATGAATATAGGTGTAGAGTGTACGATCAGGCTTCATAATTCAGTAAAGGATGTGTTTCCCATCACATCGTACTATCTCTTTCATGAATTAAGTCTCTCAGGTTGAAGTTCATGAAATCAAATCAACATGTACTTAGTGAGCACTTACTAATATACTAAGCATTGTGCTAATTCCTAGGAGAAAAATGTCCCAAACCCCAAAAATCTTACACTTAAGGCAAAAGTCAGCTCAGGAAAGGAAGTTGTAGAGTAATGAAAGAAAGAGTTCTAGAATGAAAGAATAATAGAGGTATTCCAGAAAGTCAGGAACAGAATCTAGAGAGGAATGAAGACATAATTGAGCTGGGAACTTTACTAAAAATCAAGTTTGTTTTTAGGTATCAACCATTTTTTTAATTGGATGTTTGTTTTTGATGTTTGAACTTTTGGATTTGTTTATAAAATGGTGACAATTTAATGTAGTACAAGACATGTTCATTGTAAAGAGAGGGTGGTAGTTTTGGTTAATTTAATGTTTTAATAAATTGAAATAAATATTCAGAGCTGATGTCCTTTTTCTCCCAAGTAAATAAAAAAAGTTGTAGGAAAAATCAGCTAGTCAAAGGAAGGAACTATAGAGATAGAAGGTGCTTTCAGCATGCAAAATTTAGGGTGGAGTATACTTCCCAAGAGGGGAAGAAAGACAGAAAAGGGCTCTTAAAGGAAAATAATCAAAACTAAACATATTTTTAAAAAGTTGGAGCAAAGAAGAATGACTGTAACTTTCAGTTTCACCAACAAATGAATGCAACTGAGGAGAAAGTTTGAGCAAAAGAGAGAATATTTAAAAATAAGCTTATGAATGGGATATTTAGAAAGATTGGAGGGGAATGAAATAAGGAGGGAGAAGTAAAGTAATATACATTTTATAAGATTGTCATAAATGACTGTTATTTGAGTTAAAACATGTTTAAGAGGGGACAGTACAGAAAGCTTTATGATCTACATTCTTGTCTAGGTTGCAGGCAGAAACAGGAAAAATAGCTAAATTTTTAAAAAATAAGAGAATTAAAATTTAAATGAATTTAAAAAGAAGCTTCAAATCATTACTAATTAGAGAAATGCAAATTAAAATAATTCTGAGGTTCTAAAAAATTAAAGGGACAAAAATTATTTTTAAAAAGTAAAAATGTTTAATTTTAGAAGGATTATAGACACAATATGCACAATAATACATTCTTGGTGGACCTGTGAATTGGTATAAGTTTTCTAGAAAGATATTTGGAATTATATACACACACAAAAATTCTAAGCAATGCATGCCTTTTGACCAAAATATACTATAATATTCTCTCTAAAATGTTCTCTGGGAGCAGGTTTCTTGGGGGACTTCTGGAGGTAGCCTTTGTTTCAGTTCAGTAATCACCCCAAATGCAGCCAGGAATTAAAGTCCAAATCCTTTACTGTCTCCATCAAAGTCTTGTCTCCTTCACTTGGGGCTCGGCTAGTTTTTCTGGAGGCCTTCCGGATCTTGGTTTCAGTGGAGAAGTGAAGGAGGACAGCCCGCCACCATTTCTTTGGTTTTCCCTCGTTCTCATTCTGGCTGAGCTTGTCCAAGCTTATATCCTCTCTCATCATAGGTGTGAATCTTGTGGAACTACTTACTATACTATATATAGTAAGTATAGTTACGTACTGTATAGTAAGTACTTGTGGAACTATAGTAAGTACTAAGTACATGTACTGAACTAGAGAACTATTAAGCACTATGCTAAACAACCATTGCCTCTATCAATTCCACTGACTTAGCACCTTGTTTCAAGTTCTGGCTCATAACAATATACCAATGCTAAGCATATACACAAAAGAGATCAAAGAAAGAAGATTATATATGTACAAACTCTTTCTGCAGTGGTAAAATATTGAAAACTAGGCGATATAGAAATGTCTGAATAAGTTGTGATATATGGAGCACTATTGTGCTATAAGAAATAAGAAAATAGATGATTTCAAAAAGACATAGAAAGTTCTACATGAACTTTGAACTTTCTACATGAACAGTGAAGTGAGAGACATATTTTATGTTCTACATGATAGTTAAGAAATTTATTCAATAGATAGAAACAAATATGCTTTAATCACATATGAACTTGTATTTTAAATCCTACTGAAAACCAGGGGTCAAAATCAAGATTAAACTAGAAAATTTGGTAACTTGGTAATTTGTCAAAGGTACACTTAATATCTGACACATTAAAGTATGGTTTCATGATGAATATTTAAAGAATTTGTGTCAAAATTTTGTAAATTCAATGTCATATCATATGAAACAAGTAGGTAGAGCCAAAAGAAGACATAATACATATTTTAAAATTTTAAGATGTAAAATGTAAGTCATATAAGCAAATAGCTTTAATTATTTTTTTTTTTTTGGTTCCAGTTAATCTGAGTCCCATTGCAGATTTTCACTATGACAAAAACTACAATTTTGAAATTAATAGATATAGGGAGATAGAGTTGGAGACAGACAAAGAGATATGTAAATAGATAGGAAAATAACTAGGTAAATTAATAGGCAGATAAAAACAAATAGAATAACTTTCATTTATCTTTGATGTTTTGAGTATATATAATTAAGAAGCGGAATTGCCAGGTAAAGGTTATGAATAGGATAGTGATTTCTTAGTTAATTTCAAAATTTTTATTATTTTTTATTTTTTTTATTATAATAACTTTTTATTGACAGAACCCATGCCAGGATAATTTTTTACAACATTATCCCTTGCACTTTCCCCTCTCTCCCTCCACCCTCTCCCCTAGATGGCAAGCAGTCCTATATATGTTGAATATGTTGCAGTATATCCTAGATACAATATATGTGTGCAGAACCAAACAGTTCTCTTGTTGCACAGGAAGAATTGAATTCGGTAAAAATAATCTGGGAAGAAAAACAAAAATGCAAACAGTTTACATTCATTTCCCAATGTTCTTTCTTTGGGTGTAGCTGCTTCTGTCCATTATTGATCAATTGAAACTGAATTAGGTCTCTTTGTCAAAGAAATCCACTTCCATCAGAATACATCTTCATACAGTATCATTGTTGAAGTATATAATGATCTCCTGGTTCTTCTCATTTCACTTAGCATCAGTTCATGTAACTCTCTCCAAGGCTCTCTGTATTCATCCTGCTGGTCATTTCTTACAGAACAATAATATTCCATAACATTCATATACCACAATTTACCCAACCATTCTCCAATTGAAGGGCATCCATTCATTTTCCAGTTTCTAGCCTCTACAAACAGGGCTGCCAAAAACATTTTGGCACATACAGGTCCCTTTCCCTTCTTTAGTATTTCCTTGGGGTATAAGCCCCGTAGTAGCACTGCTGGGTCAAAGGGTATGCACAGTTTGATAACTTTTGGGGCATAATTCCAGATTGCTCTCCAGAATGGTTGGATTAGTTCACAACTCCACCAACAATGCATCAGTGTACCAGTTTTCCCACATCCCCTTCAACATTCGTCGTTATTTTTTCCTGTCATCTTAGCCAATCTGACAGGTGTGTAGTGGTATCTCAGAGTTGTCTTAATTTGCATTTCTCTGATTAATAGTGATTTGGAACACTCTTTCATATGAGTGGTAATAGTTTCAATATCATCATCTGAAAATTGTCTGTTCATATCCTTTGACCATTTATCAATTAGAGAATGGCTTAGTTTCTTGTAAATTAGAGTCAATTCGCTATATATTTTGGAAATGAGGCCTTTATCAGAACCTTTAACTGTGAAGATGTCTTCCCAGTTTGTTGCTTCTCTTCTAATCTTGTTTGCATTAGTTTTGTTTGTACAAAAGCTTTTTAATTTGATGTAATCAAAATTTTTTATTTTGTGATCAATAATGGTCTGTAATTCATCTTTGGTCACAAATTTCTTCCTCTTCCACAGGTCTGAGAGATAAACTATCCTATGTTCCTCTAATTTATTTATAATCTTGTTCTTTATATCTAAATCATGCACCCATTTTGATCTTATATTGGTATACAGTATTAAGTGTGGGTCCATGCCTAATTTCTGCCATACTAGTTTCCAGTTATCCCAGCAGTTTTTGTCAAATAATGAATTCTTATCCCAAAAGGTAGGGATTTTTGGTTTGTCAAATATTATATTGTTATAGCAATTGGCTACTTTGTTCCGTGAGCCTAACCTATTCCCCTGATCAACTAGTCTATTTCTTAGCCAGTACCAAATGGTTTGATGACTGCTGCTTTATAAAATAGTTCTAGATCTGGTATCGCTAGGCCACCTTCATTTGCTTTCCTGTTCATTAATTCCTTTGAAATTCTTGACCTTTTGCTCTTTCAGATGAATTTGTTGTTATTTTTTCTAATTCAATAAAATAGTTATTTGGAAGTTGGATTGATATAACACTAAATAAATAGATTAGTTTAGGGAGTATTGTTATCTTTATTATATTTGCTCAACTTATCCAAGAGTACTTGATTTTTTCCAATTGCTTAGATCTGACTTTATTTGTGTGGAAAGTGTTTTGTAGTTTTGCTTATATAGTTCTTGACTTTTCCTTGACAGATAAATTCCCAAATATTTTATATTATCAACAGTTATTTTAAATGGAATTTTTCTTTGTATGTCTTGCTGTAGGATTTTGTTAGTAATGTATAAGAATGCTGAAGACTTCTGTGGATTTATTTGTATCCGGCAACTTTGCTAAACTTGTGGATTATTTGTAATAGCTTTTTAGTTGATTTTCTGGGGTTCCCTAAGTATATCATCATATCATCTGCAAAAAGTGATAATTTGGTTTCCTCATTACCTACTCTAATTCCTTTAATCTCTTTTTCTTCTCTTATTGCCAAGGCTAGCATTTATAATATAATATTGAATAGCAATGATGATAGTGGGCAACCTTGTTTTACCCCTGATCTTAGTGGGAATGGTTCTAGTTTATCCCCATTACATATGATGCTTGCTGATGGTTTCAAATATATGCTACTGACTATTTTAAGGAAAAGCCCATTTATTCCTATACTCTCTAGTGTTTTCAGTAGGAATGGGTGTTGGATTTTATCAAATGCTTTTTATGCATCTATTGAGATAAGCATATGTTTTTTGTTAATTTGGCTATTGATATAGACAATTATGACAATAGTTTTCCTAATATTGAACCAGCCCTACATTCCTGGTATAAATCCCACTTGGTTATTGTGTGTTATTCTGTTGACAAATTGCTGTAATCTCTTTGCTAGTATTTTATTTAAGATTTTTGCATCAATATCCATTAGGTAATTAATCTGTAATTTTCTTTCTCTGTTTTGACCCTACCTAGGTTAGGTATCAGCACCATATCTGTGTCATAAAAGGAATTTTGAAGGACTCCTTCTTTCCCTTTTTAAAAAAATAGTTTGCATAGTATTGGAATTAATCATTCTTTAAATAATTGGTAGAATTCACATGTAAATTCATTTGGTCCTGGGGATTTTTTTCTTAGGGAGTTGATTAATAGCTTGTTCTATTTCTTTTCCTAAAATGGGGTTATTTAAATAATTTCTTTCTTCTTCTGTTAATCTGGGCAACCTATATTTTTGTAGATATTCCTCCATTTCACTTAGATTGTCAAATTTATCGGCATAACATTGGGCAAAGTAATTCCTGATAACTGCGCTAGTTTCCTCTCATTGGCAGATAGTTCTCCCTGTTCATTTTTGAGACTAACAATTTGATTTTCCTCTTTCCTTTTTCTTATCAAATTAACTAAAGGTTTATCTATTTTGTTGGTTTTTTTCATAAAATCAACTCAGTTTTATTTATTAGTTCAATAGTTTTTACTTTCAATTTTATTGGTCTCTCCTTTTATTTTTAGAATTTCAAGATTGGTATTTGATTGGGGGTTTTTAATTTGTTCTTTTTATAGCCTTTTTAGTTGCAAGCCTAATTCATTGATTTTTTCTTTCTCTTATTTATGCCTCTAGAGATATAAAATTTCCCCTTATTACTGCTTTGGCTGCATCCCACATATTTTGGTATGTTGTCTTATTATTGTCATTCTTTTGGATGAAATTAGTGATTGTGTCTATGATTTGCTGTTTCACCCAACCATTCTTTAGGATGAGATTATTTAGTTTAGAATTACTTTTTGATCTTTTTTTCCCTGGCCCTTTATTGAATGTAATTTTTATTGCATCATGATCTGAAACAAAAAAAACCTGCCCTTATCATTTCTGCCTTTCTGCATTTGATTTTGAGGTCTATATATCCTAATATATGGTCAATTTTTTATAGGTTCCATGAACTGCCGAGAAGAAAGTGTATTCCTTTTTGTCTCCATTCAATTTAACCAAAGATCTATCATATCTAGTCTTTCTAGTATTGTATTTACCTCTTTAACTTTTCTTTCTTATTTATTTTGTGGTTTGATTTATCTAGTTCTGAGAGAGCAAGATTGATATCTCCTAGTATTACAGTTTTGCTGTCTATTTCTTTTTGCAACTTTCTTAGCTTTTCCTTTAGGAATTTAGATGCTATATCACGTGGTGCATATATGGTTTAATATTGATATTGCTTCATTATCTATAGAACCCTTTAGCAAGATATAATTTCCTTTCTTATTTCTTTTAATCAGATCAACTTTTGTTTTTGCTTGATCTGAGATAAAGATGGCTACCCCTGCTTTTTTTACTTCATGTGAAGTATAATAGATTCTACTCCAGCCTTTTACCTTTACTCTGTATCACTCTGCTTTAAATTTATTTCTTGTAAACAACATATTGTAGGATTCTGGCTTTTAGTCCAGCCTGCTCTCCACTTATGCTTTATGGGACAGTTCATCCCATTCACATTTACAGCTAAAACTGCTAATTCTGTATTTCCTGCCATCTTATTAACCCCAAATTATATTTTCTCTTTCCTTTTCCCCTTTCTCTATTCCCCAATATTTTATTTATGAGCCCTACTTGCCTCAAGTAGTCTTCCCCCTTTACAGACCCTAACCCTACTATTTCTCTTTTCTATTTAGCCTATCCTTTTCTTTATCCCCTTTCCCCTCCCACTTTTTTTTTATAAGATTAGAGATGTTCCTCAGTGAAACCAAATATATCTAATATTCTTTCTTTGGGCCAAATTGATGAGAGTAAGATTCGCACAATATTCATCATCCTTTCTTCTTTCCCTCAATAGCTCCTGAGTAGTCTTTATTGTGGCTCCTCAGTATTTCAATTGTTTCTTTCTGGATGCTTGTAATAATTTATCCTTGATTTGATAGTTCTCAAATTTAGCTATGATATTCCTTGGGGTTTTAATTTTGGGGTCTCTTTCACAAAGTGTTCAGTGAATTCTTTCAATGGTCATTTTACCTTCTGTTTCTATAATATCAGTTCTCTTTGATGATTTCCTGATAGTGTCTAGGCTCTTTTTTCATCATGTATTTCCGGGAGTCCAATCATCCTTAAGATTGTATCTCCTAGATTTATTTTCCAGTTTGTTGTTTTCCCCATTACATATTTTACATTTTTTCCTAATTTTTCATATTCTTGGTTTTGCTTGACTGATTCTTGTCTTCTTGACTCATTCATTTCCATGTGTTCAGTTCTGAATTTTAGTGTGTTATTTTCATTTACTTTTTTTTTTTTTTTTACTTCTTTTTGTATTTATCCAATTTTCTTTTTGAATGAGTTGTTTTATTCTATGGAATTTTTTTTTTCATTTCACAAACTTTGTTTTTTAAGGAGTTATTTTCTTTTTCTGTTTCACAAATTCTATTTTTCTGGGAGATGCTCTCTTTTTCTAGTTTATCAAATCTATTTTTAATGAGTTATATGCTTTTTCCATTTTACTATATTTACTTTGTGTTGCCTTTTCCAAACTCTCTTGCAAAGCTTTCATTTCCTTTCCCCATTTTTCTTCTAGATCTCTTTTAAGATCCTTTTTAAGTTCTTCTAAGAGAGCCTTGTGTGATGGGGAGCAGGTTATTTCATCTTTTGGAGCTTCATCTGCATACAGTCTGCCTTTAGTCTGCTCAGGATTTGAAATCGTTCTTCTTTTTCACCATAAAAGCTGTCAATTGTTTTTTTTTTTATTTATTTATTTTTATTTAATAGCTTTTTATTTACAGGATATATACATGGGTAACTTTACAGCATTAACAATTGCCAAACCTCTTGTTCCAATTTTTCACCTCTTACCCCCCCCACATCCTCCCCTAGATGTCAGGATGACCAGTAGATGTTAAATATATTAAAATATAACTTAGATACACAATAAGTATACATGACCAAAACGTTATTTTGCTGTACAAAAAGAATCAGACTCTGAAATATTGTACAATTAGCTTGTGAAGGAAATCAAAAATGCAGGTGTGCATAAATATAGGGATTGGGAATTCAATGTAATGGTTTTTAGTCATCTCCCAGAGTTCTTTTTCTGGGCATAGCTAGTTCAGTTCATTACTGCTCCATTAGAAATGATTTGGTTGATCTCGTTGCTGAGGATGGCCTGGTCCATCAGAACTGGTCATCATATAGTATTGTTGTTGAAGTATATAATGATCTCCTGGTCCTGCTCATTTCACTCAGCATCAGTTCGTGTAAGTCTCTCCAGGCCTTTCTGAAATCATCCTGTTGGTCATTTCTTACAGAACAGTAATATTCCATAATTTTCATATACCACAATTTATTCAGCCATTCTCCAACTGATGGACATCCATTCAGTTTCCAGTTTCTAGCCACTACAAAAAGGGCTGCCACAAACATTCGTGCACATACAGGTCCCTTTCCCTTCTTTATAATCTCTTTGGGATATAATCCCAGTAGTAACACTGCTGGATCAAAGGGTATGCACAGTTTGATAACTTTTTGAGCATAGTTCCAAACTACTCTCCAAAATGGTTGGATTCGTTCACAACTCCACCAACAATGCATCAATGTCCCAGTTTTCCCGCATCCCCTCCAACAATCATCATTATTTTTTCCTGTCATCTTAGCCAATCTGACAGGTGTGTAGTGGTATCTTAGAGTTGTCTTAATTTGCATTTCTCTGATTAATAATGACTTGGAGCATCTTTTCATATGACTAGAAATAGTTTCAATTTCTTCATCTGAGAATTGTCTGTTCATATCCTTTGACCATTTTTCAATTGGAGAATGGCTTGATTTTTTATAAATTAGAGTTAATTCTCTATATATTTTGGAAATGAGGCCTTTATCAGAACCTTTGACTGTAAAAATATTTTCCCAGTTTATTGCTTCCCTTCTAATCTTGTCTGCATTAGTTTTGTTTGTACAAAAACTTTTCAGTTTGGTATAATCGAAATTTTCTATTTTGTGATCAGTAATGATCTCTAGTTCTGCTTTGGTCATAAAGACCTTCCCCTTCCACAGGTCTGAGAGGTAAACTATCCTATGTTCCTCTAATTTATTAATAATTTCATTCTTTATGCCTAGGTCATGAACCCATTTTGACCTTATCTTGGTGTACGGCGTTAAGTATGGATCAATGCCTAGTTTCTGCCATATTAGTTTCCAATTTTCCCAGCAATTTTTATCAAACAGTAAGTTCTTATCCCAAAAGCTGGGATCTTTGGGTTTGTCAAAGACTAGGTTGCTATATTTGTTGACTGTTTTATCCCTTGAACCTAATCTATTCCACTGATCAACTAATCTATTCCTTAGCCAATACCAAATAGTTTTGGTAACTGCTGCTCTATAATATAATTTTAGATCTGGTACAGCTAAGCCACCTTCATTTGATTTTTTTTTCATTAATTCCCTTGAAATTCTTGACCTTTTGTTTTTCCATATGAACTTTGTTGTTATTTTTTCTAGGTCATTAAAATAGTTTTTTGGGAGTCTGATTGGTATAGCGCTAAATAAATAGATTAGTTTAGGTAATATTGTCATCTTTATTATATTTGCTCGCCCTATCCAAGAGCATTTAATATTTTTCCAATTGGTTAGATCAGACTTAATTTGTGTGAAAAGTGGTCTGTAATTTTGCTCATAAAGTTTCTGATTTTCCCTTGGCAGATAGATTCCTAAATATTTTATATTATCAGTAGTTACTTTAAATGGAATTTCTCTTTGTAACTCTGACTGTTGGATTTTGTTAGTGATATATAAGAATGCTGATGACTTATGTGGGTTTATTTTATAACCAGCAACTTTGCTAAAGTTGTGGATTATTTCTAATAACTTTTTAGCAGAATCTCTGGGGTTCTCTAAGTATACCATCATGTCATCGGCAAAGAGTGATAATTTGGCTTCCTCATTGCCTATTCTTATTCCTTTAATCTCTTTCTCAGCTCTTATTGCTATAGCTAGCGTTTCTAATACAATATTAAATAGTAACGGTGATAGTGGGCAACCTTGTTTCACTCCAGATCTTATTGGGAATGGTTGCAGTTTGTCTCCATTACATATGATGCTTACTGATGGTTTTAAATAGATGCTGCTGATTATTTTAAGGAAAAGTCCATTTATTCCTATACTCTCAAGTGTTTTTAATAGGAATGGATGTTGGATTTTATCAAATGCTTTTTCTGCATCTATTGAGATGATCATATGGTTTTTGTTAATTTGGTTATTAACATGGCCAATTATATTGATAGTTTTCCTAATATTGAACCAGCCCTGCATTCCTGGTATAAATCCTACTTGATCATAGTGTATTATCTTGGAGATGATTTTCTGTAGTCTTTTTGCTAATATCTTATTTAAGATTTTAGCATCAATATTCATTAGGGAGATTGGTCTATAATTTTCTTTCTCTGTTTTCAGCCTACCTGGTTTAGGTATCAGTACCATGTCTGTGTCATAGAAGGAATTTGGTAGGACTCCTTCATTCCCTATTTTATCAAATAATTTATATAGCATTGGGGCCAATTGTTCTTTAAATGTTTGGTAAAATTCACATCTAAATCCATCTGGTCCTGGGGATTTTTTCTTAGGGAGTTGTTTAATTGCCTGTTCTATTTCTTTTTCTGAAATGGGACTATTCAAGCAATTTACTTCCTCCTCTGTTAGTCTGGGAAGTCTATATTTTTGGAGGTAGTCATCCATTTCACTTAGGTTATCAAATTTATTGGCATAAAGTTGAGCAAAATAACTCCTTATTATTTCTCTAATTTCCTCTTCATTGGTGGAAAGTTCTCCCTTTTCATTTTTAAGACTACTAATTTCATTTTCCTCCCTCCTTTTTCTAATCAGATTTACCAAAGGCTTATCTATTTTATTGGCTTTTTCATAGAACCAACTCTTAGTTTTATTAATTAGTTCAATAGTTTTTTTACTTTCAATATTTTTAATTTCTCCTTTTAATTTTAGAATTTCCAATTTAGTATTTGATTGGGGGTTTTTAATTTGGTCTTTTTTTAGTTTTTTTAGTTGCAAGCCCAATTCATTAATCTTTTCTTTCTCTGTTTTATTCAAGTAAGCCTCTAAGGATATAAAATTCCCTCTTATTACCGCTTTGGCTGCATCCCACAAATTTTGGTATGATGTCTCATCATTGTCATTATCTTGAGTGAAATTATTAATTGTATCTATAATTTGCTGCTTCACCCAATCATTCTTTAAGATGAGATTGTTTAGTTTCCAATTACTTTTTGGTCTATTTCCCCCTAACTTTTTGTTGAATGTAGTTTTTATTGCATCATGATCTGAAAAGAAAGCATTTACTATTTCTGCTTTCTTGCATTTAATTTTGAGGTCTTTATGTCCTAATATATGGTCAATTTTTGAATAGGTTCCATGAACTGCTGAGAAGAAAGTATATTCCCTTCTATCTCCATTCAATTTTCTCCAAAGATCCAACATACCTAATTTTTCTAATATTCTATTTACTTCTTTAATTTCTTTCTTATTTGTTTTGTGGTTTGATTTGTCTAATTCTGAGAGTGCAAGGTTGAGATCTCCTACTATTACAGTTTTGTTGTCTATTTCTTCTTGCAACTCTCTTAACTTCTCCTTTAGGAAGTTGAGTGCCATACCACTTGGTGCATATATGTTTAATATTGATATTGCTTCGTTGTTTATGCTACCCTTTAGCAGGATGTAGTTTCCTTCCTTATCTCTTTTAATTAGATCAATTTTTACTTTTGCTTGATCTGAGATAAGGATGGCTACCCCTGCTTTTTTGACTTCACCTGAAGCATAATAGATTTTGCTCCAGCCTTTTACCTTTACTCTATATGTATCCCCCTGCTTTAAATGTGTTTCTTGTAAACAACATATTGTAGGGTTCTGACTTTTGATCCAGTCTGCTATCTGCCTCCTCTTTATGGGGGAGTTCATCCCATTCACATTTACGGTTAGAATTACTAAATCTGTATTTCCTGCCATCCTAATAACCCCAGATTGTGCTTTACTTATTCTTGCCTCCCCCAACCCTCTTTCCCCCTTTTAAACTTATGTACCCCTCTTGTATCACGATACTTATCCTCTTTATAATCCCTCCCTCCCCCCCTTTGAGTCTTTCCCCCTTCCTTCCCTTATTACTCTTTTTCTTTTCCCTTTTCCTCTCCCCCGTTTTTAATGAGGCGAGAGAGAATTTTCTCTAAAACAAATGTCAATTATTTTTTCTTTGAGCCAACTCTGATGAGAGTAAGATTCACACAATGTTCCTCCCCCTCTCTAAATTCCCTCAGATATGATAAGTTTCCTTAGCCTCTTTGTGGGATGTGGTTTCCCTCTTTTTATCCCTCCTTCCCACCTTATTCTGCCATCATCCCTTTTCCATATCTACTTCCCTTTTTTATGTTATATCAGTACAATCAAATTATACATGTATTCTTTTTGTATATCCACAACAGAAATACAATTCTCAAGAGTTATTTTTACCTTTTCTGCATCTCTTGAGTTCTATTCTTGGAGATCAAATTTTTTGTTTAGTTCTGGTTTTTTCTTCAGAAACAAATGGAATTCATTTGTTTCATTAAATGTCCATCTTCTTCCCTGGAAGAAAATGCTCAGCTTAGCTGGGTAGTTTATTCTTGGCTGCATCCCAAGTTCTTGTGCCTTTCGGAATATCATATTCCAGGCCCTTCTTTCCTTTAATGTAGAGGCAGCCAGATCTTGGGTGATCCTTATTGTGGCACCTCGGTATTTAAATGGTTTTTTTTTGGCTGCTTGTAAAATTTTTTCCTTAATCTGATAGTTCTGAAATTTTGCCACAATATTCCTTGGGGTTTTTATTTTAGGGTTTCTTTCAGAAGGTGTTCGATGAATTCTTTCAATGCCTATTTTACCTTCTGATTCTATTACATCTGGGCAGTTCTCTTTGATGATTTCTTGTAAAATAGTATCTAGGCTCTTTTTTTCATCATAGTTTTCAGAAAGTCCAATAATCCTCAGATTATCTCTCCTAGATCTATTTTCCAAGTCTGTCGTTTTTGCAAGTAGATAATTCATGGTTTTTTCCAGTTTGTCATTTTTTTGTTTTTGCTTGACTGATTCTTGCTGTCTCAATGAATCATTAGTTTCTATTTGTTCAGTTCTAATTTTTAAAGAATTATTTTCTTCATTAGCTTTTTTTACTTCTTTCTGTATATGTCCAATTGAGTTTTTGAATGTATTGTTTTGGTCTGTGGAATTTTTTTCCATTTCACTAATTTTTTTTTTTAGTGAATTATTTTCTTTTTCCAATTCACAGATCCTACTTTCTTGCGTGTTCTTTGTCTTTTCCAATTCACGGATCCTACTTTCTTGCGAGTTCTTTGTCTTTTCCAATTCACAAATCCTACTTTCTAGTGAATTCTTTATTTTTTCCAATTCACAATTCTTACTTTCCTGAGATTTTTTTACTTTTTCCAATTCATATTTCAGGAAGTTGTTGCTCTCTTGTAAGGCTTCTCTTTCCTTTCCCCATTTATCTTCTAACTCTCTTTTGAGACTTTTAATGGTCTCTTCTATGAGAGCATTATGTAAAAGAGGACAGTCTGATGCATTTTTGCTGTTTGAGGTCTCTTCAGGTTTGCTGCATAGCCCTTTTTCTGCATAGAAGCTGTCGATCATTCTTTTCATCTTTTTATTCATGTTTTAAAGCCTTTAGGGTAGGTCTCCTAGGCAAGGGGGTTACCAGCTTCCTCTGCAGAGCAGGGAGAGATGTAAACCGATTTCCGGCTCTGAGGTATGGGAGTGCTCTGAGTTTTCCCTTCCCCCAACAGGAAGTGGATTCAGCACTGGCCGAGCTATCAAAGTGCCCAGTTGGGCTGTGTGGGTTAGCGATTTCCCTCGGCTAGAGACTAAGGGGTGAAAGTGTCACTGCCCCAGGCCGGAGCCTCTTGTGGGACTGTGAGTATTAGCAGCTGACCGCAGACCAGACCGCCACAAACTCTGCCCAGCGTCTCTGCCTGATGCAAATCGGCCCTGGAAAAGCTCTATGGCCCCAAGCCGAGCTCCCCACTGCGCAGATTGGAGGCTAACCCGGGCTGTGTCCTCCTCCTGTGCAGGATCCCAACTGCCCCAAGGAAAAGCCCGTACTTCGGGTTGGGGCTGCGCGCTTGTGCTGAGATCTGTGCTTTCACTTTCGGTTTGAGGCTCTCCTAGGAACCTAATTTCTGTCCCCGTCTGCGCCAATCTCCCCCCTGGCCCCGGAACCAACCTTTTTTTTTGCGAGACTGCAGATTTTCTTCGGGCGGTGAGTTGTTCTACTTCTTATCTTTACGAATTGTAGCAGTCAAGACTATTTTTGAGGCTCGATATAATATTGATAAAGAGGGTAAGAGAAGAGCTTAGAAAGTCACGTGTGCCTTCTCCGCCATCTTGGCTCCGCCCCCCAAAGCTGTCAATTGTTAAAGTACTCTTTACTTTTTTACTCTTTTATTAAAGTTAAGTTAAGGTCTGCCTTTAGGGCAGGAGAGGTTTTCCAAGCAACCATAACTGGCTGGGTTAGTGCTGATTTACTCCTGGTGCTGGGTCTGCCATGTGGAGTCTGCAATGTGGGTGGAGTCAGCAATGTCCTGGGGCTTTATGATGTCTGCACTGGCATTTATGGTCAGCTGCCAGGGCCTTGCAGTGTCTCTCCCCATTCCTATTGAAACAGACTTTTGTTCTGCTTCCTCCTGCAAACTCTCTTCCTTCCACACCCCCCACCCCAGAGGTTGCACAGCCACACACTGAGACTGCTCTGCCCCAGGAGTTCTGCTGTGTCTGCATTGGCGTTTGTGGTCAGCTGTTTGTGCTTTGCTGCCTCTCTCCCATTTCTGATTGAAACAGACCTTTTTGGGTGATCTTTGAAATTATCTTCTCAATTTCTTACACTCCCAATATTTGTGGTTCTGCCTGTCCAGAGCTAATTCAGAGGCTGAATTTTGTAATTATTGTGAGGGTTGTAAAGAAGATCAAGAGAAACATGTGTTATCTCTGCCCTCTTGGCTACACCCCCAGAAGAATATCAATATTAATTATAAGAATATTAAGTATGTCCTTGACAAGCAGTTCATATTCCAAGTTTCTTCTTGATTCTTTTTTTTTTTTTTAACATTTTCCCTAAGATGTAGGTAACAACTCAAATTAATTGAAACAACCAATTTGGTCCTTGAGAACATTTTAATGTAGCAGAGAGAATATTAGAGTGGAAGTCAGGAAGAGTTGTGTTCAAATTCCATCTCCATCACTGCCTGTGTGGTCTTAGGCAAATCACTTACCCTCTCTGAGCACCAGTATTATATATAATATAACTTAACATAGTATATAAAATTAAGGGTTTTTGAACCAGATGGGGTTTTAGATGCCCTTCAGTGTCAGATAAATGATTCTATTAAAATATGGTAAGATATATTTCTTTTCTCTTGATAGAAGTGGGAGATTTACAGGTACAAAATAACTTATGATGTACACATGGCCATTTTTGCTTAATAGTTGAACTTTGCTGCTGAGAGGGTTCAATGTAATATATATGGAATACCCCCAATATCCAAGTGAAGTTTTAAGTTGTTAAACAACTTGAAACTTCTCTAAGACTTTTGGAGCATCATTTTGGGAAGTAAGTTTTGTAAACAATATTCACATATACTATTTTTTTGAGGAAAAGGATATATTTGTATAGGACTTAATCATTGACAGGCTCAGAACTAATCACAGAAATGTGCCCAGTAACAAGGTGTTAAACTAATTGTAAAAAGTCTACCCAGCTAGTTGTTATCTTTATGGGGTTGAAACAAGCTCCTCAAAGAAGTCAAAAGGGAACAACTAAATTGGATGAACAATAATTGAGTTACCTCCATGTGACCCTTAAAAGACATGATCTATTCAGAGACAGAATTTTCAACTGCAGAAGAACAAAGATTTCACCTCTTAGAGGGGAAAAGGGATTTTTTTTCCTTCCTCTTCTTATTAACTATGTTGTCCAGTAGCAGAACCATTCAGCTAGGAGAACAGTATCAGCCATTATTGGAAAGTCATTTTAACAGTGTTCAAGACACAGCTGAGGGGTCAGATAGATTCTGAATTTGCAACCCTGTATATAATGTTGAAGTCTCACTTGAAACCCATTCTTCATATACTATCCAAGAATTTAAATGTTAGAATATCATTGAAAGATTCATACCCACATTAATTAACCAGAATCCTGAAGCTGGAAATTTTTTCTTACTTAAAAAAAAACAATCTTTTTTTTAATCCCTAGAACCAGGTGAGAAGGTTTCCTCCTCTTTTCCTCAATAATAACTTCACAGATAAGTATGTCTGGGTTCAAATAGTTTCACAGCATTTAAAATAACAAATCTCTCCATACTCTTCCCCCGAT
This sequence comes from Sarcophilus harrisii, assembly GCF_902635505.1. Lineage (NCBI taxonomy): Eukaryota > Metazoa > Chordata > Mammalia > Dasyuromorphia > Dasyuridae > Sarcophilus > Sarcophilus harrisii. The sequence goes on along the minus strand of NC_045427.1, from coordinate 472,254,094 downwards.
TTTGGTGCCTTTGTTAACTAATCTTGATTAAATTGTGGAAGATTTTAATTTCATATTCTCATTTCCCTTGATTAAGCGTCATCTTCAAAATTCCAAAGTATAGATTTATAAGCAGAGGTAGCAAATGACATTTTACTCTCCACCAGCCACCCCCAAAGTTCAATCACACATCAGAGATGGGACTTTTCATATAAATGGAAGTACTTTTCAGGACTTCCAAACATCACATCACTACAGTCTGTATGCAGATCCAGAAGACCACATCCTTGATCCACATTCATCTCCAGCTGGCTGAACAAAATACCCTTTAATAAATCTCCATTAGAAAAATAAGTCTTGTGCATGGGTTTCCTTTTCCTTTTTCTAAAGTGGATGTTGGATTACCACATAATCAGTCAACTGGAGAGTCATTTGCTGCCAAATGAAAGAATTGAAATGAATAGTAAAAACCAATCATCTCCTTTTAAAAATTTGAACTCAGAGAACATTCATTCCAGTTGTTTCAGTAAATGACTCTAATTTATAATATACCCGTTGTAATTTTCTACGATTCATTGCTATATAGGCCTACCTCAGAAATATTGCAGATTTGATTCCAGATTTCCAATTAACCAATTAAGTGAATTTTGCAATAAAATGAGTCATATATTTTTTTGTTTCCCAGTGCATGTTAACATACACACACACACACACACACACACACACACACACACACATGTCATAGTCCACTAAGTATGCAATAGTATTATGTATGTCTAAAAAAAAAAACTTAAAATACTTCATAGCTAAAAAAAATGCTAACCATCATCCGAGTCTTCAGATATTCATAATCTTTTTTGCTGGTAGAGAGTCTTACCTTGATGTTGATGATGTTTAAGATCACAGATCCTTGATATTACGAATTATTTGGGGGCAGCAAAAACCATAGTCATATAAGATGGTGAACTTAAGTGATAAATATTGTGTATGTTCTGATTGCTCCACCAACCTGTCATTCCCTTTCTCTTTCCTTCTTTTCAGGCCTCCCTATTTCCTGAGACACAAATATAGTGAAAAAATAAATTTAGTTGATAAAGCAGGATCTGAATGAAACATCTCCAAATTTTGATAAGGTAGCCTGTGGTAGGTGCCTCACAAGGACATTTTTTGAGGTAAGAATCCTTATGGATGGGAGCTAGAACTACAATCCAAGTGTTCAGGCCCAGTATCCTAAATAGTAATATAATATCAGGTATATCAAATGCCCTTTCAAAACCTCAGCTTCCTCATCTCCTTTTGTATTAAAGCTTTTTATTTTCAAAACATATGTACAGATACTTTTTCAATATTGACCCTTGCTACCCTTGTGTTCCAAAATTTCTCTTCCTTCTTCCACCCCTTCCCCTAGATGGCAAGCAATCCAATATATGTTATACATGTTAAAATATGTTAAATCCAATATATGCAAACATATTTATATAATTATCTTGCCGCACCAAAAAAGAAAAATCAGATCAAAAAGAAAAGAAAATGAATAAGAAAACAAAATGCAAGTGAACAACAAAAAGAGTGAGAATGTTATCAAAATACAAGCAAACAACAACAAAAAGAGTGAGACTATCATTTGTGATCCACACTCAATTCCCACAGTTCTCTCTCTGGGTGTAGATGGCTCCCTTCATCACAAGATCGTTGCACCTAGCCTCAATCATCTCATTGTTGGAAAGTCACATCTATCAGAATTGATTGACCTATAATATTGCTGTTGCCGAATACAATGATCACCTGGTTCTGCTCATTTCACTTAGCACAAGTTCTTGTAAGTTTCTCCAGGCCTCTTTAAAATCATTCTGCTGATGATTTCTTCTACTATAACTCATTCAGCCATTCTCTGCAACCACTCAGTTTCCAGTTTCTTGCCACTACAAAAAGGGCTGCCACAAACATTTTTGCACATGTGGGTCCATTTCCTTCCTTTAAGATCTCTTTGGGATATAAGCCCAGTAGAAACTCTGCTGGATCAAAGGATATGCATAGTTTGATAACTTTTTGAGCATAGTTCCAAATTGCTCTGCAGAATGGCTGGATTTGTTTATAATTCCACCAACAATGTATTAGTGTCCCAGTTTTCCCACATCCCCTCCAACATTTGTCATTATCTTTTCCTGTCATCTTAGCCAATCTGAGAGGTGTATAGTGGTATCTCAGAGTTGTCTTAATTTGCATTTTTCTGATCAACAATGATGTGAAACACCTTTTCATATGACTAGAAAAAGTTTCAAAGTCTTCATCAGAAAATTGTCTGTTCATATCCTTTGACATTTATTAATTGGAGAATGGCTTGATTTCTTATAAATTAGAGTCAGTTTCCTATATGTTTTCGTTATGAGGCCTTTATCAGAACCTTTAGCTGTAAAATATTAGTTTTATTTGTACAAAAGCTTTTTAACTTAATCTAATAGAAATTTTCTATTTTGTGATCAATAATGACCTCTAGTTTTTCTTTGGTCACAAATTCCTTCCTCCTCAACTGGTCTGAGAGGTAAACGATCCTATGTTCTTCTAATGTATTTATAATCTCATTCTTTATGCCTAGATCATGAACCCATTTTGATCTTGGTGTAGGGTGTTAAGTATGGGTCAATCCCTAGTTTCTGCCATACTAATTTCCAATTTTCCTAGCAATTTTTGTCAAATAATGAATTCTTATCCCAAAGGTTGGGGTTTTTAGGTTTGTCAAACACTAGATTGCTATAGTTATTGACTATTTTGTCCTGTAAGTCTAACCTATTCCATTGATCAACTAGTCTATTTCTTAGCCAATACCAAATGGTTTTGGGGACTGCTGCTTTAGATCAGGTATAGCTAGGTTATCTTCATTTGATTTTTTTTTTCATTAGTTCCCTTGAAAGTCTTGACCTTTTGTTCTTCCAGATGCATTTTGTTGTTATTTTTTCTAGGTCATTAAAATAGTTTCTTGGGAGTCTGATTGATATAGCACTAAATAAATAAATTAGTTTAAATAGTATTGTCATCTTTATTATATTTGCTCGACCTATCCAGGAGCACTTAATATTTTCCCAATTGTTTAGATCTGACTTTATTTGTGTGGAAAGTGTTTTGTAGTTTTGTTCATATAGTTCTTGACTTTCCCTTGGCAGATAGATCCCCAAATATTTTATACTATCAACAGTTACTTAAATGGAATTTCTCTTTGTATCTCTTGCTGTTGGATTTTGTTAGTGATATATAAAAATGTTGATGATTTATGTGGATTTATATTGTATCCTGAAACTTTGCTTAGGTTATGGATTATTTCTAATAGCTTTGTAATAGAATGTCTGGGGTTCTCTAAGTATACTATCATATCATCTGCAAAGAGTAATAATTTGCTTTCCTCATTACCTATTCTAATTCCTTTTATTTCTTTTTTCATCTCATCGCCGAAGCTAGCATTTCTAATATTTTAATTTAATTCTAATATTTTTCTAAATAATTGTTATGTCTACTTTAAAATATATTTTACTCTTTGGTTTATTGTATTTAGTAAAGGTATGCAAAACCAAAAGTGATTCAGATGCTCCAGGATACATGGAAAGTTTCTTTTTTGTATCTGAGAATCACTCTAATAGATTAAACAGTTTTCTTTAAGAGTGATTGGACTGTTTTTTGCGGTCCATTTTTTCCATTAAAACATAAGATGGAGTGCAGCAACAGAAAGGGCCACAAGATGAGTATTCACTGTAGGCTTGGTATTACTAATGACCAACCATTTCTCTGTTTCTTCTGATCATTGGTCTAGTGCTGTTATATGGCTAGATATGCTTTTTTTATACCTTTTTATTTACAAAATATATGCATGGGTAATTTTTCAGCATTGACAATTGCAAGACCTTTTGTTCCAACTTTTCCCCTCCTTCTCTCCACTCCTTCCCCTAGATAGCAGATTGACCAATACATGTTAAATATGTTGAAGTATAAGTTAAATACAATATATGTATACATGCCCATACAGTTATTTTGCTGTACAAAAAGAATCAGACTTTGAAATAGTGTACAATTAGTCTGTGAAGGAAATCAAAAATGCAGGCAGACAAAAATAGAGGGATTGGGAATTCAATGTAGTGGTTCATAGTCATCTCCCAGAGTCCAGATATGCTTTAATCCATAGATACTGTAAAGAGCAATGAACTGATCTTAAAATTAAATAGAAAAAATAAAACATGTTAAATTTCATTTAGGAATTTACATTCCTAATTCTAGCTTGAAAGTAAAACATATCTTTTTAGAGATGCAGCTCTGGTAGAAAGGCAGAATTCTATAATAACTACAGAACTAACTTCAGACTCAGCAAGATGTGGGTTAAACTCTCAAATCTGACATGTATGGATGGGTTGTGTAACCCTGGGTGAGTCTCATTAACGCTTAAATTTCCAGGCAACTTTCTAAGTTGCTAAAAAGTTGCTGATCTTTGTCAGTGGAAGTTTTCTCACTACACATTCTCTATATTGATGAAATAAGTGGTCTGGATCCACTATACATAGAAAAAAATATGTTCTTCATAGTGGTACAAAGAGCAATGGAGAGAGAAGCAGTGTGTTGTAATGGATAGACTATTGTGCACTGAGTCAGAAAAACCTGAGTTTTCATCCTGTTTCAGATACTAATACTTCAGATATTTACTAATTAACTGTATGACCCTGGGGAAGGCTTTTTTTTTTTTTGGTTATTAGTTTTCTCATTTGTTAGATAGAGATAGTAATAGCAACTTTCTTGCAGGGTTATTGTGAAGATCAAATGAGATAATGTATTCAAGTGTTTTGTAAACCTTAAAGTATTGCATATATATTGTTAATATTGTTATCTTGTTTTTATATTTCACGATATAGTTTAAATAGAAATGTCTGAGGACAAATAGCTACCCTGCCATTCTTTTTAGATATTTAATGTTCTGTTGGATAATTTGCCGTATAGGGGAGGGAGTGGGGGGAAGGGAAGGAAAAAACAATTTGGAACGCAAGGTTTTGCAAAGGTGAATATTGAAAATCATCTATATATAATTTTTGAAAATAAAAAGAATCTTTAATCAAAAAAGAGTAAATCTGACATTAATCACAAAAGAGATATTTAATATTTGGTGGATTATTTTAGCAATGGATACAATAACTGCTTTTTATAGTTGAATCAAAGAATTGTCTTGAGGGAAGGTAGAATAAACATCTCTAGTCACTTCTCTCTCTCTATCCTTCTTTAAGGAAGATTTTAGTTCCTGCCAAAAAAGAAACCAAGAGATTGGCCAGAGGCCATTCTTCTCTCTTCAGAGAGAGGGGACACCAGAGTAGAGACTAGAATAACAATATTTAAGATAACTCACTGCTCCCTTAAATGTGGTTTTTCAGGTTCAAGCTAACTTCTGATCACTGTTTAATTATTGGGAGAAAAGGGATCTTAAAGCTTGACCAATTTCTTATCAATATCAGTTGCACAAAGATCATAGCAGACAGTTAAGAAATCTTTGTATACAAGTCAAAGCAAAACAAAAATCAGAAAATAGAAGAATATGTGCCAAACAGTATAGAATGAAGGAGACCTTCCATTGGAAATGAGATAACTGAGCTCAACCAAAAAAGAGAATCCTAGCTCTCATCCAAGAAGAGGTTCCCTGAAATTTCAATTGTAGCAAGCTGGGGACAAGAGCATGATGACAAGTGACCATTCTTCTCACATTAATTTCTTTCCCTAGTCTTTTCCTTTAGCAACTTGAAATCAAGTTGGCATCTTTTTTATTTTCTTTTTAGGCTGGAAATCAGAAGTGATCCCAAAGACTCAAGGAACTTGAAGAAAGCTTGAAAAAAACTCAAAAAACGGAAGATATTGGAATATACTTGCTTTCACCAGCTTCATCCTTTATGCAGGTGTGCAGCACTAATCTCCACCAATAAGGAAAGAATCCCATATCATTTGGCATTGGAACTGGGATTAAAATATAAGATATTTAAATACAAAATTGCTAGTGATGGAAGGAAACTAGCAGTTGGTAGTGGAGTCAGAAAATGTATTGTGGTATTTGAGCTAGGTCTTAAAGGAAGTTAGAGAATAAGGGAAGGGCTCTTTAGAAACATAGTCCAGACATGAGAAAAAATCAGTGCGAAGGCACAGAAAAGAGAAGTAGAGTGACATGTGTGAGAAATAGAAAGAAGTCTAATTTAGCTGGATTATGAAATACAGGAAGGTAGAGTAATGCATAATAAAACTGAAAAAGTAGGTTGGAGTCTGGTTATGAGTTGTTTGAAAAACCAAAGAATATAATATTATTCTACAGATCATAGAGGACCACTGAAATTTATTGAGTAAGAGAATATTACACTAAAATTTATACATAAGGAAAAATCATCATGGAGAATTGCTTGGTGTGGTGAGAAACTTAAGTTATATAATTCAATTAGGAAACAATTTTGACAATCTAAATAAGATGTGATGAAGCCATAGGCAAAAGTGGTATATGTGTGGGGAAAGAGAAAAGGTCAGATGTGGAAGATATAATGTTAGAAAAGGAAAGATTTGGCAATTGATTGGATATGTGGGATGAAGGACAAGAGGGAGTCAAAAATAATGGCAAGGTTATGAGCCCAGCTGACATTAAGACACACAATGTTCCTGAAATAGGAAGTTTAGAAGAGCAGTGGAGTTGAAGAGTGGTAGAAGCAAGATAATCAGTTCTGTTTAGGGCATGTATCTGGGATATTGCCAGCTGCTGTTGGCAATAAAGAGCTGGAATCCAACTGACTCAGGCTGGATATCCATATCTGCAATCATCTGCACAGAGATAATAATTAAGTTTATGAAACTGATGAGGTCATCAAGAAAGTACAGAGAGAGAAGAGAGCCCAGGATGGATCCATGGTCAACATCTACAGTTTGGGTACAGTATATGAATGGTGAACCAGAAAAGAAGACTAAACAGGAGCTATTAGATAGATATAAAAGAAGCCATGAGAGAAGAGTATCATGAAAACCCAGAAAGGTAAAAGAATGTAGGAAGAGAAGATGTCAACCATGTTAATTGCAGAAGAGGAATCTGGAAGGATGAGATTTGAAAAAAGGCTATCGGATTTGTCAATTAAATGGTCATTGGTAACTTTGGATAATACAATTCTAGTTGACTGATGAAGTCAAAGTTCAACTTGCAAAGGACTGAGTAATGAATGAGAAGTGTGGAACTGGAGTTATTGAGTATTGATATCTTTTTATAGAAATTTGGTTAAGAAAAGTAGGTGAGATATAGGATGGTAGGTTGATAAGATGATATGGTCTAGCAAGTTTTTAAAGAACAAGGCAACATGTATAGAAATACTGTGAAAAAGGAATAAGTAATTAGGGAAAGACTGAAGAATAAAGAAAGAGGAGGGATGACTGAGCAGGAATTTTGCTAAAGACAACTAAGGATGAAATTAGGGCTATGGAAATGAGAAAGATAAGAAAGGCTCCTTTAATTAGGAGAAATAGTGGAGGATAATGACAAGGAATTTTGAGGTAAAGACAAGTGAAGGAGAAAGGAATTTTGAGGGAAAGACAAGTGAAGGAGAAACCAGTGGTGAATGATCCCAATTTTCTCAATAAAGATATCCCACTAAAATAAGTTGTTCTTTATACTGTTGGGATTTTTTGACAAAACTTTTTTATTCCTAAGCCAATATATTGTTGTATTATGTAGGACCACCTAGACAATACAGTGGATAGCGTGCCAGGTCTAAAGTCAAGAAGATTAAACTTCATGAGTTCAAGTTTGACCTCAGACACCTATTTACTGCATGATCTGGGTAAATCACTTCACCTTGTTTGCCTTAATTCCTCAACTTTATATTTAAGATTTAGCTAGGGAAAGAAATTGTAAAACTATTTTATCTTTTCTAAGAAAACCTCAAATAAGGTTTTGAAGAGTCTGACAACTAAAAAATGAATGAATAACAAAAAGTTTATAATTTTGTAAAGTGATACAAATTATGAGGGCTTTTTATAATATAATTGGTCCATATTTTCAAGAGGTCACTAGAGTTCTCATTTGTAATGCTTTCAGTTAAAAAAAAAAGTGAGGGTATAGCTAGGTGGTTCGGTGGATAAAGCACCAGCCCTGAAATCATGAGGACCTGAGTTCAAATCTGGTCTCAGACACTTAACACTTCTTAGTTGTGTGACCTTGGTTAAATCACTTAACCCCAATTGCCTCAGCAAAAAAAAAAAAAGGGGGGAAGGGGGAATGGGGAAGATGAGAAAGACCTGCTAAAGTGTCTTGCTATCAATTCATGCTTCACTATGAAGGAATTTATCAATTATAATTGTTGTTTTAATGATTTATGTTAATTGGTTGTAACATTACTAATGATAACTTATGTACAAGAAGTGGCACAAAAAGTGTCATCTAGGAAATGTATAATTAAAAAAAAAAAGAATTGCATTTTTCTACATAATAAGAGAATTAAGTGATAGATAAATAGCCCAAGTTCTGCTGTGATGTCCAGATTCTAATACATTGCAAGGCACATAATAGATAAGTAAGCATTAATAAATGCTTATTGAATATAGAATGAATTCAATGAATATTCCTAGAATATTAAAAACTCTAGAGGAAGCGCTCAAGCATTTTTGGTTAGACCATACCAACAAGGATTTGTATAAAGACATGAACATGAGTTGCACAGATTGAGAAATCTTGGAAAAGTCTCAATGAGCACCTTTGGGGATAGTAATTACATTCATGAGGTTATGGATTCATTGAAGCATTGAAGAATAAAATATCATTCAACTAAGCACCTTTGTTTAGAGTGGTAGTAGGGTAGACATCTTGAAGCCAGAACAATAGCACATTCTTACAAAAATTATATTTCAGAAATGTCATCTCTTTTTAGTACTAACATTGTAATTCTTTGTTTTTAGTATTTATTTTTAAAGCTTTTCTTTTCAAAACATATGCACAGATAGTTTTCAACATTCACCCTTGTAAAATCTTGTATTCCAAAATTTTTTCTCTTCCTTCCTCTCATACCCTCCCCAGATGGCAAGTAATCCAATATATATTAAACATATGCAATTGTTCTATACATATTTTCAAAATTATCATGCTGTACAAGAAAAACCTGATCAGAAAGGGGAAAAAATGAAAAAGAAAACAAAATTTAAGCAAACAGCAACAAAATAATGAAAATACTATGCTGTGCTCCAAACTCAGTAAATATAGTCTTCTCTCTGGTTGCAGATGTCTCTCTCTATAACAAGACCATTGGAAATGGCCTGAATCACATTGCAGTTGAATAGAGCCATGTTCCTCAGAACAGATGATTGTATAATCTTGCTGTTGCTGTGTACAATGTTCTCTTGGTTCTATTTGCTTCTCTTAGCATCAATTCATGTAAGTCTCTCCAAGCCTTTCTGTAATCACCTTGCTGATCATTTCTTATAGAACAATAATATTCTATAATATTCATATACCATAATGTATTCAGCCATTCTCCAACTAATGGGCATCCATTCAGTTTCCAGTTCCTTGCCACTATGAAAAGGTCTAGCATTGAAATTCTTTTTATTGATAAGAAGTTATGTTTATTTCATTAGTAATTACAGCCATATCAGATGATAAACCAAACTTGAATAGCTTGTTAAGTTTTTGGAAACACTTCTATTACCACTTATTGCTATTACTTAAAGTAGGCAGCTTGGTTCTCATTTCACAGTTAAGGCTCAGACTTGATTTGCCCCAAAGCACAAGATAGAAAGATAATAAAGATAGAATTTGAATTCCTGGTTTATAGAGGGCATGTTCTGACCTCTTTCCCCTGTGCTTCGATTGACAATTGTAATGGTAGCTGAGGGTTTAGGGAAGCTCTTCCACAGTAACAGATAGCAGATTTTGGAAGATGGCTGTTGATCCTTTCACTGTAGTTCAATTATGCTAATTCTGGACTTCAGACTGACTTCTTGAGTTAATTTGGATAAAGTTTTATTGATGAGATGGACTATGGAATAGCCTCTGGAGAAACAGAATAAATTGGAGAGACAGCTTGACTTAATGTGGCTTATCTGCATTTTGGAGTGAGGTCAAAAGGAAATGTCCTCATCTAATAGAATGTAAACTTCTTGAGAACAAGGGCTATTTGGTGTTTGTACTTTTATCTTTTGCAGCATCTAGAATAGTGCCCTACATATTAGGAGCTTAATAAATGATTGTTGAATTCGACTGATTTAATAGGTAGGGAAACCAAAAAGTACTCTTATTTTTTATAACATACTATGGAGCTGTTAAATTTGATGTTCTACGATCCTTAATTTATATGTGGAAGGTAACTTACAGATAGACTGCTTTCAATTCAATTCTTTCATTTTTACAGATGAGGAAATTGAGGCTCAGAGAGGGCAAGTAATTTATCCACATACATAAATAGGAAGTAACAGAGTAAAAGTGTTTGAGCCTAATACTTCCAACTCCAAATTTTGTTGTAGGCCTAAATATATATCCTAATGCAGTTTAAAGGCCAGAGTAGATCATTTGACAGCATCCTATCATTTTAATTATGTTGAATAACTATTAAATATATCATCATCATCAAAAAAACATTTATTGAGTGCCAACTGGATTTCCCAGCACAGTTCCACCATGGAGATGTTGTGATATATAACAAAAACTTCTTTGAAGCAGTTTTAAATGGCCTGTTAACCTTCTTTCAAGCCAGAATCATTTCCGATCTGGAGCTGACAAAGAAAGCATTTATTTCTGAAGGTTCATTTCTTGAAATCAAATTTGAATTTTCAACACTAATGCCACTGTAATTCAGAGAGCTTTGTACTCCTTTTGGATTGTGTCTGACAGGCCCAGGCCTATCAGTATAAGTGCCCGAGTCTGGCTATGTAAATGCAAAACATAAAAAGACATTTATGAAAAGTGGGAGAAAGAAAAACATTTAAAGTAGGAAATTAGAGCAGTGATTGAGTCCCACACCGTAGTTAATGAGTATGTGGAAAGAAAACAGTTTGTTGGCCCAGGGAGCTGAAGCGTTGTGACTGTTGCAACACTTCTCCTGTTTTTGGAAGGAAATCAGTAATAACCTCCACACATGGGAAGCCTTCAGTTTGCATTTTTTAATGCCTCAGGGGAGGGCAGGGTTTCTGGTTTTAAATCTGTTAAAGTTTTCCTTAAAAGACTGGTTTTGTTCAGAAACCAAAACAAAAATTAGCATATTAAGAATATATGTAGGTCATGCTTCTGATCTGCAGCTCAGACTTCTATTTTGAAAAAAACAAGGGGTCTAGCAGGGTGTTGTGCTCAATTTAATGCCCCCAGTCTGTTTCTCTATCCCATTGCTCCCTGATTTTAGTCTTCTCCAGCTTGGTAGTTATAAAGACCTTTTTTATTTGGAGTTAGAAGATCTCAGTTTAAATTCCTAGTTCTGGTATTAACTATCTGTGAGCACAGATCTTACATTTAGGCCTTAGTTTCCCTATTTGTAAAATAAAGTTTGGATACATGATTCTTCAAGGTCATTTCTAGGTTAAAGAATTTTCAGGTATCAGGTAACTTTATAAGAAGAAAACAAAATCTTGATTTTTCTATCTTAAGCAAATATTTGAGTATATTGTTGGGATAAAATCTGGAGATTTTTGACAACTCACCCTAAAATATTTTCTTTCAATGAACTTGCAATTTTCCTAGGGGAGAATAGAAAATTTAAAGGGGAGAAGAAAGAAGCTGACATCAGGGCCCCAGTCAGAAAATCAGTGATAAGCTTTGTTTCTAACAATGGATCAGATCTATAGTGACAGTTTGAACTTTCTTTTCCATGGAGCTCCCTTGTTTAGTTTGGGGCCAGTTAGAACTTCAAAGATATAGAGCCTTCTGCTGAAATAAGATAAGAAAATAGCATATTCAGACATATGCATCGAATGTTTTTTGAAATTCATTCCAAATTTCCTTCTTTCTTTGTTCTAAGTTATAGAGAAAAAGACTGAAGAAGGAGAAGCAAGCTAGATGATGCTTGACACTGGGCATAGGGCTCAGCCTGTCATGAAAATTAGTATTAACTGACAGATAGAAGAGAGTAGACTAGAACAAAAAAAAAGGAATCCAACAGTGGGAAAATCATAATAATCAAGCCTGAAACTTTAAACAACAGTGTCAATCCTGAACTAAGAAAATTTATGGATGATTATAGTAATTCTATCACCTGATTATCTCCTGGCCAATAATAATAGTGATTGATAGTTCCAGGGGTATTAGAGGCTTTTAAAGTTTCCTTGCAAAAAAAGCCTTATGAAATAGATATTAGAAGTTTCATTACCCCCATTTTACAAGCTTGTATTATTCTCTGCTTTAGATGTGTTAGGCAAGGAGGTGCTAAGTACCTAAATTTAGGACAAGGACTCTATACTTGATTTTCACCAAAGCTAGATTTTCAGCACTTGACTGTCTGACTCTAGCTACTCAGTGATTTTTTTTTCTTAAAAAACAGATGAACGAACACATCAGTGAATTCCTATCGCAATGGGACTCACCACAAAAACAATTGCATAAGAGATGACTAAGACATCAATGGTTCAGGTTTATGCCAAAAGCTTATGACTGTTTTCTTTAACTGTTATAACTTCTATGTAATTCAACAAATGTTTACTAAATGCCTATTCTATGCAAGGATCTGGCTTAAATATATTTGATAGATTATTAAACCTGTCCCTACCTTTGCTCTGAATTTGTTTGGGATTTAAAGTCTCTCTCATAATTCTTTTTCCCCATAGGTCTTTACTTGGCATTCATCTAGTCTACCTATCTGAATCTGTAATTTCCTTTGTAACATCTCTAAAAAGTTTTAATATCTCTAATAAGGTAAAATCCCCTACCTCCTAAGGTGACTCATTCCACTTGTAGACAATTTTAATTGCTAGGAAGTTTTTTTCTTATATTGAGACTAAATTTGCCTTTTCAAATTTCAACTGCTGCTACTAGTTCTACCATCTAGGACTTACCTGGCTGAAATTGTTCTCTTTTTCTTCAGGATCACTCTTCAAATGCTTGAAGACAGCAATAATTCTTTATTTTCCCTGTCCTTCCCTACAATCTTTCTTTTCTGCAGGCTAAACAAAATTAGTTCCTTCAACTAATTTTTGTAAATCATTGTTAATATACTTCTCATCATCCTGGTCTCTTTCTCCTCAATGCTTCCCGGCTTATTGATGTCATTTCTAAGATAACAGCACACTGAACTGAATCCAGTAGGTATATTGTACTTTGCCCTGGTCAGACAACATGATGAATTATCATCACCCTTATGCTGAATACTGTCCTCCTAATACAATCTACTCTTACATTAGCAGTTTGTTTTATTTGGGGAGGAAGGGGGAGGATTCCATATGACACCACTGACTCCCTTTGAGCTTATGGTGCACTAAAGTGAAGATCTTTTTTAGATGATCTACCCTTTTGCCATGTTTCCCTCATCTGGTACTCATAAAGTGGATTTTTTACATGAGTGTTTTTATAGTTATCCTTATTATATTTCATCTAATTAGATTTAGCCTGACTTGTTCCTGAGATTATTTTGGATACTGCCTGTGATCCACTATGTTGGCTTTCTTTTCCAGTTTGAGATCATCTGCAAATATGAGGAACATGTCTCGTCTTTTATCAAATTCATTATCCAAAATGTTGAATAACACAAGGACAGGCACAGCTTTCTAGACACTTCAAATTATATGTGTTTGACATCAAATTATACACTACTACTTGTTGGATAAAGTTATTCAGCAACCAATTTGTTGAATATTCTAGTTCCACATTTCTCCATTTTCTCTGTAAGGATATCATGTAAGTCTTTGTCAAATACTTTCCAGAAATCTGGGAAAACTATACACCATTCCTTTGAACTACTTATCTAGTAATTTAATTAAAAAAGGAAAGGGGTAGTCTGATATTTTTCTTTTAAAAATCATATTGACTCTTTGTGATTAACAATTTTTTAAAATTTGATTTAGATTTTAGCTCAAGCATTATCACAATTTGTATGAATTGTTTCTTGAGTTCTTTCAACCTTACCAATTTCTAATTCCCTCTGTCTTGAATGAAATCTGCAATAACTGAGGAAACAAAAGTTTTGGGCTTCTGAGAATATCAATTTATTGGCAAAACACATAGGAGAACAATATATTGGAACCAGGTCCCTTGGTGAGTACTGGACACTGAATAAAGATTTTGCACACATTTTTATACATTATGTTAAAACAATAAGCAAGATATAGACCAGAATTCAAGATGAGGTAAGCTGATTTCTTATTAGAGAAAAAAAATCAAGACTTTCTGAGTTGGAAGGGGAAGAACAAGCTTCAGACTTTCCCAGATGTGAAAGAAAATAATACTCAATTCCCACAGTTGAGAGTGGGAGAATAGAAAATAAAAACTAAGTTACAAAATGGAGATAGATATCTCCATTTGCACATTTGTTTCTATAGGTTATAAAATTTCAACAATTTGCACATTTATTCAAGATAGAATCAGTTTGGTTATAGAATTTCAACAATTTCCCTTTTGATGTTTGGTGACTCAAGAAGTGAATGGTGGGGTACAAGTGGTACAAGAAAGACCAATCATGAAAACCACCCCAGACATAGATCACTCATCTATAACTAGATTTAGATTTTTAAAAAATTATCTGTTGGAATTACATATAAAGAAAAGACCACCAGAAATTATGCTCTCACATAGCTTAGTGCAATAGCTATAATAATGATCACTAAAATTAAATAACAGTATCTCTTCCTATCCTAGCAATCCCCTTCCAGTTTCTGTTTAATCAGCACATTTCATCTTGAGTCCCAGAATACCATATAATGATCTATTCCTTGAAAATATATTCTCTTGGATATCCTCAGAACACTTCTAAAAGGAGATTTGCTTTTCTGATTCCAAGTCACTTTTAGAGGTTTCTAAGTAATTCTGCTAAAATCTGTGAATAAGACAGCACACAATTTAGTATAATCTCTTAAATTTGGTGAAAACTAGCTCAAACATTATGATTATGTTTCTATTAACAACGGAGATATAAGAAAAACATGAAATTAATAACATAATTCACCTGAAACATTAAATAATTTTATTTTTATATAGTTCTTGCTATTTCTATCATGATGTAATCTCTGTGCTTGATATTTACAATGCTATCAAAGGCTGAGTACATAACCTAAAAATATAGCCATAAAAGATTTGATTTAGGAAATGAGCCCTTCTGTTTCTTAAAACAAAAAAAAACAAAAAAAGAAAATTATTTTACCTTCTTTACAATTATCAATGAAATTTTATATATAAAACCTTAAATAAAATTTGAGAACTTAATACAATATATTTAAGGTTTTAATTTTCCAAAACAAACATTTTGAAATCAATCATGTGCACATATATATATATATATATATATATATATATATTCAAGTTCTTAGAGAAAACAGTCTGATTCTATTGTTTCTCAAAACTGACATTTAATTAGAAAACTTTTACATTACAACTTTGTCTTTTTAATTCTTCTAATTTTCCCTATTAGGAAAGAATATCATTCCTATATTATAATTTGAGCCTAAAATACTAATATTACTGTATTTAATAAATTCAGTACCACCACAACAAAAAATTTTACATAGTGCAGTCCTAAATCTTCAAATTATAAGGTTTCTACAATTCACCTGCCCTGTTATAGAAATATGTTATGAAAGAAAAAGGAGGGACATGGTTATGACAATATCAAAATTGTCTCTCAAGAGCACAGACTGACTTGACATAAGCCATAAAAGGTGGAAAACTCTATTTGATTCCAGGAATGAGTGATATTTAACAGCCAGTCATATAGCAAAGTTCCACATTAATCACAAGGCATAAAAAGTGAAGTTCAGGATTAATCAGGAGAAAATTTTTTGGTTCAAGAAGTAAATATCACCATGGGGAAATGAATTAAAAGGCACCCTACTTTACACCATGTCAAGGTCATGCTTTTAATGTTTCCCAAGGACAGACATTTACCTGTTCTTAAAGTGCAACATGCCGCTGTCTCCTTGAACACTTGATTATTGGCTTAATGTGTACTTTAGACAACTGTATCTGAAATCAAACTCAGAACAGTATTAAATTACAGTCTTAAGAGATATTACTTCAAATAGTAGAATTTCAGCAACCAGAGTTCAGCATTAAGTTCATATAATAGCTAATGAGGAACAAAAACACAAGGACTCTCATTTATCCTTCATTTATAAATAAAGAATAATCATAATATGAGGTTTCAAAAATACAATTGATACATGATAGTTGAATTAAATACCCCCTTAAGATTTCTCTCTACCGTAAGTCTCTGACCTGTATTGTCCAATTACACCTACAGCAAGATTAAAATCTTCAAATCTAAGATCTATTATTAAGTTAGTCCAAAGATGCATCTCCAATATACACTATTTATTTGTGCAACAAAGACACATATTTAAATTATTCTAATACATTTTCACAGTGATTATAAAGGATAGCCAAATATTTCCAGATGAAAATTCACTCATTATTACTATAACCTTATAAATTTCTTCCTTTTGATAAGAAGTGGGAGAAGGGAACCTATTTTCTCAGTCTGGGTTCCTCAAATTTGAGTATTTTGGAATTTTGTAACATATGGTTGTCAGTGCTGATAAGATCTTATGATTTTGTCTGAATATAAATTCTCAAGGGACTTCATAGATAAGAATATCTTAAAAGGTTTGTGCAATTCCCCTCCAACAGTAAATTCATAATAATAATGATAACTATAATAGTAATTTTAAAATAAATGATGCTTCATTAAATGTTGAATAGTTTTCAAATGTCTATTCTGACATTTTTTAACAACTCAATTCATGATTTAATAGAATTTAAATCAAAGAGAAATTTTTAACATTTTTTTTTTTGGATATAGAAAAGTGAGTTTTAATTTGGACCTCATTAAATACAAAAATTTACCAAATTTCACAAAAACTTTAGAAAACACAATAATAAAATGTCAATCAAATGCCATCAATTCAATTGAATGCATTGCAAATTATCTTATATAGAAAATGATTTATTGTATTATTTTTCATGTTTTATACTAATCATATCTAAATCCTATTATAGAATTATCTAGTGTGTGGTAAATTACATTCAATTAAGAATAATAATAGAAATAATAATTGTAGTAATAAAAATAATAGAAATAATAATTGTAATGCTAAAGAAATAAAAATGATAACAATAGTCAAAATTTATATAGTATTTTCCATATTCCAGGAACTGAATTAAACACTTCACAACCATTATTTTATTTGATCCTCACAACCTTTCTGGGAGGTTGATACTATTCTTATTCTCTTTACAGACGTAAAGACAGGCAGATAGTTACTTCAGTAACTTGCTTAAGATCACACAACTAATACATTTCTTAATATTAAATATCAAATGCAGTTTATATTAAGTTTTGATTTATTACAATTTTCCCATTTAATTTCAGAACAAATTTTTGTCTCTTTTTCAAAGATTTGTGGAGGCACTCCTAATTGCCTGTAGCTTTTTATTTATTTCTTTTAAAATACCCCAAAATCTAAATTATTTTCTTTTGTGTTCATAATCTAGACTTGCCATCTCATCTTTCTCTAAGGTTTCACAGTTTTAACCCTAATCCACAGGTGGGGAGATGCTTCAAGTGTCAATCTTGATTTCCTTTCTTTCTGCTTTGGAGTAAAAGATTGGGATACACTCTTTAAATGTTTTTTTTGGCATAGGACTAAATGAATAATGATTGTGAGGTGTTTACCTCAGTGCCTGGAATATGGTAAACATTATATAAATGTTGACTATTATTGGAATGGTGCTTTTCAAAATATTTCATTCTAGACTACCTGAAGAACTAATCTTTACTACACTGAATTTCTTCTATGTAATTTCAAAACTATTTTGATTCGTAAGATTTTACAAATGAATAGAATTTTCAAATTTCCTTAGGTGATTTTGCTTCTATTTTAGTTAAGCAATTAATTCTGTTGCATAAGACTCTGAAAGTTCTATATCAGCCTTCCCAAGAGACAGTTCTAGTTTCTATACACATCTTTCCCTCCTGTTTCTGTAAATGTCTATCTCCATTATCCATGACAAGATTTAGGCCAAGATGATAGTGAAGACATGCTCTGCTATTTTTTTTTATTTCCTTCCCATTCCTTAATTAAATTTTGTTTTCAAATTGCTCTCTAATTTGATCTAGCTTTGATTTTTTTTGCGTTAAAAAAGTTAAAGACAGTTCTTAAATACTAGGTAAATTTAGACTATAAACCATAAGCCCTTTTTTCTTTCTTTCTTTTTTTCTTTTTACTTTGGAACTACTTTTGAAACTAACTTCAGTTCTTTTTCTCTAATTAATGAAATCACCCTCTTCCTACAACAATAAATCTAACAAAGACTAATTAAAGGTGCAAGTGCTATTTTCCCTGTAACTTCTACAGTAATATTCTTATGTTTTCTAAAACAAATTTTAGAGTGCTATCTAAGCTTCTGCTTAATGCTTTGTCAGAAAGAACAAAAAGAAGAGTATTATTTGGTATTTGCTTCAAATCTGTTTTTTTTTTTTTTTTCAATAGAATAACAACTTCTTAGATCTCTTTCACAATTCCAAATCATTCCCTCCACAAATGGAAGACAAGTGTTTAATCTTAATCTGTAAAACTTCAAAATCTACTAAACTGATTCTAGTCATTACCATATTTGGCAATTCAAATTAAGGATATTATGTCAATTTAAAATTTGGTCTCTAAGTAATTTATAATGCTATAAATTTCTATAAATCAGGAAAAAGTTTTACCTTCTTTGGTTGTCTGAAATTATCTCTATAACCCAAACCTGACTAGGGTTGAAATGGCACAGAGGAAGTATCATGTAGGTTCTATTTTTCTTTAATTTTCATGTACCTTGAAAATCTAAAATGAGAGTCAGGTTCTAATTATTAGGTGGACATTTGAGTCTCAGATTATAGAAAGCAGAGAGAAAAGTTAACTTTCATTACATCTTTCCAGCATTCTAAATTCTTTTGTTGCACCTTTTTACAATAGTCTTTATGATTGGATTCACTTTCCTTCTAGAAATCTTCCAAGGTAGCAGAATCTACAAAGAACACTAGATAACATGATCTAAAGATTTTAGACTATTCGGTGAGACACAAAAAAAGTCAGAAAGTACAATTTTTGAAAAGTTATTTCAAAGTTTGTAATTTATAATAATTTAAATCCTTTCTTTAGGCCAAATTGAAACTCATTTGGATTCTTACATATTTTAGACCAATCTTAATTTCTTTAATGCACAATTGTTGAGAGTTTCAAATTGAGGAAAAAATAGAACATCAATTGCATCTCTTGTAATGTTAAACTAGACCACACAGTTAACACAGCATACTCTTCACCTGATTCAAATCCAAAAATATTTTTCCCAAAGGCAATCCCAGTGGTATTGTAATGCTGGAGAAAATGAGGCAAGATAGAGATTAGAGAATTTTTAATATTTTATTTGAAAGGGAGAAATTGTGCTGGGAGCATGTTGCCCCCAGGAGTGATGTCTAAAGCATCCAGCAAAACTAATATGTGCTTCCCATGAAGTATATATATATATATATATATATATATATATATATATATATATACACACACATACACACACACACACACATGGCTCCAAGATACCAGAGGGTAGACTGAGGCAAGGGTGGAGTCAGAGCACTGAGAGCAAGAATGGACTATCAATCTGGTTCTGACAGGGTGGGGGTAGGAGGGGAGGCACCAGACATTCTGATAAGTTGGGATGACAGAATGGGGAGAGGCATGGGACATTCTGATGATGTCTAAGATAGAAGGTCTTTCTCCTTATCTGATTCATCATGATTAGGAGGGAGAGGTGGTGTTGCAGGATTGAGCAGAACAATTAGAAACTGAGGTGGAATGATTCAGGGACACTGAAGCAGGACAATTTAGGGAAACTGAGGCAGGACAATAAAAAGGAACTGTGGCATAACAGTTTACTACTGGGTCCCACAATTTCCATTGGGAACATCCCCAACAATATGGAGGCTTACCCTTACTTATTTTCCTAAAGGAGACTAATTCTACATCGAGGAGATTTATCTTAGATTATTTCTTTTAAGGGGATTTCTTAGAGCTATTTACTTCCCCAACAGTGTATGGATTTACTTTCCCCAGCTATGTAGGGATTTACCTTAACTTGGAAGAGTTTGAGATTGAGGGGGAGTCTGACTTTCAAGGCAGTCTTTGTCAAAGTTGTCCCTCAGTAAAAAATTGACTGTAGCATTCCCTAGGGAATTCTTCTAGGAGGCCATTCCAACAGTCAAGGTCACTTTTCAAAGCCATGACTAGCTTTGTCACAAACTGTGTTGAGTGAAATCTGTAATATTTAAGAGAAAAAAACTTCAAGTATTTAAATTTATTGGCAAGGCACACAGTTGCACAGCAAATTGGGACTAGGCCTCTCAGTAGATACTGGACCCTGAATAAAGATTTTGCACAGATTTTTATACATTTTATGAAAACAATAAACATGATATAAACTAAGATTCGTGATTAAATAATCAAATTTCTTATTGGAGGAAAGATTAGGGACTCTTTAAGTTATAAAGGGGAGAGCAATACAAGGGATATTTTTCAGTTACCTCAAGTTGGGAGTGGGAGAATGGAAAATGAACACTAAGTCTTAAAATGGAGTCAGTTGAAGTCAAACATTTTCCTCATCTCCAAATCCAATTTGTATTTATTCTCCACTTATTCTGTATATGCTTATATACACACTTATTATCTTTTTTTTTTTTTTTTTTTTTTTTTTTTTTAGAATAACTCCTTGAGAATAGTGGCTACTTCATTCTTTGAAATTCCTCTATGATACTTGTCACATAGTGGGTGCTTAATAAAATCTCTGGTGACTCATTGACATTGACCAAATATTATATCAGTTTTGCCTCCTGGAATTTTGCCAGGAATTGAAATCCAAGCTCACTGGTTTATACTTTATACATTTTTTTCTTATTTTGAAAATTGAGAAAACCTTCTCACTTCTCCAACTCTATGGTACCCCTGCTATTCTCCATGATCCTTCTAAGATCACAAATGATAATAAACTAGTAATCACTGTTGCCAGTTCTTTCAGGGTCCTGGAAACTTGACCTCTCCAAGGGTAGCTGAGAGTTCTTTATGATCTCTCTACTTATCTCGGGCTTCAACTCCATACCAAAGCCAACCATCTAATCTCAAGTCAGAAATGTCACTACTAATTAATAAAGTAAGCATTGCCCTTTCTCTTCATTCTTCTTTGAATATTCACTACTTGGCTCTCCTGAAGACAAGAGAAGGATGGCATGCATAAGAATCATTTTGTAACTAGAAAAGTGAGAGGAAGCACAGAGTAGAAGAGAGGCAGGAGTTGCCAAATATCAAAATTAGTTTTAGGCTTGCCCTCTGTATGAACCTGTCATATTTATCATTCTATTTCTACTATCTATAAATTTGCCTTAAGTATCTTTATACATAGAACAGGGTTTTCCCTCGTCTCTGTCTTTTAGAATCTCTGGGATTCCTCAAAATTATGCTCAATAATCTTTCTTCTCTAGGCAGTCTTTCCTTCTCACCATTCACTTTACCATCTAAGGTTATTTTTAATCTTATGTATACCTATATATGTATGTGCTGTTCTCATCTCCCCTTTATTATAATGTTAGCTTCTAGAAGACAGGGACTATTTCTACCTTTTCTTTGTATTCCCAGCCTTAGCCTATCTACTGGCACATACCAAACACTTAATACTTGCTTGATGATTGATTGAATATTTCACCATATCTTCACAACAGCTCTCTGATAGAATGAAGCCATTATTATGGTTCTTACTTTACTGATCAACTCAAGGAGTTAACTGACTTGCCCAGCATCAATTAGGTAGTGAGTAGATGAGACCACACATACAAAAGGAAAGTTAAATTCTTGGCTCTCTAAACAAAGTACAGTGTAGAGGATAATACATACATACATACATATATATATATCTTTAGTTTTGAAATCAATTTAGTTTGGAATCAAATCACAATCATCTTACTCACTCCCTGGATGACTTTTTGATAAATATAGTGTTTCTGAGCCTCAAATTTCTAATTTGTAAAATATTGTCATTTGTATCTGACTCTTTAGGATCTCATTTTGGGTTTTCTTGTCAAAGATACTGGAATATTTTGCCATTTCCTTCTCCAATTTATTTTAAAGAGGAGGAAGCTGAGCCAAACAGGGTTAAGTGACTTGCTTAGAATCACACAGTGTCTGAAGTCAAATTTGAGCTCAGGAAGATGAGTCTTCCTGACTCCAAATCTGACACTCTATCCACTGCACCACCAAGTTGCTCAAGCTGTAAAATGAAGGGTTTGGAATTCAAAACTTTGTATTCTTGGCAAATCTTTTTCTTTCCTAGTTCTCAGCTTCCTCCTTTGCAAAAGGAGGGAACTGGATGAGATATCTATTATGGCCAAACATACACATGCACATATTTATAGACACACACACACACATTTATATACACACACACATACATATATATAATAGTATATTATCTCTGATCCTATAATTGTATGATTTCCAAAATCTTTCCTACTACCAAATTTTTGATCCTATAAAAGAAAGCCCTAAGGACTTTTGTTAATTGTCAGCTAAAATTTATCAGTCAAGTAGATCCACTTTGTTCCTCTATTCTATTTAAAACAAGGGGAAATTTGAGAGACAGTTCAGGATAGTAGGTAAAGAGGAAGTAAAACTTAGATTCGAGTATAACCTTAAGTTCTGGTTCCACAACCTGGGCAACTTGTATCTTAACCTCCCAGTGCTCTAGATCAGAGGTTTCAAATACCCAGGTGTGGGTCACATGAGGTCTGACACTATAGAGTAGGGCTGAATACAGATGAAAATGTAATCAGGAAATTTTTAATAAAATAAATAAAAAACAAATAGATCATAGATAAAATTAATGTGTATTTTTCTAAGTCCACATGTACTCTACCAGGAACTTTGTGTATGGTTTAATGGCCCCCAGTTCAATTTGAATTTGGCACTTTAGATAACTGCTTTAGATACTAGAAATTCTATATTGGTAAAGGGAATTTCCTCACCAGAGAATTCCTTCCGCTAAGGAAATCCCAGGTCCAGTCGCTATTTTGGTGCCTCTTTTGTTTTTCATCATTTTCTTTGCTAAGAATGCTGCTGAGATTTGAGAGATTCAGAGTTGGAAAGACTCTCTAGTCTTGTGAGCCTAGACTGTATCCCCTGAGATGGCCGTAAGAAACATGTATTCGTGGTTAACCTAATCAGCTATTGCATGCCACTCTTGTGCCATACAAATTCAGCTGAAGCAGCATTTCTTTGACAGGAAGAAATTTGACTCTTCAAGGAGGGAGTCAGCATTTGAACCACTGCAGCCACAGTTTAAAATATGAACTAAGGCTGTTATAGAATTGAAAGTGAAGGTCATATTCAATTGGATGTACAATATACATTAAAATCATAAG
The DNA here is from genome assembly GCF_902635505.1 of Sarcophilus harrisii. NCBI lineage: Eukaryota > Metazoa > Chordata > Mammalia > Dasyuromorphia > Dasyuridae > Sarcophilus > Sarcophilus harrisii. The sequence continues at coordinate 472,230,512 of NC_045427.1, read as the reverse complement.
TTAACCAGTGACAAAATTCAACATCCCTTGTTATATATTTAAAACTTGCTGTGTGAGATACATAGATATGAGGAAAAAACAACAAAAACTAATTATACACACATATGCAAGGTTTTAGAACAAATATACATGTGTATATATGTATGTTTGTACATACATGTGTACATGTATATATGTGTATGTGTATATGCACACACATATATAATATATAATCTTGATCCCTTTATTTCATGGATTGCAAATCCATCTACTCACTAAAATATGTTTATAATCCAAAAACATTTCTCATGACACTTTCTTGGTCATTCATGGACAAGAGCAAAGCTGCAACAAATTTAATTTATTCAATTTTCATGTTCCCAACTGAGACTGAAAGAGGCAGCAGTCTCCCTTCTTGTTTCAACACTTAAATTATAAACAAATGTCCTTTTCAGGTTCTGCTTAATGTGACTTAAATTTTTTTTCTGCCTAAACTAGAAAAAATAATAACAAAGTTCAAAGAACAAAAGATGAAGAATTTCAAGAAAACTAATGAAAAAATGAAAATCAAGATGGCCTAGCAGACCTAAAACTATATTATAAGTCAGTTGTCAGCAAAACCATTTGGTACTGGCTAAGAAATAGTATAGTCAATCAACGGAATAGGTTAGATTCACAAGACACACTAGTCAATTACTATAATAATCTAGTGTTTGATAAACCCAAAGACCCCAGCTTCTGGGATAAAATCTCACTATTTGACAAAAAAATTCTGGTATGGCAGAAACTAGATATTGACCCATACCTAAGACACTATATGAAGATAAAGTCAAAATGCGCTCATGATTTAGATATAAAGAATAATATTATAAGCAAATTAGAAGAACAAAGATTGATCTAACTCTCAGATCTGTGGAGAAGAAAGGAATTTGTGGCCAAAGAAGAACTAGAGTACATTGTGGAATGCAAAAATGGATAATTTTAATTATGTTAAGTTAAAAAGTTTTTTTGTATAAACAAAACAAATGCAGACAAGATTAGAAGGGAAGCAGTAAATTGGAGGGGGAAATTTTACATCTAAGAATTCTGATAATGGTCTCATTTCTAAAATGTATAGTGAATTGACTCAAATTTATAAGAATACAAGCCATTCTCCAATTGATAAATGATAAAAGGATTTGAACAGGAAATTTTCAGGAGAAATTAAAACCATTTCTAGTCATATTAAAAATGCTTTAAATCACTATTGATCAGAGAAAAGAGAAATCAGAAAAAATCTTAGGGAAAGGAAGACAAAGATGACAAAGATGACAGGAAAAGATAATGATGAGTGTTGGAGGGGATGTGAGAAAACCAGAACATTAATCGTTGTTGGTGGAGTTGTGAACTTATTCAACCTTTCTGGAAAGCAATATTCTCAAAGAGCTATCAAATTGTGTAAACCCTTTGATTCAGCAGTTTCTCTACTGGGCCTGTATCCCAAAGAGATCATAAAAAAGGGGAAAGGACCCACATGTGCAAAAATGTTTGTAGCAGACCATTTTGTAGTGGAAAGGAACTGGAAATTGAGTAGATGCTTATCATTTGGAGAGTGGCTGAATCATTTATGGTATATGAATGTTATGGAATATTACTCTTCTATAAAAAATGATCAGCAGGATAATTTCAGAGAGGCCTGGAGAGACTTACATGGACTGATGCTGAATGAAAGAAGCAGAAGCAGGAAAATAATGTACACAGAACAACAAGGTTATTCATTTATCAGTTCTGATGGATATGGTTCTTTTCAATAGTGAGGTGATTCAGATCAATTCCATTGGTCTTGTGATGAAGAGAGTCAATCCACTTGTACCTAGAGAGAGGACTATGGGAACTGAGTGTGAATCACAACATAGCATTTTCACTTTTTTTCTTGTTGTATGCTTGCATTTTGTTTTCTTTCTCATTTTTACACTTTTTGATCTGATTTTTCTTGTGCAGTGTGATAATTGTGGAAATATGTATAGAAGATTGCACATGTTTAACATATATTGGACTACTTTCCATTTAGGGGAAGAGGTCAGGGGAAGGGAGGGAGAAAAAAAAAATTTGCAACATAAGGTATTGCAAGGATAAATCCTGAAAATTATATAAGCATATATTTTGAAAATAAGAAGCTTTAATTAAAAATATTCTGCTTTTTGTTGGTGATATCATTGTATAAAATGGCCCCTAATTATAGTGTTGCAATGCTCCCTATTGTTTCTTAGCTTAATAAGGTTATAATGTGTCCAATAAAGAGAAAATACGTGTATTAGATAAACTTCATTTGGGCATAAGTTATAGTGTTATTTGTCATGAATTCAGTGAATCAATAATAATGTATATCTAGAAAATGGAAAAGAAAAATGTTTAATCTACATGTAAACTCACTCTGCAAAGTGTTAAAGCAAATATTGTGACCATAAGTTCAAGGTGATTTTAAAGTACATAAATATTGTGAATGATAATTGATTGTGTCTCACATTTTAGAATGTAACTCACATTATAGAACAGTATTATAAATTAGTACAACTAATATCATTCTCATTTAACAGATGAGGAAATTGAGGCTCAGGTTGGAAAAATTACTTATTGTTAGAAAGTGTTAAAATCATAACTCTGGAATTTCTGACTCCTTAAACGCATGTGCGTGCGCACATGCACACACACAAACCTCAATTTAAAAAGAAAAGAATATTACATATATTCATGCATGTATACATACATATATGTGTATGCAAATGCAATTTTTTTTCTTTTTGAATTTAATTACAAATTCTCTCATTTCCTTCTCATTCCTCCCTATCCTGCTGAAAAGATAAGTAAAATGATATCAATTAATTATACTATTAAATCATAAAAAAGTGAGAAAATAATACTTCAAATTGCACTGAGAATTCATTAGTTCTTTTTCTGGAGGTGAATAATATTTTTTCCAGCATAAATCACTGGAATTTTCTTGAATCATTGTATTAATCAGAATAGCTAAGTCTTTCACAATTGCACATCATTACAACATTGCTGTCATTGTGCACAATGATCTCTAGTTTTTCTCACTTCTCTTTGCTTCAGTTCATATAGGTTTTATCATGTTTTTTCCTCCACAAAACACATCCTCCAGTAATTCCTTATATTATAACAATACTTCATCACAATTATACGCTACAACTTGTTGAGCCATTCAATTGATGGGCATCCCCTCGATTTCTAAGTATTTGCTACCATAAAAAGAAAAATTATATTTTTGTCCATACATTCCTTTATCTTTTCTTTCTTTGGGATATAGATTTAGTAGTAGAATTGTAGAGTCAAAGAGTATGCACAGTTTAGTAGCCCTTTAGGCCTAATTCTACATTATTCTCCAGAATTGTTGCACCAGTTCACATTCCAGCAACAGCTTATTAATGTATTTGTTTTTCCTTATTCCCTCCAGAATTTGTCCTTTCTGGTATGTGTGAGGTGATACTTCAGAGTTGTTTTAATTTGCACTTCTCTAATCAATAATGATTTGGATAAAAACTTTATAGTTAAATTCACAAAATATGAAATACATTCTTTTTAGATTATAATGCAGTAAATTATATTTAATAAGGATCAGAGAAACACATTAAAATTAATCAGAGACTGAATAACAATTTTAAAGAATGAGTGGTTACAGAACAAGTTTATTTTAAAGAGAATGACAATTATGAAACAATATACCAAAACCTATGTTATGCAACAAAAGCAGTAATAAGAGAGAAATTATATCTCTAAAAGCTTACATCAATAAAATAGGGGAAAAACAGGCCAGTGAAGTGGGTATGCAATTAGGAAATTATAAAAAAGAAACTATTCCCAATTAAATACCAAATTGAAAAATATAAAAATAAAAGGTATGTCTCATAAAAATTGAATGTGAGAATACCATTAAATTAATAAATAGAACTAGAATTTGGCTTTATTTTTTTAAAATCAATATGATAGATAAATTATTGGTTAATATGATTTTAAAAAGAGAGAGGAATACCAAATCACTGTTATCAAAAATGAAAAGAGTGAATTATTATTAATGAAGAGAAAATCAAAGCAATTATTAAGAATTATTTTGTCCAATTATATGCCAATAGGTTTAACAATTTAAGTGAAATGAAAAAAAAAAACTTACAAAAATATAAAGTGTCTGGATTAACAAAAGAGGAAATAGAATTTTGGAAAAAAGCAAATGAACAGGCCATAAATGACCTATCTAAGGAAAAACTACAACAGGACCAGATGGATTTACAAGTGAATTATACCAAACATGTGGAGACCAAATAATTTTATTAAATAATTTGAAATACTATGCAAAGGAGACCTTCCAAACTCCTTTTATGAAGCAGGTATAGTGCTGACCTAAAACAAAAGGAGCAAAAACAGAGAAAGAAGTTATAGACCAATTTCACTAATTAATATGGATGCAAAATTCCTAATTAAATACTAACTAGGAAATTACGACAATATACCACAAAGATTATATATTGTGACAAAGTGGAATTTATACCAGGAATGAAGGGATGCTCTAACTTAAAAAAAAAAAAACTCTTAATATAATAGTTTATACCAATACCAAAATTAACAAGAAATCACATGATTATATCAATAAATTTAGGAAAAAATTGTCAAAATACAGCATTACTTATAAAAAAAAAAGGTACTCTAGGTAGAAAATCCCTTTCTATGTTTAAATGTTGACAAGTATCAGCTTAAAATCATCAGCAAACATCATTTGTAGTGAGGATAATAAGCTAGATACCTTCCAATTCTGATAAGGAATAAAAAATAATGATGCCAATTATCATCAATATTATTCAATTTTGGATTAGAAATGTTACGAATAGGAATCAGAGAAGAAAAGTAAGTTGAAGGAATCAAGATTAGCAATGAGGTAATAAAACCATCTCTTGGCAGACAATAGGATTATATAATTGGAAAATCTTAGAGATTCAATTAAAAAGCTAGTTAAAACAATTAATTTTAGCAAAGTAGCAGGATGTAAAATAAAGCCATACAAATCATTAGCATTTTCATACATCAACAAAATCTGTCAAGAAAAGATAGTAAGAAATACCCCGTTTAAAATAATTATAGATAGTATAAAGTATCTGGGAGTATATCTGTCAAGACAAACCCAGGAACTATATTAACATAATTATAAAATACTTTTTATACAAAAAAATCAGGTTTAAATAATTCAGAAATGAGACTTTTGGGGGGCAAAGCCAAGATGGTGAAGAGGACAAATGTTTCTTTCTGACCTTCTACAACCCTCAGACTAATTGGGAAATCTAGCTTCTGAATTAGCTATGGATGAACAGAATCCACAAATATTGGGAATGCAACAAATTACTAGCAGAAAAAATAATTTCAAAGATTGCCAGAAAAGGTCTGTTTTCAGGAGGGTGGCAGCTAAGCACAAGCAGTTGAGCACAGACTCCAGTGCACACAGCGCAGAGTCCCGGAGTGATGCAGGCTCCACATGGCAGAGAATCTACAGGGAGGAATCTACAGGGAGGAATCTACAGCAATGTTGGCCACTCTGCCCTGGTTGCAAGCCATTAGATCAGCAGAGAAGTTATAAAACATCTAACACAAACACAAAAGGTCAATAATAAACCTCAAAACGCCAGAATCTCATGGGAACTGGTCATGCCCATAAGCACCAGGGGTGAGTCAGCACTGTCCCAAACACAGCCTCAGCTGCTTATAGAGGAAGTCATTGCTTTTAGAGGAAGCTTAGAAAACCTCCCCTTCCCTAAAAGCAAACCTTAACTTAAAAAAAATGAGTAAGAAAGTAAAGAGAACTCTGATGATAGACAGCTTTTATGGTGAAAGACAAGAACAGATTTCAAAACCTGAGGAGACTAAAAGCAGAATATCTTCAGATGAAGCCCCAAAAGGTGATATAAATTGGTCTGCATCACACAAGGCACCCCTAGAAGAAATTTTAAAAGATCTTAAAAGAGAGCTACAAGAAAAATGGGGAAAGGAAATGAAAACTTTGCAAGAGATTTGGAAAAGGCATATAACTCATTAAAAGATAGATTTGATAAAATGGAAAAAAGAAACAACTTCCAGAAAAACAGGATTTGTGAAAGAGAAAAATAACTCCTTAAAAAATAGCACTTGTGAAATGGAAAAAGAAAATAACTCATTAAAAAACAGAATTTGTGAAATGGAAAAAAAAATCCATAGAACAAAACAACTCATTTAAAAATTCAATTGGACAAATACAAAAACAAGTAAAAAAATAAATGAAGAAAATAACTCACTAAAATTCAGAACTGAACAAATGAAAATGAATGTCTCAATGAGACAAGAATCAGTCAAGCAAAACTAAAAAACATGAAAATAATAGAAAAAATGTAAAATAGCTAATGGGGAAAAAACTGACCTGGAAAATAGATCTAGGAGAGACAATCTAAGGATTATTTAACTCCCTGAAATACATGATGGAAAAAAAGCACCTAGACACTATTTTTTCAGGAAATCATCAACTTCCCAGCTATCATAGAATCAGAAGGTAAAATGACCATTGAAAGAATTCACCAAGCACTTTCTGAAAGAGACCCCAAAATTAAAACCTCAAGGAATATTGTGGCTAATATTATAAGCATCTAGAAAGAAACAATTCAAATACTGAGGAGCTGCACTAAGGATTACTCAGGACCTAGCAGCTTCCACTTTAAGGGACCAAAGGATTTGGAATCTGATATTCCAAAAGGTGAAGAAACTTGGAATGCAGCCAGGAATAAATTACCCTGCTAAACTAAGCATTTTCTTTCAGGGAAGAAAATGGACATTCAATGAAACTGGTGAATTTCATTTATTTTTGATGAACAGACCAGAGCTAAACAAAAAAATTTGACCTCCAAATATAGAATTCAAAGAAAGCATTAAAAGGTAAAAAGAAAAAAAAATCTTGAAAACTGTATTTCTGTTATGGGTATACATACAGAGTACATGTATAATCTGATTTTACTCTTATAATATAAAAAAGAAACAAGAGGTCAAAAGGGGATTGTAACAGAAAAAAAGGGGAATGTGGAGGTAAAATGAGGGAAATTAATCTCAGGAAGAGGCAAAGAAAACCTATTATAATTGAGGGAAAGAAAGGAGAGTGATGAATATTGTGTGAATCTTATTCTCATCAGATTTGGCTCAAATAAAGAATATTATATATATATATATATTTGGTTTCACTGATAAATTTCTTTCACCCTATAGAAAAGTGGGAGGGGAAAGGGGAAAATGGAAGGGGGCTAAATAGAAGAGAAAACAGAAATGGTAGGGGAAAGATATAAGAAAATGGGACTGTCTCTAAAGAGGGAGGACTGCTTGAGGCAAGTGGTGCCCATAAGTAAAATAATAAGGAGAAGGGAAAGGGGAAAAGGAAAGAGAAAAGTATTATTTGGGGTTAATAAGGTGGCAGGAAATATAGAATTAGTCATTTTAACTGTAAATGTGAATGGAGTGAACTCTACTGTAAACCATAAGTGGATAGCAGACTGGATTAAAAACCAGAATCCTACAATATGTTGTTCACATAAAGCAAATTTAAAGCAGAGTGATACATACAGAGTAATGGTAAAAGGCTGGAGCAGAATCTATTATGCTTCAGGTGAAGTAAAAAAAAGCAGGGGTAGGCATCCTGATATTATTAGCATAATTGACTATATCAATAATCAAATCAATAATCAGATCAAGCACAAGCAAAAATTGATCTAATTAAAAGCGATAAGGAAGAAAACTATATCTTGTTAAAGTGTACCATAGATAGTGAAGCAATATCAATATTAAACATATATGCATCAAGTGGTATAGCATCTAAATTCTTAAAGGAAAAGTTAAGAGAGTTACAAATAGACAGCAAAACTATAATACTGGGAGTTCTCAACCTTGCTCTCTCAGAACATAAATCAAACCAAAAATAAATAAGAAAGAAGTTAAAGAGATAAATAGAATACTAGAAAAGCTAGATATGACAGATCTTTGGAGAAAATTGAATGGAGACAAACAGGAATACACTTTCTTCTCAGCAGTTCACGGAACCAATACAAAATAGACTATATATTAGGTCATAAAGACCTCAAAATCAAATGCAGAAAGGCAGAATAGTAAATGCATTTTTTTCAGATCATGATGCAATAAAAATTACATTCAATAAAAGGCCAGGGAAAAATAAACCAAAAAGTAATTGGAAACTAAATAATCTCATCTTAAAGAATGAATGGGGGAAACAGCAAATCATAGACACAATCAGTAATTTCATCCAAGAGAATGACAATAATGAGACAACATACCAAAATATGTGGGATGCAGCCAAAGCAGTAATAAGGGGAAATTTTATATCTCTAGAGGCTAAAGATCAATAAATTGGGCTTGCAACTAAAAAAGCTAGAAAAAAAGCAAATTAAACCCCCCCGATCAAATACCAAACTTGAAATTCTAAAAATAAAAGGAGAGATCAATAAAATTGAAAGTAAAAAGTATTGAATCAATAAATAAAACTAAGAGCTTATTTTATGAAAAAACCAACAAAATAGATAAGCTTTTAGTTCATTTGATAAGAAAAAGGAAAGAGGAAAACCAAAATTTTAGTCTCAAAAATGAACAGGGAGAACTATCCACCAATGAAGAGGAAACTAGAGCAATTATCAGGAGTTACTTTGCCCAACTTTATGCCAATAAATTTGACAACCTAAGTGAAATGGAGGAATATCTACAAAATATAGATTGCCCAGATTAACAGAAGAGGAAATAAATTACTTAAATAGCCCCATTTTAGAAAAAGAAATAGTACAAGCTATTAATCAATGCCCTAAGAAAAGATCCCCAGGAGCAAATGGATTTACATGTGAATTCTACCAAACATTTAAAGAACAACTAATTGCAATACTATATAAACTATCTGAAAAAATAGCGAATGAAGAACTCCTACCAAATTCCTTTTATGACATAAGACATGGTACTGATATCTAAACCGGGTAGGATGAAAACAGAGAAAGAAAATTATAGACCAGTCTTCCTAATGAATGTTTGTAAAGGGCAGGAACTTTGGAGAAATATATTTAAGGCTCAGAATGACTGATTTAATCCTACAACAAGGTATAAACTCAGAACTGATAAAACGATGGTTATACAGTTTAGCATGTGAGTTCTCTAGTTCAACATGATTGATTTAATATTACAACAAATAATGGTTTCCTAGTGATATAATGATTGGTTAATACTTAGGATATTGTAATGATGTAATTGTAATAGAGTATATAAACTGAGGACAAAGTCAGCCACAGACATTCCATTTTGAACCAGCCTCTGATGGTTCTCTTGCCTCCTGCATTTCCTCCACTGAAACTAAGACCCATTCCGGAGTGCCTCCAGAAAGCTAGCCAGGCCCCAGGTGAAGGAGACAGACTGTGAAGGAAATAATAAAGACTTTGGACTTTATTCCTGACTATTCTCATGGTGATTATTCTGCTGAAATGAAGGCTGGTCCCAAGACCTCCAGAAAGCTAACCAGAACAATACAAATATTGATGCAAAAATCTTAAATAAAATATTAGCAAAGAGATTATAAAAAATCATCCCTGGGATAATACACTAGGACCAAGTAGGATTTATACCAGGAATGCAGGCCTGGTTCAATATTAGGAAAACTACTAGCATAATTGACTATATCAATAATCAAATTAACAAAAACATATGATTATTTCAATAGATGCAAAAAAAGCATTTGATAAAATTCAACACTCATTCCTATTAAAAACACTTAGATTATAGGAATAAGTGGACTTTTCCTTAAAACAGTCAGTAGCATCTATTTAAAACCATCAGCAAGCATCATGTGTAATGGGGATAAACTGGAACTATTCCCAAAAAGATCAGGAGTGAAACAAGGTTGTCCACTATCACCATTACAATTCAATATTGTATTAGAAATGCTAGCTTTGACAATAAGAAAAGAAAAAGAGATTAAAAGAATTAGAGTGGATAATGAGGAAACCAAATTGTCACTCTTTGCAGATAAAATGATGGTATAGTTAAAGAACCCTAGAGAATCAACTAAAAAACTATTAGAAGCAATCCACAACTTTAGCAAAGTTTCAGGATACAAAATAAATCCACATAAATCTTCAGCATTCTTATACATCATTAACAAAATCCAACAGCAAGAGATACAAAGAGAAATTCCATTTGAAATAACTGTCACTAGTATAAAATATTTGGGAATCTATCTGCCAAGGGAAAGTCAGGAATTATATAAGCAAAACTCTAAAACACTTTCTACACAAAGTTATATCAAAGCAATTGGAAAAATATTAAGTGCTCTTGAATAGGTCAAGTGAATATAATAAAGATGACAATACTCCCTAAACTAATCTATTTATTTAATGCTATACCACTCAAACTCCCAAGGAACTATTTTTCTGACCTAGAAAAAATAACAATAAAATTCAATTGGAAGAACAAAAGGTCAAGAATTTCAAAGGAATTAATGAAGAGAAAATCAAATGAAGGTGGCCTAGCTGTAGCACATCTAAAACTATATTATAAAGCAGCAGTCATCAAAACAATTTGGTATTGGCTAAGAAATAGACTAGTTGGTCAGTGGAATAGGTTAGGTTCACAAAACAAAATAGTTAATGATTATAGCAATCTGGTTTTTGACAAACCCAAAGACCCCAGCTTTTGGGATACAAATTCACTATTTGACAAAAACTGCTGGGATAATTGGAAACCAGTATGGCAGAAAGTAGACATAGACCCACACCTAACACTGTATACTAAGATCAGGTCAAAATGGGTTCATGATCTAAACATAAAGAATGACATTATAACCAACTTAGAAGAATATAGGATAGTTTACCTCTCAGATTTGTGCAGCAGGAAGGAATTTGCAAACAAAGAATAATTAGAGATCATTATTGATCACAAAATAGATAATTTTGATTATATTAAATTAAAAAGGATTTGTACAAACAAAACTTTTTTTAAAATAACTTTTTATTGACAGAACCCATGCCAGGGTAATTTTTTACAACATTATCCCTTGCACTCACTTCTGTTCCGATTTTTCCCCTCCCTCCCTCCACCCTCTCCCCCAGATGGCAAGCAGTCTATACATGTTAAATAGGTTACAGTAGATCTTGGATACAATATATGTGTGCAGCACCAAACACTTCGCTTGTTGCTCAGGGAGAATAGGATTTAGAAGGTATAAATAACCCAGGAAGAAGAACAAAAATGCAAGCAATTCACATTCATTTTCTAGTGTTCTTTCTTTGGGTATAGCTGTTTCATTCCATCCTTGATCAATTGAAACTAAGTTAGATCTTCTCTTTGTAGAAGAAATCCACTTCCATCAGAATACATCCTCATACTGTATTGTTGTTGAGGTATATAATGATCTCCTTGTTCTGCTCATTTCACTCAGCATCAGTTCATATAAGACTGGCCAATCCTCTCTGTATTCGTCCTGCTGGTCATTTCTTACAGAACAATAATATTCCATAACATTCATATACCACAATTTACTCAACCATTCTCCAATTGATGGGCATCCATTCATTTTCCAGCTTCTGGCCACTATAAACAGGGCTGCCACAAACATTTTGGCACATACAGTTCCCTTTCCCTTCTTTAGTATTTCTTGGGGGTATAAGCCCAGTAGAAACACTGCTGGATCAAAGGGTATGCACAGTTTGATAACTTTTTGGGCATAGTTCCAAATTGCTCTCCAGAATGGCTGGATGTTTTCACAATTCCACCAACAATATATCAGTGTCCCTGTTTTCCCACATCCCCTCCAACATTCCGCATTATCTTTCCCTGTCATTCTGGCCAATCTGACAGGTGTGTAGTGGTATCTCAGAGTTGTTTTAATTTGCATTTCTCTGATCAATAGTGATTTGGAACACTCTTTCATATGAGTGGTAATAGTTTCAATTTCATCATCTAAAAGTTGTCTGTTCCTATCCTTTGACCATTTATCAATTGGAGAATGGCTTGATTCCCTTAAGGAAGCAATAAACTGGGAAAACATTTTTACATCCAAAGGATCTGATAAAAGCCTCATTTCTAAAATATATAGAGAATTGACTCAAATTTATAATAGTTCAAACCAGCTTTCGTTCATCCCAGTCAATGTTCCAAAGTAACTCTCTCTTGTTTCTCTTCAGATTCATTTTCAATTTCTGGAACATTAGCTTTCTCCTTCACAGGAGAAATAGGTTTATACTCTTTGTTTGGCTGAATTTCACCTTTCAATTCTGTTCCTATTTCTTTGCTATTCTCATTTTCTGAAGGGTCTACACTTTCAACTTGATTAATTTCCATTTCCTCTGTTTCTGTATCTACATTTTTGACACTTTCTCCCTCCTCTTTCATATCCATAATTTCTTCAGGCTGACTATCCTGTTGCTTCTCTTTTTCCCTAATCTCATTCTCCTCCTCCATTTTAACCTCAATTTCCTTTTTATGCAGTGTTTCTACCTGGGATTATATCCCAAAGAGATCTTAAAGGAGGGAAAGCAACCCACATGTACAAAAATGTGGCAGCCCTCTTTGTAGTGGCCAGAAACTGGAAAATGAGTGGGATGCCCATCAATTGGAGAATGACTGAATAAAATATGGTATATGAATGCTGTGGAATATTATTGTTCTGTAAGAAATGATCAGCATGATGATTTCAGAGAGACTTGGAGAGACCCATATGAACTGATGCTTACTGAAATGAGTAGAACCAGGAGATCATTATACATGGTAATAACAAGAGTATATGATAATCAATTCTGATGAACATTGCTCTCTTCAACAATGAGATGATTCAAACCAGTTCCACTTGTTCCGTGATGAACAAGCTACACCCAGAGAGAGAGGGAACAGTGTGGAACACAACATAGCATTCTCACTCTCTGTGTTGTTATTTGCTTGCATTTTGTTTTCTTTTTATACTTCATATCTTTTTATACTTCTCTCAAATGGTGTTTGAATGTCAAATTTTCTATTCAACTATAGTTTTCATCAGGAATGTTTCAAAGTACTCAGTCTTGCTGGGCAGGCTATTCTTGATTATAATCCTAGCTCTTTTGCTTTCTTGAATATCACATTCTAAGTTCTCTGCTCTTTTATTTTGATTGTGTCTCTATAATATTTGGTCTTTTCCTGGATGCTTGTAATATTTTCTCTTTGATCTGGTAGCTCTGGGATAGGGCTATAATATTCCTGGGAATTTTCATTTGGAGATCTCTTTCAGGAGCTTATCATTACAGTCGTCCAATTTCTATTTTACTTTCTGATTCTAGAGTATCATGGTAGCTTTCCTTGGTAATTTCCTGAAAGATGATGTCTAGACTCTTTTTTTCTTTTTCTCTTTCCTTCCTTCATTCCTTCCTTTGTTCCTTTCTTTCTTTCTTTCTTTCTTTCTTTTTCTTTCTTTCTCTCCTTTCCTCCCTCTTTCCCTTCCTTCTTTCCCTCTTTCCCTCCCTTCCTCCCTCCCTCTCTTGCTTCCTTCCTTCCCTCCTTCCTTCCTTCCTTCTTTCATTTCTTTCTTTCACTCTCTTTCTCTTTTGTTCTTTCTTTCTTTCCCTCTCTTTCTTTCTTCCTTTCTTCCTCCCTCCCTTCCCTCCTTTCTCTCCTTCCTTTTATTTCTTTCCTTTCCTCCCTCTCTACCTCCTCTTTCTCCTTCTCTCTCTCCTTCCCTCCTTTCCCCCTCCTTTCATCCTTCCTTCCTTCTTTTCTTTCTTTCTTTCTTTCCCTCTCTTTCTTCCTTTCTTCCTCCCTCCTTCCCTCTCTTCCTTCCTTCCTTCCTTTCCCTCTCTTTCTTTCTTTCCTTTCCTCCCTCTCTACCTCCTTCTCTTTCTCCTTTTCTCTCTCCTTCCCTCCTTTCCCTCCTCCTTTCTTCCTTTCTTCCTTCCTTCCTTCTTTCCTTTCTTCCTTCCTTTTTTCCCTCTCTTTCTTTCTTTCTCTTTCTCTCTCTCTCTCTTTCTTTCTTTCTTTCCTTTCCTCCCTCTCTACCTCCTTCTCTTTCTCCTTCTCTCTCTCCTCTCTTCCTTTCTCCCTCCTTTCCTCCCTCCTCCCTCCTCCCTCCCTCTCTTCCTTCCTTCCTTCTCCTTCTCCTCCTCTTCCTCCTTTCTTCTTCTTCTTCTTCTTCTTCTTTTTCTTCTTCCCCTCTCTCTCTCACTCTCAATCTCTCTCTTTCAATCTCAGTCTTTCTCTCTCTTTCTCTCCCTCCCTCTCCATTTCTTTTGTTTGTTTCTTTTTTCTTTTTTTCCATGGTTTCAAGATAGTCTAATAATTTTAAATTATTTCTTCTTGGTCTTTTTTCCAGGTCAGTTACTTTTCCAATGAAATATTTTACATTTTTTTCAACTTTTGACTTTGTTTTATTATTTCTTGCTGTCTCATGGAGTCATTACTTTCCACTTGCCTAATTCTCTTTTCCCATCTGTCCTTTCTCTTTTTTAAAATAATACCCTTTTATTTTCAAAATATATGCAACAATAATTTTCAAGATTTGCTCTTGAAAAACCTTGTATTCCAAAAATTTTCCCTCCCTTCTCCTTCCCCCTTTCCCTAGATAGGAAGTAATCCAATGTACATTAAACATATACAATTTTTCTATACATATTTTTACATTTATCATGCTGCAAAATAAAAATATCAAATCAGAAAAAATGAAAAAGAAAAAAGCAAGCAAACAGCAAAAAATGGTAATTTTTTTTTTTTTTTTTTTTTTATTGTGTTGTGATCCACATTCAGTCCCCATAGTTCACTTTCTGGATACAGATGGCTCTCTCCATCACAAGTCTTTTGGAATTGGCCTGAATCACCTCATTATTATAAAGAGCCATGTTCATCAGAGTTGATCATCACATAATCTTGTCACTGCTGTGTACAATGTTCTCTTGGTTCTACTCACTTCAGTTAGCATAAATTCATATAAGTCTCTCCAAGCCTTCCCAAAATCATCCTGCTGATCATTTCTCATAGAACAATAATATTCCATAACATGCATATGCCATAACTTATTCAGCCATTTCCCAACTGATAAGTATCCACTCGGTTTTTAGTTCCTTTCCACTACAAAAAAAGGCTGCTACAAACATTTTTGCACATGTGAGTACTTTTCTCCTTTTCTATGATCTCTTTGAAATACAGACCCAGTAGAGATACTGCTAGATCAAAGAGTATGTACAGTATGCCTATAGCTCTAAATTGCTCTCCAAAATGGTTGGATCAATTCACAACTCCACCATCAATGTATTAGTGTCCCAGTTTTCCCACATTCCCTCCAACATTTATCATTATCTTTTCCTGTCATTTTAGCCAATCTGACAGGTGTGTAGTGGAGCATCAGAGTTGTCTTAATTTGCATTTCTGTAATCAATAGTAATTTAGAACATTTTTTTTCTTACCACTAGAAATGGCTTTAATTTCTTTGTCTGAATATTGTCTGTCCGTATCTCTTTATCATGTATCAATTGAAGAACATCTTGTATTTTTATAAATTTGAGTCAATTCTCTTCATATTTTAGAAATGAGACCTTTATCAGGACTTTTGGGTGTAAATTTTTTTTTCAGTTTTCTGCTTCCCTTTTAATTTTGATTGCATTGGTTTTGTTTGTACTAAAACTTTTTAATTTAATATAATGAAAATTATCCATTTTGCATTTTATCATGTTTTCTAATTCATCTTGGGACATAAATTCCTTCCTTCTCCACAGATCTGAGCAGTATTCTATCTCTTGTTTTCCTAATTTGCTTATATTATCATCATTTATGTAAATTATGAACCTTATCTTGGTACAGGAGTTTGGTTTTGGTCAATGCTTAGTTCCTGCCATAATATTTCCCACTTTCCCCAACAAATTTTTGTTAAACAATGAGTTCTTATTCCAGAAGCCGAAGTGTTTGGGTTTATCAAACACTAGATCACTGTAGTCATTGCCAATTGTATCTTGTGAACCTAACCTTTTCTGCTTATTGACCACTCTGTTTCTTAGCCAGTACCAAATGATTTTATGACTGCTGTTTTATAATATAATTTAGTCTGGTATGGCTAGGCCACCTTCATTTGCATGTTTTTTTTCACATTCCCTTGGAATTCTTGACTTTTTGTTTCTCTTGATGAATTTCGTTAATCTTTTTTTTTTTTTTTCTAGCTCTGTAAAGTAATTTCTTGGCAGTTTGATTGGTATGGCACTGAATAAGGAAATTAAGTTAGGTAGAATTATCATTTTTATTATATTACCTTAGCCTATCCATGAGCCCTTGATATTGTACCAGTTCCTCAGATTTAACATTATTTGTGTGGAAACTGTTTTGTAATTGTGTTCATATAGTTCTTTGCTTTGTCTAAGCAAATAGACTCTCAAATATTTTATATTATTTACAGTTATTTAAATGGAATTTCTTTTTCTGTATCTTGCTACTGGACTTTCTTAGTAACATATTAAACTGCTAATTATATGGATTTATTTTCTGAACTGCAACTTTGTTAAAGTAATTAATTATTTCTTGGAGGTTTTATTTGATTCCCTAGGGTTCTATAAGTATATTATCATATCATTTCCAAAGACTGATAATTTTGTTTCCTCATTACTTACTCCAATTTCTTCAATTTATTTTTCTTCTCTTATTGCTGATGCTAATATTTCTAATATAATATTGAATAGTAATGGTGATCGTGGGAAACTGTGTTTCACCACTGATCTTATCTAATTTTAATTTTTCAAAAAGTTGTTTTCTTAAGTGAATTTTTTTGTCTCATTTGCCATTAGGCCAATTCTTTTTTGTTTTTTTAAGGTATTATTTTCTTCAGCATTTTTTGTGCCTTTTTGATTTTTTTAAATAAGTTTTTTGGTCTTGCTCTCATTATTTATTTCATTTTTTCTACCACTCCTACCTCTTTCTTAAATTTTCTTTTAAATTCCACCTGGAATTGTTGGACTTTTACAGTATAATTAGTGTTTTGAAGTTTTGTTTGCAATTGTTTTCCTTTGTTGTTTTCTTCTGAGTTAATGTTTTGGTCTTCTCTGTCACCATAGTAGCTTTTTTAAAATCAAATTCTTTTTTGTTGTTGCTTGCTTAATTATTTTTTTAGCCTATTTCTTGATTTTGAACTTTATTTTGAGCTCCTCTCACTTCAAGCTTCAGACTTTTTTTGTGCTGATGTTTTTTAAAACTAGTTCTGAGAGTCTGCAAGTTTTGGGTCTTTTAAAGTATTATAATTTATGGAAAGATGTGGTCCTTGTTCTCCTGGCCTGTGCTCTGATCTATATCCAGGAAAAGGCCCTGCTTATCTGTAATTGCAAGCATTCAAACACCTCTTAATGCTCAAATTGTGACTAAGCCCCTGCTTTCTTGTGATTAACCATAAGTGTGCCTTTCTTTCCTGGAACTTCAACTACTATGGACAACAGAGTTGCTAAGCAGCTGTACTGTACTCAATGCCAGCAAAAAGTAATCTGTAATTTATTTCCAATAAATTGTCTATCCCTTTTATGATCTCTTGATTAAGAGATCCCAAAATTTCTGTTATGGCTGCTATTGCTGCCACGAGGGCATGGGTTCCATATGGGCCTTTACCCTGTTGTCATTAACTTCTTTTGCTGACCTCCTAAATTTTCTTAGGCCAGAAAAATATTCTACTGTGGTCTTTTGTTGGCTCTCCTGCTCCAAAATTTGTTTTGAGCAATTGTTTTTAAATTATTTGGAGGGAAATGTTGAGAGAATTCCGCTGGTTTGCTGCTCCTAATCTATCATCTTGGCTTTCCCTTTTCCATTTCTGTCCACTTGAACTATGTGTTGGTCATTTTTTAGAACAGAGGCAAATACATTTTTGAGATATGTATCTCATATTTTTTAGGTTTTGCATGATATTGTTAACCAGAGGATTATCCTAAAATTGATGTCTGCTGTTGCATCTCTCAATGAATCTTGCATCGTTTTGACATGGAAATTGATGTCACTTTATTGAAGTAAAATATCTAATATTTCCCTTGGATGTACTGAAAATTCTTTTTGATAGTCAACAATAAAACTATATGGTAAGATAGTGTATCCTTTTCATTTTTTCAGTTATTATGCAACTTTTATATACATAAAATTATGTATATAAAATATGTAATGGTTACATATGTAACTATTATGTATTTTTCAGTTATTATGTAACTTTAAAAATACAATCAACTATAGAAGATCATTTTCAAAAACCTACCAAATTTCTTCTCATATTTGTAGATGCTTCTTATGAGGATTTTGTAAGGCTTTGTAAACTTATGAGTCAGGAGTAATTGATTTCTTCCCCAATGACGAGATGCCATTTTTTTCACTCATTCAGTATCTTGCTCTCTTTAAGATCTTTTAAAGAACCAGTCTCTTAATACTATCAGAAATATATCACTACCATCACTATTCCTTCCCACTCTCACATAGATCTCATCTGTGTAAACTTGTCCTATGGCTCTTTGAATCTTATTTTCTTTTACCATCAATTTTATTTTTTCAAGACATGAAAAAGGAATTGTGATGTGACTACCCCACTTTTGATAAACAAAATAGATTTTAAAATGTTGACATCTCAACACTATTTGTTATTTGGTTTTTGTTCCCCCCCTCTCCTTTCTGATTAATTCCATTTTTGAAATAGTTTGTGTTAATTGTGTCTTGCATAAACCTTTCTGCAAACTAATTTTTCCTCTACTTCTTCTCAATGTTTTATTACTTCTTTCCCATAAGCTTCCACCATCTTCCTAAGAAAAAAAGAAGAAAATATGCCTGATATTACATTACTATTTAGGATATTGGGCCTGAACACTTGGACTGTAGTTCTAGCTCCCATATAAGGATTCTTACCTCAAAAAAATGTCCTTGGGAGGCACCTATCATAGACTACCTTATCAAAATTTGGAGACATTTCATTCAGATTCTGCTTTATCAACTAAGTTTACTTTTTCAATATATTTGGGTCTCAGGAAATAGGGAAGCCTGAAAAGAAGGAAAGAGACAGGGAATGACAGGTTGGTGGAGTAATCAGAACATACACAATATTTATCAGTGAAGTTCACCATCTTATATGACTATGGCATATGACTATAGCTACATGAGCACAAATTACATTAATGTTTTTATTTGCCATGTCCTTTCAATTGCTAGCTGTGGTGAGTTTTAAGTTTTTTTGACTCCCTCATTTTGAAAACTATGTAAGTTAAATTTCCATAGGTTAGTCCATGGTGTTAGCCCATGTCAATACCATTTTTATCAATTTTCCATTTTTTTTTGTATCATTAGCTTATTTAAAAAGTCAAGCTGGAGCTATTTTAATAATATACAATATTTTTTTTCATTTTTAACATATCTTTGAATTTGGCATTGATTTTTTTTTTATCTTTACTCTAATATCCAACTGACTCAGAAGTGAATGCAATATTAGTAGTCAGTTTTTTTATTATGTTAATATATACCCAATTAAACATTTTAGTTGAAATTTTTCTTACTATATCCAGCACTCCAAGATTCTTTTATTGGACAATTTTTTTTTGTGATACATGGATGTGAATCTTGCAGACAGTGGTGTGTAAATTGCTTGAGACAAGCAATAATTTCCATATGTTTTATTTGGGGACAAAAAATGTGTGTGCTTCAATTAAAGACTGATTGAGAATGTCATACCTTGACCAATAAAAATAAATAGTTTACCTGTGCTTAATTAATTTTATGTCACTTGAATATTAGATTTTGCATCATACACAAGTACTTTATTGTTTTCTTCTGTATGTTTTTAATTCTATGGTTTTAAAAATGAATATTATTCAATTAGGGTCAAAAGGCATAGCTCTTAAATGGTATACTATAATGACTACTAGATATATTATAGTAGCTATTGGCATGGACAAGATAAAAGTTTCAAAGATCATAAAGCCTATAACAAAAAAAAATGGAGAATGTCAAAAATGCGAGAAAAATTTTAAAAAAATTTATAATTGATAAAAGTTATCTTTTGTGAATTAGCCTAGTTAATCCTCAGAAAATGAGAGAAGACTTTCAGAGATACTTGGAAGGTGAAAGGATTTCCTTCATAGTGCAATATGGTCATCTCATTTGAAATTGTAAAAATAGTAAGAGTTCTGTATTGCAATGAAAAGGAATATATTTTAATGGTCAAAACAATAAAGCTTTGTATCATGGCACTTGCTATGAAGCATTAAGAAATCTATCCAATACTTATAAATTAATATGTTTCAGTGGTTAAGAGGCACGTTATTTAAATCTCACTCTATAATCAAAATCAAGGAGCGACTTGGGGAAAAAATCTAGCTTTCAAAAAATCCCCAAAACCCCAGCATTACAAAAGTTCATCAAAGTTATGTTTAATATTGAAAATGATAAAAATTAGTTTCAAAAGAAGTATTAAAGAATGTGTCAAAATTTTGTGAATTTAGTGACAAACTATGTAAGACAAATGATTGCAGCAAAAATAGGATGTATCACATATAAAAAGAAGTTTCAAAAATGTACAAGGTTTATTGGAGTAGTTAATATATTTAATTAATTATTTTACTTTATCCCAGTTAGTAGTCTACAACTCTTTGTCCCCTTTTGTTACTTCATCTTAAGCACCATTTTCCAAGACATTTTTAACTATTGTCTTTCCTCCATGCTTACCTTTGTTGTGAAGTCACTGAGTAGTAAAACATATACTGAATTAATTTGGATAGACTTTACAACAGAATTTCTCTACCTCCTCACCCTTTGCAACAGATGTTGGTGCCTAAGCTCCAATTATCTTCATGGTGGTCTTTTTTGCTTATGCTCATCATGAAAACTGCTTGACTAGATGATCAAGTGTCCTTTGAAATAATGTTTCTTATTGCCCTTGAACATATGATCAAACAATTCTGCCAACTCCTTTATTTGCCTTTCCAAGGAGAAGCTATGAACCATCTTTCCATTTACTGCAATCTTTAGTATTTTTGTTTTATTTAAAGTAAGAACGTCAGAAACTATATGATAGCACATTACTAGCACATAGTAATAGCTTAATAAATCCTTGTTTGTTGGTTATAGAAATGTGATGGAGTGGTCTCAGGGGAGTCAATTATTAAAATATCAGAATGAGCAGTTGCATCTTGGAAATAGGCAAATTACAAATCATGAGTAGAGACACATTTAATACCCCAATACTCAAATTCTCAGTAAACACTAAGTTTAGTTGACCCAACATTTATTAAACATATATTCTGCAATGGAATACCACTGTGCTGTAAGAAATAATGAGCAAGTTGAAGAAAAACCCATGAAAAGACTTGTATGAAATAATGTAGAGTGAAATGAGTAGAACAAGGGAATATGGTAGGTAGTAACAGCAATGTTTGAAGAGTATCTGTGAGTGACTAAGTTATTCCAATTAATATGAACATTCAAATAAATTATGAAGGACTTATGAAGGAAGATGCTAAACATTTCCAAAGAAAGATTAAAATATGGAAGCATGTGTTATATGGTTTTATATATATATTTATATGTATATATATATACATGTATGTATATATATATATATATATATATATAGTGTGTATATGTCAAATGTTAGCTTTTTCTAATGCAGGATTGAAAGTATGAGTAGAAGACACTTCAGAACTCAAAATGTAACAAAAATAAATTAAGTGCTTCTTTTTTTTGGTTTTGTTTTAAAGCATATACTGTATGCAAGGTATTGTGCTCAAAGCAGGGAATACAAGGAGATATAGAATATTAGTCCTGCTCTCAAGAGCTTCCATTGTAAGTGGAGAGGACAATTATATAAATCACTGAAACAAGATAAAAGGAAAAGTGAAAAGTATTGTGGAGAAGTCTAGGTAAAGGACTAAGGGATATTTGAGGAAGGAAAGATGAGTTTCACCAAAGGGATTACTGAATGGTAGAGAGTAGCTCAAGGATGGTTTAACAGAGAAGAAAATATTTGAGTGGAATCTTTAAAAAATGGAAGTACATACATAAACCAAAATAAATGGAATGAGTTCATTCCAAGCAGAGGAGATAATATGAGTACAGGCATAAGATGCCTGGCAATTTGAGAATAGGAGATAGGTAAGGCTAGTTTATTTAGAATGGAATATACTTTTTTTATGTATTCTTTTTTTTTATTTAATAGCCTTTTATTTACAGGTTATATGCATGGTAGAATGGAATATTCTTAAAGGAGAGTAATGTGAGATAAGAAATCACATAAAGCCAGATTATAGTGGAATTTCAAAGCCATTTATTGTTTCCTTTTCTCATTGGAATATGAAGGGATTGTACTCTAAGATATTATCCATCTCTGGCATTCTTTGGTTTTTGGATAAATTATATTAGAGACAACTATGAAAATGTTTAATTTTTTTGGGGGGGGAAGAAATAAATCCAAAAGAAAAAAAAACAACAAAGGGAAATATGATATCAAATGCTTGTCTAGAAATTTTGTCAATCCCTGATCCAACATCTGCATGCTGTTTTTGCTTCTTCCCATGCTATTTTACAGAATGCTGGATCAGGAGAAGACAGATAGGTTCAACTGCTAAACCAGGGCTTCTGAAAACCAAACACTGTTGGCAGATGGACTTGTTCCATGAAATGCCAGGAAAGCTTCGGGAGTCCATAAAATAACAACAAATCAAAGAAATAAACAAGAACAAGTCTGTAATCTTCATGAAATTGGGAGGGAGGAAAGAGGGGGAAGAGGAAGAAAGAGTGCTTCTGATAGACTTGCTCCTACTGTTTTCTTTGTAGCTGCTTCCAGAGCTCAGCCCATCTGTTCCTTGTTGTAGGTTGTTAAGTGAAATGTGTTGCCAATACAAATAGCTCCACTTGATGTTTGTTTGCATAAATTGTTTTGAAAGCTTCATGACGAATTTTAAGGATTACTTGCAGTGGTAGGGAACTCGACATAGGAGGAAATATAAATTCGAGGATGCCAGTTGGAATCTATTAATTCATTTGGATCTAATGGTGAAAGAGAACATCGTTTGCCTAGGTGAGGAAAAGCAATTCCATCTTGGGTCCACAAAGTTTTTGGGTTAGGGTGACAATGTGTTAACGGGAGCCTAGGCACAGAAAAGCCAAGGGACTGCTAATGGGAGGTCATTCCAGGCCCGCCCCCGTTTCCTTCCAGCAAATCGTATTGGTTAGCAAATTGAACTCCAACTCACAGAATGGATTTCAGAGGGAAGTCAGACTTCAAGATGGCAACAGTCAGTTTCAGACCTGGACTAGGGAAGAAAGTTAGAGTTCTACACTTTGTAGGAAGCCCCCTTCCCCAAAAAGGAAAAAAGGAAGATAAGAAGCCCAGAGAAATATAGGAAAGCTGTGGAGAGAACATATTACACATAATTGCAACCAGTCTTGTGATACAAGGTTCCAGAATGGATTCTGATTTCCCCAGGACACACCATGGCATTTGTGGGTTGGGTAACTCCCAAGCCCTGGGGATGATCCCATGGCTTTGCTCCAACACTGACTGGGAGAGAGAGAGAGAGAGAGAGAGAGAGAGAGAGAGAGAGAGAGAGAGAGAGAGAGAGAGAGAGAGATTGAGAGAGAGAGATAGTAGAGAGAGAGAGTTAAGTCTGGCTGAGCCCAGAAAGTCTGATTAAACATGAAATTAAATTCATTTTGTCATCTACATAGATTCTCGATTTCAAGTAACTGAGGGGGAGCAGAGTATTGCTGTCTTCTTATCTTCCATCATCTGAATCTATACATTAAGGAACCCCTCTCAGTGCTCATCATTGCTTAGCAGCAAAGAGATTTGGGTTTTAAATGAACTGACCTGACTGCTTTCATCTTCAGGTAATACAGCCCCACTTTATAATTCAGACCAGGAGCTTAGAGATTTAGAGAGAGGTCCAGGGATCAGCTTCATTGTGCCAGTTAAGGCATTTATACTGATGACAGTTAAATTGTTGGAGCCTCTGCTATTCATTTACATCACAGACATGAAGGTCCTCTGACGACCTATAGCAAATGTAAGCCAGATGGACCTGAGCATAGCAATTGTGCATTTTGCTTCATTTCAAACACATCTTCTGACTTTCAACTCAAACCTTCTGTCTGTCTTGTCATGCTACCCTGTATAATGATATTTTATTGCATGATTTCACCAAACCTTGAGTTTCTCAGTTGTCCTAAGCTAATGGACTGGATCTGTACCCATTTGCTAAAACAAGATCTTTTTTAGTAGGTAGCAAAGTTATTCCACATAAATCAAGGCTTCAGATAAAATATTATGTTTCCATCACTAATAACAACAAAAGAGCACCTTCAATTTTATCTGATTAGTCCATTCTCCAAGGCATATTTAAAATTTGCTTTTATTATATGGAGAATTGTGCTTAGTTATGTTCTATGTTATATATTATCATTTCTAAGTCCTTTAAATTTAATTCACCAGAATATGTTAAAGACCAGTTTATTTCATGACAGGACTTGGATGACTCCCTCCATTTACATACTCATTTGGTTTGGTGAATGAGACACGTAGGGACTATATTTCATATTAAAATGCTTATTTTCTATTATAGACTTGGAGCTGGAAGGGATTTTTGAAGTCTCAGACTGTAGACTAAATTCCTCATTTCACATATGGAGAAACTGAGGCCCAAAGAAATTAAGTGATTTGCCCAAGGTCACATAGTAAATAACAAGAATGAAATATGATCTTAGTTCTCTTCAAACTTAATGCTCCTTCAAACTGCCTTAAGTTGTTTCTTAAGAGATGATCTTTAAAATCATGTGACATAAGTGTTCTATTTTAGTATTTGAAGTTGCAGAGAGACAGAAGAAAAAAAGAGGGAAAGGAAGAGCATTTTTAATTTTTTGAAAGGAGAATGTTTAGGTGTTTTTTTCAAATCAAGCAGATAATTTTTTTCCTGACAGTTTGCAAAAATTAAGACTCGAAGTTTTGTTTTTTATTTAAACCACTTGTTGGAGTGGCTTACTCTGTATTCTGAAATCACTTCACATAAACTGGTTTTATTTCTCCCCATTACTTCTCTCCAGTAGAATTTAAGGTCCCTAAGGACAGAGATTTTTTTTTCCTTTTTGTCTTTGTATCGTCAGAGCCTAACATTGGAACAATTAAGAGATTTGCTGAGAGAGCGGGGAAGGGGAGGGTAAGGAGAAAAGAAAGAGGAAAGGAGTGGAAGAAGGGAGGAGGAGGAGGAGAGAGAGATGGAGAGAGTCAGGACTTGAATCTAGGATCAACTGTCTGGTACACTAACTAATACAGAGTAAGTGCTTAGTATTACAAAAACCTAACAAGTAGAAGAGGGTTATCAACACTATGAAAGGGTAGAGATAGATCAAGAAGAATGATAGATCAAGAGGTTAGAGAAAAGGTCATTGTATCTGGCATTTAACAAATCATCAGAAATTTTGGACCAAGGAGTCTGGGTAGAATTATAAGATCAGAAAATAGATAGTAAGGGTTAAGAGAGAGGAGATTAAGTGGAAATAACTCTTTCACGCTACCTTTTTAAACTTTAGCCATTTAAGGTTAGGGAAAAAGAGATATAGGATCACAGTTATCAAGAATAGTAGGATCACATAAGGCTTTTGTGGATGGATGAGACATGGGCATGTTTACAGGCAGTAGGGAAGAAGCTGGTAGACAGTGAGAGAGTCTCTATATATATATGTGTGTGTGTATATATATATATATATATATATATATATATATATATCAGAATTGAGGGTTTTGTTGAGATTGAAGCTGAATAACAGATTTGTACTGGAGCCAATCAGAATGGTTGTTTGATTTTCTCCACCTTCATTTAGCAGCACATGTGAATGAGTCAAAATAGGTTGTAAGAATAATTCAAGAATGAGGTTTAGCAAGGCACAATTGACAATATGATATGGGAGGCTCAAAAAAAGATAGTGTAGAGTTTAACTGGCTCACTAAGGTGTCAAGACAGGGAAAAGAAGAGAATGACTAGTAGATGGGGGTGGCCTAGAAGAGAACTGAAGGGTTAAGGAATTGGGGGGCTTCTGGTGTAGATGAAAAACAAGGCTTAATGAGGGAAGACAGAGGGAAAACTGGAAAACCAATTGATTATGATCAGGTAGAGATTTTTTGGAATTATTGAACATGGAAATGGCATAGTTATGTGATAGCAAGATCAAATGTATGGTCATCTTTGTGTGTGAGTGAAATGGAATGAAGAAGTAGGTCATAGGAAGTGAGTAGGTTGAGGAATTGAATGATCAGGATATTTGAGGGAAGAATCAAAATGTATGTAAGAATGAATGTATTGTACTCCTTTTAGTGCATGATAAAAACTATTTGTAGAAAAGGTAGATAATGTAAGATTAATGTAAGATGTAATTGTGTATAGGTAGATAATGTAAATCTGGATGTTCCTACTGGGGAGCACAGGACTTGGATGTACACAAAATGTAAGTATTCTCTACATGGGTTTTCATTTTGTTGTAACATAGCATGTGTCCAGAGCTGGGGTAGTACCCTTGTATATCATAATATATTGAGGTGAACCTGATTGGAATGTACTGTTTGTATCCCTTTTCAGAAACAACCATTTCCTGGAGATGGAGATATTGCATGACACTGAACTTTAGAACATTAGCTATACTCAAGAAATTCTTATCTTTTTTTTTTTCACAAACAAACAAAAAGAAGAAGAGATAGGGATGAATTTTTACTTTTTCTATGGTGGTGGTGGTGGTGTTTATGTATATGTGTCTGTAAAGGGTAATTTTGTTGCTCATTATTTTTAATTTAGCTAAAGTAGTAAGCCACCAAATTTCATAATATCATAGACATACAGCTAAAAGGGATCTTAGAGGACATTCGGTCCAACTCCTTTATATTTGAGGAAACTATAGTCTATAATAATTAACTAACCTGACCAAGATCATGCAGGTAAGAAAAAGTATAGTAGGGATTTGAATCCAAATTTTAGAGTGTAGCATTTGTAGTCAAGAAGAACTGAGTTTAAATGTTTTCTTGTGTGTGTGTGTGTGTGTGTGTGTGTGTGTGAAAGGGAGAGAGAGAGGGAGAGAAAGAGAGGAAGAGGAAGAGGGAGGAGGAGAGAGGGGGGAAGAAAGAGAGGAAAGAGAGAGAGAGAGAAAGAGAGAGAGAGACAGAGACAGAGACAGACAGACACACAGACACACAGACACTGGGCAAGTCACTAGATTTCCCTTAGATTTGGTTTCCCATATGCAAAATGTAGCTGAAGATAGCATTTGCCTCAGAGAGTTATTGTGAAGATCACATGAGATAACATATGTAAAGTGATTTGTAAACCATAAAGCATTATATAATGTCATCTATAGTTATAATATATGCCATAATAAAAATATTATATTTAATAATTCAATGATGTAATTATTTTATTAGTAATAAATAATAATGTTCAATTAAATGGTACTTCCAACACACACACACCCTCAATCTGTGGGAAAGAATTGTATTAGTCTCATTAATGGAAAGATGAATGATCTTCTAACTTAACAATGTCTTAATAAAAGAAAATTTTAATTTCATTAAAATAATTGATTTGAGTTAATTATAAATGACATGAAAAGTATTCAGATTTCTTTATCCACACAGTTCCAAGCATGAGGCTACATGGATACTCCCAAATGAACTCCAGTCCATTATTTTAGTCAAATGTTTGATATGGCATATATACATGTATGTATGTATACACACATATATGTATCTATACATGTGTAAAAGACACATATACATGCAAACAAGGTCTTGGACAAAGTTACTGAAAAGGCAGAAGAGATAAATTAACCTTTTAGTTGTCCTGGGGGGAGGGGGGGAATTGTGCTCTATTATGTGAGTTTTATTTGAGTTTTAAGTGCAAAAAACAATCTCAAGGTAGCTGTAATTATTTACCTATAAATAAGCAAACATCTGCAGATTAGCTGTGGCTTGGGGCCACAGCCATCAACTCACACTCTGGTGACCAGACTCAACCACAGGATGTCACTGTTCCACTGATCTGCACCAGGGAGAGCATTTATCTGGCTGTAAAAAAAGCCCCTTAGTTCTTAAAGAAAACAGTTGGAAAATGACAGCTTTGTGACCAACCAGCCTTAATTATAATGCAAACCTTGTCAAAAAGATTGTTTACAGTAGAAGACATTTTACATGACAAACTCTTATGTGGCAGAAAGGGTTGGGTCTTGTTTCCAAAAAAACAAATGAACATTTTTCACTCATCTCTCCCCAAGTTGTGATATTTTGATAGGATGTGGGGTTGTGTGGTGTGGTGTGTATGTCAGATCTTTTTTTGGTTGAGGGGGTGGTGATGGTGGTAGTGGAAGGAGTTGGGTAATGACAGCTTTTCCAACAGCTATGAAAAAAATGTTTTTTCAAATGAGCAAAGGCATGAATGTGTCATCCAGTGATTGATTGCTCACTGTGCTTTAGCTTTTGATAATTAAGTTCTACTCCTTTCAGGCAAAGGCTATTCTGCCAAATTCAAAATACCCTGGAAAGTGTAAAATTAGAACCTTATGAGAGAAAGATTAAAAGAACTAAATATATATGTGTGTAGTTTGACTAAGTGGTGAGTGGGGGGCGGTGTGTATGAGTAGGTGACTTGATAACCATTTAGAAATCTGTGACAGGCATAAATAGGCAAGGAAAAGGAGAATTATTTATATACTTAGAGGAGGTAGAATTAGAAGCAATTAGATGACCTTAAGAAGAGGAAAATTTAAGGCAGATATCAAGCAACACTTACTAAGAGTGGTGACTATTGGACCAGAGCACATTCTTGAAAAGGAAGTGGTGAATCTGCAACCTTGAGACATTTTAAAATTAGCCAACCTGGAGCACTGACCATACTGTATATTAATAGGAAAATTATCCCCTACCCCTGCATTTGTCCTATTTTACCCTAGTAATATTTTAGGTTTTCTTACAGCTATAATGTCTGTGAGTCTATGGTTCTTAACATCATCGTCTTTCCTTCCCCTTCTATCCTTCACCTAAATTCTGGAAAATAGAAATACTATAAATAAGTATGGGTTGAGTCCAGATGCTTAAAGTCAGAGCACTGATGTTAGAGAGATATGCTATGAATTTAGATTGTGTTATGATGCTAAAGCAATCAAGTGTGGCCCAAAACTGAACATCATTTTCACTTATATGTTTTCCTTGAATGACAGAACTAGGGGACATCTTAATTTAGTCCCTCATTTTTCACATGGAGAAACTGAGGCCCATGGGGAAAGTGCCTGGCAGACAAAGGCAACCCAATGATTTCATAGAAGAGTTGAACCCAGAAGCCATATCTTTTGATTCCCATTTCAGCGCTTTCACTACTATAGTAGACTGTATGCATGGCTATTTCCATTCTTGTTAGAACTGTCTACAATATAGTATGGCCTATCATCAGCTAGTCCTATTTACCACGTATCACCATGACAGACCACAAGACCACTACGCAGATTTCTGCTTGATTTGCTTGAAGAGAAAATTGCAAAAGATACTTTAAAAGCAAATTCTCTTCCACCCATCTAATGCACTAAGTAAAAAGAAAAAAACATGGTAGCGTCATTACAAACTTGGCAAAGACAGAAGCATGAGCCTGATAGCTAATACCAAGAGGGACCTGTTTTTCACAAATAGTTTCTATCCTGTGGTCTACTGCAGTTTATTTGATCTCACTGTGAATCAGAGTCTTATCTGCTCTAGTAATTTATCTCTTTGGAAGGAGAGAGCAGGAGTAAAGACAGATTCAACTGATAAATACACTATTTTATAGTGTACAATTAGTCTCAGTTAAATGCTGTAGCCCACTAAGGGAGCCTGCCTTTCCATGGTGAAATGGATATTTCAGAGCCTCCTCAGTCAACATACCTTTCCCTAGATCTCTAGAGAAGCACTTAAGTGGCCCAGTGGGAGCTTTTCTAAATGGGTGCAGTGTCTATAAGAGCTAAGAGCACTAAAATAGAAGTCAGGAGACCAGTTGGCTCTATTTCCAAAGGTCTTCTAGGACAGCTCCTGGGTCATTCTTCCTCTGAGAATCTCTGTTCTTTAGTTCCCTTTATTTCCAAGTGCATTTTTTTCTGATTTATTTTTTTCCTTGCTTTATCTGATCCAGGATAAAAAGTGGTCTTGGGAGTGAGTCTGCTCTATCTGGGCAGAAGGGTTGCCCTGACCCAGGGTGAAAGGAGAGTTAGATAGCTCAGATCTGTTTTCTGTCAGAGCTTCCTTTCCACAAAAACTCTTTAGCTGACTTGGTGGGAATCCAATGATAAAAACTGGGAACTTGTGCCTCACTTGTAGAAAGGAAAACAAGTAAGAGGAAAATACTGCTTCCTGCTACTCTTCAGTGAGTCGATAAGCTTAATTGGCTGGGTCTGCCTGCTGGACATTGATTGTACCTCCTAATAAAAGTGCTATTGATTGGCAGTTTATTCAACAAGAGCTCACATGGACTATAGTTCCTGCTAATGTTATTACTCCATCCACCTTTTCCGTTGCCTAGCTCTTTAGTATTACAAATTGGGTCAAATGCCAGGAATGGCTTCAGTTCTCTTGGACTTCGGTACAATGTTCTGACCTTCTCAGGACATGGTATATCATCCATCTGAGTAGAAGAGATTCTTTAATAGGAATCAGGAAGAAGCTGAGTTACTAATTTGTTGTTAAAAGGCACAATCATTACAGTGGGGACAATTTTATGCTTTAATTGGGTCTCAGAAAGATACCTGCTTAATATTGCTATGATGGCCCAGTAGTGGTGTCAGATTGATGAAGTTGCTAGCCTGAGCTGACAGTGTCCCAAGCAGGAGTTGACAGCATATACCAACAAGAAGACCACTGTAAAGGAATCTGGAGTGAAAAAAGAAGAGCACAGAGAATGTATTAAAGACAAAAAAAATAGCTAGTGATTTTTATGAGAGTCAGCTATTAACTTTAAATACTTTTTAGTATTCTTCCTCTTTGATTTGTAGTCATCCAAAATCCATTTCTGTTGGATGCTTATGTAGGGATGATTTGCTTATCTTACTTTATTTGGGAGCTGGGTGTTATCTGGAACTGTCATTTTATTGATGTTGGAAAATCCCAATAGAGAAACTCCTACCTATTTTGTGGTTGCTGAGTTTTTTCAGTCACATCTGACTCTTTGTAACCCCATTTGGGATTTTCTTGGCAAAGATACTAGCTAGAGTGATTTGCCATTCTCTTCTGCAGTTCCTTCTACAGGTGAGGAAACTGAGGTAAACAAAATTAAGTGACTTGCCCAGTATCATACAGCTAGTATCTGAGGCCATGTTTGAACTCAGGTCTTCCTGACTCAAGCTCTATTCACTATGCCACCTGTAGTGTGGCAATCATTCTGAAACTTACCTGCTTAAAGAGCTGCCTGGGAATCCTGAGACATTTGGTGATTTGCCTCAGTTCTCCCCACAAATATATGTCAGGGGTGAGACTTGAACCCTTCTTCATTCCAAGTCAGCTCTCTAACCATTCTGACAAGCTATCTTTCATCCTACATTTGATATAGTGAATTTTTAACTTAAACTATATTGTCACCTACTATGTGATTTTAGTTGATTCTAACAATGTAGATTTCTGCAATTCAGAACTGGAAGGGTCTTAGTTCATGTTTTTCATTTTGCCAGTGAAGAAAGTAAGCCCAAAAGAAAGGAAATCTTTTATCCAAAGTCCACAATAAAGCAGAAACAAGAATTCAAACTCTAAACCCATTGCTTTTCTCATAGTATATCACACTAAGGTAGGGGATTAAAGGCAGATTTGTGCCCACTGGAAAAAGGAGCAATCTGAGTTGTAGAAGTGAAGTGTGTTGTCTAAGGTCATATGGCTGGTTAGTGGAGGAATTCCCACTACAATCCATATTTCTGGATTCATAGGCCTGTATTCTTTTCTTTGGAGCATGCTGCAGTCTTTGGGATCTATCAAAGACGTCATCCAAGTCTTACTTTCTTTTTCTACATAAGCTCTTGGGATCTTTCTATGTTCTATTGCCATATCCTCTAAAAAAAAGGGTAAAGAAAACAATTTTCAGGAAATGTCTAGGAAGTGATAGTGTGACAGATGATGGATTGGGGAGAGATACTAAGAGGACATCCAAATGAGCCTGTTTACTTCTGGATTATAGTGACAGGACAGTAAGAAAAAGCAGGTTCTAGATATCTTGGGTGATGCTACCTCAGAGAAATACAGGAAAAACACATCCATTACTATCTAAGCAATGATTTTCTAATAGGAAATGATGTAACAAACATTTTCTTTCACTTATCCTTTGTGTGAGATGACTTGTCTCCAAAATATGGAATCATTCACTTAGAACTGGAAGGGACTTGAGAATTTGTCTAGTCTAACTCCATCCCTATTTTATATATTTGGAAACTAAAGCATAAGGAGATTAAGTGACTTGCCCAAAGTAATATAAATAGTAAATAATAAATGCAGATTTTTGAACCCAGGTCCTCTAATTTCTAACCCAATACTTTGCACTATGCCAGGATTTTCTCTTGTCTGTCTCAATCTCTCTGTCTCTCCTTCCATTTTCTCCTTTCTTTCCTTCCTGAATCTGTCTCTCTTTCTCTTTATATCTCTCACTTTCTGTTTGTATGTGTGTCTCTGTCTCTCTGTCTCTATCTCTGTGTGTCCATCTGTCTCTCTCCAAAATTAAAACTATATTTTGTGTTGTGTGTTTTTAAACAGTTAGAGTTTAGTCCTACTGACTAGGTCTCCAGGTCAAATATATTTTCCTAAGTAACACATTCATAGGAAATTCTGATGGGATATGTGATTAGCACGAGCTTAGTGATATCCAGAAGGATACAACCTTTAGTTTGGATGGAGTAAAAAGGTCCTTTGTGAAGAAAAGAAACAAATTTTTTTGGTTTCATCAAATGGTCTCTATACTGGGGAGAATGCTAAATAACAAAGCCCAAAATCATCACCATTTTCATGCTTAATTCTTATCAAGGTGCATTCCAACTTGCACTAGCCTTGTATGCCAGGGTATATGTATATTATTATTTCCATTTTATATATGAGGAAGCTAAAGTCTAGAGAGACAAAGGATTTAAAGATAGAAGGAACCATTGAGAATACTTAGTTCAACCTTCCTTTTTTACAGAATAGAAAACTGAGGTTCAGAAAGATTTAATGACTGGCCACAGGAAATAATCAGCATAATTGATTTTTTCAGTCTGACTCCTTGGACTCCAATTCCAGTACCTTTTCCACAATTTATATTTTCCATACCATCTTGGTCCATTTCCTCTATGGTCTTCTTCCCATTGCTGCTGTTCCTGGGTACCTGGAAGTCAAGGAATTTAGGTAGTTGTCAATAAAAACTCTAAGTTTCAAAGGGAGAAATAGACTTCCATTTTGAAGGATAATTTGACCCTTTGCCCAGACCAGACTCTCATAATTGTCAGTAGTCTCAAAGTTGAATGATTTGGTATGAACCAACCCATTAAAAGTCCCAAGGGCAATGTGGGGTGTGCCCTTTTAGCCATGACCTCTTCCAATCTGAAAGGTGAGAAGTAAAAGAATGCCACTGTCCAAAGTGGAGGAGGTTGAATCCAGAGACAGAGTTGAGCTTCAGCTTATGATTTCAGACAACTAAGGAAGGATTCCCTCCATCTAAAAGCCTTCTGACCTGCTTCCTCATTTGATAAATTGCTCTATCAGAGAAGAGAGAGAAAGAAGGCTTTAAAGATAAATATGCCCCTGGGAGAGACCAAGCTTTGACTGAAATTCATTCACATTGAGTTATAAATGACTGATCTTAAATCCTGCTATAGGGAACAGGGGGAGGCAAAAAAAGAAAAAGTAGAAAGAAGTACAGGACACCTAAAGGAGGAGGATGGCAATTTTCATCAAAGGTGGGGGTAGGGAAGAAGAATTTTACTTATTTCACAACTTTGCTGAGGGCCAGCCCCACTGAAGCTGATAATAAATTTTCCTTATATGTAATGAGGTGAGTTCCAGGCTTAGATTTTGGATTGGAAAACCATTGATAGCAAAATGAAAAGGAATTCTTCTAAAATATCAGGCAAATAATTACTTTCTACTTAAGATGGGGCAGAAAAGATGATTTCAGCACGGTCAATAAGATAAAGCTTCTTGGTTAACAGACCTTAGCTAAAGAGACCTTTAGCTAAGCTAAAGACTTAGAGGAAAAAAGACAAAATAGTAATTAAAGTATATGGATTCAAATTCTGTCTTTGTCACTTTTATTTGTGTGCCCCTGGGCAAGATACTTAAACCCTTGGGATTTGTTTACTCATTTGTAAAATGAAGCAACTGGACTAGATGATATGTGCAGTCTATTCTAGTTTTATAATCTTTTATAGTTATAGGCATGGAAAGGAAAAGATGTTGCTCACAGAATATAAGAACCCCTTTGTTTTGTTTTGGTCAGGAGATTCTGCTACCTTCTCAATTATATTTAATTGACTTGCCTCAATTTACAAGCTAGCTATATTCCTGAAACGTTGGTGAAAATTTATTTTTAAATAAAAATCATATCTAGTAATATATTCATAATAATAACATTTCTATCACATTTTAAGATTTGCAAAATGATTTATAGATATTGTCTTATTTGATTCTCACAACAATCCTTGGGGTACTTGTTTCTCTTTTTTTTCTAAGCTCCTTTGTCACTTATAAATTGAGCTTTCAAAGTGGTTACTTCACAACAGTTAAACGACTCAGGCCAATTCCAATAGACTTGTGATAGAGAGAGCTATCTGAATCCAGAAAGAGGAGTATGGAGACTGAATGTGGATCACAATATAGTAGTTTCACATTTTTTGTTGTTATTTGCTTGCTTTTTTTCTTTCTCATTTTTCCTTTTTGATCTGATTTTTCTCATGCAGCATGATAAATGTGGAAATATGTATAGAAGAATTGCACAAGTTTAACACAGATTTCTTGTTGTTTAGGGAAGGAGGTTGAGGGAAGAAAGGGAGAAAAATTTGAAACACAAGGTGTGAATATTGAAACCTATCTTTGCATATATTTTGAAAATAAAGAAACTATTCTTCTTATTTTTTTTAATAGAGTGGGTAGAACCATACTACTGAATAGTCAGAACACTGCTGGATATAGTTAGAATCCAAACTATGTGACCTTGGGAAGTTTATTCACTTTTCTGGACCTAAGTTTCCTCAAATATAAAATGTGAGTGTTGGAATAGATCATGCCAGAGGTGCCTCCAATCTTTAAAAATTTTTGATTTTATAAAAGGGGGATCATAATACTTATACTCCTTAATTTCAGATTTTTTTGAGAATCAAATGAGAGTTAATTAGTATTTAGTCAGTAAGCTATGTACCTACTATGTGCCAGGCATTATTCTAAATTCTGGGGATATAATGAAAGGCACAAACAAGATCTCTGGAGGGAATAGTAAGTTATACATGCAATTCTGTGTGCAATCATCTTTTTATTATAATATGTTATGGAAATGCTTGTTTTGTTCCATGAATTTAAAATAAATTAAAACAAACAAAAATGAGCCTCGAGTAGCTCATATTCCAGTGGTGGAGATTATATATGAATAAATGATGAGGATGACATATAAGTAAATGACATACATTTAAGATATATACATAGTAGATAGAAAGTAATTTCAAAGAGAAGGTACTAACAATGGGAATCTGGGAAAGGCCTCCTGAAGTAGCTGGGATTTGAGCTGACTCTTGAAGTAAGTCAGGAGTGGGAGGTTCAGACAAAAGGCACAGGCACTGAAAAAATGAGTCAAGAGATAGAGTATCACGTTTGTAGAAGAGCAATTAGGCCAGTGTAGCTGGATTGTAGTCTTTGAGAAGGAATAAAATATCAAAAAACTGGATAATTTGGAAAAGGTCAAATTATAAGACCATTAATGTGAAAAGGAAGACTCTTGATATATTTATGTTGGATAAAATAGAAATCTATAGGAGTTTATTGAGATCTTCAGGAATGTATTGAGAAGATCACTTTGGCAGTTGGGTGAAAGATGGATTGGAATGGAGAGAGACTGGAAGCAGTAAATTGACCAGAAGGCTTTTGTATTAGTCCAAACTGAGATAATGAGAATATGCACCAATGGGACAGTTATAAGTTTGGAGAGTAGGGGTCAAATATGGGAATACTGTGAAAACAGAGACTGACACTAAAA
Source organism: Sarcophilus harrisii (assembly GCF_902635505.1). Taxonomy (NCBI): domain Eukaryota; kingdom Metazoa; phylum Chordata; class Mammalia; order Dasyuromorphia; family Dasyuridae; genus Sarcophilus; species Sarcophilus harrisii. The sequence goes on along the minus strand of NC_045427.1, from coordinate 472,194,309 downwards.
TTGGATATGTGGAATGAGTGAGAGTGAAGAATCATAGATAATAGATTGCGAGGAAAGATAGCTAGGAAAAGTATGTTACTTCAATAAGAGACAGAAAATTTTGGAAGAAGAAATGGTTTTCAAGGAAAACACAAGTTCTGTTTTGCACGTGTTGAATTTGAGATGTCTACAAGATTTCTAATTTAAATGTTCAAAATTGAAGCAATTATATCAGACGAGCTCAGAGAGAGATGAGGATTGGATATTTCAATCTTGGAAATATATGCTTAGAAATAATAATTGAAATTATGGGAGCAGATGAAATCTCTAAGTCAGGGGAAAGAACAAGTAAGCCAGGAACTAGAGGTCACTGTGATTAGATGGGATAGCCTGACTAAAGATCCAGAAATGGAGTCTGAAGAGTGGTCAGTTAGGTCAAAAAACTAAGAAAACAGCATCACAAAAACCAAAAGACTGTAACCAAGAGTGTGAAACACTGCAGAGAAGTCAAAAGGGATCAAGATTGAGAAAATGTTATTAAATTTGGCAAAGAGATTATTGGTAACTTTGAAGAAAGCAGTTTCATTTGAATGAAGAGATTAGAAGTCAGATTGCAGAGGGTTTAGAAGTGAGAGACAAAGTACAAGCACCTAGAAAAGATAATTTTCTCTGGGTAAGCCAATAAGGGAAAGAAAAAATAAGACAATAACTAATAAAATGATCAATCAAAGAAGACTTTTTAAATGATGGGGAGACATGGGTATATTTGTAAATATCTTGGAAGCAAGTGGTAGATAGGGGAAGACTGAAGACAAAAGAATGTGAGCATAATAGAGCAATCTGCTGAAGACTGGGATCAGGGAATGGAATCAAGGATATATATTAATGGAGTTTCTTTGGTAGGAAGAAGGGCATCGTCTTCAGGTGAGACAAGTAAATATAAGAGGAGTGAGTGGGCAAGGTGATTGAGAGAAATAAGAGGAGGTGGAAGAATGAGGGGGAGAAGAGGAATATTATAGCTAATGTTTTTAATTTCTTTCTTCTTTCCTTCCTTCTTATCTTCCTTCCTTTCTTTATTTCTTTTAACTATAAGTTAAGGTTCTTACTGGAAGGGGTTGAGGCGGGGGTGGGGGGGTGAATGGGAGACTTAAGGAGGAACAAAAAAGTTTGAAACAGCCATTACAGTGAATAGGGTAGAGAACTGATTAGAGAAATATAAGAGAACTGCTTTGCTGCAATGAAGTTGCAGCTGAGATCATGAAATATATTTGTAGTAAACTCAGTACGAAGAGCTTCCTGATTTTTCATCTCAGCTTTGTTTGGCAGTATGAGAGTAGGAATGAAGAAAGCACAAACTGGGAGTAACCTGAGATTGGGATTTGACAGGGATGAATAATGATTGTACAAGGGCAAATATGATTTGAGTGTAGGATATAAACTTAAACTAGTGCACTAAAAGGTAGAAATAGAGAATAGTCAATGTAAGGATGATGATCTGAGAAGGAATTGAGGGGTGAATCGGGCTATCACAGTAAAGACAAAGAATAGAATTGGGGTCTATGAAGCACGGGGAAAAATAGAATTAAAAATTAGTATGATCAGATAAAAGAATTTTAGAGTTCATGAACATAGAAGTGATACCCTTGTAGGTGATGGCAAGATCAAGCATATGCTTTTGGTGGGTAGTTGAAATGGAGTGGAATAGTGGGTCATTAATATGGAGTAGACAGAAAAACTGGGAAGCCAGGGTATTTTGGGGAAAATACATCCTCATATAGAAGATCCATCTATCTATCTATCTTATCATCTATCTTATCTAATATTATCTGTTCTTATATGAGGCTAGGAGTTGAAGTAGAAAGAATGACTATGGACATGTGAGGTAATTGCAAATGAAAAGTCAAAGAATAATAGTAATGATTATAATAACTCAGTGCTTTAAAAAGTTAAAAGGCACTTTTCATGTTAACTATTTTGATCTTCAGAACTATTCTGTGAGATGGGAATTATTATTATCCCCAGTTACAGATGAAAAAAAATGAGACACAAAGGTCTACAGATAATAAATGTCTGAGGCAGAATTAAAATTCAGATATTTTTCACTCCCATGCTCTATTCATAGTCTTACCGTTTTCTATTCCCCTCCTCTCTTCTGATTGGTAAATGATCTACATAGTAAACTCATATGTCACCCTCTATTGAAAGGAAGTTGCAACTCTGAATGTAGATTGAGAATTATATATTTGCATTTGGCCAATGTAGAAATTTTGTTAATTGAAAAAAATTAAAGTAAAAACACAAAAAAGCCTACAGTAGATTTGTTCAATAAGAATAATTATAGACCAGTTTTGTAGGTTTGTATTTTGTTTCTCTTTAGTGGTTTGGTTAGTTGACTCCTGGGAGGAATGGATGATATCAAGTAGTACAGGGTTCCTCATAATTAGGTACTTAAATTTCTGTTGGATTGAAACACAACTATGTTATTGTTTCTATTTGCAACTATAGAAATAGCATAGATTAACCTTGAATCCCTCATATCCAGCTCACCCTGTGCAAACAATTGGGAGTTCATTTCCGACTCCTTCTTTGTATATACCTCCAGAAAACATTGCTATGACTGATGAGATCATTTTTTAAAAAAACTCAAAAGAAATTTTTACCTTTGAATTCTTTGGCAAAAAGAAAGAGGGGGGAAATTTTTCATTATAATCATTTCTGGGTTTCAGTTTCCTCTTCTGTAAAATCAGGGAGTTTAATTCTTTGTTTCAGAATCACAAGTTTAAAACTAGAAAGGGACTCAGAAGACATCTAGTCCTACATTTACTTCCCAGGGAAGTAAAATGACTTATTCCAAATTTCACAGATAGTAAGGAAAGGAGAGAATTGAACTTTGAACCCAAGTCCTCTCTAGCACTCTTTGCACTGTACCACAAAAGGTATTTTTCAGTTGAGATATTCTGGGTTCTAAGTTCTCTTTCATACTCAGTAATTGCATCTTTTGTCTTCTCTTTCCCTGCCTTTTCTGTACCACTTTTCCTTTTTGAAGGTCATTCACTTTAATTTACTTCTTTTAGCTTCACAACAACACAGTGCAGTAGGCAGGGAGGGAGAGATTTTTGACAGATAAACTACACAAAGGGAAATAGGTGAATCAGCCAAGCCGCAATGATCAGCAATAACTTGGTAAGAGTAGGACTTTAAGTCTCTCAGACTTTTTTTTTTACTACACATAACAATTCACATTGACTGCACTTCATTAAAATTAAGAGTAAATCACTATTAAGGCTTACTCACATCTATAGTGTAATTTATGGTTAACAAAGTATTTATCTCCCAATTGCCTTGTGAGGCACACAATACAAATATTCCAATCCCAGATGAAAAAATGTAGACCCAGGGAGGGAGAGTAATTTTTACCAAAGTTCCACAGTGATTAGAATTTGAACCCAGGTTTTTCTTGACTCATTTTCATGGCCATATTGCAAGTTAATGAAAAAACAGGAAGTCATAGAATTACGAAATTTAGCATTGGAAAGAACATCCTCCTTTTACAAGAAAGTGGGGATGGGAAATTTGAAGCCTGGAGAAGAGAAGTGACTTCCTCAAAAGTGCAGAAATGGTAACAGATTTGTGACTTAAACTTGTCTTCTGCCTCCAACTTTCCATGACATCATTCTTGGATCAGAAACAAACATTTTATACATAGAGCTCCATGTCCTGCAAATACCCATTCAAATCTCTCAGACTTTGATAGAATGAAAGCAAAGCAAGAACAAGTTTCTAGATATTGTAAGTGTCTCAAGTGGGAGAACCTCCATTTCATTAGCATTTGCTCCCAAAGCCATTCCCCTTTCTGTATTTTGCTTATCTCACATGTCTTCCAAAGTTATTCTATTGAATTTACCACCCACTATTCATTAATCCTCATTATGATTGACCTCATCCTAACATTTGCTTATAAATCTTAAGTCTTAGCATTTGATTACAGTGCAATAAAAAGACCATAATGTAAATTAACACATTACATTTAGTGCTATTTAAATGATGAGGGGAGGGAAAGTTCATAAAATGCCTAAATATTCTTTTTTTTTTCTTCTAGGCCTTGAAATGATCTCTTTAGAACTCAATTTTTCCAAAGCATTTTGTAAATGTGAAAAACATCAAAATGGTGAGAGTTTATTCACCTGGGAGTCATACCACCTAATTATTTCAATTCAACAAATATTCACCAAGTGCCTAATTTGTGCAGGGCTCAGTGCCAAATACTGAGGGAAGAAATATAAAAACTAACCTTATTCCTGCTTTTAAAGAAGTTACTGTCCATAAAGATGATGTGATGGGCACAGAAAGCTGTAAGTTAAGACATGAAGTTGAACACACCAGTATAAAAGTTTCAAGGAGAGAAGAAACATTTTTAATTTGGGTAGAAGGGATCAGACAAACCTTTGTGGAAGTGATATCCAAGCTGAGGCTTGAAAGAAAAGAAGTATTTCAATAGGCACAGGTACAGAGAAGACAGTCTGATCCATGGGTAAGAGTTTGTATGGAAGTTGTAGAGAGCAAAGTGATTTGGGGCAACATCAAGTGATCTCTTTTGGCTGGAGAATAACTTGAATGCAGTGAGCAGCATTATATGTATATATATGGACAGAGAGGAGTCAAAGATTGTTAATTCTCCTTAAGCCTCCAACCATTGGAGATCATGAAAAACAATACTTAATGGCAGGTTTTTCTCTTGCCCATGTTTCACAGAGGACAAGTCAATGTTTTGCCTCTTTAAAAACCTAAGAAATGCACAAATTGACAAATGTAGTTATGTGTTTAAAAGAATTGCAATTATTTAACTTATATTAGATTGCTGCCTTGGGGAGGGTGGGTTAAGAGAGGAAAGGAGAAACATTGAGAATACAAAGTTTGACAAAAATAAATATTGAAAAACATCTTTACATGTATTTGGAAAAATACTATTGAAATAAGATTTAAAAAAATTTTTTTTTGCTTTTTTTTTCCTTCCCTGAGGCAATTGGGGTTAAATGACTTGCCTAGGGTCACACAGCTAGGAAGTGTTAAGTGTCTGAGGCCAGATTTGAACTAAGATCCTCCTGATTTCAGGGCTGGTGCTCTACCCATTAAGCCACCTAGCCTCTCCAAAAATAAATTTTAAAATTAAAAAAAAACTAAGAAAGCCACCCAACCAATGACCTATTTTTCATATTTATCATCTTGAGGATAAGTTAATTTAGAAACAATGATTACATATAAAGTTTTTTATAAATCTTGTGTTATAAGAACATAATGTCAAGATCCATCCTCCTCTTGGTATAAACCAAATGGCATAATGGTCCATTCCTGGATTCTTTGCCATCTTTTTATTTCATTTTAATAAGTATTTTAAGTCTCTTTCTTTTTTGTTTCATTTAATATTAATTTTATTGATGTTTTTATGTTGCTGTCATTTACCAATAACATGCAAACTCCCTGCCATGAGAGTAACCTCCATTGTAACAAAGAAAAACAGTTGATTAGTATAAACTGATGTAAGAAGAGCACATGCAGCATTCTGAATATAAGAAAAGGGAAACATTTCATCATTAGTTCTTTTGAATTTACATATTTAATTCTCTATATAACATGGGTTTGAAATTTTGTCAGCCCAACACAAAATATTTATGCACATGTGATATTCATAAAAATGATTTACCTATTCACATAATGTCAGATCTGGAAAGGACATACAGATTCTATAGTCATGAGGTAAAGGGTAGGCAATAAGCATTCATTTAGTGTGTATTATATGTCAGGTTTTGTGTTAAGCACTTTTTACAAATATAATCTAATTTTATCCCTACAACACTTTTAGAAAGGTGCTTTTATTATGCCCATTTTACTGTCGAGGAAAGTGAGGGAAATAGACATTAAGTGACTTGCTCAGAATTCCATAGCTAGTAAGTATACAAGGCTGAATTTGAACTTAGGTCTTTCTGACTACAGGTCCAATGTTTTATTGTCTGTGTCACCAACTTCTGATATGTAGATATGATGTGGATCAATAGTCCAACTCTCTCATTTTACAGATGGAAAAACTGAGATCCAGAAAGGAGAAGCCTAAGAACACGTATAAATCTAATTAAATACAGAATCAGAGGCTAGGACTCCTAAACATATATCCATTATTTAATTCAAAAACCCAATTGGGGGGCGAGGAGGCGGAGCCAAGATGGCAGAGAAGGCACATGTGACTTTCTAAGCTCCTCTCATCCCCTCACAACCAACTATTAAATTCAGCCTCAAAAATAGCACTTGACTACTAAAACTCATGAAGATTAGAAGCCCACAATTTACCAGTCAAAGATAATTTGGAAGATCCCCAGGAAAGATTTGTCCTGAGGGGCCAGGAACAGACTAGCACAGGCAGGGAGACACTAGCATCCTGAGCAGACCAGGGGCGGGGGTGATCTCTGTAGCTAAAGAAGTTATAGAGACCACTCTGCTATAGGCTAACTGCTCTGCCTTGATTACAAAGCAGTAAACCAGCAGAGAAATAAAAGCCTAAAACAGAGGGTACTCTAAAAAATGCCAGAACCTAACAAGATCTGGCTGTAACCACTTAAAACTGGAAGTGACTCAGGCAGACCCATAACACAGCCCTGCAGCCACATCCTGCATTACCAGGCTTTTGTGGGGACAGTTACAAATCTGCACTGCAGGAGGGCACAGCCCAGGGCAGCCTCTAATCTGCACAGTGTGGGGCTCAGCCTGGGGCAATAGAACTTCCCCAGCAGACTGACACTTCTGGTCCCTGCAGGGCTCTTCACTGCTCAGCCACTAATACCAACAGCCCCAGGGCAGGATTTGGCTTGGGGTAATGAAACTTTCACTGCTCAGTATCTAGCCCCATGGCAGTGGTTAACCCGAACAGCAGGGTTTTTGCAGGGCACTTTCCCAGCTCAGCCCTGCCGGCCTGAGCTACTTCTAGGTGGGGAACTCTTTCCCTGAGCACTCCAGTATCTTGCTGCTCTTTGTAGCTGGTTGAGGGACAGCTACCCATCCATACATCTATCACTGCCCTGCTGAAGAAGCTGGTAACCTCCTGGCTTTGAAGGCAGACCCTACAGGCTTTAAAAAATGAATTTTAAAAAATCAAAAGAACGATGGATAGCTTCTATACAGAAAGAGAGCAGCTTTTAAACCCCCGAAGAGATTAATAGCAGACAGTCTCCAGACAATTGTTGCTACCCAATACAAAAGGTTCTCCTAGAAGAGACTATTAAAAACCTTAAAAGAGAACTAGAAGAAAAATGGGGAAAGGAAAGAGAATCTATGCAAGAGAGCAACAACTTCCTGAAATGTGAATTGGAAAAGGTAAAAAAAAACTCCCAAGAAGTGCAGGGACACAGAATTTGTGAACTGGAAAAAGAAAATAATGCACTAAAAGCAAAAATTAGTGAAATAGAAAAAAATTCCATAGAGCAAAACAACTCATTTAAAAATTCAATTGGACAGATACAAAAAGAAGTAAAAAAAGCTACTGAAGAAAATAACTCACTAAAAATCAGAACTGAACAAATAGAAATGACTGATTCATTGAGACATCAAGAATAAGTCAAGCAAAACCAAAAAAAATGAAAGATCGGGGAAAAATGTCAAATATTTACTTGGAAAAACAACAGACCTGGAAAATAGATCTAGGAGAGATAACCTGAGGATCATTGGACTACCTGAAAATTTTGATGAAAAAAAGACCCTAGACATTATTATACAGGAAATCATCAAAGAGAACTGCCCAGAAATAATAGAACTGGAAGGTAAAATAGGCATTGAAAGAATTCATCGAACACCTTCTGAAAAAGACCCTAAAATAAGAACTCCAAGGAATATTATGGCCAAATTTCAGAATTTTCAGACCAAACTTTGGCCAACTTTATGGATGATTACCTCCAAAAATATAGGCTTCCCAGATTAACAGAGGAGGAAGTAAATTGCTTAAATAGTCCCATTTCAGAAAAAGAAATAGAACAAGCAATTAATCATCTCCCTAAGAAAAAATCCCCAGGACCAGATGGATTTACATGTGAATTCTACCAAACATTTAAAGAACAATTAGCCCCAATGCTATATAAGCTATTTGAAAAAATAGGGAATTAAGGAGTCCTACCAGATTCCTTTTATGACACTGACATGGTACTGATACCTAAACCAGATAGGTTGAAAACCAATCTCCCTAATGAATATTGATGCTAAAACCTTAAATAAAATACTAGCAAAAAGATTACAGAAAATCATCTCTAGGATCAATACACTATGACCAAGTAGGATTTATACCAGGAATGCAGAGCTGGTTCAATATTAGGAAAACTATTAGCATAATTAACTATATCAATAACCAAATTAACAAAAACCATATGATCATCTCAATAGAAGCAGAAAAAGCATTTGATAACATCCAACATCCATTCCTAAATAAAAACACTTGAGAGGATAGGAATAAATGGACTTTTCCTTAAAATAGTCAGGAGCATATATATAAAACCATCAGTAAGCATCATATGCAATGGGGAAAAACTGGAACCTTTCCCAGTAAGATCAGGAGTGAAGCAAGGGTGCCCACTATTACCATTATTATGCAATATTGTATTAGAAACGCTAGCCTCGGCAATAAGAGTCTAGAAAGAGATTAAAGGAATTAGAGTAGGTAATGAAAAAACCAAACTATCACTCTTTGCAGATGACATAATGGTATACTTAGAGAACCCCAGAGATGCTACTAAAAAGCTATTAGAAATAATTCATAACTTTAGCAAAGTTGCAGGATACAAAATAAATCCAGATAAATCCTCAGCATTTTTATGCATCACCAACAAAATCTGATAACAAGAGATACAAAGAGAAATTCCATTCAAAATAACTGTCAATAGCATAAAATATTTGGGAATCTATCTACCAAAGGAAAGTCATGAATTACATGAGCAAAATTACAAAACACTTTCCACACAAATAAAGTCAGATTTAAATAATTGGAAAAATATTAAGTGCTCTTGGATAGGCCGAATGAATATAATAAAGATGACAATACTCCCTAAACTAATCTATGTATTTAGTGCTATCCCAATCAGACTCCGAAGAAAATATTTTAATGATCTAGAAAAAATAACAACAAAATTCACATGGAAGACAAAAGATCAAGAATCTCAAGGGAATTAATGAAAAAAAAATCAAATGAAGGTGGCCTAGCTGTACCTGATCTAAAACTATATTATAAAGCAGCAGTCACCAAAACTATTTGGTATTGGCTAAGAAATAGATTAGTTGATCAGTGGAATAGGTTAGGTTCATAAGACAAAATAGTCAACTATAGCAATCTAGTGTTTAACAAACCCAAAGATCCTAACTTTTGAGATAAAAATTCATTATTTGACAAAAACTGCTGGGAAAACTGGAAATTAGTATGGCAGAAATTAGGCATGGACCCACACTTAACACTGTATACTAAGATAAGATCAAAATGAGTCCATGATTTAGGCACAAAGAACTAGATTATAAATAAATTAGAGGAACATAGGATAGTTTACCTCCCATATTTGTGGAGGAGGAAGAAATTTGTGACCAAAGATGAATTAGAGATCATTATTGATCACAAAATGGAAAATTTTGATTATATCAAATTAAAAAGCCTTTTTACAAGCAAAACTAATGCAAACAAGATTAGAAGGGAAGGAACAAACTGGGAAAACAATTTCACAGTTAAAAGTTCTGATAAAGGCCTCATTTCCAAAATATAAAGAATTGACTCTAATTTATAAGAAATCAAGACATTCTCCAATTGATAAATGGTCAAAGGATATAAACAGACAATTTTCAGATGATGAAATTGAAACTATTTCCACTCATATGAAAGAGTGTTCCAAATCACTATTGATCAGAGAAATGCAAATTAAGACAACTCTGAGATACCACTACATACCTGTCAGATTGGCTAAGATGACAGGAAAAAATAATGATGAATATTGGAGGGGATGCAGGAAAACTGGGACACTAATGCATTGTTGTGGAATATTAATATTCTGTAAGAAATGATTAGCAGGATGAATACAGAGAGGCTTGGAGAGACTTACATGAACTGATGCTAAATGAAATGAGCAGAACTAGGAGATCATTATATACTTCAACAATGATACTGTATGAGGATGTATTCTGATGGAAGTAGATTTCTTCCCCAAAGACAAGATCTAACTCAGTTTTAATTGATTAATGATGGACAGAAGCAGCTACAGCCAAAGAAAGAACACTGGGAAATGAGTGTAAACTGTTTGCATTTTTGTTTTTCTTCCCGGGTTATATTTACCTTCTGAATCCAATTCTTCCAATGAAACAAGAGAACTGTTCGGTTCTGCCCACATATATCTAGGATATATTATGACATATTTAACACATATAGGACTGCTTGCCATCTGGGGGAGGGGTTGGAGGGAGGGAGAGAAAAAGTCAGAACAGAAGTGAGTACAAGGGATAATGTAGTAAAGAACTTTTTAAAAAAAAAAATAAAAGACTACCAAAAAAAAAAAAAAAACAATTTGCTACCTAATTCATCAAATATTCTCAAAGGCTCCATATATGTCCATATATGCTGTCCAAGTCCCAGTCTAGTTTATAGATAGGCTCATTCCTAGTAGCTTGGACATTAGGTGATACATTATCTGACTACAGCAAACTATGAAATTAAAAAAAAAATGACATTGGCCTAAATCCATTTGAATGGTGACAATGGCAAAAGGACAGAGGGTGATAAGAATCGCACAGTTTTTAGACTGTGTGTATAAATGTATAAATATTAACTTGTCTATAGGTTCTCTAAATGTGTGATCATTGTCCAATAAACTTCTATATTTTTGGATGACCTAGATTATAAAATTATTGACAATATTGCAACAAACGAAAATAGAAGATCCCAAGAAATTATAGCAAGTGAAAAAGTGAAAAAAAAATTACTTAGGGAGGCAAATAAAGAACTTTGTAGAGTTAGTTTCATTGTGTGTCCAAAGGCAACAATAACATCATTTCATGTAATCTTTGATTATCTATCTCATCATGCAGTGCTCACAATGAGTATGAGCAAAGTTATACTATAGAGAGAATTACAATGTGAAGAAGGCTACAGAAGATGAAGCAGTATAGAAGCATTTGTAAGAATTCATTAGTGTCCTATAAATCAAATGAATAGTACTTGATTTGTAGGACACTGTTGAATAGTAATCTTTATAATATGGTGGAAAAGTAGGAGAATCTGGCAAAAATATTTTGGAAAATGAAGTTCAAAATTAAAATGGAAATAAGGCAGAATATTTTATTTCTAAGAGCCCTAAAACGGGGAGCCAGAGATTTTGTTAAAAAGATCAAAGAATGGACAAAATAAATTTTAAAATATAATTTTACATCTTAACAGACAGGAAGAGGTTGATCACATATATGGGTATTATTTGAAAATTGGCAACAAACTATGACTCATTGATTTCTAAATTTTTTTATTGTGTACACCATTAGTGAAACTTTTTGATTACCCTAATAATGAAAGAGCAGTTAGGTGGCAAGGGAAAGAGGGTTACCAAGGGAGAAGGACCTGAGTTCAAAAATGACACTTACTTGCTATGTGACTCTGGGCATTTCACTTAATTCTGTTTACCTCAGTTTCCTCATCTACAAAAATGAACAGAGAAAAATATGACAAACCATTCCAGTAATTTCCAAAGAAAAGCCTGAAATGGAGTCACAAAAGATCAGACTTGACTAAAATACTGCTGAAAAAGCACAAAAATATATGTATGTTATGAGTTTCATATATGTATTATTATATTAATGTTTCATTATAAATATAATGTATAAAATACATTATAAAACATGTAATTTTTAAAAATGAGATGAAGTTGAAAGAAAGAATTCAACATATTTTAAAAGTCTTAGCACAGTTGTTTTTTAAACTTTAGTAGCTTAAAACTACACTGATGTTTAGAGTTCCCTGTATTTTAAATCTTTAAACTTTGTTCATTGATGACACAAAAAAAGGTTTTGCTTTTTAAGGGAATGTGATTGAATGTTTTATTATTTTAGAAAAATAGGGGCATGTTGGGAGAAACACACGCGACTTCTTAAGCCTTTTTCCCCTTTATCAATATTAATCGAGCCCCAAAAATATTTGACTGCCACAATTGTAAAGATAAGAAGAGAACAACACCGCCAAGAAAATCTGCAGTCCTCCCAAAAAAGGTTGGTTCTGGGGCCGGGGGGAGATCAGCACAGACTGGGAGAGAAATTAGGTTCCAAGGAGAGTCTCAAACCAAAAGTGAAAGCACAGATCTTACAAAGGACAGCCCCAACCCCAGTACGGGTTTTTCCTTGGGAGCTGGATCCTGCAGCAGGAGGAAGCCCGGGTTAGCCCCAATCTGCAGTGGGGGGCCGGCTTGGGCCAAGAGTTTTCCAGGGCGATTTCTTGGGGAGAGACACTGGGGCAGAGTTCGGGCGGCGCGGTCAGCTAAACAGTACCAAAGAGGCCCCCGGGGCAGTGACACTTTCACCCCTTTAGTAGCCAGGGGCAATCGTTAACCCATCAGCCCTACTCGACTTTGATAGCCTGGCAGTGCTGGAATCCTTTCCTGTTGGGGAAGGGAAACCCCACCAGAGCACCCCATACCTCTGAGCCGGAAACGGGACATCTTTCCCTGCTCCAAAGGGAGCTGGTAACCCCTGCCTAGGAGACCACCCTAAAGGCTTTAAACATGAAAAAAGATGAAAGAACGATCGACATTTATGCAGAAAAAGAGCAGGACAAACCTGAAGAGACCCAAACAGCAAAAATGCACGACTGTCCTCCTTTAATGATGCTCTCAGAAGAGACCATTAAAAGTCTAAAAGAGAAAAGATAAACGGGGAAAGGAAAGAGAAGCCTTTAAGAGGCAACAACTTCCTGAAAAGAATTGAAAAGAAAAATTCAGGAAGTGCAGGGAAACAAAATTTGGGAATTGAAAGTAAAAATCTCAGGAAAGTGATTTGTGAATTGAAAAGACAAAGAACCTCCAAGAAAGTAGGATCTGTGAATTGAAAAAGAAAAAAATTCACTAAAAAAAAATTAGTGAAATGGAAAAATTCCCGACCAAAACAAACATTTAAAAAGCCCAATTGACATATCAGAAAGAAGTAAAAAAAAGCAATGAAGAAAATAATTCTTTTAAAAAATTAGAACTGAAAAATAGAAACAATGATTCATTGAACAAAAAGAATCAGTCAAGCAAAAAAAAAAATGACAAACTGGAAAACCATGAATTATCTACTTGCAAAACGAAGACTTGGAAAATAGATTCAGGAGAGATAATCTGAGGATTATTGATTTCCAAAACTATGATGAAAAAAAAAAGAGCCTAGGGATACATTTTACAAGAAATCATCAAAGGGCTGCCCAGATGTAATAGAATGAAGGAAAATAGGCATTGAAAGAATTATCGAACACCTCTGAAAGAAACCCCAAAATAAAAACCCAAGGAATATTATGGCCAAATTTTGAACACAGATTAAGGAAAAAAATTTTTACAAGCAGCCAAAACCATTTAAATACGAGGTGCCACAATAAGGTTTACCCAAGATCTGGCTGCCCTACATTAAAGGAAAGAGGGCCTGAAAGATATCCAAAGGCACAAGAAATTGGGATGCAGCCAAGAATAAACATAGCTAAGGAGCATTTTCTGGGAAGAAGATGGAATTTAATAAAAAAAATTCCATTTGTTTCTGAAGAAAACCAGAACTAAAAAAAATTTGATCTCCAACCATAGAATCAAGAGATGCAGAAAGGAAAAATAACTCTGAGAATTGTATTTCTGTTGTGGATATACAAAAGAATACATGTTAATTTGGATTGTAATTGAATAAATACAAAGGGAAGAGATATGGAAAAGGGATGATGGGAATAAGGGGGGGAGGGATAAAAAAGAGGGAAACCACATCCCACAAAGAGGCAAAGGAAACTTATCATATCTGAGGGAATTTAGAGAGGGGAGGAAATTTGGTGAATCTTACCTCATCAGAGTTGGCCAAAGAAAAATAATTACATTTGTTTTAGAGAAAATTTCTCCCACCCCATTAAAAAACGGGGAGGAAAAGGGAAAAGAAAAAGATAAGGGGGAAGGGGAAAGACCCAAAGGGGGGGGGAGGATTAAAAGAGGATAAGATCTGGATACAAGAGGGGACATAAGTTTAAAAGGGGAAAAGGGTGGGGAGGCAAGAAAAGAAAGCCAAACTGGGGAAAGGATGGCAGGAAAACAGATTTAGTAATTCTAACCCGTAAATGGAATGGATGAATCCCCAAAAGAGGAGGCAGATAGCAGACTGGATCAAAAAGTCAGAACCCTCAAACATGTTTTTCAAGCCAAAAACGGGAGAAAGAGAGTAAAGGTAAAACTGGAGAAAATCATTATGTTGGTGAAGTCAAAAAGAGGGTAGCCACCTTATCCAGATCAACAAAAAGAAAAATTGACAATTAAAAAAATAAGAAGGAAACCATCCCAAAGGGAGAAAAAACGAAGCAATATCAATATTAAAATTATCCCATGGTATGGCACCAACTTCCTAAAGGAGGGAAGAGGCAAAAGAAATAGACAACAAAATGAATAGTAGGAGACCTCAACCTTGCACTCCCTCAGAATTAGACAACCAAACCACAAAACAAATAAGAAAGAAATTAAAAATTAAAAATTAAAAAAAGAAATTAGAAAAATTAGGTATGTTGGATCTTGGAGAAAAGGGAATGGAGATAGAAAGGAAATATTTCCCGCAGTTCATGGAACCTATTCAAAATTGACTATATTAGGGACATAAAGACCCTCAAAATTAAATGCAAGAAAGCAGAAAAGTAAATGCTTTCTTTTTGATAGATGCAATAAAAACAATTCAACAAAAAAGGGGAAATAGACCAAAAAGTAATTGAAACTAAACAATTTCATCTTAAAAGAATGATTGGGGAAGAGCAAATTATAGATACAGTTAATAATTTACCAAGATAAACAATGATGAGACAACATACCAAAATTTTGGGATGCACAAAGGGTAATAAGAGGGAATTTTATATCCTTAGATTTACTTGAATAAAATAGAAAAGAAAAATTAATGAATTTTGAATAAAAAAAACTAAAAAACCAAATTAAAACCCCCAATCAAATACTAAATTAAATTTAAAATTAAAAGGAGAAATTAAAAAAATTGAAAGTAAAAAAACTATTGAACTAATTAATAAAACTAAGAGTTTTCATGAAAAGCCAATAAAATAGATGTTTTTAAACTATTAGAAAAAGGAGGGAGGAAAATGAAAATAGTCTTAAAATGAAAAGGGAGAACTTTCCACCAATGAAGAGGAAATTAAGAAATAATTTGGAGTTATTTTGCCCAACTTTATGCCAATAAATTGATAACCAAGGAAATGGATGACACCCCAAAATATAGATCCAAAAAAGAGGAGGAAGAATTTTTAAAGTCCCATTTCAGAAAAAGAAAAGAAAGGGAAAAAACAACCCCCAAGAAAACCCCAGGACCAATGGATTTGATGAATTTTAAAAACATTTAAAGAAAATTGGGCCTAATGCTATAAATTATTTGATAAAATAGGGAATGAAGGTCCACCAAATTCCTATGACACAGAATGGTACTGATACCAAACCATAAAAACAGAGAAAGAAAATTATGACCAATCTCCCTAATGAATATTGATGCTAAAATCTTAAATAAGTTATTAGCAAAAAGACTACAGAAAATCTCCAAGATAATAACATGACGTGGATTTATACCAGGAAGCAGGGTTGGTTCAATATTAGAAAACATCAATATAATTCCAAATAACCAAATTAAAAAACCATATGATCATCCTAATAGATGCAGAAAAAGATTTGATAAAATCCAAATCCATTCCTATTAAAAAACACTTGAGAGTATAGGAATAAAATGGACTTTCCTTAAAATAATCAAATTATTTAAAACCACATAAGCATCATGTAATGGACAAACTGCAATCCTTTCCCAATAAGATCTGAGGAAACAAGGTTGCCCACATCACGTTAATTTAATATTGTATTAGAAACACTAGCTAGAATAAGAGCTGAGAAAAGATTAAAGGAATAAGAATAGGAATGAGGAAGCCAAAATTTACCTTTGGTGATATGGTTACTTTAGAGAACCCAGAGATTCTGCAAAAAGTTATTAGAAATAATCCACAACTTTAGAAAGTTGCTTTATAAAAAACCCTCTAAGTCATCAGATTCTTTATATACTAAAAAATCCAAAATGAGTTACAAAGAGAAATTCCATTTAAAGAACTATGATAATATAAAAATTTAGGAATCTATCTGCCAAGGGAAAACAAAAACTTTATGAAAAATTAAGACCACTTTTACACAAATTGTCTACTAACCAATTGAAAAATATTAAATGCTCTTGATAGGGCGAGAAATATTTAAGATGAAATATTATTTAAACTAACTATTTATTTAGCACATACCAATTAGATTAAAAACTATTTTAATGACCTAGAAAAATAAAACAAAGTTCAATGGAAAACAAAAGGTCAAGAATTTCAAGGAATTAATAAAAAAATCAAATGATGGTGGCTTAGCTGTACCAGATCTAAAACTAATTATGAGCAGCAGACCAAAACCATTTGATTCTAAGGAAAGATTAGTTGATCATGGAATAGATTAGGTTCAAGGACAAAAATAACAAATATAGAACCTATCTTTGACAAACCCAAAGATCCCAGCTTTGGGATAAGAACTACTGTTGATAAAATTTTGGAAAATTAAACTAATATTGGGAAACTAGGCATTGATCCAACTTAACCCGACCCGATAATAAAATGGGTTAGACCCAGGAAAAGAATGAAATTATTAATAAATTAGAGGAAATAGGGATAGTTTACCTCTCAGACCGGGAAGGAAGGTCTTTTAACCAAAAAGAACTAGATCATTACGATCACAAAAAGAAAATTTCGATTATACAAACTGAAAAGTTTTTGTCCAAAACTAATGCAGACAAGATTAGAAGGGAACAAAACTGGGAAAATATTTTTACATAAAGGTTCTGATAAAGGCCCATTTCAAAATATATAGAGAATTAACCTAATTTATAAAAATCGCCATTCTCCAATTGAAAATGGTCAAAGGATATAAAGACAATTCTGATGAAGAAATTGAAACATTTCGGTCATATGAAAGATGCCCAAGTCATTATTAATCAGAGAAATGAAAGAAACTTAAGATACACTACACACCGCGATTGGCTAAGATGACAGGAAAAATAATGATGATTGTTGGGGGATGGGGAAAATTGGGACATTGATGATTGTTGGTGGAGTTGTAACGGGTCCAACCATTTTGAGAGTAGTTTAACTATGCTCGTTATAAACTGTGTTTACCTTTGATCCAGCAGGTTACTACTGGATTATATCCCCGAGATTATAAAGAAGGGAAAGGGACCATTGCAGAATGTTTGGGGCCCTTTGTAGTGGTAAAACTGAAATGAATGGATGTCCATCAGTTGGAGAATGGCGAATAAATTGTGGTATATGAAAATTATGGAATATTACTGTTCTGTAAGAAATGACCAACAGGATGATTTCAGAAAGGCCTGAGAGGGCAAGAACTGATGCTGAGGAAAGAGCAGGACCAGGGATCATTATATAACCAACAATAATACTAGATGATGACCAGTTCTGATGGACGGCCATCCCTTAAAGAAAAGATCCCAAATCATTTCTAATGGAGCAGTAATGAATGATTAAGTATGCCCAGAAAAATAACTCTGTGGAGATGACTAAAAAAATTAATTAAATCCCAATCCCTATATTTATGCACACATGCATTTTTGATTTCCTTTTAAATAATTGTACAATAATTAGAGTTGATTTTTTGATCAAATAATGTTTTGGTATGTATACTTTTTGTGTATCTAAGTTATATTTTAATATATTTAAATCACTGGTCATCCTGCCATCTAGGGAGGGGTGGGGGGTAAGAGGTGAAAAATTGAAAAGAGGTTTGGAATTGTTAATGCTGTAAAGTTACCATGTATAAATCCTGTAAATAAAAGGCTATTAAATAAAAAAAAAAAAAAAAAGAAACTGGGTAGCTGAAAAGATGGTGATGTCCTAGATAGAGAAAACAAAGTTTAGGAGGAGTAGGTTGGGATAAAGGGGAGACACACACACGCACACAGAGGGGAGGGGTAGAGAGAGAGAGAGAGAGACAGAGATGGAGACAGACAGAGACAGAGACATGGACAGAGAGAGAGAGAGAGAGAGACAGAGAGAGACAGAGAGACAGAGAGCAAGAGTGAGATTATCAATGTATATCATAACCCTTCCATGGCTGCTTAGCTAGTGTGATTCATTTGGACCCACCAAAAATGAAAAAGGTAGGGAGATTTTTATTTGGTAATCACTATCCCTGAGTATTTTCCTGTCCTCTTAGCCAATCTGATAAGTAGAAGGTGATGACTCAAATTTGTTTTAATTTGCATTTCTCCAATCAATAATGATATCCTTTTTTTTAAAAAATTAAAGCTTTTGATTTTCAAAACATATGCATGAATAATTTTCAACATTCATTCTTGCATGATCTTGTGTTCCAAATTTTTCCCTCCCTTCCCCCCATCCCTCCCATAGATGGCAAGTAATTTAATATATGTTAAATATGTATTTCCACAATTATCATGCTGCACAAGAAATATCAGATCAAAAATGAGAAAGAAAACAAAATGCAAGCAAACAACAACAAAAAAGTGAAAATACTATGTTGTTGTCCACACTCAGTCCCCACAGTCCTCTCTCTGGGTATAGATGACTCTTCATTATAAGATCATTGGAAATGACCTGAATAATCTCATTGTTGAGAAAAGTATGTCTATCAGAATTGATCATAGTATAATCAGAATGATCATAGCATAAACATAATAATTGTTATGTATAATAATCTGATTCTGCTCACTTCATCTAACATCAGTTCATATAAGGCTCTCCAAGCCTCTCTGAAATCATCCCACTTATCATTTCTTATAGAACAATAATATTCTATAACATTCATATATCATTTTCCAACAGATGGGCATCCATCAATTTCCACTTTCTTGCCACTCCAAAAAGGGCTAGCACAAACATGTTTGCTTATGTGGGTCCCTTTCCCTCCTTTTTGATCTCTTTGAGATATAAGCCCAATTGAAACACTGCTGGATCAAAGGGTAGGCACAATTTGAAAGCCCATTGGGCATAGTTCCAAATTGCTCTCCAGAATGGTTGAATAAGTTCACAGCTTAATCAACAATGTATTAGTGTTCAAGTTTTCATGCATTCCCTCCAACATGCATCATTATCTTTTCCTGGCATCTTAGCCAATCTGAGAGGTGTGTAATGGTACCACAGAGTTGTCTTAATTTATGTTTCTCTGATCAATAGTGATTTTAGAGCACCTTTTCATATGACTAGAAATAGTTTCAATTTCTTTATCTGAAAACTGTCTGTTCATATCCTTTGACCATTTATCTGTTGGAGAATGGCTTGATTTCTTATAAATTTGAGTCAATTTTCTACATATTTTTAGAGATGAGGCTTTTATCAGAATCCTCGACTGTAAATTTTTTTCCCAGTTTATCTCTTCACTTCTAATCTTGTCTCCTTTGGTTTTGTTTGTACAAAAACTTTTTTAAACTTAATATAGTCAAAATTATTTATTTTGTATTCAATAATGTATTTCAGTTCTTCTTTAGCCATAAATTTATTCCTTCTCCACAGACCTGAGAAGTAAACTAGGCTTTGTTTTTCTCATTTATTTATAATATCATCTATGTCTAAATCATCAACCCATTTTGAGTTTATCTTAAAATATGGTGTTAGGTATGGGTCATTGCCCAGTTTCTGCTATACTAATTTCCAATTTTCCCAGAAGTTTTTGTCAAATAGAGAGTTTTTATCCCAAAAGCTGGGGTTCTGGGGTTTGTCATACACTAGATTAATATCGTCATTTACTATTTTGTCCTATAAATCTAACCTATGAACTATGAATCTAATCATTGATCAACTACTCTATTTCTTAGCCAGTACCAAATGGTTTTGATGACAGCTGCTTTATAATATAGTTTTAGGTCTGGTACAGCTAGGTCAGCTTCATTTGCATTTTTCCATTAATTTCCTTGAAATTCTTGACCTTTTGTTCTTCCAGATAAACATTGTTATTATTTTTTTCTAGATCTGTAAAATAATTTCTTGGGAGTTTGATTGGTATGGCACTGAATAATGACTTATTAGAATTGTAGTCATTAACTATTCTGTCTTATGAATCTAACCTATTCCATTGATCAACTTCTTTATTTCTTAGCCAGTATCAAATGGTTTTGATGACTGCTGCTTTATAATATGATCTACCCATGAACACTTGATATTTTTCCAGTTGATTAGATCTCAGTTTATTTGTGTAGAAAGTGTTTTGTAGTGTTGTCTGTATAGTTCCTGATTTTGCCTTGGAGAGTAGAATCCCAAATATTTTATATTATTTATAGTTATTTTATATGGAATTTCCTCTTGTATCTCTTGCTGCTGAACTTTGTTGCTAATAAATAAAAATGCTGATGATTTATATGGATTTATTTTGTATCCTGGAACTTTACTAAAGTTGTGAATTGTTTCTAGTGGTTTTTTACTTGATTTTCTAGGATTCTCTAAATATGCCATTATATCATCTGCAAAGAGTGATAATTTTGTTTTCTTATCACCTATTCTAATTCTTTTAATCTTTCTTCTCTTATTACCAAAACTAATATTTCTAATATAATTTTGAATAATAGTGGTGATAGGGGGCAACCTTCTTTCACCCCTGAACTTATTAGGAATGGTTCTACTTTGTCCCCATTACACAGGATGCTTGCTGAAGGTTTTAAATAGCCTCTACTGATAATTTTAAGGAAAACTCCATCTATTCCTGTACTTTTTACTGTTTTTAATAGGAATGAGTGTTGG
The DNA here is from genome assembly GCF_902635505.1 of Sarcophilus harrisii. Classification (NCBI taxonomy): domain Eukaryota; kingdom Metazoa; phylum Chordata; class Mammalia; order Dasyuromorphia; family Dasyuridae; genus Sarcophilus; species Sarcophilus harrisii. The sequence continues at coordinate 472,173,302 of NC_045427.1, read as the reverse complement.
ATTTTGTCAAATGTTTTTTTTCTGCATCTAGAGATAATCATATGATTTTTGTTAGTTTGATTATTGATATAGTCAATCATGTTGATAGTTTTCCTAATATTGAATAGCCCTGCATTTCTGGTATAAATCTTACTTGGTCATGGTGTATTATCCTGGGGAAGACTTATTGTAATCTCTTTGCTAATATTTTATTTAAGATTTTTGCATCAATATTCATTAGGGGTTGACCCTACCTAGTTTCAGTATCAGCACCATATCTGTGTCACAAAAGGAATTTGGTAAGACTCCTTTTTTCCCTATTTTTCAAATAGTTTGCACAGAGTAATGGAATTAATCGTTCTTTAAATATTTAGTAAAATTGACGTGTAAATCCATCTGGCCTTGCACATTTTTCTTAGGGAGTTGATTAATAGCTTGTTCTATTCATTTTTTCTAAAGTGAAACTATTTATGTAATCTTTTTCTCTTCTGTTAATCTGGACAATCTATATTTTTGTAAGTATCCATCCATTTCACTTAGATTATCAGATTTATTGACATATAATTGGGGAAAATAACTTCTAATTATTGCTCCAATTTCCTCTTCATTAGTAAAAAAAAGTTCTACCTTTTCATTTTTGAGACTAACAAATTTGATTTTGTTATTTCCTTTTTCTAATCAAATTAGCTAAAAGTTTACCTATTTTGTTAATTTTTCATAAAATCAACTCTTAGTTTTGTTAATTCAATAGTTTTCTTACTTTCAATTTTATTTATCTCCTCTTTTATTTTCAGAATTTCAAAGTTTTACTTTGTTCTTTTTCTAGCTTTTTTAGTTGCAAACCCAATTCATTGATCTTCTCTTTTTTATTTTATGCAAGTAAATCTAGATTTAAGAGATAGAGATATAAAACTTCCCCTAAGAACTGCTTTGGCTTCATTCCATAAATTTTGGTATTTTATCTCACTATTGTCTTTCTCTTTGACTAAGTTTTTGATTGTGTCCATTTTTTGTTGTTTCACCCACACATTCCTTAGGATCAGATTATTTAATATCCAATTAATTTTTGGTTTATTTTTCCTGGCCCTTTATTACATGCGATTCTTATTGTATCATCATCTGAAAAAGATGCATTTACTATTTCTACATTTTTGCATTTGATTTTGAGGGTTTTATGCCCTAATATATGGTCAGTTTTTGTGCAGGTTTCATGTGTAAGTTTTGCAGAGAAAAAAAATACTCCTTTCTGTATTTCTGTATTTCTGTTTTCATTCAGTTTTCTCCAAAGGTCTATCATACCTAACTTTTCTAAAATTCTATTTACCTCTTTAACTTCTTTCTTGTTTATTTTGTAGTTTGATTTATCTAGTTCTGAAAGAGCAAGATTGAGATCTCCCACTAGTATAGTTTTGCTGTCTATTTCTTCTTGTAACTCTCTTAACTTCTCTAGAAATTTGGCTGCTATACCACTTGGTACATATATGTTTAGTATTGACATTACTTCATTGTCTATGGTATTCTTTAGCAAGATATAGTTTCCTTCCTTATCTCTTTTAATTAGATCTATTTTTGCTTTTTCACTATCTGAGATCAGGAAAGCTACTTCTGCTTTTTTTTTTTTTTTTTTTTTACTTCAGCTGAAGCATAATAGATTCTTGTCCAGCCTTTTACCTGTATTCTGAATGTATTCCTTTGCTTTCAATATGTTTCTTGTAAACAACATATTGTAGAATTCTGGCTTTTAATCCAGTCTGCTATTTGCTTCCGTTTTATGGGAGAGTTCATTCCATTCACATTCACAATTAAAATGACCAATTCTGTATTTCCCACCATTTTATTTTTCTCAAGTTATACTTTTCTCTATCCTTTCCCCCTTTCTCTCCTCCCCAGTATTTTGCTTCTGACCACCATCTCTCTTAAACAACCCTTCCCTTTTAACACCTTTCCCCCTTTCTTATACCTTTCCCCCAATACTTCTGTTTCCTGCTCTATTAGCCTCCCCCTTTTCTTTCTCCTTTCTACTTCTACTTCTGTATAGGGTGAGAAAATTTTCTCTGTGAAGCTAAATATATCTGATGATCTCTCTTTGAGCCAAATCTGATGAGATTAAGATTCACACAATGTTCAGCCCATTCCCTTCTTTCCCTTAATTATAATAGGTCTTTTTTGCCTCTTCATGAGATGTAATTTCCCTCCTTTTCCCTCCATTTTCCTCTTCTTCCAATACAATCCCCTTTCCTATTTTAGGTTTTTTAAAAAAATATTATCACAATAAATAAATTATACCTGCATCCTCTAAGTATACCCATTACAGAGATATAGTTCTCAAAAGTTCTTTTCTTTTTACGTTTTTATGCTTCTCTTGAGTTCTGTATTTGGAGATCAAATTTTCTGTTCATCTCTGTTTTTTTCATAAGAAATAAATGAAATTCACTTTTGTCATTGAATGCCCATCTTCTTCCATTAAAGGTAATGCTCAATTTTTCCTGGGTAGTTGATTCTTGGCTGCAGTCCAAATTCCTTTACCTTTAGGAATATCAGATTCCATGTCCTTTGATTCCTTAAAGTGGACAGTGCCATGTCCTGGGTAGTACTGATTGTGACTTGACATTCGAATTTTTTCTTTCTGGATGCTTGCAATATTTTCTCTTTCATCTGATAATTCTGAAATTTAGCTATGATATACCTTGGAGTTTTTATTTTGGGTTCTCTTTCAAGAGGTGATCAGTAAATTCTTTCAATAGCTATTTTACTCTTTGGTTCTAGGACATCAGGACAAGTTTTCCTCAATGATTTCCTGAAAGATGATGTCTAGGCTCTTTTTTTTTCATCATGGTTTTCAGGAAATCCAATAATCCTTAAATTTTCTCTCCTAGATCTATTTTCGAGGTGAATTGTTTTTCCAATGAAGTATTTTACATTTTCTTCTTTTTTTTGCTTTTGTATGACTGATTCTTAATGTCTTGTTAAGTCATTCATTTCCATGTGTTCAATTCTAATTTTTAGTGAATGATTTTCTTCAGTTACCTTTTTTAGTTCCTTTTCCATTTGACCAATTAAATGAGTTGTTTTGTTGAATGAATTTTTTTCCATTGCACAAATTCTGTTTTTTAAGGAGTTGTTTTCTTTGTCCATTTTGTTGAATTTATTTTTTCAGGAGTTATATGCTTTTTCTATTTCACTGAATCTATTTTGTAAGAAGTTTTCTTCAGTTAATTTCTGTGTTTCCTTTTTTCAGATTTTTCTGCAATCTTCTCATTTCCTTTCTCCATTTTTCTTCTAACTTTCTTTTAAGATCTCACAGTTATTTGGGGGTTCAGAGGCTCACTATTTGGCTTTAGTATTTGTGTTGGATGTCCCACAACTGATTTGCTGATCTACTGGCTTGTAACTCAGAAAGAACAGCCTACGCTGCTGTAGATTCTTCCCAGTAGATTCCCTTACTCATGGCCCTCACACCACTCTGAATCTCTTCACTGTGCCTTCCCTTGGCTGCCTCTTCTCTGCCTGGAACAGACCTTTTCTGGAGTTCCTCAAAAATATCTTCTGCTGGGAATTTGTTACACTCCAAATATTTGTAGGTTCTGTCACTCTAAAACCAGTTCAGATGCTTGATTTCATGTTCATCTGAAAAACATCAGGAAAAGATAAGATAAAGACATGTCTCCTTTCTGGCATCTTGGCTCTATCCCCCATCAGTAGTGATTTAGGGTATTTTTTTCATATGACTATGGATGGCATTCATTTCTAAAAATTGTCTGTTCATATCCTTTAACCATTTATCAGTTGAGGAATGACTTGCATTATAAATTAGACTCAGTATTTTATATACTTTAGAAATGAAGCCTTTATCAGAAATACTGTAAAAAAAAATTCCCCAGATTTCTGCTTTCATTATAATTTTGATGCATTGGTTTTGATTGTGCAAATCTTTTTTTCTTAATTTAATGTAATCAAAGTTATCCATTTTGCATTTTATAATGTTCTCTAGTTCTTTGGCCATAAATTTCTCCTTTTTCCAAAGATCTGACAGGTAAATACCCTTCTCTCCTAATTTGCTTGTATGCCTAAATCATGAACCCATTTTGACCTTATTTTAGCATGGATTGAGCCAAAATTTATGCCAAGTTTCCAACATATTATTTTCCAGTTTTCCCAACAATTTTTGTCAAATAGTGAGTTCTTATTCCAGAAGCTGGAGTCTTTGGATTTATCAAAAAGTAGATTACTATTGTCATTGATTATTGTGTCATGTATATCTAAACTATTCCACTCATCCAGCACTCTATTTCTTAGCCAGAACCATAAAGGTTTTTTTGTTTGTTTTTGTTTGTTTTGTTTTTCGCTGAGGCACTGAGGGTTAAGTGACTTGCCCAGGATCACACAGCTAGGAAGTGTTAAGTGTCTGAGACCAAATTTGAACTCAAGTCCTCCTGACTTCAGGGTTGGTACTCTATCCACTACACCACTTAGCTGACCCTCACCATAAAGTTTTGATGGTTGTTACTTTATAATAGAGTTTTAAGTCTGCTGTTAGACCACTGTCCTTTGCTTATTATTATTAATTCCAAGGGATTTCTTGAGCCCATAATGGGGTTATGCAACTGAATGTGGGGGTCATTCAATTATGATTTATTATCAGCAAATATTTGATTTTGCATGCCTATTTTCTTTGCTTATGTACTCAGATCACATAAAAGTTTTATTTCCAAAAAAGGGTTGTGAGTGAGAAAAAATTTAAGAAGCTCTATTATAGAGGATTAGGGTGAGTATTATAGTTGGTGGGTGGGGAGTGAGAAAGATAGACAAAGTACTTAGTACAATGCCTGACACATGGTAGGCACTTAACTGATTACTTCTTTTTCCCTTTTCCCAGTGACACCTATAATTTTAGCTAAGTGAAAATTTGTTGGAGACAAGCTTCATGGTTTGCTATCAAGGTAGAATCCAATAAATTTTCCCATTTTATAGTTGGCTGATCATCTTCCCTTTAGAATTTTTCCATAGTCCCCCTCCAATAGAGGGACATCACCCCCCTTATAGACCACTGAGATAGTGATCTCTTCCTCAAAATTACTTAGTTACTTTGTTATGTATTTTGTATTACTCACTTGTGTACAAATTGTCTTTCTACCTGCAGGTGCTCAAACAGCAGAAATTATTTCATTTTATCTTAGAATTCTAGCACAAGGAACAATAAGTTCTTCTATAAATGTGGAATTGAGCCAAATATTTTAACATTATTTTCTTCATGAATGACAGTAGAATAGCATTTAGCCTCTAGTCTCTCTGTCCCTAAGGTGCTATGATTTATGAGGAAATGGAAATGGCAAAGAGAAAGATGGGAGAAGCAACTGGACCAGATCTAATAAACACCGAAAAAGAAAGAAAATTTGGTGTTGGAAATGACATGATGTGGAATGCCTTGAGGAATCTGGCCTAATTACTGTTCCTCACATACTAGACCCTCTACCATCTGTCTCCATGCCTTTGTACTAGCTTTTCCTCATACCCAGAAGGCTTTGTTTCCTTATCTTCATTTCAAGAAAATTTCTGGCTTTGTTTTAAGACTCAGGTGGAGTGGTGTCTTCTATAGGAGGCTTTTCTACGTCCTACCACCCCACTGCTGGCTACCACTGCCCTCTCTTCATTACATTTCATCTACTCTGAATGCATTTTGTATATCTATACCTATTTATTTCGGTGTTGTCTCTCCCACTAGCAGGTAAGCTCCTGGCGAGCACAGACTATTTCATCTTTGTCTTTTTATCCCGTGTCTGGCATAATGCCTAATGCATAGTGAGCACTTAATAAATTCTTGTTGTTGGATTGATTGGTTTTCAGGGAAGCTGAAAGATAGCAAATGATTAGGAAAACAAATGGATAGTATCATTACTTCCCCTCTCCAAAGACATCGAATTCCTGATTTCTCATCTTTATGAAATCTTTATGCATATGATCTATATTTATTTGGTGAGTATATTGATAAAAATGGATCACAGAATAACAAGTAGAAGGCTAAGCTTAAGTCAGGATGATATTTGTGAGTTCAAATTCTACTACAGATGCTTACTAGTTGTATAACCTTGGGAAAATCATTAACTCTGTTTTCTTTAGTTTTCTCATCTATAAAATGAGCTGGAGAAAGAAATGGCAAATCACTCCAGTTTCTTTGCCAAGAAAACTCCAAATGGGAGTTATGGATAGACAGATAGCACTGAACAACAGCAAAGTGGCAGATCCAATTTTTGTACCCATATGATTAAAAGAGAAATCAAGAGGTCTCTTCTAGTTCCAGATTTATGATCTTAGAAGATCCTTCTGCATTTATTGCATGTAATATTAATAATAACAATAATAAGGATGATGATATGTGATTTGAAAGAGCAAACTATATCTGTCTCCCATGCATATGATAAAAATATATAATTCCTCACTAGTTCCATCAATAGTGATAATTTTATTCAATATTTTTCTGATTATTAATGGAAATAAAGCATGAAATAGATATGTGACCAAATGTATTTGCCACTATTAAGGCAGATATCTTACACAGAAAACAAGTGGAATAAAGATTTCCTAGTTGGCAAACTCCTTTATATGTGCCTATTTCATAATGGCATAATGAGGCATAGTTGATGGCATAACATTTAAGAATACCACAAGTTCTCCTTTGTGATAACTTTGACCTCTAGAAGAAGATGATCTAGCAATCCAAACAAACAACAAAGCCAAATAGATGAAAAATGTCTATTTTCCAGATTTGATATAGTATTGAATAGATAGCGCATTGTGTTATCCATGAGTATATATACTTTTGGATAGATTTTAAAGATGGCAAATGAGCTGGGCTTAAAACTAACTCAGAGGAGAATAAAACTGAATTGCATCTGGGAAATAAAATGGCTTTCTATGATTCCAAGTTGCTATATCTTTTGTTGCTATCATTATGCTATAGGACTATGGATCATGGAACAACATCATTACAAAGAAATAAAAATTTCAGGCAACCAAAAGGGCTACAGAGAGTTGAATATAAGATTATAGCATATAACTAACAATTATTTGTATGCAAGGAGTGGCATACAATGTATAGTATTGGAAAAGAAGATGAATTGATGGTATAGCAAAACTGAAGACTAGGTGGTTTGAGCCTTGTACTGGTCTCTACAAAGTATTAAGTGCACTAAAGTTAGATTTCCAATATGATGGTTGTATATTCTATGAAGGATTTATGAGAGGTTATAAACTTAAATAATATAGAATGAGACAGTATGAAATTGATGGTCTATTGAAGCATTTTGATGAAAATCTCATTCAAGCCACATGTGTTAGGGAGGTTTGATATCATTCCCAATTTATATCCTGGCCCTGTGACTTTATTGGTATATGAAACTGATGGAGAAACTTCATTGGTCAATATAGATGAGCTGGTTAATTGATGTTTATGTGGCATTTAGAATATAAAGAGTAGCATTTTTGAAAGAAAAATAGGTCCATCTTTTTTAACAGCGATCTTTATGCAATGTTTCTGTGTGTCTTCTCATCATGGAATATCACAGACTGCATAAATAAGCTGAGAATTTCCCTGAAGGGTAATAGAGAAGCACATAAGGGACATGAGAGGATTAGCTCATGCTGTCAAAAAGTAATGGCAAAATTAATTGTGTCATCAGAGGATCTAATCTGAGAGAGAGATAACTAGATAAAGTGGACTATTCATGGGCAAAAGCAAGGAATAATCAAAAGATCATCCTTGTACACCATTGGTATCAATGTCAAGCTTAAGTAGGGACCTTTTTATATATTGGATGGGTCTCCCAAGTGAGAAAATAGGTAAGGTCTAGGGCAAAAGACTTGCAGGATAAGAAGACGTGAATGAGTTGTTATCTACAGTATAGAACAGAGTACTTATATAAATGGGAATGTGTATCCATTGAACCATCCATTATTTGTTCATATCCTGGCATAATATGGCTACTACTTTTCCTCCTCATATTAAATACTATGTATTAAATATGTATTATATATTATATATATATGTAAAATAAATAATATATATATAATACAAATATTTAATATGTATTAAATAAATGTAGGCCTATCTAGTACTTGAGGAAAGAAAGAAGGAAAAGGCATCATTAAAGATCTACTATATGCCAGGTATTGTGCTAAGAGCTTTGTGAATCTTTTCATTTCATTTTTATAGCAACCTTGAGAGTTAAGCTATCCATATTTTGCAGTTGAGAAAACTGAGGCAGACAAAGGTTACATTACTTTCCCAGGGTGACACAGCTGGTATCTTAGGCTATTTTTGAATTCAGATTTTCCTGACATGAGACTTAGTGAATCACACATGACCATAAAAGAAAGAATATCCATTAGTGCTATAATGCTAAGACTCAAGGAGTAAAAATTCCATAGGGAAAAAAAAAGTTTTGCCATCATGATAAATTTTGTTAAGGGAGATATAGAAAAGTGCTTTCCATATCCTTCAGGCTTATGAATGAAAACAGCAACTCACTGAAATGAGAAGACATTTAAATCACCTTTGTGGTCTTTTACTATTGATTAAGGTAAATACTTTACTGAAGCTATTAATCAATATACCTATAAATTGTTGACATATGATGTTTTTACTGTATATTTAATGTTTCTGTCTTTAATTGAGTTACGTTCCCCTCAGTCTAAAATGATGAACTGAAAGTTAGAAATCATTCTGCTTCTGACAAAAATGAATGATTTTCTTAAGTTGCTCACCTTGAAAGGACTTTGTATTTGTATAGCATGTTATGATGGGAAGAGCCTCGAGCTAGGATTTAGGACATCTAAATGATAATGCTGGGTCTAGAACTAAACTGTGTGGCCTTGGATCCAGCCTGAGAGAAGCCTCTCACCTCTCTGAGTCTGTTTTCTCATATGTAAATTAATGAAATTCTCTACTCTGACTTTCAGAGTTGTCACTTGAATCAAATAACACAACAGACATAAAAGGTTTTGAGCAGCTAGATGGCACAGCTTCTTCTGTGAAGACACTCTGATTCTAGCATACTTTATTCTTTTAGTAATTCTCAAGGATATTTTGGACACTGAGATATTAATAGATTTGTCGGTGATCACATGAAGGTGAGAGGCAGGTCTTAAATGCATTTCTTCTTGACTCCAAGTCTGGCTCTTGATTAATTAACAATTAAGCCATTTGTTCTATGTTTTAGACAGCATATTTTAGATTCATTAATATGGATATTAATCATGATATATTAGCTTCTTTACAGGCTCCATTTGGAAATTCAAAAAAAAATTAATTATATTTGATAAGACCAGTGTCATGTGCCTGTTCTTTTTCTTTACTATTGCTCTCTATAAAATGGGGCTTATTGGTTTCAGAAGTATTCCTGCAATTTTTAAAGCCTATTTATTATGAAATAAATGGAAATATTTCTCAATCAACTTCTTTTCTAAGGAAGCACCTTGTAATGCAGGAACACATGTTTTATTAATACTGCATATGTTTTTATTTGAATATTTTCCAAATTTGTCATCCATTTTACAACTACAAAAGTATACATTAAGGCTGATATTATGAAGTTGATAATTGCTATCAACATTTGTTTGCCACTCGAGACTTACATGAACTGATGTTGAGTGAAATGAGCAGAACCAGGAGATCATTATATACCTCAACAACGATACTGTATGAGGATGTATTCTGATAGAAGTGGATTTCTTCGACAAAGAGAAGATCTAACTTAGTTTCAATTGATCAAGAATGGACAGAAGCAGCTACACCCAAAGAAAGAACACTAGGAAATGAATGTAAACTGCTTGCATTTTTGTTCTTCTTCCCAGGTTATTTATACCTTCTAAATCCAATTCTCCCTGAGCAACAAGAGAACTGTTCGGTTCTGCACACATATATTGTATCCAAGATCTACTGTAACCAATTTAACATGTATAGGACAGCTTGCCATCTGGGGGACGGGGTGAAGGGAGGGAGGGGAAAAATCAGAACAGAAGTGAGTGCAAGGGATAATGTTGCAAAAAATTACCCTGGCCTGGGTTCTGTCACTAAAAAGTTATTAAAAAAAATTTGTTTGCCACTGATCTTTGACTTTAGGATGCCACTAAGTTTAAGTTTCTCGATATGCTCATCCATTGCTTTCTCCCTGATAACATTATATTTAGTGAGTCTTGCTCAGAAAAGCCCAAAGTATTTGTAGGTACTTCCCTTACATAATTGCTGTTATTGTTATGTTTTAATAGCATGATAATATTTTACCCCTGAAATATAAATTTGCAACATTAACTCACTTGAAAACTTTAGAAATCCTAGATATCAGTCACGTTGTTTTACATTAGAATGGCTTCACTTTTAATTTTATCTACCTCTTTTTTTCTTCCTTAATTCCTTTGTCTGTTCCAATAGTGAAACCATGGATTAATTTGTCAGCTTAGTGTGATGACTGCGTATTTTAAAATCAGCCAGAGTCAGGAATTCAGGTTAGGGGAAAATCTTCAATCTTTTATTCTCAATAGAGATGAAGAAAGATCGGAGGTAGAAGGGAATCAGCAATAGCAATGTGTGCAGCTGAGTCAAGAAGCTAGCCAGACCAGAAGCCATGAGACCAGCAGCCACCAGAACCGAACCCAGCCAGCAATCTCTCCCAGCCTCTCTTCCTGCCCCTGTGCCTCCACCCACCAAAATTGTCATTTCCTATACAACACATCAGGACTTGCACAGAGAGTGGGCGGGGGCCATTCTTTCTCCAAGCATATATATTAATAGAGTATAGTCCAATTACTATTTAGCCTCACATGCTTGGGACCTCAGTGCATCAACTCAAGCCTCAGCCCATTACAGCTTAGTCTGTGTATAAACACTCATAGTATCAATCACTCAGTTAAGTGTCAAATATCAAACACAGATTCATTTTTTTATACCAGTGATGTCAAACACAAACAGAAATAGAGCCATTAAACTGTATATAAAGATTCCTGTGAACTGTATATTGACTTAATTTTTAAAATGCAATGTCTACATTTCATTGAATTTTTATTTATTTTGTTAAATATTTCTTAATTATATTTTAATTTGGCTTGGGCAGTACCCTGGAGTGTTTGGGGCAACATGAGGATGGTGGGCTGTGTGTTTGACACCTCTGATTTACACTGTCAGGCCTGAATACTTTGTTCCTCAGAACATCTGTAGTAGAGGCTTGGCCTGAGCAACAGCCTCAATAACTCCCCAAGGGCCAATAATAAAGCTAATAGTTGAAGCAAGACTTGCTAATAATTAATTGCTTCTTCTGAATGTTTTAGTTACTTGGAGAGAACACCTAGACCAAGAGGTCTACTGTTCACACAGTTGAAAGGATCTGTTGCTGATTACCCACAGTAATCACCTCTAAGTCAGAAAGAAGCAAATGCTGATCTGCCCTGAGCTCATTAGGGAGGCTTCAGGTGTAAAGCACTTTACACTTAGGAAAGTGACTGTTTTGCCTCCCATCACGGTCATTCATTTGGAGGAATATAAATGCCCAATGGGCCTATTAGAGTAGAAAAAATTTTCCTAGAATCCTAAAACACTAGTGATAGAGTGACCAGCATTTGGGCCCAGGCAAGCCACTGTAAATCAGTGCATGATGGTTCAAGCAAGGTTTTGAGGATTCACCATTACAAAATCTGCACATAGAAAGCAGAATTTTCTGGCAGTAAAACTCTGCATTAGTAGTCATTTTAAGTATCTAAATGTCTTTTTTTGCTCCTCTTCCCTGTCCTGTGTTATAGGCAGCTACTTGCCTCAGTGATCCCTCACCCTAATAGGAAGAAGCTTTAGATTTTAGAATATTGGACCCCAAAGACTCTTTGGAGATCATCTAGTCCAGCTTCAAAATTTTATGGATGAGGAGACGGAGGTCCTAGAGAGAATAAGGGACTTGATCAGCTTGTACAATTGGTGTTGAAGCCGAAGAGAGATTTGATGTCAAGCGATAAACTAACAGTGGCAAGTGAGGTCTCCAACTAACTCCAGCCAACTGGGGGAACCTCAGATTATATCAAGTCTAGACAGAAGGTGGTCCAATAATGTGAAGTAAGCAAAGCCCAAATCCTGCTGTAGCCCTGCCCTGAGGGAACCTTGTGTTACCTCCAAGCCTGCCTAGTGAACACACTGAGTTTCCTCCTGGAGGGAGCTTTCCACTAGTAGGGCCTACAACACCCCATATCCTCACATCTTTATCCCCCATCAGTACTCTCCAGAGTACTTCAGACTCATTCTCCATCCCACAGACTGCTTTGGGTGACTATCAGTTGCAAACTGAGATGACTATCCGAAGGTACCAAGATTCCCTGGAGCTTTATCTTTTGTGCATCAGCTCTTGGCTGGGATATTGGACCATCTCCTCCATCTCTTACTCCTCAGAAAAAGAGCCTTCACATTAACTAGGAGCTGTCCACCTCCCAGTTTCATTTCAGGAAGCTTGGATTAACTTTCAAGGCTTAGGCCCATTACCTCCTGCTGAATAATTTTTATAACACACAAGCTGTGAAATTCCTCCAATGCATGAGTATACCTAAACAGTTCAGAGGAGTTGTACAAGATGTTGTTCAGTTGTTTCACTCAAGACTTTGTAGACTCTTGTCTATGGATTTCTTCTTCTTTTTGCTGTTGCTTTTGGCAAAGATAGTAGAGTGATATGTCATTTTCTTCACCAGAAACAAGCAGAGTTTAAGCAATTTGTCCAAAGTCACAAACCTAGGGAGTTTTTAAGGCTGAATTTGAATACAGATTTTCTTGACTTCAAGCCCAGGACTCTAGTCATTGTACCATCTTGCTGCCCCATTGTTATATTACCATGATACCTTTAACGATGCATTCAAATGAAAAATATGCAAATATATATGCTTATTAAAATGAATTCCTTTTGATTTTATCACAGATTCACTTGTGAATATTCTCCTACTTCTTTATCCAAGGAACTTTCTTGTATAGCAAAGTGATAAAAAGAAGGAAAAAAAAAGTTAAACAAAACCAGTTAGGACAACCAGTTGGGATAAGAATATATATAACATTATACATACATCTCCATCTCCATGCCCCCCACAAAGATTTTTTTAATCTATCCTCATATCTTAATCATGATATGTACACAACATTTAATTATATCACATTTTTCTTTTCATTTTCCTTATTATAGCCATTGTGTATATTTTTCCTGATTTTGCTTACTTCATTTTGTATCAGTTCATATAAATTTTTCTGTTTCTCTGAATTCTTCCTATTCTTTGTTTCTTATGATGTAGTAATACATTATTACATTCATCTTCTATAACCATTTTTATATCAATGGATATATATTTGTTTCTAGGTCTTCAATTATGTAGTTGTTCTTTAGTTGTTTCAGTTCTGTCTGATTCTTCTTTGTGAACCTATTTGTTTTCTTGGCATAGATATTGGAGTGATTTGTTACTTCCTTCTTCAGCTCATTTTATAGATGAAGAAAACAAGGTAAAGTAACTTGCCCAGGGTCAGACAGCTACTAAGTATTTGAGGACAGATTTGAACTTGTGAAGAAAAATCTTCCTGATTCCAGGCCCAGTTCTCTATCCACTGTGCCACCTAGCTATTCCAGATCTTTGATACCACATGTCAAAAATATTTCTATGCATATTTTGATATATATGTGGGAGTTTTTCTTCCTGTCCTTGACTTTTGAGGGTATATACCTAGTAATGGAATCTTTAGATTAAAAAATGGTTATTGTCACATTTTTAAGAATAATTCCAAATTGCTTTTGTGAATTATTAGACCAAATGACAATTCCACCAATAGCATATTAGTATGTCTATCTTCCCACTGCTCTTTAAACATCTACTATTTCTACCTTTTATCACCTTTGCTAATTTTCTGGGCTTCATTTGGGATTTGGCAAGAGCGTTTAAAATGTGTTCTTTTAAAATGATTCATGTGTATGCACACAGATTATCATACATATAAATAACACAAATGTGTATATACCTCCAAAATCATGTGATCACACACATACATCTATAACACATAACCATATAAAACACACATGTGTACACACATACATCTCTACACATATAGGTACTTCAGAAAGTTTCCTTAATGATATTACAAATTACCTTCCTTTTTTATCCTTTATATTTTTAAAAATATAATCCATTTTTCTGTGACCCAAAAAAGGGTTAACTACCTGAGTCTAGATGAGAAGAATGGGTCCATTTTGCATAAATGATAAAAATCATATGAGAATTTACATGTTAATAGAACATTTTAAAGGGGAAATGTTCTTTGTCAATTGATTGTATAAATATTTTATTGAGGGTAATCGGTGGTGAAAGCAAGCAGGAAAGCTTTGACTGGAACAGTTTTTGAGGATGAAATTAGGATGTTATTGCTGAAGAAATAATATACAATAGGGAGTTACAAGCACTTGATGTGAACTGTAAAAGGCTCTCCCGCCATGGCCAGAAGAGCTGATTAAATCCGTAATGCCATGGGTAACTTTGAGCTTCAGACATTTCCAGCCAGCTCAGTTTCCCAGGATCCTCGCTCAGCTAGATTAATGGCCGGCAGCCTTCCACATAATGAAGTAGTTTGCCTTGGCACTGTGCTCATGAATTTATTATGGTGTCCACAAGTGGGCTATATGGCCGAGACATCTTTATAAATCCTGCATTTAGAGCTGCAGAGATGAGCATTTCACTCCTAATGGTGAGGCTGATTTATCACCAGAGCTGCCCAGCTCCCCCCCTCCCTGACAGTTATAAAAGGGAAATACAGGTCATATCATTGATGGAAGCGAAATGTGAAGGTAATTAGAGAATGCCAAATGGATATGGGAAAGGGGGCACCATGGAAATTTTAAATATGTTGGTAATTTTTTTTCTTCAGGGCAATTATAGTAAGGCTGATTTATTTTTACAGTTTATAATGACTTAACTACCTGTGGCTGATTTCTTACCCTGAGTCTGAGCCTTTGGAGACAAGACAGTACTTTTCTTCCCTTTACTGTTTAGTGTAAATTCATTTATCTCAAAACCCCCTAATTTATTAGGCAATTTTCTCCAGTCACAGCCCATGGTTGATGGGGACTAAGAATTGTAGTTGGGTCCCCAGTAAGGGCCTTACTGGCAGCTTTCCAAAATTAGGAGATATTAAAAAAAAATAGGAACTGTCAAAGCTATACTACACATTTTGGGAAGTATCCACACCCCTTTCCCTAACACTGGGAGATTGCTACTCTATCCAGGGTAAAAGCCATGGCTTTGAAAAGATGCCCAAGTTCCCCAATTAGAAGGCCACTTATAGGTCAAGTTTATGGGGGTAGCCTATAGGGGAAAATATTTTGAAAGGATGTAAATAAGTCCTTCTGAAAGGACTCAAGTGACTCTCTACTTTCATGTTGGTTTATCACCCACACATATGAGGGAAAGGCAGGTGTCTCCTCTTACCACAGCCAATGTGCAACTGGTCCTTAGGTGCTTGACAAAAGATTGTGGTTGTTTCTTCAGATGGATCTCCACAACAATTTCTAGGTCAGAGATGCAGCTTTTTTAAAAAGACTCTTGAAGCATGAAGCACTCATAAGATTAGCACTGGGCTATGGGTTATGAGAATCAGTAATCTAGTTTGCACTCCACCATTCAATTCAATTCAATATCCATTCATTCATGTAACAAAGATGTATTAATGATCAACTCTAAGGGGATATTGTTCTGTTGTTGTGGGGATGCTACAGATGGAAAAGACAATAACCCTGACCTTAAGGAGAATAGCTTGCATTCTATATGGAAAAAAAAAACATGCATCAATATCTGTCTGACATATATAAAATAAATATAAGAAGGTAACAAAAAGGAAGTTAACTTCTATCAATTTGAGGTGAGGGCAGTCAGAGAAAGTTTCACTGTCACTCTGACCTGTGTGATATTGTAGGAGATGGCACCTAAGTTAAGTAGGTCTGAAAGGAAAGAAAGTATTTATGATTTTTAAAAGTTTAAAAAGTTTATACCAATACCTTTTAGTTTTGTGACATCTTCACTTCAAAATATATGCTTTCCAGTATCCCTTCTTTTATAACAAAGATTTAAAATGTGGGATAAAAGAAAGGAGTTCAACAAAATTAATTAAAATCATTTACTGAATCAGACAGAATGTATCGTATTCTATACCCATAGTCTCCCATTTCTGCAAAGAAGGGAGGAAGGTGCATTTAAAAATTTATTCTCCAGTGTCAAATTTGGTCAGCATAATTATCCAGCTTTGGAATTTTTTTATTCCAAAAGAATTTCAATAGACCATGGGGGAAGATGAAGTTGACAAATGAGCATAGGTGGAGAGGTCAGGACAAGATCATAGGATATCAGAAATCCATAATGGTTCCTCATTGTTTGCTGAATCAACTCATCCAGTTTTCAAAGCCCTTAACATTATCTCTATCCTGTCTTCCCTATCACAATCTATGGGCCTCACCAAACTGTTTTTTAAGCAAAGAGAATGGGTGAGAAAATGAGAGAGTGTAACATCAGCAGGCCAGTCAAATAGGATTTATTAAGAGCTTACTATGAGCCAAGCATTGTGGTAAACAATGGATACAAATAAGACCAAAAACATGGTACCTGCCCACAAGGAGTGTGTGTTCTAAAGCATGCTTTAGGATGGAGATTTCCAAAAGGAGTAGATTAGGTGGTGGTAGAATGGAGAGCACAGAGGCTGGGGACCTTTCAGGAATTAATACCACTATTATGTCTTATTTAAAATAGGGAAATTATTATTCAAGGCAGCTTGCACACTTTAAAATACCATTAAAATGTCAATAATGGTTATTATTTTTTTCATGGATCTAAGAAAAAACTTTATAAAGTGAGTTATTTTCTTCCCCAAACCATTAGACTCCTGAGACTCCTTTTTTTTTTACATACTACCCTATCAAGACTCCAAATGGAAGTAAATATTAATCTCACCTAAGTAGATTTTGGCTTACTATTTTATCATGAATCTTTCTGTATGTTATTTGTTTGTTTATCACTACTGACTCCCTATAAACTATAAACATTTGTTAAGACTGTATGCAGAGCCAATAGACTTTTATAAAAAATGATAAATACAGTCAACCACCACCACCTTTGAAAATTAAAAGCAAAACAAAACAAATTGATGAAAAGACAGGTTTGGGAAGAAAATATCTTTCCATCTCTCCCAAGTTTTCAAGTATTCTGTGAAGGGTGATTAAGTTTGTCAGAAGACCATCACAACTTAAAAAAGGAGGATGGCACAGCATCAAGCTGTTGGGTTTAAAGTCAGATGATGTAGGTTCAAATTCTGCTTGTCACTTATTATCTGTCTGGCTTTAGATATATCACTCCTCTCTGGGTCTCAACTTTAAAATAATGAGGTTGGACTAGATGAACCCCAAGATCTTTCCCAACTCCCTTAATCTTTCAGTCTGAAGGTTATTTTACCCTCAAATTATCAATAAATGCTTATTTAGCATGCAGAAGACAACCCCAAGATATCTTGGCAAGAGTACCAGGCTAGATTAAGGGGCAGAAATGGATTCTAGTCTCTGATTTGCTTTGTGACCCTGTGAAAGTGACTTTCTCTATCTGACACTGTTCTTTCACTAACTTCCCATTTCAGTTTTCTTTGACCTTTATTGGATTTCATATGAGAATAGCTTATATTATAGTTTTTTTCAAAATTGCATAAGTTTCAAAATCCTCAAAACCAATTTTTTTAAATTGAGGGAATTTTAATTTGAACAGTCATGTATGTATTTTAATTTTGTTTAATTGAGGGAATTGAAAAAATAGGAGAATATCTTTGCTAAATCACCCTGCTTTCTAGGCCTTTATTTCTTGATCTATAAGATAAAGGGATAGGAATTTAACTCTATAGATAAGAATTTTTCTCTCTCTCTTTCTCTCAGTCTCTGTCTGTCTCTGTCTCTGTCTTTTTCTCTCTGTCTCAGTCTCTGTCTCTCTTCCTCTCTATCTCTGTCTCTCTGTTTTTCTCTAATTTGAAGAGTAAGAAAAGTCTGAAGGCTTGAAGCAAAATAATCTGTGGGGAAAGAACAAATTAGGATTCCAGGATTTTGAGCTAGAAGAAGCCTTAGAAATCATCTATTCCTTTTCCTTTACATATTAGGAAATTGAGTCCCAGGAAAGTGAAGTGACTCCCCTGAGATCAGACAAGTTGTAAACAGAGAAAGAAAGAAAGAAAGAAAGAAAGAAAGAAAGAAAGAAAGAAAGAAAGAAAGAAAGAAAGAAAGAAAGAAAGAAAGAGAAAAAGAATATGAACTTAGTTGCCTTCACAACAAATTCAATGTTCTTTTCATATCATCCTATTATCTATTATGAACATGGCATTCTTCCTTTTTTCTTCAGGCTTTCACACCCTGGCACTCAGTATCTGGCCCTGCCAAGATACTCCTGAGCCATATACAGGTGAATTCAGTCCAGGCCCCAACCTTAACACCAACACATCTCAAGGTTTACATCCCATTGGGTGGCCCACAAATATAAGATGTAAAGATAAGCCTTGCTCCCATTGACTAATCAAATACACATAAAAGCTCTTTCTGAACTATAATTACGTTTGTTCTGTCCTTGGGTTGATTTATTTTTTATTTTAATTGTCAGCCCTGCTACACCATGATGCTAATAGAAATGTTATTGCAGCCAATATGCGCTAAAATGATGTCTGATGATTATTAATGAGAGCAATAAGAAGGTATCTTCATATAAAGTCAGCATTAAAGGAGTAATTCATTTTACCTGATGTAATTGGATTGTAGCATTTAAATGGCTTGGGACTTCCTCCTAATTATGATTAGTTGGAGCTTCCTCCTTTTAGCAGAACATTTAACTCTTCCTCTTCTATTTCCCAGGTTCTTTTATGAAGTAATTAAGCTTGAACTGCCCAGCGTCTCACTAAGAGAGCCAAGGTCTGAGTGGCTATTAGGGGAGAAACTATGAACTGTCCCTGTGGGCCATGGTTCAGAGAAATGACTGAAAAAAGCATTCTCCTGAGGGCTTGGCTTCTAGTTGTTCTATAATCAGCAAAGCTCCTGAACACAATGATGGACGAAGCAACACGATGCAGAGTGCAGGAAGGTCCACATGAGGCAGAAGTGAGTGCAGAAAGCAAAAGATAAGATTCTCCTGAAACAAAAGGAGATTGGGACTGTAGGGTAACTAACTCTTTAACCAATCAGAAATGTTAGTCATTTCACCCTGGAGACCCAAGTGGAAATTGGAATCATTGTCTCAGAGGTCATCTTGTAATGCCCTTGACTCTAGATATGATTTCACCTAAATCATTACACATGAGTAGCCATTGATTCCATATTTAAAGATGTTCAAAGATGGGGATGCATGGCTTTCTTAATTGCCTGTCATGAGGATTGGTTAAAGGAACTAGTCATGTTTTGCTTGGAGAAGAGAGGACTTAGGTGGGAAAGGAGAAGAGAAGGAGAGATAATACTAAATTCAAACTATTTGGAGGATTGTGATGTGAAGGAGGGACCAGATTTGTTACATATTCAAATACAACACTCCAGTTATGGGGAACTCACTATTTCTCATTGTTGCTCATTGTCTTTTTAGGCAGCTGTCTACATTCAGGCAAGCCAAACCTTTGATTGAAAGTGTTCATTAAAGGCAGAAAAAATCTCCATTACCCTTTACATGTGGTAGAAGGTTCTTCCTTATATTAAGTTGAAGTCTTTCTGTAATCTCACCCTTTTGTGCTAGTTCTGACTAATTTAAAGAGTCACATGTCTAGTTCTAATTTAAAGACTTCAATCATTACCCCCATAAATATCTTTTTATCCTAAGCAAAATATCTCTAGTTTTTGAAACTTTCACATATGACTCTTCTGTTTATTTTTTTCACTATTTTAATTTTTAAAATATTTTTCTCTTAATTTTTTGCTTTCAATTGTTTTTAGTTTCACATTATCACAAAATCCAAGTGTTTCTAAACTCCTTGATGTCCTCATCACCTTGTCTAGATACATTCTTATCTCTTCAACATTCTTCCTAAAACATAACGCCTCAAACTAGGCAGAGACCCAAATATGTTTTCACCAAGCAAGAATAGTGAGTCTATCATTGCTTTTAACCTAGACAAAATTTTGTCAGTCTTCTGTGGTTGAAGATTACATTCTAGGGGCTGCATGGCATAGTAGATAGAATAGGGTGTGTTTGGGGAGGACTGATACTGACAGGGTTTGCCAAAGTCCTCTTCCGGGCTGCTTATCCACTTTATCCAGCCAACTCTCACCTGGGGCTCTGTTAAACTATTCATATGCACACAACCTGATACAACCATCTCATGGGACTCACTAAATCAGGTTGAGGGTAACTGATAGACCTTAAATTTGTCTATGGGTAGGAGAATGTTTATATAAAACATGTGAAGGCTTTCCCCAGTAGAATGGGTGAATGAGAACAATTTGTTCCGATGGCCATGAGGGCTCCTGAATCGGGAAGTGTGGAGAGTTTAGTTGCTTGGTGGACATTAAAGATGCCTGTGTCATCCACTGCATCCTGGTCCATGACTACTGGTCTTGACTTTTGTCTTATCAATGGACTTCAATGACTCTGTAAGAGAAAGTGAGACTGATGACTTTGTGTAACTCTGCCAATTTATGTACAAGTCAAGACATCACTCCATGATATCTTTGGTCCTTTTCAAACCTGAAAGACAAACAACAGCAGTCAGAATGCTGGAATTGGAGTCAGGAACACCAGTTCTGATTTGATTGACACCCACCATCTGTGTGACCCTGGAAAAGTCATTTAACCTATATAAACTTCAGGGCATTCTTTAAAATCTATCCACTGAATCATAGGCAGTTAGAGTCTGCCTGGGGGGGAGAGGATTCTCACATTGACAAAGTCACAGATTATTTTTGACTATATTGTATTAACTTTTTATAGATGTTTCACATTCTTGATTCATACTGAGCTGCCATACTTCTGAAAATATCTTTAGTATGAATTGCAGTTAAGAATAATATATTATTTAAAATTGTCATGAATATCACTTGTCAGGTATGTTCAGAAGATATTTACCCTTAAATAGGAGTTGGACAGAATTCTCTCTGAGGTTGCTTCCAACTGCAAGATTCTATGAATAATTGTGACTTATTATGTATACTTTGAGACAGTAGGACATAATGGATACAGCAAGCCACAAAATCAGGAACTTGGGTCAAGTCCTGCCTTTGACACATACTGGCTGTGTGGCCCCAGACAAGTTATTTAATCTCTCAGAGCCCTAGTGCAATTCCTCAACACACAAATTATGGACCTGATGTATATGGGCAGAAGAAACTCCTCACCAGGAGTTTCTTTTAACCATGAAATCCTGGGTCTAGTCCTATCCTAACACATATCCTAAATGTTTAGTTTTAGGCTCTTTAAAGGCATCCCAGCTCGAGGTCAAGTGCTTTTTAAGGCCTGCAACAATGCTTGACACACAGTAAAGGCTTATAAAAATTTACTGAATTGTGATAGTAGATGATAATCAGGAATTTCGTATACTATTGGTCTACACAGCTGTATTGTCTCATAATCTATCTATAGTCTCATTTTCCCATGTCACTTTCCACATGGTTTCATTCCTATATCAGAAGCCTCCCCTCACAGTGTTCTTGAATACTCACCTCCTTGGAGCCTTTTCTTCTTCTTTGGGGATAGTAATGAGATAAAAAAAAAAAAGAGAGAGAGAGACCTTCTTGCATATTCTTCCTTTATAGTTTTTTTTTTTTTTTTAACGTGTCTAAAGGCCTCTCCAGGCTATGTCTTAGAAGACATAAACAGTTTTCTGGGAAAATGGAATCCTATTTTCTGTGTTAGGAATTTCTGCCCTGAAATTCAGAGCCTCACAAACCCCAGGTTGGCACTCTCAGCACATCTGATCCCCACTGTCTCTTGGAGAGTTAGCCAATGTGAGGAATAGTGCAAGACCCAAGAACTCTGGGTTCTAATCTCCAGGAATGTACCAAATAACTAGACCCAAGGAGACATTGGGCATACCATGACTTAAATGTGGGAATGTAGGGAAACATGGAAAGCACATGGTCTTTGGTTAGAAAGCTTACATTTTATTCTTATTTCTGCCACCAATTTACTATATGACTTTAGGAAGTTGCTTAAGTTTTCTTATCCTCAGTTTTTCTACTCCTCAAATTGGGATAGTACTTAGTTTACGGAATTGTTACAAAGGATCCATACCTGAATGATATTTTTTTTTAATCACATCATTCTTGTTGACTCATCACTTATTCACTATAAGTAAACAGCCAGCAAATTCTATACTAACTTTCTGGTTCAGTAAACAGAGCCAATATTATATCATGAAACAAGGCAGCTGTGAATTTCTTAATTATTAAAAATAGATGCTTCTTGGATCTTTCTCTTTCTGAGTCTTTCTCAGCCTGCCTCTTTTTCTCCATCTCTCTCCTATGTTGTCTCTTTCTTTTTTCCATACTTTCTTTTGGTTTTTGTCGTTGTAAAAAAAAAAACAGTGGAGCCAGTATTTATTAAATTTTCTTTTATCTTGTTGATAAAGTTACATCAATCTTGGCAAATGGGTAGAAATTGGTCACAAGACTAACCCACTTCTCAAAGGTAGAACAAAACCTGATTCCCATTTCCCTTAGTGACGTGTACTCCCTTCCCAAGTCCATTTTATGAGTCCTAGTTTACTTCAAAGCTCAGGTCAAATGCTACCTCCTTCATGACATCTCTCCTGATTCCCCAGTTGCCTCCCCAGACACACACACAAAAATTATCTTGTCTTTACTTTTATATACTTTCAGGTATCTCTATATATGTATATATATATATGTATACATATGTATACATATATATATATATACATATGTACATATGTATACACACACACATTGTTTAGTTGTGATCGAGTCTTCATAACCATAGCCCATGTCCATGGGGTTTTCTTGGCAAAGATACAGAACTGGTTTATCATTTTCTTATCCCAAAACATTGAAGAAACCAGAGTTTAAGTGACTTGCCCAGGATCCCATAGCTAGTAAGAGTCTAGGGCCAGATTTGAACTCAGGTTTTTTGACCCAAGCTCAGAGCTCTATCCACTGAGTCACCTAGCAACTATATGTGTGGGTACATGTAAACATACATGTTAATACATGCATGTGTATATAAGAATGTTTATTCTATTGTATAGTATGTGCATATATATGTATGTCTGTAAATATATATCTATACATATTTCTATATATGTGTATGTTGTATCTTTCTATGGAATCTAAGTTCCTTGAGGACAGGGAATATTTCATTCTTGTCTCTGTATCCCCAGCACCTAGCATAATGGCTGCTATGTAATAGGTACTTAATAAATGATTGCTGATTTCTTAATTGATATGATCACATCCTAAGCCTTGAGACTCTTGAAATCACTTGAATTCAACAATCATTTACTATCTTCAAGGCTTTGGACTTTGCACTAGGGACATAAAGGTGAAAAATTATACAAACGTAGTTCTCAAAGAATATGCAACATCAATAGGGGAGCTGGCATGGGGGCATAGTCTTGTGATCCCTGCTACAAGGGAGGCTGAAGCTAATAGATCCATTACTTGAGCTTTGAACTTCCAAGACAAGATCAGATGTTCATGCTAAGTCCTATATCAATATGGCAAATCAATCAAGGTAGAAAACCACAGGTCAAAGTTTCCATGCTGATCAACAGTAGGATTGGGTCCATGAATGGCCACTGAACTCCTAGCTTGGAGGATAAGGGCCCCTAATCGAAATAAAAGCATATATGATGTATATGTATATGCAAAATATATATAATATATAATTTCACACAAATTGTGTGTTACATATAATTTTATGTAATGATTTAAATGCAAGAGAATGACAATTTGTTTTCCATGTATACGTATATAGAAAACAATAACAATAATAATAGCTCACTTTTAATATAACACTTAAAAATTAATGAAGTGCTTTTAATTAATAAGCATTAATTGTCTACTTAATGTTAGGCATTGTGCATTGGGGATATACAATGCAAAAGTGAAAAAAATCCAGTCCCACAAGAAGCTCACAGACTAATTCAAAGAGGCAACATGTGTGGTTACACACACACACATATGTACATATGTATTTATATGAAATAAAATATATAAAATGAACATTACTCATCCATTTTAAGGATAGAAAAACTGAGTCAGAGAACATCTATTTATGATTTACCCAAGATCAGACAGGGCTGTAAATTCAGGGCTAAATATCTTAGACTTCCAGGGGCTTTGTGTTAAGTGAGTGCCTCCCTGAGCTGATATCTCTGTTAAGTCTCTCCCTCTTCAAGGAAGAAGGTTAGTCTTTTCTGTCTCCAGCCTGGGTAATTATCACCATTAATTGTAGGTCAGGGGAACCTATAAAGTCTGCATGCTGTTTCCAGTTCTTTGAGGATGCAAATGAGTCTGCCTCTTCATCCTGGGGCCCTGGCCTTGTATCAGCCTAGCCCCTCCAATCCCACCCCCACCGCAGATACTTACGCCACAGATGCATTGCCCATCTTCTGATTGTACAGCTATTGATCCCCTCCCCTCCCCATAATGAACTGTAACAACAACTCTATTACTCTGAGCTCCCCGATTGGCTGAGGATAATATGAAATTAGCCGGCATGCATGGGGCCTTTCAGTATCGATTTCCCTACTCAGATTACTTGTTACAAAAGAATAGAGCTGTCTCCCCCCGTAATTGAACAAGTTAACTCCTTGTCTCATAAAATGTAAACTCATATTGATTGCGGGCCGCAATATGCAGAAAGAGGGGCGTTCTAATGGCACATAATCACCAGCTGTCGAGAGATGCTTCCCATCCCCACCCCTTCATCATTTCCTTTTTTTTCTCTTTCTTCCTTCTTGCCTCCCTCCCCCCTTTTTGGAGAGCTAAGTGACAGTTGCTGAGAAAAGCCTTGGGGCTGTCCTCCACCTCACTAGCTCAGAACAAGGAAGGGTTTGCAAGGGGACCTGTGATGAGTGTTCACAGCCCCCTGCCTCCTCATGACCAAAAGGCTAATTTCTTGGTTATTTAACCACAAAGGGAGCCTGGGGAATAAGGAGATGATCATTTGTTGTTATTTTGCTTCTCTCCCTCCCTCCCTCCATTTCTCCCTCCCTCCGTTCCTCCTTCCCTCTCCCTCTCCCTCCCTCTCCCTCTCCCTCTCCCTCCCCCTCTCCCTCTCTCTCTCTTCCTCTTTCCCTCCATCTCTCCCTCCCTCCCTCTCCTTCTCTCCCTCCCTCTCTCCTTCCCTCCCTCCCCTTCTCTCCTTCCCTCTCCTTCCTTCCCTCCTCCCTCCCTCCCTCTCGCTGTCCTCTTTCCTCTCTCTCTCTCTCTCTCTCTCTCTCTCTCTCTCTCTCTCTCTCTCTCTCTCTCTCTCTCTTTCTCTCTCCTATCTAGATATAAATATATCTAACCATCTTTCATTCACTTCATTCATACCCAGAAGCCAAGGATGCTAAATGGATGTGATTATTCTGACCTTTTCAAACTGAAGATATATAATTGCCCTTCAATGGAAAAATTCCTCTCCCCTTTGTTGACCACTGGGCCCAATTTGACCACCCACTGGTACCCATTGAAGTCCCATAATCAAATGTGGCGATCTCAGAATTGGAGAATAGGCTACCAGCCTGGTGAGCAATGAAATTCTGTTTTCTGGATTTTCTGGACACTTCCCATACTCTGAAAATACTTCCACCAAAATCATACAAGGAAGAGACAATTCTGCTGCCCCAGGACTGATATTCAAGATAATTTATCATCCCTTTTTTTGATTTTGTCTGGTAGTTTCCTGCCTTAAACAAATCACAGATTTAGTTCCCATCCCTTTCTCCTAGATAGATACCAAATATATGTTGAAAGTGGTTAACATTATAGCAAGGAATAATTAGAAAATTTAAGTTTTCCCCTAATAGATTGTAAATGTCTTCTGGAAAGAGAGATATTGTTTTATTTTTATTTTTTTCCTTTGTAGGTCTAGCATCTGTCAGAGGGTCTGATGCATAATAAAGGCTTAATAAATTCTTACTTTTCTCATTGGTGGATTTCTGTTTATATTTTTTAAACTATTTTAAAAATAATTTTTATTTCATTAAATATTTCCCAATTACATGTAAAATATTTTAACAATCATTATTTAAAATGTTTAGTTCCCTATTCTCTTCCTCCCTCCTCTTCTCTCTCCTTGAGAAAGCAAGTAATCTGATATCAATTATACATGGTGAAGTCATACAAGACATATTTACATATTATCCATGTTGCCAAAAAAACTTGACAAACAAAACAACAAAAATACAGGGAATTTAAAAAAAGTATGTTTCAGATCTCTGCCTGGAGGTGGATAGCATTGTTCATCATGGATCCTTTGGAATTATCTTGCATCATTGTCTCGATCAGAGTAGTTAAATCATCCACAGCTGATCATTCTTAAAATATTATTGTTATGTGCACACTATTCTTCTGGTTCTGCCCATCTCACTTTGCATGAGTTAATATAAGATTTTTTCTGAAACTATTTTGCTCATCATTTCTTATAGCATAATATTACTCCAAAACAATCATATACCACAACTTCTTCAGTTATTCCCCAATTTGGGGGCATCACCTTGATTTCCCGTTCTTTGCCACCACAAAAAGAGCTGCTGCAGATATTTTTGTACAAATATGTCTCTCCCCCCCCCCCTTTTGAGCTCTCTTGAGAAACAAATCCCAGAGTGGTATTCCCAGGTCAAAGGACAGGCATTATAGCCCTTTGGTGCACTTCCAAATTAGTCTTTGGAAAGGTTGAACTAGTTCACAACTCTACCAACAATGTATTTATGTCTGAATTTTTCCATATTCCCTCCTATTTGTCATTTTTCTTTTCTGTCGTGGTATCCAATATGATAGGTATGAGGTGGTATCTGAGTTATTTTAATTTGGATTTCTAGTAGCGATTTAGAATATTTTTTCATGATACTATTGCTAACTTTGATTTATTTTTCTGAAGACTGTCCATTTATCTACTGAAGATTGGCTCTTATTTTTATAAATTTGATTCAATTCCCTTTATATTTGAGAAATGGAGCCTTTATTATAGAAAGTTGCTTCAAAAAATTTCCCCCAGTTTTCTGCTTTCCTTTTAATTTTGGCTGCATTAGTTTTATTTGCACAAAAGCTTTTTAATTTTATGTGATCAAAATTATCTATTTTACATCATATAATACTATATTTTTATTTGGTTATAAACCCTTATTTTGTCCATAAATCTGACTGATGCATTTGCCATGTTTCCCTTTCCACTTTCACTTTTTATGTCTAAATCATTTATCTTGACCTTATATGGTTTGAATGGTGATCTATGCCTAGTTTCTTTCAAAAAGCTTTCCAGTTTTATCTGCAAATTTTTATCAAATGTTAAGTTCTCACCCCCAAATCTTTGGGTTTGGATTTTTTGGGTCTGTCAAACACCAGATTGCGCTGAAACTTTACTACTGTGAATTGTATTCCTAATCTATTCCATTGATCTACTACTCAATTTCTTAGCCAGTATAGATTATTTTGATGATTACTACTTTATAATATAGTTTGAAATCTGATACTGCTAGGTCACCTTTTGTCACCTTTTCTTTTCAATGATTTCCTTGAAATCCTTGACCTTTTATTCTTTCACAAAAAAAAAATTGTTACCATTTTTCCAGCTCTATGAAATAATTCTTTGGTAGTTTATCTGATACTGAATAAGTAAATTAACTTAGGTGGTTTATGATTTTTATTATATTGGCTCAGCCTACCATTGGATAATTAATATTTCTTCAATTGTTTGGATCTGTCTTTATTTCTATGTTAAGTATTTAGTAATTGTGTTCATATAATCCCTAGGTTTGTCTAGATTACTTAATATGTCATTGTTTTAAATGGAATTTCTCTTTCTATTTCTTACTGCTATGTTTTGTTGGTAGTAAATAGAATTGTTATTGATTTATATAGGCTTATTTTTATATAATGAAATTTGCTGAAGTTGTTGATTGTTTCAACTAGTATTTTAGTTGATTCCTTGGGATTTTCTAAGTCTACCATTATATCATCTGGTTTTGTTTTCACATTGCCTATTTTTATTCCTTCAATGTCTTTTTCTAGACTTATTATTACTAACATTTCTGGTACAATACTGAGTACTGAACATGTCATGATAATGGACATCTTTGCTTCACTTATAATCCAATGAGGAAGGCTTCACATTTATCCATATTACAAATAACACTTGCTCTTGGTTTTAGATAGCAACTATTTATCATTTTTTAAAAAGGCATCATTGGTTCCTATGCTTTCTAATGTTTTTAATATGATGTATTTTATCAAATGCTTTTTCTGAATCTATTCTGCCAAATCATATAATTATGATTATTATATGATTTTTATTGTTTTTTCATTAATATGGTCAAGCACCTTATTAGCTATGTGACATAATGGATAGAAGACAGTCCTGGAGTCAGGAAGACTCATTTTTATGAGTTCAAATCCAGCCTCACACACTAAATAACTGCTGTCCCTGGGCAAGTCACTTAACCCTGTTTCCTCATCTGAAAAATGAACTAGAGAAGGAAATGGTAAACCAGCAAAGTATCTTTGCCAAGAAAATCCCAAAAATAGGGTCCTGAAAAGTTGGACATTTCTTAAATAATTTAATATCAACAATGGTCAATCACTTTTCAACTATTAAATCCTATTGTCGGTTGGTTTCCAAAAAGACAGTTGGCTTGATCAGAATTTTTATTATATGAAAATATTAGTTGAGATTGTAAAAAGTAAGACTTCACATGCACTTTGACCTTTCAATTACTCATGATCAAGGAAGAACACCAATCAATGTAGACTCTCTTTTAGGCTGTGAAGTTAATTCACAGAACTTTAGAGTATAAAGGTTTTAGAGATTTTCCTAGTTCAGTTCTCTAAATTTTCATCATTGAATGACTGCCAAGACCAGTTTTACACAGGAATTAAATTACAGGCATAAATTCAAACCCAGGTCTGATTTGGAATCTAGGGCTCTTAATTTTTGCCACAGCACACTGACTCCCTATATAAAAAGAAATCATAGAATTATAGACTATCTGAATTTAAAGATATTTTAGAGTCATAGCAGTAATAACAGTAGGAAAAAAGGAATTGATGCAAGAGATATTGTGGAATAGACTTGATGACAACTCAGAATATTCAACAACTGACTAGACAGGGAAAGTTGAAGAAGAGAAACAATAAAGGATGGCTCCAAGTTTTAGAGCCGGAGGTATACTGGAGTCATCACAAGGTGGATTATGAGAGTTGGTTGTTAAATTTTCAATGTGAGTTATTGGCAAAGGCAATAAATCACAACTCAATTTATTATGTTAAAGATTTATGAACTAAAGAAATTGATAGAGAAAATGTAAATATATGTAAATTAAACTTAAAAATATATCATGGATACTTTTTAATGGTAAGATGTGTGTTAAATGGTCACCAATCTATTCCTGGTTTTTTAATAGAAATAAAATTTGGGAGGAGAGGCAGATTTGGGGGGAAGATCTTAAATTAGATTTGGGGTGGTAGTTTTTTGAGGTACCAACAATATATCTCAGTGACGTCCAGAAGATACTGAATATAAGAAATTGGAACTTAGTCTTAGGCAGATAAATTTGGGAATCATCTGCAAAGTAGATGGTAACTGAATCCATTGGACAACAATAAGCTTACAGAACTCTGGAGGAAGGCAACTAGCAAAAGGGCCTCAAGTTCATATTACAGGGGAATAAGTAAAAAGAAATGGAGGTGTTTAACCTAAAGAAGGAAAGATATAGGATAGTAGAAAACATGATAGTTGTGTTCCAAGGGTGTGAAGGGCTGTCATATATAAGAGAGATTATACCTTGTTCCTTACCTCTATTAGTTTGATATTACAGGGATATAAAAATTGTTCCTCAAAACCTACTTATTCCAAAGTCAACTCAATATCTTCCCATCCAAATCTACCTCTTTTCACAATTCTCCTGTTTGTTTTTTTAAAATATTATAGTTTTTTATTTACAAAACATATGCATGGGTAATTTCTTCAACATTGATCCTTACAAAACCTTCTGTTCCAAATTTTCCCCTCTTTCCCCTCACCCCCTCCCCTAGATGGCAGGTAACCCAATACATGTTAAATATGTTAAAATATATATTAAATACACTATACATATACATATTTATATAGTTATCTTGCTGCACAAGAAAAATGGGATCTAGCAAGAAAAAAAGAACCCGAGAAGGAAAATAAAAATAAAAATGCAAGCAAACAATAACAGAAGGAGTGGAAATGCTATGTTGTGTTCCACACTCAGTTCCTATAGTCCTTTCTCTGGGTTACTGAACAATTGGAACTGGTTTGCAATTCTCCTATTTCTGTTGAGAAACTACCAGTATAGGCTCTTAGTCTTGGAGTCATCTTTGACTCTTTCTTCTTCCTAACTTCTCATAGACAATTGATTGTCCATGCCAAGAGACAAGTTCAAGGTTGATGTGAGAAACAATTTTCTAATGTTTTTCTAATGGCCATAGTCATGTAAAAGTGAAATGAGCTGGTTCAAATTCTACTTCTTGGAAGTTTTTCATCTATATTATATCCCCAAAACAGATATGTTATGGCAAAGATTTTTCAACATGAGTTGAGCTAGATGATTGCTGAGTAAAGCACTGGACAGAATCCAGCTTTGAAGTCAGAAAAACTCATCTTCATGAGTTCAAATCTGGCCAGACACTTGCTAACAATGTGAACCTGGCCAAGTTATTTAACCCCGTTTGCCTCAATTTCCTCATTTGTAAAATGACTTGGAGAAGGAAATAACAAATTACTCTAGCATCTTTGCCAAGAAAACCAAAAAGGGAGTTATGAAGAATTAGATACAACTGAAAGAATATACCAACAAAGGTGACTGCTGAGGTGCCTTTAAATTCCAAGTTCTGTAATTTTGTGAGAGGATGAAGTCAATGAAAAAGTATAGCTAGAGAAGAGAACCCAGCACAGCTTCTTGGGGAATAGCCACTTAGGAAATAAAGATGAATGACAAGCTAAAGAATAAAATTAAGAGTCATCTGACAGGTAGAATTAAAGAAGGTTTACTATCATAGCAGCCATATGAAACAGAGACACAGAGAGGGAAGTGGTTATCTAAATTTGGAGGGAGTGGTATTAAAATTTGCCTAAAGTTCAAGCAGTTAAGGGAAAGAGACATGCATAGACAAAGACAAATACCATCTCATTTCAGACAGTAGCAAAGAAGGAAGATGAAGTGGAAAAACAAGGTAAGAAAGAGACTAGAACTGGTGATTAGAATAAAGGGTGAGTTCAGAGATAGTGACAAAGAGTAAGGTACTGATCAACAATGAGAAATTAAAGTTCCTATATCATACATCTTTTGTTATAACATACAATATTGTGTATTATAGTTATCTGTGTTGGTGTTGCCCTCAACTTCACTAAAGTACAAGCTCAAGAGAGCATGGATTGTGTCATCTAAATTTTATGTGTTCCTTGCACCTAGTGTTGTGTTCAGCATGCAGTAAGTGCTTAATTAAACAGACACTCGTCTGTTTAGTGAATGAATTCCTTACAAGGTTGAGCATGCTATCTTTTTTTTTTTTTTTTGAGTAGGGGAAGGGTCTAGATTTATGATTTTCTTGGTGAGGAAACTCCCAGTAAAGAAAATATTACCATCAATACAGATGAGCAATTGTTATGTGATATATAATTTTCTTTTATTTTCTTTTTAAAGCTTTTTATTTTCAGAACATATACAATGATAATTTTCAACATTCACTCTTCCCAAACCTTGTGTTCCATTTTTTTCTCCCTCCCTTTCTCCCACCCTCTTCCTTGGACAGCAAGTGCGCCAATGTATACTAATTCTATAAATATTTCAATAATTATCAACAATTATGTGCTGCACAAGAAAAATTAGATCAAAAAGGGGGAAAATGAAAAAGAAAACAAAATGCAAGCAAACTACAACAAAAAGTAAAAATACTATCTTATGATCCACACTCAGTCCCCATAGTCCTCTCTCTGGGTGCAGATGACTCTCTTTATCACAAGATCATTGGAATTGGCCTGAATCATTTTGCTGTTGAAAAGAACCATGTCCATCAAAATTGATCATTGTATAATCTTGCTGTTGCTGTGTATTGCTGTGTCTCCTGGTTCTACTCACTTCACTCAACATCAGTTCATGTAAATCTCTCCAGGCCTCTCTGAAAGCAACCTGCTTATTGTTTCTTAGAGAACAATAATATTCCATTTATATAACTTATTCAGCCATTTTCCAATGATGGACATTCATTCAATTTGCACTTTCTTGTCAGTACAAAAAAGTCTGCTACAAACATTTTCACAATCTGGGTCCTTTTCCCTTTTTTATGATTTCTTTGAGATATAGGCCTAGTAGAGATACAGCTGGATCAAAGGATATGCAGTTTGATAGCCCTTTGAGCATAGTTCCATATTGTTCTCCAGAATGGTTGGATCAGTTCACAATTCAACCAACAATGTATTAGTGTCCCAGTTTTCCTACATGCCCTCCACATTTGTCATTATCTTTTCCAGCACAGTAATTTTAGCCAATCTTAGAAGTGTGTAGTGATACCTTAGAGTTGTCCTAATTTGCCTTTTTATGGTCAATAGTGATTTAGAGCATTTTTTCATATGAATAGAAATGTTTTTAATTTCTTCATCTGAAAATTTCCTGTTCAGATCCTTTGACCATTTATCAATTGGAGAATGGTTTGTATTATTTAAATTTGAGTCAGTTCTCTCATAAACATATTTTAGAAATGAGACCTTTGTGATGTGTAATTTTTTGGAGAATTGTCTGGGTTATTTAAAGGTAAAGTGATTTGCCCAAGGTCATAGAGCCTGTATGTGTAAGAAGCAGGATTTGAACCCAGATTTCCCTGACTCCTAGCCTGACTATCTATTTACCTGCCATTGTGCCTCATGATTTGTAATTACATATGTCATACATAGCCTTTTATGCATGCTGTATAGGTTAAGGTGCTGTGATATATTACTATGTATCATAGGCTCATAATTATGAAATACAGTAACAAATAGAAACTATTTGAAATAGCAACTAAGCAGAAATATTTTCTGAGGAACTTTCAAGATGTGGAATCTGGTCCGTTCTATATTTGAAGAATAGAATAATATAATGTTAGAAGCAGAAAAGATTTCAGATATCATTTAGTCTACAAACAGAGTTTTACAAATAGAGAAATTGAAGTCCAGGAAAGTAGAACCACTTGCAAAAAAATCACAAAACTAATTAGTGGCAGAATATGATTTTGAAAAAGAAAAAGACAATAACAACAAGCATTTTAAAAGTTTCAATTATGTGCCAGGAACATTTGAACTTCTGTCTCCTTTCTCATAGTTAAGAGCTTTTTTCATTAAGCCATTGTCCCTCTTCTCTTCTAGATTCCATATGTAGACTATATGCCATAGACAAGGACTCCCAAAATGATTTAGAAATCTTTTTGAACCAATCTACCTCTGCTCTCTATACGAGAAAAGTCATCATTCTTTTCTTTCCCCCCCAAAATGAAATTTCCCCTTCATACTATGTGTGTACATTTATCTACCTATTCCTATTACTCTAGGCATCCTGTGATGCAGTGAACTTCTTAATGGCATCTTGTCCTTCATCAATCAACTGGGTTGAGTTGTAGGTTACTTGGCATATACTTGGGGTTTTTACCCATGAGACCCCATAATAGTTTGCTCATTAGAATTCAGTAAATTGAAACTTACTTTTTTATTCTTTTAAAGAAATTGTTTGAATGAGATGATTCAAAGCAATTCCAATAGACTTGTGATAGAAAGTGCCAGAGAACTGTGGAGACTGAATGTGGATCAAAGCATAGTATTTTCACTTTCTTTTATATTTTTCTTGTTTGCTTATTTATTTTTCTTTCCCTTTTACCCTTTGATCTGATTTTCTTTCACAGCATATTGAATATGGAAATATGTTTAGAAAAATTGTTCATGTTTAACCTATATCAGATTGCTATCTTGGGGAAGGAAGAGGGAGAGAAATTTGAAACACAAGGTTTTGCAAGGTGAATGTTGAAAACTGTCTTTGTATGTATTTAGAAAAATAAAATATTGTTGTTGTTGTTTTTTTAAAGATAGTGTTTATCTTGGGGGGATGTGACAAAAGCCAGAAAATTATTTCTACCAAAAATAGTAAAATTTTCATCCCCACTTTTAAAATTTCTAAATAAATTTGCTTTTGAATGACATTTATTCCTTCAACAATTATTCACTGAAGACCTGCACTGCAAGTCATTACCTGAAATTCAATTGGCACAAATATTATAAAAAGTGCCTGGGAGAAATAGTAGAAATGGGTTTTCAAATCAAACATTACAGCAAATTTATTTGAGGAAAGAAGAGAGGCTCTGAACCTTTAAACCAAAAAGACTTTGTAGGATAGTGAATGAAGGGAAAAATGTCAGAAATTTGCAACCTGACAGGATACTGATAGGAAATGAGAAGAGGAAATAACATCTAATAGCTTTCTATTTATATTATTATTGTTAACCAAGTTATTTATTTCTAGCTGCTAAAGAAATACAATTACTGTCAGCAACATCTACATTTTTCTTCTCTAGGTCAGAATTTTGGTTGCCCCTCCCCAATTATGGCTTTGATTCTGTACAAGGCAAGGGACTTCGGTGGGCATAAAGATAAATAAGTGACAATCTCTGAGTGGTCAAATTAGAAAATATTTAATCAAATGTCTCTAATAAGAGTTTTACATTTAAGATATATTGATGTCATTCTCCAATTGATAAATGGTCAAACGATATGAACAGACAATTTTCAGATGAAGACATTAAAACTATTTCTAGTCATTTGAAAAAGTGTTCTAAATTGATCAGAGAAATGCAAATTAAGACAACTCTGAGGTACCACTACACACATCTCAGATTGACTAAGATGATAGGAAAAGATAATGATGAATGTTGGAGGGGATGTGGGAAAATTGGGACACTGATGCATTGTTAGTGGAGTTGTGAATTGATCCAACAATTCTAGAGAGCAATATAGAACTGAGCCCAAAGGGTTATCAAACTGTGCAGAGATCTAGCAGTATCTCTACTGGGCCTGATTCCCAAAGAGATCATAAAAAATAGAAAAGGACTCAGATATGTGAAAATGTTTGTAGCAGATCTTTTTGTAGTAGCAAGGAACTGGAAACTAAGTGGATGCCCATCAGTTGGAGAATGGCTGAATAAGTGATGGTATATGAATGTTATGGACTATTACTATTCTATAAGAAACAATAAGCAGATTGATTTCAGGGAGGGGCTGGAGAGACTTACACGAACTGATGCTAAGTGAAGTGAGTAGAACCAGGAGACACAGCAGTACACAGCAACAGCAAGATTATGCAATGATCAATTCTGATGAATGTGGCTCTTTTCAACAGTGAGGTGATTCAGGCCAATTCCAATGGTTTCATGATGAAGAGAGCCATCTGCACCCAGAGAGAGGATTGTGGGGACTGAGTGTGGATCATAACATAATATTTTCACTTTTTTGTTGTAGTTTGCTTGCATTTTGTTTTCTTTCTCATTTTTTTTCCTTTTTGATCTGATTTTTCTTGTGTAGCATGATAATTGTGGAAACATGTATAGAGGAATTCCACATGTTTACCATACATTGGATGGCTTGCTTCTGGGGGAGAAGGTATGGGGAAGGGAAGGAGAAAAAATTGGAACGCAAAGTTTTGCAAGAGTGTTGAAAATTATCTATGCATATGTTTTGAATGTTAAAAAATTTTTAAAAGAGAGAATTAAAAAAATAAGATATGTTGATAACAGAAATCTGTAAAGCCCAAAGCCACATTACAGTAGATAGATGGTCAAATCATATTATATACTAGTTAGGTAGATAGCTTTTATTGATACTTTAAAGTTTGCAAAGAGCTTCATATATTATCTTATGTGATCCTTATAGCAAAGCTGAAGGTAGGTGCTATCATTATCTCCAGCTGAGGAAACTGAGGTAGAAAAAGATTAAATGACTTGCACAAGGTCACATAACTGCTGAGTATGAAAGATAATGTTTGAACTCAGATCATTCTTATTCCAAGTCCTGTGCTTTAACTATTGTGCCACCTAAGATATAAGAAAACAATTCGCAAAAGAATTGCAATTAATAGCCATATGAAAAATTGCTCC
Source organism: Sarcophilus harrisii (assembly GCF_902635505.1). NCBI lineage: Eukaryota > Metazoa > Chordata > Mammalia > Dasyuromorphia > Dasyuridae > Sarcophilus > Sarcophilus harrisii. Next base: position 472,136,988 of record NC_045427.1, on the reverse strand, counting down.
AAATCATTAACAATAAGAGAAATTAATATCAAAACAATCCCAAAGTTCCAAACAATATCTAGCAAATTGACAAAGATATCAAAAGATGGGAATAGTCAATGGGAATAGTTGGTAAAACTATGAATTACTATAACCATTACAGAAAATGATTTGTAATTACACACAACATGAGCAGAATGTTTCAGTGCTTTGACCCAGATATTTTACAATCCCAGAAGGCCACTGACAAAAAGAAAGGTTTCATATGGCACCAAAATATTTATAGCAATACTTCTTGGGGGTCACAAAGAATTGAAAAAAAAGAAATTAATATAAGGGGAAACACAGATTTCAAATTATTGTGCCAAGAGTCAGAATATGATATCACTATGAGCTGTAAATACTTTGAAATTACTTTATGGACTAAAAATTGTACTCTTAAAATTCTCTCTATCCTACATCTTTTGCAATTAGGAAGATTTGAAGTCAGGAAATCTGGTTGTGATTCAGTTTTGCTTATTTGCCTTAGTCTCTGTTTTCTCATCTGTTAGATGGGAATAAACAATATTTATTCTATATATACATATATATATTCATCTTATATTATACACATATATGTGTGTATATATATATATATATACACACACACACATACACACACACACACACACACACACACACACACCCCATATATATATTCCTCTTATTTCCAGCATCAGAATGTAAGCTATTCAAGAGTAGGGAAAGTTTCATTTGTTTAATTTGATTCCCCAGGATCTAGTACAGTACCTGGCACAGAATAAGTGCTTGATAAATAGTTCTTGATTGATTGACTAGTTGATTATATTCTGTAAAGGAAGGATTTTGTGGAAATCTTTAAAGCACCATACAAATGAAGATTATTTTTTACATTTCTAGAATGACCATTAATGGTCATGAGATCAGAAATTCTGAACACTAAGACTTAATTGTATAATGAAAGCAGTTTGGAATGTCTCTGCTTACCCCTTATTCTCTCTTACAAAAATTCTATCTTTTCTCCCCATTTCTTTCCCCACAGTATTTTGAGCAATATTTTACCCTAAGTCCCCATGTCTTCATGATTTGGGTAATGAGAATTATTGGGACCAGGATACCTGAGACAGAAAGGCAGCCTAATGAATACATAGGCTTGATAATGCTAGAAATAAAGCACCTGAAAGACTAAGAGAAAGAGGCAATGAAAGAGAGAGAAAGAGAGAGAGAGAGAGATAGTGAGTGTGTGTGTGTGTGTGTGTGTGTGTGCCTCATGCATTTCAGGGATGGAGAGGGAGGGATTGTTCTGGGAAAATGACTGAAGAACAACCCCCCATGTCAAAATCAAGCTCTTATTTCATACTCTGCTGAACTGATTTTGTTTCAAGAACCATTGTTGTGCAATAAACATGTAAAAAGGTAAAATTTAATTCAGATTCTGCATCTGGAACACCCAATGCGCTCACATTTGACCATATTCAAATTTCCGGGGGTTCCACCCCAGTGGCTCCAAAATTGTTAAACCCCATTGTTGTTGCACCTTTATTAAACCTTGTCTGATTCAGCCAAGCTTGACAAACCCAGAGTGTTTCTTCTTTGCCAATTCAGAAGGCCTGCTTCCTAGTCGCTACCATCCTCCCAAACCCCAACCCAATCTTTCATTTCACATCTCTTAGTCTTTACAAAACTCAGTCTGGCATTCACCCAGAGAGAAGAGTAGCTGGTTCCCAGGCCAGAATCAAGGCCCATATTCCCTTGTTCCTGCTGTCTATTGTGCATGCTCCCATTGGCATGCCATTGTGTCTCTAATCAACTTGCCCTAAGCAGGTGAGTATTTATCTCAGTCAGTTACCCCTTATAATTACTATATTGAACCTAGTTGTCTATAAAATGGATGGTTTGCTCACACAGTTTACCAAAATAGTTCATTAGGGGTTAAACAAAATGAAATCCCATTTGCAAAGAGTATAATAAATTGTTTCATCTGTGAATTTAGCTGTTCTCCCTAATGCAGACATGGATGTTACAGTGGTTCTCCCTTGATAGGGTTATGGGTTAATGAAATGCTTTTTCTGTTGCTTATTTTTCCCTCTTCTGTGCTGAGTGATAAGTAGCTAACCAACGAAGCTTGTAATTACAATCTTACAGAAACCGGGCCGATCTGTATATAAATCTCGCCATCCAATTACAAGATGTAATAATTTTGCACTCAAGCTGGTAATGAGGTCTAATACTTGTGCATGCGATAATCCCCTCTGGATGCCGGCTTGATCAGATGTTGGCTTTGTAATTAGACGGGCAGAAAATCATTATTTCATGTTCAGGAAAAAATTAGGTTGGTGGGAAGTTAATTTTCTCGCCGCTCTCTGAAGCGTAGACAAGAATTTAATGATTTAATCATGATTGTTAGCTCTTTTGCAATCAATTTGTAATGATTGTGTAGCAACTCTTCAAGGGAAGCTGCATCAGAGATGAATACGCAAACAGCATTGGATCACATGTTTCTGAAGCCCATTAAAGGTGCTATGACGTGGGAGGAAGCATGGCACTTCTGGTCTACTCTGGGAACTGAAGGCAGTGCTCTCACTTGAAGGACTAGGGCTGAACAGATAAACTGTGGACTATTGCCTTCTGGTCACCTTGCCCGATCAAAGGGTTGGAAATGAATCTCAGAAGCTTTGCAGTCATTGAATGACCCAGGAAAGGGAGTGATTGTTTCGGTCTGCTTTTCTTTTGTCCCTTGCCTGACTGTTCAGATTTTAGACAGCAACATGAGTTTAACTCAAATACATTCTTATCAATGAAATTAAGTTCCACACATTATTATTTAGTACTCTTGTACTCAAACCTATGCTAAGCATCATAGCAAATTCAAGAGGATTTTACTCAACAAAATTTTATGGAATACCTAAGTCTTGGCTGTTTCTCAAAAGTCTTCTTCTGAAATTTCATTACAAGATGGAAAGACTCTGGCTCTTTGAGACTGTGACAGTGGAGTGCATGCTACAAAGTCAGAAAGACTTCTGGTAAGGGCCTAGAAATGGACTGTGCATCTGTTTTCCAAGATGCAGCTCAGCTATGATTGATGAGACTCACGACCATCTCAGCCACTCAGGCATTACAATCATCATGTAGTCAGGTACAGAGGAGCTGTAGTGTGTAGCAGTAAAGAGAGGGTATATCATCAATGAAAAAATCACAAGTTGTTGAAGCACTGAAAAATAATGTTTATGTTAAGTGTAGCCACCAGAGTAGGCATATGGGATGCAAAAATAAAATTATTTGTTGTTCCTCAGGAAGTATCCAATTCAGATAGAAAGGCTAGGAACATAGAATTAATAACAAATAGCAACATGTGATCAGGTGCCAAAATGGTTGGTTTAGATAGAAAGGGCTAGAGGAAGTCAGTAAATTGAGGGAATCATTATGGATTGAGATAAGAAGTAAAGACGTTAGAGTGTTCAAAGCATTTTTTTGATTATTATCAGATCTAATATGAACAACATCAAGACCATATGCACAGCAGCATGTGTCATAGAGAGAGCACTGGAATCTGCATTAAGAAGATTGGTGCTAGAATTCTGCTTCATACATATACTAGTTCTGTGATCCCAAGTAACTTATATAACCTATCTGGGTCTCAGCTCCCCTGTGTATAAAATAAAGTGTTGGATTAGATAACCTCTGAAGTCCCTTCAAACTCTAAACCTATGATCCTGTGAATATCCTTGGTGGGACAGAGATTATCTCCACTTTACAGAAGGTGATTAGAGAAAGTAATGACCTAGATGGCAAAGCAGAAATGATGGGAAACTGGGGAGGAAGGGTCCATCCTGTTTTAGAGTTTATGATAGATAAGGAAAGGGTAGTCATCTATCATCCAGCATAAATGATAAATGTCAGGAGAATGGATTTCAAAAATTAAAGAAAACATAGTTTTTAGCTCATGATCTAAAATTCTACAGAGAATAGCCTAAAAGAGATAGAATGTTTTCATGAACAAAATCCTAATAATACAACCAGAAATCATTTTGCTAAGAAAAGAGAAATCGACAAAAGAGAGAGAAATGTGGATGCACAAGGAACTCATTTAAATTGTCTTTGAGGATTAGAAACTTGGAGAATTATCAGCACAGAATGACAGATATTGTCAACAATGGTTAGGGTTTTCATTGTTTTGTTTGATTGATATTTTTTTTTGTTAAATTTTTTTTCTTTATTGCCAGAAAAGATATGTGTGTGTGTGTGTGTGTGTGTGTGTGTGTGTGTGTGTGTGTGTGTAATTATTTGGGAAAATAATTGTGGTATAAAAACAAAAGATCTCAATAAAATTTCTTTTAAATGACTGAGACTTTTAGCAAGATAAATGAATGAGGTCTTGTCTAAGCCCAGATTGCCTTCATTCTTTCAAAACAGCAAGAAATACACCAAATAAATTAAAAGAAAATGAAAAAAAATAATCAAAAGGCAAAGCTGTCAGAAAAAAATTAGTAAAGAATCTAAAAAATGTGGTAGCAAATAAAGCTCAGATATTTATTGTTCCAACTCTGCATTTTTAAATGTCATTCCTTTTTTTTTTAGTATTGATGTGCTTTACCTATATTTTCTATTATTTCTTCAATAGCTAATTGTCTTGTTTGTCTTTTTGAATTCTAATGACTTTTCTTATAACTTTATTTAATACTACTATTGAACTGCTAACTCAATTTAGTAGATTTTATGGTTTATTCATTCTCATTGGAGTGCCTGTAGCTATTGTGATTGCAGTAATATTGATATTGATATATTTTTTTTCTTTTGGAGGTGTTTCCTTGTTTTCTTTTAAGGGGCAAAAATTATAATTTTGAGTGTTAATAGACTAAATATACATAAAAAGGAGAACTTCAGAATGGATAATGGAAAAAATCCAATAAATTGCTGCAAGTAATAAAAACATAAAAATCATACATAAAAATTAAGATATTAGACAAAGCATAATAAAAATCATTAGTGCTTGAATCAGAGGCCCTTGATTTAAATCCTACCACTGATTATTGTGTGATGTTTGGCAAGTCAAATAACTTCTCTAGGCCTCAGTTTCTTCATCTTGAAAATGAGAAAATTGGACTACTAGGCCTCTAGGATCTCTTTCAGTTTTATATCTAGCCTACTATAAATAAAATATAGTTCTACTAAATCCAAAAAATTACTTCAAATAAGCCAATGGTAAAACATACAGGAAAATTGCATCATATGTTAACAAATACAGATATGGAAATAATTTACAAAAAGTGAGGAATATATAATTTTGACTTCATAGTGAACTCTTAGTATGGCAGTGCCTTCTACCAACACAGTGATTTTTTACAATAATACTAATACCTCCAGTATTTCCCTAAGAAACCATTGTATCACACTCAATCCTCTCTGACAGCTACCATTCCACAGCTTTTACTTTATCTGCTTCTACCTGGGAAAAAAAGATTTTCTGTCACTTCAGTCCCATTCCAGACCCTATACAGCCTTTTATAATCTGAATTTGAATTAGACAAAATAACAAGAAAATTTATATGGAGGAAGAAAAGACAAAACATCTTAAAGGAAATAATTTGGATATTATCAGATACAGAAACAAATATATAGGACCAAACTATCTATAACTGGATAAAAGGTAGAAAAGTGAATCAGTCCAATTTATTAAATAAACAAGATCTAGAAACAAATGCATATAGTCATCTAGGGTTTGAAATTCTTTATTTAACAAATACTATAGGAAAAATTTCATAACATTTTTGGGGAAGATAGGTTTAGGACAACATGTTATACCATATACCATAATAAATTACAAATGAATAAAATATACAATTTTTAAAAGATGAAATCATTTAAAAATTTCCAGCCTGTAGGTTTCTTTGTCCACAACTGTGAATAAGAGAAAAAAATTTATATTCAGATGTAGGATAAAGGAAATTATAAAAGAAAAACTAGAATATTTTGATTATAAGCATAACAGGAGAATGGTGACCATGTGAGATATGCTTAGCTGATGTTGTTCCCATATGGGATAGATTGGAGACTGCTGGGGGGAAAACTGTGATGATGTATAATAGAAGAGTCCTGTTTTCTGATTTGGTTCTGGTATGTTAAACACATGAAAGAGAAAGAATACTGGCTAACCAGGGAACTGAAACTAAGGAGCTTTTAGAAGCACCAGACAAAGTGTGCCTTCCCTCTGCCTATCACTCTCCTGCTGACTGTTGTTTAAATGAGAGAAAAATGTATTTGGCTGAAGAGAGGCCTTGGTCCCTTTCCACATAAGGCCAGCATTTGCTCCATGGAAGTCCCATTTTTTTTTTTTATCTTCTTGTATTTGTTCATTTTTTGCTTTTAGCTGAAGGAATATTGGAGACATTTATAACTAAAGCAAGAGGGAGCTATAGTGATTCCTCTATTGACTAAGACAAATTTAGAAATGAACTTGATGGGAGCAAATGATACTTAGAAACTTCTTTAAGTCTTCTCCTTAGAAATTAAGAGGCAGAGGAGAGAATGTGTCCCCAGATAATGGGAGTGGCTATATAAATGTGTATAATTGTGTTTTTGTTATATATCCTCAATAAATATCCTTTTATAACAGCTAGCTGATACTAATTGATTAAGTGAATATTTGTTCTAGGCAATAATCATTTGGTGAACATATTACCATGAGGGTTCAGCCATTAGCATTGGAGAAAGATATCCATAGCCTCTCAGGTCTTTACTTAGAAATTTGAGAGAAGATATGGTCAATTAGCTCTGGAAACCAAATATGGAAATCCAAATATTGCACAAAGAGTTTGGTAGAGAAAGTCCTGAGTTTCATTAAAGCTTTCATACTTTAATTCAAGTATTTAGTAAGTCCTTTCTAAGTATAAGACGCTGTCAAAATATTCTGTTTTCTCTCCTCTCTTATTACCACTACACTAGTAAAAATACTATCAGCTAATGTCTGTATAATTACAATAGCCTCATAATGAGTCTATCTGTTTCAAGTCTCTTCCCATTTCAACTCACTTTAATTCAGATACCAAAGTAATTTTCCTAAAGCACAAGTCCAACTATGACACGTCACTACTCAAAAAACTTTAATGCCTCCCAATTGCCTTTGGGATGAAATAAAAAACCTTATGTTTAATGTTCAAAGCCCTTTATAACCAAGCCTTTTTCCAAACTTTCCTTTTTATATCTTACCATCCCACCATATGATCTTTAATCTAGTGATATTGCTCTCCTTTCTGTTCCTCATACAAGATACTTCTCACTTAGCTTTGAACACTTTTTTTTAACTAGCCCTTATACCTATCATGTTCTCCCTCTTCATCTTCATACTACCTTCTCTAACTTTCTTCAAGTTCCAAGTAAAATTCCACCTTCTATTGGAAGACTTTCCCACTTTCTTTTAATCTCAGTGCCTTCTTTCCTTTGATTATTTCTTCTTTATTCAGTGTATAACCTTTTTGTACATATTTGCTCATTTGCTATCTCTCCCACTAGATTGTGAGCTCCTTGCACTAAGGACTATCTTTTGCTTCTTTTTTTATCCTAATATTTAGTATTGTGCATCATATGTAGTAGGTGCTTAATAAATGTTTATTGAGTAAATCATACATCCCACTTGGATTTTAATAAGACATTTTACAATTTGTCATCTTTGTGAGTGGAGAGAAGGATAGATGCTGGTAGAGTAAGATAGATTTATAGGCATTATCTTCCAAAAAATATTTCTAAAGAAATATTGGAAAATAGAAAAGTACATATCGATCATTTTTTTAAAAAATCTTATCATTACTACCACCACCAGCAGCAACAGCTACAATAGCAACAAAATATTTTTCTCATAAAAAACATCATAGTCAGGTCTTTGGACTACAAAGTCAAAGAAAAAAAATTGCAGAGAACGAAATCATCTCCACATTACAGTAAGAAATAACCAGAAACAGCACAGTCTTATTCTATGGTTATAATAAATCAAAGGAACAATTAGAGTATGATCATTCAAAGGACAAAAGAGATAAATTAAGATGCAAAAGTAACATATCCATACTAAGATAAGTAAAAATATCAAAGAAAATAGTTGAACTTGGGGTAAAGAAGTATTTCAATACACAAAGTCCCAGAGATGAACAGGATATTCAACATGCTATTTGTTGAAATTGCAACTGCAGAAAGTAAATACTCTTAGATAGCAATGAAAGACTAACACATGAACTTTGTCATCATATGAGTATCAGTACAGAAAACTGGACATTTTTTCAATTTTCGTGAGCTCTTTATTCTAAAACAGGAATTATGCACAAGGAGCTAGAACAGAAAACAGACTTTGTTAGTTGCAATAATATCAAAGCACTTTAATTTTTATCTCTGAGTTGGAAAAGTATAGCATATAAATTATAGAAATGTAGATTTAGAACTGTTAGATGTCATCTAGTCCATTTTAGACTCCTCATTTTACAGACCTCATCAACTCACCAAGGTCACAGTAATAGTAAGAAGAAGAGTTGATATTTGAAACAATGTACTACTGGGATTATATCCCAAAGAGATTATAAAGAAGGGAAAGGGACCTGTATGTGCACGAATGTTTGTGGCAGCCCTTTTTGTAGTGGCTAGAAACTGGAAACTGAATGGATGTCCAATCAGTTGGAGAATGGCTGAATAAATTGTGGTATATGAAAATTATGGAATATTACTGTTCTGTAAGAAATGACCAACAGGATGATTTCAGAAAGGCCTGGAGAGACTTACACGAACTGATGCTGAGTGAAATGAGCAGGACCAGGAGATCATTATATACTTCAACAACAATACTAGATGATGACCAGTTCTGATGGATCAGGCCATCCTCAGCAACGAGATCAACCAAATCATTTCTAATGGAGCAGTAATGAACTGAACTAGCTATGCCCAGAAAAATAACTCTGGGAGATGACTAAAAACCATTACATTAAATTCCCAATCCCTATATTTATGCACACATGCATTTTTGATTTCCTTCACAAGCTAATTGTACAATAATTCAGAGTCTGATTCTTTTTGTACAGCAAAATAATGTTTTGGTCATGTATACTTATTGTGTATCTAATTTATATTTTTAATATATTTAACATCTACTGGTCATCCTGCCATCTAGGGGAGGGGGTGGGGGGGGTAAGAGGTGAAAAATTGGAACAAGAGGTTTGGCAATTGTTAATGCTGTAAAGTTACCCATGTATATATCCTGTAAATAAAAGGCTATTAAATAAAAAAAAAGATATTTGAAACAATGTTCTCTAATTATATATTCTGAATTCTTTCTAGCATATCATATTGTGTCCCAAGCCAAGAAAGACAACAGATTGCCAAAGCCAACATGTGATTCTTATATCCCAATGACTACAGATGCTTACTGAAAAACCTATCCCAAAGAAATCTGGAAATTGTAATGGCTTCCAAACTCAATATGTGTCAACAGCATACTATGCTCTCAAAAATTGCGATCTAGGTTACATTAGGTGGCATAATGGAAAGAAACAAGAAGAAAATGTATAACTAGATTTATTGGAAAAACTTGATTTGACTGACTTCTGAATAGAAATATTAGTGAATATATTTATAATGGTGGGAATTAACTAAGCAAATCAATCAAATTACCTCACACAACTTAGAGTATTAAGAAGCTCCATTAAATCAAATTATTTGAAGACATATCAACCAAGTATATAAAGGTTATGATCTCTGATGAAGTCTGTTCTTATTTCCTGAGGAAACTCAGTCATACTGTGAGAAGCTTGTATGAAAGCAGGATCAAATTCAGAACATGAGATTTCAAATATTTCTGGTGGAGACAAAGACTGATGACTTTCAGAAATGAGCTTTTCAGAACTGGATGTCAGTGGGAAATAAAGAAAGGATCAAAAGAAAGTAGGACTGCTTGGTAGCAGAAAAGGGAGATATCAAGGAAGGACAGTGGTCAACTTTATAAGCATCATGAAGCAGAAGATTGGTACTGTTATCACCAGTTGCACCAATGTCTCCAAGGTCAGAGCAAAGTACCAAGTAAAAGTCTTCTCTATCCTCATACCACCATCACTGTCTCATACACACACACACACACACATACACACACACACACACACACACACACACACACAGAGACACAGACAGAGACACACAGAGAAAAAGTACCAGACTTTCAGAATATCATTCTTATTCTGAATTCATTCTTCCTTGAATATGAGCTCCTTAGGGCAGGGCTAAATTTCCTCAATCAGCAACTTATTTGTAATATATTCAATTACTCAACAAAGTCATCTAAATTGATCAAAACTTTTTCACACTTCATTGAAATGCCTTTGATTGATTTGGGCCAATTGAGTGGAATTCTTGTCATCCACAAAGTATCAGGACCTAGAATTATATCACTTATTTTAAGTGGGATGAAATTAATTGAGTTGCTCAATTGTCACCTTTACACAAATACTACTTAGCATCCTACTTTTGCAAAAATTGGTCATATGCTAGGACATAAAGCATTCATAAACAGATGTAAAAGACAGATAATTATAATTGCAACTTTTTCAGAATATAAAGGAAATGTAAGTTAAAATGTTGAACTAAATGAACAATAAGTAATGACACAGTAAATAATGAATGGGTCAAAGTAAAAATCATATTTTTCTTGTACAGCATGACAAATATGGAAAAATGTTTCAAAGAATTGCACATGTTTAACTTGGTGTCCTGGGGAGGGGGAAGAGAGAGGGAGAAAAAATTGTAATAAAAGGTTTTGCAAAAGTAAATATTGAAAACTATCTTTGCATGTATTTGGAAAAATAAAGTACTATTAAAAATAAAAAAACAGTATAAATCATATAAATAATACATAATGAGTTGAAGATAATAAAAACAATTAAATAATATAGGAAAACTTATTGGACGGAAGTAAAGGAGTCCTAAAAGGAAAATTTATATCTTTTAAAACACATTAACAAAAGCAAAAGGAGGTCAATGAGCTTAACACTTAATTTAAAAGATGAAAAATTGAATAATTAAATACAATTAAAAAGACTAGAAATTAGCAACTTTAAGAAGTAGAAAAGAGAAATCTTAAAAATTTAGAGAGAAATAGAAAAACTTAAAAATCAATAGAATTAATAATCAAAACAAAGAACTATTTTTTTGGGGGGAAGAAATCACAATATTGATAAGCCATTCACTAATCCAATAAAGAAAAAGAAGGAAATACAAAATGCTAAAATTAAAAATGAAGGAGATAAATTCATAGAAAATTAAAAAAATAATGTTCTTATTGGAAGTTATATACATCTTTAGACAAGAACAAAACTAAAGCTTCAAAAGAATTATTATAAGTATATTGTTAAAACATTTAATAAGCATTTTAATATAAGTGAATTGTGTAATGAATAGCTAGCAAATGGAAAATGGTCAATGAAACTTTTTTTATGAGACAAATATATATGTGATATACAAAGGAGAGTTATGGCTAAGAAAAAGCCATATACCAACATCTATATTGACTATTGATGTAAATTTTTTTAATACAATTCTTTCAAGGAGACTACTGGAATATAGCCACAAAATAATTCATTAGGAGCAATTTGGATTCATTCCAGAATGAATGAATGGTTCCAGTGGTTAGCCATTGGAAAAATAATTGACATAGTTCAATCACATAAGCAACAATAGCAACAAATGCTACATAATTATTTCAATAGATACAGAAAAATTTTTTGAAAAAAATATAGCACTTATAAAAAACACTAAAAGCAAAGATATGCAATATACTTCTTTAATAAGACTAAGAGCATATTTAATCAAATATACTTGTTATATGTAATATAATATGCAAATGAAGCAATTTAATCAAATAAATAACATACTTTTTCCCTGGAGAGACCCAGTGTAAATGGATATAAATAAAGATGTTTCTTCTCTTTACCAATATTTGAAATGATTCTAGAAATGCTATCTATGATAATAACAAAAACAAAGCTTTAAAGCAAAGAGGAAAGAAAGTAATCCCTATTTGCGATGATATTGTAATATACTTAGAAAACTCCAAAGAATCAGTTACAAAACAATATTTCTCTATAGACTTAACCAAAAAGCCAGGAATAAATAATAAGAAAAAATCCATTCAAATTAACCACAAAATATGAAAATATTATTTTACAGATGAGGAAATTGAAGCAAACAGGGTTAAGACTTGCCTGTAGTAACACACTTAATAAGTGCCTAAGATCAGATTTGAACTCATATCTTTCTGACTCCAGGCTCAGCACTCTGTCTACTATGAAACATAGCTTCCAACAAATTTATGCTATATTAATGAAATTACTTAGGAAATACTTTATGCAAAATAATAGCAAAAATAATTTGGAAGAAAAATAGGTCTGAAATCTTATGTGAAATAATAAGTATAAATGAAGCGAGTATAGCATTACCAAATCTCAAATAATATTACAAAACAGTGCTCATAAAAACATGTGTAAAAACAAAATAAAACAAAATCAAAAACAAATATACATCAGTGAAATAAATCTGGCTGGAAATAACATCATAAAAAATCAAGAAAGCACTAAATTAGATCCTTTTACAATGATAGCTAGGGGATGGACTCATAATTAAATAAGGCATACAACAGCATATAAAATAGTATATAGTTTTCTTAATAGCCAGAATTAATGTAGTACTTTAAGTTTAGAAAATCTCTTTATAAAATACCTCATTTTATCTCACAGCAACCCTGGGAATTAGATTTTATTATTATTAAAAGATAAAATAGAAAACTTTGATTGCACAAATTTTAAAGCTTTCACAAGAGATAAAATCAATGAAGACATAATTTAAAAAGAACCAATAGCTAAGAGAAGGTGGGGCAGAGCCAAGCTGAAGACAAAAGGGCAGAGACTCTCTAAGGCTTTCCCAAAATTCCTCAAAGCAATTTTAAATAATTCCCCAAAACAAATTCTGGAATGGCAGAACCCACAAAAGGATGGGATAAAACCATTTTCCAGCCTAAGACAATGAAGGTTGGCAAGAAATGTTTGTTGCAGTGGGGTGAGAGTGGATCACAATTTAATACAGTCCATGCCCCAGAAAACTAGTAGTAGGGTATGAGGATGACTACATCCATGGCAGCAATGGCAGTTTCCAGCTCTCTCACCCTACAGATGGTAAGGGAGGGTTCAGATAACTAAATGGTCAGAAGGAGATTACTAGGATCTCCAGAAACTCTGTTGCATTGTCCACACTTGGATCTGGGTGACAGTCCTAGTTCTCAGCCCCAGGGGTAGGAGGAGCACTAGCAGACCAAAGCTTGCAAATGTAGGGAAACTGGGATCCCCATCACAGTTGAGAGTGAAAAAAAAGTGCTTGTGGTTACTCAAAGATCAGACTCTTCTGGCACAGGCCAGAAGAGTAGTAAATCTATCTCTCCAAAGATCATGCCAACTTGGAAGAATCAAAAAATTATAGGTCCACAGATTTATCTTTGAAAGCAATTGCACAAAATCTCTGGAGCTTAGTATTCTGCTCTCTCCACTCCTAAAATAGAGCCCCACATTAGCATAGAGTTAAAAGTCAAGAAAAAAAATCTGTATAAATGAACAAACAGCAGAAAAATATCCTGACTATAGAAAGGTACAATGATGACAGGTAAGATCAAAAAACAAACTCCCAAGAAGATAACAAAACCAAAACTGTTTCAACCAAAGCCTTAAAGGGAAAAAAATGTGATTTGGTCTCAGGCCATAGAAGAGATCAAAAGCTATTTTAAAAATCAAATAAGAGAGGTAGAGAAAAATTGGGAAGAGAAATGAGAGATGTAAGAAAATCATGGGTCAAAAGAGTCAACAGCTTAGTAAAGAAAGTACAAAAAATTCTGAAGAAAATAATACCATTAAAAAAAACTAGATTCAATGGCAAAAGAGGCACAAAAATCCGCTGAAGAGAAGAATGCTTCAAAAAGCAACAAAGCCTTGGCCAAATGGAAAAGAAGGTACAAAGGTTTACTAAAAAAAATAATCCCATAAAAAGGCAGAATTGATTAAATAAAATCTAATGGCTTCATGAGACATCAAAATCAATAAAACAAAATTAAAAGAATGAAAACATTAAAGAAAATGTGAACTATGTCATTGGGAAAAAACAACTAATCTGGAAAATAAATTAAGAAAATTTAATGTAAGAATTATTGGACTACTTGAAAGCCATGACAAAAAGGAAACTAGATATCATCTTTCAAGAAATTATCAAGGAAAACTGCCCTAATATCCTAAAATCAGAGGACAAAATAGAAATTGAAAGAATCCCTTAATCATCTCCTGAAGGAGATTCCCAAATAAAAATTCCCAGAAACATTACAGCCAAATTTCAGATTTCCCATGTCAAGGAAAAAATACTGCAAGCAGCCAAAAAGAAGCAATTAAAATATCATGGCACCACAGTAAATATAATGCAAAATTTAGATGTTTCTATATTAAAGAATAAGAAGGCTCAGAATATGATATTCTGGGTGGCAAACAAGTTAGAATTATAACCAAGGATCACTTATCTAGTAAAATTAAGTATAAGTTTTTCAATAATTTCTGATGATATGAGATGGTTCCCATCTCACAAAGACCTCTTGGAAGAAATCAGAAAGGATCTTTAAAGAGAATTAGAAGAAAAATGGGGAAAGGAAATGAGAACATTGCAGGAGAATTTGGAAAAGAAAACATAGAAATTATCTGAAGAAAACCCCTTACAAAATAGATTTGACAAAATGGAAAAAGAAAACAACATCTTAAAAAACAGAATTTCTGAAATCGAAAAAAATCAATTGAACAAAACAACTCATTTAAAAATTCAATTGATCAAATACAAAAGGAGCTTAAAAAGTAACTGAAGAAAATAATTCACTAAAAATGAGAATTGAACAAATGAAAATTAATGACTCAATGAGACATCAAGAATCAATCAAATGAAATAAAAAAGAAAAATAGAAGAAAATGTGAAATACCTCATTGGAAAAACAACAGGCTTGGACGATAGATCTAGGAGAGACAATCTAAGGATTATTGGACTTCCTGAAAACCATGGTGAAAAAAGAGCCTAGATATTATGTTTCAGAAAATATCAAGGAAAATTGCCCTGATGTTCTAGAACCAGATGGTAAAATAGCCATTGAAAGAATTCACTGATCACCTCCTAAAAGAGAACCCAAAATGAAAATTCCAAGGAATGTTGTAGCTAAATTATTAGATCAAGGGAAAATATTGCAAGCAGCCAGAAAGAAACAATTCAAATATCAAGGAGCCACAATCAGGATTAACCAAGACCTAGCAGCTTCCACCTTAAAGGATCTAAGGGCTTGGAATCTGATATTCCAAAAAGCAAAGGAACTTGGACTGCAGCTAAGAATCAACTATCTAGAAAAACTGAACATCATCTTTCAAGGAAGAAGATGTATATTCAATAACACCGATGAATTTCATTTATTTCTTCTAAAAATACCAGAGCTGAAAAGAAAATTTGGCTTCCAAACACAGAACTCAAGAGAAGAATAAAAAGGTAAAAAGGAAAGAACTCTTGAGAACTACATCTCTATTATGGGTATATGTAGAGGATGCAGGTATAATTTGATTTTATTGTGATAACATAAAAGAGAAGCTAGAGGTAGAAAGGAGATTGTACTGAAAGAAGATGAAAATGAATGTAAAATGAGGTAAATTACATCTCATAAAGAGGCAAAGAAGACCTATTATAAATGAAGGAAAGAAGGCAGGGGGTGAACATGGTGTGAATCTTAGTCTTATCAGATTTGGCTCAAAGAGCGAATATCAGATCTATTTAGCTTCAACAGAGAAACTTGTCTCACCATATAAACAAGTGAGAAGGGAAAGGGGGAAGAAAAGGAGGAGGATAATAGAAGGGAAAACAGAAGTAGTGGGAGAAAGGTATAAGAAAGGGGAAGAACTATAAAGGGGGAGGGCTGTTTGAGGGAGGTGGTGGTCAGAACAAAATACTTGGGGGAGGAAAAGGGGGAAAGAAAAGAGAAAAGTATAACTTGGGAGAAATAAGATGTAAATATTGGATTTACATATATTTTACCATGTTTATTCTGTTTAGGTACAGACCTAAAACTGTATTATAAAGCAATAGTCATTAAAACAATTTAGTACTGGCTAAGAAACAGAGTAGTTGATCAATGGAATAGGTATATGTATAGGACAAAATAGTCAATGATTACAGTAATCAAGTGTTTGACAACCCAAAGACCTGAGCTTTGGGGATAAGAACTCACTATTTGACAAAAACTTCTGGGAAAATTGGAAATTAGTATGGCAGAAACTAAGCATTGACCCACACACCTAACACCTAATACAAAGATAAGATCAAAATAGTTTCATGATTTAGACATAAAGAATATTATAAGTAAATTAGAAGAACAAGGCTGGTTTACCTTTCAGCTCTGTAGAAAAAGAAGGAATTTGTGGCCAAAGAAGAACTGTAGTATATTATTGAATGCAAAATAGGTAATTTTGTTCATATTAAGTTAAAAAAAAGTTTTTGTACAAACAAAAGCAATGCAGACAAAATTATGCAGGAAGTAATAAACTAGGGAAAAATTATATTCAAGGGTTCTGATAGAGGCCTCATTTCTAAAATATAAAGATAACTGACTCAAATTGATAAGAATTCAAGCCATTCTCCAATTATAAATGCTCAAAGGATATGAACAGGAAATTTTCAGATGAAGAAATTAAAATCATTTCAAGTAATATGAAAAGGTGCTCCAAATCACTATTGATCAGGGAAATGCAAATTAAGACAACTCTGAAGTAACACTACATACCTCTCAGATTGGCTAAGATGACAGGAAAAAATAATAATGAATGTTGGAGGGGATGTAGGAAAACTGGGATACTAATATGTAGTTGGTGGAGTTGTGAATTGATTCAACCATTATAGAGCAATTTGGAACTATACCCAAAGGGCTATGAAACTATGCATACCCTTTGATCCAGCAGTATCTCTATTGGGTTTGTATCCTAAAGAGATCATAAAAAAAAGGAAAAATACCCACCTCTGCAAAAATGTTTGTGGCAGCCCTTTTTGTAGTGGCAAGAAACTGGAAATTGAGTGGATGCCCATCAAATGGATAAGCTGAATAAGTTATGGTATATGAATGTTTTGGAATATTATGATTCTATAAGAAATGATCAGCAGGATGATTTCAAAGAGACCTGGAGAGACTTACATGAACTGATGCTAAGTGAAATGAGCAGAACCAGCAGATCATCGTACATGGCAACAGCAAGATTACAAGATGATCAATTCTGATGGATATGGCTCTTCTCAACAGTGAGATTCTTCAAGTCAGTTTCAATGATCTGATGATGATGAGAACCATCTGAACCCAGAGAGAAGTCTGTGGAAATGGAGTGTGGATCACAACATGGCATTTTTACTTCCTTTGTTGTTGTTTGCTTGAATTTTATTTTCTTTCTCTTTTTTCCTTTTTGATCTGATTTTTCTTGTTCAGCAAGATAATTGCATAAATATGTATGCCTGTCTTGGATTTACATATATTTTACCATGTTTAACATATTTTAGATTATTTGCCATGTACGGGAAGGGATGGGGGGAAGGGGAGAAAACTGGAACATGAGGTTTTGGAAGGGTCAGTGGTGAAAAATTATCTTTGCATATGTTTTGAAAATTAAAAGCTTCAATAAAAATGACAATATCTGACAACTAAATAGATGAACAAAGAGAAGATGAACAAGAAACTCATTGTGAGGATAAAAAGTGACAAGACAGCAACTAACTGAATGTGAGAGATTAGAGAGAAGAAATAAAAATGAAGCAATAAAAAAAAATCTGCTTTGTATAAGACACTGTGTTGGGTCCTGAATACACAAAGATAAAACCAAGGACAGAACTGCAACAGTATAGTTGAAAATATCACTAAAAAGATATAGAACTTTAAGTAACTGAAAAACCAATAATAGTCCTTGGAAGAGAAAATAAAATATACATTCCCACTTTATAGCAAAGGAATAGGGCATCACTACAACAATCTACTGTATCCATTGTCAAATGTCATAGCATCGGTTGTTTTTGATTGATTGTTTTTCTTTTCCATAAGATATCCTTCATTGTTCATGGTGGATAGGAAAGTGGGTAGATTGAAATGACTTTGATGTAAAGAAAATAGGCATCAATAAAATGTACTATAAACAAATAAAATTAAAGAGTTGGATTAGATAACATCTCTCAACAACATAAAGAGCATCCATTAGTGGGTTCCTGTCAGCTTGGAGAGGTTTGTCTTAAGAGCTATTATTGGTTCTTTTCAAGTCTATGATGTCACTAGTGACTGAGACTGGAGCATAGCTGATTGAAATTTACAAATCATAAAATGTTGAGAGAGATAACATTTAGGATGACTGAATTTTAAAATCTTGATTTCCTATAATAAAGGGCCAAATTGATTAATAGTCATGTTATTTAATAGTAGACAATTCAAAGTACTACCATGGATACAATAAAGCAAATGGACAAGTAAAATATAAGAAACAAGTAAATAATTTCTCTAAAAATTTTGAAAAATATTAATATTCTTTATTGGATGTCAAACATATTATGAGTTATTGTGTAATACAGTAGTCAAAAATAACACAGAAACCCATAAAAAACCCATAGAGTCTTTTTAGATTTCATTGAGAAGCAGTAATGTACAAACTGAGTTCACGGTGTTGCTTTGTTAAGTCCTAGTAACATCTGGAATACCATGTTCTTTTCTAGGCATCTCATTTTTGAAAGGCCATTTGGAAACTGAAACCTGTAGAAAGGACAAAAAACAACAGTGAGAGATTGAGATGATAGTATAAAAGGATTAAATGAAAGAATTAGAAATGTTTATTTAATCTAAAAAAAGATCCATCATTTCTTATAGCACAGTAGAGCAACAGAACCAAGAGAATAATTTATATAGTAACAATATAGTTTTAAGAACAATTTAGTGTGAATAAGCCATTTTGACAATTGGACCATTTGACAAGGAAAAATAGCTACAAAGGACATATGAAGAAAGATGTCTGTATCTAGAGAGAAAAAAAAACTGAAAAATAGAAGTATCTTTAGAATGGCTTTACACACACACACACACACACACACACTTGTGTCTAATAGTAGTCATCTCTTGGGGGGAAGGGAAGAAAAAAAGAAAAAAAGTTACATGATAAGTTTATATTTAAAAGGAATAGAAATTTGTATATAACAGAGTTGAAGTTTCATGCATGATCATTTTTAATATTCTACTATGTTACAAAATCCATTTTATATTTCTTAAGTTATAAATAAAATTAATGAAATTTAAAACAAAAAAAGAAAGAAAAGACATGGGAGATCTTAGAACTGCCTTCAAGTTTTTAAAGAACTTGTCATGATGAAGAGAGATAAAATTTGCTCTGATTTACCAAAGGAGTAGAATTAGGAATAATGGGGTAAAGAAAGACAGGGAGAGATGATGTGAATCAGACAGATTTCAGCTCAATATAAGGAAAATCTTCCACATGGAACTAACAATGAAACCTATCTTTGGCTAGGGAGTGGATTTTGCCATCATTGAAGAATCATTCATATAGAGATTAGATGAGTATTTGTTGGGGATTGTTGCAGAGATAATTCATTTTTGGTATAAATTGGACTATATTCCTCCTTATTCCTCCTATATTCACCTCTTACTCTGAGGTCTTAGGTGATTTCCCCAAAGTCTGATAACTACTTAGCCATGAAACAAGACCTCAATCTCAGTCATCTGAGTTCTCTTCCCTCTAATAGTACACTGCTTTGGGATAATGAAGCTCATTAATTTTCACTGAAGCCTATAGGGGCTACCCTCAACTTAAATAATAATAGGTCATATTTACATAGTGCTTATTATGTTCCAGGTACTCTGCTTAAGGTTTTATAATTATTATATCATTTGAACCTCATCACAACCCTGAGAGGTACATACTATTATAAGCATTATTTTACAAGTGAGGGAAGAAACTGCAGAAGACAGAAAAATTAAGTGATTCCTATAGGATCACCCAGAATTAAAATCTGGTCTCAGACATTTACTGTGTAACCTTGAACAAGTCACTTAATCTTATGTAACTCAGTTTCCTCATCTATCAAATGAGTTAAATGAAATGGCAAACCACTCCAGTCTCTTTGCCAAGAAAACCTCAAAAAATCAAACATGACCAAAAACCAACTAAACAACAACTTCCTGACTATATAGATCCTGTACTATATTCACTGTATCACAAAGTTGCCTCTCAACTTAATTCAATTTAATTTAAATTTAATCTAGATCATTTTAAAAGTTATGAAGGAGATGGAACCAAGATGGCAAAATTCTTTAAATAATGTCTCTAAATAAATTTTAGAGTGTCAGAATGCTCAAGAAAGTGGAGTAGAACATTTTCCAGGACAGGAAGAGATAATACAGAAGAGATAATTTTTAAAGTATTGGTATACCTAAAAGTCATGATCAAAAAAAGAACCTGGACATTGTTCTTTCAAGAAATTATCAAGGAAAATTTTCCTGATATTCTGGGACCAGAGGGTAAAATAGAAATTGAAAGCATCTACTGATCACCTACTGAAAGAGATCCCAAAATGAAAATTCCCAGGAATATTGTAGCCAAATTCTGGAACTCCTGGGTCAAGGAGAAAATATTGCAAGCATCCAAAAAGAAACAATTCAAATATAGTAGAACTACAATCAGGAGAAGACAAGATTTAGTAGCTTCTACATTAAAGGACCAGAGATCTTGGAATATGATATTCCATAGGGTAATGGAGCTAGGATTGCAACCAAAAATCACCTACCCAGCAAAACTGAATATAATTCTTCAAAGGAAGAGATGGTCATTCAATGAAACAGAGGATTTTTCAAACATTTGTGATGAAAAGATATTAGCTGAATAGAAAATTTGATTTTCAAATACAGAACTCTGAAGAAGCATAAAGAAGTAATCAGGAAAGTGATATTATAAGGGACTTAATAAGGTTTATCCATTTACATTCCTACATGGGAGGAGGATACTTGTAACTCATTAGAACTTTCTCATTATTATGGCAGTTTAGAAGGAATACATACAGATATATGGCACAGGTGTAAGTTGAATATGAAGGACCAATATCTTTTTTATTAATAATGAAATTAAGGGGTAAGAGAGGACATACTGGGAGAAAAGGAAAGGGAGAAGTGGAATTGTGCAAATTAATTTCCATTAAAAAAAAGAAGCAAGAAAAAAAGCTTTTACAATGCAGGAGAAGAGAGGGAGAAGAGGGTAAATGTGAGCCTTAGTCTCATCAGAATTGACTCAAAGAAGGAATAACATACATACGCAATAAGGGTACAGAAATCTATCTTACTCTGCAGGAAAGTAGGAAGAAAATGAGATCTGGGAAAGGGGGAGGGTGATAAAAGAGAAGGCATATTGGAGGGAGTGGTCAGTAAAAAGAAGAAAAAAACTATTGAGGAGGGATAGGGTGAAAGGAGAGAGAGAATAAAAGGGGGGAAATCCAATAGTAATTGTAAAATGAAGTTCAAAGCAAATTTCTCTGATAAGCCCTCATTTCTTAAACATAGAGGGAACTGAATGAAATTTGTACAAAATAAGTGTCATACCCCAATTGATAAATCATCCAACAACATGATCTGTGATCAAAGGGCTATAAATTCATACATATCTTTTGACCTAACTACTACTTGGCATGAATTCCAAAAGAGATTCGGGGGGGGGGGGGAAAGAAAAATGACTTATACTATAAAAAATATTCCTAGAAAATCTCTTCTCAGGCCAAAAAAATTGGAAATTGAGAGGATGCCCATCAATTGGGGAATGTGTATTTATGATGGAAAATTATTGTTCTATGGGAAATGATGAGCACTATGCTCTCAGGAAAAAAAAACATTGGAAAGTCTTCCATGAACTCAAGCAAAGTGAAATGTACTACATACAAAGTAATATCAATGTTTGAGACGACCGGCTGTGAATGACTGTTATTTTCAATAGTACAAACATGGCTACTCTAAAGGACTTGTGATGAAAAATCCTATCCTTACCTAGAGAAGGAACTAATTGTATCTGAATGCAGATTGAATTCTTTTTTTTTTTTTTGACTTTAAATAACATTTTATTGACAGAACCCATGCCAGGGTAATTTTTTACAACATTATCCCTTGTACTCACTTCTGTTCCGATTTTTCCCCTCCCTCTCTCCACTCCCTCCCCCAGATGGCAAGCAGTCCTATACATGTTAAATAGGTTACAGTAGATCTTAGATACAATATATGTGTGCAGAACCGAACAGTTCTCTTGTTGCGCAGGGAGAATTGGATTTAGAAGGTAGAAATAACCCAGGAAGAAGAACAAAAATGCAAGCAGTTTACATTCATTTCCTAGTGTTCTTTCTTTGAGTGTAGCTGCTTCTGTCCATCCTTGATCAATTGAAACTGATTTAGATCTTCTCTTTATCGAAGAAATCCACTTCCATCAGAATACATCCTCATACAGTATCGTTGTTGAGGTATAAATGATCTCCTGGTTCTGCTCATTTCACTCAGCATCAGTTCATGTAAGTCTCGCCAATCCTCTCTGTATTCATCCTGCTGATCGTTTCTTACAGAACAATAATATTCCATAACATTCATAAAACACAATTTACTCAACCATTCTCCAATTGATGGGCATCCATTCATTTTCCAGCTTCTAGCCACTATAAACAGGGTTGCCACAAACATTTTGGCACATACAGTTCCCTTTCCCTTCTTTAGTATCTCTTTGGGGTATAAGCCCAGTAGAAACATTGCTGGATCAAAGGGTATGCACAGTTTGATAACTTCTTGAGCACAGTTCCAAATTGCTCTCCAGAATAGCTGGATGTGTTCACAATTCCACCAACAATGTATCAGTGTCCCTGTTTTCTCACATCCCCTCCAACATTCCGCATTATCTTTCCCTGTTGTTCTAGCCAATCTGACAAGTGTGTAGTGGTATCTCAGAGTTCTCTTAATTTGCATTTCTCTGATCAATAGTGATTTGGAACACTCTTTCATATGAGTGGTAATAGTTTCAATTTCATCAGCAGATTGAATTCTTAATGATTTTTTTTGATTAGGGTGGGAGATGTATGTTTTATTTTTTTCACAACTTGATTTTTATGAAAATGGTTTGCATAACTTCACAAGGTTTCTTAACTGTAGATGGGGATAAGAGAAAGAATCTAGAACTCAAAAAATTTAAAAACAAATGTAAAAAATAATTATTTTGAATGTAACTGGAGAAAATATTAAATAAATAAAATTTTAAAATAATGTTCATAGGGATTATTTGTGTCCAACCTGTGGCAGAATATTCAAACTTGCACTGCTCTGATTAGCCACAGTCAGACACACTGTAACTCAACTTTAACATAGTGATGTCATTTTGGTCCTCTTTGAGAAAAAAGAACAACAACCAAAGGACCATGACAAAACTGTGAGAAATTGCATGGCAAGCAAAAGCTATTGGCATATATTTTATATCCTTTTTATGTACCATTACCAATAAATCCTTTCAAGTCAGATTTTTTAAAAAGTGAGCAAAAAAGAGGTGGCCACTCTGGAATTATTTGGCAGAGTGATTCTGGGGAAGTTTTTTCAGTTTCTTATCTGTGGCATGGAGATGGAAAAACACACCTGTTAGGAATTTCAGGGGAATTTGGGGGATGCTATTTCCTGCTCTCAGATTTCTCTGCCATACTTAACACACCTGAAGTAGAATGACCTACTCAGGATGGAACTTGTGGCATCTCATCAAGCTAATGAGATGACTATCTCTATGACCAGAGATGTCTTTCTTAGTGATTCACACCCCCCCCCAAAATCATTATTTATGAAACCACCATACTTGGCATTCTCATGTCCATTTCTTCCATGGTACAATGGATCATCCTTCCCACCTCTAGTCCCTCCACCAAAGCTTTCTGGCTGGTCCATTTCTCAGTAGGAATCACTGAATCCTCTGCTCAGCCATCTCTTACCTTTGAAGATTTCTGGCTTCTCTTGTTCCAAAGCAGCACAGAAAGGTCAAGCTTCTGAACCTCCTAATCACTTCACTCTGGCAGAGTCCCGGTGCCAGTAAAGCCTCTTTTCATTCCTATTTAATGCCTCAGAAGTGCTTTCAAGTGGTCTTTGATAAATCATAGTAAGTGTTATCCCAGCCACTCAATAGCAGTACCTGCTCGAGTCTCTCGCAGCTCCCAGGGCAGCTGTTCCCACTGCCTTCTTTTACCAGAGACAGTAATTCATTCCACTTGAGCTGACGAGCTTATTTCACATTTATTTGCCCATTATGATCAGTGTCACTCCACTTACCCTCCAGACAGTAAATGGTTTGAAAAATGCAACTGTAACAAATATTGGAGAGGGAAAGAACGAAAGGCATATGCACAAAAGGAGAGATGAGGGGAAATTGGACCTTTGTATTTGGAGCCCAAATAAAAACGTCATGAATAAATGATGTCCCAGAATTATCTCAGTCATCTGGTGCATGCAGCATCTGAGGTGCTGCATGAACTCCCAGGGATCCCCAGAGAATACATTTCTCTACCTTCCTGCTGGCAAGCTTAGATTCTTCAAGAGCAGAGTTAAATCAAATATTACTATCTGGTCAGGAAAAGAATTGGGACAGCATTATTGCCCTTTTCTGTAGAAATCAGAGTCAACTCTGTAAGAACTGGCCCTGTGCATGGCCAGCAGATTATGTGTAAGCTGAGGAGAACTTTGTATCACCCCTACACTTTCTCAATATCTCTGTATCTCTGTTTTTCTCTGTCTCTATCTCTTTCTGTCTTTTTCACACACGCACAAACACAAATAAACAGAATGATCTAAAACTCTACCATTAGAAAATCATTTCTTTGGTTCAAACATGACCTACTTCAGACTCCTCTTGGGAAATACTACTAGAAGGGGAACATATGAAGTCCCTGACACCTCAGTGTGAACAAAGTTATTATCAGATGTGTTCCTCCTGACAGGAAGTTCAGAGCATAGAACAATAGGAAATGAGAAGGGATTGAACCAGAAAGGGCTTTGATGACTTTTATCATGTTGCCAAGGACCTGGCAGAGAGAGGGAGGAGGAAGGGGAAGGAAGGAAGAAAAAAATAAAACAAAAGGAATCAAACCCAGAGCACAAAGATTTACCTATCAAAAACCAGTTTTGTCCAGTCACAGAGGAATGGAAGAGAACCCCAAGGCTATCATTCCCTCCGAGAAATCATAGGAATAAACTATTTCTAAGGTGTGACAAAAGGGAACAGTATTTGTCAGAGACAACTATGAGTGTTTGAAGAGCTGATACACAAACCCATTAAAGAATGCTCTTTATTTTTAGATTTTGACTCAGGCTTACATGCTCAGAAGAAGAGATGGATTAGGGTCAAGAGAATGATCTCGGTTCTATAGCCAGGATGTAACTTAAAAAAAAAAAACTAAATCACTCCCATACCCTTGCTTTGGAAGGCTAAAATAAGGGTTCACCATATCTGGAGGAAGGAGAGAAAGCCTGCTATGACTGAAAACAGTGAGATATACATAGAACCAGGGCTGGAAAAATGAAAGACTGGAAAACAGTCTGATAGTCATGTCTCACCAAGAGAAAGTCATAATTGGTGGACTTGATAGCAGTGACTATGTCACCAACATTCTCCTAAAGAGTAAAAATTAGTGGCAGGAATTGCTATTTACACAAAACACCTAAACTTCATTATGTGGAGAGCTATCTACTGTTAGAGGTAAAAGGGGCCTCTAAGATCAAAGAGTATTCCAACATCCCTTCCTTTTTTACACATAGAGAAACTGAGGTCCAGAGACCTCACATGACTGTGCCCAAGATCGCATCTGGAAATGGAAGATTCAGAACACTGTCAATATGGTAGCAATCTTCTAGTATTTAAAGGGCTACCAGGTGAGAGAAGGATCAATATTGTTCTTCTAGCCCTAGTGGAATTACCAAGTACCAGAACAATCCATACAATGGGTTGCTTTAAGATGTAGTGAACCTCACTAAAGGTCTTCAAATAGAGATTACATAAGGTTATTGTAGAGAGAATTCCTGTTCAGCTACAGATTGAGCCAGGTGGCCTCTAAGATTTGCTCCAACCCTGAGATTAATTTTCTGAGACTGCAAAATGAAACCCAGCACTAGGACCTAGACCAGTGCTCTTTGCTAAACTGAACAAGCATTTGTAGAATACTGTGTTGAAACTTGTGATAAGTGGGAAAGAAAAGCAATACAGCTTATAGTCACTGCATTTATGGGCTTACAGTATATTTGGCTTTGCAGTATATATACAGTATATTTGGATAAGATAAAAATAAATTAACCCATATGAGGACTCTATAAGGCAGTGCTAGGTTATGGGGTAAAGAGTTTAAGAATATTTATTTGTTGATTTGTCTTGTTTGTAAATCATAGACATTTCCTCCTTCTTCCTCCAAAGGAGCTATTCCTTATAACAAATATTTTTAAAAGAGAATAAATAAATAAAGAAAAAGAAGAAGAGGTAAAAGAAATACAACAGAACTAATTAATACATCCAAAAAATCTGATATTATAAGCAGTATTTCACTCATGGACCACTTTTCCACTCTCTTCTTTACAGAGAAGTGAGGGAAAGTGTCTTCCCATAATTTTATTTTAAGGCCAAGTTCAATCTTTGTAAATTTGCAACATTCATCCTTTAAAAATTATTTTATAGTGGCTGGTCATTTCATTGAAAGTTTTATGTTGTTGTAGTCATTTTGTTTATTTTTTTCTTGGCTCTGCTTACTTTATTTTACATTAATTCATGAAGACTTTCCATGTTTCTCAGTATTCATGATATTCATTATTTCTTATAGCACAATATTCCATTACAACCACATTCCACAATTTCTTTAACCATTCCAGAATTACCAAGAATCTTTTTTGTTTTCATTTTTTTTCACTACCATAAAACATGCTGCTTTAAGTATGCTGGCAGATATGGAGCTTTTGTTTTTAAAGTTGATGACCTCTTTGGGATATATACTTAGTACTATTAGCTCTGGATTGTGGAGAATACACTGTAATTACTGCAGTTCAGAACAGGATTTGAAGCCTGACCTGCATATAAGAGAAAACTTTATAGAAGAGCCAGAACTTCAGTGGGTCTATGAAGAATTGTAAGATTTGTTTAAGCAGAAAAACAGGATGTTGGTTATTCTTAGAGAAACATCTTGATGTTATTGATAGGCAGAGCCAAGATGACAGAGTAAAGGAAGGGACTCACTTGAACTCTACAAAATTCCCTTCCAAAACAGCTTTAATATAACATCTCAAAATCAATTTTGGAGTGGCAGAATCAACAAAAGAAAGTGATAGAAACAATGTTCCAGATCAAGACAACTCAAATAGTCAACAGGAAAGGTCTTCTCGCTGGAGTGCAAATGGAGTATAGTACAGTGCAGACCACTGCAGCAATCAGGAGCAAGTCCCCAACCTTTACCCAAGAGCCAATCTCAGACCACTCCCAGTACAAGTTAGCTGCAAGCCTTGGGAGCAACTGACTCAGTAGTGGCTTCTGGAACTCTCAGCCCAAAGTTGGCAAGAAGGTTGGACAGAGGGAAATTACAGAGGACCCTTTGCTGGCACTGGGGGGCAGAACCCCATTGTATCATCAATAAATGCTTCTGGGTCACAGTCCCAGGGTGAGGAGAAGCACTAGCACACTAGAGTGTGTGTCTGCAGGGGAAGAGAGACCCTAATCATAATTCCTGGACAGAAATAAGTATTGTGGTAACTTACAGACCAGATCACTGAAGAAGAGAACAGAGACCACACCTATCCTTAGATCATTCCACCTTGGAAGAATTTAAACTTACTTCAGAACTACTTCTGAAAACAGCTGCACAAAAGGAACCTTGACAGTGGGACAGTGCCCACTCCATCTCAGGAACAGAGCCCAATTTTAACATAAAATCAAAAGTCAAGAAATAGATTAGAAGAATAAACAAACAATAACAAGAAAAGGACTCTGGTCATAGAAAGTTATTATGATGACCAAAGATCAAAACACAAAGTCAGAAGAAGAGAAAAAAGTCAAAAATGCTACAAAAATTCATTAAAGAAAACATTTTTAAAAAATAGAATTGGCCAAATGGAAAATAAGTACAAACTCACTGAAGAAAATAATTCCTTAAAAATTAAAGTTGGGCAAGTAAAAACTCATGATTACATAAAGCATCAAAAAAAAATTAAAAATCAAAAGAATGAAAAAATAGAAAAATGTGAAATATCTTATAGGAAAAACAAATTATATGAAAAATAGATCCAAGAGAGATAATTTGAGAATTATTGGAGTACTTGAAAGCCATGATCTTAAAAAGAGGATATTTCAAGAAATTATCAAAGAAAAATGTTCTGATATCCTAAAACCAGAGGATAAAATAGAAAATTTTAAAACTCCACTAATCCTCTCCTAAAAGAGATCTTCAAATGAAAACTCCCAGGAATATTACAACCAAATTGCAGAGTTCCCATCTCAAGGGAAAACCACTGCAAGCAGCCAGAAAGAAACAACTTATATATCATGAAGCTACGATCAGAATAACACAAGATTTAGATGTTTCCATCCTAAAGTATTGAAGAACTTGGAATACAATAATCTGGAAGAAAAAGGAGCTAGGATTACAAACAAAACTCATCTTCCTGGTAGAAGTGAATATTATTCCACAGAGTGGAAAATGGACATTTTAGTAAAATAACAGGAGTTTCAAGCATTTCTGATGAAAAGATCAGAATAGAAAATATAACTTTCAAATACAAGAATCAAGAAAAATATTAAAAGGAAAACAAGAAAGGGAAACAATAAGGGATTCAATAAAGTTAAACAGTTTACATTCCTACATGAGAAGATGATACTTTTAATTGCTAAGAACTTTAGCATTATTGTGGAAGTTAGAAGGAGTATTCAGAGACAGAAGGCACAAATGTGACTTGACTAGGAGGGGATAATATTTATTTAAAAAATAAAGGGATGAAAAAGAGGGATGAGATAGGAGAGGAGAGGAGGGAGAAGTGAATTATTTCACACAAAAGAGGCATAAAAAAGCTTTTACAATGGAGGGGGAAATAGGTGGGGGAGGTGATAGCAGACAACACTTGAACATTACTGTCATTTGGAATTGACTCAAATAGAGAATAACTTAGACAATCAATTGGGAATAAAAATATCTTACCCTGCAGGAAAGTAATGGTCAGAAGCAAAATACTTTTGAGGAGAGACGGTTGTTTTTAAAAGGGAGAGAGAAGAATAAATGGGGAAAATAAGATGGAGAAAAACATATTAGTTAGTATTTTAGCAATTTTTTTCTGATAAAAGCTTTATTTCTCAAATATATAGAGAACTGAATCAAATTTATAAAATTGCAAATCAATCCCCAATTGATAAATGGTCAAGTGATATGCATAGGCAATTTTCAGATGAAGAAACCACATCTATAGCCATATAAAAATTCTCTAAGTCATTATTGAATAGAGAAATGCAATATCTCTGAGGTACCATCCCACAGATTGACAGAAAAAAAAATTACAAAAGTTGGAGAGGATATAGAAACATTGTGGTACTGCTGTGCTGTTGGTGAAGTTGTGAACTGATCAAACCTTTCTGGAAAGCAACAGCAATATCGTGGGATGATCAACTGTGAATGACTTAGCAATGTAATAGTCCGAGACATTTCTGAAGAATTTATGATGAAAAATGCTATCCACCTCCAGAGAAATAAATGACAAAGTCTGTATGAAAATTGAAACATATTTTTCAAACTTTCTTCACTTTTCTTTTCTTCTTTTGCTTTCTGTTTTATTTTCAAAATGTCTGATATGGAAATAAGTTTTGCATGACTGAAAAAAAAGAAGAAAAAAGATGAGCATCTCATGTTAAAGGGACACTGAGAAGCTAACAATGTGAATGGGGGAAAACATAAGGGAAGTAGAGTAGGATTGAAGTGGCTAAACGGAAAGGGTTTTGGGTTTGGAGTCAAGAAGACTTGGTTTCAAAAACTGTTTCTGTATCCTACCCTAAATGCGCACTGTAGACAAGCTGGCTGACCTACTCTGGGTCTTAGTTTCCTCACTTATAAATGAGAAAGATCACCTAAATAGCCTCAATGGTCCATTCCAGCTTTAAATGATCCTATGGTTTCAACATCTATATTTGTAAAGTAAGTTTTCAATAAACAAAGGTGAATAATGCCCTCCACTAAGGATAAACCAAATGCAATGACTGAGTGGTAGTAAGAAAGGTTGAAATTTAAACCCCAGTGAGCTGATTCTAGACTTGTGTCATTTCTCTGTCCCTCATTTATCAGTAATGGAGTAATGACAATTTCCTTTCCTCTCTCACTGTAGATTCTCAAACTTTGCTGGCCCTGAGGGGGGTCAGGTCACTGTGATTGACCAAGTGTCATTAGGAGACTGGACACTACAACTCTGTGGCCTTTGCCTTGGCCATGGCTCCTAAACCTCCTGCATGGCAGACACACTGAAGGGAAATTAATTCTCACTCATTCAGGGCTGTTCTATTACCTATTCATCAAAAATGGCCTCGCGTTTGTGCATTTTTCATTACAAGAGTCAACATTTGCCATGTTAATAAAGAAAGAAGCTGCTTTTCTCCTCTCAGAAATAGAATATGTAACGACATGGTCCCTTTGATGTTTCTCAGCCAATACAATATGTATCTGAATGAGGATAAAAGTCATTCTGTTAAAAGGTATATGATCCAAGTCATGAAGCTGTGGACGACAGTTTTCCTTAAAGGAAACAGGAGTGATGAAATGAAAGACAGAGGGTCAGTTCTAGCTGCTAATCAGAGAGATCTAGGGAGAGCTTAATCCTGAGTCTTTGGTCAACCTAGTCTACTTAACAGCCAGCCACTGAACCTCTCTGCACTTTGCCCCTCCCTTAGCTCACACAGAGGTCAAAGTGACATCTCTGAGTAGTCCCTAACTTGCTCTCTGAGATTCTTAGCCCTTTGGGAGAATGACTGAGCAGACCCACCCCAGGGAGCCCTCTGGGGTAAGTGAAGCACTTTGCCAAGGACATTAACCCCTTCGGGTCCTTAGGGCATGCACCATCTAATAAATCATAACTACAAGGTGCTTAATGGTGCCCTTGGGACCTAAGGGGGTTAATGGAGCCATTTCCTTGAGAGGGAGAAGACAGGAAAGAGCAATTAATCTTCTGGCCCCCTTGACAACTCAGAAGCTTAAGAGAGAAGAGCTTAGGGTACAAAGTCCAGATGATTCTCCATCAGGGGCCCCAGGAACAGAGTAGTTCAGAGGAGGTGCAGTTGAGTTTGCCGCCACTGATCAGTTTACTTAACTCCATAAGAAAACAATGGCTTGAGACGCTTCCCCCCTGTACTGAGCAACTAGACTAATATATCTCCTTCTGGTTGGAGATGATAGGGGAGATGTGCTCCATGAGAGAAATCATATTGCAATGCAAACCTCTAGACTTCAGATACTTCATTTGTAAACTGAAAGGGTTGAAACAATCATTGAGATTACTTCCAGATCCAAGATTCCATAATGCTATGTAAAGGATGATGAAATTGTTGAATGGATTATGAGACAATATAGTATAGTGGAAAAAGCACTGAGTTTTGGAGTCGAATAGCCTGGTATTAAATCTTGGTTCTGTCATTATTTCTGTTTCCATGGCCAAGGCACTGAATAACTCTATGTCTCAGCTTCCTCATTGGTAAAGTGAGAAGGTCAGATAAGGTAGCTTCTAAGGTGAACTTTCCAGATCTAAATCAATGTTCCTTCAATCCTATTATAAGGTGAGGTTGATTGATTTTTTTTTACTCTAGGTTATATCATGTTAAACATACATAAAGATATTAAATAACAGTATGGAATTCAAGACTGACCCCAGTGGAATAAATTTGATTGATAAGTCGCCTAAAGTTTATGGCTCTCCCCTTAGATTGAGTTCTTGAGCCAATTGTGCCATCCCTCAATAAATACTTTGGTATAGATTAACATCTTTCTGACTTGTATAAGAGATAAATATCAAAAGCATTATTGAAATGCAGAGAAAACCTCCATTGCATCCTTGTCTCTATGAACAATTATTTTATTAATTAAATTGATTTAATGAAGCTTATCTTTCACAAAAAAATAAGTGAATCAAAAAATATTTCACTGAATAACCATTATGTTCAAGGTGCTGAACTCAGGGCTAACATGGAAACAGAAATCTAAAAGGGAAAGAAGATTTTTCTCTTTTAGAAATAGTTTGATTGTTTTTTATGTCATTTCCATTTCCCAATATATATATATATATATATATGTGTGTATATATATATATATGTTTGTATACATATATATACCCCACTAGAAAGCAATAACTAAAACTGACAATTAGACAGGAAAAAGGGAGAGGATAATTAAGCAAAACTAATCAATGCATTTACTAAGTCTGACACTATATATACAGTATTTCACAGTCACCCATCTCTGCAAAGAAGGGACAGCAATACATTTTCATATCTCTTCCTTGGATGCTAAGCTTGTTTATCTATAATTAGACAACATTCTTTTTCACTTGTTATTGCTATTATTTTCTTTCACATTGCTGTAAATATTAGTTTCCTGGTTTTTCTTACCTTGCATCAATTTGTCTGCATCTCCCTTTGCCTCCCTATAGTCATCAATTGTCTTATAAGAAACAAATTGATTTTAACTATTCTCTGATTGACAAGTAAATCTATTTTACTTTTAGTTTCTATTACAAAAAAGTTCTTCTATAAATGTCATTATATATTGGACTATTTTTTTTCCTTTTTGACCTTCTTTTAGCATACACCTAGAATGATGTTGGGACAGTTAGGTGGTACAGTGGGTAGAGTGTTGAGCCTTCATTCAGTAAGACTCCTCTTCCTGAATTAAGATGTGGTCTCAGACACTTAGTAACTGTGGGGCCCTGGGAAAGTCACTTAAAATTCTTTGCCTCAATTTCTCATTTATAAAATTAGCTGAAGAATGAAATGGAAAGTCATTCCATTCTTTGCAAGAAAACTTCAAAATGGGCTCACAAAAAGTCAGATATGACTAAAACAATTGAATAACAGCAAAAGGATTGGGTTCTGTAGGTCAAAGGATATGGAAATTTTAGTCTTGGTATCATTCCTCATTGCTTATCTAGAATTATTGTACTAACTCACAGTATCATCAAGAGTGTATTAGCATTCTTATCTGTCTAAAATCCTTCCAACATTGATTATTCCTATCTTTTATCATCTTGGACGCTGAGGTAAAACCTTAAAATTGATTTCATTTGTAGTTTATTAATTATTAGTGATTGGAAGTAATCATTCATTTGTTAATAGCTTGAATTCATTTTGCTAATTATTTGTTCATGTTCTTTTACTATTTGTCCATTGGGAAGTGGCTTTGGGGCAAATATTTATGTAAGTGCACTCCTATCTTCCTTATCAGATTATCAGAAATAACTAATGCAAAAAAATTCCCCTATAAATAATTTCCCAAATAATCCTAGTTGCATTGTTTTGTTAATGAAATCTTTTTTTTTTCAATTTCATGCAATTGCAATTAACTTTTTTTTTATTTTATGGCTCCCTCTACCCCTTGGAAGTTATGAATTCTTCTCCTAAGTTTCTCTTCTATTTTTTTTCTCTAAGTTTTTTTCTCTAAGTTATGAATTCTTCTCCTAACTTTCTCTTCTATTTTTTTTCCTTTCTGTTTAAGAGAATTTAGAGTTAATGATACTAATACTACTACTAATAATAATGATAATAATGATAATAATAATAATAATAATGATAGAGTTAATGATAATAAAATCATTATCCAATCTCTCTGATCTTTTAAAATTATTTTTTAATTGGGAAAAAGCACATTATTTCCCTTTCATCATTCCCACCTAAAGAAGAAAGAAAAATAAAAATCCCTATTAGCCAAAATAAAGAACAAAAACTGTGTCATGTTTAGCACCCTGAGTCTTTTACCTCTCTATCACATAAGAAGCATGTTTCATTATTAATTCTCTAAAATCATGGCTGCTTACTATGCTGATCAGTATTTCAAAGTTGTTTATCTTCACAATACTATTGCTATTATAAAATTGATCTTTAGATTCAGTTCATTTTGAATCAGTTCATGCAAGTCTTCCCAAGTTTTTCTGAAACTATCCCTTTCGTCATTTCTTATGGCATATTTATATAACATAATTTATTCATTCATTTTCCAATTAATGGAACTCCCTCAGTTTCCAATTCTTTGCTGTTATAAAAATGTCTATAAATATTTTTAAGTATTATTATTTGGAGTTTATTTTGTTTAGGATTAATTCTTTAATCTACTCTTGCTCTAATACCTACTTCCCCTTTTCTCTTTTCCCTTCTATTTTCTTGTGTGAAATATTACTTAAATTTGCATGTGTGAATTCTTCCCTCCTTTGACCAGTTTAGATGACAGTGAAGTTGGAATATAAAAAACTCTAGTCCTCTCTTTCTCCTTTATTTGTAGAGACTTCTAATTTTACATCCCAATTTTATGACAGAATTTATCCTAAACTTCTTTTCCCTCCCCACAAATGTATTCCCCTTCCCTTTCTCATTTTTTATGAAGTTCAACAACAACAAAATTTAACAGAATTATTCTCACTTCTTCCATTTAATTAGAATACCCTTTAATACTTGTAAATTTCGACAGGCACATGTATTATCTCCCCATATTAGAATGTATACAGTTTATCCTTTTCAATCCATTATGATTGTTTGTTCATTTTTACTTTTTTATTTTCCTCTTGACTCTTGTGTTTGCCCTTCAGAGTTTTTACATATCACTGACATTTTCTTTAGGGATTTTTGAAAGTCCTCTATTTCATTAGTCATTTTTTTCCTCTATTGAATTATACTCAGATTTTTCTTGTGTAAGTTATTATTGACTGTGAACCTATATCATTTGCTTTCTATGTGATCCTGATTGTAGCTTGAATTCTTTCTTTCTGGTTACTTGAACTATTTTTTTCTTTGCCTTGGAAGCTACAGATTTGTGTCATGATGTTCATGGGAGTTTTTATTTGGGAGTTTCTTTCAGGGGGTGTCCAGTGAATTCTATTTCTACCACTTTCTAAGAGACCTAGGAAGATTTCTTTTATTATTTCCTAAACTATGATGTTTAGGCTCTATTTTTTCCTTTTCCTCAATTTTTTTGGTCATGGATTTCAGGTAATCTAATGATTCTTTAATTCTCTTTCCTGGGTCTGTTTTTCTGATCAGTTGTTTTTTTGCTATAAGATACTTTACATTTTCTTCTATTTTATTTTTTAAAAGTTTTTAAACTTTCTTTGAATATTTCTTGTCTCACAGAGTCCCTAATTTCTATTTTGTCCAATCGAATAATCTTCATGGAGTTTGTTGCTTGGTCAAGGTTATATATTTCTTGTGCCAAGTTGTTAATTTCCTTTCCAATTCTTTCTTCCATACCATTCATTTATGTTCTAATTTTTTTTTCTTAAGCCCTCTCATTTCATAAATAAAAAACTTTTAAACTCTTATTTAAAAACAAACCTCTTGCTTCATCTCTTTCGGGAATTCTAATTGAATTTGTGTCCAAGCTGAGCTTTTTTTTTTGTTCCCAAAGGTTTTGCTTTCAGATATTTTGGGGTCATTCTTTTTTTCTATGTTTTTGAGTTCAGTGTCCTTACAGTCATAATAGCTTTATATGATGAGATTTTTTGTTTATTTGCTCAATCTTTCAGCCTACTTCCTGACTGAGATTTAGCTCAGGATCTAAATATTTCTAGAGGGAATTTCTGTATTAGTCTTGCTTTTGCTTTCTTAGTCTATTGAATGCTTTGTGCAGTGTCATGAACAGTTTAGGGAAGGACAAAAAATATGTTCTCAAAGTAGTCTGATACAGAGCAAAATCTGATTGTTGTCCCTAGTCATCAAGTTCCTGATGTTTGGGTCTGAGCAGCAGACTTTGGAGGGTTGTTTGGAGTTTTAGGATAGTGTTGCAGGACGCAGAAACCAGCAGCTACTTGGGAAGCTCCGCTGATTCATTGCCACAAGGAGGTTCCCCTTTTGTTCCAGGATTCCTGCCCTGATTATTCCTTTCCAGGTTTCAGACTGGGGTAAAGATGGTGTGTCCACTCTGAACATATTATAGTATGTCATATAATTTGTCAATCTGAACATAATTTCTGCCATTTTCGCTCTGTGGTTATAGTGATTCTTGACAAGGAATTTTCCCTCAATTTATTAATGTTCTTGGGTTTTTCCAAACTGGATTCATAAGTTCATGTGTATCAAATTCTTCGCTATCTAGTCTGTTTTGCTATTCTACATTTCTTTTTTTTAGAAAAAATAATACTAAATAATTTTGGTTATGAAGGCTTTTCGCTATCATTTCTCCTTTTTTTCTTTTCTTCTCATAAGATGCTAGAAATTGTCTTTCTCCAAATGAATTTGTTGTTGTATATCTAGTTCTACAAACTATAGAGAAAATTTAAAGAAAATAAGATGTAAATACCAGTTGAAGACAATAATAGTCACAAGGATATGTAATTGAAAGGCAAGCAAATTGACATACCAAAACAAATTTACTGAAGCCAGTGGCTTACACTGAGAAAGGCCTGTTGAACTAATATCACACCAGGTATAAAATTCAATGAATAATAATGAGTAGCATTTATATGATGCTATAACTTTTACAAAGGACTTTACTTCAGTTATCTCCTTTGATCCTCCCAATAACCTGGTGAAATAGATTTTAATGGGTCTTAATATTATCCCCATTTTACAGATAAACTGAGACCCTAATTTAGATTTAGTTATTTACTCATGATCCCATGACTCACACATGTCTAATTCAGAATTTGAATTCAGGCTTTCATGACTCCAAATTCAGCATACTACCCCATGAACTGATTAAAATAAGCATTTAATAAATACTTATGATGGGCAAGGAATTCTGCTAGATTTTAAAGATACAAACACAAAATGAAAAAAAAAGTTCTGTTCTCAAGGAGGTTACATTTTACTGAATAAGAAAATTGAACTGTTTGGTTTTGAACAGTTTAGGTCATAAATTTTCTTCTCACTGATCTTCAGGGATTATCTCTGATCTCCCCAATTTCTCAAAAATAAATAAGGACTATAACTTCTACTTCTTTAATTCCAAACCCCAATTTTCTCTCTCTTCCACAAAAGTCCTCCTTTGATGTGGTGCTTTGATATAGCATAGACTTGACTTCAAATTTTTGAAAGTTTTACCAAGAAAGCTCAAGCTCAATTAAGTTCCACCAAATTGACAAGGAATCAAGGGTAGACCTGATGGCAGAGTTGTATCTGTGCTCAGCTAATTTTTACAGAAGCACTATACTAAGACAACTCCTAAAGTCATAAGAGGGCTGGGATCTTTATCTGATGAAATTAAACATCATAGAGGTATTAAAGGAGAGGATCAGAAGAAGATTGATTAGGAACTGGTTTTCAGTGAATAATTGTTGTTTGATTGAAACAATATTCAATGACTTTTTAGTAACATCCGTATCTGGCTAGTATTTTTCTTTTACCAACCAATACATGAGAGTAAGATTTAGTGAAAACAAAACTATCTGATAATATTAGAAATCTTCAGAAGACTAATAATTGGAATTTCAGTCACCACAGAAGACCAGTGGTAGAGATATTTAGAATATGATATAGTGGGTTACAGCATAGGTCACAAAGTAATCATTAGGAAACTAGGATTCTGGACTTAGTCTTGTGATGGTGGATCTAATTTTTTCTCCTCTACAATGTGAGGACATTAGACCAGATGGACTCTGATTCCTCACAGCCATAAATTCTAGGATATTAGAGTCTCTCTATCTATGAGTTTGGCTAGTTAGTCATCATCTACCTCTTCCTCTTTCAGATTTACGATTGTAAAAATATTTATTAAGCACTGACTATATGTCGAGTACTATATTGTGTTGGGCATACAGATAACTACAAAAAAAGATAGTTACTGAATTAAGGATGCTTACTAGGGGGAAACACTATATCTAGAAGGTCACAACTGCAAGATAGATGGAAAGAAATAAAGGTTCTTAGAGTGAAGAGTCTGGTGGTCCAGAGAGCATGTTTGTTTTTGGATGGAATGAAATCTGTTCATGTTTCCCTCTGTCTTTGCTCAGCTTAACCCAGGTTTAAATCCTGAGGGTAAAAATGGAGCTAGATAGGAATGAATTCGAATATAGGTTACCCTACTAGCATAGCAAGCTTTGCAAAAATCACTTTGCCTATTCAAATCACTTAAAAAACCCAGGCTGTAATTACAAAGCTTCATGGCTATGCAGTATCCATAAAAAGAGGTAATTTTAATATTTGGTTTGACTTCAAAGCAGTAACTTAGAATTATATATACCCCATTAAAATATAATGTTTTCCCCCAAACTAATCAAATGGCTAAATCAATTGTTGGTGGGATGCCAGTGGCCTGAGGATCAATGGGAATAGAAAATGTATTCTATATTTTCCTTGTTGCATAAAGTTAGAGTGCATATTTTATTAATGTTCATCCTTCAGAGACCAGATTTGTACGTTCGCTAAAATAAACATTACAGTATTTAGGTCTCAGCTCGTTAGCACAGAAGTTTAAGGATGAAGAAGCTTAATAACTGAGCGGTCTCTTCATTGCCCTTAGTCTCAGAGATGGGCCATGCGGCTCCTAGGATCATTCCAAATCCCCAGTGGGCAACCTGATACTTTTCCCCACTGGCATCTTGGCAAAGCACGGACATCACAGAGGGAGCAGCTCC
The DNA here is from genome assembly GCF_902635505.1 of Sarcophilus harrisii. NCBI lineage: Eukaryota > Metazoa > Chordata > Mammalia > Dasyuromorphia > Dasyuridae > Sarcophilus > Sarcophilus harrisii. The sequence continues at coordinate 472,098,077 of NC_045427.1, read as the reverse complement.
TGGAATTGGTTCTTAATAATCATGTGGCTAATGGTGCAAAATCTCTGACACCAAGAAGACTGGCATTCACATTTGAAGAGGGTCCCATGAATAATTGAAAATACTTGCTTTGCTCCGTAAAGCACTCTTTTTAGAGCACAGTTGTGAGGAGGTCATTTTAAATTTCACATTGGCTGTCAACTAGACATTATTCCAGAACCAATCTGAGAGAATCAGAAGCATGGAGGGGTGAGGGGAACAGTCAACATCAATGAGGCTCATTTAGCTTTGCTGGGATCCAGGGAGAAGAAAGACACAGGTGCAGATCCTGACCTGCTAATTCCCTGAGGAAGGTCAGACTGAATTAGTCTCAAGGGAGACTTCTGGTGTAGAGATATCACAGCAACCATGGCCAGATGCAGCCTTTTAGGAGATAGCATGGTTGGATGGAAAGAGCACTGGGTTTGATGTCAGAAGAACTGGGTTCAAATCATGATTCTCTTACACTTATCCCCTACATAGCCTTGGATAAAATTCTTTCCCTCTTGATCTTTCAATTTCCTCACCTATAAAACATGGAGTAAAGGCAAGGGCAGCTAGGGGAAGTCACAGTGCACTACTGCTAGTCCTATAGTCAGCCACACTCATTCTGAGTTTAAATCTGGCCTCAGATACTAAGCTGTGTAGTCCTGGGCAAGCCCCTAAACCCCTTTTGCCTCAGTTTTCTCATCTGGAAAATCATCTGGAGAAGGAAATGATAGATCACTACAGTCTCTCTGCCAAGAAAACCCTGAACGGAGTCATAAAGAGTCAGACAGACATGTTTAAAATGGCTGAATAACAACAATAAAAGTCTGCAAGCATTTATTAAATATCTACTGTGTGCCAGAGTTAGCTTAGATCTCTAAGGTCCCTGTGAGTGCTTAAATTCTCGTGAAGCTGTCTTTTCATAACCACTCTCAGTGGGATAAGCTAATGAATGACAAAGCCAAAGTCACGAGCAAGGTCAGCCTTACATACAGGGAGAGGAATATCAGGAAGTAGCCCTAGGAAACTCAGAACAGCTCCTGTCAGACATTCTCCAAACCCTTTCTGTTTCTTCCTCTTCCTGTCACTGGCCAGCTTAGTTTTTTTTTTTTTTTTTAATAATAGCCTTTTATTTTCAAAATACATGCAAAGATAATTTTCAACAATATCCCTTGCAGAATCTTATGTTCCAAATTTTTCTTCCTCCCTTCTCCCCACCCCTCCCCTAGATGACAAGTATGTCAAATGTGCAATTCTTCTATACATATTTCGGCAATTATGCTGCACAAGAAAAATCAGATAAAAAAGGAAAAAATGAGAAAGAAAACAAAAAGCAAGCAAACAACAGCAAAAAAGGTGAAAATGTTCCCCACAGTCCTCTCTCTGGGTGCAGGTGACTCTCTCCATCACAAGTCTATTGGAATTGACCTGAATCACCTCACTGTTGAAAAAAACCAATTCCATCAGAATTGATGTTCGTGTAATCTCTCCAGGCCTCTCTGAAATTATCCTGCCAACCATTTCTTATAGACCAATAATATTCCATAACATTCATATACCATAAATTATTCTACTATTGTCCAACTGATGGGCATCCACTTAGTTTAAAGTTCCCTATCACTACAAAAAGGGCTGCTACAAACATTTTTGCACATATGTGACCTGCTTAGTTTAAAGGGAATTTAAATCCCTCCTTACCTCTAACTACCGTCTTCTACATCAACCTAATTTAATGGGCCAGATTTCTGTATCATCATGGATTCAGAGCTAGAAGCCACCTCAGATGCCATGTACTTCAACCACTAACTTTTACAGATGAAGAAAATGAACAGAGAAATGAAGTCCTTTGACCAGGTCTTCTGATTCCAAATCCTGCCCTCTTTCCAAATCAGACAGAACCAGAAGTAGGAGCAGTTAAGATAGGAAGCTGTCTAGGGTATAACAAAGGAGCTGGGGAAGTGAGAAGCACTTTATAAGATAATTCTTTCTAAAGGCACATCTTCTTAAATGCTGAAAAATACTCATCCCTATGGTATATGAGAATTTATTTTGAGATGAATAGTTACATGTTTCTATAGAGGCTCCGGTGGTCCATAATTTTCTTTTTTCTTTTTTTTCTTTTTTTTTCTGAGGCAATTGGGGTTAAGTGACTTGCCCAGGGCCACACAGCTGGGAATTATTAAATGTCTACGGTTAGATTTGAACTCAGGTCCTCCTGACTTTAAGGCTGGTGCTCTATTCACTGTGTCACCTAGCTGCCACTGGTCCATAATTTTCAAATCTGTTCTGGGATATTTAAATAACTTCTCTTGTCCCTTCTCTCAGGTTTTAAAACTGTACTGGAGAGCTGAAAAGAAAAATGGTATAAAACAAAATGAGACCTAAAAAATCCTAGAGTTATATTTACAAAGGCAATGATCATCATCAGTTTAACCTTGTCAAGCAATGTCTTTTTTCATTCCAGAACCCACGGAGTAAACTTAGTAGCCAAAGTCAAGGCTACTTGACTTTGAAGATAGTCAAAGAGATAAATCTTAGGGAGCAAGCCATTTATTTTACAGATAAAGAACAGTAACTCAAACAGGTGATATACCTTATGCAAGATCATGCAGTTAGTAAACAGCAAAGCCAAAATCTGAACCTCGTTCTGTGGAATTAGAGTCAGGGTTTTTCCCATTATATCATGCTGACTTCTTTCAGATCATAGCATCATACAGTAACTGATTTAGAGATGAAAAGGCTTTTAGAGCCCATTTAGTCCAATACCTTCTTTATATAGCGAGGGGAAACTGAAGCACAAAGAGGATTTTTTTTTCCTTACTCAAAAGTCATACAGGTAATAATTTGCAGAGAGATTTAAATCCAGATTCTTTGATCCTAAAGTCAGTACATTTGGGTAAAGCTCAACTACTCTATGTATCATTCTAAGTTGTTTTAAGACCTAGTAGAGGATGATTCCAGGTGGCTCTTAATAGCTTTACCATCATAAATTGAGATACCTTTCTCACCTATAGTTGTAGTTATAAGAAATAAGGTTTGACTTTCCTTTTTTTTTCAATTTACAGCTACACAATTTCTATCAACTTCACATTTAGATACTGGTGCTCCTCAGCCCATTTGTTGGGATGATAGTCATTGTTAATGTTCAAAATGTAAAATTACAGAATACCCAATAAATTAAACTATTTAAGTTTACTGAGGAGGAAACTGAGTCATATCAAAAAAAATGTACCCATTGTCATAGAACTAGAAATCACCTGCTGGAAAATGTTTAACAACCAGCTCTCTCTCAAATAACAACAACAACAACAACAAAAACAACAGAACAATCTATCCACTCTATACTTCTAAGTTAAATATACACTATTAAAATTTTCTGCATCATCTTTTTAAGTTTAGATAATTAACAAAATAATAAACAAAACCCAGATTTATAGCATCTACTGATACCCCAAGTATAACTGTTCACACTAAACAATCTCTTTAAGCAGTTGTGATCTTGCTGCAAGATACCCTTGATACCTAAATCAAAGGGTTTTTTTTTTCACTAAATGTCTAATTGTTTGTCCCACGTTTTTCACACTAGGCTTGTCACAATTCCAGTAATCATCCATTTTATTGAAAACATTCATTTTAAATGAGTACAGGTTCTCTTTTGAAACTTCCCTATTACAAATAATAGATGGTCATCCAATACGGAATGATTAAACAAATCGTATTATGAATATAATGGATCATTACTTCACTACAAGAGCTGATGAATATAAAGAATTCAGAAAAGCAAAGAAAGACTTGAATTAACTGTTGCATAACAAAAATAAGAAAAATTGAGAAAACACAATATATTATTACTACAGCAATATAAACAAAAAAGTGAAATGTTGAATAATTATGATAACCAAAATTAGTCCTAAAGAAAAAGTTTGAGAATGTTACCTCCCTTCTTTCTTTGCAAAGGTAAGGTACTGCAGAAGATGTTATAAAAACTATGAGACTTAGTTATTATGTTGGTTAATTTTGACAAACTCCTTTGTGTTTTCTCCACCATCTCTTTTTTTTTAAATTATAATGGATGATTCTGAAGGTAGGGAAGATATGTTTGGAAGTAAGATAATGTAAAAATAATAAGTATTGATAAAAATCTAACAACAAAAGAAATTACTCATTCTAAAATGAGTAATAATAAAATGACTAATAATAATAAAATGACTAATAATAAAAAGCCTGTTGGGTTGGGTTGGGAGCCTGCTACTTACTTTGGAATTCCCTATCAGGAGTTTTAATGTGCATACAGATGGCCAAAAGAGGGAGTTTCCAGTTACCTTTCCTTGTGATATATACATTAATAATTACCAAGAAAAAAAGACCTAGATTTGCCAGAAGGAAAGATTAATTTTTTAATAGATCTAAAAAATGAGACATATAAAACATCGAAGTAAAAAGCCTTAGAGTACACATTGCACTTGTAATCCTTCACAGACTAAATTTCCATATTTTTACTAGATAAAATTTTTTTTGGTGTTTGTATCATAAGAAGATTTGAAGACTGAAAAAAAGTGCTTCATTTGATACTCCAATGGGGAAAATATCTTGAAAGAAATGTTGCATGCAAATGTTAAGATATAAATGTTGCATAAGTGTGATCTCAAAGTTCCAGAGAGAAATATCATTTAATAGAAAGACCACTGAGCTGCTTGAATCATAGAAAGAGTTAAAACCAAGCACTGGCACCAGGGCTTTGCCTGTGGGTACCAAATATTGAAAGGACTGATGACATAGTTCTTCAGGAGCATAGAAATAACAGAGCTTAGTTACCAGTTCCAAAAGTAATTAAAATAGGAAGTTTTCAAATGTAGGTTTGGGGTGAGTGTCTTCCTCTTCCTCTGGTCTACCTTCTCTCCTCATGTTCCCTTTTCCTCAGCTGAGCGAATGAGTTTCATGCTGCTTGCACTAAGCATACTCTTTCCTGCTCCAGGTTAACTTTCTTCTATAATCATATGTACAATTAACTACAAAAGGGAATCCTTTGGTTTTCTTTACTAAAGAAATACTAGTTCACATTTTTACAGTGTTATATAGTTTATAAAGCTCTTTCTTTACAATGGATCTCTTATATTATTGTTATTTCCTCCATTTTAGAAATGAGACAATTGAAATTTAAAGAGTTTAAATAACTTGCTCATAGTCACACAACTTGTAATAGTAAAGGGGTCCAAGTACTGTCTCTAGTGTTATAAGAATTAGATTTAAACACAACTTTTGATACTAGCTGTGTAACCTTGAACAAATCATTTAATCTTACTGTGCTTCAGTTTCTTCACCTATAAAATAATGTCAACTAGTTAGTTTCTGAGAACTTTTACAACTCCAGATACATGTGTGATTCCATGATTCAAACCCAGATCTCCTAATTGAAAATCCAATCTTCTTTCCACGACATGATGCTGCCTTTCTGGTTGAAACACAATGACTGTACCCAATTAATGTCTAAGATCATTTCCAGCTCTAAATGTCAATAATTCTATGAGTAAATCTCCATGAGAAAAGTGGAAAACACATACAATCTCATTAGCTACATACAAACGTTTTCTTCTTTAGCAACCAGAATAGTCTTTGAAGGATTTGTTGACATTGGCATAATTAGCATGCTGGCCAAAATCCAGTGTTAAATTTTTCACATTTATTCAGAGTTAGATAAGTGAGAGTTTAAAAGGGGAATGACAAGGGATGGGAAGGTACAAGCAGTGAAAGATAACCATGATTTTGAGCCAGAGTCAAATCCCTCATTAAATGGAGGGATGAGGAAGTCCATAGACAAATGAACTTTTACGAGATCATCAGATCTAAGATTTAGCAAATTCAGAGGTGTTGGAAACATCTAACACAATTTTGTTCCTTGGCAGATGAAGAAATTCAATGATTTATCCAAGGCCACACAGGTCAGAAGCAATATGCAAAGCCATGTTTCCTGATGACAAGTCCAATAATCCTTTGCACTTCACTGCCTATGAAAGATAGCCAGAGAAATTGCCCTGAGCTGAGAGATGGATAGTTCAAAGAACAGTTAGAAGGCTGGTATCACTGGACTGAAGCTTACATGGTGGAGTGTAAGGTATAAGAAGACTGGAATATTGGTGGGGTGCAAGGTTATGAAAATTTTTGAATATCAGAGGATTTCATATTGAGTCCTAGAGGTGATGATGAGCCACTGGAGTTTACTGAGTAGGGGAATGAATTTTAGGGAAATCATATTGTTGAGTAAATGAAAGAGAGATTGGAGACCAATCAAGAAGCTATGGACAATTGTGAGGAGATGAGGGCCTGCTTCAGGCTGTTGGCAATATCAGAAGAGACAAGGGATGTGTCCTGAGAGATTTTATAAAGTTGAAATCACTAAGCCTTGGTAACAGAGTGAATGGGATTGGGGAGAGACAATGTGTAAACCAAAAATGACACCTAGTCTATGTACCCTGGTGGTGTCCTTGACAGGAACAAGAAAGTTTGGAAGAATGTTTTTACATATAGTTGGAAAAAAATAAATATTACAATTTTCACATTAAAAATATTAGAAGACAGAAAAAGAAAAGTTTGTAAGGGAGTAAGATTTAGGGAAGAAAATAAGGAGTTTGATTTTGGACCTGTTGGGTTTAAAGTGTAATAGGAATTAGAGATGTGAGACTATAGGTCAGCAGAAAGGCTGCGGGAGGAGAGAAAATTTGAGAATTATCAGCAAAGAAACTCTAAATGCAGTATTTTTCTCACTACCCCAAAAGTATTTTCTCCATAGAATTAATATATTTTAGAGGTAGTTTATATCTTAGACATTTTCTAGTCCAAACTTTTCAAGTTATAAATGAGGAAACTGATGCTTGAAGAGGACCCACAGCCACTTAGTATCAGTGTCAGGAAATGTGAACCCATGATTCATGAGACCAAGGGCCAGTGCTCATTCTAATGTATCAGACTATCTCTGCTCATAGAAGCCTCGGTGGAAGGGACTTCAGAAGCCAGCTTTTCTCCTCTTCTCATTTTAGTTATGTGCCTAGATAGTTGTGGCTCATCCAAGTTCAATTAGGTCAGAGACAGGATTTGAACTCAGATCCTCTAAGAGGAAGGCTCTGCATAGTCATTATCCGCATTTGCCATAAACTACATTGCTTCTAGAATCCTTTGAAACTTTCTACCATGGCTCCTTCAGAAAGTGCCTTAGTCCCTACTTCCAACCCTCCTTTCCCGTCCCCTTTCAGCTTCCTTTTGTACATTATCTTTTCGCATTAGATTGTAAACTCCTTGAGGGCAGGAACTGTCTGTTTTTTTATTTAAGTAGTGTGTGTGTGTGTGTGTGTGTGTGTGTGTGTGTGTGTGAGAGAGAGAGAGAGAGAGACAGAGAAAGAGAGAGAGACAGAGACAGAGACAGAGACACAGAGAGAGATGGAGACAGAGACAGAGACAGAGAGAGACACAGAGACTGAGACACAGAGAGAGAGAGAGAGAGAGAGAGAGAGAGACAGAGAGAGACAGAGAGAGAGAGACAGAGACAGAGACAGAGACAGACAGAGACAGAGACAGAGTTTAGCCCCAGAACTTACCAGAATTTCTGACATTTGCTAGGCACTTACTACATATTTATTATCTGACTGATTTTTCCTTACAAATTTATCAAAAATTTCCCTTTGCAGCAATTGACAATTAGTCAGTCATCAGACTTCCAAATAGTAGTTCCCTTCCAGTTATCCCATTGCTATTCTACTTTGGAAGAGCTCTGACAATTAGGAAGTTTTGTTCTTATATTGAGCCTCAATCTGTTTCTCCATCCATTATACTTAATTCTGATCTTAGGACCAAAGGTTTTAGAACTATTCTTAACCTTCTTCCACGGAGCCCAACAAATACTTGAATAGAGCCATTATACCCTTTCCAAACTGCTTCTTCAGGCTGAACATCTCTCATTCTTTAACTGATCCTCATATATAGCCCTGTCTGAAGCTCTACTGATAATAGCTAACTTTTATCTAGAACTCCAAGCTTTGTAAAACAAGCCTTATAAATATTGTTTGCTTACAATAAATATATGTGTCCAAAGGGAGCTAGGCAGCACAATGTATAGAGTACTAGGTCTGGACTCAGGAAGAACTGAGTTCAAACAACAGCATCTAACCACATACACAGGGTTGTTGTAGGTATCCAATAACATAATATTCATAAAATACTCAGCACAGTGCCTGACAAATAGTAAGTGCTATGTAAATGTTAGCTATTATTATCATGATAATAAGATGGGGCAATGGATTTACATTTCATTTCATTTACATGAAGACTCATAGTGTCGAATTCAAATCTGACTTCAGACATTCAATAATAAGACCTTGAATAAGTCACTTAACCCTGTATGATTCAGTTCTTCATCTGTAAAATGAGCTGGAGAAGGAAACAGCAAATTATTCTAATATCTTTGTGAAGGAAACCCCAAATGGGACTGTGAAGAGTAAGATGTGACTAAAAAATGATTGGACAATAACATTATTCCTTCTGCCATCATAATAGCCCTGAGAAGAAGGGGAAGAAGGGGATAACCAATTCATAGATGAGTAAAGTGAGGCAGACAGAGGCTAAGTGAGTTGCTTATGGTCACACAGCTTGTAAATCTCTAAGGAAGTATTTGAACTCAAGTCTTCCTGACTCCAGGTCCAGTTCTCTTTCCACTGCGCTACTTAGCTGACTCTCATAGTCTTTGACTAAATTGTAAGCTACTTAAGTATAATAAATTTAACAAGCTTGGATGTCCAGCTCTGATTTTGTTCCTGATTCTAAATCTGTTAATGATATAATTAATTAATCTCATCTTGGGAATTCCTCTCTAATCCATGTAATTAGATGGCATCCAAGCCTTTGGCAGTATGTTGAGAGCACACAGTCTGAGAGAATAGCTCTCTCCTAGTACTCAAATAGATTCACTCATTTATAATCGCAGAATCTTTGCGGAATCTGAGATTATCTAGTCTAACCCCTCTATTTTGCAGATAGGGAAACTAAAGTTCAGAACAGGGAAGATCTCACAGCTAGTAAACGACGGATCTGAACTTTAAATGAAAGTTTTCTTTGCATTATACCATTCACCCAAGTCACATACCCTGGGAAAATGCTAATCTCTAATAATAAGAAAGGTGAAGGAAAGCTTTGGAGGGGAGGGGAAGTGGAAAGAAGAGAGTGTTGATCATTCCTTCTTTTGCCCAGATACTATGCTGTGTTCAAAAGGAAGGTAAGACCTGTCCCAATAAACTCCATTTCTTTCCTCTCCATAACCTCCTCTTCCAACCAGGGAAGACATTTTCCTGGGTAGTGATAACCTTATGTCAGCTGCTTGGCACATGGACCCGACAAGCTCAGCTTCGCCCTAACCAGGAGGCCAGGGCTGCAGCGTGCCTTTGACAGCAGCCTTGAGATGTAATCGGATGAACACTCCCAGCCACAAGAAAGCCATCAGGCTGGGTGTTCAAAGGTAAATTGTTAACTTATGGTGATGTGGATCATGTGTGTTTCCTGGCACATTTTTCCGAGTCATTAGTCTGACGCCCCACTCCTTCTCCTCCCTCCCTTCCCCTTTTGCACTTTTTGTTTATTATGGTGCCTGCTGGCTGGGTGTGAACCAAAATGTAATTTTCAACGAGGAAAGTTCCTTCTCTGCCCAAAGCCTCCTCTCTTTCCCCTACCTTCACCCCAGCTCTGCCCCAGGGACTGCTGGAATACACCATTTCTCAGGAAAAACATGAGAAATTGGTTCCCTGGTACATTCCCATCAAGAGAAACTGGGGATTTCTGCCAGGGACCAGAAATTGTGATGCACTGGATTTGGGAGGCTCTAGCCCTCCACAGAATGGCAATTTGGGGAAGTGGCAATCTGGAGACCCATTTTTTAGACTGGGACCTGCTACAAATAGAATTAGGGCATCCATGTCTCTAGTTCTTAGTTCCCTCATAGGAAATACAGAAAGAAGCAAGACCATTTAGATGAAATAATCTTTAAGATTTCTTCCAACATTGAGACTTTGTAATTCCATGATTACATAACCAAAGTGTCCTCTCTTCTTCCGTTTCCTGTGCTATTGCTCTCATTCTTCTGAATTTCTTCCCCCAAAAGTCTATACTCTATTCCTTATAGCTCTGCTAGGTGATGAGTTAATTGGTCTCCCAAATAGATGCCAGTGAATATCCTCAAACCCAAGGGCATTAGTCCTTTCAGATAACATTTGCATTTTAACAAAAGAATTCTTTTTTTTTTTTAACTCCAAAGGCAAGATAGTATATCAGATAGAATTCTAGACTTTGAGTCAAGAAGACCTGGATTTGAATTCTACCCCTGATGTGCTGTTGGGAATATCACTTAATATGTCTGGGCCTCTTTCACTTTTCCTTCTTTGTAAAGGGAAAGTACTGGAGTTAGTGACCACAAAGGGCCTTTACTATTCAAATTCTGTGACGCTTAATTGGTCAAATCAGATCAGAATCTTCAGCCCAATGGCATAGAATAGGGTCCCTTCAGATAACTCAATTTTCCAAGCAATCGCCCTTGCCTTTTTTAGGCATTATTTTGAGGAGCATCTCATAACATCACAAAGACAAGCAGGTATAATGGATGGAGAGTCTTGCCTGGAGTCAGAAAAAATTGAATTTAAATCCTGCCTTTCTAACTTACGTGGGTAAGCCAAGACCTCTCCTTACCCTCTAAAAACTCTCTAAAACAAAACAAAAAAATTTCAAAAATGATATTAATCTGCCTTTGTAAGGGAGCTTTCTAATTGAAAATTTCTTATACCTCAAATCCTATCCCATCATAGGATGGGAAGGGAGTTTGCTTTTGTGTTATTTTTAATGAATTTATTTTTTTAGTTAATGGAAAATTATGTTAATTCCCTCCTATTTCTCTTTCCCCACATTTAAAAAGAAAAATAAATAAAACCTTAAAAATATGCATAGACAAGCTTAGAAAACATTTTAAATATTGTTTAATACAAGGGTACTTATTCTTATTCTTTCTTGTCAGGGAGGTCTTTGGCAATTGAGTGAAACCTATGGACTCCTCAGAATATTTTCATCATGTTTTTGACATTCAAAATGAATTGAAATGCTAAATTCCAATTAGAGAAGAGTGAAAATAGAAATGTCATTTTCTCCCATTCAAAGTTCGTGAGTCCCATGAAATCCATCCACAGGACCCCATAGTCCACAGGATTAAGAATACTTCATCTGTGAGGTGCAAGAGAAAGAACTGACAGAGGAACTACATGGGAAAGAAGTGTTAGTAGTTCTGGAATCATGCTCTCCTCCAGAATGGGCTAAAGAGGGAGCAAAACACACACACACACACACACAGAGAGAGAGAGAGAGAGAGAGAGAGAGAGAGAGAGAGAGAGAAACAGAGAGAGAAAGAGAGAAACAGAGACATTTCTAGAAGAAGAAGGAGAAGGAGGAGGAGGAGAAGGAGAAGGAGGAGGAGGAGGAGGAGGAGGAGAAGAGAAGAGAAGAAAAAGAAGAAGAAGAAGAAGAATATAATTTTTTTTTTAATTCAGAAAGAAATGAGGCTAAGGAAATAGGGAAGGAGGAGGAATGGATAAGAGAGGGACTTTTAGAGGAAACTCTACCCATATAAGATCTGAGTTTAAAAGAGTACAATATGTATTTAGTTGGAAATAAGTCTTTTAAATTTATAAAGAAATAAGAGAATGGGAGTTTGTTTAAATTAACAGGAATGGGATAAAAAGAAAATACCATATATATTTGAAAAGTTATAAAAGTCTTTTAAATTCAAATATTAACAAAAGGACAATGGCAAAGGGTGGAAGGAGAGGATAAGAGAAAGATCCTTAGGACATGGATATTAATTAAGTATTGGAGAGCAAGGTAGTGAGTAAAAGTAAAGCAGAGGAGTCAAGAGAGGTAGGAAGTAAAAGATACACACAAGCATAATAATAGAATTTATTAAGCAAAAAAACCCAGAAATAGCAATTATAATCTCAAAATTAAAGCTAAAATAAATTTAATCAAAAGAGAAAAATAGGGAAACTATACTATATGTCAGCCATATTAATCAATATTGTTTTAAACTATTTAAAATAACCAGATCCACCAACCCTGAAGTCAGGAGACCTGAATTCAAATATGACTTCAGACACTTAACACTTCCTGGCTGTATGACCTAGGCAAGTCATTTAACCCCAATTGCCTCAGCAAAATAAAATAAAATAAAATAATTAGACCATATAAGGTTGGAATATTTCTGTGGCATAAGAAATAATGAATTGGTGAGTTAGAAAAATATGAAAAGACTTGGACTTATGAAAGAAGAGGTTATCTACTCTCAGAGAAACAGGACAGACAAGCAAAGTACAGTATTACATAGATGTATATGAATGTATATTTGTATGCTTATAGATATCCCTGTATATGTATTATATTTATATATACATATGGGTACATATATATGTGAGTAAGTATATGTATAAATATATCTGCACTTAATTGTGGCCTTGGGGAAAGAGGGGAAGGAAAAGGAGAAAAGAATAAAGTAAAAAGTGCACAGCAGAAAACAAAAGAAAACCTACAGGAAACAAAGAAAAAAATGGACATCTCTGAATACAATGTATAGTATTTATTCTTTAAGTTTTCTTGAAATGGAAATGTATTGCTTTATATTGAATCCTCTCATATTCTGCTATGTACATGGCATTTTTTTTCTTTTTCTATTTTATATTAAAGTTTTTAATTACTCATTTTTCTTAAATCCTGATTTAGTTTAGTTCCTTTTAGGTACTTAGCAATTCTCTGGACCTCAAATGGAGAATCATTTCCTTTCAAATTGTGTTTTACCAAAGTACTCCTTACCATCTTAGCCTCCTTACCATATTCTCTCTAGTATTCCTAAAGGTAATTTTGTCTATAGCCACTTTGTGCATACATTTCATCTTGGAGTCATACTGAAGTCATCATTCTCCTTCATTAAACTTATCCAATCCATTGTGACAATGTGGCAATCAGTGGCCATGATGATTTTTTAAAGCATAGATCTGACTATATCAATCCTGTTGCACATAGTAGGTGTTTAGTCAATGTTTATTGGATAAATGAAGGAATGAATGAAAGGAGTGCCAATGGCTTCCTATTAAGAATTCAATAGAAATGCCTATGTAGATTATTTAAAGAATCCTTCCTGTTGTCTCAGTCTTCTTGAAGCAATTCTAGTGAATCCTTACTTGCATTGTGCACTATCTCTGGACTTTGTGTCTTTGCACTAGCAATCCTTCAGATTTAGAATATTCTGCCCCTTTCTCTCATTTCCTTTGAGGTTCATCTCAGGTCCTATCTACTCCAGGAACTCTTTCCCAGCTCCATCAACTTCTAATTTCTTTCCCTCTCAAAGCACTCTTGATAGATTCTGTATTTCTCTTGTTTGTGTAAAGTTATTTGCATCTTGCATCTCTCTTTAGAATATGATTCTTTGAAGACAGGAATTATCTTTATGTTTATTTTTTCTTGTTATCCCTAATAATTAGCACAGTGTTTACTACATGGTAAATCTTTAATAAAAGCTTGTTGACGACCTCCAAACTTGTTGGCTCCTCTACCTCCATCTCAACATGTGTGGGATAGACACACACACAAACATTCATCCATTGTCTAGGTCATCACCTTCTCTTCCTCCTAGTGTTCACATATCTTCTAAAATGTTGAATTTTCCAAGATGTTTACTCCATGACTCATTGAGGTAGAACTTTCCTTATTTTTTTCTGTTCTATCTAATTTCTGATTCCCAACCAGCCAACTGTCACAAGGTTATCAGAGATTCAGAGGCTTCATGGTCTAGTCCTGAGCAAAACTAATGATGTCAGAGGTTTAACATGTGCTAATGTGTATCTTATAAGAACAAAGGCTAGGAACCTTTGTTTTATCAATGCAGATTTGTTTTATCAATGTTTTATCAGTGACTACACTGCTGGTGTCATGTACAAATCTTTGTTCCAGCCTTTTCTTTGAGCAACACTGGTTTGTGAGATCATAGAAAAAGATCTAGAAGAGACCTCAGAAGTCTAATAAAACTTTCTCATTTGACAGATGAGGAGACTGAGGCTGGGAGAGGGTGATAGCTTGTCCAAGATCACCCATATCCATTCTACATTATTAAAGTCCCTTGATTGTAAGCTCATTGAAAGGAGGGATTCTGTCTTACCTAAACATCCTATCTATCCCCATTGTCTAGCATAATATGGGATAGAATAAACAATTGATAAATACTAGGAGTATGTATATTAACTGATAGAGAGAATAGAACCATTTACATCCATTCCACAGACCTCTGTACAGATTAACACAGCAATTATGAGTGCACAAACTGGGAAGAATGGATCAGCATTTGGGCTTTTGAATTATAGAATGAAAGGGCTACTCATGAAACTTCCCAGAGGAAGCTGTGATAAGTTTCTCCCTAATACCTTCCTATAATATTTCAGTATCTTTAATGCCAACTTGTCTCTCCAGTGGTACAAGTGGCACATTCTGGGCACATCCATCTGTGCTTTCTAAGGATAACTTGTCTAAGCCCTCCCATTCCTTTTCCACTGATGAGATGCCCAACTCATTTGAAACCTTCATCTATTTTTTAAGCACTCTCTAAATACTAATATTGTACTCAAGCTATCCAGCTCCTATCTCTCACTCTCACTTTCTTTGCCCATCATAACATTTCCGGAAATGCAGCTTGACATGATAGCTAGAACATGGGAATTTGAGTTAGAAAGTCCTGAACTCAAATCCTATCTCACATATTAACTAATTTTCAGACCCTGGGCAACTTTTTCAGCCTTTTAAAAAAATAAGTTAGCATTTATGGAACAATCACTATCATTTAGAGAATACTCTAGGTTTGAAAAGGTTTTTATATGTTTTCTTATTTGATTCTCACAATAATCCAGTAAGTCAGAAGATATTGTTATTATTATATTCACCTTACAAATGAGAAAAGTGAGGTTGACAGAGGTTAAATGACTTGTTTGGAGTCCCATAACTAGCAAGTATCTGAAGCAGTATTTGAATTCAGCTCTTCCTGACTCCAAGTCCAGCTCTCTTTACATTGCACCGCTTAGCTAGCACCTACCTCACAGAGTTATTGTAAAAATCAAATAAATTATGATATATGAAGAACTTTGCAAACCTTAACATCCCATATAAATATTAGCTATTTCTATTATACCTTTTACCTGCTAAGTCCAGCTAAGGCCCACCATTTAGCCCTTCATCACCTTTTGGGTTAGCTGATTCTTCTGAGATGAAAATGTTCCATGACTTGGAACCAGATAGCATCACTATAAGAATGCAAGAGTTGTAAAGTGTGTGTGAGCATGTGTGTGTGTGTGTGTATGTGTGTGTGTGTGTGTGTGTATGTGTGTATGTGTGTGTGTGAGTTTGTGTGTGAGTTTATGTGCATGCATGCTCGTGCACACAACTTGGAGTTGTTAAAAGCAATGCATCTTTCCACAAATGCAATATAGCTTATTTTCTTCCTTCTATTCAATTCTAAACCAATTTATGGTCCCTCTGGAGAGCCTGTCCAAGTGACATGTTCTGATGTACTAATTTGAAGAGCAATATGCCCAAATACGGTACATCATTTGAACAACAGGCATTTTCTATTCGTGTGTGTGTGTGTGTGTGTGTGTGTGTGTGTTTCCTGTGTGGACTGTTGGGACAATCTCTTTTGATTCATTATACATCTCACTAAGGAGGCCCTGTAGTATTCTGGGGCAATCAGCACAATATCATCTGTGATCAGAAGCATCTGGAGACCTTCATTTCCTAAAGGGAACCTCTCTTTCATTTGGACTCTGTGAAGGACATTCTCCATGACAATGCTGAACACCTGTTTTATGCCTCACTTAATATTAACAATCAGGATCAAAGACCACAAAATTATTATCTCTGCAGTTTCAGCTATCAGGAAATTTTGCATAATCCCAACACATGCAGAAAAGAACAGACTTTAGAGTTGGGAGGAGCTGCGGAGATCACCTCACCTAACTTTATCCACCAAAATTTCTTTCTACAACACATCCAATAAAAGCTATCATGCAATTTCTTCTAAATGGAACCCCTATCTCCTAGGGCAATTTTTTCTACTTTAAGTCCTTTCTCTGTTTATCTTTATGTCTGTCTTTGTCTCTTTCTGTTTCTCTGTCCCCAACTCTGTCTATATATCTTTCTGTCTATCTCGATTTCTCTGTTGCTATCTCTTTCTCTGTTTCTCTCTGTCTCTCTATTTCTGTCTCTGCCTCTCTCTTTCTCTTTGTCTGTCTGTCTCGGTTTCTCTCTTTCTTTGTCTCTCTGTTTCTGTTTCTCTTTTTGTCTCTGTCTCTGTCTCTGTCTGTCTCTCTGTCTGTCTCTCTCTCTGTCTCTCTCTTTCTCCCTCCCTTCCTCTCTACCCCACTTTCTTTCTCTTTTCTTTGTAGGTGAGGAAACTCCCTCTGCCAATGCAGATGAGCAGCAGATCTGCATTTTGAGTTGCCTGGGGATGGCATGATATCCTACTTCCTTTCCATCCTTATCACCTTGTTGAAGGAAAACTTTTAGACCATTGCTTTGCTCTTCAGAGCCAAATTCTTCTTTATAATATCCAACTAGTGGGAATCATGTGTCCTCTGCACTTTTCTCAGATTCTTATCAATAATACCCAAGAGAGAGAGAGACAGAGACAGAGACAGACACACACACATACAGAGAGAAACAGAGACACACAGAGAGAGGCAAGTAGAGACAAAGACAGACAGAGAAAGAGAGAATTCTCACAAAAATCATATAGAAATAGAAGCAGTTGGATAGCATGATGAGTATTGGACTTAGAATAAGAAAGACCTGAATTCAAATCCAACCTTATTAGCTGTTAGATCCTGGGCAAATCACAGCCTCACTTTCCTCGTTTTTGAAATAATACTATCTACAGCCTAAGGTTGTTATGGGGATCAAATGAAATTATATCTGTAAAGTATTTTGCAAATCTTAAAGGAATAGCTAGATGCCAGCAATAAATATCACCATTATGAGAAAACAAATGAATGAGTCAGTAGTAATGAATATCTTCTTCATTATCTTTTTTGGTATCATTATCACCTGTACATGGATCTTATACATGGATTATCTCAATAGTCTGTTGGTTGATATATCTGCTTCAGTCTCTCTCCATTGCAGTTCATCCTCTACCTAATTATCAAATCTTTCTAAAATACAAATGTGACCCTATCTTGACTTTATTCAGTCAACTCTAATGGCTCCCTCCCTGATTCCTTAAAAGTCAAATATCCTATATTTGCCATTCAAAGTCCTCACAACCTGATTTCTTCTTGCATAAATGGTAAGTGTGTGAGGTCAAATTTGAACTTGGGTATTCTGACTCAAGGCCCACAGTTCTATTCACTGTGCCATATAGCTGTATCTGGGACTAGGTATTTCCCAAGCACAGGTACAGCTGACTTTTTAGCCCCTCAGGGTCACTTCTACTCTCATTTCTCACTCACCTGTTGATTCAAAAACACAGAAACTTTTCCCACAGCAAACTCCTTGGCACTGTTCTCCCCACTGGCAATGGTCAGGGGACATTCATATTGAAGAGCTGTGAAAAATGGGGACAGACACAGAGATTGTCATTAGTATCCTGAATCTCTCCTTTAATCATCTGTAGAGACTTAGTGTCCTTTTTCTGCCTAATAATAGTGTCCCTATGCTCCCCACCTTCTGACTTTTTACTCTGCAAAACCAAATCTATGATTAAATTTCATAGGACCATAGATATAGAACTAGAAGGAGCTTTAGAGAGGACTACCCCAAACTCCTCATTTTACAGATAAGAAAACTGAGTCTCTAGAGAGGTTACGTGACAAACCATTGTCACAATGACAGAGGCAAGATTTGAACCCAGATCCTCTGATTCCAACATACTTTCTCCTATACCCTTTACTAAACCTTGGATCCTGAACTCCAATAGTCTTCTGACATTTTAGACCCTTGGAGACAGAAGGAAAATGAAACTTTGCAGGATAAGAATGGAGTTGGAGTCTGTGAAGAAAGCACAAACTCTGTTCTAGTCCCAGGAGCCATTCTCACTAGGGGAGAAGCCTCTCTTGATGATGCAAGCAAAAACCTGAGGAAGGAACTCAGAAGAGTGTGTGGTCATTTCTGCTTGGGAAATGCTTTCTTGGCATCCCTTTATGCAGCCATTCATCTTCCCTGTGCATTTAAAAGCTGTGGAAAACATTGGGATAGAAGGAACAGATAGAAAAAAGTTTCTCATGTCACTGATAGAGGAAAAACCTTCCACTAGAGTATCCCAGGTCCAGGAAATTCAGAGCCTCATAGTGACAGATTTAGAGCAGGAAGGGACCTTAGAACTCACCAATTCCAGCCCCTCATTTTTCACAGGCCCATAGAGATAGAGGGAAGTCCAAGGTCACACAGGTAGCAAATGACAAAAACACAGTTTTGATTGAAGAATTCCGATGCTAAATCCAGAATTTTTTCCCCAATAACACCATGCTTCAGGAGAAACCAGTGCCTGCTTCCCTGAACCTATGGGAATATGGCATATATTTTATGGTCTCTCTCTTAGAGAGCTTGGGAAACTAAGTAATGCATCGGCTAGAATATTGGGCTTGGAGAGTGGAAGACCTGAGTTCAAATCCAAGTACTTCCTAGCTGTGTGATCTTGGGGAAGTTACTTACCCTCTGATTCCTCAACAGTAAAATAGGGATGATTATAGCAACTACCTCACAGGGTTCTTATTTGTTCCTTACAACAGTACTGTGATGGAACATTACACTTATGCATAATCTCCCCCATTCTTTAAGGCTGAGAGAAATTAAATGACTTATATGGGTTCATACCACTAGCAAGTATCTGAGAAAGCATTCAATTTTAGATTTTCCTGATTCTAGCCCACTATTCTCTCTCTACCACAACACAGCTTCTTGGAATAGGTGCGCTCTAATGGTGAAGTCAATAGCCCACAATTCAGTAGATTGTTGGGTTGGTTCATTTATGTTTAGTCAGATGACAGGATCAATCCAGCCTGAAGATATTAAGCTGGAGGAAGTGAATGCTCATCTCACACCACTGTGGCTGAAAGAATTCCTCCTCATTTATAATAATAAGACTCTAAAAGAAAGACCAGTACCCAGTGGGCAGAAAGTTGGGAGCGGTGAATTTGCCCCCAGAATGCCCTGTCCCTATTGCTTGATATCAACCCTTCTATCCTCCCTACCCCCAATGCTAGTGCAAATGTTCCCCAGCCCAATCACCATCAGGAATTAATAAAGTGTATTCCAAACAGTATGAGCAATGTCAGCCAGGAATGTCTCTGAGTTGGAATTCTTAAAATACTTTTGTTTATAGAGAAGTTTTACACGTTAGCTTTTTCCAAAAGCTAATCTGAAGAATGGTCCCCACAGACATCTGAGAGCACTTTGGCTGTCTTAATTTGCTCATGATGTTTCATTAATATCAATTTTTCCTCCTATATCCCGGCCTGGCAGGTTCTTTTACAAGTGTTCAATTCCCCAAATCTCCTGATTTTTCTTTTTTTTTTTTCAAAACACTTTTTTTCTGTACTTCTCCCTTCATTTCATGAGAAATTCTCCTAAATCACCTCCTTAATGCATACTCTTTTTTTGGCTCTCCTGGATCGTCAAAATGGTAAGGTAGTATTAGTAAAATGAAAGGCACTATTGCCTTCCTAGACATTCTTTCCCTCTGAAAGTTGTCCCCAGAGAGGGAGATATAAGGGGTCCAATCTGGATAAAATAAATCCCAGTCCTGTCTCTTTCCATGATTAGGACAGTGTGCTTCTGAAAATCCCACCAATCTTGCCGTCCCAGAGTCTAAGAACCTTCTGCTAAAGTCAGATTAGGCATTTTCTAGCTGGAGACTGAAAGGCAGGAGATAAAAGTAAACAAGTATCTGCAAATAGGTCCCAATCCTTATCCTACCAAAACTATTACCATGAATTAATCCCAGGTCACTTGTATAGTCAAGAACCTAAAAATGGCTCCCTATTTCATCAAGTTCAAACTTCTGCCTGGCTGTCAAAGCCTTGTACAGATCATCTGATCTCCCCATGCAGTACAATATCACCTTCCACTCTAATCAGACTGATTGCTCACTGACCAATACAGGTGCTATGCTCCTCACTCTAAAAATAAGGAGTTTATATTCCTTCTCTCCCCTCACTCTCAACCCCCCTCCTCGCACCCCCACCCCCCACAGTCACATATTTTATAGAGCAGGAAGTTGAGGAAAATCAAATGAATTGCTGTTCAAGGTCACAGAACCACTTCGTATAATTCGAACCCAAACCTCACCTATCCAAATCCTATCCACCCATCCTTCAAGGCCTAGTGTGTCCCACTTATTTCTTAAAATATTTTCTAGCCCATACTTCTTCACAAGATCATAAATTCATAGCTGGAAGGATCTTTCCTCAGAGACCATTTAATCCAATCCCTTCATTTTACAAATAAAAAAAGTTGATCCCATTGAAGAATTAATTTATCCTTCACTTATCCAAGTGACTTATCCAAGTCACTCAGGGAGTAAACAAAGAATCAGGATTTGAATCCATATCCTCTTGTTTCTCTGCATTTCACTGCTAGTCAAGCCTTTCTCTGAATTTTTTCAGGGCCTACAATCTATCTTCTAGAATTTAGCACTTGATCATATACTATTTTCTATCCTTCTCTAATTGTTTTTTGTGGACTGGTCTTATCTCCCCAAACAGATTGTTAGAGCTTTTTGGACAGGGACATTAATGATTATAATAATGACTAAGGGTATTATTCCTTTGGGAGAATGGGCTTACTAACCCTCATAGAACTGGAGCCAGCAAGAATAGCAAATAAAAACAAAGGAAGAATTGACACTCACCCTACAACATTTAGTACTGAAGGAAAAGAACCATATCAATTCATTGCTAGGATAGAAACAGATAAGTGAAAAAATGAGTCCCAGCAGCTTAGTATTTCACAACCCAGAAGAGTTCATTTTTAATGCACTCTGACTCTCACATCATTAATAAAAATATTAAATAAAACTACTTCAGTATATATAAATCCCTGGGAAACTCTATTATGAACACTTTTTCATCCAGAGAAATGCCAATTTAATTTTTAATATTTTTATTGATATCTTTTGTTTTTATATCATCTACATTTCCCAATATATTGCTCCTTCCTTGTCTCCTAGAGATTCATCTTTTGGAACAGAAATTACAGAAATTTTTAAAAGATCAGCATAATTAACCACCACATCAAAAAAAAAAAAAAGTGTGACACTCTATATGGTGTCCTATACCCCTAGTTGTCCATCTCTGTAGAGAAGAGGGAAAGTGTTAAGAAGTGTCTATTTAGCCTTACCCTTTGTTTCCTTTGTTTAAGCCAGTTTAAACAAACCAAAGTAATCCTTCCCCCCAATCCCATGGTGACTCGATTAATTTTTAATAGCCTTATGTTCAAATGAAGAGGGAGTGCAGATCCAACCATGTTGCCCAGGGTCCTGTAACCCTCTCTTACCCAGTGCCAGGTGTACTACACAGCAGTTCATAAGTAACCAAGGATCTCTGTCCTTGAAAATATAGTTATTCTATATGTGTGATGGGGATAAGAATAGAGTGAAGCAATCTCAGCAAGACTTGCTCTTTGGTGTTAAGACATTTTCATCCTTTACATTTACCCCCCTTCCCTCAATTCCCCTTCTTTCTAGTCTGTTCTGAGATTAAACAGCCCACTGGCTCTGATGGCAACTTGTGGGAAGTATTCATGTGAAGGGAGGGAATATTGATCACACGTTTCCTAGTGAAGCCTCCAGATCTGGGATGATGATGTATTTTTAAATATTTCCATCTTTTCTGGCATCCTTTTGCTGACCAAAGGAGTAACAGCAGATGTAAGACAATGGACCAAGAGGGACTCTCCTAGCCACAACATTTCCTGGAACCAAAGGCTTAGTAATGTGTACAAATGAGAGAGTCCCCTCAAAGCTGCCCTTGAGGGATGGTTTAACTTGTAACTATAAAAATGGGTTCTTCTGTGGGTTTGGTCTAAATAACTTGTATGGATGCCCATTGCTGTCACTTTAAAAAGTATGCTTGTAAAAAGTATGCTTTCTGATTCAATGGCATATTGGTTTTGCTCTTTTAAAACACTGGAAATTAAATCAGCAAGGCCTTTCCATGTATATTCCCTATTTCATTTAGAGATTGCATGATATCGTTGAAAGAATGTTGGAGCTAGGATCAGGAAACCTTTGCTTTTAATATTACCCCCAACACATATTGCTTCCATGACTATGAAGAAAGAAAGAAGGAAAGAAAGAAAGAAAGAAAGAAAGAAAGAAAGAAAGAAAGAAAGAAAGAAAGAAAGAAAGAAAGAAAAGAAAGAAAGAAAGAAAGAAAGAAAGAAAGAAAAGAAAGAAGGAAAGAAAGAAAGAATGAAAGAAAGAAAGAAAGAAAAAAGAAAGAAAGGTAGAGAGGAAGGGAGGAAGGGAAAGAAGGTGGAAAGGTGGGAGAGAGAAAGGAAGAAAAAGAGAAAAGAAAATAGGAAGGGAAAAGGAAGGAAGAGAGGGAAGGAGAGAGAAAGGAAAGAGAAAGAAAGAATGGAAGGAAGGAAAGAAAGAAGGAAGGAAGGAAGGAAGGAAGGAAGGAAGGAAGGAAGGAAGAAAGGAAGGAAGGAAGGAGGGAGGGAGGAAGAAAGAAAGTTTTCTGTCTTTCTCTCTTTCCTCTCTCCCTCTCTCCTTCCCTGTCATAGACCCTCATAATTTTTCTGTTCCAACTGCCAACATTCCTTCATTTCTCATTCAAGGATTGTAAATACTGGTTTTATCATAGCTTTACCATAGATTTAATGTTTACTAGCCTGGAAACATCATCCTTGAAGTTGTGATAGCAACATATCTATGTGACATTGATAAATTAAAGAACATCTAGAGGAAGGTAACTAATATGGCAAAGAATCTTGAAATGATGTTATATGCATTGTTTGAAGGAAATAGAGACATTTGGCCTGGAGAAGAGATTGGATTGGAGGGAAAGGGAGCAGTGTGGAGATCATATCAACAGAATCTAAGTATTTAAAGGGTTTTTCTATAGGAAAGGAATGAGATTTGTTCTGCTTGGTCCCAAATTTTGGAACGAGGACCTATGAGTGAAATTTAAACTGTATGTAAAAGATAACTTCCTAATAATTAAAGCTTTTTCTTTTTCTTTTTTTAAATGAGCTACCTTAGAATACTGTGGGTTCTTCCTCACTGGAAATCTCCAAGCAAAGGCTAAAATTTCACTTTTATATTTTTGGTATTTTTAACAGTATTTTATTTTTCCAAATACATAGAAAGATAATTTTCAACATTAATTTTTGCAAAGCTTTGTATTCTAAATTTTTCTTCCTCCCTCCCATAGTTCCCTCTTCCCTAAGACAACAAGCAATCTGATATAGATTAAATGTGTGCAATCCTTTAAAACATATTTCCATTTTTTTCATGTTGTGCAAGAAAAAATAAAAAGGAAATATTTCGATCCACATTTAATCTCCATAGTTCTCTCTCTGGATGTAATTGACATTTTTCATCCCAAGTCCAAAGAATTGCCTTGAATCACCACATTGTTGAGATGAGCCAAGTCCTCACAGTTGATCATCACATAATCTTCTTATTACTGAGTACAATGTTCTCCTAGTTCTGCTCATTTCATTCAGCAGCAGTTTATGTAGGTCTTTCTGAAATCAGTCTGCTCATCATTTCTTATAGAACAATAATATACTATTATCTTCAAGTACCATAACTTATTCAATCATTCCCCCACTGATGGGCATCCACTCAATTTCTAGTTCTTTGCCATTACAACAAAAGAATTGCTACAAACATTTTTTACACATGTGGATTCTTTTCTCTTTTTATAATTATCTGTTTGGGATACAGATCTAAAAGTGGTACTGCTGGATCCAAAGGCATGAACAATTTTATAGCCCTTAGAGCATAGTTCCAAATTATTCTCCAGAATTGTTGGATCATTTTACAACTCCACCAACAATACATTAGTGTTGTAGTTTTCCTACATCCTCTTCAACATTTATCATTATCTTTTCCTGTCATCTTTACCAGTTTGAGAAGTATGAGGTGATACCTCAGAGTTGGAAGACCACTTTTAAAAAAAAATAGCTGTGTTCTTTTAAATGTATGGAATAAAACAAACATTTCCATAATAATAAAAAAAGATGATTGCTCATGAAACTGCAGATCTATTATATACAATTTACTATTTTTTCAACATAATAATTAAGTTATCATGGAATTTCTTTTTCCCTTTTTTTCTTCTTTTCTTCTTCCTTTATAACCTAAAGATAGCTATCATTAGACACTATTTGAATAGGAATCTGTGATGTTTTTATAAAATCATTCTATATACATTTTTATTTATCAGTTCTTTCTCTGGATGTAATTAGCATGACTAATTAATCTGGATATTTAGAATAGTCAAAGTGACTTATTTGTTCAAAGTTGTTCTTAAAATAATATTGCTTTTAGTGTATACAACATTCTCTTGGTTCTATTCATTTCAATCTTCATTATTTCACCATAGTCCATCCATGTTTTATTATAATCATCAAGATTATCATTATTTATAGCATAGGGGTATTCCATCATAATTATATACACAACTTATTCAACCATCCCCCAACTGAAGGGCATAACCACAATATACAGTTCTTTGTAGAAAATAATTTTTCAACTTTTCAGTATTGTAGAACAGTTTCTTGTTCAGGCATGGGTATGCTTCAATGGTCACTGAGGTTCTTTCTATCACTGAGGCTATGGTTTGGAACAGGAACTTGAAAACCTTAGCAAAGAAGTAAAGATCCTGAAAAACAGAGGAGAAAGGAAACAGTATGATGGCCATTACTTGGAGTCAAACTTGGACTTAGAGTCAGAAAAACCTTAGTTTGCATCTGGCCTTACATATCTACTAGCTAAGTAACTTTGGGAAAGTCACTTAATTTCACTGAGCTTTATGTGTAAAATGTGGGAAGTAGGCTCAATGACTTCTAAGGTCCCTCCCAATTACAAATCTATGAATTATGTTAGAAATCAAAACTGCAATGATCTATTAAGGGATGATATTCTAACACAGCTTATTTTGGAAAATGATTGTTTAGACAATGGTTCTCAAAGTATGGTCTAGAGAATCCTGGAGATCACTGAAATCCTTTTAGAAGGTCTACAAATTCAAAAATAGTTTTTTTTCCAATATGGTAAATGTCTATAAATATAATCCAGATAAACAAAAACTCTTTGGAGAGATCCTCAATAATTTTTAATAGGATAAAGATATTGAAAACAAAAGTTTGAGAACCACTGCTTTAGAAAGTTCTAATTACTCATGCTTAACCAAAACTCATATGGATCCCATGGTACCCCTAGCTTGGAATTTCTTCTCACTCAATTTCTTTCAGCTTCAGTTTTGTCATCTGTAAAACAAAGAGGTTGATCTAAATGACCCTTTCAGCCATAGAGTAATAAACTATTGGGACCTCTGTTGTGTGTACGGTCTTCAAAGCACAAAGGCTTCCAAGCTAAAAAATATCACATTGTCCATCTGAAACTAAAGGATTCAGGATTCAGCCTTTTTCTTTTCTTTTCTTTTCTTTCTTTTTGAGGACAGAACTCATTAGATTAACCATTTCCCCTTTCATTGTTTTAATGAAGTTAGAGGGTGACAATATAGTTGGCAGCATTCATTTGTCAAAATGTGTCCTTTGCTTTCTACAGTAAACTGGCTCTGGAGTACACTGCCTAGACTGTGGAGAGGGTGGGGAGGGGTGCATTTATTGGAAGGGATTGAATTTGCAAAGACCTTAGCAATTCCCCTGAAAGGAAAAGCCTGTGCAAGGGGTCAATTTACCTTTTGATCCCAAGCCACAAAGTTGATAATCAGCCATCACTGTTCACAGACCAGATGAACTGATTTGTTGAATCATTCAATAAATGAACTATTAACTGGGAAAATGCTTACCCGTACTTTAAAAAAAATTAAAATCAAAATAAAAGGGATTGATTGACAAGGCATCAATAAAGCTGCAGGCATGCACTACTGACCTTCCTTTTCTTGGCCCCAAAAATCTGTTTATTAGAATTCAGATCCTATAAATAGACAGTGATGGAGGAAATGGCAAGCTGCCTGTTTTATAAGTATCTGTAAAATTCTAAGTATTTAATACTTGACTCTCCTTTTAATTTACTCTGTTGTCCATATTTAAGGAGAAGCCATTGTTGGAGCAGAGAGGTGAGTAAACAGCAGAGAGTTTTCTGCTCAGAGGTTCTTTGCCTCTACCTGGCTCCAAGAACCTGGGCCATCTGGGCCATCCAGTACTACTTATTAAGTATGTGCTCTGCCCAAGGATGTACATTGTAGAGGATACAGTAGGTCCCTGGAGCTTTCATCAGCAGAGGGAGCACTGACATTGAAGATTTCTTAAAACCCAAATGTCAATTTTATATTTTTCTGTGATATTCCTGAGTATTTATATCTTATTGATCTATCTTCTTGTTGTTTAGTTATGTGCTTTAATTGTGCCTGACTCTCTGTGACTCCTTTTGGGGCTTTCTTGGCAAAGATACTGTAGTGGTGGTTTATCATTTCCTTTTCTAGCTCATTTCTGCAAGTGAGGAAACTGAGGGAAACAGGGTTAAGTGACTTGTCCAGGGTCACACAGCTAGTACGTATCTGAGATCATATTAAACGCAGGTAGTCCTGACTCCAGGCCTGGTACTCGAGCCACTGCACCATCTAGTTGCCATTCTACTGTAGATTATAAATTCTGTGAAGGGAAAGGCCATTTCCTACACATCTGTATTCTTCTTGACAATTTTTCACAATCATAGTAGACTGCTTTTATGAGTTGGCTCTCCCTTCATGAGAGGCAATGTAATGCAGTAGAAAGAACCCAGGAAGACGGAAGACCAGCTCTAAATCTTATAACCTGTGAGACCTTGGACGAGCCACTTAATTTCTTTGGTTCTCAATTTTCTCATCTGTAAAAGGAAGGGGTTGAGTTTGACAGCCTCTTAGCTCCCTTCTTGATGTAGATCTATGATCCCATTAGAGAAGCAACTCGCTAGAGTGAACAGATCTGTAAACATGGAGTCAGGAAAACTTGAGTTCAAATCCTGCCTTAAAAATTTATTATCTGTGTAATGCTGATCAAATCATTTAGTTTCTTTCAGCTTCAGTTTCTCATAAAGAAAGGTGGAGATAACAATAAATCCCACTTTTCTGAACTGTCATATGAATCAAAAGAGATAACATAGGGGACAGCTAGATGGTGCAATGAATAGAGCACCAACCATGAAGTTAGGAGGAGCTGAGTTCAAATAGGGCCTCAGACACATAACACTTCCTAACTATGCGACCCTCAGCAAATCACTTGACCCCATTGACTCACACACACAAATTAATTTTTTAAAAAGAAGTAAGATATATACACAGGGCTTTGCAGACCTTAAAAGTGCTATATAAAATGCAAACTGTTATTATATGTATTACACATTCAACCACACACCTATGAGGCAATGTAGTATAAAGGAAAGATCACTGAAATGGCAGTTAGGGGACCTGGCTCCTAAGTCTGAGTCACTAACTCACTAGTTCTTGACTTGGAACATGTTATTCTTTCTCTGCCTCAAGTTTCCAGTATAAAATTTAGAGGCTGAACTAATTGTTTTTTGTTTTTTGTTTTTTAGGGCCTGTCCCGTAGCTAAGAATAGGAGGAGAGACTTTTCTTGTTGTGGACCCATCATGTTTTGACTTTCCTAATAGAGGGATGTGGAAGAATGAGAGGACTGGGATCTTGGGGGAATTAGTAGAATGGGCCCTGGGACCTTCCCTATCTATTATTCCTCCCCCTTAACTCCTTTACCAAAGACTTAGGCCCTGAGTTAAAGCAAGAGAATGGTTTCCCTCAGTCTGATGAATTCCGAGAGAGAAGGGAGGAGCAATTAAGATGCTGAAAGTATAAAGGAAGTTGGAAGGGAAGGTGTAGAGGAGGTAGCTCTAAGCACCAAATTCCAGAGAGCAGGTGGGGAGGTGAGATTACATTCTCAAAGAGCTGCAGGGGGGCCAGTGCTAAAGTAATATAAGACTCCCTTACTTTTCTGCTTCCTCTGTAGTGTGACCTTTCTGACTTCCCAGCTCAAATCTTTATGAAAAGATAATCAGAAGTTTATTTTTCAATCTACTCTGAAGGGTTCTCAGAGCAGAATCTCCCTCGCGCTTCTCTCTTTCAGGCTCACTCTCCTTATCAGTGGGTTTGTAAACCTCTCTTTTCAGATGATTAAAAATCATTGTTTTGCAGTAGTGAAGGGGAGGAAGAGTCAGGGAGCAGAAGGGAGGGTATCAGAGGGACCAAGGCTGCCTCAGATACCTTTTCTTTCTTTAAGACTCAGCTCAAGCACCAGCTTTTGCATGAAATCTTTTCTGATCCTCTCCCCAAGTGATCCTCTCTCCCAAATTATCTAGGATTTAACTACTGTGTGTAGATTTGTATTTATCAACTTTATATTTGTGTTGTATATACATATATATTATATATGTAGGTGTGCTATGTATAATATATGTATATTATGTTGCTAATTAGCTAGCTACTTGTCTATTAAATTATAAGCATTAAGATAGTGTTTCATTTTTGTTATTTGTCTTGGTATCCCCAGTGCTTAACATAGTGCATGGCTCACAGTAGGTACTTTATATATTTGTTGATTATTCAATAAATATTTTTCACAGAAAATCATCTTTCAATTTAGGGGAAATGATTTGATGCCAAGTTCAGGAGATAGGTAATCCAAGGAGTAGGAGTAAGAAGAAAAAGAGAAAGACAGACAGACAGACAGAGAGGCAGGCAGAGAAACAGACAGACAGGCAGGCAGGTAGGCAGGGAGATAGACAGAGACTGACTGAATTTGTAACTCACACATGACCTGTCTAGAAATTAGACTATTCCTTGCTCTTGTGTCTTGCAGCAAACCCTTTAAAGCAGTTACCAGGCAGCCACACCTACTAGTGTCCCATGGAGAGATGAACAGAAAGGATTCTGCCTTGCAAACCCAGCTCACTTGCAGAAATCTCTGGAACCCTGAACCTTCCCTGAGCTACTCCTCCATTTCCACCTTGGTCAGGACTCAAATATCCCCTCTTCTTCACGGGTTCCACTTCCCTGGAGTTACCCAGTTGTAACTTACTGTTACAGTGCTTACTAAAAAAAGGGTGAGAGAAGGAAATGACTACATGACACTGCTTACATAACAAGGAAATGCTGAGGCAATGGGGGAGAGTAGTAGGAGCACTGACTTAGGAGACCTGGCTATCTGCATGACTTGGGGTAGTCATTTCTACCTGGTTTTCACATTCCCTGGGGGCAAAATGAAAATTTTCAATGAAATAATCCTGAAGGCTTCCTCAAGATGCAAAATTCCATGTCTGTGCTCCTCTTTTCCCTGTCCTGGGACTCAATTTTCCCACTTGATCAAAACCTGGCCTTTTCAGGCTGTTCTCAAGTCAGTTTTTGTTATTGGTTGATTTGAATGATGTGTAGGTCAAAGGATGATCCATCTCTTCCTGGACCCTCGAGTGCAACCTCCTCAGGCCAGCACCTCAGCAGTAGACATCACTGCATCCTTCCCTTAGTAAGGGAATATCTTCCTGTTTCTCCTGCCAAGTATTTCATTTGTGTAATTAAAACTTAGCTCCCCATTCCACTTCATTAGCTCTGTTTGAATTTCAGACAGCTCAGCACTTTCTCCAACACCAAGAATAAAAAGGTTCAGACTTCAGCCTCAGGATCTGCAACCTTTGGATAAGTCCAGTGGTTCTGCAAAACCAGAACATGTGTCTTAGGCCCTGAAAGGAGAGTCGAGAATGAGGGCATCCTTCCAAACAGCAAGGAGGAGAGAGTTTGAGCTGGGTACTTTATGACAGGCCTGCAACCTTGCCTTACAGGACCATCAAATAGAAGAGAAGAGGATAGGAGCCAACCCAAATTGCCCAACACTTAGAACCAGGCTCAAAAAAGGGACTGAACATATTCTGGGAAAGAAACCAGTCTCAAAGCACCAGGAAGTATTTTACAGCAAAATATCCACAGAGCAGCAGGTGTCCCTGTTGGGCCAGACAAGAGCATTCATTTCCAGTCTCCCTATCCTTCAGATCTAAGGACCTAAAATCCCAGGACTGAGAGAAAGTGAGTCATGGAGTAGCTCAGGACATGCTGTACAGACTAGCTCCTGGGAGAGCCTTTTCATAGCTTGGATGGCTCCTCAGGGGGCCACAGCCTCCATATCTTGGAGCAACACAGCCGGGGACAGGTGTCTCAATGCCAGCCCCCTTCCCTTTATTTTCATTTATTTAAAGGCTTTATTAAACTGAAGAGGCAGGTATACTGCCTTGGGTTCTTCTATAAAGTGCTTCAGTGACCAGAAGGCATATGAAGGGAATTAGTAGGGTCTGAGAATTATGTTTTCTTCTAAACTCTTCAATATTCTCCATGAAGACTGCCAAGCATGGTGTGATTTAAATGGCACAGAAAGTACCACACTATCCTCTCCAAAAATAGTTTTCAAACTGGCTTGTCTTGGTGCCTAAAATCCCACCATTGGAGTCAGTCCCTGGGGTTGATATCCATGCCATATCTGGGCATAGTTGTTTTTGTTTTTTTCAGTTTTCAAAAGAATTTTCACATCCATTCTCCCTATATTCTCAGTACTCCCATGAGAAGTGAGCAGTGCAAGAAATCACATTTAATAAATTAGGAAATGGGGAGTCAGAGAGATAAAATGAACTCTAACCCAGGTCCTACAGCAAGCCAAGAGGTAAAGTCAGGATTAATAAGAACTGATTTTTATATAACATTTTCAGGCTTATGGAGCAATTTACATAGATTTTCTCATTACAAGTTTCATGATCTTTATTTTGCAGCTGAGAAAATTGAGTCCCAGTGATGATACGTGACCTCTGAATAGCTGCAGAGTAAATATAAAAGATAAGATTAAAACCTGGATGGATGAATGGATGAATAAATGGATTTCAAATTAAGACTTACTTTCAGTCTAACTCTCCTTAGAACCCAAGACTACTAGAATTTAATGTCCTGATTGTCAGGCTTATTGTTGTATTACCTTATGTGTAGAGGAGAATCATAGTTTCTCTCTGAGGGTGTGTTCTGTTTTGTTCAAATTATGCCTAAGCAGAGTTCGCTATTTTGATCCCAGGGGGTAATGAAATGAAAATAATACATGAAAAACAAAACGCAGCGAAAATAGCTTAACATCGAGGTGAGTAGCATGCATCACGCAGAGGGGTAGATGAAAAATTGAATTGTATATTTCTTATCCCAGTTGTCATCCATGTTTCATCAAACTAAAACACAAAAACACTCCTAGAGCTCCTAACCTATGAATCAAACCAAAGCCACATTAGGATGTCCCCAACAGTCTTTCAATTTTTCATCTACCCCTAAGCCTGCATTTCTGTCTGAATGGTTGTCCATAGATGAGAATTGTCATGTTTCTGAAGTCCAAGGCTGTCAACCCAACCAAATATGACAACACAGCAGCCATTTGATTCCCCATAGCCAGCAGAGGATTCAGTCCTCCGCATGTAACAGGAGCCAGATCCCCTAAGACACATATGCTGCCTATCCCTGGAGCTCACAATGCTTTACAGATGTCCATTTAAATCCAATTAATCTCCATAGCTTTTCCAAGAAGGGGAAATGATCCCCACATAATAGATATGGAAACTGAGGCATGAGTTTAGGGGGATTGGAATGAGACAGAATTAGAGCCAGGAATAGAAACTTGAATCCAGAATTCCTATCTTCCCTTGACCTGTGAAATATCTACATTCAATTTAGTCTCATTGGAAGGACAAGCTTCATACTGCAGAGATCAAATAGTCCTACGTTATCATTTTAGGGAAGCAACTTAAATTGCCCAGGATCATATAATCATTCAGAAGAAGTGGGATGAAAAATAACGTCTCCTAATGAGTCCCATTCCATGACTTTTCATTTGCATCGAGGGAATATCCACTAAGAATTGCTGCTAACTCTTGTTTCCATGAGTCTTCCCTAGGAGCAGAGGAGAGTGATGTTTAAAGGGACCTGTAAGGGACCTTAGAGCACATTTAGCCTGACTTCTTATTTTACAGAGAGGGAAACTGAGCCCAGAAAACTTAAATTACTTGCCCAGAGTTATGTAGATTATGTAAATAAGAAAGGTACGATTTAATCCCATATCTTTTCATCATTTTTTCTGCTAGTCAAAGAAAGGAGGGCAGTTAGGGCAGTTCTTCATCACAAATAAAGAAGAAGTACAGAAAGGTTAAATAACTAATTCCAATTAAACAGCAGAACTAAGTCTAGACTCCAGTCATCTTAAGATGACTGGATCAAATGAGATAATATTTGTAAAAAGCAAACAAAAAACCAGAATATGGCTAATGTAAACATGTATTTTTACATCACTGCACAGATTTATAACAGGTTTTGTTTTTCTTGACTTCTCATTGGATAGGAAAGGGGGGAACAAGATGAAGAATTTGAAGCTTAAGAATTGAATAAGAATGTTTCTTTACTTAAATTTTTAAAAGTGCTTAATCCAGAACCTGGCACATAATAGGTGCCATGT
This sequence comes from Sarcophilus harrisii, assembly GCF_902635505.1. Lineage (NCBI taxonomy): Eukaryota > Metazoa > Chordata > Mammalia > Dasyuromorphia > Dasyuridae > Sarcophilus > Sarcophilus harrisii. The sequence goes on along the minus strand of NC_045427.1, from coordinate 472,065,316 downwards.
TAATGCTTATTCCTTCTTTTTCTTTCTGTTCTCCTTCTCCAGTGATCAACCCAGTGGTTGTTTCAGTTAAATATATTGCCTCCTTAAGAGCACTAAATCTTTCTGTTCATCCTCCAATTCAAAAAGACAAACAGGAATGCATGGAAGAAGTGGGATATGGAGATGGAGATTGGGGTCAGGGATTAAACTGTCTATTTCTTTTTCCTTCCTTTTTCTTGTCTGAATGTTGCCTAGCCAAGTTCTTCTCAATTCAAATGCAGTCTTTTTTTTCTTGACAGTTTTCATAGTGCCACGACTATCTCCTTTTCCCTTCACTTTTCAAAAACCTATGTTCACTGTACTTGGACCTGGGCAGCCTCCAGTCTCTATCCATCCATACTCTCCAGAGGAGGAGAGTCAGGATGGTGAGGGACCTAGAGATTGGGTCATACAAGAACTGTTGAAGTAACCGAGGCTGTTTTGCCCTGAGAAAGAAAATATGAGAGGATGCCCTTGCTATCTTGACAAATCTTCAAGTTTGTCATATGGAAGAGGGAGTCAACTTGTTCCACTGGATCTCAGAATATAGTACTTGGGGCCATGGGTAGACATGTCAGAGTAGTGAATGTCATTTTGAAATAAAAAAAAGTCCAAATAATTTTTGTACCCAAAAGGGATGGAGTCCTTTAGAAAATAGTGATTGAATTACCATAAGAGATCTTCATTATTCAGGCAGATGATAAATGGTCAAGCATCCTGGTTGTGATCAAGGGGATTCCTACAGAGGTAAAGGTTGAACCAGAGAATCTTGGAGGTCCCTTTCAATTCTGTAGTTATGTGTGAAAAAATAATGAAATTTCTGTGTGTCTTTGTGTTTGTCTGTGTGTCTGTACATCTCTGTGTGTGTGTCTGCGCCTATGGATTTCTCTCTCTCTGTCCATCTGCCTTTATTTCTGTGTGTTTCTCTTTCTCTCTCTCAATCTGTCTTTCTGTCTGTCTCTCTGTGTGTCTGTCTCTTTTTTTCCATTTCTCTGTCTCTCTATTGGTCTCTGCCCCTATCTCTGTCCCTCTGTGTGTCTCTGTGTGTCTCTCTCTGTCTCTGTCTGTCTCTGTTTCTCTGTGTCTCTGTCTCTGTCTCTCTGTCTGTCTCTGTTTCTCTGTGTGTGTCTCTCTCTCTCTTTTTCTTCCTCTCTCTGTCTTCCCCTCACCCAAGCCTCTTATTACTCCTGATAGCCTACCATAAAATTTCTTTGGCTTAAGACATTGTCATTCATTCATTCAACCAGCACTTATTAAGCACTCACTGTATGCAGTCACTACCATTACACTGTGGCAGGTTTTGGAAATATAGACAAAACCAAATTCTACCTTCTCAGAACCTGTAGCTACTAGGGAAAGAATTAGAGAATCATGGATTTAAAGTTGGAAAAGACTTCAGAAATCTGCCGGTGCAACTCCCTCCTGTTATAGATGAAGAAACTGGAAGCAGCTAGATGGCTCAGTGGATAGAGTTCTGGCCCTGAAATCAGAAGGATCTGAGTTCAAATTCAGCCTTATATTTACTAGCCTTCATCCTGAGCAAGTCACTTAACTTCAGTTACCTCTACTCCCTCAAAAAAAAAAAAAGCAGAGGAAGAAACTGGCACTGAGAAAGTGACAGTTGCTTGGGTTTGCACAGCTGGTAGGTGTCAGAGGTAGATTCAAACCCAGCTTTTCTGAGTTCAGTACTCTGCTATATCATGTTGCCTCTCTGAATTTTTGTTTCCTCCAAGATTCTATTATACTAATAACATTGACAGGAATCATTTATGATATCAGTCTCAATCAGTAACGTTTTATCCTGAATTAGCTGAGCAGTCACCATTCTGGGTACTAACACCCAAAATCAGAAAATGTCGGTTATATTTTGGGACAGGAGAAAGAGGGGATAATTTTAGCAAATGGGATGTGGCCTAGGAAAGTGGGATTGAGTTAGATTCTTGAGGGAAGGAAGACACTAAAAAAGGAGAATTGAAGCCAAGAGAAGAACAGGAGGGAGGGCCATAACCACCAGGCACCTTTGCTCCATTTGGAGAAGTCTGTCTCCATCTGGAAGTCTCCTCTATCCTAGCTCCTGATAGCTTTATATGACCATAACTATTTCTGTGACCAATTAACATTCAGTTCTGCACATGGCCCTAGTTCCAAGAACCAGGGACAAAGTACACCAACTTTCCCATTTTCTGAGAGCCAGCTCTGGCTGGCTGCAGCCACTCAATATTGATACTGGATCACTAACCAGAGAGAACCTTCTTTTTCCTTTCAGTAGCCCAGAGAGAAATCCCCTAAGGGGTCTGCTTCTCTTGGAATGACTAGTTTGAGGAAGTCACTTCCCCCAAGGAACTCAGGCACCTTTACCAAAGGGAAGATAAAAGATTCAAGGGGTGCAACCATAATTATCTTCCCACTGCGTGGCTTTTCAAGAAGAGAGACCTTTCCCCCATGATTCTGAGTGATTAAACTGAGTTCATGTTTTAAAATGTAGATAAAGTTACTTGGGCTAACTTTCCATGTTAACTGTTCACATCAGAAATGCTCAATGTCAGTTAAATTGGGTTGGATTATAGGACAACAAACTTAAGATCAAGAACATGTGGCAATATTTGATTCTACTAAGAAATGAAATGCCTTTTCCCCCGTCTTTTCAGCTATAACATTATACATATAAAGATACATGCACTCTAGTACTGTGCCAGGAATGTCAACTGCTTTTGATCTCTCCCTTCAGATATTAAAGTTTCCCCCCCTCCCCTCCACCATTGGCCCCTTATGGGCTTTCAAACCAATAAATAGGCAGAGAGCTGCCGCCTCTGCTCCTCTATGAGAAGGCTTACTTTTTTCATTGTGCACCCCATGGCCTTACAGGTCGTGTTTAATCAGCCTGGAGGTTTTGGTTAGCATTGACTTGAAGTTTAAAATAGCTTTGAAATAACCCTGGCCCCCTTGTCTCCCACCCTCTCTGTCTCTCAAATGTGCCCTCCCAGGGACAGAAAATATGGCTTCCCGATTATTTATAATTTTTGTTGTTGTTTGTGAGCCTTTCTTGGCAAAGGCCCCTTTCCTGATGTTATTTGACTAGGCTCCTATTCCTGATAGGACACCTTCTGCCTTCGGCAAGGGGCCTGGTTCAAGAGCCAAAAAAGGAGGTGGTGGGTGGACATGAGTGACCTGGTAGCCTCAGAGGCAGTATCTCTGTGGGGATGTTATGATATCATTGGAAGCAGGGTTCTGACCCTTCTTGTCACAGCTGGCTGTCACTGGGTTATGCTTAAACTCTAGGAGATATCTTTGGTCCCCATTTTGAGGGTGGAATTTAGGCTGCCAGGTCTTTGAAATTACTCCTTTCCCTCCTCTTCTGCCACTTCCATGATCTAATGCTTTCCTTTATTTTTATTGAACTAATTTTCCAAGTTGTTTCATATACATTTGATCACTTGGTTTTCAAAACTGACCTATAAGCTTTAAACAGATATTATCAATCACATTTTACATGTGAGGAGGAAATAATGCAAGAAGCTAAGTGACTTGACTAAGATCAAACAACAAATTAGTGGTAACAAAAAGTCAGATACCCAGCCTTCTTATGCCCTCTGAGAAGAGACTTCAAATGACAAGTTGAGAAAGGTGCTGACTGAAGGGAATTTGAGATTATATCAATATTCCAGTTCTCCAAGGACTTGGAATTTTATGAGCTGGCAGTTACCAAGCTTATAAGATCACAGTCTGTGTGTGTGTATGTGTGTGTGTGTGTGTGTGTGTGTGTGTGTGTGTGTGTGTCTTGCTTTTTCTGTGTCTCTTTCTGTTTCTCTCTCTGTCTTTATCTCTCTGTTTCTGATTCTCTGTCCCTTCTGTCTCTAACTGGCTCTCTGTCTCCTCCTCTGTCTTATCTCTGCCTCTCTTTGTCTCTTTCTGTGTCTGTCTCTGGCTGGCTCTCTGTGTGTGTATGTACGTGTCTCTATCTGTCTCTCTGTTTCTGTCTCTTATCTCTGCCATAAGCAGGTATATGAGGAATGGGGGCAGAGCCATACCTCCTTGAAAATCAAGCAAAAAGAGGTTATAGGATAATGATAACATTGTGCAAACAACTCAGTTCAACACCATGACCAAGCATGATTTCAGAGGACTAATAATAAAGGACCCCACCTCCAGACAAAGAGGTGATAAACTCAGGGTTCAGACTGTCAGTCAGTCATCAAACATTTGTAAATTAACCATTTACCATATAAGCACTTAGGGTGTAAACACAAGCAAAAAGAAAGATAAACCTTGCCTTCAAGTGACTCATTCTAAAGAAAAAGACAACGTATAAAAGGGGAACTAAAAAGTAGGTCTTTGGACATAGCCTATGTGGGAATAAATATGTTTTGCTTGACTGTGTATGTTTCTTACAAGGGTTTTGTTTTTCTTTTCCCTATTTATTTTTAAAGAAAGGGGAAAATGGGAGGATGGGAATTTTATTTTTATTCATTAATAAAAGAAAATTTAAAGGAAAGAAAATCTAAAGAAATTATTTTAAGATCAATAAAAGGCTATCTGCTTTTATACAATGGGGAATTGAATTCAGGGTACCTTATTGCCCTGAGATAACTCAGTGGTAAACACCCTATGAACCATAATCCAGTGGAACCCAACACACACACACACACACACACACACACACACACACACACACACAAAGAGTCATCCTAAACTCATACAAGAAATCAGGTCATCTAACCCAGGGCAGGGAGGTCAATTCTTTTTCTTGCTCTGGAATATTGTGCCCCTCCACCCTCTCCACCTCTGCCAAGTAACTAAGGAAAACCTCCAAAACAAAGCTTATCTATGGCTCATGCCTAGAATTTCTTCAAAATGTGAGGTCCCTTTTGGAAAAAGTATTCAGTATAAAACATGGGTATCAGATATAGAATAGCATTTTATTTCTTCCAACAGATAAAATGCTTACACCACAAAAACTCTTAAATGAGCATTAACAAATATAGAAACATAAAATGATAAATATTCAGTATATTTTCCCAAAAAGTAAAGAATTTAGTGGTGCTGTTGAATAGATATTTTACATTTATCTCAGACCTGTCCCTGGTTAAGTTACTTAGGATATGTAGATCTCTTGGGTAGGCTAAGCATGGCTTGTGTTTCCTTTCTGAGTTACAGTATGAACTGGAGATGATAGACTATTTTACTGAGAAACTGTTCTCTCAATGGTCAGTTGCTTTCTGACTGTGAGATTAGAGCTCTCAACCCATTAATTTATAGCCAAGGCAAACATGTATTCAACAGGCACATGCTTAATACTATGATTATCACTGGGGTGAAGGGGGAAAAAAATCCTCTCACCCTGGCGGGAAGTTCAAAGTCGGGAGAAGTATGTATTAAAAGAAAAACCCAAAAACATTGAGCAATGTTGTTTACAGAGCTTTATAGACAGGAGATTTCTTCTTTTGACTTTCAATGTCTGATTATCTCTGACACAATCCTTAGTCACTGGAATTGCTGTAATCCCAAAAAAATGCATGTGCCTTAACAAGTCAGACAAGCATTGATTAAGCACCCATTAGGTGCCAGATATTGTGCTAACTGCTGATGATGCAAAGAAAGGCAAAAAAAAAAAAAAAAAAAAAAAAAAAAAAAAAAAAAAAAAAAAAACAGTCCTTGATTTTGAGAACCTCACAGTCCGAAGCAAATAACAAACAGTATGCAAACAACTATGCACAAAAATAATGATATATATATTTGGTAGATCAAAAGTCATTTCAGATCTACCACATTAGCAGCAAGTAGGAATCAGAGAAAAATCATCTTATAGAAAATGAGATTTCGCTGGGACTTGATAGAATCCAGGAAAGGTAAGAAATAGAAGTGAAGAGGAGAGAATTCTGGGCATGGGGGAATAATCAGTGAGAAGAGTCTAAACAGGAGATGGAATTTCTTATTCATGTAAGAACAAAGATATTTGTCTCACTATGGAATGGAGTAATGAGTAAGAAGGCTGGAAAAATAGGAAGGGACCAGGTTATGAAGGACTTCAGAAGCCACAGGATTTTATATTTGATCTTAGAGATAATAAAGAGCCACTAAAGTTTATCAAATAGTGATATGACATAATCAGACATGTGATTTAGCAAGATCAATTTCATAGCATAACACAGAGCCAGGACATATGTCAGCTTCATGGAAGATGGGTCCACTATCTCACAGATACAATACAGATAGCAATCTACACACACATTCCTGTCCCATTTTATTCTTCCCTGTGTCTTCCATTATATGATCTGTTCAATATAGCAAAGACCTTCTGGAGGTTTCAATATTATATAACTCTCAGTGTACTACTCCAAACCCAAGATACATGATTGGCCCATCTTCTTTTCAAGTTATATGTTTTCTTGGGCATATTTTACCCCACTTCTCGGATGAAAGTCTTTGCTGATAATATTCTGCAGCCTTCTCATACCCATCCTGTTTCTTTCATTGCCTTTTGGGTCATCTACAACTTCCAGCAATCCAGGAAACTGATAAAATGGACTTAAGTAAACAGAGAGAAGACACGTCAAAGGGGGGAATGAGTCTATTTAGGGATTTGTTCCAAACTTATTGAGGTAAACCCTGGAAGAACAAACAGCAGACATCCCTTGGAACCCTGCAGGTGGATCAACCATAAGACTCTCAAGTAAAGCCTGACCATATTCTGTGGAGTTTTCACATGGCACATTTGAAATGATATGACTCCTTTCTCCCTTTGGGACATACCTCCTCTGGTTTTAGAATTGCCATAGCTAGCCCTACTAGGCATCTGTTATCTGACTGACTGGGTGGAAAACATCACTAAGTTTTCTTCCCTTTGTCCCAGTTTAGTCTTTCTGCCATGAGCATGAGAGAGAGAGATGTCACTGAATTGAGCCCCATAGCTGACTGTCACCTCTTCGAACCTGAAGATCTTGGAGGAGCTTGTCTATGTTGCCCTTAGGGAATCAGGCCTTGGCATTGAAATGTTCAAAATGACTTCTACTTAATTAAATACAGAGGCTTTTTAGGGAGATGACTCTCACAGACTCCTTTCCTTACCTTGTTAAGCCTAATTAGGAATAAAAATAGAATGAACTGAGAGAGCTCAGGTTAAGGTCAGAAGGAAGGCTCTTACACACACACACACACACACACACACTCTCTCTCTCTCTCTCTCTCTCTCTCTCTAACTTTTCCTAGAAAAGGATTGTCGATTGATTTTCCAATGGCCCCAATCACAACTTTCAGATTTTATATATATATATATATATATATATATATATATATAACTTTACTATTTAGACTAAAAAATCCTAGAGAGCAGAGACTGTCTTATTTGTTTTACATTTAGTTCACCACATTTGCAGTGTTTAACAATGTTTTTTCACTCACCCATTCATCACATTCTTGCATAATAAGTAGTTGTGTACACATCATAGCTTCTTCCCACATATGAATTCACCTAACTTCCATGAGGGGAAGGATTGTTTGTTCTGCAATTTGTTTCATTAGCCCTTGTTCCTAGAAGAGCCCCCTGAATATACAAGTGTTACTTAATAAATGTTTATTGGATTTAAATTTAAACAGTTGCTAGCTACAGTTTAGGCTAAAATGAGGAATGAGTTTATCTATGGAAAGCCAGAGAACCATAAAGGAACCAGTCCTGAGATTTTAACATATTTAACATAATTTATTAATCAATTACTTAATTAGCAAGAATTTATTAAGCATCTACTGTATTCCCACATTGTACACAGTGATGGAGATGCATATAAAAATAAATGAAACTATTCTGAGCTTCAAGTCCAGTTAGGGATTTTAGGAAATATGGCAGCTTATAACCCACAAATTTACTAAATCATGGTGAGAGTCTTGGAATCACCTTTAAATTCAAATCCTGCCTTTGGCACCTTCTAATCCTTTAGAATTAGCTTCAGATGATCTAGGTATTGTATCATGGCCCCGAGTGACCTTGGGCAAGTACATAATCTTTCTGGACCTCAATTTCCTAATCTATATATATAACTAGAGAGTTATATTATTAGTTAACCTCTAAGAACTTTGCAATTTGGGAATACTGTGAATAAATTATTCTCTCTCTCTCTCTCTCTCTCTCTCTCTCTTTCTGTCTCTGTCTCTTTCTCTTTTCTCTCTCTCTTTCTCTTCTCTCTCTCTCTCTTTCTCTCTTTCTCTGTCTCTCTCTCTCTCTCTTTCTCTCTCTATGTGTGTCTCATATATACACATACAGAAATTAAATGTACACAGCACCAACAATGCAGTCATCCATGACTCCTAGCCTTTGTCTTGCTTTCAGTATATACCACACTACACAACTTAGATTGATTTCCTTTGCCCAAGACTTCAGGTCTTCTTGAGTTATCCATGCCTGAAGAGGGTTGAATTTCTTTATATTCAGGAGTAAATAGAAATATTTTACAAATACACCAAGTTCGAATAAGAAAATGCTTGAAAGTACAAGCACTTATGAATATGCCAGTACCAGTGCCTAAAAGGGCCCAGTAATCATTGTCTTAGCTCTTAAATATTCACATGTTGTCCTTTTTACTTTTAATCAGTCTTAGACTGATTCTTTTTATTTATGGCATGTGTTTGGGCCTCAATAATGTTCTACTCCACTCTTGACTTGTTTATCCTCTTTCCAGATTTCTTTTCTATCTTCTTGACAAGCACTTTGCCATACTAGAGAAACTTACACCCTGAGACCTTACTCTATGGTTTGATGACTGCTTACTCAGAACACTATTTCACAGATGGATTAACAACATTCAGTCTGTATTTCTCTTTCTCCTTCTTGACAACTATCTTCAAGAATCCTTCCTCTACTCTGTGGAGAAAGAAGGAATTTATGTCCATATATGCATTATGAAGTGCAAAAATGGACAATTTTCATTATAGTAAAGTTAAATATTTTAAATTTACAAACAAAATCAATGCAGACAAAAGTAGAAGGGAAGAAGAAAACTGAAAAAAAAATTTACATCCAAGGATTCTGATAAAGGCCTTATTTGTAAAATATATAAAGAATTGACTCAAATTTATTAGAATATAAACCATTCTCCAATTGATTAATGGTCAAAAGATATGAATAGACAATTTTCAGATGAAGAAATCAAAACCTTTTCTAGTCATATGAAAATATGCTCTAAATCACTATTGATTAAAGAAATGCAAATAAAGACAACTCGAAGGTGCCACTGTATACCTCTCAGATTGGCTAAAATGACAGGAAAAGATAATGATAAATATTGGAGGACATGTGGAAAAACTGGGACACTAATACATTGTTGGTGGAGTTGTGGTCTGATCCAACCATTCTGGAGAGCAATTTAGAACTATGCCTAAAAATCTATCAAACTAGGCCTTTGATGCAATAATGTCTCTACTGTGCTTGTATTGCAAAGAGATCATAAAAAAGGGAAAGAACCCACATGTGCAAAAATGTTTGTGGCAGCCCTTTGTGTAATGGCAAAAAATTGGAAACTTATTGGATGCCCATCAGTTGGAGAACAGTTGAATAAGTTATGGTATATGAATGTTATCGAATATTATTGTTCTAAAAGAAAGTCAGCAGGATGGTTTCAGAAAGGCCTGGAGAGACTTGCATAAACTGAAGCTAAATGAAGTTAGTAGAAGCAGGAGATCATTGTATTCAGCAACAGCAAGATTATGTGATGATCAGTTCTGATGGACTTGGCTCTTTTTAATAATGAAGTGATTCAGGCCAATTCCAATAGACTTGTGATGGAGAGAGCCAACTGCATCCAGAAAGAGCACCGTGGAGACTAAATATGAATCACAATATAGTATTTTCACTAGTTTTGCTACAGTTTACTTGCTTTTATTCTCTTTCTCATTTTTTTTCCCTTTTTGATCTTATTTGTCTTGTCTAGAATGATAAATGTGTAAACATGTATAGTAGAATTACATGTATTAAATATATATTGGATTACTTGTGGTCTAAGGAAGGAGAAAATTTGGGAATACAATATTTTGCAAGGGCAAATGTTGAAAATTATCTTTGTATATATTTTGAGGATGAAAATTATTATTTAAAAAAGAATACTTCCTCTACTCCTTCAATTTCTTTTTTTTTATGTTATTTCCCCCCATGTGAGCTCTTTTAGGGCAGGGATTATTTAATTTGCTTCTCCTATTAGATAATGAGCTCTTTATGGGTAAGAACCTTCTCCATCACTTTGCATCATGCCAAAAATGTAATAGGTATTTAATAAATATTTATTTGCTGATTGATTGATGATATTGTATCCCCAGAATTTAAGACAGAATCTGACATATGCTAAGCATTTTATAAATCTCTTTCATACTTTCTATCTATTTTCTTTCATAATTATTTATTTTCCATTTTCTTTCTTTCTTTCTTTTTCTTTATATCTATATTTCTCTCTCTCTCTCTCTACCTAATGCATTCTCTGTCACACTCTGTGGTGTCTGTGAAATACCAAACTGGTTCAATACCCTAGCATTATTCCAGTGGTAAACCATGAAAGAGCAATTCTAGCCAAGCTCCTAAGAGGAAAAATTCCGTGGTGGAGTTTTGGGGAGGTGATATAATAGGAAAGGTTGAAAAGGAGGAGGAAACTTCATTTCTCTTTTCCCCACTCCTCCAGATTAGAGGAGAATTTTTTGAATATAGGAAGTTTAGAGGATTTGGACTTCTAGTTAATATCCTAATAGTATTACTGAAATACCATCAGTAATTGGCAACAGAATCCTAGTATAAATTAAACACATAAAGAAAATATTGCTTCAGGATTCTACAAAGGACCCAGCAGTAAGCTGTACTCTTATCAAAGATGACATTTAGTAGACTCCAGAAAAAAGGATCATCAAGAGCTGTGAGTTATCCCTTTTTTTCCTGTTTTCTGAGTTTAAGTTTACTTTCCTGTTCATTATATATGTACTTGGGAAAGAGCATGTCACAGACTTTGAGGAAGATGTATATACCACCCATTCTGATTAAACTCCCTTAGTAAATACTCATTTCTAAGTATGAATCAAGTCTGAATTACTAGTTGATATCAACTTGATTCATATTTAGAAATGGGTATTTACTAAGGGAGTCTAATCAGAATGAGTGGTGCAAACATCCACAAGTCTATGGCATGCTCTTTCTCAAGCACATACACTTCCATCCTGGAAGCAGAACCCTACTTTAGCAAAGAGTTAAAGGTCAAGAAATAGAGTAGAACAATGAGCAAACAACAAGAAAAAATTCTGGCTAGAGAAAGTTACTATCATGTCAAGGAAGAAGATAAGAAAATCAAAGCACCAGCATTCAAAGCCTCCAAGAAAAAAATATTAACTAGTCTCAGACTATGGAAGGACTCAAAAGGGATTTTGAGAATCAAATAAGAGATGTAGAAGGAAAAAATGGAAAGAGAAATGAAAATGATACAAGAAAATCATGGGGGAAAAGAGTCAATAGCTTGGTAAAGAAGACACAAAAAAGTACTGAAGAAAATGACATCTTAAAAATTAGCTTAGGCCAAATGGTAAAAGTGGTACAAAAAGCTAGTAAGAGGAAGAATGTCTTGAAAAGCAGAAATGGTCAAATGGAAAAAGGCACAAAAATTCACTAAAGAAAACCACTTATTAGAAAAGTAGAACTGGCCAGATGAAAAAGGAAGTACAAAAGCTCACTGAAGTAAATAATTCCTTAAAAATTAAAATTGAGCATATGAAAACTAATGATTTTATGAGAAAGCATGAAATAATAAAACAAAACAAAAAAATGAAAAAAGAAAACAATGTGAAATATCTCATTGGATAAACAACTGAACTGGAAAATAAATCTAGGAGAGATGTTTTTTAAATTATTTGACTACCTGAAAGCCATTATCAAATAAAAAGAGCCTAGATATTCTCTTTAAAGAAATAAGCAAGCAAAATTGTCCTGATATTCTAGAACTAGAGGATAAAATTAAAAGTTGAAAGAATCCTAGATCCCAAAAAGAAAATTTCCAGAAAGATTATAACCAATTTCTTGAGTTCCCAGGTCAAGAAAGTATATTGCAAGCAGCCAAAAAATTCAAGTATCATGAAGCCACAGTAAGGATAATAAAAGATTTAGCAGCTTCTACATTAAAGTATTGGAGGTCTTGGGATATAATAATACACTGGAGAGTAAAAGGGCTAGGATTACAACCAAAAATGACCCACCTAGCAAAACTGAGTATAATTTTTCAGGGGAAAATTTGGTTATTCAGTGAAGTAGAGGATGTTCAAGTATTCTTGATGAAAAGACCAGAGCTAAATAGAAAATCTGACTTTCAAATAAAAGACTCAAAGGAAACATTAAAAAAAATGAAATCATAAGGGACTTGATAAGGCTAAACTATTTGCATTCCTACATGGGAAGATGATACTTATAATTCATAAAAACTTTCTCATTATTAGGAAAGTTAGGATTATGTACAAACAGAAGGTACAATGCAAGATGAATATGAAGGAATTATGTCTAAAATATTTAAGAAGTAAGAAAGATGAATTTGCTAGAAGAAAGGGCAAAGTAGAAGGGGGTAAATTATCTCATAAAAGAGGTGAGAAAAAGCTTTTACAAGAGAGGGGAAGATGGGGAAGTAGGGAAATGAGAGTGAATGAATTTTACTCTCACCATAATTAACTCAAGCAGGGAATAATATACACATTCAATTGAGAAACTTAAATTATCACACATAAAAGTAGGAGAGGAAGGCAATAAGGGAAGGAAGAGATGACAGAATGGAGGGCAGACTGGGGGAGCTGGTAGTCAGGAGCAAAACATTTTTGAAGAAAGACAGGGTTAAAGGAGAGAAAGAACAGAATAAATAGAAAGGAAAGAGAATAGGATAGAGGGCAATACCTTTATCAATAATAAGTATGAATGAAAAATTTTGAAGCAATTTTCTGACAAAGTCCTCATTTTTCAACTTATAGAGATCTGAGTCAAATTTATAAAAATAGGAGCTATTCCCAATTTATGAATAATCAAGAGATATGAACAGTTTTCAGATGAAGTAATCAAAGCTATCGATATTTATATGAGAAAGCACTCCAGATCACTATTGATTAGAAAAATGAAAATTTTTAAATTTCAAGGTACTATTTCATACCTATTAGACTGGCAAAATAGGACAGAAAAGGGAAATGACAAATGTTGGAGAACATGTGGGGAAAATGAGACATTAATGTGCTGTGGGTGAATTGATTCAACTATTCTTTGAAGCAATTTGGAGCTATGCCCAAAAGGCATAGAATTATACATATCCTTTGATCTAGAAATGCCAATAGTAGGTCTGTATCCAAGAAGAGATTTTTAAAAAGAGGAAATGGGTATATATGTATAGAAATATTTATAGTAGCTCTTTTGTAGTGATAGGGAGTTGGAAACTAGGGAGATGCCCATCAATTGGGAAAATGGCTAAACAATTTTTAATCTGATTGTGATGAAATATTATCGTGCTATAAGATATGATGAACAGGATGCTCTGAGGAAAACCTGGAAAGATTTATATGAGCTGATGCAAAGTGAATTGTACCATGTATAAAGTAACAGTAATATTGCAATCTGTAAATTAGCTCTTCTCAGCAGTACAATGATCCAAGACAACTCTGAAACACTCTTAGGATGAAAAATGCAATCCATACCAAGACAGAGAATTGATAGTGTCTGAATAAAGATTGAAGTATACTTATTAAAAACTTTGTTTATTTTTCTGTTTGTTTGTTTTTTTTGGTCTATGTTTTATTTCACAAAATGACTAACATGGAAATATGTCTCACATACCTGCACATGTGTATACACCAAATAACCTATATTTGTGACTCAACAGTTTAAAAAATGAATGTTAGGGGCAACTAGATGGGGCAGTGGATAGAGTGCTACCCCTGAAGTCAGGAGGACTTGAGTTCAAATCTAGCATCAGACACTTAACACGGCTGTGTGACCCTGGGCAAGTCACTTAACCTCAATTGACTCAGCAAAAATAAATGAATGTTAAAAATTATTTTTCTATTTAATTGAGGAAAAATTAAATACAAAGGATTCTAAAAATTAAGAAAAAAAGAATTCACCTCTAAGCCATAGCTATGAAAGATGTATGATCTGTTTCTCTTCTAATTTTTATGGTCTGATTTGATATTTAGATCACATTTCTATTTTGAATTTAATATAATATTTAGTATAAAATGTTGGCTTAAATTTCCTCTCTCCTAATATCTCATTCTATGACTCCCATCAATCCTTTCACTGTATTAACTCCATCTTTCCTGTTTACATGTTTTGATCTTTTTCTTTCCTTATGGATAATTACCATTCAATACTACTTCTCTTTAAGAAATAGAAAAAAGTGGTCTGCACTTATAAAATAATGTACTAAAATGTACTTAGCTTAAAATGCACAAGTACATCAATCTTTGCTCCACCTACCAAGTCTGTTTCCCACTTTCTAACTTACCTTGGCACTACTGATCTTTAATCATCTTGCCTCATGGATTATTTGCTTTGGCTTCTGATTTTAGTTTCTATTTTGTCCTATTTTGGTCTATTTTTTTCTCAATACTTATCACCACCATTCCCCACATTAGTGAGATATTTCAACTCTTCATTCTCTAAAATGCAAACATAGTTTTAGACTTGGCCATCCCATCTTACCATCCTGGAAGTATAGAATAGGAAAAATATTTGCTAAAAAATGGTAAAAATTCTATAACTAATGTCTCAAAAAAGTCCAATATTCAAGGTTTGTCGGGTATTGACACTAATATATCAGCCCCAAAATCATTTCCCATAAATAAGTGATAAAAGAATATGAATAAACAGTTTCAAAATAAAGACGGCAAACTACATATATAGAATAAAATGCTCCAAATCTTGACTAACAGAAGAATCACCTCATCCTCACAATTTGATTAAGATGATAAAAAATGTAAGTAGTTCTACTGGGGGAGGTGGGGACAGTGACGTAAAGTAATACACTATTAGTGGGTTATGAATTATTCTAACAATTCTGAAAATAATTTTGCATTATATTAGAAATGTGACAACTGTTCATTTACTTTGACTCAAAAATTCTACAATTAATCATAAAACTGACCACAAAAGGAAGACAAAAAGAAAGGTCCTATATATGTCAAAATATCCATAGTATCACTTTTTGAAAAAATGAAAAAACCAAGACCTAGAAACAAAGTGGATGCTCATTGATTATAATGGTTAAAAACAAAATAAAAACAAACACCATGTGATGTACAAATGGAATAGAATGTCATGAGAAATATATGTTTTTTATGTATACTATTTGGAGATACACTATTCAGAGAAAAATGGCAAGGCCTGTATGAATTGATGCAGAATAAAAGAAAGTATAATTAAGAGGAAAATAATATACAATCACAATAGTGTCAATCAGGACTTCTTAACTTGAATCCTTTAGATATATTCCAGGGGCTCTGTGAACTTGGATTAAAAAATAATTATGTCTTTATTTTACTAACCTCTGATTTCTTTTCATTTTTTCCAGTTATTTAAAAGCATTCTTTTGTGAAGGAATCTATTGACTTCATTAGACTGTCAGAAGGGTCCATTATACAATAAAAAAAAAAGGTTTAGATCTCCCAGAATGCATTGAAAAATAAAAAATAAACCTAACAAACAAACATTGGAAGACACAAAGAATCAGATTAAGCACAACGATTAATCATGGTTTCAGAAGGCTGATGGTGAAATACACTCTCTTCCTCTTTATAAAGAGATCTGAGAAACTAGGGGAGCAGAACTTTGCATAGCATATAAGACCTCATTTTACTAGTTTTACTAAAATGCTTTTCTTTAGTACAAAGCAAGATTCTGGAGGAAATTATTGAGAAATCATTGGCATAAACAAAAAAAGTATTAACATCAACAAAATAGAATACTAACAAAATTAAAATGAAATAAACACGATATTAATGGAGTAGCAAGGTACATTGGCTCCATTTCTTTATACAATAACATGGTCATATTCCATTTCATCTTTTAGCAAATCTCAAAGTCTACATTAAAAACCTATGAAGGAAAAGGCACAATCCTGTCACTGTGGATAAACCTCCAGTTCTCAGACAGATCCAAGTCTAATGGATTCTCAAGAAAAGACAACCAATGGTAGAATAATTCATGTGAACAGGAAAGGGAGGGGGCTGTCATTTCCCCATCCCCACCCCCATTCCCTTCACCACACTCCTGCCACAGAGTCTGGGGCTGGCAGCTTAGGTGCCTATGCAGAATGTTGCTATTAATATTCCCTGGGAACATATGGAAACAGATGCCTCAAAAATCCTGCAGCTTACTTCCTTGACACACGTGACCTGTTAATTAAGTTTCACTATTTACCTCTGGAAAAGGCTAAGGTTTCTTGGGCTCAAGAGTGCCCAATTCTTTTTGGGAGGGAGGGCTGTACCAGGGGAAATAAGCCCTACCCTGAATGGTATTGGTGCCTCTAAGACAATGTATTCAATTGTTTCTTTTTGTTCTTTTAATTTTACTAAATGAAGAGCTAATAGGTTGACAGATTTTTCTCTTTTCAAAATTTTACAAATGGACATCACTTTGTTCTGAGCTACTCAGGTAATTAGCAAACATTTTGAGGTATTGACCTGTTGTATTTAAATATGCCTCAATTTTTGTTGTGGGTTTCCCTCTATAAAAACAATGTGATGATGGATCATGGACCATAAAACCCAATACAAATAATGCTAGAACTTATGATTCCTACTTCACCTGGAATTGGACAGAAGCTCTTTATATAAACATAATTGAACTAAAGGCATTGGAGCTTTAATTTTGAAAGTTGGCCCTGAAATAGAGGGGAGTGAGTATAATACTTAAGAGTCAGCAGGGAAGTGGGCCCCTCTTCTGACTACCACAGGAAGCTATGTGATCAGTGGCAAATTACTTCAATTATAAAACAGGGAGAACAATGCCTATGGTATCTACTTCACAGACTTGGGGAATTAAGTGACATAATCTATATGAGGCATTCTGAAAATCATAACAGTATAATCAATGTGGTTATTATCAAATTTATTCCCCAAATAAATCAAGGATTGCAGATCCTTCTCTCCATTTAGATCCCTGCATTGGTGGCCATGTAGACATTTTCCTAAACTCATTCTTCTTAGACTCATTGATTTAGAGCTGAAAGGAATCCTAGAGGTCAGCTGATCGAACCCCTTAATTTTATACAGGAGGAAATTTAGGACCAGCAAGATTAAGTGACTAGTCCAAAGTCACACAAGTAGAATAGTATCAGAGGAGCAGCTAGGTGCATAGTGAATAGCACACAGGTTCTGGAGTTGAGAGAACCTAAATTCAAATCTGACCTTGGATACTCACTATTTACACATCCTGGTCAAGTTCCTTAACCCTGATTGTCTTTAAAAAAAAAAGAGTAGTAGAGTCAGAATTTGAACTAGGGGCCTCTAAATCCAGATGCAACATTCTTTCCATAACATTAGGCTTTTGCTCAATGAAAACCAAGGAAGGAGAGAAAGATAGAAGGAAAAAGAACAGAGTTCCAGAAACAGAGAGGATGAAAAGATAGAAACAGAGACAGAAAGAGATAAAGAAAAAGGAAAAGAGAGAAGGGACAGAGAGACAAGATATAGAAGCAGAGAAAAACACAGAGAAAGACAGACAGAAGAGAGACATAGAATGAGGAGAGACAAAGAAGGAGACTGAGAAAGAGAGACCACATTGATCCAACACAGTCAACTGCTTTTTTGTGGGCTTGTTCTAGGATTTCAGTTTTGTCCCAACATGGAAACTATTTTTTTTCTTTTTGGCTCCAGAAACAAAACAAAACACAAATGCCACAATATCTTCTTTTTAGTCTATGCTTTCTTTCTGTAACTTGGCTCCATTTTTTCAGCTGTGCAAATGCCATGAAGGTACTTGTTCAGCAAGGGCATCGCTGAGCCAGGGTTTTAGAAAAGTGTTTGACTTTAATGTCACAAACAATTAAATGTGTCTGTATGATGGGTGAACTGGAGCAGGTTTGCAACAGCAGGCCTGCCAATTTTCAGGATCAGAAATTTCCACACTGTCTTCTATGCAAGAAAGGAAAGGGGTATGTGGGATAAATCAGGACCAGGAGCCACATAGCGAAATGAAAGAACAGGGGTCCAGGAGCCATTAGACCTGGTCAAATATCAGTTCTGACACTTATTGATTATACAAATATGAGCAAAAAATGTAAGGAAAATGAAGGGAGCACTGAGAGTGCCTACTGGCAGAACTAAGATGACAGCTTAGAGGAAGAAACCCCACTGAACTCCCTCAACATTTCCCTCCAAACACCTTTAAGATCATACCTCAAGTCAAATTTTAGAATGATAGAGTCAGCAATTTGGGAATGACAGAGACATTTTCACAGCCTAAGAAAACTAGGAAGGGAGGAAGAGAGGTCTGACACTGGCGGGGGAGAGAGAGAGAGAGAGAGAGAGAGAGAGAGAGAGAGAGACCTGTGCAGAGAGCAGTACACACAGTGCCAGTACCAGTGTGGGCTTTAGAGATAGCTGCAACAGTGGCAGTCTCAGCAGCTTTGAGAGTTCCTAGCCCAGAGAGAGTAGGGGAGGAGCAGATGTTTGACAATTGATCAGAAGGAGATTACAGGGGATACTTTGCTGTCACTGGGTACACCTGACACTGGTTGGTGATTTTATTGTTTATATGCAGTCATAACTCACAGTTCGAGTGTAAAGAGGAACACTTGTGGTCACTCACAAAGTTGCAGAGGAACCTGTCTCAGTTCTAGGGCAAGAAGAAGCATTTGTTGCATACGAGAAGAGAACATAGTTATTTATTATACAAATATGAGCAAGGAAATATGCTCAATGAAAACCAGGGCCAAGAGGAACACTGGTGCTTGCAATTATAGGGGACCAAGAGCCTTTTCTACCTAAAGACTGGAGTGCAGACTAGGAGGCAATGTCCACACTTCTTCCCATATCACACTAACTTAAAAACAATAAAAACTTGCAGACCTTTAGAACTAGCTTTGAAAACAATAGTATAAAAAGTCCTGAGACTTGGGATAGGGCTTCCCAATCGCCAGGAAGGAAAAATATTACTTTAACATAAAGTTCAAATACAAGAAATCGACAAGAAAAAATTGAGCAAACAACAAACTTGGCCTTAAAAAGATAATACAGTGACAGGGAAGACCATATCATAAACTCAGAAGACAATAACATATAAACAGCTACAAGCAAACCTCAAAGAAAAACTCTAATTGGATATAAACCTAACAAGAACTCCATGAAAAGCAGAAATGGCCCAATAGAAAAAGGACAAAAGCTCACTACAGAAAATAATTCCTTAAAAATTAGTACTGGACAATTGGAAGCTAATAACTCCATGAAAAATCAAGAAACAATAAAACAAAAGAATGAAAAAATAGAACAAAATGTGAAATATCTCATTGGAAAAAATAACTGACCTGGAAAATAAATCAAGACAAGTAATTTAAGAATTATTGGCCAACCTGAAATCCATGATAAAAGAAAAGGTCTAAACATCCTATTTCAAGAAATTATCAAGAAAAACTGCCCTACTATCTTAGATACAGGAAGTAAAATAGAAATGGAAAGAATCTATTAAACTCCAGAAAGAGATCACCAAATGAAAACTCCCAAAAATATTATACCCAAATTCCAGAGCTCCCAAGGTAAATGAGTAAGTATTTCAAGCAGTCAGAAAGAGAAAATTCCCATTTCATGGAGCCACAGTCAGGATACTACATGGGGGGAATTAGGTACAGTAATGTGGTATTGGTAAATTATGAACTGTTCCAACCATTTTTGAGCACAATTAGGAGCTGTAACCAAAGCTATAAAAACTTTGATATACTTTGACACAACAGTACCACTACTAGGTCGACATCCCAAAAAGATTTTGTTGAAAAAGGAAATGACCTAGATATATAAAAATATTTATAGAAGCTCTTTTTGTGGTGACAAAGAACTGGAAATCTAGTGGATGCTCATCAATTGGGAAAAAGCCGAATAAATTGTGACATATGATTATAATGAAGTAATATAATGCTACAAGAAATGTCCAGTGTTGAGAGTTGTGAGGGATGATGGGGCTGGTTTCAGAAGAAAAATATGACAACACTTATATGAATTAATGCAAAGCGAAGTGAGAAAAACCAGGAGATCATTGTGCACAATAACAGTAATATTGTAATGATGATCAATTGTAAAAGACTTGATTACTATGATACAATGATCCAAGACAATTCTAAAGGACTTGTGATGAAAAAATGTTATTCACTCTTAGAATAAGAATTGTGAACTGAGTACAAATGGAAACATAACTTTCGTGCTTGTTTTTTTTTGTTTATTTTATATTATGGCTAATATGGAAATATATCTTGCATAATTTCACATATATAAATGATACAATATTGTTTACCTTCTTAGTTTATGGAGGAGAGCTGGGAGGAAGGGAGAGAATCAGACACTGAAAATTTAAAAAGAAAAGAATGTTAAAACAAATATATTTTTTAAAAGAGCACTATATGTGCTAGGCATTATGTAAATCTTTTTTTTTCTTTCTTTTTTTTTATTTTTTATTTTTTTATTTAATAGCCTTTTATTTACAGGATATATGCATGGGTAACTTTACAACATTAACAACTGCCAAACCTCTTGTTCCAATTTTTCACCTCTTACCCCCCACCCCCTCCCCCAGATGACAGGATGACCAGTAGATGTTAAATACATTAAAATATAAATTAGATACACAATAAGTATACATGACCAAAACGTTATTTTGCTGTACAAAAAGAATCAGACTCTGAAATATTGTACAATTAGCTTGTGAAGGAAATCAAAAATGCATGTGTGCATAAATATAGGGATTGGGAATTCAATGTAATGGTTTTTAGTCATCTCCCAGAGTTCTTTTTCTGGGCATAGCTGGTTCAGTTCATTACTGTTCCATTGGAAATGATTTGGTTGATCTCGTTGCTGAGGATTGCCTGGTCCATCAGAACTGGTCATCATATAGTATTGTTGTTGAAGTATATAATGATCTCCTGGTCCTGCTCATTTCACTCAGCATCAGTTCGTGTAAGTCTCTCCAGGCCTTTCTGAAATCATCCTGTTGGTCATTTCTTACAGAACAGTAATATTCCATAATATTCATATACCACAATTTATTCAGCCATTCTCCAACTGATGGACATCCATTCAGTTTCCAGTTTTTAGCCACTACAAAAAGGGCTGCCACAAACATTCGTGCACATACAGGTCCCTTTCCCTTCTTTATAATCTCTTTGGGATATAATCCCAGTAGTAACACTGCTGGATCAAAGGGTATGCACAGTTTGATAACTTTTTGAGCATAGTTCCAAACTACTCTCCAAAATGGTTGGATTCGTTCACAACTCCACCAACAATGCATCAATGTCCCAGTTTTCCCGCATCCCCTCCAACAATCATCATTATTTTTTCCTGTCATCTTAGCCAATCTGACAGGTGTGTAGTGGTATCTTAGAGTTGTCTTAATTTGCATTTCTCTGATTAGTAATGATTTGGAGCATCTTTTCATATGACTAGAAATAGTTTCAGTTTCTTCATCTGAGAATTGTCTGTTCATATCCTTTGACCATTTTTCAATTGGAGAATGGCTTGATTTTTTATAAATTAGAGTTAATTCTCTATATATTTTGGAAATGAGGCCTTTATCAGAACCTTTGACTGTAAAAATATTTTCCCAGTTTATTGCTTCCCTTCTAATCTTGTCTGCATTAGTTTTGTTTGTACAAAAACTTTTCAGTTTGGTATAATCGAAATTTTCTATTTTGTGATCAGTAATGATCTCTAGTTCTGCTTTGGTCATAAAAACCTTCCCCTTCCACAGGTCTGAGAGGTAAACTATCCTATGTTCCTCTAATTTATTAATAATTTCATTCTTTATGCCTAGGTCATGAACCCATTTTGACCTTATCTTGGTGTACGGCGTTAAGTATGGATCAATGCCTAGTTTCTGCCATATTAGTTTCCAATTTTCCCAGCAATTTTTATCAAACAGTAAGTTCTTATCCCAAAAGCTGGGATCTTTGGGTTTGTCAAAGACTAGGTTGCTATATTTGTTGACTGTTTTATCCCTTGAACCTAATCTATTCCACTGATCAACTAATCTATTCCTTAGCCAATACCAAATAGTTTTGGTAACTGCTGCTCTATAGTATAGTTTTAGATCTGGTACAGCTAAGCCACCATCATTTGATTTTTTTTTTATTAATTCCCTTGAAATTCTTGACCTTTTGTTTTTCCATATGAACTTTGTTGTTATTTTTTCTAGGTCATTAAAATAGTTTTTTGGGAGTCTGATTGGTATAGAGCTAAATAAATAGATTAGTTTAGGTAATATTG
The DNA here is from genome assembly GCF_902635505.1 of Sarcophilus harrisii. Taxonomy (NCBI): domain Eukaryota; kingdom Metazoa; phylum Chordata; class Mammalia; order Dasyuromorphia; family Dasyuridae; genus Sarcophilus; species Sarcophilus harrisii. The sequence goes on along the minus strand of NC_045427.1, from coordinate 472,042,852 downwards.
TCATCTTTATTATATTTGCTCGCCCTATCCAAGAGCATTTAATATTTTTCCAATTGGTTAGATCAGACTTAATTTGTGTGAAAAGTGGTCTGTAATTTTGCTCATAAAGTTTCTGATTTTCCCTTGGCAGATAGATTCCTAAATATTTTATATTATCAGTAGTTACTTTAAATGGAATTTCTCTTTGTAACTCTGACTGTTGGATTTTGTTAGTGATATATAAGAATGCTGATGACTTATGTGGGTTTATTTTATAACCAGCAACTTTGCTAAAGTTGTGGATTATTTCTAATAACTTTTTAGCAGAATCTCTGGGGTTCTCTAAGTATACCATCATGTCATCGGCAAAGAGTGATAATTTGGCTTCCTCATTGCCTATTCTTATTCCTTTAATCTCTTTCTCAGCTCTTATTGCTATAGCTAGCGTTTCTAATACAATATTAAATAGTAACGGTGATAGTGGGCAACCTTGTTTCACTCCAGATCTTATTGGGAATGGTTGCAGTTTGTCTCCATTACATATGATGCTTACTGATGGTTTTAAATAGATGCTGCTGATTATTTTAAGGAAAAGTCCATTTATTCCTATACTCTCAAGTGTTTTTAATAGGAATGGATGTTGGATTTTATCAAATGCTTTTTCTGCATCTATTGAGATGATCATATGGTTTTTGTTAATTTGGTTATTAACATGGCCAATTATATTGATAGTTTTCCTAATATTGAACCAGCCCTGCATTCCTGGTATAAATCCTACTTGATCATAGTGTATTATCTTGGAGATGATTTTCTGTAGTCTTTTTGCTAATATCTTATTTAAGATTTTAGCATCAATATTCATTAGGGAGATTGGTCTATAATTTTCTTTCTCTGTTTTCAGCCTACCTGGTTTAGGTATCAGTACCATGTCTGTGTCATAGAAGGAATTTGGTAGGACTCCTTCATTCCCTATTTTATCAAATAATTTATATAGCATTGGGGCCAATTGTTCTTTAAATGTTTGGTAAAATTCACATGTAAATCCATCTGGTCCTGGGGATTTTTTCTTAGGGAGTTGTTTAATTGCCTGTTCTATTTCTTTTTCTGAAATGGGACTATTCAAGCAATTTACTTCCTCCTCTGTTAGTCTGGGAAGTCTATATTTTTGGAGGTAGTCATCCATTTCACTTAGGTTATCAAATTTATTGGCATAAAGTTGAGCAAAATAACTCCTTATTATTTCTCTAATTTCCTCTTCATTGGTGGAAAGTTCTCCCTTTTCATTTTTAAGACTACTAATTTCATTTTCCTCCCTCCTTTTTCTAATCAGATTTACCAAAGGCTTATCTATTTTATTGGCTTTTTCATAGAACCAACTCTTAGTTTTATTAATTAGTTCAATAGTTTTTTTACTTTCAATATTTTTAATTTCTCCTTTTAATTTTAGAATTTCCAATTTAGTATTTGATTGGGGGTTTTTAATTTGGTCTTTTTTTAGTTTTTTTAGTTGCAAGCCCAATTCATTAATCTTTTCTTTCTCTGTTTTATTCAAGTAAGCCTCTAAGGATATAAAATTCCCTCTTATTACCGCTTTGGCTGCATCCCACAAATTTTGGTATGATGTCTCATCATTGTCATTATCTTGAGTGAAATTATTAATTGTATCTATAATTTGCTGCTTCACCCAATCATTCTTTAAGATGAGATTGTTTAGTTTCCAATTACTTTTTGGTCTATTTCCCCCTAACTTTTTGTTGAATGTAGTTTTTATTGCATCATGATCTGAAAAGAAAGCATTTACTATTTCTGCTTTCTTGCATTTAATTTTGAGGTCTTTATGTCCTAATATATGGTCAATTTTTGAATAGGTTCCATGAACTGCTGAGAAGAAAGTATATTCCTTTCTATCTCCATTCAATTTTCTCCAAAGATCTAACATACCTAATTTTTCTAATATTCTATTTACTTCTTTAATTTCTTTCTTATTTGTTTTGTGGTTTGATTTGTCTAATTCTGAGAGTGCAAGGTTGAGATCTCCCACTATTACAGTTTTGTTGTCTATTTCTTCTTGCAACTCTCTTAACTTCTCCTTTAGGAAGTTGGATGCCATACCACTTGGTGCATATATGTTTAATATTGATATTGCTTCGTTGTTTATGCTACCCTTTAGCAGGATGTAGTTTCCTTCCTTATCTCTTTTAATTAGATCAATTTTTGCTTTTGCTTGATCTGAGATAAGGATGGCTACCCCTGCTTTTTTGACTTCACCTGAAGCATAATAGATTTTGCTCCAGCCTTTTACCTTTACTCTATATGTATCTCCCTGCTTTAAATGTGTTTCTTGTAAACAACATATTGTAGGGTTCTGACTTTTGATCCAGTCTGCTATCTGCCTCCTCTTTATGGGGGAGTTCATCCCATTCACATTTACGGTTAGAATTACTAAATCTGTATTTCCTGCCATCCTAATAACCCCAGATTGTGCTTTACTTATTCTTGCCTCCCCCAACCCTCTTTCCCCCTTTTAAACTTATGTACCCCTCTTGTATCACGATACTTATCCTCTTTATAATCCCTCCCTCCCCCCCTTTGAGTCTTTCCCCCTTCCTTCCCTTATTACTCTTTTTCTTTTCCCTTTTCCTCTCCCCCGTTTTTAATGAGGCGAGAGAGAATTTTCTCTAAAACAAATGTCAATTATTTTTTCTTTGAGCCAACTCTGATGAGAGTAAGATTCACACAATGTTCCTCCCCCTCTCTAAATTCCCTCAGATATGATAAGTTTCCTTAGCCTCTTTGTGGGATGTGGTTTCCCTCTTTTTATCCCTCCTTCCCACCTTATTCTGCCATCATCCCTTTTCCATATCTACTTCCCTTTTTTATGTTATATCAGTACAATCAAATTATACATGTATTCTTTTTGTATATCCACAACAGAAATACAATTCTCAAGAGTTATTTTTACCTTTTCTGCATCTCTTGAGTTCTATGCTTGGAGATCAAATTTTTTGTTTAGTTCTGGTTTTTTCTTCAGAAACAAATGGAATTCATTTGTTTCATTAAATGTCCATCTTCTTCCCTGGAAGAAAATGCTCAGCTTAGCTGGGTAGTTTATTCTTGGCTGCATCCCAAGTTCTTGTGCCTTTCGGAATATCATATTCCAGACCCTTCGTTCCTTTAATGTGGAGGCAGCCAGATCTTGAGTGATCCTTATTATGGCTCCTCGGTATTTAAATGGTTTTCTTTTTTGGGCTGCTTGTAAAATTTTTTTCCTTAATCTAATAGTTCTGAAATTTGGCCACAATATTCCTTGGGGTTTTTATTTTAGGGTTTCTTTCAGAAGGTGTTCGACGAATTTTTTCAATGCCTATTTTACCTTCTGATTCTATTACATCTGGGCAGTTCTATTTGATGATTTTTTGTAAAATAGTATCTAGGCTCTTTTTTTCATCATAGTTTTCAGAAAGTCCAATAATCCTCAGATTATCTCTCCTAGATCTATTTTCCAAGTCTGTCGTTTTTGCAAGTAGATAATTCATGGTTTTTTCCAGTTTGTCATTTTTTTGGTTAGATCTCAGCACAACCGCAGCCCGAACCCGCAGTACGGGGCTTTTCCTTGGGGCAGCTGTGATCCTGCACGGCAGGAGGACGCAGCCCGGGTTAGCCTCCAATCTGTGCAGTGGGGGGCTCGGCTTGGGGCCATAGAGCTTTTCCAGGGCCGATTTGCATCAGGCAGAGACGCTGGAGCAGAGTTTGAGGTGGTCTGCGGTCTGCGGTCAGCTGCTAATACACACAGTCCTACAAGAGGCTCCGGCCTGGGGCCATGACACTTTCACCCCTTAGTCTCTAGCCGAGGGCAATCGCTAATCCACACAGCCCTACTGGGTACTTTGATAGCTTGGCCAGTGCTGAATCCACTTCCTGTTGGGGGAAGGGAAAACTCTCACTCAGAGCACTCACATACCTCGGAGCCGGAAATCGGTTTACATCTCTCCCTGCTCTGCAGAGGAAGTTGGTAACCCCCTTGCCTAGGAGACATACCCTAAAGGGTTTAAAACATGAATAAAAAGATGAAAAGAATGATCGACAGCTTCCATGCAGTGTGTCTTCTCCGCCATCTTGGCTCCGCCCCTATGTAAATCTTTTTTAAGAAATTTCATTTGATATAGTAATCCAGTACAGTAGATGCTATTATTATTCTTATTTTACAGATGAGGAAACTGAAACAGAATTTAAGTGACTCATCCAGGATTATACAATGAATAAATTATCTGAAGTCATATTTAAACTCATCTGACCCTCAGTTTTCCATCTCTACAATGGATACTTACCTCCTTATCTTTCAGAGCTATGGTGAGGAATGAGCTATGAAATATCTTTGAAAACTTCAGTATTACACATCACTCAATTAAAGGTAAATAAAAGACAAATGAGAACATAAAACAGAAGAAAAAAGTAATCAGATTAACCCTAAAAAGTTAAAGATTTAACTTTCCTAACCTAGAAACCCAGAAACAGAAACAGATCCAGAAGAAACTCAAAAACACGAGAGGCAGAGAAAGACCTCAAAGCTTGAGAAGAACCCAGTTCTTTTAAACCAATACTTGGAATCAAGGAATGAGAAAATGGAGGGCAAGAATTATATGTTCTATGCTGAAAGTGAGAAGACTCGAAAAAGGAAAGCTCCTCCTGAATCCAATAGAGGCAGAAAATTGGGCCAAAGATGGGACCAAGGACAGCTCTCTTCATAGCCAGAATAGATACATTGTTACATGGACTGATTCAAGTCATATCTAATAGAAAATATCCTAATGCAATTCTTGGAATTCCACCATGAGAATCCTTCTGTGTCAAAGCATATTCTCCTGAGGGTTTTAGCTAAAGACAAATATAGTACCTGGGTATAGTGACATATTTGTCCATCCATGGTCATTATTTTATTACCTGGAATTCCTTATTTAAGGAGGAACACAGGCAACACAAGACAGATCAATACATGAGAGGGACAAATTCCCCTAAGAGACTGAAAGGGAATTACAACCAGGGTCCTACCCCTAGTCTTGCTATGGATGTATTTCCTCCAAGATTTCCCAAGATCTCTATTTTCTTTCAAGCCCAGTCTATACATTACCTTTTTAAATAAAATAGATACAAAATACTTTTTTTCAACCCCTCATTTGCTAATGTCTTTCTTCTTCAAAAACATTTTGCATTTAATTTGCACATACCACACATATCTCCCCTGGCTGAACTCTTAAAGTTCCCTTGAGAACAGAGACTGTTTCTGCTTTTGACCTTGTGGTCTCTCAGGCCTAACACAGTATCTGGCACATAGGAGAGATCTAATAAATGTTTTTTAGTTGATTGCAATTTTCAAGAAGTTTTATCTTTATTTCAGATCTAGATGAAAAAGATCTTTTTAGGTTTTAAGTTTTTAAGTTTCTTTTCCCACCCCTCATCAGTCTCGAAGACCTGGGTTCTAGAATAGCTCTACACTAATGAACTACTGTAGAACCTTTGAGCAAATGAAGTCACTTCCCTTCTCTGAGGCTAATAATATACACACATCCTGGAGAAGAAATAATGGAGGAAAGAATCATGGGGAAAAACATGAACTAATACTAGTGGCAAATGTCTATTAGATAAAGGATTGGTTAAATGTGGTCAAGAACCACCCCATCTCCTTTTCTCTCTGTCTCTATCTCTGCCTCTGTATGCTTCTTTCTCTGTATGTCTTTCTATCTCTCTGTCTTCCCCCCTTCTCCAAAACCATCTTATAAGTGTTGTGTATAGCTGATCAAAATGCATTTGTTAAGTGCCTACTATGTGTCAGCCACTATGCCAAACAATGGAACACTATGCCACACATTGGAAACACAAAAAGAGACAGATAAAAATGTCTTTCCTCAAGTAGCTAACATCCTAATGAAGGAGAATAAAGAAATCAAAACAATTTATAGTCACATGAAAAAGCGCTCTAAATTATTATAGATTAGAGAAATGCAAATTAAAACAATTGTTCATCTGTCCATAAGTATGATATAATATAAGTATGAATAAATAAGACACATAGAGAATAATGAAATGTAAAATAGATAATTTTGCTTACATTAAATCACAAAGGGTTTAATAAATAAAATAAATGTAGTCAAGATCAGAAAGAAAGCAGAAAATTGGGAGGGAAATTTATAGAGAGTTTTTCAAAAAAAGATCTCACATCTTAAATATGTAAAGAATTTACTCAAAATCAGAAGTGTATGAATCATGCCCCAACAGATAAATGGTCAAAGGATTTGAACAGGTGGTTTTAGATAAAGAAATCAAACAATTTATAGTCACATGAAAAAGTGCTCTAAATTATTATTGATTAGAGAAATGCATATTAAAACAACTTGAGATATCATTTTATACCTATCAGATTGACTAAAATGATTGAAGGGGAAAGTGACAAATGTTGGAAGGAATATATAAAAATTGGGAGTCGTTGTGATTGTAAACTGATTTTACCGTTTTGAAGAACAATGTGGAATTATGTCCAAAAAGTCCAGAGAAAATATGACCAAGGAGTTATTAAACTACCTATACATTTTGAACCAACAATACCATTACTGGATCTATGTTCTAAAATATTTATAGTAGCTCTCTTTGTAGTGGCAAAGAATTGAAAAATGTGGGAATGCTCATCAATTGGAGAATAGCTAAATTAAGTTGTGGTATATGATTGTGGTGGAATACTAATGCATTGTAAAAAATTATTTGCTCAATGATTTTTGAAAAACATGGAAAGACTTGAACAAAGTAATGAAGAACAAAATGAGCAGAACCAATAGAATATTGTATGCAATAATAGCAATATTTTAAAAATTGAGCAAATAAGTCATTTTGACTATTATAAATACCCAAATTATCTTCAAAGGACATATGAAGGAAGAAACTATCTGTATCCAGCAAAAGAAGTGACAAATAACAATAAATGAAAATATGTATAGAATGATTTTACATATATAGATACATGTGTAAATATATATATATATATATATATATATATATTTCTGTTTAGTAGTAGCTATTTCTAATTTGGAGGAAAGGGAAGGGGAAACATTATATTACAACTTTGTTAAATATTTTAAAGAAATATCAAGTTGTAAATAATAGATTTTCAGTTTCATTTGCAATTATCTTTTTTATTACACTATGTTATGGAAATGTTCGTTTTATTCCATAAAAGATTAAATAAAAATACATGTGTGTGTGTGTATGTGTGTGTGTGTGTGTGTGTGTGTGCGTGTGTGTATCAGATAACTGGAAAAATATCTCAGAAGAAAGGCTAATAGTTTGGGAAAGGCCAAAATATGGATCTTGAAAGTCTTGAAAGAAGTCAGGAAAACAAAGAGACAGAGGTAATAAGGAAGAACATTAGCCAAGAAATGTAGTGTTGTGTGTGAAGAACAGTAAAAAGAAAGGCCTGGGTAGCTGGGGGATATAGAATGCATGGAGGAGAAAAAAGTATATGTAAAAGTAAGACTTCGAAGGATTTTACAAGTCAGAGCATTTTATATTTGATTCTGGACCCATTAGGGAATCACTGGATTTTACTGAGGAGGGGATGATATAATCAGACATACACTTTAGGAAAATCACTTTTAACAGTTGAGTGGAGGATGAATTGGAGTGGGGAGAAATTTGAGGAAGAGGGACTAATTATAAGGCTAATGTTATTAGTCCAGGCAGGTGACAGTAAGAGCCTGCACCAGAATTGTAGTTCCATGAGTAAAGAGAAAGAGAAATATACACAACTTTGAGACATTATAAAGGTAGAAAAGAAAAGGTACAACAACAATACATTCCTTGAGGTGAGGAATTATTAATTTTTTTCCTTTACATCTTCAGCACTGAGAACAATATTTTGTGCATAATAAGTGCACTCGTATATCTCACGTATATGTGAGATGTTATAAAAGGTTGAAAAATATGGCAACAGATTAGATATATAAACTCCTTGAGATGAAGACAGTCTTTATTTTTTCTTTGCATCCCTAGAACCTAATATAGTAGTCTATGTATAGTAGGTGCTATAAATTGAGCAGCAATGAATTAAACTGCCTCTGTATTTGTCATCCCAGGACCAATCTGACTGACCAACAAGCACTTATTAAGCACACATTGTGTGTCAGAAACTGGGTACATAAAGGCATTCATTCTGCCTTCCTTGAGAACCTTAGAACATAAACTGCAAGACAGCTCACAAAAAGGAGTAGTCTAGGAAGAAATATGTTTCCTTTCTTTCTCACTAAAGAAGGGTATAGCACTATCCCATGAAACACACACATCTGTTCTCATGGAGAGGGTAGGAGGAGTGTTGAGAGGGGATGCTGAAGATGAGGTATTTGCGACCTGTCTTAAGAGGGTGACCCTCCAGTGGAATTTCAGCTCCTAGTCTTTCTTCTTACGCCTTTGTTCTCTTATGCCCAGGATTAAGGAACCAGATGAAAACTTCTGTTTGTCTGCACTCCAGCAATGAAATACCTTGTCGGAAACAAGAAGGTCAAGTAAGTGGCATCACTGATTGATTAGGAGTGGTGCCTCTGTCTCTCTTCTCTCGGCGTTTTGCATTGGGATTAGTGCTGATACATTGCCAGCTGCCAGTTTTATAAAATATGAAGTTGGGAAATTCTGGTCAAACAGTTCTGCTGAGGGATGACCCTGTAATCAGCTCCCAGCACAGAGGCCGTTCTTGATTTATCAACCTCAACCTGTGGTTCTAAGAAAGGATGAATTAGTCTGAAAGGCCTGCAGATAATAGCAGAAGACCAGAGAGCTGTTGGGAGACCGTTTGTCACTACCCTGCCCTGCTTAATTGCAGAAAAATGGAGACTGGCCACCCGGAGTGCTCACTGTATAAATCACCAACCAACTCTGGGCTATGCATCATGGTCCCTCACTGACACCCCGGCTCTCCACCTATTTGGAGAAGGATGTTGTCTCCTCAGACCCATTCCTCAGCTCACCACCTCAATGTCCTCATCTATTAAGTGAAGGCTTCAAACCAGGAGGTTTCTAGGGTCCTTTCCAAGTCTGAAGTCCTAGAACTATGCTCAATCACCTGCCTATTTACTCTGGGGACTGGGAGGGAGGGGGGCAAAGTACTGAGATATGAGTAGGGCTGGTTCAAAATACAGTTGGTAGATAGCCAGGTAAGTGACCTGGGTCAGAAGGAGTTTGAGAAATCCTAGATCTTGTATGCTCCGATTATAATATCACATGATCATATATTTAGAGCTGAAAGAGATTTTAGAGTTAATAAGTCCAACCCTTATATTTTGTAAATCAGGAAACTGAGGTACAGAGAAGTGATGTAACTTGTCCAAAATCATACTGTTAGCAAGTAGCAGAGGTAGGATTTGAAACCATCTTAAGATGCTAAATCTAATTCTCTTTCCTCTTACCATGCAGGATTTTGATAAACAGATCTAGAATATAAAATAAAAAACCTCTACAGAACCAGCTAATTTTAGAATTTCTCATGGTTTTTCCTCTTATACTAAGATGACCACAGCCTCTGTTGCATAAGATAGGAAATATCATAATGAGATTTAGGGAATAAGTTGTTTGAGAAGTAATGAATAAGCCAGAAGTCTAGAGGAGGAAGGAGGGGCAAAGGAGGGCCAGGAGAGGACAAGATAGTGTAGTATAGTGTATAGAGAGCTTGCCGCAGAGTAGAAAAGATAAAACTCTAGTCCTAATTTTTATGTCTTTTAGTTGTATGATGAATACTTTATCTTCTAGCATCCTAAGCAACTCTCTAAAATCATAAATTGCAAAACAATTAGTGATCTCTATTGACACAGGGAATTTCCTCACCACAGAACACTCTACATCAATAAAATATGGACACTGTAACTTAGTAATTAACTAAGTATAAAATCAAAGGAAAAATACATCAATAAAAGGAAGGGATAAATGAAATAACATAGAAATGGAATCTACAGAAGAGCCAAATCCAATAATTCAGAACTTTTATCTTTATAAGAGACAAAGAGAAGAAAGAAAGAACAAAATTCAGAATATGCTAGAAAAATACAGAAATAGGGAAGGCCAAAGAAAATGAAAAATTCTTGGAAAAGGTCATACACTTAAGAATATAACTTAAATTAAAAAGTAGAGGGAGAGGGATGAATCCATACTCCATACTCCATATTTAACTGGGTTGTCAGTAAGTCAAAAGAGAGGGGAAGACCAATAAATAAATGGAAGGAAAGAAGGAAGGAAGGAAGGAAGGAAGGAAGGAAGGAAGGAAGGAAGGAAGGAAGGAAGGAAAGGAGGGAGGGAGGGAGAAGAGGATAGGAAGAGGGAGAAAGATAAACTCATAATTATTATAATATCAAGGAACTTAGGTAAATGTGAATGAGTCTGAGAGAGTTTAGGAAAGGGACTAGCATCAATTTAGCATAAGCAAAGAAATTATGATGGATGTATCTATTTTATTCAGGGGCCATGAGTACAGACCTGCTCCTTAGGACCAGGAAGATAATTCCTTTATCCAGTATCAATAAAAGGTTTCTATGATCTTAAAAAGCAACTGGGGTCTTCAATAGAGGATGGCTTACAACTCAGAAAAAGGAATTCAAAAACAAAGAGGAACTAGACTATTAGAAAATAGAAATAAATCCAGTATAAAGCAATCTCTCTTCAAGAAGACTCCCACACCAAAATAATAAGTTGGTTTCAAATAAGTGAGAAAGAGATGCACACAAGATATCCCACTAAATTTTAGTCTGAAACAAGAATTTTGACTTCAGGCAGTTTTCTCCAGTGGTAAGGCCAGGCAAGCCAAAGCAAGTGAGCACCAGTTGCTAATGAATGAATCAAAGTATAGGGGTAAATCACCATATTTAGAGCTGGAAGAGACCTATGAAAACTTGACTTGAACTATTCATTTTCTAGAGGAAGATACTGAATCCCAGAAAAGAGAATGGTTTTGACTAAGGTAGACTGTGTAGTAAGTAACAGAGTTAGAACTCTAACTCAGATCCTTCAGTTACAAGCACTGTGCTCCTTCCATTAGTCTATGGTAACTACAAGGTTTTCTGTCACACAACTCTTGCCTTTCTTCTCTCAAGCTTCCCCAGGACAAGTGAGGAAATGTGATGAGGCAATTTTCAGAGCTGTGAAACACTGAGTTTAAAGTCACTCCACTACCTCGTTTTTTGGGGAGTGATAGACAGTCCAGACATATTACTTCATTCATTCATAGAGAAGAAGCTTCCTCTACCAATGCAGCTGGACAAGTGTTCTGCCACTCAGAGGCTTAGAGTTGTATGGAGAAGCCAAATGACGTGTAAGAGAATCACAGAGCATTTATCATAGGTGAAACATGAACCTGACTCTTCTTAACTCTGAGATCACTTTTTTGAGATATACTTTTTAGAGATATTGGTGATACTATGGAGAAAGAATTGGACTTGGAATCAGGAAGATCTGAATTTCAATTATATGTCAGATACTCAAAGGCTATCCTAGAATTTCCCCATTGTATAGGTAAGGAGATTGTGGTTTGCCAAGATTAAATAATTTGCCCAAAGTCACATAGCTAGTAGAAGAGTATTAGAGGCAGGATTCATACCCAGGTCTTTATGACTCCAGATATGGCACTTAAACCACTATACCCCAGGCTTCTGTTTTGTGTAGTCTCAGATAGAAGAACTAGGAGTGATAAGTAGAAATTATAAAATTTCAGGTACCTTAAGATTGATATATGGAAAATATCATAATGTAACAGATATTATATAACATAACATTTAACGGATAATCAACTTGGGGGATGTCATAGAGGGACTTCTCGGTCAACTATGGACAATATTAGATAGTCTTTGAGGTCCCTTCAACTTGGAGATCTGAGGATTCAGGGTCCTTAAGAGGTACTTATTAATATACTTAATTTAGAGGTACTTAATACAATAGATTAATAAAGCTAGGTTCTAATTAGTACAAATAATAAATACTCTGAAATGGCTACATTATTTAAATTCACACCACATATTTCCATTGAACTAGAACCAATTATTATGTTTTATTTAACGATAACTTTGAATAGTGCAAATTAGAATACATGGGACCACTTCAGAGGGATTCGTTATTAGAACTATTCAGGATCCATCTGCATTTGTTGAATTGACTTGAATTAATCAAAGTATAGCAAACTAACCTCTTTCATTGGATTCTTCTTGCAATCAACTCAATTCTCCCCCAAACAAATATCCACCCAACTCTGGCCTTTGCCTAGAGGTTGGGAGTGTTACAGTTCTTGTTTCTTATGTACTGCCTCCTATCTCTCATATCAGAATCTCTTCTTCCTGACTATACAGGAGAGGAGCAAACCCTCTGACTCCTAGATTACAAGAAATTTAACTCCCTCTCTCCTATTGGCTTTTTCTGCCCGGGTATCTCAGCTCAAGCTTAAGTCATACAAGTATTAATTTAGATGAAACTTGCAGATAAACAAATATAAGATGGTTGTAGCCCCAGTGACTAAAATATAAGCCTTCAAAAATGCTTGTTGATTAGTCAGTCTGTTGCTAAAGGAACTTTATTAATAAAGATGTTTACCCATAGACTGAATGAATTGACAATGGGTTCCCATAACTAGCCAGTAGAGATGATCTCTTATCAGAGATATTTTAGAAAGGAATTCTATTTATATTTGAGTTAAATTCAATGTCCTCTGAAGTCCCTTCTGGCTCTGAGGTTTGGGATTCTAATATTCTCTAAATTAGAAGTTCATTAGCAGTTTCATAGAAGTCAATCTTATCTTCCCAGTTGCCTGTCAACTCCTTTGAATGAAGAAACCATTTTTTTTTAATACTTGCCTTATCTTCCCTATGTACCTAGAGCAGGACTGGATATATAGTAGGTGCTTAATAAATAATTGTGGAATTGGTTGGTTATAATATTAAGGGGGGAAAACTGTAAGGAGCAGCTGAGTATAAGTAAGTTAGAATCTTGCAAATTCAATTTTATTCAATATATGTTGCAGATTGGAGAAAGAGTAGAGTATAGTGTCTTTAGTCTGGAGGCTTGCTCAAAGCAATGTGCTTTATAAGGAACACATAGTACATTTGCTAGATGCAATCTTCCCTGAAATCAGCAATTTTTTCCCTGTGTTTTTGTTAATCTTTCCAAGGAGAACCTTCCTTCTTTTTAATACTCTTTTTTCATTTCACAGTACAGTAGGTATTTGAAAGCCAGATTCCATCTCTTTTCTTCTCATCCTGTGAGATGGGTAAGCTGAATCCTCCCTGAAAGGTCAGAAATCATCTTCCTGTTTCTTCACCTGCTGCTTTTCTGCCTTAGAAATATTTTCTTGTTTCTGGGCAAATTTTCAAGCAGCTCAAGGAGGACTCATATAAACCTATTCCACGCCAATAATCTCCCAATGAGGCTGGGTAATGTGGCTGACGAGGAGGGGCCCTTCTAGGACCTGTTTCCTCACCTCTAGTGACAAAGTTTCACCTGAGCAATCAATTGAAATATTTCACAATTGCTGCTGGAAAGGTTTCCATCTAATTAGCCACAGATTTCGCAGTCCATTATTTAAATCTAAAAAGTCAAAGTTGGCATTGGAATGATTTGACCTCATGCGTTCTTTCTCATTGCTGGATGACATAAATGCTTCCTTTAAATACTTCCTCCTCCTCTGGATAATAGTAGCTGCCTCACCAGGGACCCAACTGGTCTGTTTCAGTTGGGCACTACAGCTCCTTCTTTCTTCCCTCCCTCTCTCTCTCCCTCCCTCCCTCCTTTCCTTCCTTCCTTCCTTCCTTCCTTCATTCTATCTCTACCTCTCTTTTCTCCCTCCTTCCTCTCCCTCCATTCACTTAGGGAATCCTATCCTTACCTGTGTATTCTCTGCCCAAAGGGATATAAATTTTGATCACTGAAAACTTGCAATATAATTTAGGGTTTAAGAGCACATTTATTTTTCAAGGACCATATATTAAACTAAAATCACTCTGACTTTTATTGATTGGCCAACAATAAGTCCCAACCCAAGCCTCACTTGGTCATTATTTGGGTTGTAATGGCTCAGAGTGAGTGTAAATAGCAATTGTTTCTGTTTTGTCCAGAAACTCTGAGGGTTTTCCCCTCCTAGATTGATTGTTTTTGGACTAGGTAAAAGTTCTTGATTCATTTCTTACCTAATCTTAATCACTGAATGGGAATTGCCTCAGACAAACTGAGACTTGGGAAAGACCTTAGCTTTAAAAGATGGAAATCTCTCACTGCATCAGAGACCATCTCCAGTCATCTTGATCTGTATTTTCCACTGGATCCAGATGGTTCTGGAAGACTGAGTGAGGCTTGAGACTTTGCACAGTACTGCCTCACTTAAATCCAATTATATATACTGGATTCTTTCCAGAATCTTTCTCTCCTTCAGTGACCTCTCTCTAAAGAGAATCTGGAACCATGTGTTTTTTCTCCAGGTTGGAAGCTACAAGACCAGTTTCTCCTCTCAAGCTTTCAGCAAACCAGACTCTCAGGTAGAGGGACAGCATTAAATAGAGACCAGCTTGAGCCAATGAGGAGAGTCTTGTGCAAATAGACTTTGAAGGTTATATAAAATAATTGCTTCAGTTGAAAAAGGAATGGGACCTCTTCTAATAAAAGTGAAGGGTAGCAGATAGCAGCTTAAGAATTAGGGTAGTATACCAAAAAAATGTTGAAAGAAAACTTTCTCATGCTGGATATGATCACTATGGAGGATTTATGCACAGTCTATGGCAAAATGCCAATGTAATAGAGATCGCTGTTTCCTCTTTATATTAGCTTCTTCCCAGATTCTTCTCTTCCTTTAGGCACCTGAAGAGAGTCTGAAACTATGTATCTCCTATCTCTAGCTAGAAATTGAAAGATCAGGATCTCTCTTTTCTCAAATTCTTGCCAATTCTGCCCCTAACAAAGACACAGAGCATTGAATAATCCATCTCCATCTATAGAAGAGTCTTACACAAATGAATCTTGAGCCAACTATTAACATTTTGAAAAAAATTTCCCTATATTGAGTTGAGATCCACTTCACTATAACTTCTTCCCCCTACCATCCCAAACCCCACCCAGTGTTACATCTTCCCTACGGACTTACCTAAATTGGTAAATGGGACTGGTTATTTTATTTTTAAAAAGAAGCCAGTGTCAACAATCACCAGCAGAAAACAAACCCCCGAGAGAAAAAGATTCAGGTGGATTCAGTCTGGATGAGAGAAGAGGTACCTCAGCTCCATAGAACTAGAGCTAGAGAGCTGCCCAACCTCTTCTGGCTGCTAAAAAGCTTTTGAGACTTCACTGTTTTCCTGCCCCTCTCTAACTTTGGCATTACTAGGCTGGTCACATTGAACCTGAAGTTTCCTTCCCAGCCAAGTCCAGATGCTTGTCCAGATGTCTGCTATGATTATCTGTGGTATCTGATTAATGAACACTGACCCTGGATATCTCCACACCCCATTCTGTTGCTCCAATTAATCATATACCACCTCAGAATGAAATTTTCTCTAGTGAAAATGATAAAGCAGGATTGGGATCCTCTGGATAGACTGGTACCGTAGCCAAGAATATTTTGGTGGAAGCTGCCGCAACTTTATGGAAACTCAGAGATTTCACTCTCATTTTTCAAGCTACTGACTTCTGACTTCTAGCTACTACTGAGCTACTGACTTCTAGGAATAGAGCAGATCTGAGCCAGTCCAAGTACTCCTTCCCTTTCCCTTTTCATCCCCTCTATTTTTCTCTGACCCTGGCTCAGACAGTGTGAATGAATGATGTAGGTAAGAAAAGATCACTTTATAGTAAAGATCAGTCACTGGGGACATTAGAGGGAGCAAAATACCAATTTCCGTGCCTCAATCAATTTCTTATGAAACATTTTAAAAATTGTACTGATGTATTTTGTTTTCACATTAATAATGTTTCCAGATTACTCCGCTTCCAAAGAGGTCTAACAAAATAAAACAATTAAGCAAAAATAATAATGTAGTTATCCCATCTGAAAACATGGGCTATATTCCACATATACCCACCTCTGTATTAAAAACAAACAAACAAAAACAAGTCCAGAAATCTATTTTCTCTCCCTCCCACTCTCACTTGCTTGGGGAGAAAAAAGGAAAAGAAAAAAAAATTCACAGCAAAATTTATTATAACAAAGATGCATAGTCAAGCAAAACCAATTCCCTTAATAACAAGTTTTTTTTTTTAACAATATAAATTGACTGTTGTCAAAATTGTTCTCCTTCTCCTGCTCATTTCATTCATCAGTTTATAAAAGTCCTCAATTTATTCAATTTTACTATTTAGTATAAATTGTCTCTCTGTATCTGCTTGGTTCACTCTGCATGAGATTATATGAATCTTTCCTTGTCTTTTAAAAATCATCCATTTCCTCTTTTCTTACAGCACCATAATATTCCAATACATTCATATGCCCCAACTTATTCAGCCATTGCTGACGTGATGGACATTTTGGGCCACAGTGAAGGAACCGCTATATAAGTCTGTATATAAAAGGGCTGGGGAATATGGAACAAGGGTGAGGTAGGATTGGCATGCTACTATGATATAAGAATGTCATCATCTCATCGAAAAGGAAGTTGGGACAAACTATTATCACTTCCTTGATGACTATTGCTCTACTGTTCTGCTTGAGTTTGTATTTCTCCTACGGTAAGTCATTTCTGATCCTTATATTGCCAATGCTTTCTGCTTTCTCTAATTATCAAGTACATACCTATGATCAAAGGAACCCTGATTACCTGAGTTTCCCCAATCCAATGGATAAAATTACTGGTTGTAATGAGTAGATAATAGAGACAAAGTGGCTCATTTACATTTTAGGAAAGGCATTTATCTTTGAGGGATGTATCTGTCCTACTGAAAGGGACTCCATCCTAAAACAAATTGTCTTTCTTAATAGTCTTCTTTCATCGAAGCAATTAGGGCAACTGAATTGACCAGAGGGTCTCCAGATCAACATTCCTTTCCTCCACTAAGTCCAGTTGCTTCACTGGAGTGCTCAACTTGAAGTCAGGAAAATGTAAATTCAAATCCTACCTGACACTTATTAGCTGTGGGTCCTGGCCATGGTATTTATCTCTCAGCCTTGGTTTTCTCATAAAAATGGGGATAATAATAATTCCTAAACTAAAAAGTTGTTGAGAAGATTAAATGAGATATTTGTAAAAATGGTATAAGTAGGATATAAGTTCTCTGTTTACCTATTGTATTTCTTCAGTAGAATGGAAGTTCCTTGGGGGCAAGAACCTGTTTTCATTCTAATTTTGTATTTTCAATTTCCTCCATATAGTGGATATTTATTTATTAAATATTGGGTTTTATTGAATTACATTAGATTAGATTTCCCCAGTTTTAGATAGTTACTCTCAGATTTGCATTCTTTATCCCCATTCCCTACTGGAGACAAGGTAGATGATAGGAAGAGACTTCCTGGAAGCAAGATTATATAAGCTTGGATTTGCCATTTTGGAGGTATAAATGTTGAGAGCTAGAAAGGAGCTTCTCCTGTGACAAATGGGAAAAATAAGGCCTAGGACAATTAAAGACTCTATAAGGTTACCTAGCTATTAAATGGAGAAGCTCAGTTTTCACTTTCTGATCCTTTGACTCCAAGCTCAATGTGTCTCTCTTTACTAAAACTTCTGGATTTCTCTTCATTTTTCCTCCTTACTAACCCAGCTCTCCACACCCTTTATCCCTCAAATAAAATAGTTTTCTGGGAAGGAGGTAACTCAGGAAGATCTTCACAGGTTCTCTCTCTCTCTCTCTCTCTCTCTCTCTCTCTCTCTCTCTCTCTGTCTCTCTCTCTCTCTCTCTCTCTCCCTGCTTCAGAATAAGGTTTTTTTTTACAAACAACCTGCAGCACCTTCCCTCTGTCACTTTCCCCCACCCCCAAAGCACACTCACAAAGAGTGACAAATAATTGGGTAGCTTTAGGAAGGGATACCACTGCCCAAAAACCTCCCCACAGGAAACTCCCTCCCCCAAGGAGCATAACACCCTGCAGCTACAAAAGGTTAGAAGCTAAGGGAAATATTTTGACTTCTTCCCAAAAGAACCACGCCGGAGCCTTCACCACTGTAATAATAAGAATCCAAAAACATGGTTGGATAGGCAATTATACTTAAATCTGGTCTACGCTTTACTTTATGTGGTCATCCTAGGGCTATTTTTTGACTTGTTTGGATCATACTGGCTAAGCGTTCCTGTCCAATAATACACTCATTTTCCCCCAACCAGTTATTTAAACCAAGTAACGTGCTGTTTATCTATTGAGTGGAAAGCCAAAGTCTCCCATTATGGTTAGCTGTCCTATGGGTTTGTGTTCCCAGCCGTTTATCTTGGTTTCTCCTGATCTATATTTATCAATGGATGACAAGTTGAACTGGAAGGAGAGAAAGAAGGAAGAAGGAAAAGGCTGGGGGTCTGGAGTCTCTGCTTCATGTTGAATATTGACTGCCAGAATGCAAATCCTCAGAGACATGAAGGGCTTCTCAAGTCTCTTAAGTCCTTTCTGAAGCTAGTCCCAACCTCCTCTTCTCACTCCATGACAAGATCCAAGTGAACTGATACCTCAGGAAAAATATGAGACTTTCCTTACCCTCATGACCCAGCTCTGCTCTGTCCCAGAATCTTTCTGGGAAGAGAAAGACACACTTGAGCTAGGCAAGAGCTTAGAACATCAAGTAGGAATTGAGACATGAGAAGTATCAGGGTATTAGCTTCCAAACCTACAAAACATAAATGGCAAACTCAGAATGGGATGTCCTAGAGCAAGCACTAGCTCAAGCAAACCGAAGGATCCACTGTAGATTCTAATTTCAACCTAGCCAACTATCTGACCTTGGATAAATCCCTTATGCCATCTGATGAGGGTGACCCAGGACAGAAACCAGCTTCCCCAACCTACACAGCAGAAAAAGAGATCCCCATAGCTTCATTCCTCACTGAGTACCCCCTCACTATTCTGATAATGTCATCTAATCAGTTAGAAGCAGCAGAAGAAAAAGGTACTTCCTTGAATTAATGAAGCTTCATTAATCAGAATGCTGATGGAACTGATCATCATTTAACTTTCTTTTAACTTACTACTTTTCAAAACTCTTGCATGTTCATTATATCATTTAATCTTTCAAAATCTGGCAAAGTAAAATGAATAGAAGGTATTTCCAATTTGTAAAAGAAAATAAAATCCACAAAGTTCAATAAACTTTCCTAATTAATTGTCAAAATTGTAAAGGATAACATGTTGCCATGGGATCCTTAGATTTATACTTCATTACAGAACCAAGACTGGAACCCAAGCTCTTTATAATCTTTTCTGATATTCTTCCCACTTATAACATGATGTCAGGAGAGGGTTGTGTGAGTAACTGGTTTCATGGAATGATGGAGTTAGGAAAGACATGAGATAGTCTCTACACCAATGGTGTCAAACTCAAACAGAGATGGGGGGGCACTAACTTGTACATAAGGATTTCTGAGGGTTGTATGTTGATTTAATTTTAAAATGTTATATTTTCTGTGTTTTATTGCATTTTAAAAAATTATTAAATATTTCCCAATTACACTTTGAGCTAAATCCAGGTCAGGTAAGGAGATTGTAGACTGTATGTTTGACACTTCTACCTTAGGATACTTCTTCATTTTGTAGATTAGGAAACTGAAGACAAAAGAGGGAAAATAACTTATTCAGAGTGACTGAGAAAGGGAAGCTAGGAAGAAGGAAGCTAGGATTTTAACCTCTTCCAGGTCCAGGTTCATGGCTTATTGCCATCTGACACTGTGACTTTTTTATTTCAACATAGGAATCTTAGGTAGTCCCAATTCTCTTTCTTAAGATCATGGGATAATACATCTAGGGCTGGAATCCAACCCTTTAATTTCACATATGAGAAAATTGAAGACCAGAGAAATAGGCCTTGAAATGTCTTACCTAATGTCACACAAGTAGTTAGGTAGAAAGAAGTTAGAACTTTATATCAGGAAAAAAACAGGGCAGAAGTAGATTCTTACATCAGAACTGAAGTTGTATGAATCCCTAGAGGGCCAAAGATAAATTGACAATAGCATCCTATAAGTCTTCCAATCCCTTAATAATCTGCTAGGCTGGTTGGGATTGGGGTAGGGATTAAACTTTATATTCTAATTGACAGGAACTAGGACACTTGGAATTCATAGTGTCCAGCTTTTTCAATTGAACGAGAGGAAAATAGCTTCCCAAAATGACTCCTCCAGTTAGGGCTTCTTTTACCCATTCCCTATGTTTCATTGTAGTCCTGGGAATCATGGCCTTTTGGGCCTAGCTGAACTGGGTATAATCACTAAGCTGCCTCCCCAAAGCCAAGGCCAGCCCTGGCTGGAGCCATTGATTCCCAGAACTGGCCACCTCAGACTTTCTAATTCCCTGTTCAGCACTTTTGGTTTGGTTCCTTCTCCCCCAAAGCTGAATCCACACCAAGAAGTGAGCTCACAGCTTCAGTAGGATATTTTTAGAGTGAATAAATGCAGCAATAACTCCTCATTTTCTCTTAAGACCCATTTCCTATTTCTCTATTAAAAGGAATTTTTAAAAAAGCAGTTCTGGAAAACTGCCCAAATCCCTCTTTGGTGAGCCGAGCAGGGACAACCCCAATGACTGGCCAAGGTCAATCAGAGTTTGCTTATGAATCCCCAATGAAGCCTGTCTGCTTAAAACAATAGCCAGCCCAGTCTTGCTGCTTTGAAGTCCCAGCGGCAAATACAAAAATCCATCTACTGCTCTCCTGGAATTTGAACAGACGTTCCAAGTAGGTATAGGGGCTGCTTTATGATGGGAAAGCTACCCCTGCTCCGTGGTGTCTCCAAAGTCAACCTGTCACATAACCTGAAATTATCCTGCTAGAAATCCATTGTTCTACCTTTTGCATATGTCCTATTGTAGAATGTAAATGACCTTGAGAGGCTATGAAGAGATAACTTTTTGCAAAGTAGAGAAGGTTTGAGGAGAAGAGAGATGTTCAGGGTCCCAAAGAGGCCTCAGTTCCAGCCATTCAAAACTAGCTACAATGCTAAGAAAGTCATTTCCTAATAATAGGCCATCCATGGTGACTAGTGGTCAGGATTTAGGTCACACCTAAGTTGTAAGGTAGGGCATCCCCACTGCTACCAGGTGTTTCTGAAGAGAATGGGACCTATTTAGAACTAGCAAGGAAGCCAATTTCTAGCTAGTTTAAATTAGGATTTAGTATCAGAGACATGAGTTTGAATTCCAATTAAATGGGGATAATGCCTTTATAAAACAGCCTGATAATACCAGAATTTGATTTTATTTAAGAAAATGTATGTTTAAAACTTGCTGCTTAGTGCTTGTGTGATCTGAGATAGGTCACCTGAAATAATGTCAAATAAGTGGAATAGGGACACATGCTCTCTGTTTTGTCATAGGAGGGATTGCAGTAAGAGAATAATAATGTATAACATGTATATAGAACTTTAGGATTTTCAAAATGCTTTATTCTATTCCATTTGACATTCCTAACAATCATGTGAGGTAGGTGCTATTATTATCCCCATTTTATAGATGAGGAAGCTAAGGAAGATTAATCAGCTTATCCAGGGTCAAACAGCTAAATTGCTGAATCCAGATTCAAATTGTGGTATTCCTGACTTCAAGTCCAGTGTTCTATCTGCTATGCCATCCCAACTACCTTTTTTTTTTTTTTTTTTACTGATTTAGATCTATAAAGCATCTCAGAGTAATCTACCCCAAAGAAATAACAAAAATTGGGAGGAAAGGCTATCTCTCCCCTTCGTCTTCCCTAATGGAGGATGCTCAGATCTGCTATTATTAGTTCCAGTGACCAAACGACTGCTTCAGGGTCTGCTCTAGCCATGTGGTAACCCAGTATTGAAGGACTTTGTGTTTTAGTGTGGCGTGGTAAGTTTCCAGTGGCCTTTTGGTTCTCCCCTTGTCCTGTAACAGTGGCAGAGGAGAGGGTGTTTTATCAATTAAAAAATGAAACAGATCCTTGTGCTTTGTCTCCTTGGCTGCAATTCTCCTGTGTAGTAATTAGGGAATTCTTGGTTTCAATACATTGCCATCCTCTTCAGAAGAGACATTTATATATGTATGTGTTTACATAAATATCAGTTATTATTATCATCATTGTAGTTGCAACTGTTATGGGAGGTGCATAAGCAATGTGAACACTCTCTCTTTGGTTTCTATCTCTGTGTTTTGGTGCAAGAGTCTCTGAGGAGAGAGGAGAACTGAATTCCTCAAAATAAAATAAAGCTAAACTCATGACCACTTTAAGGCCCTTTCATCCTGGACCTAATCTCCCTGGCTTAATACTCACATGTTAATTTTTTTTCTCTCCCTATTCCCCTGCCTCTAACCCAATCTGGCATGTTTTTTTTCCCCCTTCTCTTCCTCCCTCTCTCTCACTTACCTTCTTTTGGAAAGAAGCCAAAAAAATTCACTAGACTTTTAACCTTTTTGCAACTCAAGGATTTTGTTTCTGGGACTAAACTACCTGTTCTGTGTCTCTACATGTTATATATCTGACATTCTTGAAGCCAGGATTAATATGCTTTATAAAAGCATGGATTTTTTTCAATCCAATTTTTCCTTCAAGATCCAATTCAAATCTTATTTCCTTCATATAGTCTTTCCTACTTACTTTGGTCCATTTTGGTAATTTGTCATTTTATTTGTAATTTTGTATTTTTATATTTGTATTTATAATTTTATCTTTCTCATATTTTTTCACTGTCCATTTGCTTTTATTAATTTATTACTTTGTATTTTAGTTATAGCTCATGTTTGGATCACCTGCTTGATCTCCATTTTCTACCTGGAGAATGCCACTTACCTTGGACTCATTTGCCAGGTCTGATGACTTTCATGCCCTGAGCTTAACACAGATTATCATTTCTCAGATTGGCAATGGCTCAATGGCAGAAAAAAAAATCTTCCTAACATTCAGAACTGTTTAAAAATGGAATGGGCTGCCTGGAGAAGTGGTGGATACCTCCTCCTTGGAGGTCTACAAGCAGAAATTAGACACTTATATGTTATAATGGAGATCCCTTTTATGTATGGATTTGACTAGATGGAAGCAGAGATTCCTTCCAATTCTCAAATTTTTGTGATTCTTTGACTCTTCTACCCAAATTTCTCTCATATGAAGTGATGTTCCAGAATTGTGTCAGAACTTCCATGGATTTCTGGTTATTGTAGAATTCACTCCACAAATCTAGACAGAATTATACCATGCCTTCTCATCCTATGCAAATTTTGTCCAATCCTTTCTACAAATGCTCCATGGTGGATCCACAGAATAAAGAAGTGATCATTAGCTAATTAGCTAATTTCTTCCTTTTTAACTACCAGGATCACATGTTTTAAGCTAGAAGGGAGCAGGTCCAATCCCTTTGCTTTATAGATGAGGAAACTGAGAAGTTTAAGATAATAGCTGGTATCTGTGGTGAGATTCAGGAGAACTAGTCAATTACCTTGCTTGGGCCTCAGTCTCCTCATCTATAAAATGAGAGAGAGTTGGATTAGAAGGCTTCTGAGGTCTCATCTAACTCTAGATCTGTGATTCCATGATTTTTTATCCACTATCCCCATATGACCAGCCTACCTCCTCTTCTAATCATATATTTCTTTGATGATTTTTTTAAAATTGTCACTTTTTACATGAAAATTATCATTTACAACATATATATATGTGTGTGTGTGTATTGACATTCACCATGCGCCTTTCAATGCCTCTGCATGGAAACACCTGCCCCTTTAGTCTCCTGATTAGCCTTGTATGAGTCTCCTGAAATCACAATATTTATGATTCACATCCTGAAGAATATTGGTGTTAAGAAGATGAATTTTTGTAGCAGCCAAGAGCTTGGGAGTCTTGAAAGTATTAAATTTTTCCCAAATGCAATCTAGGATGACCTAGTCTGGTCTGGAACCAACTCGTTGTTCATCTCTAGTTCCTGTGTAACTTAATGGGCTGCCTGTTCAACTACATACCATTATCCTGGCAAACAGCTTTCTGTGTCATTGTTGCTGCCTTATTGTTTATTGTGTATATGAAAGTATGTGTATGTAGAATAATCTCTTATAAGTAGCTGTGGATCACATGGAGGTTACACCATGATATTCCAGGATAATTAGATGGTGTGATAAATAGAGAACTGGGCATAGAGTCAGGAAGACTCCTAAGATATTTCCCAGCTTTGTAATCCTGCTCAAGTCACTTAATCCCTGTCTTCCTCAAGTTCCCCAATTTTAAATGGTTGTTGGGAAGATCAAATGAATTAATATTTGTAAATTGGACAGTTCCTAATTATAATAGTTTATTCCATTCCAGGACTCAAGACAGCCAGAACAGTGGGATCACACATAGGAACTTCTGAAGAACCCTTCTACCAATTAGGAAATTGTTTTTTGTTGTTAAGCAGAGGATATTAACACATAACTTTCATGAAAGTTTCCATCTTCTTAAGGTCATAAGACCTCGCCTACTATTCCCACTCCCCATCAACCTAGCCCCTAAGCCCGTTAGCTAGTAAAAGTATTCTAAAATGTCCCTTCCCTTAATGGAAGGAATGATATGTTGGTGTTTTTATGATAATGTGGGATTGTTTTTACTTCAGGCTCATAATTTAGGATTGGGAGGCTGGGGACAGCAGAAGCAGAAGGGAGATATTAGGATGACGAAGATAAACTTCCCTGATTTCACAATTCTATTGAAGTTCCTTTGTTTGCTACATGTTTAGCAATAGAGTCATCTAGATTCCAAGCTTCCTCAGAACAAGGCTGTATTTCTTCATGCCCAATACAACATCATTTGTTGAAAAGGAGAAAAAGGAAGAGGAACATATCAGAGAATGTCGGCTACTAAACATTAGAGAATAAAGGAGTCCACAGTCCATCTGCTGCTTAATAAGAACAGGGAAAGTAACCTATTAATGGAATTTTTAATATAAAGTCAGAACTATGTCCCTAATTAGTGTTTTCATGTTTCCCAGCTTGACATATTTTCCCATGCACACATATGTAGTTAGAGCTACTTCAGTTTATGACTTTTTTTTGCTATAGTGGATATATATTAATTTTAAAAAAAGGCTCAAGAAAGCCAAGTGTCTTATTTCATAAAGGAGATAATGTTAGTGATTTTAATTTACAAGGCATGGAGAGCCCATGGTCTGTCTCCAGCAATAAAACCCATGAAAATCTCCTTCATTTCTGAATCTGATATTTCAAGACTCTCCAAGTTGCCATAAATTCTGAGAAAATGTCTTCCCAGAGGCAAAAAGATAATTTTTATAAGCTTTTGGGAGGGACTAATAAAGTAGCAATCTATCGTATTTTATTATTTAAAACCCCAGGCTGAACGTTATGATTTGCAAGCCTTTTTTTTAAGTACACACATTATATAAAGATAGAATATATTTGCCTACATATATATTATATACCATAAGTATGTGTCAGCTCATCAGGCTCTCTAGCAGGGAAGAGAAAGCAGCCGTGGAACATTTTCCATACAGTCCTCTGCTCAAGCTGAATCTATAGAAACCTAGCCCGCCCATCAGTAAGCAGCCAGACTCCCTGTAGAGTTTGTAGCCTGTAGGAGATATGATTAGGGGGTGATAGTGTTAAGCACTCTTCATCTATCTCCTGGCCTACTATGATAACCCTGGGGTTACAATCCATGTCTGACAAACACAATTCCATTGTGGCTAAAGCCTTATGGCGATTTAGAAGGTTTATTCATCATTTTACAACAGACTTCTGTCAAGGATTTTCCTATTTGCCCCTCACTGGTGTACGGTGCTTTCAGGGTTATCTTTAGGAGCCCAGCCCTAACAACTAATAACAACATACTTAAGCTCTAAGCTTGGGAGAAATCAGCTTGTATTACATTCCAAATGCCCTGGAACTCCATCCTGATAAGAAAATGGGGCTTTGAGAGAAAGGTGAGGATCTGAGTGAACTTGAGCCCACTGAGGACACTTCACGCCCCAGCAAGAAGCTTCCAGACTGGATGCCGGAGTCAGAAGAGCTGCCCTAAGCCACCGGATTTTGGAAGTTTTCAAAGAAAATCTCTGTCATCCATCAGCAAATATCAGAAGCAGTCAACTTGACAAATACTAGCAAAGACTCTTTTGGGTAGACAAAGAAGATAGGACTGGGAGTTTGGGGATGGAAGTAGAGAGAGGAGAAGTAGTTATCAGTACTGCTAAATGGGTAGTCACCTTGAAGGAATAGCCCCCAGGAGTTAGCCCAATGTCTCCCACCCCTCCTCAATTTTCTAGTTAGGGTTCTTAGTTCTAGTTAGGTCTAGTTCTTAGACACTTACTAACTTTGGCTGTATGATCATGGGAAAGACCTCTGCCTGCCTCAGTTTCTCAACCCTGAAATGGATGTCATAAGGGTACTTATTTCTCAGTGTTTTGTGAGGATTAGATGATGTAATAATTGTAAAATACTTAGCATAGTACCTTTCACATAGTAAGTGCTTAATAAATGCTGGTTCCCTTTTCCATCCTCTCCCTTCTCTCTACCAAGTGACTTTGCACAGCCCTGACTCAGTGAAATGTAATTCACTTATAAGTCATGACATTACTTTCCTGAAATCATGGTCTTCTTCAAGAATGAAGGACAAATAACAATCAATATTCTACGAGTGTCAGTAACTCTCCCATTGGGGATGCAACTGACCAGTGAAGTTAGTCAATGTAGCTCTTTCCTTCCTTCCCTCTTCCTTCCTTCCTTCCTTCCTTCCTTCCTTCCTTCCTTCCCTCTTATCTTCCTTTCATCCTTCTTTCTTTTCTTCTTTCCATCCTCCTCTCTGTCCCTCCTCTTCCTTCATCCACATAGGAAATCCTACACTTACCTGTAGGATGCTCTGTCCAAAGGAATATAAATTTTGAACCCTGAAACCTCACAAGATATCTTGGACTATACATACTAGATTTCTTTTTTAAGGACCAGATTTTAAATCTAAATTACTTGTCAATTGGCCAACAATAGGTCCTTAGCCCAAGCCTCATTTGGTCTTTTTTTGAGTTCTGATGGTTCAGAGTGAGTATAAACAGCAATTATTTCTTTTTTGGCCAGAAACCCTGAGGACCTTCCCCTCCCGGATTGATTTTTTTCCTGGACTAGGTAAAAGAGGAAGGAAAAGTCAGATGTTAGGAGATGGATCCAGGCTCATCTAACCAATGTGTAGTGTATGTTAAAAGCAGAATCTGAAGTTTTTCTAATACTAAGAGTAGCTTTCCCTTCACTTCTCTACCCTGCATCTCTCTCTCTCTGTCTCCTGTGTGCCTGTGTTGTTACTACCTCTGTTTGTCTGTTTCTGTCTGTGTGTGTGTTTCTCTGTCCCTCTGTCTCTCTCTGTGTCTCTCTCTATCCCTCTGTCTCTGTGTGTATATCTGTGTATCTGTCTCCTCAACTTAAATAAGCTCCAGAATTTTCAATAACAGAAGTGAATTTGAACTGTTCATTATTCATTGAAAGTTGATCAGTACAAGAAAGGTAGTATAATATCCTATGTGCACACACAGACATGCACTCACACGGAAGAAGAGAAACAATGAATGCCAAACATTCATTTAGCACTTACTACATAAAAGCAGCATAGTATAGTGGAATGAGTGTGAGCACTAAAGTTAAAGACCTGAGTTTGAATCTTGCCTCAGACTCTGACTGGTTAGTTTGCTCTTCTGTCAAATGGGGATTCTCCCACTTCTCCCCACTTTACAGAGTTGTCACTTTTAGGTGGGAAGGAATCATTGGAAGCTTCAATGGAGAAGTGGCATCCAACCTGGGCTTTAAAGGTCTGACAGAAACTGGACAGGTGAATGATTGGGTTTGGAAGTGGGGAGTTGGAACTAAAGGGCTTCCTAGATGGGGAGACTAGAGTCTAATCTAAAGACAGAGCAATAGAGAAATCTGGGGTAACAGCACATTACTTTGGACTAGTTGTGTGACATAGGGCCAGTCACTTAACCTAAGCCTCAGTTTTCTTATCTGTAGGAGGAAGGAATTAGACTAGATGACCTTTAAAGTTCCGCTCAGCTCTAAATCTCTAATCTATATTCTGAAGTTCAGTTTGACCACAGTTTAAAAAATCAGTGACAGATAAGGCTGGAAAAGTAGTTTGGATCTAAATCCAGTGGCAAAATATAGATCAGAATGACTGGAGTTGGCCTTGGATATGTAGGGGACTCTGACTGACTTTTAAATTACTTTTAAAGCTAAGGTCGTTCCAGTGTCTCAATTTGTCTGAAATTCAAAGCTTAAGACTGAGTAAGAAATGAGGCAAAGAAGGCCTCTTTTCACTAGTCCAGAAAAAAAAAAGAAACCCAAATTGGAGGAAAAGATCCTCAATGTGTCTGACTAAAACAGAAACAATTGCTATTTACACTCACTCTTTGCTAGTAAAGTAATAGAAGGTTTATAGACAATTGGATGAAACAGTAGATAGAATGTTGGACATGAAGCTAGGAGGTGCTGGATTCAAATCTAGCTTTAGACACTTAGCTGGATAACCATAGGCAAATCATTTTATTTCTCTAAGCCTCGGTTTATTTTTTTCATCTGAAAAATGGGACTGGTGTAAGGATCAAATATTTTGTAAACCTTAAAGCACTCTATAAATGCTAGCTATTAACATTACAAGAATAACAAAAAGAATCATGATTAAGAGCTATTATTTTAATAGTATATGCCAAATGGACTGAAGAGGTGCTACCAGAGGTGTGAACAGTTCAGCAGATATCTGTGTCCACACTCACAATGTCTCTTTGAAAGCAAGAGCCCTATATGTCTGCTCAGACCAACACATATGCTTCTTTGGCTCAGTCAAGGGGATTCATTGGTGAAATGGGAGGATCTGATGATTACTCCCTGATTAACACAACCTGGAAAATTCTTAGACTTTTTAATTCAGTGGAATAAACAGTGCTTTCCTACTCCTAAACCTTAAAGTTCCCTTTTGAGTTACAGGAGGATGGATAAATATTTTCTCACTAAGTCTCTCCAGTTTGAGCTGCTCTGGGAAACCCATGCATCCTGCTCATCCTTGATCAAGTTCTTGATCACTGCGATCTGATCAAGCCCTCTGACCCAATTACCTCTAGAGCTACTTACTCAAAAAGTGAAAAAGGAAGCACCTGGAAACCTTGCAGGGCCCTGCAGACTAGTTGTATGTAAAGATAATCAGGGTCACACAGAACACACTATCCACTCATGCCAAGATGTTAAGTTAATTAATTACCAACCTATTGGGACAAGAGATTTCATGTCTTCAGTGATGCAAGAATCATCTTAATTATCTCTCCTCCCATCATATGGGAGTAACTGGGTCATAAGCTCCTGGCTCCCACTGAGCCAGGAACCAAAGTAGAACAGACTACCATTGTAGAAGTTGGCTGTTTGAAGTGAGTTAGAGGGTGCCTGAGCTCAAAACATCTACTCAACTTGCCCAAAATATTGGCCAAAATTCCAAGAGAAATTTATTATTTTAACTTTCTTTAAGAAGAAAGTAGCTTAGACTGTAGTAACAATAGAATTGATCATTCATTGTTTAATCTAAATTAGTGAAGGGCAGCTGTGATTTAATGGAAATGGCACTGGATTAATGCATTGTAAATTCATATTAATAGTGAAACAAGATGAGCAAAAACATAAATAGATAAAGTAAATGTGATCCTAAGGTCCGTTCAAAAATGGAGAGGTAGTGAGTTCCCTGACACTTGCAGTCTTCAAAAAAAGAGTAAATGGCCATTTGTTGGGGATGTTGTAGAAGGACTTCTTGGTGAGGCACAGGTTGGACTCTGACTTCCGAGATTTTATCCAACCCTGAGATTCTGTGATTCGAGGAGTTAGAATATCTGGATTGCAGGTCTCTAGCTGTGTGATCCTTAGTCAGTTGGTTTTGCCTTGGATAATTGTGACTTTTTCTGCACAATGAGAGTTTTGGTCTTTTTGGGTTCTAGCTCAATCTCTTTCTGATTGGTTATTTCATGTACTCCGGTATAGCATTCTATGTTCTAAGGTCCCTCCCAGAGTTCTCATTCTGAATATAAAAGTCTCTTGCAGCTATGTCTCAGAATTTCTTCCACATCTAACATTTTTATTGGAAGCTAGATGTTTCTGTAAATAAAGCCCTGGACCAGAGCCAAGAGGGTCTGAGTTCAAATTTGACCTCAGATGTTTATTAGTTGTATATAAGTTACTTTGCCTCTGTTTTCCTCAGTTTCTCCAACTGTAAAATTAGAATAATAATAGCACTTTCCTTCTAGGGTTGTTGTGAGAATCAAATGAGGTAGTATGTATAAAAATTTACAAACTTTAAAGTGCAATATAAATGCTAATTATTTATTATTATTATTATTCCATGGTCCTAATTGAATCTAATATTTTAATCTTCATGGTTAGGTAAGCTCCAACTATTCAGAATAAGCATTCTACTTACAGAAGAGGGAAATTATTTTAGAATATGAGGCACTCACTAGTAAGACAGGTTCTTTAGTGAGTATTCTTGAGCATCAGAAGAGCAAAGCAAGGAGTCCTGACTAGTTTATGAAGGGAAAGTCAATAGGAAAAGTGGGAGGATAACCAAGATAGGCTTCATTGGATAAACAGTTTTGAGGAGGGATGGTCCTGGATGAAAGGTCAGGTAGGTAGCAGGCCCATAAAACTGCTAGCATGAGATTAACATTAGATGCATCTTTCAATTTACCAAAGGATGGAGGTAGGAATTATGAGGAGCACCTTGATTTAATCTTTGCTGTGGGATTCCCTGACATTTGAAGACTTACTTGTTAAAATAGTTATAGGGAATATCATTGTAGGGAAGGAAAGATCATCTCTGGTCCATCCACTGTTTGAGGGGATAGTCTTCAGAACAGAATGCAAAAGAGAGGAAGACACTGGTGAAATTTATAGGGTTGAATTTATAATCCAGCAGACATCATGGTTACTATGTGATATGACCTAAAGTTCTCTTTTATTCTCTATAGCCATCCCTAGACTCTCTCCTCTCAAAAATCTTCTCTACTCTGGGTCAATAGTATCAAACAACCCATAGTTAAATTGACATTTAAATTTGTAGTAACTTAAAAGTTATCTGTTTCATTTTACAGAAGAGATTAAGAGAGGCAAAGTGATAAAAATAGAATTAGAATTCAGGAGTCCTGCCTCCCATTCCATTAGTCTCTTCCTCCACAGCATGGACAGAAGATATGCTGAAGTTGTTAAGGGGGAAGAAATAGGGAATAGGTAGCTCAGAAGTCAGATTTCACAGTGTTGATAAGGCCAGGTATCTGGTTTAGATGGACTTCTTATAACAAGACCAAGATTGTCTACTCTCTCTTGAGACATTTGAAAAAGGCTAAGCCAGTTTAATTAAGCTAGGAGTAATAATGTCATCTCCATGGAGCCATGGGGAGTCTCAAAGGATAAGACTAGTAACTGTGCCATTTGACTTATTGGCTCTATGATGTGTGTGTGTGTGTGTGTGTGTGCGTGCACAACTTTACATAAAAGATAAATCCAATCCAAAATAGCTAATCTAAGGATAAAGAGAACACAGCTTGGTTTCTTTTTAGTTCCAGCTCTGTCAAAATGATACCTAGAGACCCTTTTGTTCCACAACAATATTGCATAATTCAAGTGGAAAGAAAATTAATATGTAGTCATGAAATTCAGGTTTGGTTACTTGATACAGCTTCCAAGAAGCTCTTTATTCATATTTTTAAGAAAGATCATCGCAAAACATTCATTTCCCCTCTCCTCCCGTCCATGGCCTTTGAGGCTGTCCCACTGGGCCCAGTTCGAATGATCCTTTTTATGGTAACCAAAGAAGTCAGCTGATGGGAAAAGATGGCTTCCAGTACACCCCATGCTGACCGTAGGCGGCTGAGTCCCTCAATGTTAAGCTCCAGATCTCCAGGTTTATTTATTATTGAAAACACCAAGTCACAAAGTCTCAAGTTCTTAATATTTTTCTCTCTCTGTCTCTCTGTCTCTCTCTCTCTCCTCCCTCTCCTCTTTCTGTGTCTGTCTGTCTCTGCCTGTCTCTCTGTGTCTCTTTGTTTCTGTCTCTGTATGTCTCTCTGTCACACACACACACACACACACACACACACACCTTTTCCCAAAGGATGTTCCTCCAACAATCTGGCTCCTATGATTTCTGTGATCCTTCATGTTGGAAAGTTTCCTCTTTTCACTGAAGGGGTAATAAGATTAGGATATTCTAAGGTCTGTTATTTACTCCACAATTCTGCATAATTGTAAGATAAAATGAAATGTGACTGGACTACAAAGTATATTTTAGTAGGAAAGAGTCAAGATCCACTGCCTGACACTGCCACTGAATCATGGATTATATTATCTCTTTAGTCTTAATTTTCTCATCTGTTAAATGGAGAGAATAGTTCCTATTTTCTCCCATATAGGTATAAGGCAAACAACTAAGATGAAAACATTTTGGCAAGTATAAAAAGCTAGTAGAATATAAAAATAAATAAAAAGTAAAAAGTAATTTTTTTTAAAGAATTAGCATCATCCTGAGTGAAGTGAGTAGAATCAAGAGAACACTGTACACTGTGATGATCAATTCTGATAGACTTGGCTCTTTTCAACAATAAGATGATTCAGACCAATTCCAATACAAGAATACAATACAACACAAAATTCCAATTTGTGATGGAGAGAGCCATTTGCATCTAAAAGGACTGTGGAGACTGAATGTGGATCTCAACATAATATTTTCCTCTCTTTTGTTGTCATTTTCTTGCTTTTTTTTTCTTTCTCATTTTATTTCCTTTGTGATCTAATTTTCCTTGAACAGCATGATAAATGTGGAAATGTGCATAGAAGAATTGCATATGTTTGACATATATTGGATTGCTTGCTGTCTGGAAAAGGTAGGGGAAAGGAGGAAGAAAAAATTGGAACACAAGGTTTTGCAAGGATGAATGTTGAAAATTAAAAACCT
Source organism: Sarcophilus harrisii (assembly GCF_902635505.1). Taxonomy (NCBI): domain Eukaryota; kingdom Metazoa; phylum Chordata; class Mammalia; order Dasyuromorphia; family Dasyuridae; genus Sarcophilus; species Sarcophilus harrisii. The sequence continues at coordinate 472,009,805 of NC_045427.1, read as the reverse complement.
ATTATTAAAATAATTAGCATCATCATTGGTTGGAACAAAAGACTGATTCCTGGATCAATGTTTGTTATAATGACTAGACAGGTTTTCTCTTTGTAAATGAGGCACCTTTTATGAACCTCAGTTCCCCAAATAAGTTATTTAATGTTTTCTTGGGAGGCATCACAAAATTGAGGCCTGTAAATGTGAACTTCTGCTTGTTGTTCACATACAGCATTCCATTTCCCATTCCATACCATTGCTCTGGCCATCCTCCAGACCTAGATGGCTTTCCTGCACAGTTCCAGGTCTTGGACTCCTTTACTTCCTTCAAGATTAAGGTCCCAAACCACCATTAAAATGAAATCTTTTCCTTATGCCACTAGTGGTTAATGTAGTTCTTAAACTCCCTCATTTTTATTTTGTATTTTTCTGCACATTTATCTATATATATAAATATATGTTCCCTGATAGAATGCAAACAACTTGTGAGCAGGGAATATGTTGCTTGAGATTTTGTATCCTTAGTACCTAGCCAATAGCAAATAATAAATGTTTGATGACTAAGTAGAAAAAAACCAAAATATTTGAATTTGAGAACTACTTGTGCCACAAAGGCATTTTAAAATAATAGGCAATGAGTAAAACGCTATATAAAAAAAAAGACAGCCATGAGGTATAGTAGATGATCTGAATTCAGATCCTACCTCAGATACACACTAAGCATATATGTATGACCCTGAGCAAATTATTGATCACTGTCAATATCCTTATCTATAAAGTTGGAATAATGGTGGCATTTATGCCACATAGTTTTTGTAAGGTTCAAATAAGATACTATATCTCAACATCACACAACAAACCCTTATTAAGGGAAAAGTACCCACATGTGCAAAAATATTTGTAGAAGCCCTTTTTGTAGTGACAAGTTACTGGAAATTGAGTGGATGCCCATCAGTAGGGGAATAACTAAATAAATAAGTTAGGATATATGAATGTAACGAAATATTATTGTTCCATAAGAAATGATGAGCAGGCCAATTTCCGAAAAGCCTAGAAAGACTTATATGAACTGTTGCTAAATGAAGTGAGTAGCTTCATTGTACATAGTAACAACAAGATTGTATGATGATCAGCTGTGATGGACTTGGCTCCTTTTAACAATGCAATTAAAATAGATTTATGATGGAAAGACCCATCTGTATCCAGAGAGAGACTTTGGAGACTGAATGTGAATCAAAGCATATTTGCACTTTTCTGGTGTTGTTTGTTTTCTTGTTCTTTTTTTCTTTCTCTTTTGATCTGATTTTTCTTGTGCAGCATAACAAATATGGAAATATGTTTAGAAGAATTTCACTTGTTTTACCTATAGTGGATTGCTTGTTATCTAGGGGAGAGAGAGGAGGGAAGGAGAAATAATTGGAACACAAGATTTTGCAGAGATGAATGTTAAAAACTATCTTTACATGTATTTGGAAAAATAAAAAGCTATTATAAAAATTAATTTATAAAGCAAAAACAATAAAAAGTCTATGTAACTGTCCAAAAAAAAACTTATTAGGCACTAGCTATGGGCCAAACACTGGGCTAGGTGCTGGGGATAGAAATACAGAGAATGAAATACTACTTATAAAAGGAAGCTTACATTCTCATAGAGCACAAAAGGGCATATAATTAATACAGTATAAATATGAAGCATTTAGGGTTAGGGTAGATATAGATACATACACAAAGTTAAATACAGCACTATTTGTGAGGGAGGACACCAGCAGTAAAGTTTAACTCTATAAATGTTTGTAAATGTTATTGTTATTAATAATAATTATCATTTGCTTGTAAGTGGTTGAAGGAAATATTACCATGAAACTGATAAGATGAATGCCCAGCCTTGAATGACCAAACCTGATTTCTGGGAGATGTGCATCTTTCCTATGAACAGGGTGGAGTCTAGTTTATTATCCCTATGGGTGGGACTTGCCAACTCCAGCAAGCTCGTGCTGAGCTGAGCTAAGGCCAGTGTCTCTCCTAGTGCCCGGCCATCTAGAAGTGATGAGATTATGAGTGACCTTGGCTAATGGAAGCCTTTTTATTGTCCTTCCAAGGACGTGGGGTGGATTCTTAGACTGGAAGGGGCTATTTCATTGGTATTCAGCAACTTGGGCCTGTGTTTCAAAAGAGGCTTCAGGGTGCACAGAGAATCTGTATAATTCAACAGTAGGAAATTTATGTCCAATGCTCTTTCTTCCTTATCAAGTATTGATTGAAACAGCTTTTATTCGACTAAAAGGCTCCAACTGTAGCTTTTTCAGCAGAATGGAAACATTTCGTAACTCCTTGTAATTCAGTTCCATCGACTAAATGCGCTTGAATCTCCATCCTCCTTCCTCAGTCACTCCTCTAGGCTGCTCATCTCCCAGGACAAAGTCCAAGCAGACAAAGATTTGAGGCATCCAGTGCTTTTCACACAGCAAGTTTCCTTTGTTTCTATTTGTTATTCCTATAAAACTTTAGTTTTAGAGAGGCTGTTGTGTTTGTTGAGGAAATATGTTTCATCTTTAAGTATCATGTGCCTTGTATCTTCATATATCAGCTATTCATTTCCAATCAATGGAGGTTACAAATCGATAGGAGAGATACCTTTAAATGTCTTGGCCTCTTGTGCCTTATTTACTCATCTGCAAAATGGGCATAAACCCTGAAATATCCACCTTGAAGGATTGTTGTGGAAATGAAATGAAAGAGCATATGTGAAAGCCCTTTGAAAAGTGTAAAGCCCTATAAAATTGTAAGATATTAATATTCTTTGTGGTACCAAAGATCTGGAAAAAAAGTAGACGCCAATCAATCTGGTTATGACTAAACAAATTGTGATATATATAATGATATATGACCTTTACTGTAAGAAATGATGGATTTGATGAATGTAGAAATGAATGGAAAGACTTTCAAGAAGAGATATAAAGAAGTATACAAATCCAAGAAGCAATATGAACACTGATCACAACAATGTAAATAGTAGGAATGACAGGAACAGGACAACTAAATAAGGCTGTTTTTAAAATAAGAAGCAATAGCCCTGGCTCCAAAGAAGCCCTTCCATGCCCACTTCTTTGTAGAAAGATGAAATCCAAGTGAAGGAAACCAGATAAGATGGTGGATTCTTTCAGTGTATTGATAGTTTTGCTAAATGTTTTCCTCTTTTTTCTTTTTAAACTCTTTGTTATGAGGAATGGTACATTCCTCTGAGAAGGGTGCAGAGAAGTAGAAGCAGCAGATGAGATGCCAAGTGAAAGACAGAGTGTGTGAACTGGAGTAATCCAAAAATAAATCCAAAAACAGGAGGAAATGCTATGATTAGTGCTTTAGTTGATAGTTTCAAGAGTTAGTATTGTGACATCTCTTCTTATTCCCCCCAACTAATATTCACCCTTGGGATTTGGGATCCTACAGAGAGTAATTGCTATTTGCAATTCTACGGGAAAACCTATGGATGACTACTCCTAACATAGTACCTCATGAACCCCCACTGGTGTGCTTTCCATTAACAATTAGTCAATAGACTCATTTAACACTTGGAAAACCAAATGTCATGAGTTACAAAGAATTTCCTCCTTCAAAACTAGGTACTGATTAGGGAGCACTCTATCCAAGAAATATGCAGAGTACTCAGAGACCAGAGAGTGGGCACTCCCTTAAAGTACAATATTAGTGAGGTGCACATATAGAGATCCTCCGTGGCCAGAGTAGCTCACAACTTCAGAATTGTAGGGGTTCAACATAGTTTCTCTTTCAAAGCATCCCCTGGACTGTTAATGTTTGTCTGTTAATGGCTTTTAAGGATTGTTATCCCATTGCTAGAACAGCCAACTCTTCACTGGGCACATTGTCTCAACAGGATTTGTGGGCTCAGTCGGGCTTGCTCCTTGCAGACATAAGGTATCTGCTGCATAGTTTGGGCCAGGTAGGTTACTTCGCTTCTGATCCAGCTCCTCACATGTACATCATTTGACCCATATGAGTCTATCTGCTACTCTCACTGGGCTTGCTCTTTAAGCAACTGTAGTCTCTACTACCTCTAGCCTGAGGTTTGGCTGGCTACTCTTGTACTCTAGCTGGAATGCTGCTATGCTCTTTCAGAGAGGGTAGAGAAAATTCCCTGAGGATGGGAAGAAACTAATACTGGGGTCTCTTAAAATTTGTCACTTACTAAACAAGGAGTTAGAGCAGGCTAAACTGTCCCATTTGATGGTTCTTTTGGAATCAGAACTGGGTTCCCTCACACTAACTTATGGCTATTCAGATGAGGGACTGGAGGAAAAAATACTCAACTCATCTATGTCTTGGAGATAAGTTCATTGTCTCTGTTAGCCCTTTCAGATTCAGTTTACCTTATTTAAAAAGCTTATTTAAAGTCTTATAAATCTATAAAATATAGAATGTTTCATTTATAACTGAAAAGTACTCACCCTTATATCACATTATTTCCTCTTTACCCCTTATGACTTTCAACTTTTCCAAAATCTAAAGGAGGCATCATTGTGCTTATGAAAGAGAATTATCCACTTATATTCCATGTTCTGCTGATGAGCCTCAGCTTATATAGTACGTAGCTAAATAGGAGTCCTGGTATAAAATAGTGGCAATCCAGGAAGCCTCTGTTACATCATTAATAATAATAACACTTTATTTTCCAATTTTCCAAAACCCTTTCAATGCATTATTTTATTTGAGCATTATAACAACCCTATGAGGGAGTTGATCCATCATTGCTTCTAATTTACAGGTGAGAAAACTGAGGCTCAGAGAGATTATATACCAGTCTATACTCTCACACCTACCAAAATCCAGAAAAAAATATTTGAACCTAGGTCTTTCTGATTTCAAATCTAATCTTGTCTCTAGTATAGTATACTATAGTATACTAGTATAGTATACTATAGTATTCTATACTACTGAGTATACTATACTAGTATAGTATACTCTCTCTCTCTCTCTCTCTCTTTCTCTTTCTCTCTCTCTTTCATTTATTACTTATATAGTGTTAGTTAAGTCATTGAAATCCATGCCATTAGTTTTTCATTCATAAAATGAAGAGAGCTAAAAAAAAATTCGAATGCCATATATTTATATGTTCTGACCTCAGAGAAGAATTAAGGAAATGCACTTCCTCTCCTTCTCCGAAGAGATGAGGAATTAAGAATATGAAATATTGCAATTGCTATCAGATTTGCTTGATGTTGGTTAGTTTTGATTAACTTTTTTTCTTGTTTATTCTTTGTTACAAGGGATGGCTTACTGAGAAGGTGAGGGTGATATTTAGAAATTATGGTGATATAAATAATAATAGATTAATTATATGTAATTAATAATAGAACTGAACTATATGATCTAGGTTCCATGAACTTTAAAATAATTTTGGTAACTATATTTCCAACATAATTGGTTTTATTTGCAATTCTATGGGTATTATTTTATCTATTTCAAACCATTATTCTGTTTGTTATTCTGGTACACAGGCTAAATTTACCAGACTTTCAAAAGGAGTTTTTACAACCAAAAAAAAAGGTTAAGAATCACTGATAGAAGATTTCTTCTTGCATTGGGATTACAGGACTAGAGCTGAAAGAGACATCAGAGACTGTCTAGTCAAATATCCTTAGTATATAAATGAGGGAAGTAAAGTGGCCTATCACAGTTGATAGAGGTTACTAGTAAGCCTCAGAGTGAGAATTTTAACCAGAGATCTTTAATGCTAGTCAGTGCTCCTTCCATTGAACCCTGATGCCTCTCTAATTCTCAGATAATGGACACACAGTTTATAAAATGGGCCTGTATAAAGGGCTCCGTTTCTAAAAATCTAAATTACTTTTATGTCATAAGATTCTCATGGAGGACTTGAATAGAAGATTATATTATTTTAAATGAAAGTACCATAGTGATGTCCTATAGAGCTAAGAGTTTGAAGATGATTTTTTCTAGTATGTGAAGCTGAAAGAGTATAAGTCAGAGCTTAAGTTAGTTACAAGAGAGCTTCTGCTTTTGACTCCTATACCTTTTAGGCCATCTAGTGATTCAAAGCAGTTTCAAAGTGTTTGGAGATGGAAAATCATTCTGCCATAGCAGCATCCCAGGAATCTAAGTGTTATGGACTGATTTGCTCTTAATTCTTTTTCATTTGTTTAATTTATTGCTTCACTGACATGTTTCAGTCCTGTGAGCTTGATCCCATTGACTGGAGTTAAGACCTATCCTGCTGCTTTTTTCAGTCTGTAGGAAATGTTTCTCAACTCCTTGCCCCTCCCAACCACAAGGACACTTAGCTATTATCCTGGTCTTATTATGCATGTCAGACACTGGTACTGGCACTCCAAGAGAGAAATTATGATTGTATTTGGACAGCAGTATCTTCTAACCCAAAGCATCTTGTGACCTCCCTTCCTTTTCCCTCAGTAGAAATGCAAGGTAACACTGCTAAAAAGTGCAAACTGGAGCTCTGGATGAGTTATGATCACTTTTATTGGGCCATATGAGCCTATCATTTCCTGAGCATTTCCTTGGCTTTTAGAGACATATACCTGCCAAGCAAAAGAAAGAAAGAAAAAAGTAAAAGAGAAAGAGAGACAGAGACAGAGACACACAGAGACATGAAAGAGAGAGGAGAGAGAGAGAGAGAAAGAGAGAGAGAGAGAGAGAGAGAGAGAGAGAGAGAGAGAGAGAGAGGAAAGAAGAAGGAGGAAAGAAAAAAGAGGGAGGGAGGGAGGGAGGGAGGAAGAAAGGAAAAAAGGAGAAAGGAAAGGAAAAAGGAAAGGAAAGGAAAGGAAAGGAAAGGAAAGGAAAGGAAAGGAAAGGAAAGGAAAGGAAAGGAAAGGAAAGGAAAGGAAAGGAAAGGAAAGGAAAGGAAAGGAAAGGAAAGGAAAGGAAAGGAAAGGAAAGGAAAGGAAAGGAGAAAAAGAAAGAAGGATGAAAGGAAGTAAGGAAAGAAAGGAGGGAAGGAGACTTAGATTCTTTTCTACTACAGTTTTGGTCAACAAAGCTATCCATATAAGACAGAGAGAGAGAGAGAGAGAGAGAGAGAGAGAGAGAGAGAGAGAGAGAGAGAGAGAAAGAGAGAGACTTACAATAACCTTCTTAAAAGTTGTTTGTGCTGGACTTCAAGATCAATAGCCATGCATAATTGAAGTGGGTCAGTGTAGGCTATTTTACAGAAATCCTTGGACCAGATATTCAGTCTCACCCCTTAGAGTCCACCACTGCTTCCTGCTGGGATGCACTGAGGCCAATAATGCTTCTCTTTTCAGCCAGTTCCTTAAGACATCCCTTCAGACAGCCTTCACCTCTCCCAGTTATAGTTAAGCCCTACTTGAGTGGAGAGCAGGGTTGCCAGAATCCAGGTGCTTAGAAAGGCATGATCCTCAGAGTCCTGGTTAAGAAGAGGAAGGAGGGGAGGGAAGTAGTCTGGGTTTCCAATCCAGGATGTATTTAAGTAAAGAGCTAAAAAGCTTGTTTCAGGGACTGGAAAAGGGCGGTAGGGAGAGCTATTGAGGTCCAGAGGGGCCAACCCAGAAACCAAGTGTAGCTCTGTGAGCCCGGCCCAGTCAGAGCCCTAAGAGAACCACTTAGGAGGGAAGGCAATGAGCCCTGAATATTAGGACTTCCAGAACAAGGCCTCCCTGATTAGTTTTGCTCTCCACAACGAAAAGCTCTGGGTGAGCATGGGTCTGCCTCTGTACCAAGAGCCTGCCAAGTCTCATTAATTGCTGCTCCCGCAGACTTCTTCAGTTGTGATTGCATTTGGATGGAGAGGGTAGAGGATAGGAGGAAGATAAAAAAGAAGCAAGGGAATGAGAAGTTTTCCATGAATTTGAGTCTCTGAAGTTTAGAAGAAGCACAGGGCTCAAGCGCATTGCCCAAAATTGCAGAAGTGTATCGTGGTGTGGGGAGCGGTAAGATGAGGAGGTTCACTATCCTTTCTGAGCATGTTTATTTCCAAAGACAATGCAGCTTGGGCCCGTCAGCTGCGCCTCTTCTCCCCTCCCCCTGCAGCGGTCAGTGCCAGGTAATTGCCCAAATATCGTAGGCAAACACTGTGGGGAGGCCTGAAGGTTCAGTCAGGACCCCCCAGTGTTAATGTTTGGCAGGAAACACGCCATGTAAAATAATGACTCCGTCTGCTTGAATCTCCTCTCCCTTCACCTCCCCCCAGTTCAGAGAAAAAAGAAAAGAAAAGTTTATCTCAGGCTATTGCTTCTGTACTTTGTTTCAGAGAAAAGCTTAAAATGTAAAGGAATAAATGACCCCCTGGTATGTGTCTCATATCTTTCAACTGTAAAAAAATTTTAGTAATGTCTTTTGTTTTTTTTACATATAATCATTTTCTAAAACAGAATCCCCACACACAGAGATCTCCACTTATGGAAATTTCCATTGCAACAACAACAAATAGGCAAATAAAATGGACCATTTGGAACCCATACCTGACAAGATATGCAACATTCCACATCCATAGTCCCTCATCTCTTTATCAAGAGGAGAGAACTGTGTTTCACCATTTTTTGTCCTTAGTCAAAATTGTTCCTATCAGTAAATTTAAGGGCTACTACCTTTCAGAGTTATTTTCATTTACATCATTTTAGTCATTGTGTAATACACTGAGTTCTTCAAGATTATGCTTTCACTTACATTATCTCTGGGACAAGCTTCCTGAAGACCAGGGCTGTCTCTTTTGTATCCCCAACTTTTATCACAGTAATAGTCTTAACCAATGTTTGTTCACTGATTGAGTGGTTGTGTCACTTCTAAAGGGGCAGTTTATTAACCCTATTTTGCAAATGGAAAAATAGAGGACCAAGGATGACAATGATATGGGATGGGAAGGAGAGGTGATTTTCCCTAAGATCACACAAAAATCCAAATGTAGATGTGGTTCTAGAGCCCAAGACAGTTGACTCACAGATTAGTGCTTTGCCTCACACTTCATCAGAAAAGATTTCTTTCATGGTTGAAGAGGTTGAGAAATGGGGGAAGGGAAGAAAGTTTTGGGGAGTTCAATTTCCTCTTTAAGGAATATGACACATCACATTTATTTAGATTCCCTTCAACTATAGTCTTGGTCACTAAAGCTGTCTAAATTAAATTCCAATCCTAATTTTCAGAGATCCTTTTATGAATAATAATCATTGTTTGAGAAATTTGTTAGAAAGTTGATAATATTAATTTAACAGAAAAAAGGACTAATTGAACTCTTCTTGAATCTCTCCATTAAGCTAATGTTATGGATTTTTAACGGATGTTTTAATTAGACATTCCTATTAATGGGACTATGGCTCAAATTTAAAAGGAGTCCCTTAGCTGCCAATATTCCCATTTGCACTTTTAATTAAGGCATGAAAATATTAACCAATTATACCACATACTTGGTCTTTTCCCTGCAATGGTAGGGTCACAGAAGACTGCCTGGCCAATGTCTGGCTTGGGGATCAGTGGGGGGAGGGGGGAGGCACACAAATAATAAGTAAAGAATCAGGATTTGAACCCAGGCCCTTTGATGCCTTAGCCTACACTCCCTTATACTATACTGTACTGCCTTTGTTTGTTGATTAGAAAAGAAAAAGTCTGATTTCCTCCTCTATAAAATGAGGGGCTGGAGTAAGGAGTGGGTTGAATGTCTTCTAAAATGCTTTCTATCTCCAAATTCAGGATCCAAAGAGAGAACACAGTGCAGACTGCATTTGGGAAGGATGGCAACATAGAGGCAAGGGTGTGCTGAAGCTGGCTTAAATTGGAAATCTGATTTTTAAATTTTCAGTGTGAAAGCTGACAGTTCAGAAATCAGCAAATGCCAAATCCCCCAGATCAGACCTTCCTTGATTGTCTGGACTCAAGGAAGTAATAGTGAAAATATTAATAATGCAAATAAAACATAAAAGTATGTCCTGTAAATATTTCCCCCTCAGAGAGCCAGTTGTTAAATATTTGCTGGCACAGTCTTGCCTAAAGGATGTAGGATCTGCCTTAGGCTGAGAACAGCAGGAAGCAAAGGGCACCCCAAGCAAACTGAGGGTTCTGAGCAAAGACACAGAAGAGTCAAGGAGCTCAGTGGTTGAGAGGAGTGAGGGGATCATGGCTAGCTGGTGGAAAAGCAGAGTGAAAAGAATGGATATAAGATAGAGACAGATTGAGGACTTGAATGCCAGGTGAAAGGTTATGGGCTTAATGCAATCCCTCCTCTCCAAGGGCACCCACTGACTAGAATGACTATGCCTTCTTAGTTAGAACCACAGAATAATTTATTACCTCCATGCAAAATAGTGATGAGATTTTGGTCAAGTGTTTCCATCTGTAAATGGATAAGTTCAGCTTTACTGTTTCTGTCTTGAACATGTATATCAAGTATTATAAGTCAGCTATTCTTCTGCTCTTCTTGGGGGGGTCAACAAGGGACTATTATGACTCCACTGTCTTTTCCAAGGTTTTCCAGGAGAGCAGGCTCCAGGAAAAGTTATAAGTGGGATAAATTTGTCTTTTGGCACAGATAACCCATTCTCCAGAGCTCAGTGATCTCAATTCAATCTCTGGATGCCCATTAAACATGGGCATCTACTGCACCCACCCAGACCTGTCCTCCTTGGTTAATACAGCATTTCATGTTCCAGACTCCTAGACTGTCTATTTGTCCCCCACATTGGAATTCTTGTAGTTCTTTGAACACAACACGCCATCTCCTAATTCTGTGCCTTGGCCCTGGCTATTCCCCAGGCCAAGAGGGTCCCGCCTGCTCCCCTCAACTTCTTCACTTTTCCTATTTCCTTCGAGACTCAGCTCAAGTCTCCCCTTCTACAGGTCTTTCCTGCCTCCCCATCCCAGTGGCCTTCCTTCAAAGATCACCACCCATTTACACTGCATCTATATCTTAGGTGCACATAATTGTTTGCATGTTGTCCTGTAGCCAGGAATTGTGAGGGTTTGTTTGCCTTCTCTAACACAACACAGTGCCTGGTGCACAGGAAAAAATTCTTTGTTGCCTGACTGACTTCATTACTTCCTTCCCCTGAGAACTCTTTTTGTAAAGATGGCTGCTAACCATCTGAGGAGTGCATCCAGCTATGTTACTGATAGCTGACAATTGGCCAGCAGCTCAGGCTTAGAGCTGAAAGGGATTTCAGAGACCACACAGGTGATATGTCAGCTGGAATTCAAACCCAAGTTCTCTGACTCCAAATTTAGTGTCTTCCTTCAACTATACCACTGCATTAGTATCACATAGTCTAGAAGCTGAAAATCTGGCTTTGGATCCCAGCTCTCACACTTAGTTATGTTATATATATATATATATATATATATATATATATATATATATATGTTTTGTTAAGTCTTAACCTCTCTGGATTATAATCATAGGATTATAGATCTTGAAATAGAAAAGACCCCCAGAGTCTATCCAATAAGGGTCTTATATTTTAGATCTAAAAGGGATCAAAGTCCAATATGCCCATTTTATATATGAAGAAACTGAGGTCTTCATAAGTAAAAGTTTATCCAACATCACATAGGTAGTAAATAGTCAAGACTTGAGTCCAGGTTCTTTAGCTCCAAATCTGGTTTCCTTTCCAAGGTATCATTCTGCCTCTACTCAGGCCCTCTCTGATCCTTCATTTTGAAATAAGTGATTTTACCAAGATCATATAGGTAAGTGATAAAGCTAGAATTTAATCTCATTTCCCATGTCTTCAAGTTCAATTATCTTTTCACTGCCCCATACTCTTCCTAAAAATTCCACCTCCTTCGAGAAGCCTTTTCAACCTTCCTAATTCTGATGTCTTCCTTTTGTAATTATTTCTCATTTACTCTGAATATAGCTTGAGTTGTATATATTTGTTTGCATCTTGTCTTCCCTGTTAGATTGTAAGCTCCTTGAGGACAGTGACTACCTTTTCCTTTTATGTGTGTGTGTGTGTGTGTGTGTGTGTGTGTGTGTGTATTCCCAGCACTAAGTATAGTGCCTAGCACATAGTAGGCACTTAATAAATGTTCATTGAATTAATCTTAGTTGTGGAATTATTCCCCTGGAAAATAAAACAATGGCACTAGATGGTCTCTAAGGTCTCTAACATTTCTTAATCCTATAAACCTAAAGACCTTTTTAACAGTACTTTTACTCAAAAGAATAACTTACTAGTAGTAGGATTTCAGGATAACAGGAAATATAGATTTAATTTGGCCCCTTCCACAAGAATTGCTAGAAGTTCCCACAGGAAAATTACACAGGCCTAGGACTGGACTGCATGGCCTTTAGGATTCAGCTGCATTCCCTTCCACACTGGGAGTGCCTGGGGTTAGGAGATCCTGAGCATCCTTTCATACAGACTCTTTGAACAAGCCTGGGTAACATATGTCACTGTGGTCTAAGGGAGTCGGATAACAAAGCCAACTTGGACCCAGTGATTCCAAGGGAAATGTCCAGGGACCAATTGAACTGAACTCAGTTGCATTTTGAGACTCTGGGCGAGTGGCCATGGTTTTCATTGGACGCCTCAGAGCACATCAGTCGTAACCAAAGCTGGGTTTGTTTATTTATCTAAATAGGAATAAAGAGGTACTGGGATGCCTTGGCCGGCTCCATAAACAGTGGTGGCCGGAGTAGGCGGGCTGCCCTGCTAGGGAAGGAGTGCTTAGTGCCAGTCAGCCAGAGGCCACAGTGGCTGGGGAGGGGGCACCCAGCATCAGAGTTTGGGGGGGGGAATTATGGAGTGAGAGAGAACCAGACTCTTGGGGACTGAGAATAGGTACAAGAAGAAGAGAAGCTAGGAGACAAAAGACACAAGGAAGCATTACTAACTGATCTAGAAAAGGGTGGATGGAAACTAGAACCTCAAGAGAGAGTCTGATCAGGTATAAAAGAGAGAGAGAGAGAGAGAGAGAGAAAGAGAGAGAGAGAGAGAGAGAGAGAGAGAGAGAGAGAGAGAGAGAGAGAGAGAGAGAGAGAGACTCCTCTTAACCATCCTAACATTGGGTCATTCCTTCTCCAATTATCTTCTCTTGGATGAGGCAAGTAGGAAACAAGGGAAGAGAAGGGGAAAGGAGGGAGGTAGGATGGGAAAAGCAAGCGACAATGATTTTCTCCCATTCAGGAGAAAGAGAATCAAACTAAAGGTTTGCACATTGTAAACACTTAAATCAATGCTTATTGATAGACTCAACAAGAATACCTTTTCCCATTCTAGGCCTTCTGACTCCAGCAAACCCTCTGAGCCTCAGGGATGAGAGACCTAGTGAAGACCCAGAACTTGGGTCCAGGGCCAAACATTCTGTTTCTGCATTTTTAAGTAAAATCAGCTTGGTGTTAAACATGCTTTTGATTTTTTTTTTTACCCTTATAAAGGGGTTAAAGATAGAGTGGGGGGAAGGGGAAGGGGAGCTCTAGCAGCTGGCTCTAAGGCCTGATTAATTAAGGTTGCACTCACAGAGTACTGAGTGAGAACTGGTTCTCAGAGCCTGATGGTATAGGAGGATTGGGGGCCCCCGTGGTACCTTCCTGCATAGCCAGGCGTGAGACCCCCAAGCCTGCAGTCTCCTCAACCCCCACTCAGCTCTCTGTCAGGCTCTAGCATCCCTTCTCCTACTAGCCAAAGCTCTGAATCCTCCTGGGAGAGTTATCCAGGGCCAGGATTAGAAGAAATCCTCAGCTTTTTTTTCTCCCAAAGAACCAGACAATGATGCCAACTCAGAGTGAATTAATGAGGGCCCTCAGCTTGGCAAGTCCCAAAGACTTTAAATAAACCCCCTTGGCCTTGGCTCAGATTCCTTGACCACAAGAATGGCTGGCTTGAGGGGCAACAAAAGCCCACTTTTTATTAGCCTGCTAGAAGAAGAGGGTGAGCTTTTCAAGGGGCGTTAATTAAAAGATTTAGGCTCCATTCACCCTACACACACATACACACACACCCTTGTTTCCTCTTTCTTCCTTCTTATTTTGACCCTTCCTTCAGGTCCTAATTTGTATCAGAAGAGGGGAAAACAGCTTGGTGATAGCTATATAATACTATTTAACATAGTTGGTGAGAAAAAATGGGCATCTTAATTGGTCACATAAATTTCAACTCCACCCAATCTGTGGCCAAAGAAGAAAATTGACAGCTCATTCTTTAGACCTGCCTTTGCTCTTTTATGAAAGCCAAGGTTATTTGCCCTTTAGATTTTGCCTTCCCAACTGCAGGAATCTTAGGATTATGGATTTAGAAAGCAGAGGGACCTCATAAGTGAGCTAGTCCCAGACCCTCCCTCCTTTTACATCTGAGGAAACTGAGACTCAGGTTCAGCTACTGAATTGTCAGAAGAAGGATTCCTGACTCCAAATCCAATATTTTCCTATGTCAAACTGCTTTTTAAGAAGTTGTACCTGTACAGGCAGTCAAGTGGGTGGTTCAGTGGATAGTGTGCAGGACTAGAGTTTGGGAGATTATCTTCCTGAGTTCAAATCCAGTTTAAGGCACTTACCAGGTGTGTGACCCTGACCATGTCACTGAATTCTGTTTGTCTCAGTTCCTTATCTGTAAAATGATCTGGAGAAGGAAATGGTAATGTACTTCAGTATCTTTATCAAGAACTACCCCCCCAAAAAAAAAAACTAGTCACAAAAAGTCAAACATGACTGAACAACATCTGTAAAATTGATCTCCTCACAAAAAAAAAAATGCCATGATTGTTTCAGTCTCAGGAGAGAAACTCAGAAGTTAGTCAGGTGGTAGCAACAATAGTAGTAATGTATGTGACATTTTCCTAATTTATAGAAAAACTTATGTACACCCATTCTCCAACAGCCCTGTGAAAAAAACTGGACTAGCTTTCATTATCCGCATTTTGAAGGTGAAAAAAATTAAGGCTGAAAGAGATTAACTAATTTGCCCAATGCCACATAACCAAGAAGCAACAGATGACTCCAGTTCTCATCATCCCAAAACTTGTGCTCTTTCCTCTCGGAATTATGTGGGTATTGATGGTAGATGAAAGTTCTAAGAGCTCAGAAGAGAAAATAGGACTGCATGCTGTTTGCAAAGATGTAAAATATGAGTTTCTTGGGGTCGATCACAAGCTTGTTTCCTGGGGTGAGTACAGACACTGCATAACCCACTTTAATCAACCAATCAATCAACATTTATTTAGGGCCTACTAAGTGGCAGACATTGTGTTCAACACTATTCCTCAGGTCACACTAAGACACTGAGGAGAAACTCAAAAATAAACAGTCTAAGGATCATCAGATAATGGAAAGTAGTGGCTTAGTTCAAGGTAATGGTTAAATAAATTAAAAAAAATAGTTTAGTTTAGTTTAGTTTTGATTTGATTTTTAAACGAGAAAATTCTCAAGACTCAAACTTCAATTGAAGCCAGCAGAAAATGAACTGACTCAGAAGGAAACCACTCACAAAAGAAAAACTGATTTCAGCTCTTCTTGACTTCCTGAAAGGTGCAACAGAAAAAGCATTGGATTGGACGTCTAGAAAATTGAGTTTGAATCCATGCTCTGACACTTAACCACTGAGCTGATCATTTGATCATGGTCAAATCTCTTCAGCTCCTTGTACCTCAGTTTTCTCATCTATAAAAGGAGAAAACTAGATTAGATGAACTTTAAATTTCTTTCTAACTCTAAATCTGTAATTCTATCTATGATCCCAATAGGTAGAATTTCCCCTGCTGAATGTAAGCTTTAGGAAAATGGAAAATCAGAAAGTCAGTTTTTAAAGGGGGAAGAAATTAGTAATCTACTTCAACAAGTCTTTGCTCCATCAATCACCAAATGTGTAAGTGCCTAGTATGTTCCAGGTCCTTGGCTAGGCCCTAAGGATAGAATTGAGAAGAAAGAATCCCTATTCAAAACCAGCGTTCATTCCAATTTGCTGGGACTCTAGCAGGCCCTCTACTTACTAAGAGCTCAGGGGGACCCTGAGAAAGGGATCACTTCTTGCCCTCAGAGAAGTTACTCTCACTTGGAATGTCTTATTCACACAAAGATGGTGAGCCAATCAACAATGTGGTCCAGTGAATTCATGCTCCACAAATCTTGATCCAAGTAGTCACCTATTGCTCTTTCTATCTTCGTACATAGGAACATGCTGGACTTGAAAATTGTCACTTTCCAGAGGCCCCAGTTGGAACCAACAGCCTAGGGCAAGCACTGTTTGGCCTCTTCCTTAATTGCTCCTTAAAGCAAAACAGTGAATCCCATTAAGTGTGATTTCTCCATCTTTGAATGTCGGGAGTTTGCCTGCCTTGTCAGCTCCTTCTCCAGTTCAGGGGGAGCTGGAGATGGGGCACATGTTGTTCCCAGACTGCTCTGGGAGAATCTTTCCTTTTGAAGAGGAACAGATGTAGATTTACATATCTGGAGGTCTCTGGCCTCTGATGAGATTAGTTGATGTTTTTTAACCAGGACTGGAGGTGCATATTTAATACGTGCCTGGAGCAAGGCTGTGTGTAATGACTGGGCCCCAAGAGACAAAGGAGAGACTAGACTGACAGAAACAACTGGAGACAAATCAGGAGCCGGCCTGTTTAGAATGGGCCAGCCCTGGAAATGACACAGAGTCCACTTGTGCCTAATTCACAAAGTCAGCTGGTTGAAGTGGGCAAGAAAGCAGCCCCGAGACCCTGAGGTTTTAGGTCTCTGGCAATCGAGGTCCCCTCAGAGGACTTGGAGAATTAACACAACCTCAATCCCCCTCTGCCTCTGCAGCTTCCATTTGTTCTTCCTCGGTCACTGAAAAATGGGAGGGAAAAATCCAGGTGGTCAGAGAAACTTCCTTCTTCATCTCTTTTGGTTGGTTTGTCTCTGGAGTGAGGATGAGGAGCTTTAGGTTTCCTCGTCTGAAGTGAAACCGAGTTGGAGCATTTCCTCCCGGTTGTTGTATCTGTAAAAGGTGTAGATGTCAGTCTGTGGCCTGAAGGAACTAGACCTGGAACAGAAGTGATAGCCTCTGAAACTACCTTGAAGCTTCAGTGGCTTGTGAGTAACTGTTGAGCACCAGAGAGATTGCTAGAGAGACTCAGCCTGGCTGAGGATGAGAGAGAGACTTTGCCATTTTAATTAGCAGGTGATAATAGACATTTTACTTACTAGCTTAGAAATTACCTCCTCGTATTATTGGTGCTAAGTTATTTAAATATAATGCAATATGATTTATGAATTATCTTTGTTGTTTGTTTAGAAATATGCATCATTAACATCATCATTTCATGTTTTTCAGTGGGGTTCAGATAGAAATGTTTCTAGAACAAAGTAGGTCTTTTAATTGCTCTAGGGTATTTAACATTCTACAAATCATTGCATAAGTGGATAATATAACTGCTTTTCACATTGGAATAAAAATGTGAGGATGTAAACTCATCTCCCATACGCTCACCAACAGCATTCTGGCCTGTTATGCCCTTTGGACATAGTTCCATATTGCTCTCCAGAATGGTTGGATCAGTTTATACCTTGACCAACAATATATTAGTGCCCCAGTTTTCCCACATCCCCTCCCCATATCTTTTCCTGTCATCTTAGCCAATCTGAGAAGTGTGTAGTGGTACCCCTGACCAGTAGTGATTTAGAGCATTTTTTTATATGACTAAAAATGGTTTTAATTTCTTCATCTGAAAATTGTCTGTTCACATATTTATCACTTTGTCTTCTGATAGTACATGAAAGTTAGAAGTTTCTGATATAATTATTATTGTCATCATCTATCTTCAGAAATCATCTTTCTGGATGTGTTTGTTAATCTGCACATTCTGCACTCACCTCTGAAACCCAGGGTTAAGCGAAACTCAGAGTTAAGTGACTTCACAGACAGAGAAAAGGGCAGCCCACTGAGCCCCAGGCTCTGCTGAGGAAGACAGAATTGGCTTCTGAGGTTCCATCCTTGGCTCCCTGCCTTAGCTCAGGCAGGAGTAGATTAGGTCAAGAGGAGTCAGTCAGCTCACTTCTTCAAAGGCAATAAATTCCTGCCTAACAGAATTGAAGTGAGGAGGGGGTAGCTTGTCTGAGGAGTTTTGGTGTAAACAAGTATTGTCACTTTGTAGACAATAGTCTTATTTCATATTTTTACATGATATATGTATATATGTATTCATATATATGTGGATTACAAAGGACCTTTCATTTCATAACCTTTTACAACAGAAATGAATATATTATTATTATCATTTCGGATGGTCCAAACCTGTTATTCCATCAAATGTAGGGAACTGTGAGTATAAAAGTTTCTTCTAGCAAAATAAAACAGAAATTCATCTGTTATTTATAGGCAAAGAAAGCTATTGGGGATTGGGAATAGACCACTGAGAGGGGAAGTGACTTCAGTGATCATATACTGTTTGTTTTAGAGGCAAAACTTGGAATTCTAGTCTTTCTAACTCTGAGACCAAATCTCTATTATTAGTTTCCTTCTGTATAAATGAGGACAGAGTGATAATATAACCATATTGTCTATTCTCATTTCATACAGAAGGAAATTGAAACTCAGAGCAGTTCAATGATTTGACCAGGTTGTTGTACCAAGTAAGTTTCAGAGCCAGGACTGGAACCAAGGTCATATCTAAAACCTCTACATTCTTCTCCTTTTTCTATCTTCTCCTTTTCTCCTTACTGTAAAAAAGAAGTCATTTTTCTCCTAAGCAACACCAACCTGGATAACTGTGCTCTCTAACCCCATCCCAGAGGTTGTTGTTCTTCAGTCATGTCCAACTTTTCATGACACTGTTTGGAGTTTTATTGGCAAAGATATTGGAGTGGTTTGCTATTTCCTTCTTGAGTTCATTTTACAGATGAGGAAACTGAGGTAAACAGGATTAAGTAACTTGCCTAGGCTCACATAGCAAGTAAGTGTCTGAAGTCAGGTTTAAATTCAAGTCATCCCCTCTCCAGGTCCAGCACTCTATCCACTGTACCATTTAGTGCTTCTTTGATTATTTCCTCTCTCACACTCAGTTTCTTTTTTTTTTTTTTTATTTTCTCAATAGTACTTTATTTTTCCACATACATGTAAAGATAGATTTCAGCATTCATTTTTGTAAGACTTTTGCGTTCCAAACTTTTTCCCTCATTTCCCCCTCCCTAGAACAACAAGCAATCTGATAAAGGCTAAACACTTGTTGTCCTTTCAAACATATTTCCATATTTGTCATGTTGTCCCATACTCATTTTCAATTTCCTTTGTTGGATTTGCCTAGGATGTCACTCCCAATAGAATATTGTCTCCTTGAAAATAGGCTAGGTAATTCAGTGCCTAAAATGCTGGATTTGGGTCCCCAGATACTCAACTTTGCAACCTTCAGTAAACCCTTTACTCTTTGTCTCAATTACTTCCTCATCTGTTAAATGGGGATAATGAACTGACTCTCAAAGAATTGTATAAAGATTAGCTATCAATATTTGTATTTGTATTCTTAGCACCTAGTACAATTCCTAGCAAATAGTAGGTACCTACTATTTATTATTTGGTTTTGTTGTTAATTCTCAAAGAGGACCAAAGACAGCAGAAACTGATGTCTTGTCTTGCAAATGAATTAAATTTAAGTGAGGCAAAGCTATGCGAAGTCATTAGTCTCAGTCTCTCCTCTAGACATTGGAGTCCTTTGGCAAGACATAGGTCAAGATGACTGTCGATAGCTCTGGATGCAGAGGAAGACTGGTCTTTTTTATCTAAGGTTTTTCCAGTGTCTCAGTTTGTCCGAGGCAATGCCCATTCAGTAGTTAAAGCCTAAGTAAGAATTAAGACTAAAGGAGGGCTTCAAAAAAGAATCAGTCTGAGAAATATAGACGCTCAGAGTTTCTGGTCAGAATAGAAACAATTGCTATTTAAGGTCACTCTGGCCATGAAAACTCAAACAATTGCCCAATAAATGTATGTTGATTGATTGATAGATTGCTGCTTACAAACATGCTTAGTTCTACCTAATTTTTTAAAAAATCATTATTGTACCCTTCCATCCCCTATAGTTGTCATACGCTTATCTTTTCTCCTTTCACTGCTGAACCCCATGAAAGAATAATCATAGTTTCTACTTCCCTACCACTACCACTCACCCCTAACCCCTAGTATTTGTCAGCGTTCTGAAATATGTAATTCAATCCCTTCTGGTCTCCTGAAATTGCTTTCTTTAAGGCTGCCAATCATCTTTTTACTACCAAAATATCATAGCTTTTTTCTCAACCCTCATCTTCTGACCTCTTCGAAGTTTTTCATATTATTGAACACTCATACTTCCCAAATAGTCTCTTTTCCCCTGGCTTTTGAGGCCCTACTTCCTCCTGATTTTTCCACTTGTCTGACCACTCCTTTGTACCAACCATGGCCCAAGACTGGAATGTACTTCCTTTTCCTCTGAGCATCTTTTTTATCTTTTGAAGTTTATCTCCTTTCTTTAGTCTTTTCTGATCCCCTCCTTCACTTTCAGTTTTTAAATCTTTCTCTTTTTCCTCCATTCTTCCCTGTTTTTCTGATTAATTTTTTTATATAGACTATATCCCTTCTCCTTCTTCTTCCTGGTAAAATGAAAGCTCCTTGGGACAACTAGGTGGTGAAGTGGATAGAATGCTGGCCCTAAAGTCAGGAGGACCTGAGTTCAAATCCAGCCTCAGACACTAGCTGTGTGTCTCTGAGCAAGTCACTTAATCCTGTTTGTCTCGGTTTTCCTGTCTGTAAAATGAGCAAGATAAGGAAATGACAAACCATCCCAATATCTTTGCCAAACAGGATTACAAACAATCATTTGTGACTGAAAAATGACTCAACAACTCATGCTATCAGTTACATGAGATCTAAACTTTGTCTTATCTAAACTTTGACAGTTAGTTTTCTCCTCTTCCTATAGTCTAGAATACATAATAAATATTGAATAAAAGAGCAAAGTCCCTTGAAACTATAAAATCACAGGATTTTAGGTATGAAAGAGACCTTAGATATCATGTAGACCTACTTATCTTTATATAAATCTCTGACAAGGATTCTTCCATCCTGCGATGGAGGTGGAAGTGGTATCTGTTAACAGGAAATCCATCACCTAAGGCAGACCATTCTACTTTTGATAGCCCTAAGTGTTAGAAAGTTTACTTTTATGTAGAGTAGAAATCTGCTTTTCTGAATTTCCAGCCTATTGCTCCTAATTTTACCCTCTGAGACTAAGCAAAACAAGGCTAATCCCTTTTTGCAACAGACAGTCCTTCAGATACTTGAAGATATCAATCAATCCATCAACACTAGAATTAAGGAAGCCAGGCATTGTACCAAGAGCTAAGGATAGAAACACAAAGAATGAAATAATCCCTACTCCCTAATAGCTTGCTTTCTAATGATATGAATTCCCTGAGCTCTCTCTTCTCCAAGGTAAGAATTCTCAAGTTTCTTCAGCTAATCCTTCTACTGGGCTCCCACACTCTCCCTGTTTTGAACATGTTCCAGTTGGAAATGACCTTAATGGAATAGCACACACTTGAAGGGGAATCCACTCTACAATACTTCCCAAAAGTCATCATTCAACATCTGCTTGAAGCTTCCTTAGTGAAGGAAAAATCACTTCTTTCAATAATTTTAAGAATCTATACTTTTATTGGTGTAGGTATTTACTTTAGATCTCAAACCTTCTATAATTTAGTAGTGATAATCAGGGAGATTTTTGTGGCCAAAAAATCGATCACTGTGTTCTAGTGATAAGCCTCTGACTAATCTGTTCCTGCTACAATAATGACTTCTACCCAAGACTCTAATAGAGATAGATTGGAAGCTTGGTAGGATCTACCACCAGAGCATGTACTCTAATGACATCACATTTTATTCATATATGAAGAGAAAGAGTTAGCCATTGGATAGCTGGACCACTCCGTTGGTGTGTTTGCACAATTTTCATTTACCCAATATAAAGAGAATTTATGACTGAACTCTTTGTAAAGAACTTATGAGAGAAAATAGAAAAGAGTTTCCTATGTTATAAGAAGGCATAGGTAGACTGTGATGTGGACTCCTGGATGGAGTTCAACAAAAAGTTTTAAAGCACCTGCTATATGCCATAGAGGCAGTTGGGTGGTGCAGTGGATAGAGTGCCTGACTTGGAGTCTGTAAGACTGATTTTGTGTTCAAAACTGACTTAAATACTTCTTAGCTGTGTGACCTTGGGAAAATCACCTAATCCTGTTTGCCTCAGTTTCCTCATCTGTAAAATGAGCTGGAGAAGGAAACAGCAAAGCACTACAGTATCCTTGCCAAGAAAAGCCGAAATGAGATCACAAAGAATCAGTCATGACTGAAGTGACTGAACAACAACAATAATATGCCATATGATCTTGTAGGTATCCCAGGAAAACAAAAATAAAAAGGAAATGCCACCTACCTTTAAGGAAACATTTTACTGGATTCAGGAACCTAGGACTCCTTGCACAGCATGATGAGGTAATAGAGTAGGATTTAATGGAGGGGAGCTCACTAGCTCACAATAATAACTCCCATTTAGATGCTTCAAAGTTTACAAGGTATCTTTTTTCTAAACAACTGTGAAATACCTACTGCAAATAGCATCATGCTACTTTTAAAGATAAAGAAACTAAGACCTAAAGAGATACAATTACTTGCCCAAGGTCAGGCAATTCGTAAGTGTCAGATTTGAGATGGTTATTATTGAAGAAAACTGGATGAAAGAGAAATGTCTTTGAACTTTATACTTTTCTTTTGTAGAGACAGAGATGGCAGATTTCTTTCCCACTTTTTTTGTCTTTTAATCATGTGAAGGCTAATTTTTTAATTAGTCTCATAGATGTGGTCTCATAGATGTAAGCACTCCCTCCAGAAGTTCAAATCCCAGCCCATTTACATCTCCCTATCCTAAGTACCTCTTGTCCATTTTCTCTCCTATCTTCTCCAAGTGAGCCTGCCCATCAAGGGCTTTCCTCTTAGATCTTTTTCTATTGTGTAAATACTGGTTGACCATTGGTTAACCTTGCTCTTGATATATGACCAACCCTCCTATTTTGCCAGCCACACATTTCTCTGAAAATGCTCTTTTATGTCATTTCTCTTGAGTAATTCTTTAGTGGCAATATGTTACAGCCTACATGAGTAAATCTGCCACCTAAATGAGATCTAGAATCATTGAAAATAGTTTAGCCTAAATATGCACATAGGAAAAAAATAGGTGAAGATGACCTATTGTCCAAACTGTGATATGGAGTTTGAAGGACAAACCAGAGAGTTGATCCATTAATTTTAGTTGTTGTTGTTGTTCAGTTGTTTCCAATTTATTGTGACCTTTTATGGGCTTTTCTCATCAAAGATATCTTGTAGTAATTTGCCATTCCCTTCACCAGTAGTTTAAGACAAGCAGAAATTAAGTTACTTGTCTAGGGTCCCACAGCTGACCCTGGATTTGAATCTAGTCTGAAACTGTATTTGAACTCATGTTCTCCTGACCACAGGTCCAGAGGTCCACTGAGCCATCTAGCTGACTCCATTCATCAATATATATGCTCAAAATAATTCTACAAAAATGTCAGTCATTTAGTATATTCAAGGCACTGTGCTAGGTGCTAGAGACAAAAAGACCACAGTGAAACAATGTCTGCCCTCTTACATTCTATGAGGAATGTCTCCCTGACAGACATGGTGGATAGGTAATGCATTGGGCCCAGATCTGTAAAGAAGAAGAGCATGCTGGTTTTTTGGAGAAATAGCCTAATACTTTTTTCCGAAGCATTCAGAATTAAGTGACTTGCTCAGAGTCACACACAGGGCTGAATTTTAACTCAGGCCTCTTGACTCCAGGGCTGGTGTTCTATCCACTGTACCATCTTGCTGCTCCACATAGTGCTTTAATGAACACCCTCCCCTCCAAGCTTCCCCCTGAAAAAAAAGGCCTGCCTTTTTAAATATTCATATTCCTTTGGTGATACTGCATAGCTGCAAATTATTCAATATCACAATCTCTAATGAATTACTGGTTTATGTTATTCATTAATCGTGTGCCTCAGTTTCCTTAATTGTAAAATGAGATGGTTAGATGGAGTGTTTTTTAAAGTGTCTTGAAGCTTTGGATTGTGATCATATGATCCATTTTCTTAAGAGTAAGTAGGCTAAGATTTTTTCTGCTCTGAAAATTGACCATGCATTTAAACACTGGAGCATCATGGGGCTGTGTTAACTTGCCTCCCCAAAATACTTCATTCCAACTCCTAGCCTTTCTTCTTCCCTCCCTCCCTCTCTCTTCCATCCATCTCCCTTACTCCCATTCCCACTCAAGTCGTGATCCGTATAACACTATGCTCATAGCTAGGACTCTTTTCTGCTAGCCTGCTTTAGTATATATCCACTGCCCTTGGGCCAATTCAACTTTCATCAAGTTGCTTTTTGATTCAGCAAACTCTGTGTACTCATATTTTACTCTGATACTTAAAGAGTTAAACACAGGAGCTTGGTCTTGTTCATTGGCCAGCACGCTCCCTGGGCCTAAGTGGATTCTAGCCTGGATTGAGTTAGGACTGGTGGATAATTTTTCTGCTGACTCTGGTCTCCCTGTTGAGCTTCTTTCCCAAGATGAATCTCTGGCCTCTTTTTCCTGACTCTCTCCCTGTATAAAAACAGCTTTATCTCTAAAGAGCAAATAACACCCAGCGCTCATAACAGATGCCAAGAAATGTTTCTGTTTTGATTTTTGAAAATAAAAATTCAACTGTGTTCAATAAAATTCAGAAGCTGTTTCCCTCTGTGGAAATTAAAGGAGTCTAAGGAAGCCTAGGAAGCTCGCGACCTTCCTAATTAAAGCTGTAGCAACGGCAGGAATCCAGTTTCTACAAGCACCCCTCTCTCACTGTGCTGAGAACAAAGCCAGCTTCCATTAATATTTGATTTTCTCTTTTCTTCCACTATAACAATGCTCTGTGTTCTTGTTCAAGCCCCCCAAAAGCCATGCAGAGCTATGTTAATTAGGCTTTAAATAATTGACGCCCTGATTGTGTTGTACTTCCAGGATTGCATGTGGCACATCACTAGTTCTGCACATAATTGCATCTCAGTGAAGCCATCCGTGGTCCTATTCAAAGTGGCAGGTATAGTGGCCTCCACAGCAGAAACCCAAGGACTGGAAAGAGAACCTTGCCCAAGGTGGCATTTATAACCTAGTAATTTTCATAGGCATAAGCCACGGTACTCCTGGCCCAGCAGAAGCTGGAACTTCTTATGGCATGTTATTATAGGGCCTCTTCCTGTCTGGCCATCCTAGCACCTTTGCCCTTGCTTGATCAGGATCAAGGTTTATCTAAGGGTTTTTGATTTCATGCTAGCACCGACCTTCTTCCCTTCCCCAACTCCCACCCCTAGTTTCCCTCCTCATGCCTATTTACTGAAATTCTCTTCCTTCAAGTCCCTGATCAAAATGTTACCTTCTCTAAGAAGTCTAGAATTAGAAGTCATCTCTTCTTCCTCAGATTTCTACAAAGTATTTTGTGTATTTCTTTTGCACATATCATATTCTGCCTTTTATATTTTATATTATATATACTCCTCCATTAGGTTGTAAACTCTTTGAGGGCAAAAATTGTGTGGGTTTTCATATTTATAGCCTCAGAACCTATCACTGTGCCCTGGGGTAGTATCTGTTGAATCTAAGCAATATTACATGACCCAGTCCCTTAAATCCATCAAAGAATATAAAAATACTGGCAAATTTTTTTTGTTGGTACATCAGTTTGGGAATGACTAAACAAATTATGGAGACAAATATATTAGAATATTACTGTGGTAAAGAAATAACAATCAAATTGACTACAGATAAGTATGAGAAAATTTTTCTGAACTGATAGAAAATAAAATAAGAAGTCAGGAAAGCCATAAAAACAGAGACTTTTGCTGTTGTTTTTCAGTCATCTCTTAACTCTTCATGACCTCATTTGGGGTATTGGATATTCTTGACAAAGATAATGGAGTGATTTGCCATTTCCTTTTCTAGCTCATTTTACAGAAGAGGAAACTGAGGCAAACAGGTTTAGATGACTTCCCAGGGTCACACCACTAGTGTCAGAGGGTAGATTTGAACTCAAGAAGATGAGCTTTCCTGATTCCAGGTCCAGCACTGTATAAACTATGCCCTTTAGCTCTATAAACAGAGACTATGGCAAGGTTAACACAAAAGAACCCCAAAATATTAGAAACTAAATGCTGCAAAATTATAAAGAACAAATTTAGTCATCTAAAGGAGAGATGAGATACTTTTCCCTGGTTCTTCTCAGAAGTTAGGGTCCAAGGTATGGAACATTGCATATAATGTCATATTTCTTCAATGTTTTAGTGAGTTTTATATGTTTTGATCAACTTAAACATGACCAATTCCAGTGGCTATCTTTAACAGTGATGCTATTTCTCTCATTAACAGAATCTTTGCTGACCATTCTAAACTTGACAGTTGGCTTACCTGATTTATGATATACCTTCCACTCCCATCTGGACTCCATCCTGTCCACCTCTCTTCTGTTGCTGTCTACAAGTCAGTTTCTAGAAGATTTAGAATCCATGTCATATCTTTGCCTTTGAAATAAAGAGGAGAGTATTTCTGTTACCTGGAAATGGAAAGCAAGGAAGTCAACTGGGATAGTGGCAAAGCAGCAGCAATGGTCCCAAGAAAAGTTACTTGCTCCTTTCCCAATTTGGGATCCTTAAGATCCTGAGCACAAAAGCAAAGAGAAGTGTGGGGTCAGTGCTGATATTTGATACTATCTGTATAGAATCTTCTTATTTTGGAAGAGGGGGAGGAAAGACATAGGAACTCACTGAAGAAGAAAAATCTGGAAATATTTTAAAGACTGAAAATATAGTAATCCTTCATGTGCTTCTAAGTATGACTCCCTTGTTCTGAGTGTATTCTCTAGTTTAGTCTTTTGTGCTGGGCCACACTGAGCCAGTATTTGGGGTTGGGGATCACTGAATGATTATGGTGGTGATGACCTTCTGTGACTGACAGGTATATTCCTGAGAATACATTCTGAGTTTTCCCTTAGAGTGGGTCAGTATTAGGGGTTCAGTGATCCCAATTCTTGATATATCTGATAGTCATGTGACATGAACTGAAAATTTTCCTGAGTAGAAGACAAATTTCCCTATCTTCCCCTACCATTCATTCTCTCTTTAGGGAACCAAAGGTTTAGAGACCCAAACATTCTCTGCTGTTGTTGGTTTTCCATTTCCTGATCCTGTTCAACCATTTCCATCCCAGAGGTTAACTTGTTTGTTTGTTTGAACATCATGCCAGTCCCAAGTTCCCAAAGGACACAAGGGATTCTTGTTGATGAACCTTTGGAGGGTCCAAGGTAATGGGTGTGTTTGGAAAACTGATGAATTCACCATTCTTATTTCTTATCCAAGCCTAATCCAAATTGAGTCCCACACAAACTCAAACTGAATGTTTAGCCACTCAATGCTAATTAAAATGTGACATGGCCTTCCCTTTGATCTTTTCCTGACAGACTAAAATAGTCTCCTGAGTTATTGAGAGCTGAGAGTGATTAAAGAGGCGACAAATAGCTAAAGAAATATGGGAGAGAGAGAGGAGAGAGAGAAAGAGAGAGAGAGAGAGAGAGAGAGAGAGAGAGAGAGAGAGAGAGAGAGTATGTGTGTGTTTGGGTTATGTTTTGGGAACGTACTTTACTTCAACATAGAGTACTTCTTTCTGTTTGTCCTGTCCCTCTTTTTTTCTAATTGATCTGGGTATATGGCATGCCATCATACTGATCTTTCTTAAGTATCTTTTTTTTCTGTGGCAATTGGATTCAGTTTGGGATTTTGTGTTCAGTTTGGGATGACACATTATACACAAGACATCAATAAATTTGAGAGTATTCAGAGGACAATCAGAATGGCAAAGTTCATGCCATAAAAAGATTGTTGAAAGAACTAAGGATGGTTAGCATAAAGAAAATCTGAGAGGAGGTGGTGATGGTACCATTGTACCTGTTCTCCAGCTTCAAATATCTGAAAGATTATTAAGTGGATTAGGAACTATATTTGTTCTACTTAATCCAAGAAGACAAAAGTAGGAGCAATGGGCAGAAACTGCAAAAAGGTAAATTTGGATTTGATATAAAGAAAAAACTTCCTATTAATTATAGTTGTTCAAATTTGGACCACAATGCCTTGAGAGTTCATTTAAGGTCTTTAAATAAAAGTTAAATATCTACTTATTAATGTAGAGGGGATCTTTAATCTAGAATGAGTTAGATTATATGTCTTTTGAGTTACATTCCAACTTTTAGATTCTGTAATTCTGAATTCAAGCTAGTAAATGTAGTATTGTATCATATTGCTTCCATTGTTTCAGCATGACTGAACTAATCTAGAAATTTAGTCTTAGCTCTTTGAGAAATATCCAGTTCTTCAGTGGAATGTGTTGGGTTTTTAGGAAAGACTAGAACTCTTGGTGTGAGGGCTCCCCAGCTCTTTTCAGGGTTGCTTAACTGCCTTTGGTGTCTACCTTCACCCAAACTATTTCTAACTTCACCCAAACTATCTCAAGAGACAGGCTAAACCAGGTTGAGGGTAGCCAATTGGCTTGAAACTTCTTGGTGATTTAGGGAGATGTCTACTCCACCCAAGCATGTGAAGACTTTCCCAGTAGAATAAGCAAATAAAAATAATCTGTTCTAATAGCCATGAAGGCAATTGAAACAGACACTGTGGAGAACTAAGAACTTGGTCAATCATTGAAAAGACCAAGGTCATCCACTGCATTGTTATACTGACTTTTGTCTTGCCACTGAACTTGAATGGCTCTAGAAAAGATAGAAAGATTGATTTTATGCAATTCTACCTCCCTTAAATTCAACTCATGAGTAAGTCAAGACATCATCCTGTAATGTCCTCTTTAAAAATGAAGTATGAACAACATTACATTGCATTATTCAGTGCTAGAAGATGATGACTTTTTTTTTTTTTTGCTGAGGCAATTGGGGTTAAGTGACTGGCCCAGAGTCATACAGTTAGGGAGTGTTAAGTGTCTGAGACCAGATTTGAACTCAGGTCCTCCTGCCTTCAAGGCTGGTGCTCTATCCACTGTGCCACCCAGCTGCCCCAGGAAGATAATTATTAATAAATACTCCATAAAGGGTTTCTGGTAACCCAAAAGGCAGTGAAAAGATGTGTGACATATGTAAGTATGCTACAGTATATTATCAATGAAGAATTATATAGGAAAGAAATTTGGCATAAAATAACATTTTCTGGAAAATGTAGGACCAGAAAAAGAGATGGGCTGGCCAACAAGAAAAAGTAGACATCCTGCACCTTCCATTAGTAACCATACAATTTCAAGAGATGTTGAAAAAGGCAAGACAATCAACATATTCTGTGGGTTCCTGTTGGCGTTTTATGCAAGGGATAGGCACGAGAGTTATATCAGATGAGAAGAAATGTCTCATTAGAAGAAATACTCATACTGATGAGATGATAGATCTATCAGTGTATCCAAATAAGGACCTGCTGATGAGAATAATTCTCAGTAAATCAGACCATTTTATGTATTATTGTCCTCCACAGAGTTATGGGAGCCAATAGCCCATCAACATTGTTTTTTGGTGACAGGAATCATTAGTGAGCTCAGCTAACACCATTTAGATAACCAGCACTAGATGAAATATGATTCTACAGTATTACATTGCTTAATTCTTTGTCTTGGACATATTAAACATTATTCCCCTTCACATTATCTAAATACAGACAAACTGATCTTACTGCTTTATCCAGATGAGATTTCACCTTCCATCATTATGCCTTTGCATAGGCCATCCTTTGAGGATATAAACTCCTTCACACCTGCCTCTTAGAATTCTGATTTCTCTTTTTTGTTGTTGTTGTTTTATTTTATTTTATTTTTTCTCAATTACATGTAAAAACAATTTTTACATTTTAAGAAAACATTTGAGTTCCAAATTCTTGCTCTTGTTCCCTCCTTTCTCCCTCCTTCAGAAGGCAAGCAATTTGATATAGACTATACATATACAGTCATGCAAAACCTATTTACATGTTGCAAAAGAAAGCAAAAAAACAAGAAAAATAAATAGAGGAAAAGAAGTATGCTTTGATCTGTATTCGGACTCCATCAGTACATTATTTGGAGGTGGATGACATCATTAGTCATCTTAAACATTTTGGAACTGTCTTGGATCCTTAATTCATTTTAAGTTCTGTTCAAATTCTATTCCCTACAAATTGCCTTTCCTAATGCCTCTTTTTAGATGTCATGCCTCCCCACAAGAAAACTATCTTGTATTTATTTTCTAATACTTACATGTGTACTTGGTGGTTCCCCTAATAGACTGTAATGTCCTTGAGGACAGGAACTATTTAATTTTTGTCTTTGTATTCCTATCATCTAGTTCCATCCCTAGCTTCATCACCATGTCATTAATAATTATTTTCTTACATGGATCTTTGTCTTTCCCTTTAGAATGTAATCCTCTTAATTTTAAATAAGCATTTTTTCATTTCTAGTATTTATGTATTTCAATATCCCAATTCAGTAGCAGATGTCAATAGTCCTGGAAAAGTAAAGCATTTGTTAATTTGTTATATGACAATGAATGCATTCACATAAAGGTCTTTTCCCTTCTCACTACTCTAGAAATTGGGACAAATATATCTCGTTGTCACTGAACTTTCCCTGTGACTTTGGTTATCTCTGCTGGACAGCTCCATCTAGATTTTTTTCCCCCACTGTTATCTCAAATTCAAAATATCAAAAGCAGATATATATTCACCAAATCCATTCTTCTTCCAAACTTCTCTATTTCTATTAAGTATACCAACATCCTTCTAGTCATCCAGGTTTGAAATGTCAGTCACTGACTTCCTTTCACTCTACCCCCCACCCCCGAATCCACATAGTTACTAAGTCCTTAATGCTACCTCCACAGCATTTCTCATATAAATCTGCTTCTTGCTACTCACAGTACATCTCCTATGAAAAGTCCCTAAAGC
This sequence comes from Sarcophilus harrisii, assembly GCF_902635505.1. Taxonomy (NCBI): domain Eukaryota; kingdom Metazoa; phylum Chordata; class Mammalia; order Dasyuromorphia; family Dasyuridae; genus Sarcophilus; species Sarcophilus harrisii. Next base: position 471,978,843 of record NC_045427.1, on the reverse strand, counting down.
GCTACTGCTCACTCTCTCTTCCCCTCTCTTTCTGATTCTGTCTCTATCTCTCTGTTTCTGTCTCTGTCTGCCTCTGACTTTATGTCTCTGTTTGTCTGTCTGTCTTTCTCTAACTCTGTGTCTGTCTGTTTTTCCTCTATGTCTATTTTGTATGTTATTTTTCCTCTTTCTCTCTCTCCCCCATTTCTGTGTATATGTATCTCTCTGTCTCTCTCTGTCTCTGTTTTTCTCTCCTTTCCTCCATTCATCCTTCTCTCTCTCTTTCTCTCTCTCTCTCTCTCTCTCTCTCTCTCTCTCTCTCCCCCTCTTCTTTTTCTGTCTCTGTTTCTCTCTATATATCTAGCTCCCTTAAATCATTTTATCTTAAATTCACTTAGCTTTGTATAGTACTCCCTCAGCATCCAAAAATAACATAAGCTCCCTTTTGGACAAAGACATTTTTGGAATATCTTGTTTATTTATTTGTTTTCACATCATTCCCCATGCCTAGTACAGTGCCTTAGACACAGAAGGTTCTTAATAAATGTTTGTTGAATTGATTATAGAGTGCACTGTAGTTGGAGATACCTCCCAGATTGATTTCTTATTTTAAAATATGTCCCATTTATAAGTTTTGAGGTTTAAAAAAAATTTTGCAAATATTACTTCATTGAATCCAGGGAAATTACCCAATTTACATAAAATTCAGTGAGGTTGACATAGGTAGTAACAGAATGGAGATTTTAAATGCAGATTTCCTAGTTATTAGTCCAGGACACATTCTGCCATTCCATGTTGCCTGTTGAGGACAAGGATGATTGTTATTGTTGCTCTTGTGTCTTTGTATTCCCCAGCTCCTAAGATGATGCTTTTCATGAAGAGGAATCTAATGAATATTTTGTTGAATGGGATTGGATGTATTTTTTGTCCTTGGCTTCTTGAGGAAACAAGACTCCAAACTGTCATTGATATTAATTTTCTCTGTGTTCTTAGCTGATAAAGCTTCCAAAGCAAAACAGCTCCCCTCCATGTTGGCCTTGAGACCATCACCTGCTGCTTCTCTTCCTGAGGCACTCTCTCCTCTCCAGCTGAAGCCATTTAGCCCCCTATATCGTAGGTTTGAAGTGACTTTAGACTCTAGGATCATATCTGACCCTAAGCAATGGAAAAGAAGAAATATTAGAACAACAGTCTTACTTAGGGGCCTCTGCTTGTCCATGTTGTTGTAGCTCTTCTGTCCCTGGGGACTTGCTTTTATCCTGCACCCACTCAGTCTTCCCTAATTTGGCCCAAACTGCTGCTGCCTGATCCCTGGTTCTGACACTTTTCAAATAATCAGTAGATATGCAGCAAGTATTTTATCACATTGCCAAAACTGGAAAGTAAATGAGAATCCTAGAAGACTGAGCTATTGAAGGAAATATCAAGCCAATCAATGATTTGACAAACTCTAATGGAACTTCAGGCTAGTAAGTGAAGCTGGATCCTGCTGGCTTAAACTCTGAATGAAGAAATGGGATCTTTAGCCCAACATAAAAGTTCATGACATGAGGATCATTTGAAAGAACTGAATGTGTTTGACATGGAGAAGAAAAGACAAGGAAGGGAGGGGGAAATGAGTGTGTTCAAGTGTAATTCAAATTTTCAGTATGCTGAGTTTACCTGACTTGGAGTTTGCCTGATTCCCTACCTCATGAGTGGGAGTAGACTTCACAAAGACATCTGCTCACTTTTTCCCACATTTTTTCCACTGTGCCCAATAAGAAGGTCATGTGCCAAACTAGTGAAGAGAGTGAAGGGATTTGCTTTTACTGGGCTATCCTTTTAATCCTGCTCTGAAAAATGGGTCTGAAGGTGTTTGCTTTATATTATTTGTTCTCAGCTTCAGGTGCTAGAAGAATCCATATGGGATGGGAAGTTTTAGAATGGAGACCCTTGAAGCCAGTATTGTAAGCTGGGACCCTAGCAAGGAAGCCTGAAAAGCATCCAGGGTGCCTAGAATTTGAATTTCCTTGAGAGGAAGTGTTTAGACTTGGGGCTGGGATTGGGCCTAAAGGAACTGAACTAAACTAGGAAACTATCCCCCTTCCCCTCCCCAGAGACTGAAGGGATGTCAACGGGAGGAGAATCACCCTATGTCTCGAGGAATGTGTTTGTATATTTATGATTCTCTTTTGAAGTATATATTCCTCCTTCCTAAAACCTTCACTGTTATCCAAGTATTTAAAGAGTCCTCATGAGGAGGACAGATTAAATTTGTTCTTTTTGGCCTCAGAGATCAAAACAAAAAACAATAGGGACAAGTTGCAAAGAGGCAAATTTAAACTTAATGTCAGAAAACCTCTGAATAATTACATCTGTCCAAAAGCAAGAAGAACTACCTTTTTTTTTCTTTTATTATAGTAACTTTTTATTGCCTGGGTAATTTTTTTTACAACATTATCCCTTGCACTCACTTCTGTTCCGATTTTTCCCTCCCACCCTCCACCCCCGCCCCTAGATGGCAAGCAGTCCTATATATGTTGAATATGTCCTAGTATATCCTAGATAGAATGTATGTGTGCAGATCCAAACAGTTTTCTTGTTGCACAGGGAGAATTGGATTCAGAAGGTAGAAGTAACCCGGGAAGAAAAACAAAAATGCAAACAGTTTACATTCATTTCCCAGTGTTTTTTTTTTCTTTGGGTGTAGCTGCTTCTGTCCATCATTGATCAATTGAAACTGAATTAGGTCTCTTTGTCAAAGAAATCCGCTTCCATCAGATTACATCTTCATACAGTATCGTTGTTGACATATATAATGATCTCTTGGTTCTGCTCATTTCACTTAGCATCAATTCAGGTAACTCTCTCCAAGCCTCTCTGTATTCATCCTGCTGGTCATTTCTTACAGAACAATAATATTCCATAACATTCATATACCACAATTTACCCAACCATTCTCCAATTGATGGGCATCCATTCATTTTCCAGCTTCTAGCCACTACAAACAGGGCTGCCACAAACATTTTGGCACATACAGGTCCCCAAGAAGAACTACCTTAAAAAGCAAAGGGCTCCTCTTTCATGGAGGTCTTCAAGCAAGGCTCCACAATTATCATCCATAATAGAGAAAAGATTCCTTTTCATTATGGGTTAGACAAAATGGCTGTAGAGGTCTCTTCAAACTTTCCAATTGTAGCATCCTAACTACTTTTATTTCCTTTTATCTGCTTAGCAAACTTTTACCTTCCAAGCACTTTAGTGTATCTTATCTTACTTGATCCTTACAACATCCCTGCAAAGTGGATCAGTCACATAACTCTATTTGGCAAATGAAAAAACTGAGGACCAAAAGAAAGGAAATATTTTGCTAGAGATTCTAGGGATAGGCTCCAAAGGTAGACTTGCTGGATACTCCCAGGAACAGTATCACATCTCCAAAAAAAGTTTTTCAAAGCTCATTTTTAAATGATAATTTAAAAAATACATTTAGTTAAATTTTTGTTTCATTTGTTTAATGAATTTTCAAAATGTGTCTTCTTCACAGCTTTCTATCTACTTGCATTGATACAAGTTGTTTCCTTATTCAAGAAATCTTTATACCAAGGAAACCATGGATTCAGTCTTTATTCTGTTGCTATTTTCTGATTAATAATTTAACAAATGCTCACCTTAAAAATAATGGAAATTCCCCGGGAACACACCAGAATGCAATGTACTATACATACCTATAGTCATGAGATTAGTTACTGACTGCAATATGACTAGAGCCCTGGTCTCTAGATCTTCCCATTATCATTTACCTAACACAAAAATGCATGCAAGAATTTCAGTTAGAATGTAAAACTACAAAGTTGTTCGAGCCTCATCATCAACACATAAAAATAAGGCTTAACATTTATGATGCTCTTTTTTAAAATGTACAAAATATTTTACATATATTTTCTCAATTAATTCTTGAGGTAGTTGCTATTTGTGGTTATCTCCATTTTACAGATGAGGAAACTGAAGTCCAGAAAGATCACATGATTTGCACATGGTCACACAGCTATTAAATGTCTTAAAAAGTCAGGAAGAGTTAACAGAGAAACAATCTAGGATGTTATCCCCTTCCTCCATACATGCCCTATTTAATTTGGTTAAATGTATTTTCAGCATCTACTATCTATAAGACTTTCTACAAGGTGCTAGAAATAGAGAGAGCTAAAATGCCATAGTATGTGCCTTCAAAGACCTTGTATTCAAATTATAGCTATAGACATATACTTATTTTTGTTCAATGGTAGCCATTTCTAGGATGGAGGAAGAGAAGAAAAAATAAATTTATGTGATAAATTTATTGTGTATTTAAAAGGAATAGCAAGTTATATATAATAGATTTAATTTGCAGTTGCATATGTTTTATATATAATCTTTTAATTTATTATACTATTCTATGGAAATGCTTGTTTTTATTCTATAAATTAGAAGTAAAATAAAATTTATGAAAGAAAAAAGAAAGTAATTCAAAAGTATTACCCAAAAGTAAAAAAAAAAAAAAAAAAAAAAAAAAAAAAAAAAAAAAAAAAAAAAAAAAAAACATACCTTGTTTTCAATTTACTAAATGGCAAAAGTGATTTAAAAAAAAAAAAGAGCCTCTATGGAACAAGCTCTGGAGCTGACCAGAAAGCCCTGTTCTAACAAGCCAGGTTCATGGTACAGTGGAGGAGTTAAGAAATCTGGGGGGTGATACTCAGCTACTCCATAAAATGATAATTCATGAGAATCATAGAATTAAGAATAAAGAGCTGGAAGGGACATGAAAGGATATCCAATCCAGTCTCAAAAAATTTACAATAAAGGAAATGGAGGCCCAGAGATGACTCACAGGTTGTAAACAAAAGAAACAGGTTTCAAACTGAGATTTTTTTTATTCCAAGAAATCTTTCTATTCTACCTTGCTGCCTTCCAACTGGCTAGCCTTTGGATAAGGTCTACCTCAAACTAGATGACCTTTGAAGGAATATCCAATTCTGGGAGCCTATAATTCTAAATTGTTTCATTTCTCATAGTCTTGGATTCCTTCTTTGGAATGGGGATAATAATGCTATCTACTTCATAGGGCTATTTGTTGTTCAGTTGTTTTAGATATGTTTTAGTCATTTAGGGTTTTCTTGGTAAAGACACTGGAGTGTTTGCCATCTCCTTTTCCAGATCATTTTACAGATGAAGAAACTGAGGAAAACAGGATTCAGTGACTTGCCCAGAGTCACAGAGCTTTGAGCGTCCAACACCAGATTTGAATTCAGGCCTGGTGCTCTATCCACTGTGCCATCTTGCTTCCTTTATAGGGAGGTAATAAAGAACAAGCTGTAGGAAGGACAGAGAAGTAGAACGCATCTAGGACTCGGAGTAAGCAGTGACTCTTGAAAGCTGTGTGACTATCATTTAACTTCTCTGAACCTCAGTTTCCTCATCCATCATATGAAGATGATAATTTACTCACTGCCTATATCAAAACACCCTAAGAACGTGAGTTATTAGTAGTTTATTATGCTCGTCACAAATACCAAAACACAAGAGATTGTTATTATTACTGAAGTAGTATTACAGAGAAGGTTGGGGAAAGTGGAAAAGGGAGAATGGTGTCGACCCAACAACATGATTGACATTCTAGGTCTTTGGGGAGGGAGGTTGTGCTGGGTGGGGGGAGATAGTGGAATGAGTGAAGGCAGGAGAGGAAGTCATTAAGTGCGACAAGTCGGCACATTGTACAGTAATCACAGTAGAACACAAAACAAAAGCAGTCTGCCTTACAATGCCCACACAGCGCCTAATGCACCAAAGAGGGATCTTACATCCTCTTTGACGGAGCCTGATTAATTGGTTCTTTGTACCTCCAAATTGAAAGCACAATGTAACCTGGCTGCTGCCACTGGTGGAATCCCACAGGGACACCCAACTTTGGACGGGAGTTGAGGCCGCTGAGGAGCCAGAAAACTACTGTGTGCGACGAACTGTGAAAAGTCATTCAGCAGGAGAAACCCTCAGCATCCTTTATTTATTGGCATTGAAATATTTATCTGTGATATGTGGCATCCATAATAGATTTGTCAATCTCATGGGCTCCCGGTATGAAGCCTTCGAGCCCATGTCAGATCTGTTAGTAGCTTCTTTCTAGGACAATGTCGGTTAATTGTCAAATTGCCAGTCTGGTAACGGGGTCGCTCGTGAGATCCTGAACCCAGGAAAATCAGCTACTTGAAAGTCAGAGGAAGAAATACCCCACTAGGAATCCTCTATTTTGGCAAGAACAGATAATATACCTAGGATCTTTATTTAGTTTTGAATTTAGAGATTAAAACTCAATTGACCCTAACATTCAAGTTTTACTGCAGCTTCCTGATAATTGAGTGAGGGGAATGATTTGCGTGGCATAGATTAAAGCTGCTGTGCAGTCTGACAGAACAGATGAAAACATGATTTTGAACCTGAGACAGGGAAAGGCCGGGAATACCCAGCATCAGTGGCCTTGCTCTCCAAAAGCCTTATATTCACAAAACATACTGCTATCTAAAGTTCACCCACAGATGAAGCACATTCGGGACTATGGGAGAGAATGCAGTTTAGCTACAAAAGAGGGAGAGGATAGGCAGTTAGGGTGATATGGGTTAGAAAGTCAGTTTTTCTTTCTGTCCCATCCTGTCTCCCTGGAATCCATCCATTTCTTCAAAATATTCATTAAATCTCCTGCATTTTCCAATTCTGACATAAGTTTGAATGCACCCAGGACCAAAAGAGTTGCTTTCCCAGTTTAAAATGAGGAAAGAATACTATAGATATTCACACCCTATACTCATATACCTTCATAGGCCCTGAGGGAAAGAGAATCCATTTACACCCAAATGAGAAGGCTAGAACACTTCTGTTCTCTGCTCCAGTCCACTCCATGAGCCAGAGGTCTTTGGAGAACCTTTGTATTTTGGTCCCCAATTTTCTTTGTTCTTGTAAAAAACAAAACAAAACAAAAAAAAAAACTAAATCTTAAGTTTGTCTTTCTTTGCTTCCTTTTTGATCTCTGCAGATGATGAGTTCTCCTTTTCTTTGGATATAATTAATAATTTAAACATTCAAGTTGCTCCAACTTGTATGCTTTTCTAAATGTCTCTTGTCTCCTGCATTTGCATATATTAGAGTTTCTACCCAGATTTGGTTTTCTCAGCAGAAATGCTTGGAAGCCACAGTTATCAGTATCTCCTCTCTTCCCCCCCACCCAAAGAATTACTTTCATCTTTCAAGGATAGGTTATTATTACCTGAAAGTTTGGAGGTTTTGATATATTGTATTCCAAGTTTTCATTTTCTTTCTCATAGTTACACAAGTTTGTATGACCTGCCTATGGTTCCTTGGTTCTTAATCTCTTTCTTCCTGGCTGTTTGTAATATTTTTTCCCCTTTAACATAGAAGTACTAATGTTTGGAAATATCATCTCTATGTATGTTGAATTTGTGATTTCTTTTGGATATTGACCTGAAGATTGTCTTTATTTTTCTTTTGCTTTCAGGTTTAAATACAAGTCTTAGACAGGTTTTTTGTTTCTTTGAGTTTTTTAGGCTCTCTTGAAATACAGTATCCAGGTTTTCTTCTTTGCCATGGTTTTCATAAATTCCAAGGATTTTAAAATTCTCTCTCTCTCTCTCTCTCTCTCTCTCTCTCCTATTTTTTATAGCTTCCTGTTTGCCTTTAATAGGGGAGATATCTCACACTTTCTTTTGATTTTGTTCTATTAGTTCTTGTTGTATCATTGAATTTTAAATTATGTTTGTTTCAATCTGTCTTCAAAAGAGCCCACAACATGGGTGAATTTTTCTAATTACTTATTTTTCTTCCAAGAAGTCCAATTTCATTTTTAACTCTTGTTTCATTTCTTTTTTCATTTCTTCAGACCACTCTTGGAGTCCTTGAGGCCAATATATCTTTTACTTCTTCCTGAGATTCTATTTATAACTATTACAGAATCATTTCATCTGTTTCAAAATGTTATATTGGGTTTCTCTTAATCATAATACTTCAGAAGTTTCTTCTGTTTGCTATATTTTCAGCCTTTCTTCTAGTGATGGTTGGTGAAGGTTTCTTTCTGTTTCCTTTTTTAACTTCTCTTATCACTTCAGTCACTCTATTCTTTAAGCACAAGACTCAGGGTAGGAGTAGAGGGTTGATAGTTACAGCTACACTAGGCTCTCAATCTTTGGTCTGGAATAACCCAGTAAACAAACCTAATTTTTGATAGTTCCTTGGCTTTCCAACCTTCAACAGTCTTGGTCTTGGGCATCTATATGGAAATCTTGGTGTTGGACAGAATGGCTGAATCTGGAATCTCATTCTCTGTTTCTTGTGCCCTCCCACAGTTCTAACTAGGAAAGATGAACTGGAGTCATAGTAGTTCCCAAGAACTGCCCCCAATACAATCTTGGATTGGAACATTGTCTCGGGATAACCATTGCCTCTATCTCAGCCTGAGTAGGCTATGCTAGGCAAAGACCTGCTCTGTATCATAGACCCAGACTGAATTACTGGCCTGATCTAGGCCCAGCTTTATTTCACAATCTCAGTGTTAGACGCTGAACTATGCCAAGCCCTGTTTCTTCCTATGATCCTGAATAGAAAAATAAATCCTTCTTTTTGAACCCTCTTGCATAGGGATCCTGCATTGAAATTTTTTATTTCTGTGTTTTTATTAACTAAGTAGGCCTCTATTGTATCAAAGTATGGCTTTTTCAATGAAGCCAATGAACAGAAAGTTGGAGTTGGTGAGCAGTCCTCTGGAAGAGGTCCTTGTTTTCTGAGCTGCTATATTCTCTCTTTGATGACTCCAGGTTCCTCTGAGACTTCTTGAAGCTCTAAGCAATTTATCATACAGATAACCAATATATTCTAATGAGATTTGTCAGGGAGGCCTCCAATGAATCCTATTACTCCTTCCATTGTCACCAGGTGTGAGAGCAAAAGGGAAAATTTATGAAATTGGAAGGGTAAGCTAAACACACTATTCATTGTCTATTCAAGTGGATAGGCAATAAGCCCAGAGAATTTAGTTCATCATTTCCCATTCCCAGCTAAAGATCCAGAAGACTTTGAGCCTCTGATGAAAATAATATTTGGGATTGGGAATATTTTTGCTAGAAATAACATCTTCCATAGAAGATGGATTAATAGTTTCAGAAGGAAATATTTACTTTCTTAATGATCAGATATTTCCTCTCCTAGCTAATGAATCAGAGATATAATTTGTCTAGATCTGGTGATATCCCAGCAAAGTGTAGGATAAGCTCTCTAGGATGACAGGGAATGGGATTTGCTCTATGCAGATGCCTCATCCCCACTTCCATATGGGGTTTGAGGGCTAGAGGTAGACTCATCTGACTTTTCTCACCCTGAAACATCACATCCCCTTTAATTCCCAGCTAAGGAAAAGACCCAGTAAACTTTAAATTAAGTCATTTCCTTTGGAAAAGACAGAGTTGCTTCCTTTTTTCCCCCTTCAAGTAGCAATCATAAGGTTGCTTATTTGAAGAAAATTTGATTTGAAGAAAAAGAGCAATGACCCAATTACTGAAATACATCACATCTTCTCATCCTACAGGAATCAAATTCTACCATGAAACTCTCAGAGATATCTTCTGAGACAGCTGAGATAACTAAGGCAGAGACACAGGTCCGGCAGAAGCACTAAGGAGTAAAACTGGGTGAAGAAAGAACTAGGTTCTAAAGGTAATTGTGAAAAGAGTGGGAAGAATTAGTTCAGAGTCAGTGGGATGACACTGATTGGCACATTGAACACCGTGGTCCTACAAGTAATACACATCAGAGACAGAATTTGAGCCGAGGTCTTCCTGGTTCCAAGAGCAATACTCTACCTTTAATACCACATTCATTAACAGATCCATTCCATTTCATACTTCATGATCTTCCTTCTATCTTTACCTATTAATGTTCTGGGTACCTTAGGTAACTTTCTGCAGGTTTACTTTCTCCTCCTTTGTGATGTTTTGTGAGGGGATACTGCTTATAATTTTCTATTATTCTCCTCTGTAATATTTTGCAAATGAGCTCATACTCTTAGTAAAGTTTGAACTTGGCTGCTGTATCTATTCTCTAGGCAAAAATATTTAAAACATTTGCTGACTGAAATGTTTTCTGGACTCTGAAGTTATTGTTGAGGTTTTTGTATTAATTAAACTCTTTGAAGAAATGATGATTATCATTTATTAATTCAATATGTATTTATTAAATTGTTCTAAGCAATGGAGATTAATTTAAAAAAGAAAACTTTCCCTCAACAAGCTTAGCTTCTACTGGAAGAGGCTATAACTTTTAAACAAACAAGAAGGATTGGAATTTGATATGGAGAAAGCACTAACTACTAGGAGGATGAGGAAAAAAACTTGTGGTAGATGGCATCTGAGATGAGTCTTGAAAAGATTATGAGAAGCAGAAGAATGAGACAGACAGACAGACAGACAGGGACAGAGAGAGGGACAGAGAAAGAGAGACAGAGAAAGAAATAGAAAGACAGAGAAAGAGATAGAGACAGAGACAGAGGGAGGGAAGGAAGGAGAGAAGAAGGGAGGGAGGGTGAGAAGGAAAAAGGAAGGGGAAAAGAGAGGAAGGGAAGGAGGGAGGAAGAACAATTTACTATATATTAAATACTGTGCTACTAGGAAAACAAATACAAGCAAGTAAAACAGAACCTGCTCTCAAAGAGCTTACATTCTAAAAAACAAAACAAGGTATTAAGGAAAGCTGGAAAGGGGAGGAGGTGAGATACATGTGTGAAGGTATCATTTGGAAGAAACTGGAAAGTGAAATGAGATCTAAGATTAGGGCAAGATAAGAGAACTAATCTATCAGAGTCTGGGGTGGTTCCCACCAAGGAAAACTCAGTCACCAATGGGAAGGAGATAAGAAAAATGATGGGAGAGTAGGCTATGCTACTTAAAGATGGCCAGAAAAAAAAGTATGAGGGACAATTTATGTATTAAAGGTGTATTCAGGGAGCACTAAGTAGGTCCAATTATCTGAAATGGGTACTATGTGAAAGAATAGTGTAAAACATCTAGAAAAGTAGACTGCAGTCAAAGTGTGAAAAACTTTAAATATGAATCTGGGTAACATGAATTTTGTTCTCTATGGAACCACTGAAGACTCTCTTACTTTTCCTATGAGTGGATTTTTATTTTTATTTTTTATTTAACAATATATTATTTTTCCAATTACATGTAAAGATAGTTTTCAACATTAATTTTTGTAAAATTTTGAATTGCAAATCTTTTTTCTTTCTCTCTCCCCCTTACCTTTTCCTTCTCCAAGACACAAGCAATCTGATATAGGTTATACATGTATAATCATTTTGGACATATTTCCATATCAGTCATGTGAAAGAAAATTTGGAGCAAAAGAGAAAAATCATGAGAAAAAACAAACAAACAAAAAAAGATGAAAACAATTTGCTTCAATCCTCATTCAGTTTCCATAGTTCTTTCTCTGCATGCAGTTGGCATTTTCCATCGGAAGTCTATTGGAATTGTCTTGGATCACTGTGTTGCTGAAAAGAACTATGCCTATCATAGTTGATCAACACACAATATTGTGGTTAATGAATATAATGTTCTCCTGATTTTGCTCACTTTGCTCAGTCTCAATTCATGCAAGTCTTTCCAGGTCTTTCTGAAATCAGCTTGCTCATCATTTCTATGGAACAATAATATTCCATTACATTCATTTATTCAGTCATTCCCCAATTGATCAGCAGCCACTCAGTCTCCAAATCCTTGTCACTACAAAAAGCTGCAAATATTTTTGCTCTTCCATCTTTTGTGATCTCTTTGGGATACAGACTTAGTCCACTAAAGATTGTTTTTTAGGGAAATAATGGTATACCTTAGGAATGTCCTTTTAGCAGTCATGTAGAGTAGAGGTTCAAGTTGACCATGAGATCCCCAACATTCCATAATGAAGCCTGAATCAGATTAAAATGTAATTGGGAAATATTTAACAAAAAAAATAAAAACACACCAAACCTTAGCATTACATTTTAAAATTAAGTCAATATGTAGCCCACAGGGTTCCTTATGTGCTATTTGAATTTGATGCCTCTATGTAGAACATACATTAAAGAAATTAAAGCAGGGATATGAAAGAGAAAAACAGGAAGTTCAATACACTATTGTAATAGTTCAGGTGAGAAAAGTTGCCACATGAGTAGAGAAAATGGAAGCAAATGAGTATTGTAGATGTGGTATCAACAATCCCTGGAAATTTATTGGATATAGGAGTATGAAGAAGTGTTGGGAATGGTTCAAAGGTTTTAAACCTGTGTGAAGGACTGTGGTGTTTGTTTGTCTGTCTGTTTGTTTTACAGAAGAAATAAGGGTGGGGGAAAGGATAGTTCAGAGTATGGTGAATGTCATTCTGGATGTGCTAATTTGAGGTGCCTTTGGAACATCTGGCTGGGATGGACAGCAGCTATCTTGCATTGGGGAACAAGAAGTCGGGAGAGTGAAAAGAAATGGAAATATAGATTTGAGAGTCATCTTAACATAGATGATAATTAAGCCTAAGGGAACTGATGAGATCATCAAAAGAGAGGTTAGAGAGAGAGATGAGCAAAGAAGCTTAGGCAGAGATTTATCTGCAACTGGAGATTGGTCATAGATAATAGCCTTGCAAATGAGACAAAGAAGTGATCAAACAGCTAACAGGAAGCTGAAGAGAATGGTGTCACAAATACAAGGGGAAAGGAGAACATGCAAAAGAAGGAGGGGGGACAGTGGGGAATCAATAAGGCCAAAAGTGGTGGGGAAGTTCATTTTTTAAAAAATGAGGAATAAGAAAAAATTATTTGATTTAAAGATAAAAGATCATTGGTAACCTTTAGAGAGAGTAACATCACTACAGTAATGTGGTCCTAAGGCCCAATGAGAAGTGGGAAAATTAAGGTAATTGGTATTAACGGGCTTTTCTATTAAAAAGAGAAGGCTTCTGACCCTATGGCTCTTTTGGAAGTATCTATGAAAGGAAATGGAAAACAGTCACAGAAATTAAGAAAATATGGAAAGGTTTTTATCAACACCAGCTTGATGAATGAGATCATACCCATATAAATAGTTAAGTAGGGAAATCTCTGAGTGGATAACGAGGGGACAGAAAAGAACTGAGAATGCTCTCCCCATTTTAAAAACAAGTATCCTGAAAGTCTAAGAGAATAAATGACTTGTTCAGGTTCACACAGTCAAATAAGCATAGTCAGACTTTCAGAGGTTCAACAGAAGTCTGCATTTAATTCTGGGCCCTATGTCCAACAATCTTGGATAAGATTATGAGGTTGATTATGACATCTTAAGAGCCTCCTATCATATTCTCTTCCCCCTTTCTTTTCCTCAAGACCCAACTTTTCCCTTCTTTCCACCACCACTTACCATCACTGAAGAAATATAACAAGCTCTCCTGTGTTTGGGAAGTCCCCTAGGCTCTGGATTTTTCCTTGGTTCTTTATCTCCTCTCAGTGATGGAATGGAAAAGCTGAATCAGATCTGAGTTAAAATTTTGGTCCTATTATTTACTATATGTAGGATCTTGGCCAAGAATTTCACTTCTCAGAGCCTCAGTTTCCTTCTCTTTAAAATGAGGAATGAACATGTTCTCTATAGTAAGAACTACAGTAATTTCTAGCTCTTTTGTTATGGTTTTATGTCACATCTCTTCAAGCTCTGATTCCTGAGGATAGATAATCTCAAAAGATAGAAAGTGAAAGCATTTAGCCAGTCTGGGGAGTGTGAATTTTGTTCTTTATGGAGCTGTTGAAGATTCTTTGGGGGGGGGGGGAGTATCATAAGAGTATATCTTAAGGATGTCCTTTTGGCAGCCATGTAGACAGAGGTGTCAAAAGTAGCCATGAGATTCCAAGTACTCCATAGTGAGTACCTGGCATAGTATCTGGCACATAGCAATGCTTTAAAAACACTTCCTTCCTTCCTTCCTTCCTTCCTTTCTTCTTTCCTTCCTTCCTTCCTTCCTTCCTTTCTTCCTTCCTTCCTTCTTTCCCTTCTTTCTTCCTTCCAGTAACATGTGTGCATTTTAACAATTTCCTGGAATTCTACTTCCTTGACCCAAAGGAATGAATGAGTAATTTTAATGATAGAATTTCAGGTACCATGTTGAGCAGAGACCTGAGAGTGTGGGGGTGGGAGGGTAGAGACTGCTTTTCAGGACTGTGGATAGTCACTTCCTTTATGCATACTTAGAGTCATCTTTGTCCACTGTCTTGATGGTCATATAAAAACATATGCGGCCCCTACTTTTGGAGAGACAAAATCTAGTGCCTGGAAAATTCCAGGTCTTTCTGAGAGCAATCTGTTCTCATTCTATCCTAGAGTCATTAGGAAATTCTGTACCCGATCAACAGAGGGGAAAGAAGGGAAACAAACAGCCATTCTCTTCATGGTGGCTTGGTTGCATTTGAAAAGTTTCTAAGCCAGGAAAGTTTTTCCTGGGCCCAGCTCTTGTTCTTTAGGCACTGAAAGCATCAGCAGCATGTGTCTCCCCCACAGGGGCTTTCGTCTGGGCCTTTATCCTTAAGAGAAGCCAGTGGCACTTCCTCGAATTGTCACTGACTGCTGCACAAAAGGAGGAGGGGAGAAAAGATACAATTGATAAGAAAAAAAAAAAGTGAATCCAAACACGGCTTCTTGTTTTCAAGAAGAAGGGCCAACTTTGCCTTTATAGGAAGAGCTTTGAGAGCAGCAGCCCTGGGATTATACGGCCGAGGTTTGTAAAAAAAAAAAAAAATCAATAACTGGCGCTGTTTGGAGAGATGGAAAGAAAGGACAACTAACTAGACCAGATTGTAACAGTTCTGCAAGCAGTCACAATGCTCACCTTACAACAGCGCAGCCCTGCAAATTATTAAATAATAAATCACAGAGGCGAGCAGGCTGGGGTGGACAGAATGCGTTTGACTGCAAAGCAGACTGAGCCCCATGAATTATTCACGTCTCAAGCAAAGATAAAACAAGCAGGGGAGGAATGAGAAGAATTCTTCCAAACAGGTTCCCCTGTACTGAAATCTACCTTTTGATTACTGATACATATTTGGGGATTCAGCCGGTCAAAGCCATGCCAGATCTCAGAAGAAGGAGACGACTGCAGCCCGGCTCAGGGCTCTGGGAAAACCTGGGATTAATAAGGAGCTTCAGAAGTAACACGCCTCTGAAATATCATTTTGCCAGACTGCTGCGCTGTTAGCAATTAAAGGCAGGGCCTGAGCAAGGTGCCGTGCTCCCCGGCTGGAGCTGGGGACACTTGGCCCTCCTCAGGCAAGGGGCTGCAGCTGGGGCTGGCACAGCATCAGGAAGGGCTCCTCCAGAAAAGAAATCTCTCTACCCCATGAGCCTCTGAGGGAGCAACCAGTGCAAGCCTGCAGAAAAGCTAGAATTGTTTGGGATGACACCACCAAGAATAGGGAGTAGATGCTAGGACAGGGGCCATCCCTCATGGACTCAGTCTCTTCTTGGCCCTTTGGTCATAAATTTGGGGCAAAAAGAGACCTTGGAGGCCTTCTAATCTAACCATCAATCACCAAGCATTTACTAAGGACCTGCTATGTACCAGGCACTAAAGTGGTTCTGGGAATCCACATACAAAGAATGAAACGATCTCTGCTAGCAAGGAGTTTGCATTCTAATGGAGAAGACAACAAGGACATAAAGAAAGATGGCATAAATATAAAGAGAATAAATACAAATATCTATAAAGCAGATAATTAAATCCAAGATAGTTTGGGAGGGAGAATCCTGGCAGTGGGGACGAAGAAAGCTTCAAGCAGAAGATAGTGCTTGAGCTGTGTCTTAACAGGAAAGCCATAATTATTTTGGAGATAAGGAAACTGAGACCCAACCAGGTTAAGTGACCTTCTTTCCTCCCAGGTGGCAGAGGTAAATGTTAGACCCAAGATTTGAATCCTTGTCCTCAGCCTCTAATACAGTACTCATCCAGCTCTGCTGTGTTACTTCATATAAGTATGGGAGGTCCTTCCATTCTTAATTTCCTTTAAAGCCTAGCTCAGAAAGCTATCTCCCATAAAAGGCCTTTTCTGATTTCCTCCAATTGTTTTACTTTTACTTCCCAACCCCACTAAAGCACTTTGTATTCATTTCATATATTTTTTTTATTTATAGGTTTATGTTATCTTCTATAATATGGCTCACCCAGAATCATATAGCCCACTATGAATAAGAGGCAAGACTTCATGTCAAGGCTTCCAGGGGCAGCTCTCTATTCACTGTGCATGTCACATTGCCTCATGTCACATAAAAAAAAATACAAACTTTAAAAGGTCATTGCTAACCTTGGAGAAAAAACTAAGCTTGGATTTAATTCGGACTTCACAAATGGAAATTGGCTATAGTACTTCTTTAATCTTAAACTATCTCATCATCACATAGTCACAAAGTCAGACTCTCAGTTTTGGAAAGGGCCTCAATGAACATTCAGTCTAACTAGTTCATACCTAAACACAAATCTTTTCCAACACCATCCTATCCCTGGCCAGCAGTAATTTGTTGATGATGATGGGCATACTGTCACCTCAGCTATTATTCCTATACCAATTCTGTGCTGTCCTTCATAAGTCTCTCACTAGACATGGTCCTTAACAATAGATAATTTTCAACATTCACCCTTGCAAAACCTTATGTTCCAAATGTTTTTCTCCCTCCCTTCTCCCCACTCTCTCCCCTAGACAGCTAGTAATCCAATATGCTTCACATATGCAATTCTTCTATACATATTTTCACAATTATGCTGCACAAGAAAAATCAGATCAAAAAGGAAAAAAAGAAAGAAAACAAAATGAAAGCAAACAACAAAAAAAAGTGAAAATACTATGTTGTGATTCACACTAACTCTACAATCTTTTCTCTGAGTGCAGATGGTTCTCTCCATCACAAAACCATTAGAATAGGTCTGAATCACCTCACTACTAAAAACAACAGTGTCCATTAGAATTGATCATCATATAATCTTGTTGATGCTGTGTACAATATTTTCTTGGTTCTATTAACTTCATTTAGTATCAGTTCATGTAAGTCTTTCCATGTCTTTCTGAAATCATCCTGATGATTATTTCTTACAGAACAAGAAGTTGGGCCAGGACCTCCAGATGGAGAGGAAGACTTCATTCTGAGCCTTGAAATCTGAACAGACAACTGGTACCCTTTCCTAAAAGAAAATTCTGGAGCCAGTATCTAGGAATGGTACCTGAGGGAATAGTGATTAAATACTAAATCCTACCCGGACTTTTATCATCCCCCATCTCCTTTTAAGAAGAGAATTCACTATACAGAAACAGAATTGCCCCTTAGCAATATTGTGAGGTTTACAGTTGAAACATCAGTGGCCCTCTCCTCTTACCTGCACATGGGAGCTTAGATTTAGAACTGGGAATGTGCCTTAGAGAGTAATTATCTAGATTCTCTCATTTTATAGATGAGGAAACAGGCTGAGGTGAGTTATTTGCCCCAAATCCCACAAAGAAATAGCAGAATATTATAAATATGTTGCTTTTATTAAAAGCATGTAATAGCATAAAATAAACTCATTGTCACTTTTAAAGCTTATCAGATCTTCTTTGAATTTTTTATGCTTCAATTTTTTTTATTTACTCTTTTTTACATCATTTTCATTAATACCTCCTCCACATTCAAGTTTTTAAAAATACCCTCCTTTATGAAAAACAAAGTCAAAACAAATCCACATATGTATAATGTCTGAATATATATGTATATATATATATATATACACATATATATATATATATATAGTCCTACATCTCATATCTATCACTTTTCTATCAGGTTTTGAGTAGAATACTTCTTCATGAATACTTTGGAGTTATGGTTGGTCCCTACATGGATTAGAGTTCCTTATTCATAAACATTTTTATTTACAGTGTTGTTACTGGCATATAAATTGTTTTTCTTATTTTGCTCCTTTCATTCTGCATCAATTCATACACGTCTTCAAATGTTTCTATGAACTGATCTCTTTTATCATTTCTTTCTGTGCAATAGTATTCTATTAGTCATATGCCATGATTTGTTCAATATTCCCTTGTTTTCCAATTATTTCCTACAACAACAGTAACAAAATTATTATATCTTTGTGCATATGGATTATTTTTCTTTGCTTTAATCAACTTGAGGTACAAGCCTATTGGTAGCATTTTGGGATCAAAGGATAAACACAGTATAGTGACTTTTGGGGGTATAATTTCAAATTACTTTTTAGAATGGCAATCATTTTACAGCTCTAATAATAGCCCATTAATGCATCTGCCCTCCTATATCTTGTCTAACAATTGTTGTTTCCCTTGTTTGTCACTTTGTCCCCCTGCCCAATCTTATGAGTATGAAATGAAAACTCAAAATTGTTTTAAATTTGCATTTTCTTATGCTTAGTGACTCAGAACTTTTTTAAATGATCATTGATAATTTGGAGTTCTTTCCTTGAGAACTGTCTATTCATATCTTTGACTACTTATCAGTTAGAGGATGGCTCTTGTTTTTCTACATATGCCATTTACCTTAATTAGGAATAGTAGAGAAGTCAAGTCAGTAGAGGGGTGAGCAAAACCATAGAACCAGGACCTTATATCAGTGCATCTTTGATCAGTGATATCAAACTCAAATAGATATGGGGGTCAATAATCCAAACAAGGACCCTTCCTGACTACATATTAACTTACAAAAGCATATATTAGTATTACCTATATCTTATTGTATTTAATTTATTTGGAAGTGTTATGGTGCCATATGTTGCCATTGGATTGTGTTTGACACTTTTTCTTAGATCATATTCTCTTCTTCTCAGCAATATTTAATTTCCATTCTCACCTCAGGCTGAGCATCCTTTGGCCTGCTCCAGGAGGAAAATATCTGATCACATGGAGGCACAATGTTATGGATTTTACTCCCTGTGCAAGTACCTATAGATATACTTCTACTTATTCCTAGTCAATGGTTCAGAACTGTGCTATTCAGATATGGTATCTCTTAGGGTTCTTTGTTTTAGGTAGTATAATTAATAGAGTAAGTGATAAAACTCATCTTCCCAAGTTCAAATCTGCCCTCAGATATTTACTGTGTGACCATGGTCAAATCTTTTAATCCCATCTGCCTCAGTTTTCTCATCTGTAAAAAAAGAGCTGAAGGAAATGGCAAACCACTCCAATAGAGACACGAAAAGTGAAAACTACTGAACAACAACAACAGGGACCTATTCTTTTTTTCCAAATTTTGATGTCACTGGATTGGAAGGCACTTAAGCCCCAAAGTCTATACTATCCAATCACTTAGAGAAACAACAGGATATGTCTTCATATACAAGTACCTTACATTCTTTCAACTAGAAACTTACTTCCTAATTTCCAGAGCTCCAACATTTAACTGCCAAGTTTCCCTTTTGGGCACATTCTTATTTATTCACACACATCCATTTGCTCTTCCACTATTCTATTTACTTCATACTGACTTCTGTATCAACTCACTTTAATTCTAAAATTTATTCTTAGCACATATTCTATTCATCAGGCACCTCATCTTCCACATCCAAAAGTCATGTCTTCTACTTCCATTCCTAAAAAAAATCACCAGTACCAAGAGAATTGTTGATATCTTAGAAGGGATTGTTATTCAGAAAGCTTCTAGGGCCCATTTTAATTTTTGAAATCTATAATTCTATGCTCCCTTATGATGACATTTTAGGCACCTGGAAATGGAGTAACTCAACAAAACAATTATAGAAATAACAAGTGGAATTGTGTCTGCAACCTGAACAATCACCAGAAAGTACCCCCAGCTTGTCATGGACATGAGACTCAGGATCTTCCTGACCAGTCTTTCCTGTCCTGGGGAATGGCTTAGCAGAAGGGGAACTCTTGAGATGCAGTGTCTCATGTATCCTTACTAATAAAAAGTTCATGTCAAAGGCCAGTAGCTTGGTCATCAAAGGTCCCTTTATGTTTATTCTTGATGCTTTCAGCTATGAAATAATCTCCTGTCTCTCCAGAGACAATGACCAGAGCATATGAGGCACAAAGTACCCCAATCATGCAGGTGGCTCAGGTAGGCAACCCATCTCCATGTCCTCTGGAGCTGTTGCTCTTACTTTATGAGTTAAACTATATCTTGCCCATCTCTGAGAACATCATCAGCCTTTTTCTCTATCTGCAAATCCTCTTCCTAAACAGCATTGTGAAGAAATGGAAAGGGAATTCTGAGGCAAGGATATAGATTTTTCCTTTCCTTTCCTGATTTTTCCTGATATTATCTAATATCAGGCATTCCCTGACATATCTGGAAGAGGGAATCCAGGTTGGATATGAGTACAAAGAAAGGATTTATTTCAAGCACATGGAAATGAAATTTCGAGGTGAAGACAAAGCTCTTTGAATCATCATAGAGAGCTAGGAACTATTCTCAGGCCTTACCTGTGTAGTCTTTGGTTATGAGGATGACAAGCGATGATTAGACAAGTGTGTCTTCCTTCTCTTGCACTGAGAGAGGACCCACACTAAACTGCAGAAATACTTTTAGTTTTGTGTCTGTATTAGCTAATTCTATAGTTCCACTAAATACATTTTATCACAGTAGAAATTAAAGGTGCTATTGCTTTCCATCAACTATTTGACGGTGCTTTACATACTCTACACTAGGTTTTGCATGGATAGATCCTAGCATTGTTTACATTTTATATATTAATGTTAATTGTTTGTTTATGGGAAGGTTACTAAGTTTAAGATTAGTCCTATGATTTCATTAGTTTAAGGAACTCCTTGTGAAGAAATTGATTCCATCAATGCAGGCAATCCTGCAATGTTTAGTAATAAAAAGTTGCCTGGGGCATTGAGATATAAAGTGATTTGGTCAGGGATACACAATTACCATATGTCAGAAACAAAGCTTGAGCTTAAGTCTTCTAGATTCCAAGACCAGCTCTCCATCTACTCTGATACACTCCCTTTGAGACAGTATGGTCCATTAATAGGTTGATATTATTGACAACATTGGGTTTTTTATTGGGCATATAATGCAATAAATTTATTTGTATTGATTCTAAAAATATTGGGCCTCAATTTCATCATTGGTAAAATGATGGGATTGAATTAGGTGATCTCTGAGGTCTCTTCTGGTTTTAGATCTATGTATCTCTTGTAATATTTCCATTCATATAATATTCTTTTTTTTTCAAGATTGTAGACTAGTAATCAATTGATATAGATGACTTTTAGTGAAAAACTCTCTCTACTAATACAGACTAGCACCTTTTCTACAATTTACAGTCTTAAAGAGTTAGTTGGGACACCAAGAGATTAAGTGATTTTTTTTCCCAGGGTCAGGCAACCAGTACATATGAGACAGAATTTGAAAGGTCTTCCTGATTCAAGTAAGTTCTCTATCTTCTCTTTCTTTCATGCCTTATACTGACTTGTACAGAGATAGATTAGATAGATAGGTAGATAGATAGATAGATAGATAGATGGATGGATAGACAGATAGATAGATAAACAGATAGGCCCACAGATGGATGGATTTATAATTTAATTATATTGTAATACTAGAGCATCTTACCAAAAAGGTGATTATTATACAAACTATGATGCATATCTGTAATAAGAGACTACTAAAGTAAACCAAATAATTGTTTCAAATGTTTCATTTGTTATTTTTCAGAGTGAGCCAAAGCAAGACCCTAGATAGAGCTGGTGTTGTCAATTAAAGATGGGGCCATCATTCACTGGGGAGATGGGAGGAGGTACTGGCAGGCGGATCAGAGTGGAAAGATGAAGCTCTTATTAGAAGGAGGATGAGCTTGAAAGTATATGAAATTTAAAAAAGCACATTCAGAATAAACACTAATGACAGGCCATTTTATTGATGTTTAATTCAAAAAAAGATGTTAATGCAAGTGCTCGAGCTTGAAATAGAGAGAAGAGGGAAACCTTTCTTCTTAATAATTTGCTTAAACTGAATTTCATCCAGGAAATTAATTTGCCCTTAAAATGAGGTATCTCTCCAGAAATATGAAGTCACCCTCTTTGCACTGCGTTTAATATCAGATTGTTTTGATATATCAATTGGTTTTGTTTATTTTTTTCTTTTTAAAAATTCTTTGTTGTATGGAATAGCTCTCTGATAGGGAAAAAAGGAAGGAAAAAGGAGGAAATATATACCTGATATAAAAACAAAGGCAATCAATAAAAATCTATTTAAGAAAAAAAAAAAAGTTACCTTCCAATAAGGAGGAAGCCATGTCCCTATAAACCATGAAGTTCTAAGGGAAAAATATGCAAAATAAGTCTTCATGGTTTCTCTGTTATTCCCTAAGATATGCATTCTACACTCAGCTCTACCATAGTATTAAAGTGTAATCCGGACTAGTGACTTAACCTTCCTAGTTCTTGGTTTCCCTATTAATTAAGTGATGATAATATTCCCTGTCTGACCTCCCTCTTAGTGATATTTTGAAAATCAAACAAGATCATGTATGTGGGCATGCCATGAAGAGTATAAAGTACCATCTGTGGAAATGTGAAATGTTATCTTTACAATGAAAGTGACACTCCAGGGAGCCATGCCTGCTATAGTTTCCTAAGCTAGATGTGGGGGGTTTGAAACTTCCTG